>NC_049181.1:10000000-11236139 GCF_009769625.2 Cygnus olor | reverse complement strand
AAGGAAAATTAACCTCATAGGTAATATTTATACTACTTTGTAAATAGTATACCTGGAAAAAGTAAAAGCCAAATTTGTTTCACCTGATTACTTACCAGAAAACAAAACAAAACTGGGATTTCATTTGTTCTTAAGAGAACTAGAAAATGTGCATGCTTCATATTAAGCAAAGTAAACATACTTTGAAATAACGCATGACATTCTGCCTTTATTGCTCAGTTTGCACTGATTAAAGCATAGCAAAAACAACTTCAGTTTGTTTTTTTCTTGCTGGATTTCTGTGACTTTAAACTAAACTCCATGTTAAACTTCCTTAAACAGTTTTGCAGAGGACATAATTTAATCAGGCCATTAATCTTTGCTACATTTTTTTTTAAACCTTTTCTCCAGACAGACGTATGCCAGTCATATGGCATCCATGGAGGTCTTACTAATTCTAAAAAATTAAGACAGCAGACCATAAAAAAGTGTCATTCACTGAAATACAAAGCATAAGAAATAAAATATCTAAGAACCATAACAGCAGTAGTCAGAAGCACAACAGGTGCTACTGAAGCCAACTGGTTCATTGGGAAGCCATTAGCTTCCTCTCCGTTTCTTCTCCACAACAAAGAAAAAAATCTCAACAATTCTGACTAAATTTACTGCCAGTCACAAACTAAATTTAAAAGGTTGTATTTGACCAATGGCAGGAAGGTTGGAACTAGAGGATCTTTAATGTCTCTTCCAACACAAGCCCTTCTATGATTCCGCGACTACAAAAAAGAAAGAAATCAAGTTAAATCTCTCCACCACCCAAACGCTATCATAAGACCCCTGTATAACTTTCATAGCAGGAAGACATCCCATGAGCAAGTTGCCCAGGTTCTACTAATCTGGTACCAGTTTTCACCAGCTCAGACTAAGATTAAAGAGTGAATTCTTAATCACAAATTCATAATCTTTTAGCTCTACAATTTAAAGGAGGGGATTTTTAACCAATTTCATAGCAAATTAGCTGCTAAAGTAGCATAAATGACCTTGAAAATGTCAGCTGGGATTATTGGAAATTTTAGAGGTATAGGTATAGCAGAAGTGGTAAAAATAACCATTTTTTAATGTGGTAAAAATAACCAATTTATTCATCTATTTCTCCTCATGAGAAATTTGAAAGACTATCAGATATGTCAATAATAAGGAAGCAATAACACATTCTCATTTTGTTTTTAGGACACCAGTTCAGTTCCATATAGAGGTAACACACATTAGCTGAAAACCATTCTGATCATTTGATAAAACATGATTCTCAGAGGGTGAATTACCAGTTCTTCCCTATCATAATCCTAATAACGTACTCTCCTCTCTCTTCATACCTTTGCTTAAAAGAAATATTTAGATTCTAGCACAGCACAGCTTTCACAAATCGAGAGGTCTATATTCTCCTTTTTTGGTCTAATGTGCTATTTAGCAATGAAGAACTGAAAAGAGAAAAGGCAAAAAGTGATGTTGGAATCAGGTGATTGCATATGGACCTACATGCAAGCCCAAGTGAAAGCTAATATACGCAGCTATGAGAAGATGTACAAAACAAAGGTTCTTCTAAATGATTCAAGAGAGTAATGATCTTCTAAAGAATTTGTGCCTGCATTCAAAATCTATCTTTGTGAAAGGCCAAGAAAAAAAATGGATTTATGAAAACACAGTAGTTCTAGTGACCATTTCGCTGTCTTTGCAGATTTTATTTGGGATATGTCTGAATACCATGCTGACAGCATAAATCCTAAAACATAAATGCAGACCTGCATTTTTGATTCAAAGCCATCATTGCCAGTAAAGGCATTTCTAGGGACCTCAATGGGATTTGAATCAGGTCCTTTACTTAATCCTTACTTTACCATGATATTTTCATAGTGGATAAAACTGAATGTTCATGTGAGTTATTACAGGATTAGAGCACTGATTTTTCTCTCTTTCTGCCAAGGGCTTCTTGTTTAAAATATTCCTAAAGAGAAGAAAGGAAAAAAGAGAAATCTTTAATTGTTAATTATCTGAATATATATTTTAGAAGTGTTCACTTACAATTTTGAATGCAAAAGGATTTATTTATGAAGCATAGCAACATGTAATATGCAGTTCATTAAAGTTAGCTTATGGTTCACTTTCATTAAAGTTGAATAATTTCTTACTGAGTAGAATCACTGTATATCTAATTTTGTTGTGACTGTGATGAATAGTCAGTAAACAACATTAGTAGATTTTGGAATCAGATGACTACTCAGATCAAAGTTTTTCCTAGTAGTTATCATCCTGTTAAGAAGATATAAGACTGCAAATAAGAACAATAAAAATACCATATTCTAGTAAAAGAGCAGAATAGTTTTATTTTCCAAGACAAGCACTCAGTTACAAATTCTAAGAACTGAATAATTCTGTTAGAGTTAATAGCAATAGGCTAGCTGGGCCTTACATATCAACGCTAATGAGAGGCAAGCAAGAAAAGGGCTGCTCTGCAGAGGCTGTGGATTTCCAGCATTCTTACTATATACCAGGTTATGCCATCTTCTGTTTCCAGACAAATGTTTTGAGGAACAAGTTTGTCATGGATAGCAAGCAGTGGTGAGTGTTACCCAAACTAACATACTTCATATCTTTACAGATACTGAAAAGAGAGGCAGTGTACATAGCTGTGTGCATAGCATTAAGCAGCAGCTGAAGAATTAAATTGAAAAACAATGAAGTGAGAGCAAAGAAGCTTGAGAACTGTCTTTATTGGAAGAAATTTAAAGATATGTGAGCAAGCCCCTCATTATAGGTTACATTAAAGACACATAAGCCACCTTTTCTAATGTTTCATATGTTTATCCCAGTCCAATCCACAGTCTGTAGCCATAATTTTACATATCTGAGTATGAGAGCATTGATTTTCAAGAACAGTGAAGATTTCAAAATTCCACTCGAGTTTCAGAGGGTTTGAAATGCTCCACAGCCTTAGAAAAACTGTATGTTTTTTTTCACATTAGTGCTCCCATATTAATTTACTTTGCAACACCAGGAGCCCAACTTTTAGTATACTGATCTGACAGAATTTGTGCTACCTTAGCAGCATGCAATGTGCAGTCACTCTATAGCACTGCTGTTTATTCAGAGTGAAATGTTCATGGTTTTATTAATCCCCAAGGAGAGGCAATGACCCATAAGGGAAATAGGGTTTAATCCCTCTGGATCTGTTAAGCTTATGTTAGTGGCTAAATGAAAACAGAAACATGTACAAGCTATAGCATTAGTAAAAACAAGAAGGACCCGTTTCTCATTTATAGAAGAAGAGGATGATTGTTAAGTCTGCTCTGCACAAACATGAGATAAAAGAAATAAAGGAAGTTTCAACTGCAACAACAAAAATCACAGAGTTTACAAAGTGTTTGAGCAACAGCCTGCTTAAGTGCAACATGAGTGGTAATACCAAGGAAAGGAAGATTTCTGCTAATAATAAAAAGTGACAATACATGATTTCAAAAAATCCTAATGTTTACCAAACTTTGAATTAACATAAAATGAACTTGAGTAGGCACCAAACTCATGTGTTAGAGAGACTACTATGCAGCTAAGATTATTAGAAAATAATAGAGATTTGAATGTGAAATATGTTTCAAATGTAATGCTATTACCCACCTAAAAACTTCATTATCTACTTTAGATGTGAGCTATTTGATGGAAAGACACTTTAAAGGGTACAAATAAATACACCAAACAAATTCAATATCCATTTTTCTGACTTTATGCTTACATAAGCCAAAGTGCACTTAGTGCATTCTACTGAAACAATGTATATAGACGTAAGCAACTTCCATCATGGTATCAAATAACTGAGAGCGCAGTCAATATGGTAATGACACCTTCCTACAGCAAATGCCCTGTAAAATTCCCTGTAAGGCTAATTTAAAAGTAAATATTTGGTTGTTAGTAATAACTGTTTGTATAAAAGCGAATATGCAAAGATGCACAGCTTTTCAGGTCATGATTCTCAGATCCTGTGCAATTATTTCACAGTTGCAATGCTAATAGTTGGCAATTGCCACTGCTATTTTTGAATACCCAATCCCATTTGTTAGCAAATAAAATGGAATTAACCTAGTAAAGCAGGAAGGAGAAAATCTGGCTTCATCACTTTTATACTTTGTCTGAATATTATAAAGCATTTGGAATTTCCTTTTACTTTACATGTGACTATTTTCTTCAGTGCTTCATTCATTTCTAACTCCTCTCAGCTACAGTGTACAACATGATCCACCCCGGAAGGAATGATTCCCAGAATCACTATTCCCAGAATCGGATGTCATATATGGACCTCATATATGTCTTTACTGCTTAACTATCATGTCACAGAAACAGATTAACTCCCTAACGAGACATATCCAGCCACATTAGAATGCGTTTGCTAGAGCCTTTACTTCAAAAGTACCAGATGCATGGTAGTGCATGTTGAAGAATTCTGGAGAAGTCTTTATAGACCTCATCACAAACCAGCTAGGTCAAAGAATACCAGGGATGGCTCTGATACCTGAAACCATGAGGAGACAGGTTTTGTTAATGAAAGCCTTTGTAGAAGGCTTATACGTGTGAGAAGGCTTGCATATTGAAAGATCTGTTCTTAGTCGCCCTTTGTAGAATCATAGAATCATTAATTCTTCACTGGCCTGTTACAAGCATTAGCATGTTTTTACCAAACGTGGCATCTGATTCCCCACATACGGGACTAAGCAGCAGAATTTATGATGAAACAGAACACACTGCAGGTGTGGCCCATTTCCTTTCAGTCATTTCACTTTTCCACATCCATCCCTTTCTTCTCTTTAAGAAATCCTGTAAACCCTTAGGGCTGGGCCACAATGGCAAACATCTGTATCGCACAGGATGTGTCTGTGAGACCATGCCAGAGGCCAAAGTCTGACATCAGCTGACAGCTTACCTGCTGCAACATGTCCAGGACCAGCACTAAGCCAGCTAACATACACCATGGGAAAATCTTGCATTCAGTAAGTGCCATCTTACACCTGTGGACCTCCTTGTCTGCAGTGCAGAGAGGCCACAGCCCTTTGAATGTGGTTTAGTCACCTGCAGGGACCCCTTTACAGTGCCGTAAGATGTCATGCTGTAGTGCTGTAGCCTCAGCAATATATAAGCAAACAGCAGGTCTCAGAAACACTGTAGCCTCTAGAAGAAGGAGAGTAGCTCAAACTCTGTATTTATGCTGGCTGAGTAGTGGGTGCATGACACGAGCAGCAGTCAGGTATGCTTACAGGCCCAGAGCGTTGTTAGTATTCATAAACACTCAGCTTCTCTCTAAAGCAGAAAAAGCCCGGTCCTTTAATCTTTTCTTCTCTAAAGACTCTGAAGCAGAATCCCTTGAAACATGTTTCTCTTGAACATTCTTCTACTGCACTTCATTTCTTACAAAACAAGTTATTGTTGACTTGATAAACTAAATGGGAGCTTGGAGCATGATGTTTTTTTATGCTAATCCAGCTCCTCCACATCCTTAGTCCTCTAGCTAAAAATATGTAAACAGTTTTGAAGTGCTCAGTAAGCGTGTACAGCTAAAATTCTTTTGCTGAAGCAAACAACTCAGTCATTTTTGTCTTGCCTTTAAAATATCAGAAACATCACATATGACATGATGGACAAGGAACCCACAGTGTTTCAGTTTTGAAAATCACTCACCCTGACATCGCAAACTCAGTTTGAGCTATAAGGGAATGCAACAAACCATGCTTTGTCAGAAGTACAAATGCTACCTGAGGACAAAAGCTGACGTCACAGAATCATGGACTATCCTGAGTTGGAAGGGACCCACAAATATCATCCAGTCCAGCTCCTGGCTCCACACAGGACCACCCAGAAATAAAGCCATATGTCTGAGAGCGCTGTCCAAATGCTTCTTAACTCTGGCAGGCTCGGTGCCATGACCACTGCCCTGGGGAGCCTGTCCCAGTGCCCAACCACCCTCTTGGTGAAGAACCTTTAACATCCAGCCTGACCTTCCCCTGTCACAGCTTCATGCTTCTAAAAGAAATACCAAGGGATGCAACTTGGGATATCTGGTGGGTTTTGCTGCAGTTTTTAATAAATCTTGCTCATACATTATCTTAGATGTGGATGTCTAGTCCTCCTTGAAAAAAAAAATCACTTTTAGAAACCATTATTCTAAGTAGCCTGCTATAAAGCAAGTAACTAAGGTATTTGGACATATGCCAACTGGGAGAAATTATTTTGAAAGTACATTCTAGATGGAAGTAGCATGCACAGAAATGTGTAGCACACTTTTGCCCTTTCAGTCTCCTTAAGCTGGATTCTGGTGTATAATGGAATTATATTCTATGAAGAATATATAAAGACTGCACAGCGCTGTAAAGAGATTAAAGACAGTAATCTGTTGAAAAACATTTTCAAGTATTGTTGCATGCATATCTTGACACACACCCATAGATGTACATACACACAAGCAGCATGGTTACCTCACATATCTCCAATAGTTAGGAGCAAAATGGGATGTTGGGAAAAGCATTTCTAATGATGAAAACCAGAGAATATTGTCACTTTTGTATTACATAAATTATTTTGCAAAGCATCCATTCCTTCTCTACTTGATATATTTTTTCTTACTCTGCACTGGCTTTATAATAACAATAACTGTCTTGATAAATTACTTTCAGCATTATTCAATTTCAAGTAGCCACATTTGTTTTCTTGTTTCCAGTAAAATTATGACAATAGAAATAGATTATTGTAATTGCTTCTTCAAGCAAGGACTACAGGTTGTTTGCTTTTTTCATGACTAATAACTTCCATTTTGCTCTTCATTCAGGTGCTGAGATGTTCAGACTTTGGGTTGGGGGGAGGTTATTGTAGCAAGAAAAAACAGAAAAATGATTGAGCTTTAAAATATCATTGCATGTATACATTAGGGTGATGATGATAAGAGATAGAGAACAGTAAAGGCAATGAAAATTATTTCAGGAGTGTCTTTCGGTAACAAGGAAAAGATGAATATATGAACATCTTTTCCTTGTTTTAAAATAAACTAGAGTGAGCATCTCATCACAAAACTACGCTGACATTATTTGAGCTCTACAAACAGCTATACTCCTTTATTTTATCTCCTTTTCATATTCTCAAACCTTATTGTTATTCTAACCTGACTAATATTATTCTTAAGAAACACCTGCAACCTGTAAATTCCTTCTGAACAGGGAAGACTGAAGAATGTGCCTAGGTTTTGCTGTTTCTACTTTGCTTCATATTTGACCTAGCTTGTTTTCTATCTAGTTGCCTAAATCATACAACCACGTCTCAGTTACCAACATGTTTCAAGCTGCAGTCATTTCCACCTAAGACTTCCTTTGTTTTTTTATTAAAAAAATAATAAATACATAAATACTTGAGTCACACTAAATACAAGTATAACATGTCTGCAGACAACCATTTAGCTGAATTAAAGGTACTCTGTAATTGAAAGATTGCTTGCAAAGGTTGTTTCAATATTTTAACAGAGCCTGGTGAATTCAGGAAGGGTTTAGTCAAAACAGTCACCTAAGTGTAAAATCAGGAGATAAAGAGATGATCAGAACAAATTTGTGGTTTTGACAAGAAAGGAGAATGACAAAACAGGATAGGAGAAGGTCTCTAAATTATCTCCTAAAATGTTGACAGACTCAGGATTTTTTTGCTCTTGTAGGCAAACTGGGAAATTCCTGTGCTGCTCCCAGTCACATTAACGTGCAGTGAACTGTGCTGCTGCAGGCAGAACACTGTTCTGCAGGTGTCCCCCTCCCGCAGTAAACACGAGTGTCACCAGATGATGTTCACATGTTGTATGGCCGACTGGCACCTCCAGGTGAAACTAATTTGCATTCAACAAGATGCTATGAAAAGAAGGTCACTCACCATGGCGGAAGGCACAGTTGGCACGTTGTTACATTTTTCATAAGGTGTCCAAATCTGATGTGATCAGAATTTGAAACTGCAGCACCAGCTCATTTCAAATTATTATAATGCTTCCAGGTTTTGCAACTGATCTAACTTGAACAAGAGCCCATCAACACATTACATCAGAGATTTAAACCATACGGACTATAAGAGATTTTAAATATACTTCTTTAACATAAACTATCACAAACAATAGTTAGAGGAAAAAGCTGAGGCATTTAATAGACCTCATGGTAAACCATAAATAGACAGAAGAAGTGAAGTTATTAATAGCACTCCTAGAAAATTCAGGCTCAGTGTACCAAGGCTAGCAACATGAGCCAGTTTATGATAAATTACTGTTTCAGAAACTTTTATTAAAAACAGTCAGGGTATACTAATAATTTAGTAAGAATAAGCAATATGTTTTCACTTCAAGTTTTGCAGGCTTCTTTCCCCACTTAGTTCACATTCACTTTACAGAAAATTTCTCTTTACCAGCTATCTGGAGAGATTTTCACCCAGGAAGAAGTCTTGCACAATTTGCTTACCTTTTATGTTTATGTGAAAATCTTTCATTAGCAGGGCCCTGATATGGGTTAGACCTTCTGTAGAAGCGCCCATGCTTAACAACACACATAACCAGCTCTCTGGTAACTTAAGAAGAAATAAGAATGCCAGGGCTGTGGCCAAACTACATTTCCCTACCTCTTTAATGGTCCCTCAAAGTTGCTGACAGCCTGTCCGAGATGCAGTAGCCTTTAAACTGGAATTCACTCCAGGGAAGCCTGGCCCAGGATTAGAAGAATGCAAAGGTGCCTTAAGGCTACTTTCACATACATCAGGCTGCTTTAAATGCCCTCAGCTGGAGCTGGGAAAGAGATTAATATTTGACACAGTAGCAGCTTTTTAATGCAGCCTCCCTCCAACAGAGAATTTCTTGCACTGAGGGATGGTATCCATGAGTTCCTACTTTAATAAAAAGCGGCACAGTGCTGCTGCACTCTCTGCCTTCCTGAGAGGTAGAAATTTAAAACTCCAGCTCTCTGCATAGGTATTTGTCGAAGTCTGGTCCCAGCACAGCTGATTGAAAGAGATGCTGCAGTGCAAGCTGCATAGCCAATACACTGGAATGGCTTTTTAAATTCTCTGCCACAGCAGGGCTCCTCATTTATGCATCCTGCACTGTATAACTGCTCTTTCACCTTTGCTTCCTTACAGTAATAAGAATAAATGAATGCACTGTAAGAATGACTGAAGGCATAGTACATTACCATACCCTTCTTGGACTCTGCAGTAAAAATTATTCATATAACAAAGTGTTTCACTTCTAATGCCTTTATTTCAAGGCTATGGCTTGAGCATTCTAGACTAGTTTGATCTCCGTAATGCTTCTAATGTAATACTTAGAGCAATCGACACCAAACCAAAGGCTATACTTGCCCAGAAACCCTTGCAGTTCTTTCTCTGTTTTGTTTCCTTTCTGTCTGCTTCTAGCAAGATGGTATCAGGAAGGAGCCAGATGATATGCTAATCATATTTTTTATCAAGGTTTTAAATTCACGAGTACTTGCAGTGTCAGTTCACTCAGTGTGGATATGATTTAGAATAAAAATAATCAAGTTTTGATTTCACTTTAATAGAATTTTTGGTGCGGTTTTATAAAAGGGCTGAAATAGAATAGAGGCCTTGTGGATGCTAATTTCCAATTTATATATTTATATATATAAGTTATAAAAATTTTAAATGGAGTGTCCATCTCCTGGGATTTCTGAGATTCTTTTCATTTAAGGACTCTATTGAAAGTCTTAAAGCACATCTTTCCAGCCTGTTTGTTATGACCAACATAGGACTTCTTGCTTCTGAGAAATTACAATTTGTTTAGCCACATATGTGCTGGAGTCTGATAAAAAGTTAATAAAGTACTGCAGTTTCTGAGACCAGAACCATAATCTCTGCATGAGGAGATTTCCACCATACAGACTGTCTGATCTGAAGTAGTCACTGTGTCCTTTAATAGCATGAACGACTGCCATCAGGGAGCTACAGATCTCAGAGTGAATTTCATTCTTTGTATATGTTCCAGTAAGATTAATTTAAATCTAGAATGGTCTGGGTGTACTTTGTACTTCACGAAAAACATTTCTCTTAAATAGAAGACAAAGCAATAGATGCTGTGATTTTGGATGCATATAATTATACCAAGTATATTTAATTTGTAACTATTAAAATAGTACATGCTCTTTCTTACAAGGAATTCTCTCACTTCAGCGACACAGATTATTAACCTTTAATTCACATCTCTTTAAACCTGCTCGATAAGTAACAGAAACCACAAACACTGTAAATAGTATTAACTTAGACTCCCTTGGTGATTTATTGGCTGAAATGTGTACACATTGCACAGGTTAGGTGAAACGGATACTCTGCCTTTTCCCACATACTATTAAAATTGGAATATAAGGGTTCTCCAACCTAATACTCCACCAGAGTACTAAAAGATTGGAACGTAACTGAGATCAACATGAATGCTGTATATGCATGCTGGTGCTACCTGAAGAGAGATTCTCCTCTTGTTCCATTTCACCCTCTGACAGTCAGTTGGGCTACCAGCCTTTAGTAAGTGCAATATATGAAACTGTTACTTTGGTTTACAGTAAATCTCTTATCTGATGTCAGGTCAACTGTTTGTAAGATTTCCTGTCAGTCCTCAACCACAGATAATGATCTTCTGTACATCTACCACGTTAAGTCCCGCGTATGGAAGATTTTCATGCTTTTGGACACTCCCAAGCATAAACACTGGCCTAACAGGCTTGCACATACTTACAGCTTCTGCACTTAATTATTATAACATTGTATATGACATAATAAAGCCATGCAGAAGCTCCAAATGGAAGAAAGCTCAGCAGCACATCCTGCTTTGCATCACAGGCCACTCTAGTCCCTGCTTTTCACTGCCTTACTACAGGGTACTGCAGAAATTACTTAGCTTCAGCAAAGAAGAGGGCTGATAATTATGCTGCACTGGAGGGAATTGGGAAACCTGTGTGACAGGGAAAGAAGAAAAGGTACAGACCAAGTAACATTATTTAGCTTTCTCTGACACACAAAAATTTCTGTGGTAACTGAAGACCAAGAAAGGCTGTCAGCATTTATTTTCAGAGATGGTAGAATTTACCACATTAACTAGCATGGGCCATACTTCATCCTAGGGCAGGCGATGGTGGACTTACAGAAACACTGATGAAGCCCACATTGTGTTTTCCAGAAAATCAGGGTAAGTTACTTGCACAGCCTCTTCAGGCCTCCATGAAAACCTCAGTAACAATCTACTTGCACCACTTGTTACTTAAATGCTTTTGAAAAACTGGTTCCATGTCCAAATTTCCACCCCTTTTGAGCCGACAGACAGTTCTTACAAATGGATGCTAAAATCACGGATTTGTGTACTCTTGTACAAGACACCGGATGAGTTACGTGGCACAGGTGTGCACAGACAAATGAAATACTGTAGCCGATATGTGCCAGGCTGATGTATGTACTTTCTGCTGTTAGAACGTAGCCACGGGGATAATGTATTACAAATACAAGTTAATGAAAATCATATACTCAGTCTGAATCTACTATCCACACATTTTGTCTCTGGACAAAAATGACTCACTCTTACAGCGAGTGCACAGCCTGCTTGTTGCCATAGCCCCGCAGCAGCATATCCTTCTTATAATGCAGTACAAAAAACAAACACATGCACAGTAATGCTCCAGCTGTGAAGAATAATGAAGCATTTAGCAAAGCAGACAAAGACCACATGGCTTCATCTCCCTCACCACAGCAGAACCTATTACTGGATACAATAATTAATAAGCTAATGACAGACCTTCAGCCATCCAACAAGTTCTTCTGAAAGGTATAGGCTTTTGTGGTTTTGTTTGAGGGTTGTTTTTTTCCTTCTACTTGAGGACCAAATCAGTCAGACATCTAAAATTTTTAAACGCTTTTGGCCCATACCAAATTCACTCCTACTGTCAAGCAGTAAAAGTTGAACACAACCCTAAGGACATATTGCAGAAGCAAGTGCTTGTACAGCTACTTTGGGAAGCATGAGCACTTCCTAACTTCAGGTACCCGACTGATGCTGACTGAAACAGGACACTGAAACTTCTCTATGGCTGGCAGAGAGGGAGCCAAGCTGATTGGGAAAAACTCCCCCCAAAATTTAATACAGCAACATACCAGTTAAAAGTTTCACCCACTACATGGCTGAGGATAGGAGAAAAAAGACTACAGTAACCGTGGGCAGATCTTGCCAGGATTTCTGCAGAACTTTACCCTGGAATCTGTTCTGCTTCCCAGCTCCTAGTCTTTCCAGGGCACGCTGCTATCTGTTGGCCAGAGGGTGAGTTTCAGCAAAATACAATAACTTGCAGCAAGCACAGCTTGAACTTTAATTTTCAGAACTTTGTGAAGGAGACCACAAGTCACTAATGCAAAGTCGAGCCATCTTCATAGACCAACAGCAGTTCTTGTCAATGCTGTGAAGGGATTTTCTCTAATAAAACCAAATTCAGTCACTAGCCCTCTAATTAGTTATTTTTTTCCTTCCAGATCCATTCTTTAACTGCTGTAAAATGAAAGAAAATCACCTGTGTCTCAGGGCTTGGTACTGAGGGAATGAAATAGTCCTTCACTGTGACTGGAAGCAAAAATACATGCTCTGCAAAAAGTCATCTGTTCATGACAAGCAGTTTGCCGGTTCAGGTTAGCAAGCCTCACACTGAGAGAAGCTGTGATCATTCACTAAAACGTAAGAGGGAGAAAGGGACTAAGGAAGAAAAAGGTCTATTTAAGCTCAAGGGCAATCTTTTCACCAGAACAAAAGGCAGATGAACTTACCATGAGTAACTCCGAGCTACAAAATCAAAAGGCAGTTTCTAACAGAAATGAGGTCTCGAAGTGTCTTCCAACATGACAGTGGGGTTTAAAAAAAAAAAGAAAAAAAAACAACCAGTAACCACTTTTAAATTTCGGAATAGGCTTCCTTTCTCTTCTCTGCCTCTCCTGGGAAGAAGAATTACACAAACAAACAAACAGTTCTTTTAAAAGAAAGAGTTGGAAATAGGGAGCATAACATCAGGCAGAATATACAGGTGCTGTAAGAAGAGACAGGCTTCTTACCCTCACTGGGACGGAGCCTCCACCACAACACTTTGACCTTTGCTTTCTCTCTTCAAAGAAACCACACTGCTGAGGGTCCTCTTCGCAGTACCAACATGCAATATTGTTAATGTGCTCAGAAAGTTTTATTCACTGAGAGCAGGATCCTCTGCAAGTCTGAACTACATAGTCTTACCAGTCTACTGGTAAATAAAAATAATGCCAAAAATTTTCAGCATCCAAAGGTTCACTTTTGTTACAGATTTAGATAGAAGATTATTACTTTTTGTTTGCTCTGATGTTTTTAACTCATGTTTTAAATGGAAGCAGTGGTGTGCAAGATTTTATTTTTTTTTTTAATAAATTTTCTCCCATTTGAAATTTTTTTATTGGAAGTCAAACTTCTCATATTGTATGACTCAAAAAGCATTCAAGCAAAACTTTGCCACTGTCAACATGATTAATTTTTTAAAAAATAAAAACAAAATTGAAACAAATTTGTAATGCCATTTCTTTTTAATATCTAGTACAATCATGCTCTTAACAAAAGGTGAAATGGAAGAACTGTCTTTTGATTTTTCCCAGCTGGACTTTAGAGAAAGAGGATTGTTCACAGAATTTTTCAAGTCCTGATTTTCTATGCCTTATACAGAAAATATTTTCAAAATTTTTCCTCTAAAGAGAACCAGTTATCACTACAAATATGAACACAGTGTATATAAAGATTTTCCTCCCAATAATTCCAAGAAATAAATTAATCATATTTATCTGAGCATCTTCCCTTTTGTTCCCTATTGATTTCACTCTTCTCACAGAGGAGCCTCGCTTTCTCCACTCTTTGAAATAGCTCTGAGGAGGAAGAGGACAAAGAACCAACAACTTCAATACCTAGATGTATTCCTGGGTTTATAGCAGGTAAGCAGTGGTGGATTTTTGTGGATTTTTTTCAACCTTTTTGCCACATATCAATACATTTTTCAACCAATCTGGTATTCTTCCTGTATATCTCTTCACAATCCACTTGCTCTCCTGGCTTAGCCCCTCTCTGGACTAATTATTCCAATGAGAGCATTCTTTGCCCCAACCATTTTAAGTGCTGTGAACACTTTCCTTGCCCACACCACTAAATCATAGCATAGAAAGTGTCCTAGTTAAAAAGACAAGGAATATTTCCTATTCTGCATGTTTCTCTGCTCCTCACACATGAAGCTTCAATGCTGTGATGTATTAAATTCTTGCAATTACTACTGCATGGCTATAGTAATCACAGTAATTGCTAAAGCAGTTGTCCAGGTCTGCAGGAATTGATTCTGACTTCTGATATATGATGTAGTTGATGCTGCAGCATCTGCCTGCATCAGCATATATTGTTTTTCAGCAGGGAGCTCTCAGAGAAGAGTCTGTAAACATTTATAAAATACAGATACTGTTCGTTGCAGATGCACTGGGTGAAGCTTAATACTGATTTGGATGTGTTAAGTGGTTGTGAACTTCTGAGAGGATAAAAAAAAAAAACATTTTGTAAAATTTATATCTTATTACAGAAGCATTAAATGAAAATCAGAGCTGGATAAATTGGCTTCTCTACTTTATGGGTGGGTTTTTTTGTTGGTGTTCTTGTTTGTTTGTTTTTTTTGTCATTATCTGCAGTACAGATTTGGGCAATGAGAGGAATTCCATATGGATGAAGATGAATTTCATGTTTAGTTTTAAAAGCATCATGGATGGGTAAATAAGTTTTTGGGGAAAGAAAAAAAAAACAGGATTTGAATTCATGGCAGTACATAGTTAAAAAATTAAAGCAAAAGATTATTCCTTGAAGTAAGAATGAATGTATACATTTGTATTCCCTTCTGCACAATTGACTGAACTTCCTTTTCAAAATGTCAAGGATAAATATCCTTCAAGTGGTTCCATTAAAACAATGATAACCATAGTAACTGTGTAGTTTGCGTATGTGTTTTTGTTTCTTTTCTTTTTCTCTTTTTGGCATGTATTATTTGCAACTCTGTTGCAAAAGAGCTGCTAAGAGACCTAAAGAAAAGACATCCCTACCAATGCCAGATCAGAATGTGGGTGTTCGTAGTCTTCATGTTAAATTGTGAAATGAGCTTTTGTTTGGTAATTTAAAGATCTGTTTATGGATATGAAACCTGAACAGGCTATTATGAAAATACACTACCACCTGGGGCACTCAGTACAGAGGGGATACTAGACACTGTTTACTACTTCTTTTCCCCAAGGAATTATTTGCATTTTTATAACAAAATCAGGAGAGGGTAAAGTATGAAAACAGCAAATGTGAAAATGAAGTTAAAGATGATTAAGACATCCAGTTGCACAGCCCACAGTTACTACCTGTGCAAATGGATTTTATGTTTTAAATCCCACCGATATCTGGGGAAAAAAAAAACACAGACATACATTGCTTACATTAATGCAAGGTGCTGTGGCAATATGGTTAAGGCAGTTACTAACTAATGAACACAGATTCAGGTCTTGTTCAGTCATACCAATTGTGATTCAAGGGAAAGAAGCAGCTTGTTAAAGGAGCACTGAGGCCAAGAGCGTGCAGAGGCCCCAAGAGTCCTGTGTGTGCCACTGGTTCCAGAAGCACACTGCCATAATCCCTCTTCCACAATGCATGAGTCGGACACAAGCTACTTTAGGTCTCGATTTTTAGATTAGTACAGTCTGATTAAGAATGAGAATTAATCCTAAGGAAATATACTTCCCAGTACTGTTTTTCCTTATCCTTTCCTTACATTTCAGACAATAACTAAAGGCTGAAAGTACATAGAGAATAATCCTACTACATCAGAAGAACCCTTTGTGAAATTATAGATTTGAAGTACCTATATCTCTGTCAAGAAAAGAATGGGCAAAGCTTGTATTCTTTTAGAGTAACCAGATAAATTGGTATTTTTATTTTATATTTTTCCTTGACAGTGGGAAAAGAATGGATTGTGCTGTTACTGCACATACATATATATATATGTATATACTATATCTGAGAACATACACTTCTGATCTAGTGTATCATTCTAGGCTAATTTTGCTGCAATAAGCAGTTTGGCTAAGGTTTTACTCCCTTGAAAGCAAAACCTTACAGTGGAGACCTGAGCTACATACATCTTTGTTCTCGTACCAGCACAGATCTTAAAGCTGGATTTTTCTGTCTAATGGAAGAAGCACACCTGCATCCCGTGTCAAAATACCCTGGGGATAGGAAGGATTCTTTCTTCCTGATTTCCTGTGATAGGACAATCACAATCTATTCTAATCCGTTTAAGTTAAAAACTTTATGTACAGGAACAAATATGCAAAAATTGCACCATTAAATGTACCATAGAAATTTCTTCAAATGCACGTAATTCTTTGAATACTGGTAATATTTACCACTGAAGTTCTTGGTAACGCAGTTTCACTTCACATCTCTAAACTTCAATGATCTTTAATTCATGTGATTTTGACTGAAGATCAGAAATAAAATCTCCTTAAGAAGTTTGAGCAAAAAGCAACTTGGCACTTGTTCTCTTAGCACATAATTCTCCAAATACTGCAGATAAGATTTTCATGCATTCCTTCTACTCTCTTGGAATATTTTTTCCCTGACTAATCCCACTTTAGTTACAATTATATCAATAACTTATATTGTGATATTTTAATCAGATATTTCTACATTAACCAAAAATTCTTAATTGGGATAATCTGGTTAAAAATACATTTCTGCACCTATCTTGTCACAGAAAACAGAACATCATGATCAGTGAATCTACCAGCAAACAGCATGAAGTTTTGTGGTGCAGGCTTGGTGTGGTGGTTCTTATGAAAAATTAAATAACTACTGATGAATTTGAGATTGAGTATAAAAGCTGTCCTTCCCCATTACTATTATTTCAGTTCAATACAGTCAGCACTTTCCAGCTGCTTTAGTCAATGGGGATATATATGAGGCAGTAGTACAGAGACTTTGTCTTGGATTTGTTGTGATTTTCAGCTCAAGATGTCCCTTTAGTGCCTGAAGTTGTATAAAGATAATTATTCATGCATAAAAGCATGGATATAAGAAATTTTTCTTTCATAAATAATGCTCTGCATAAACAATAGGGTGGTTTTGTTGGTTTTTGTTATTGTTGACCTACGCTTACGACCAAATTTTGTGTCCTGTATCTACTGTGAACCTATTTAAAGTGAATTCAGGATGGGAACTATGTTTTTTTTTTTTTGTTTGTTTTAATATGCATTCCTGCTTCATTCACTTGCCACATACCCATCACAAGAAAAACAAATCACTGAGGAAACTCAGGCTAGATCAAAATTCTTCCTCCTGAGCCTATGTCAAGATTGTAAGCTTACATATTTGTCTACACATTCAATTCTAAAGCACCATACTGGGACGTTACAGACAGTTTACAATTTCAGGGAAGGATTAAGAAGATGGTCAGGGAAATTCACCACCTGTTTCGGTACTGTCAAAAGGAAAAATTACAACATTAGATGCTGAAGAGCTTTCCTGATTCATATGACAAGTTATCCTTAAAGGTTGAACAATGTTTTGCTGAGTTGTTTCTTGAGTTTTCAATTCAAAATCCCCTAATTTGCAAGCCTTTAGAAATGCAGCACAGTTAAATCAACTACATATTTCTTTTTTACTGCACAACCAATTCCTTTCTTTCTGCTGCAAAATCCTTGCAAATGGTACACCACCCTTCTCACAGTTATCTAACATTTACTACCACATTCCCCATCTGATCAGAAACAGACCTTATGGATCTTTTACTCCTTTTAAACATTAATCTTGTGGTTAATAATGCACTTCTCTCGCTTACCCTTCCTCATATAGAAAGAATGACCTAACATCTCCATTTTTTACATTTGTTACATGAACAGATTTTCACTGATTTCTCAATGAAAGGTGTAGTATAGTCTCATGATATCTTATCCGGTAAGACAACACACAGGTTTCTGTTATGTGACCAAAACAAAAGGAAAAAAAAGAAAAAGGTGCCTTTATTTACAATATGTAATTAGAATTATTTCACCATATAAATGGTGATGCTTTTGCAGAACATAAGCTGTAAATTTTATCGCATCTGCTCTTACAGTGAGCTTATGAACATCTTAGCGAGTCTAAGTTACAGACGTTTTATCATATTATTGGATTACTTATTCCAGTGACTGCCAATAATTGCTATCTCTTAAGTAAATGGTTTGAGTTTGTTTGTTTTTCCCAATTTGGGATTACCTGTCACTTGATATCAGCTGTTCTTTTTTGTATCTCTTTTCTATACTAAAGTTTCATTGACTGTCAAGTATTTCTTTTTCGGTTTTGGTTTCTTCACCCTCCATATTCTGGTCAGAAAATGTAATTGTATTCTCCAGTCAGTGCACTCTCTTAGTAAAGTCTTTTTCATGAGTTACTTTTTATGCATTTTTTCCTCCCTAGTTTTCTGAATTATTTCACAAGATAAATAAAAGCTAAACAATTCTTTGTGAACTTTACAAGGAGTCTTCTACCACTGACTCCCTAACAGCATATTTGCAGTCATGGGAGTTAATCAAATTTTCCATTCTTATTTAAGTCAAGCAAACAAACTTGACAAGCTCTATCTTTCTAAAGCTCCAGAATAGACTGGCACTAAAGCATATGTTGTTTTCAGAGCATAATCTGAAAATTTTCTTTAAAGATTAATTGCAGAAGAGGCAGGAGGGGCTGCATATCAGGTGCAAGACAGTCATTTAATTCCTTATATATATGTATGTATTCCATATATATATATATGTATAACACCATAAGTGGATGAGCTCCATATCTGACAAAGGAGACTAGTTTTGTTGTTTTCTGAGTCATGAGTGGACTCCATATGTGCTCTGCAGCACTCCAGAGGCTCCGCAGCAAGAATTGCTGAACTGTATTTTTATGAGGCACACAATGGCAAGACGTTTTATCTAGTTTAATTCTTGATCTAGTTTTAAGTTCCTGAATGAACATTAGCATCTCTCTGCATGCAAACACTTCCTCTGCAGGCAGCTCAGCTTTATTCCACCTTCGACTTGCGACTCAGACTGACAATTCTGAGCCTAATTTGAAGAAAAATGTACCAGAAAATGCACCACCTACTTATTATTTTACCATGTAGGTGAATCAGATTAGATCTGTCTACAGTTCTATGTCATCTATGAACGGGGAAAATTTCACTTTTACTATTTATTTCTTGGATTTGTTAAGACCACTTGCAGACAGGTAAAATTGACATTTGTAAACAGGTAAAATTGACATTTGTAAACAAACTATTGCTATATAAATAGTTCAAAACAAGATTTGAAAACAAATCAGAGCTAACGATCTCACGACTAAAACCAAACAAACAAAAAAGCACCTAAGCTTTGCTTTTCATGTTTGAGAGATCACTAATCTTTTTTTTTTTCTTTACTTCTGAGTTATCGATACAGAACACACTTCTAATGCAGACCACTCTTCTGCCAACAGTAGATGGTCACTAATTGCACTTTGTGTAGCTTTACTGGGAGCTTGGCATTTCCAATATGGCCATTATTAGAGTGCCAGAAGTAAGATTTCAGATGATGAATGAGTGGTAAACAATGCATTCACATGCATGACAATGATATTCTTTTGCAATTACAATACTACATCTTATTTTACCTTTAGGAACGCCAGCTTCAGATAAACACTGCAGCACCAGAAAGATAAGAAATGACTGGTTTGCCTGTACTGTGGAGCCCTTTTTATGTTGCTTTACAAAGACCCAAATTTAACCAATGGCAGATAATTATATTGTCAGACATTCTTGTTAAACTCCTCTATTTACCCAGGAGGGTAGAAAAGCTTTGAGAGGGATTATATATTGACAAACTTAAGTTCCTTCTACTTCAAAGCATATCACCCTAAAAGAAGGGCCCTGCATATTCAAACGATAAGCACCTTTCATTATTAAAAAGCTCCAGTTTCCTAACAATTTTATAAATAAATCAGATGTTGATATAACTACAAAAAATTCTTCTTACTTTGATTGGTTATACACATACCTAGGAGTGGATAAGAGTGTAAGCCTGGCACTCTGACAAAATGAAAAATTCTCCAATAAATTCTTACAGGGCCTACTACGAGAAGACTTTTCAGTTAACTGTGTCTATGGACATTTTATTACTCAGCAATCTGATTTTTGACAAAAACTGCTAACTTTCTATTTTAGGTTAGACATTAATAATGGCAGAGTGACCAATATATATGTATATATCCTAGTTTCAAATGTTTTCACTGATCTGTAGAATGTCTGATTATGTTTTTAAAAGATATGAGGAATTACAGTGAATAGAACACGTCATATATATTCACAAAACCTTTGAGAGACTTAGGGTATTTTTAATGTATAAACTAGTTCTACATCCCTATATTGATTTAAACAGGAACAGTGATTTTTCAAGTATTTACTGTCTATTGAACGTTCCTGTCATTTTTAATTTTTCACAAAAAGCATCACCTCTGTAAACAAAGTTAAAACTTGTTATGTATGATCATAGTGAACATTTTCTTTGAAATTTCTATCACAACTCCTACTGTTCGGGTTACCCCTTTGCACTGCAATCATATAAATACATTTACAGTATTTGCTACTGTAAACAGTTTTGCAACTAAATAATGTAAAGTGAAGGCCTCGAAGACCAACAATTAGAGAAGCCTGAAAAAAATTTGCTGCAACTGTACAAACAGTTGAACACCAGTTCAGTAAAGTTAGGCTACACTTTAGTGATTAGCACACAGGAATGCACAAATTATATTTTTGTGACCATTTCATATTATGAAAATAAAGGAATTCTCTTTTTCTAGTTTATATTCCATCTTGGGTTAATCCAACTCTTGTGGACAAACAACAAAAAAAAGCATATAGAGCAGACAAATGAAAAAACTGTGCAAGGTAATTTTCAGTACGATATACTTTATGGAACAAATGTTAAAAAATTGTGCTAATGATACATGAAATATCCCTTGTTTAATACAAAATAGAGAATACAGCATAATTCAATTATCAAGAAATGTAAAGCTCTGTAATGACAACAAGTACTGGGGAATAAGACAGATCCTTTGATGTAAGCAGGTAAGTTTAAGTGACTTCAGCAGATTGCAAATTCAGCTTTAACAGACCTTGGTTGGTAAAATAAACAGTAGCTGCAAGTTGCTACTTAGTATTTTGATCTATTTACACCTGGGTAGCTGTTGGCAGGCCTATTTTATTTCGCAGACTTTCTGAGTCCATCTCTGTAGAAGTAGATTCTAATGAGTCAAGCCATTAGCAACAAATCTCAGGCAGCAAGAACAAGACAGCAGCAGCGTTTCTACTCATTGCTCAAACCTGTATGGGTGTTACACTCTAAAGGAACAAAGGCAGACAAGGTCAAACCTGAACATCAAGCCCTTTGTGAAATGTTATTTGCACACAGTACATTCCTCATTAATCTATTTCAAATGCCTACTATATTCATCTATTAATGCAATGTCTTGTGCGTGTTGTTCAGCCATTTTCTCCTTTTTGCACACTACAAAGCTCAAAAAGTAACAGCAGTGAGAAAAAGGTTTCTTATAAAGGTTAAAGGTTTCAGATTCTTATATAAATTGTTAGCCACCACAGAAAATCAGTGTTTTCTCAGCAGATTGACTAACAATATTTATTAATTAATATACCAGAAAGCTCTACTTCTATTTCATTAACTATTCAGTTCCTACAGTGACTCATAAGAACAGCACGTTATCTTGCTTTCTCCTGCTTTTCATTTGCTCTCAGAGCGTTTTTGTAGCATAAATCTTAGCCTTTCCTTGAGCTTTTGTTGCCTTGTTTACTTTTTCCACAAACCTATCTTAAATTCTCCAAAGTTGAAAGAATTACTTTGATAGAAGAGTATTAATTTATTCTATTTCCATGAATATCCTAAAGCCTGCCACAGGAAGAGATGAGGAGAAGATTACAGCAGCAACTTCTAAACCACATGATTCCACCCACGGATACTCTGAAGCAAAAAGCTTCTCCTGGGTAACATGACCTGTCAAACACAAAGATGTGAATTGCAAGCAACTTTTCCCCTATTACCAGAAGAGTTATATTCAATTGCTACTTTCTCTATTTAAATTCTTCACATGTTTTCCCCAGCAATTCTCCACTCTTCCACATCCCTTTCAAATTCATATGTGCAGAGCTAAACAAACAACAAACTCCAGTTATCTTAGACTTTGCCCTCTGTTTTCTGTTATTAATTATCGGACTTCCCAGGGCAATACGTGCCAGGGTATCTAGACCAGTATGTTTCAGGGCACCCACATTCTGAAAACATTTGCTTATTATTAGGAAGGGAAACTTAACAGGTTTTTAATTACAGCAGGGAAAGTGTACGATCTGTAGAGTCATAGAATCATTCAGGCTGGAAAAGACCTCTGAGATCATCTAGTCCAACCTTTAGCCTAGTACAGAGAAGTCCACCACTAAACCATGCTACTAAGTTCTACATCCACGCGTTTCTTGAAAATCTCCACGGATGGTGACTCAACCACTTCCCTGGGCAGCCTACTCCAATGCCACATAACCCTTTCAGTAAAGAATTTTCTCCTAATATCCAGACTAACCTCCCCTGGCACAACTTGAGGCATTTCCCCTCGTCTTATCACTTGGTGCTTAGGATGAGTGGATCTGCTGTTTCCTTGGAACCAGCAAGATTAGAGCTCTTACCCAAGGTGATGTTCCCACACACTCACTTGCTTCCCCTCAGTAATAAAGTCACCAGGTCTTGATGTCCCTTCCCCACGGGCAGAGGGCAGCTGGTCCAGGAAAGTATACTCTGCATCTTACAACATCAAGCTTCCTCAAAATAAAATAACTGTAACAGAACAAGGGTTCTTCCTGATATTCTGGCACAGGGAGACTGAACCTGCAACTCATTCCTCTCCTAAGGCCAGGCGAACTTTTTCAGACACTTTCCCAGGACCTCCTTCTAACTGGCAAAGTCATCTCTCTACTTTGCTGACAGGTTTTAGACACATGCTGCAAAAACAATACTCTAGTACTGTCCACATCTACCACATCTACAATTAATCCTGAATGAATTATTATAGGCACCCCTTCTTCCTCTTTGCTGGTCTCATTCACATGATTACTATTATTTACATTCTGTTTTCTTTCTCGTCTTTCAGTGCTTTTCATCTGAGCTGCTTTTCATTCTCCTTCATTTCTCAATCTCTTTCAGATCTCAAGAGCTCTTTACTTCATATCAGAAGTGACTTTTCACGTCACTTTTATCTAGCAGTGAAATGTTAGGTGGATTTCCACTCATTTTTCTCTGTGCTGTGAGGAATTTTGTTTTGAGCATACACAACTTAAGTCGTCGTTATAAATCATTAAACCTAAGTGAATATTGTGAAAACGTTTTATTGTGAAAATGCAAATATTGTACATATTAAACATCTGTCAGAAGAAAAATTGAGAGGCAATTTACTTGCCTTAGCCTTTAATTTAATAGCCCACCATGGGTAAGTAATAGGAACTGCCAAAACTCAGAACCTCCCCAAGTCATTTGACAACCTATTAAATATTACAGTTTTGAAGGTGATCAGAAAATAGCAGACTACTTGCTTTAGTTTTAAGAACTCATTATTGATACAGACTCAAAATACAAAACCAGATAGAACTTCACTTGTGAATTGTGCCAAATTTCTTTAAGAACAAAAATACTCATTCAGTTTTAAAGGCATTATATATATGAGTACATGGTACATGGCCATATAACTTGAGATACTATATTTGGCTCCCAAAACTCCATTCTCTGTAAGGCTGGGGCAGTGCTCAAAATGTTGAGAATGGGAAAAGCCCTCAATTCATGCTGTCAGAACATCTAACACTGAAAATTGCTTAGAATAGGTACACAGCTCTCCACAAAATGAATTCCCAGTTATTTTCTCAAACTTTCAAAATCTCCCCTCAGTTCTCAAAGCCTGAGGAAGCACTCAGCTTTTACCCAAAGCTGCTGTATGCAAAACTAAAAGTAATAATGCAATTGAAGGGGTTTTGCTCTTTTCCCTGTTGCCAGCAGTGTCTACCCTTACAGTACCTGCAGACAGTTACTCTTAGAGACAGCAAGAGATTTTATGTTCAAGTTCACATCTATATCCAATAACTGCACATTTTTATGGATTATCAGGCTTTAACCATCTCTATTTTCACATAAGGATGCAAGAGATTTTCTTGAATGTGATTCTGTAGATGTGGTTCTGCTGACAAACAAAAACAACTGAGAATATTTAGCATAAGTGAAATGATAGGCCTGTTAAGTTTGGGGTAATATGATTTAAAATGAAACAGCAGATGTTGGTCAAAACAGATGAAATGGTTTAAGAAAAGACTGAAAAAAAAACCTTCTATTAAGCTATTTAAAGTTAAGACAAGCAAGCAAAACAGATGGGACATCACAATTTACCTTTAAGATTCTACTTTAAAACAATCTCCAGTATGAAGAAAGCAGCATGATTTGGCTCTCAAAAGAGTGACAATATATTTGCCAGGGCTTTTTTTTTTTTTTTTTTTCCAGTGCTAACCTTGTTTATTCTTAAGTTATACCTTTTCTATTCTTATCAACAAAAAGCTAAACAAACTTCTCTGGTTGGAATTCTTCATACTTTTAACACTGAACAGCAAGCGTCTTTAACACATACTAACCGTCTAATCCAGATATACACACATTGATTTTCAACTTTAAAATAGTTTTGCTGAAGTCACTAAGATTTTTGCATACATGTAATTAAGCCTATTTCATGGAGGGACTATTTAAATAGGAAAAGAAGAACTAGTGTGAACTCGATGCTTAACTCCCAAAAAGTAAGGATGAGGATGGATATATAAAATAATTAAATTACTGAGAGCTCAGGGCACCAGTTTGTGTTGCAGTTTATGAAAACATGAGAAACAAAATGTTCAGTGAGTAAACAAAATACTAAGTTACACTGAATTTCAAACAGCCACAAAAGACTTTTAAACCAGATTTTTCAAGCATCCTCATCACTTTACCAGTATTTACATGATATTCCTGGAAAGGTCTATGTAAACAGATTCAAAGGTACTGTCCTGATTTGTCAGCCTAATTCCCTGATAACCCTTTAAAATTTTATTTCACACCTGCTTTCATCCAATATTTGAACACTTTTCACCATATATTATTCCACCACCATCACTTCAGACCATGATTTACAGGCCTTCCCTTCAAATTAAAGTGTATTGGATGAACAAGACTCTACTGTGCATATTCAAGGTCCTTATTTACAGTCAAAATGTTCCGGTTTATTACTTTTAAAATCCAAGAGATTTTTGTCACTGCTTTTCTCTCTAATTTTACTTAAGTTAGCAGCATGCCAATACTCCAAAAATATAAAGTTAACATCTCTGTACAAAACAGAGAAGTTTGGTTTACTTTTGTCTATTTAAACGGTAAACACTGGTAACTTTAAGTAAGAAATCAAAAGAAAAAATGCACAACGACCACCTTAGTTGTTTCAATGGGGGAAATGGTGAAAAAAAATACATAGAGAGAAGGCCTGAAAGGCATACACGAGACCTTGAAACACTGGTAGGAAAACAGAATCAGAGGTAGGAGGACTGGATTTTGGAGAAACTGAACAATTAACAATGCAGCCTGGTCTTTAATAATGTATTTCTATATATGCATTTAAAATAAAATACACTTTATAATAAAATTAAGGATTAGACCTTAAAAATCAACCAAAATGGGCATAATTAATGGAAGAGTTTCCTAAAAGGAAAAGAAAGATATAAAGAGACTGAGGTGCAGGGCAATTTGCAGGTAACATAAAAGGGATGGAAGGAATCAATAACTACTCAAAAGATAACTTGTAATACTGGACATGGGGTGAAAAAGAGGAGGTGGCAATATTTCTAGAGAAAACACGGTTGCCCACATCAGCTTGATTAAACTTGTGGTACAACAAGATTCCCATCAGAAGATGTGGAAGAGAAGGTCAGCCATAAGACTACGAGGGAAAAGTGAAGTATTACCAAAGAGACCAATCAGTCAGCAAGCACAGGAGAAAAAGACCACGTGTCAAAAGGCAGACTTGCAGGGGAACTCAACAGAGGCAGTAGAAAATCAAGATATGGTAGAGATAATAGAGGTGTGTAGCGAGGAGGGAGAATGGAACCAGAATGTTTTATGTTTGGTTGATATTGCATAGCACTGAAAAGAGAAGACATTTCAGACAGAACACTTAAAAATATCAGACTTTACAACTTTGATTAATACTGTTGTTTTAAGTGAAACTGTTCTGTTTCACAGAACATCTGCAAACCAGTGGAAACATGAACAGAATCTTTAGAACAGATCTTGTAATATTAGTCACTTTATCTGCCATCTGTCGGGAACTACAACTGCCAGTTAATTTAGTTTTCTAAAAGCTGACCCTAAAATAACTTCTTGTAAAATTACACCATTTTTCATACTTGCTGTAAGGAACAGGCACCCTACCTTCTTTGAGCTAGGACATAAAATTGCCTGCAAAATATCAAAATGTACTTAATAAAGACACACTAGCTCATTCAACTGATATGCCATAAAGTCAGAGAGACGTTTAATATTCCACTAATTTCACTATAAAAAACAGTTCTCTGAACAGAAATAAATTCATGGCCTATGAAGGAATCTTCATGCTCATTATTTCTTTTGTTGAAATAGAGAGAGGCCTGAGAAAGAACTAAACCACTTGCAGCTGCTAGGATAAATTCACTAGGCATCCAATACAGTATCATACTAGGCAGAAATATATATAATACCTAAACTTCTAGGGTGTTATATTGTAGCAATAACTAAATGTCATGAAAAATAACCACGTAAAAATCAGATTTATGCTGCTTAAACAAAATAAAAAAAAGTGGCGGGGGGGAGATTAGAGAAAATAAAATAATTTACTGGGTATATTTTCAAGGAAGAAAGGAAAACTGAAAAAGAAAATATATCACCTCAAATCATCTTGATATGTTCTGAATCTACAAAAAAAAAAAGCTATCCTCGGAATTTGATACGGTTCCCGCTATTCACTGTAGTCTGCCCAGATGCCATAATTTTTATATCACAATAGTGTCACAAAGTATTCATATTGTTCAAATCCATTTTGGTAAGGTTTTCTGATCACAAAAACAGACATGTTAACTAATAGTTTGAAGTTTTAATTAAGATACACATGTGGATTATTTGGGAAAGGTCTATACAACAGTAGCAGACTTACATTTTAGAGAAATGAGTGATACCAGTAAACTCTCCTGATGCAGCATAAAGATCCACAGATGGAGTGTATTCTTTTGCATGAACTCCGACAACTAACTGCCTGTTTCTTATGTGGTTTCCAGCTGAAAGCCTGAATTACTTTCATAAATACAGTTTCTATATCCTCACGTCACCAGGGAAGAAAGTAGCTCACAGATTTGCTCAAGGTTACATAGAAAAATAGGGACACTTCCCTCTAATAGAAGTTAATTTTGTCCTAGAAGTTTCAGGTTGGATATTAGGAAAAATTTCTTCTCAGAAAGCGTGGTTAGGCATTAGAACAGGCTGCCTAGGGAATTGGTGGAGTCACCATCCCTGGAGGTGTTTAAGGAAAGGGTAGATGTGGTACTTAGGGACATGGTTTAGTGGGCAATATTAGTTATAGGTGGATGGTTGGGCTAGATGATCTTAGAGGTCTTTCTCAACCTTATTGATTCTATGAATTCCTTAAGAGGAATTACACATACTTAAATGAAAGTTTAACCTTACCAAAAGACATTGAATAAGACCTTCAGAAGCAAGGTGAAGGAATATACACATTTATAGCAAATAAAGTAACTCGCCAATAAAAATATTGATAACCAGATACTGGAAATGGATAGGAAGCAAATGAAAAATTCACTTCAATTAAGACAATGTCTCCAGCTGCTAACAACAAAGATGTCTCTGGCTGCTAACAACAAACAGTGCTGTTCTGCCTAAGTCAACAACCAAGGCAAGTCAGATACATAGCCAAAATCATCAGTTGCTTTTAAGGAACTGGAATAGTCCAGCAGACAGAAAAGCTTGCTGTCTTCATAGACCCAAGCTGCCCGGACATATATATATATATATATATTCATGGAGCTATGAATCTTAGTGCTTAGGTACATTTACTTCAATGGAACTATCACAATTTACAGCTATGCAAAATATATTTCCATAATTCTGTTTGTACAATTAGGCTATACCTAGCTTCCACCTGAAGGCTTTTCAAATATAAGTACAATAAAAGATGTGTGTCACTGTACCAAAAATTAATGATTAATTTTAAAAATTAATCATTCTTCCCTTGACCTGAATCCAAGGCAAAAGTTTGGAAAAAATGCCAAGTTATCCATTTTCCTATATTGGTTTTGCAACAAGACATTTAATGCAGTTACACTGGTAAAGAGCCAGTGAATTCAAGCAAACACACCCAGCATTTAAAACAGAGGTGGTTAATTTTTCACAAATGTAGTTTTCCTTTCCATAAAGTGATTTCAGTTTTAGAGTGACAGAATCATTCTGGCTAGAAGAGATCTCAGGAAGTCAAGTACCCCAACTTTCCTCTCAAAATAGTTAACACTGAATTCAGACCAACCTGCTTAAGGCCTTAAGAACTTCCAAAAACCATCTGAATTCAAACCAGGTGTACAAGGTAGGAATTACATTCTACAATATACTGTAGAATGTATTCATTTTCACATCTGGAAAATTCAGTGGAAAAGGAGAGTACATTACAAAGTAATGCTTCACAGTAAAATACGTTTAAATCGGGCCATTTTCTTTTCTGCTGCTCCATTAAATTTATATATACATTTTCTTGGTGGTATCAGACTCCTTTCACCCAGAATCCTTTCCTCTGCCATGTGGCATTTTCCTTCACCATATCTTAGAAAACTTAGAACTAACATACATTAACAGATGTCTTGGATACTGAACTATATTATCTACACGTCTGTGAGCGTACAAGTGTTTTCAGTGCCTCAACACTAGTTAACACTGCTGTGCTCCATCTGGAGGCTCTTTTCAAAGTGATACTTACAGAAACAGTAATGTAACCCCTTCTTCAGCCTGGCTTCCACCCCCCATTTTGGAAAGAGATATAATTTCTCTTTCACATTCAAAAGAAAGAAAGAAACTTTGAACACAGTCCCTATCTCCAGCTGCAATGCGAGGATAGAATGCTTCCAGCTACCAGGAACTCAATTATAAAGGCAGAAGATGTGAAAGAAACTGTATTTCTTAAAAACAGAGATTTTATTCCTAGTTAAAACAGAAAGAAAATGCTCTCTCCCAGTGATGCAAGGTGATATCCCCTGTGAAAGACAACTTTGGACAAAGGTTAAAAAAATCAGTGTACAAATATTTGCCATTTGCTTCTATGTGCTGGTGACAAGGAAGATATAACCCACAACAATAAAGAAGAAACAGCTTCTACATTTATTATCAGTGCCTACATGATTTCCAGGCTAGATTCTCCACAACTGGATTAATGCTGTGATACCTGACAGTACAAGAATTGAAATTGTTCCTGGCTGATGATCTGTGATAATGCTTTCACTTCTTTGAAAAATGTGCCTCTTCACAAACCTATCTAGTCTTGTTTTTACCTACATGAAGTATAGCAGTATTATTTTCATACTGACTTAGGTCAAGGATCATTTTTTGCCGCCCTCAGTCTGATTTCTTTCCACTATGACTTAATAGTCTCTCTTTTCCTAAAGAGGTGGTTTATCTCTCAGAATTTGCACCCCAACATTATTCTTTCGTATTATTTTTGATTGTCACATGACAGTACTGTGCTCCTCAATTCATTTTCTTTCCTTTGAGCTTTATTTTCATAAACTTCTTTGCTTCTGTTTTGTGCATTGGCTTACCCTTGTGTTTGTTTACCTGCACTGGCTCTGGGGGGGGGGGGGAAATTCCTGTGGAAATCCCTGACCCAATTCCTATTTTTATTTTGATCTCAGCCTGGTTTATTTTATTCATTCTTGTCCCTTGGATAGTGTTTGGAGTATGTTTCAGAGAACTAGCAGAAACGTTTTTCATAGGAAGTGTCTCCCTTTGAAAATGAATCAGCATGTACAAATTCATATGCTTTTCCTCCTTAGGAGCAGATGTTAAGGGAATGTAGGTTAAGCTTTAGATCCAAACTAGTCTCTGCAGGACTGTAATTTGCTATGATAAACAGAAAAATGGAAATGCAAACCAACAAGGGCATCCCAGATTTATCATGCCTTCTGTTCTGGCTGAGATACACTTGACTCTGTCACTTGCAGATATAATTTGCTACCATGGTAGTCAAAAACAACACAGAAATATCTCTTAATCATTAAAAGATTGCTAGTCTTGTCTAAAGCTGTAGACATGTGGTTCAATGGAGATTTAAAATTTTTAATATTCCAGATAAAAGCATATTGTCCAATAATGTAATTTTTCTTCTGATAAACACATTTGTAAGAATATTTGAAGAAGCCATAAATGTCACACAACGCCAGAAATGAACAAAAGCTTACATAAATGCTCCATAAGACTGACATAATCTTTAATTAGTTATCAAGAGAATGCTGACATTTTTTTTCATTGCCTTTGAAAGTAGGGGAGAAAAAAAAGGAAAAGGATTTGTGCCTCCAGTCACTGCTCATTTCTGCTCGGTACCTCCAGCAGACTTTCAAAGCATGCTGGATAGGGGCCACCAGCCAGCCTTGAAACATTCTCTCATTCACTTGCATTTGTTTTTCATTATCATAATTATCACAGCATATCTCCTATCCAGAGACTTTCTGTATTTAATAGCATTTGTCTTGGGATACACCTGACATACTTGTCTTGGTTTCTGTAACTTATTTGACGTTTCTTCCAAGGAGACAACTCTTAGAAAAAAAGCACTACTTACTAGACAGAAGTACTAGAGAGGAAAGGCCATAAGCCTTCTGTTCTTTTGTCTGCATAAAATTCTATTCTAAACAAAATACAAATCTCAATCATAGAACGATTCAGATTGGAAAAGACCTCCAAGATATCTAGTCCAACTGTTCCCCTACCACCAATACTACCCACTAAACCATGTCCCTAAGTAAATAAGGACAATGATATATGTCCAAATCATTTCAGAGAAATTCTGTTTCCAAGATTATTATTGTGATTATTTCCTTCAGATTTAGAAGAAATATGGTTTAATTTGAAATATGTTCCAGATAGGAAAAAGATTTCTGAAAGCTCTATATACAGTCACATTCCAAACTTCACATCAAGTTAGAAACACAGAACTTTCCACAAAAAAAAAAAAAAAAAAAAAAAAAAAAAAAAAGCAGTGAAGCGTGAAAACAGGACTCTGTAACCTCCACACCAGAAAGACTTTCAGACCTGGTTTTGACATCATCCAGGATTTGGCCCAAAATGCTATGTAGGGTATGCTTTCTTTAGCAAATAGTGGCAGGCAAAAGTAGATCTGCAGAGCCAGAGAGATGGTGACAAGAACTTGACACCTTCACAAAACATGTTTTGAGGTTTTAGTTCAGCCTAGGTCTGTATCTAGGACCTACTTGTTGGAGAAAATTAGGTGCACTCCTGAAGCACTTATTTCAGTTTAACTTCATTTGAAAGGAATCCATTATGTCTGATCCATGACTGCACTGGAATATGGGATGTAAAACAAAGTGCAGTGAGTGGGGACAACTGGATTTGCTTCACAGATGCACCCTTGATCAAAACTAAAAAGTTAATGCAAATGCAACCAATATTTATGACTATTTTTTCTAACATATAAAGCGTCAAAGTTTAGTACAGAACCTCTGACCCTTCACTCGCAATATTACCCCCCGTACTCATTCAAAAGAAGAGATATCAAAGCAAAAGAGCCTCAGTGTATGCTTTGCATGTCTTCTGGAATTAGGTGTAGAAATGGTCTTTTTTAGTGCTGACGAAAGAGTACTTCTGTAAATAAAAGAACATGGTAGCACACTTTGATAACATACTGCCATAAGAAAAGACAGATCTTTCCACTTGCCATGACTTTTTTTTTTCAGAAATAATACAGAAATAATGCCTTTTTGTAAATAAAATTGCATCTTGACAGAAATTTGTGTAGTACCTTATTCAATCCCAGGCATACATAACAAAGTAATTCCTTTGTAAATTTATGGCAATTATTCCTTAGCAACTTCTTTAACATTCCGAGTTTTTCCTTGACACATGCAAAATAAATGTCATCTATTTTCTGCAAAGCATAAACAACCATGGAATTACTTTGCAAAAAGACTGCAATTATCATTTAATCATGCTTAATTTTATGTGTAATTTACCTTGCTCATGTGTAACAGAAACTGAGAAACAGATACTCCGTTACAGTTACAGAAACAGTATTAAAACTAACAGATTATTGGCTGCCATTGAATATTGTACTACTATTATACCCAGAGACTTCCAACTGATTTTTATTCAGAAAGCAACTCACACCATGGAGTTTGGGGGACAGGGGAGGAAATTAGCTGCTTTCCAGCCCATGCTCCCTGACACACTCAGCTGGGACAAGGCCTGTGGTTTACAGTGAGTATGCAAGAAAACAACCAAAAAAAAATGTAGTTATGTTATAAAAATAGGACCCAAGACTGGAATTTGAAGTCTCATATCTTCTGTTTCAAGAGTTCCACTGTTGCTTATCTACACATAAGCTCTCTCTCTTTTTTTTTTAATTACATAAACATAATCAAAAGCCTCATAAAAATGTACCCATGACTCACTGAGGACCTATCATCACCTTTTTCTTAAGTGTCATCAGCACCAAGTATACTGAATACATAGAAAGAACTGGTGAAGGAAAACCTGTTAATTCTGCTAAGGGCTTTACGAACCAGAGGTTTTGTGCTGTTGTTGTGGAACACCTTCTCCACAGTATTCGGTTCTTCCTCCCTAAAATAAGGTATTTGGCAATCTGAGAATCAAGACTTACATTTCATAGCAGTTAAGGTATGAGCAGAATTGATTTATGTGAGGCAAGTGCTCTGGCAGTCCTGGATATGTTAAACAGGACTACAGATTCATTTTCAGAAGCTTGCTGAAAACACAGTCTGCAGTGATGTATAGCAGTCCTACCAATCACTAAATCACTTATCTGACTTTATAGAATAAACATGAGTACATTCTTTCTTTATTTACTTTTTTCTTTCACCCATGACATGCTAGCTAAACCCTAAAGTTAAATCATTACTGATATTTGTAAAGAATTTACTATACAGAAAAGCAATTCCTACAATTGGTACATAAGACTTCAATTCAATGCTTTAATAATGAAGAGCATCCCTTAGGTAAAATATGGTTGATAACCCTCTGACTTAATGTTGGCATATAACAATTACATACGTAAAGATCTTTGGCCTACTTTCTACTACCCATTGCAGAACAAATAATCTGGAAGACTAGAAGTAAGGGAAAAAATATTCTATGTACCTTTGTTTTTAAACAATCACCATATATTTCTGACAAAAGTTATTCAACTGTACACTAAAAGTCCAGCTGTACACTTAAAATGAGCTACTTTAATTTGCTCCCAATGAAGCCCAAGGCAAAGATGTCCAATAGACAAGCTTTCATCCAATGTTTCTTAACAGTCACATAGGCTAGATTTTACCTGACTGCTCAAAAGCATGCCTGGCTACAAAAGGGGTCAAAGATTTCCCCAGCATAGGCATTATGCACAGCTGCGGTTCTCGTGTTTACAATGCTATGCAAGAGTACAATGATAAGGAAGATAAAATGGCAGATGTCAAGTTAAAAATTGCTTTTCAGCTCCAAGAATAGGCAATTTGATGGTTCCACTGAAGTAAATGGAAGATTTATTTTATTTTTTTTTTACTGACCTCAGCACAACGTTTGTTATTTAAATCTTGTTCAGCCCAGGATACTAGCTCTTCTGGCCTCAATGTCACAAAATAAATGGCAAAACATTATTAAAGTAGTCATATGAGATGATCAAACACACATTTTTAATTACACGCTGTTTTGTATCTTATAATTCAAGAAAGAGATTTTCCTGCTAATGATTTATTTAAATTCTGTTTGATACTATGCATCATCTGTTTTTGTTTTCTTTTTTGATCTTAGACCATTATTTACCTTACAAATATTTCATGCCTGCTTAGCATTCTCCAGAGTTGTGAATCATGCTGCTTTATCTTCCTCAGAGCCATTCATTCCTTCTCTTTTATTGATGTTCTACCTCCTCAAGGTACCTGATCTTTGTCCCTTTATTGATGCCTCATTGCATGCCTTTTTCTCCGTAGTCAAACAGGTTTCCTAAAGACTGTGCAACACAGAGTCAAAGCAAGACATCTAAGCAATACTGAGAAAGACACGGGGCAGAGGTTGCGGAGTGCAGCTAAAAGCACGTTGGCCCTGGGGAGAATGGCCTGGCAGACTGGTTAGCATGTGGATGGGAAACACAGACAGGCAAAGAAGGATCACGTGTAAGATTAAAATAAAAAGTTTAGGAAGGAGAAAGTGAAACAACCACTGGTAAAGGGAAAGCTGAAGCAAGACCAAACATATGGAACTAATTAACCAAAATAAGACTAATTGCCTAGCATTTAAGAAGTAAAAAAGTATTGCCAAACATTGAAAATGGACCAAATTGTGTTCACCTGAGCCTGCTGAGTTACTTCATTTGCAGCAACATGTTATAGTCCATCTACTAAAGGAAAGAGGTATTAGTCCTGTGACAGGAGAAGCCCTTGCTATTGATGACAATTATTCTTCCATCCAGTGGGGCATCAGCATGACCTAACCTTCTGCTACTTTTCTTCTGCATGATCCCCTCACTTCGTTCAGGTCTGGCCTTTAATTGCTGGACAGATTCTTGTGGAAATTGGTAGCCAGGCAAAGGTGAGGGCCTGGGCATGTTTCAGCCTGTTAGATCCCTTGCACAGTGCAAAGCCCTATAGAGCTGTAAAGGATAAGATACATCTCTGGAATAAGAGGGTTAATTTAAGCAGAGTTTCAAAACTACCAGTTGGATACTTAACTCCCCACAGAGCCAGATCTAGGAAAATTTATCAACATGGGTGCATGGACCTGATTCAAACTCAGCAAGACACAGATTTTACCATTAGCTTCAATGGGTTTTCAAACAACACTTGAAGAATCTGCCAGCAAGCCTGCATCAGTGCCAGATCTACTGAGTTCCTTCTCTCTCAGCACCTGAGATTGCTTGTGTGGGAGCGCATGACCAAGCAGGGCTGAGTGACAGAGGAGAGAGATTACAGTAGCTGACAGCAACTGGAGAAAGGCCCTTCTAGAGCACAGGGGTGTGACAGCAGTGACAGGGATGTGAAAGCAGCAGCTGGCTCATGGCTAATGGATAGGATTGACCAGCTGCAGCTGGCATACAAAAAGTCAGAGCAAGAGAAAGCCCACAGCACAATGCAAGTAAGACCTCACTGCAAGGAATGTGAGCATGAAGTTAATGACTATATATACCTCCCTTGATGGAAGAAATGTGGGTGAGGTGATCTTTGAGTGAGATAACCTTATGATTAGACATCGCATTTCATGTTGCCAAGCTGGAAAGTGGTTATTTCTACATTGTCACTTATATGCATAAAGCAAGACTCTGTCTGGTGAGATATAATTATGGAAGTAGAATCAGACCTAATAATTTGCTCTTGATAACAAGTGGTACTTAAGAGAAAGTGTCTTCTCTGTGAGGGGGTGATTTTTTTATTTTTTAATTTTTTTTGCTAAATTTCTAGATACTGTGGACATTATGAAGAATAGTTAATACTATCTTCTGTCTGCTTGTGTATAAATAGCCAACAGCACAAACGTTTTGTCATTTATTGAGAAAAGAAGCCTGAATAGATTTGTCCAGACTCTCAGGCCGTTTAACTAATGTTGATCGTTTTCATAACTTTACACAAAAAAGCCATTTTTAAGTAGTCTAGAAGATGATGTATGTGTCATGTGAAATGTCAATTACATTCTTCTACGTACACACTTTAATAGCACACAATCCAAATTGAGTTTATAATACTTGAGCACTCTACTACTCAAAAATTGAAAATGTTCTGATTATGCAAGTACTAATAACAAGGACTTGAAATGGCAGGTTAGTTTGTAGATCTATTAGCATTCCACTTAACCTTGTTTTATCTCCTGTTTTTATAAAGAACCACATTACATTGTAGTAGATAGTTCTTTTATGAAAGTGACCTTTACGGAATCATTTTTATTTAATCCAGTGTAATTAGGGATCAAATTCAGAACTATCACAGTTTCTTTAGATCATTACTGATGGATCAATTTACCATAAATTTCAGCTTTATTTCACGTTACCCATTGCAAAGCATACTCCGAGGCTTCAACTAGCCTCTGTTGAAAAGAGTTTTTTTCCTAAATCAATTTTTACTTACTAATCTAAAAATAAACAAATAATGTCCTATGCACACAGTATTGGAAAAGAATCCCTGTGACTGAAATAATAAGGATGCTGAAAAATGATAAAGTCACGGGGTATTATATTTCTCTCACACCTTCAGGTTAACTATATTTTCACATGCAAGGTCACTATCTCCAGGCAGAATGCAGAAGGAAAACACGGACCCTAACCAATGAGTCCACAACTCTTAAATCATATAACTGTAATTTTGCTCAAGTCTTTTTCACTTCTTACCATTTTTCTGACCTGGTTGTGAAAGACACTTCTACAGGGTAGATACCAGTAAAAGATAAAATGACATCTCAGGTTCAAATGGACATCCCAGATTTTCAGAGGTATTAAACTCTTTTATAATGCTAATAATAACCAGTAACATTGTCTTGATCTGAACAAATGAATAATGTTCTTTTGACCCTTGATGGGAGAGAAGTCAAAACATGTTATAGCACCATATGTATTCTATTCAATGAAACCAAATGGCTTTAAAAAATGTAAGCGTCAATAAAATCAAGGGAAAAAATACCATGGGATAAGCTTCATGACGGTACCATGGAAACGCTTCTTGCTGTGCTGCAGCTGAGTGCTAGGAATAGTTTGCAAGGAAAATAGCTTTCATATCCAGATCGCTGAATCAAATATTTAGTTATGGTGCCACTACAGGCAACTGGAGAATATAAATAATAGGAAATGTTTATTATACCTCACTTCCGGTATCCTTAGTTATTAAGCTATTGTTTCAGCAGTAACAATAAGCAATATGTATATTTTGATTCTCCAGTAACTTGTTGGAAATTAGGTTTCACAATAGTGTTTATATATTAGTCTGATCAAATGCTGCATTATCTTCCATAATTCTTGGTGGTATTAACGTATAAAGCTTCTTTTTATTAAGTTTCTTGCTGAAATATGATGTATTAAGTAAAGGCTCCCTGTAGTAAATTATGTAGGTTTCTTGAAAATATCACTGCATTACGCTGCTCTGAATGATCTTATGTACCTCATTAGCATAACATGAATTGCAATAGGGAGTTTAATCTGCAGTCCTACAGTTCTTTACGCACATCTTTTTCTCCCCATAACTTTTCATTACCATAGGCTAGGAGTTTTAGGCTGATCACCAAACAGGAGGGGGAAAAATCCTGTTCCAAGATGAATGAATATAACAGCCCAGAGGAATAATATCCAAATGTTCTCTCGATGATAGCAAACAGGGCAATGGAATGAAATGTCAAAGCATACCTGTATCATTTTTACCTGCCATGCATACTTAATGACAGGAGAAGTGAAATGACCACTCTAACAGAGTGCCATAAAAGAAAAGAGTATGAATCTTCATACACATCTTGTGCACCTCACTAAGCCACTTGAGTCAGGAACATAATTCTTCTGTGCCTCGGTGCAAGAAAAACAGGAATTATAGGAAGCAGCATATACCCTACAAAGAACCCATTGCAACAAGAGCCTTTTATCAGTGTGTTACCTTCTTCTGTTGCTGTGTAAGCATACTTCTTCCAGATCCATTTCTTGTAATGTTTTTATGATCATGTTGAGACACTTGTCACCTATGTTCCAAGTTTTTCAAAAGACATAATTCCTATGCTCTTTTCCCAGAGGCAGAAAAAATTACTTCAAAAGATTTTGTATAAAAATATTCAGTTATATATTGCTCTGCTTAAAAGGAAGGTGTTTTTTTTTTTTGATGTTTTAAAATAAGCTTCAAATGAATGACTCAGCCCAAGTGTGTTCAGAACACTGAGCACCACTGTTAAATAAATAATTATGGATAACTTTCATCTCTAACCTTAAGATCTGATGGGCTGTTACACATGCACTTCATAATTAGATGGAAACTTTCTCACCTGAAATTCAAACAAAATCTAAGAATGATTCTTCCCAGAAATGGTTCAAGTTGTGATAGATATGACTGATCTTCTCTGATACTAACTTTCCTCGCTGCAAAGTAGCTTGGATCAGATCAAATGTGATATCAATTTAAAGTGCTTTATAAAGGTCCCTAAATGCAAATTCATCTTGTAGATCTAACGGTTCCCCAAGGCAAAAAAGATCATTTCCCAGGTACATAGCTAGCATTTTTAAAAGCTCTAAATGGGTGTTCATACAAGAAACCTCCATGGCTTGTCAAGAGTTGTTATGTCCCAGCAGGGAGTTAATCTATTATTTTTAAGGATACTTACTTACATATTTATGTAAGCAGGACAGATAACTTTTTTGATATATTTTTTAAAGGGGGTTGCTTTTTACACTCAGAAAACTTTTTTTAACCTGAAAAAATAGAAATAACATATGCACCAAAAAGCAGAAAGTGTTTTGACACATCTACCTGAGCAAAAGTAGACAGAATTCCAGGTGTGAATAACAAAAAAAACCCATATCTCAGAAATACATGCTGCTATTTATTCTAATCACTGAAACATTTGATTTTGTTTACTCTGTATAGCCTTGTTTTGAAAATGCATTATACTGTGTGTGTTTTTTTATTAGTGACTTGAGCGATCAGAACTTCTGAAGATTTCGTATAGGCTAAACCCAAAGCGCATGACACAAGAGAATAGAGTTAATCTGCTTGTTGTGTGACACTATTAAATTTCTCAAATGCACCCTATTTCCTATACAGAAACATTTGCTATCACCACACATCCTAAATAAGGAGATATGAATAATTTGTTTCTGAACACGTGAAGCCTAAATAAACAAAACCATGGAGTTTTGAATTTAAGGTATGATTTCCTAGGAATTCATACACTAATCTTTAAAAGAGGATCTTCTCTGTAAAGAATATACAACCAGTGTTTTACTGAAGAAGTGCAACTTTTGGTAGTTTTTGTCATCTCATTGTGATCTCTCGATTCATAGCATGTGGCTGTGGGTTTCTTTAGGGTGGTAACGTATCTGGCAATATGAGGCTGTAAATGTTTATATTTGTCTAAGTTCTAGCATTGGAAAGGGATCTCAGCCAGTGCAGAATCTTCTCTTACAGCCCCTTTGGAGCTGTATATTGCTTTCTGGTTGTCTGTTAACCTCCCTTTAAGAACTCTATGGATTTGTGTATTTAAATACTACACTTTCTGTTATGGTGTATTCAGGAGAATTTGAGATTCAATAGAATACTTAAAAAAAAAAAAAAGTGTTTTTGATACAGCCCTGTCATAGCCAAAGAAAGCTGTACCATCTTGTATTTGTACCATTAGTACTACTCCTGTTCCTGCTTGGATACGGTAGCAGGTCAAAAACAGAACAAAACCCAACTGCTATTTCAATTTATTTAAATAGAATTATGACTACTTTCAGCAGGGCTGAGTTCAGTCCAAAATCCAGAGGCTAATTCTAATTTATATGTAATCAAAAATATTTAATTCGATGGTGATTTCCATTTTAAGAGAAAATATGCAGTACGCATCCTGATGTAACTACACTTGCTTATTATCTGCATGCTACAGAAAGGCAGAAGGAAGAAAAAAACACTGGAAAAAAAGATCTGGAAGTTTTCAAGAAAGAGAAAGAAACATTACTTATCAAGGTACTGACATGCGAACTGTTGTCAGATGACTTGGCAACAGCAATTGGGCACTGTGCTAAGCAGATATTGCCTGGTATTCATCCACTGTGAGGACTTGTAGAGCACGACTGAGAATATCACTTGGAACATCTGAATGTATCTGGAAAAATTTGGAGTATATCGAGCCAGTCCAAAACAGAAATACAAAATCATAAAGCCATAAAAATATCACAGTAGATGCAGCGGAGGGGAAAGAGAAATATGTAAGCAATTTCACTGCTTGCCTCCTCTGGAAAGACGTGCAAAGAGTAGAGTACATAGGGACAAAGCTGTCTAAGATGTTTTGCAGGATGGTGGTAGACAGTTACTGACACAAACAAGAAACAGCAAAAGCTGGAGGCACCTAGCATCATTCGCCAGTGCCCACCACTCACAGGATCTAGTTCTTCATTTCAAGATATCAATACTTCTGCTCCTTTACCTTAGCACCTTGGGATTATTACTCTTGACTCAAAATATGTTTGACATTTCATTAAAAAATATAGCCATCTCCACAAACAGAAACACTCTGCTGCAGGACCTGTCTTAGTTCTGGATAAAGTCTTCGCCACCTTTGTTAGCTTTCTTTCAACAGGACTTTTTGTTAGCATGTGAATTCAAGAAAATGTGTCTTTTTACCCCCTTGTATTTAGCATCAGTAGACTGTATGCCATGCACTATTATAAAATATACTCTTCTCTGAAGAATCAATTCACAAATATATTATAAGCCATTAGTTGCCTTATTCCCAGCAACCTTTTCCTTCTGTCAGGAATTACTTAACTCAGGCTTAAATAAGCAACCATAGTAAAGGCACAACAGCTTTTGTTAAGAGAGCAACATGTCACTAAGCCACGTGTTCACCTATCCTTTACTCCTCAACCCAAACAGACAGTTTCCATTCCTAGTTGGATCAGCTACAGTTGGCTTTTGGCACATATCTGAAGTGAGACAAACTCCTTCCTTGCTAACAGCAATGTCTTCCCCTTGTTCTGAAAAGCCATAAGCAAAAAGAAGAGCCAACTTCACTCACAGTTCTTTTAGCAACAACAGGTTCAAAACTGATGTAAATATTTTACTCTTTCACTCACGTTCAGGTCTTAAAGAATTACTCCACAGTCTGAGCAAAAGCAAAGTAGAATGACTAACCCACCATTAATGGAAAAAAAGAAAGTTATAGGCTAATAAATTCAATTCTTTTTTGTTTAAATAGGAAAAAAAAAAAGGCAGATTGAAAAATGCTTCTGACAATTCAGATCAACCGAACATTCACTTTACAAATTATCCTTTTTATAGCAAACATAAATGATATGTAAGATACTATAAATTGAAAAGATCAAATGTTATTAAGCTGTGCACTCAACAAGGCAGCATTAGAAAAAACGGTATGTGTAGTGACATCCTACCAAGACATAAATCACTCAAATTATACAACGATGTGGTAGTAGTTTTCCCCTTTTGACTACCACTGATTGTATTCATGTTTGTCTCCAAGCATGAACTGATCTGCATGGTTAGATACATAATTTATGCATCAAAAATTTCTAACTTTGGTAAAATCAAAACTGTGACATTAAAGAAAAGGAATCTTAAAGATCAAAACAGTATTTGGGGCAGGGATGCGTAATACATTACAATAGATTACTGGGGTGGTTATCTTCAGCCTTCATTAAACGTGCCGAATAGCCTTCAAAGCTTAATTGGCATATTGTGATAAATGCTTACATTCTTTGTTACAGCAGCAATTATTTGAAATGTCATCTCCTCCCGCCATGCTACAGCAAACAGGCCTAAATAATAAAGGAACTGGTCTTAAAAATGTAAATTTTCTTTAAAATTGTTACAGACAAGAGCATTTGTCCATTGCTAAAGCTTTGACTGCATTTTATTATTATTACATTTTTGCTGCTATTACTTGAACCTTCACATCCTATTGGTGACAATATCTGGCAGTTTTGTTGCTTATTTTAATCTTATTTAGATATCAAGTAGCTGTATATTAAAAAGATCCTTTGTATTTATTAACTTCTCAGCGTATGCAGTCCCTCACTCACTTAATTTAAAGAAAAAGAAAAAAAAAGAAAATTGAATTTATTTTCATGGTAACCATGTCAGACCAGTTTAGTCTACTGATAAGACCATTGGTCAGAAGTCAGTACACTAGGCTTTCTTCTAGGCTTTTTTCCACTCACTATACAGCCCTGAGCAAGTTGTTTAATTTCTGCAATTATCTTATACATTGAGCATGTTAATAACTTTACAGCCAGTTATCATCAGTACTTTTAAAGAGGGCACAGATGAAAGCCATTTTTTAGATCCAAATTCCTGTTTTCTCATATAATCTACAGAACAGCGTGTCATAATGATTTGAAGAATTTTCTAGAGAAATGAAATTACCAGTCCAACCACCTCTGACAGCTGAGTTACTTCATCTTATTCTATAGTGCCACATCAATTCTATTTTGTGGGAAGTGCCTTGATCATTTTAGCATCAGTGTGAAAGACAGTTCATTCCAACAAAACATGGGTAAATTGGCCAGACCATTTTTTTATTTTTATTTTTTTTATAATATGTGGACACCTGTAGACTCTCAAGATAGTAAATTGGACCACTTAAGATCTTGGGCTACTGCTTTATTAGGGGTGGGTGGATTTGGATGAACCATGCTATATACATAATTAACATGTGACAATTATAGAGCACAACAGAACTGCACAGATACCGCAGCCAGTCCTAACATCTTATTTCACCCCTGTCCTAATTCTGTTCTGACACAAATATTAATCAAGACATTTCAAGTGGAACTTGTTGGAAAAATTGAAACGGTCTCATGTATCTTATCAACTATGAAGTCAGTATTAATAATCACTTTTGTGCTCACAGGATCGATTTAGTCTTATAGCCTGCTATTTATAGTCTGTGTCACATAAGAGGTCTTTACAAATACAACGGACAAAAGCATAACCAGAAGCTTAATTTCCCTTGAACTTAGACCAGGAATTTCAGTACTGTTACCCTAACCTTCAGGGGGGCTCTGATATGGCCCTCAATAAAAAAGTTATTAACCTGTCTTCGGATTAGTAATTCAGGGTAGGCTCATCTCTACCAATGGTGGAGCTGAAAAGACAGTGACTGAACTTTGAATGCAATGGGCCCAGTTCAATAATTCATTAATTTGGCTTTACATCATTGACGTCTAGTGTAATGGCATAAATTCAAGATACACACATACATCTTTAACATAAAGTATAGAATAATTTAAAGATACGCCCAGGAGGAGCATGTCAAATTACCACATCCTGCAAAAATTCATGCAACCTCTCTCATCATGTATGACTAAGGAGACAAAAGGTACACATCTTTACTCACTCAAACTGGCATAAAACTAGAAGCAACTTTAAAGACTGCAGTTAGTTTAAACTGCAGAATTTTAGAAAACTGAGTAAAATCTCCCTCTCAGAACATGTTATTGACTTATACTGTAGATTAGTACATCCAGTGACACAGGAACATAATAAAAGTAAAATACAAAATCTTAACACTAGTCAGTTAGCAATTCTTGTTAGAAATACAGTACAGGACCCAACTATAAATTAACGCCAATAACTCACTGAAGCAGGTGTGTTCCATTCTCTAGAGACCACTGTACAAATCTTATCTTGTACTGATATTTACAGACACCACCTCACTTCAGAAAGTGCAATCTTCTCTCTGCCGGCTCTAACAGCAAGGCCTACAGTTTACTGTTCCATGTAATGCAAGAATGGATGTCATACAGTTTGAATGTGAAGAAAATGTGTGGGCTATGTCAACCCAAAATAATGAGAATTGTCCTGAGTATAAAAAATTTAGAAACACTGCCTTTTAAACATCCATTTTATTAACCTTTACCAGCTGCTGTGAAACCAGCACACGATGAGATTTTTGAACTTTGCTGTCAGCAGCTAAAGGGTAATGCTTGTAGTGATTGCTGTTTTGCAAAATGATAATTCTTATATTCAAAAGGTCTTCTATTAGATTTATTCTCAAACGATTGCCAAGTGGCACTGGGAGAAAACGAGCATGTTCTGGCGGTTGCATCACAGGGCAGTGTCAGGAGACTAGGTACAATTACTGACTTTCGGCCTTGTCTCCAGATCAGGCTTGGAAAATCGCTTCAGGTGAGAGGGCTGTTTCCATTTTTAGTTATGGTCAGTGCCCCAGAATATAGATGCGGGACTGTCTGCTCTCAGCAGCCTACAGCCAAATCCCCAGTGATGTCAACAGGACAGATGAGCAAAGAGCTAAGTAAAAACAAAGTCTGTGTGAAGTAATTAAATTTGCGGTTACATAGAGAGCTGATCAGTGCTATGTTGAGTGGGTCAAGGACAGACCTGCAGCTTAACCCTTCCATGTCCTTGAGAAGCTTTATAAAAGCTTTGGGAAGTAATGAACCCTAGTTGTCCCAGAGGAACAATCATTCGTTATAGGGACACTTCAGAGCGAAGTCTTAAGAAACCTCAAACATTTCAGTAATACTGACTGCAGGATGCTAATTAAGACAGACAAAACATCTACTCCATGGACAGAACTACTGAGGTAAAATGCACTAACCTTTTACTTTAATTTGTTTGTGTGTGTATTGAGGTGAGCCTCTGAAGACTTGAATTAAGAGAGGCTCTATGGAAAGCATCCAAAAAAGAAAGTTATCCCAACTAACTCTCCAGGATTTCTTGTAACAGGTCCAAGAATCACTGAGGGAGCTGGGCTGGTGTTTGGCAGCTAGACAGACAGAGCCAAGAAACAGAAAGGGCAGAATTCAGGTTCACTAGTTGTTAAATAAAAAGATTAAAAGGAAGAAACTGCCTGAGCAGCTTCTTATAACTGAAACGGGGCAACTAGAAGCTATCAGGGAGCAAAGAGGCCCTAGACATAGGGTCAAAGATCTTCAAACAAATCTTGAACTTCAGCAAGAAAGACCTGAGAAGCAGCAGCTGAAAGAGCATTTTTTCACTGCCAGGTTGGCTGCTGAGAGTGTTCCTTGCTGCATTTAGTTGTTTGAGAGAGACGGGTCCAATGGCACTCATTTCACATATCAGATTGCAAGTTTTCTAGCAGGTAAAAGCAGAGGACATTCATTTTTTCCCCCATATGAAGTTTTCAGTATACTTAATATATTTCCTCAAAGAAATGATATACGTGGTTCCCTGATGGTTGCCCAGGAAATATCTGCCCACCCGTCTGTACCATCTGCTGTAGGAATACTGGTAAATGAAAAAAAAAAAACATTAAAAACTATTACCATCCAAACAGCAATAGCCGATAGCAAAATACCCCAAAGTAGAAGGCTAGTAACAAACTGTGAGTAAAGTGCCAAAGCAGGTAGAAGAATGTGGCAAAGAATAGGCTGTTGACCAAAGATTTAGCACAGCCATACTGTAATCCTGAATCATTTCCATTTCCCTTATAATTGAACCTTAGAACTAAAGAGCAGGGAGTGATGATGCCATATGCCCAGGCAAAGTAGTGATATTAAGAAGGAAAGGCAACAACAGAAAAGCATCAGCCAAACAGGCATACAGAGAAAGCCTTTCCCATCTTCTAGCACAGCTGATCCATGGACAGATGTCATTCTTCAGCATGGATTCTAGGAAAGATTTAATAAATATAACAGCTACAGCGGATCTGCATTAAAGGGTTGTTGTTTCTATGCATTTTCCAGAGTGAGGAATGTTTCCTTGCACTGTATGTTCAGGTAAAACACTTAAAACTAGACTTATACTTTCTAAGAGATGCTGAGAGGATGAGCTGCAACTCTGGTTCTTTTCATTTCTTTTCATGTATGATACCTAGCTATAAACACCAAACTCACGGACCCACTCCCTCTCCCCAAACTGACCAGCGTCCATAATCACACCCAAACTTTTATAAAACTCTTATTTACTTTGTCTACTGGTGTCCTTGATAAAACAGAGAATACTGATATGAAATTATGACTAATTGCCTTTGCTGCAAACCAAAACCGAATGTGGATCCAGCAGAGACTCTCCACATTGGAACACGGCTGGAGAGGAAAGCTGGATTTATGAAACATTGCCACTTATTTCCTTGCTTCATCATTAAAACAAGAGTTTTGGTTCTTTTCACCGTTTGTTTTATTTTTATGCAACTTTAGCTTTCTGCCAAAGGACAATATCAAATACCAGAAGTCATTACTCAGGGGAGGAATAAATAAATAAATAAAATGACTTGAGAGCAGTTTAAAAGCTAGAGAGTCTACAGAGTGTGAAAGGACTTTATTATAGTTGTTAAAAAGATAAAAAGAAGGAAAAAAAAAAAAAAAGAAAACTGGATTCTGCATCAAGACTCTGGAGATAAGTATTATCCTTCCAGTCACTGGAAATGGATACAGCTGACTTCAGCAGAGCTATGAAAATTTATGTCTCCCAAGCTCTTGAATCTTATTCATATATTTTTTCTTGAATAACAGATTCATGCTGGATTTTAGGCCAACCCTACTGTCTCTCCACTGCCTTATTTTCCTTATTGGTGAAACAGACGTGATCTTTTTAAAACACCTTTGAGAAATGCTTTCAAATCTATGTGAATGCAAAGCATCAGTATTATCATAATTCTTGTTTCTTTTAAAAACTTAAATACCTATATACTTATGGCAGACATTTCTACCGTGGTGAACAAAATTAAAATAGGCACATAATGCCTACAAAAACAAAGTACCTGGATGACATTTGTGCACCTGTCTCAGAATTTTGCAGCCCACAAATTGAATGTAAAAAGGCACACTGCAGCAGCTCCTAGTCATTAAAAGAAAATAAAATGTTATAGATCAGTAGTGAAAACCTAAGTGGAATGTGTTAGCATACATTTGTATAGTTTTATATATTTAAGAGAAGCACATTGTCATCAAACCTTAGCATTTTACTATGTATTCTCATCTCACAGCATCGTTATTTTAAAATTACATCAATATTACATTATAAATGTCCTGCAAAATGCAAGTACTTTGAGCATTTATTTTCTGGGATGATTTCCTGTTTGTTGAATTGACTGGCCAAGTATTCTCCACTTAAAAGATTCTGAATGGAAGTAAGAAATATTTGTTTCTTCTAGGACACACAAAAATAAAAATATACAAGACAGAAGACATAATTATCTGATAGTATTACAGCATCACTGAATTCATGCAACTTCTTTTCATACATTGACACCATACACATAAAGGATAGTCACAGAGAAAGGGTGCAATATATGTCTGTGTAATCCTGCAGAGATTTTTTTTCCTGAAAGAAAAATTTGTATATATTTAACAAGAAATGAAAACCATCCCCCCAATCCCCTTCCCAAATATTGGGCTGCTCAGTTCAAAGTTTGAATCTCACCTTAGCACAAATACTCGCTTTACTGTCACTTGCAAAACATCTCTTGCTTCTTCACTTTTTTTTTTTTTTTTAATTTAAACTTGGTGACAGCTCCTTTTAGAAAGTCAGTATATCTACATCCTACCTTCTACAGTTTTCATTCAGCTCAGAAACAGCTAAATAATTGTTACAGGTCTACTTTGATTTGTCTTTCTAACCAAGCTAAAAGCCATACTTTTTTTTTCTGATTTTTAATTTCCTACCGAGCACATGAAAAGACAGCAGTAGCAAGATGTATGGAACTAAAGAGAGATTTATAATCATTTTCTGTGCATCTGGCTGCATTCTCACATATAGATCTATGCCATCTTTCTTCCAACCAGCTATCTTCAGACTCAGTCACTCATTTTTCACGAAGATCAGGTGTTAGATTACTTGAGCTGGGGCTGTGGCTAGCATTCCACACACAGTACGGTATATATAACTTGGTGTTTTTATCATCACTGATTTCTTACGGATACTAAAATTCTATTACTCATTTTAACTATTCCAACTACAGATATTATGTTCTTAACTTTTTCTCACCATCACAGAAAATATAACATGATACAAATATATATAACACATAGAACATGGGAGCTTCTTAGGTATGACAAGAGGCATGTTAAAGATACCTAGTAGAAAGGTACAGAGAAAATCTCCTCCTGCTCTAATCAAATAAGGGGTATTTAAAGGTTAAACTGAAGAAAGTTGCTATGGGAGATGCTCATACTTGATAAACTTGAATTGAAAAATGCAATTGTGGTCAAACAGTACTAAAACACAATTCTCCTTAACATTCCAGTTCGGGCCATGTTAACCTTAAAATGAAGCCATCTCTCAGGATGGCAGAAAGGCTGAATATGGAAATACATGGGGAGCAAAAAAAAAAATAAAATAAAAAAATAAAAAAGAGATTGTAGGACAGAATTTGGCATGCTATTTCTGTAAGGCAAAAGAGTGTCATGATTTAAATTTAACTTTGGAGAGTAATTTAGAAATGGCGTGCATAACTGTCAGCAGCACCTAAGACAGTGCGTGACTGAGTCAGACCTAACATTATAAGCAAAATTCTAAGCTTATTAGTATTTAGAGAGTAAACAAAAGCAGCAGCCTATAGAGTGAGCAGGAAGACAGCTGACTAGCAGCAAATCAAAGATGGAGTTATTGGTAAGGAAGGGTTTAGGAAGCTTTAGTTAGATTTGATGACTATACTGTATAGAAGACAGAAGATAACTTTACACATTATAACCTTTCCTTCCACAGGCCAGCCCTGTTGCACATTTAAGGCAATTAATAAACATATAAATGCAAAGATGGCAAAATTCACCTACCAAATCTATCCTTATATGAGACCAAAAGCAATTACATCATCTCAGGCAGAATACCAAACACAAGGGTAAAGAATACGATAGACTTCTTTGCTAAAGAGAAAAGTATGGCCAGATCATCTGAATATTTTTATTTCCTTTTCAAGCTATGCCAATAAGCATTCCAGCCATGATCTTCAGAAAATTAATTGCATTGAATACACTCATTTGGCATGGTAACAGGACAAACTGAGTTGGAACCTAATTTTCCCAGTGTCAAAGGAAGACATATCTTGCCATCCTCTGAAAAACATTACAGGAGTGACAACAGTCAGATGGATTATGCACTTCTGACAAAGTATTTTCTTTTAGCTTCAGCTTTAAAAAACAAGGAGGGTTTTCATTATTTGTAATTACAGATTACCTTTTCTCAAGAAAGACAAAATATGACATGCAGGGCTCTGTGTGATGCTAAGACCTTAGAAACATTTTTTGTCTTAGATACCATAAAGCACGTGAACTTTATCAAAAAAGCAATTTAGATGTTTTATGCAAATTAAAAATACTTATCACTGCACTTCTGAAGAATTTTCTTTTTATTAAAGGATACCTTGTGAGATCTTCACATATGTACTGAACAAATAAGGCTATAGTGAAGTCACTGGACCTGTTACTAACACCCAAACCATTCCCTGTCACAGCCTGAAACAAACTCTTGTTCCTAGTCACATTCTAACAATCATCTTTCCCTTATCTCAGTCACAGTCAGTTTGGATATTAATTGCTTTGGACATTTCCTAATTTGTCTTTGTCCTGGAGTGAACAAGTTTATCTTTTGCAACTTCACACCGTCATTCAGCTGGCAATTGCTAGAGCTCAGGAAATTGCTCCCCTTCTACTGAATTTCAACTCTTTTCCAGGAATGTTGAGAGAGAAGAAAAAAAAAAAAAAAGCCAAATAAAAGCCAAGAAGAACTCCTGACCCTCTAAAATGCCATAGCATAACTATTTTCTGCTCTTTAATGTTTAGTAAAAAGAGAATGATTAAAGCCGAATACCTAAATAAGAACAAGACAACTTTCTAAACGAGACTTCTGTCACTTCCTACCAAACACTGTCCTTTGCAGCTCAGCCTCAAAATGGAGTTTCAAACCACAATCAGAACATTATCTAGATATGACCATTATTTTTAACCCCATTTTGCATTTAGCAACAAGCATGATAGAGCACAAGAAACTTAAATATTCCACTGAGCTTATACTATACCATGCCATCTATCTTGTGGTGAAAAATTATATGAATATGAAGCATTCACCACTAACCAATTTGGGCATAATACAAAATTAACAGGCAATTTATTTAGTTCAGATTAAATTTATCCCTACAAATGCAGCATTTTCAGGCTTCCAAGGGCATGTATCAACATGAAAATATGTCTGAGAGGTCTGATGCAAGTAAAATAATAGCTTTACTTATTTTAGATGGCACAATAGGCTTACTTAACAATAGATTTATCTTGTTGGTGTATTTTGAACACCAAAAAGAAAAATAATTATAATTAGGAAACTAAGGAATGTCTTTATTTTGAGCAACAGTTTATTTTAACAGCAGTTAATCATTTCCTTGGAGCTTTTAATAATAACAAGGCTGAATAGTTTTTCAGACCAAACCATCTAGCTTGACTTCTCAAGCCAGACTCAGATGCTCCTTCACTAAGCCTAAAATAGTTAGAAAGTTTAACAAGAAATAGGAGTAGGAGAGAATAAAAAAAAAAATTATGAAATATTCTAAGTCTTCTACAATGGCAAGTATGCTCACTTTCTTTCTTCAGCTAAGAGCTTCTTCTGAGACTTAAGAGAGCTCGAGGGAAAGAGTTGCAGTTATTAAAAAAAATGGATCTGATGCAGACTGCCTTCTTCAATATGCCACTTTGTTATATAAAACATGATAAGTGATGGTTTTGTTTTTGTTGCTGGGACTTTGTCACACAGTGAAATCCTGGGGGAAATTAGTGACTATTCTTTTAAACTATTCCTATCAAAGCTACCAGAAGAAAAATGCACTATTTCCTTTATGTATGTGAAATAGTAGGCGATCTCTTCAGAGATCAGGCAGTCTTTAATTAGCATTCACTTTGTAACCACTTTCATTCCTCTGACCATATCTAGCCAATATCAGATTTATTACCCGGGTTTAGCTCTGACAAGCCACATGTCATTTTCCTCTCAGTACAACGCCACCTTGGGATTTAACCTATCAGCAGGCTTCTGTTCCATCAGTCTGAATCTGCTCCAACACCAGTTTTGCCATAACGTGATGCCATTTACTGCAGTGGAGCGACTTCTGCTTTAGACAAATAAAGCAGAAAGAATCAGGCTTGGTAATGTTCTGTCAAACTTGCTTGTGTCTGACTGTAACGTTAGGAAATTGAGATTTTAAAGAAGAAAAAAATCCTTACACTACCTTTTTTTTTTTTATTATTTACAAGGGAACACTTGATTGGAACTTGAACATTTACACATGGTTACAAACGGCATAGGTAGCAATCTCCCAAATGTAGATTTTTTAATGAAGTTTGCTTTCTATTAAAAAAATGCAACCATTCCATCTCCCTCCATGAAAAGCCATCTGGGGACCTAACACTGGCTGTGGTACAAAAGCACCGTACCAGTGTCAGCATATTCAAACTCCAGATGAATTGGTGCTCACTCAGGAGACACCTACCTCTAATAAATCCCTTAGTACTGAGCGAGCACATTATTGGCTAAAATACATTCTCATGGAAGAAGTTCAAAATGTACAGGACTGATATACCATTGTTCTTTATAATCATTATGCCACTGCATTTTGCTGGGGTAGTGGCTCTTCTGACCAGCTGAAGTTAAACTCTGGATTAGAACTGGATCCTTGCTGTAGAGTGGTCCTGTATCTTATGACTTCAATTGCTAAAGGTGAAAAAATGTTTTAAGCAAATTCAAGTCTTAAAAACAATTAAAAGGCAAGAAAAGGCCCAAGCTCTAAGGAATTAAAAGGCCCAAGCTCTAAGATATCAAATCTCTTTAACAGTCAAGTCAGATAACAAAAAGACTGATCAACAACAGTAGCATTTTCAAAACACAAAACATAATGCCTTCTCCTTTGGAATGTGTCATGAGAACTTGTTGATTTTTGACAGCTTCAGAGGGAAAAGTCTACATGAAATCTTGACTTGTTTCATTTTGGAAATGTCAAAATGTATTGTCTCAAAAAGGTTAAAGCAATTTTTTGTTTCAGTTTTATCAGGTTGACTGATTTTATTTAGACATTTGTACTATGTACTAGTATGTGGGAAATAGAACACAAACATTAGGATTGTATTTAGTCCATAAGCTATTATTTGTTATTTTAAACTACCTCTTTTACTACACTAGGGTGTTTTGACACTGTATATAATGAGCATTTTAAAAAGAGCATTTAGCACTTGAAAATTTTAAATTCAGACCAAATTATTGAATAACCTCACTTGAACATATGGGGAAGGAAATTTCTGAAGCATTCCAGACTGAAATAGTATTTAAATTGAATAAAATTAAGAGAGCAAAACAACCCAAAGTTGCATGTTTCGCATATAAAGCATGGAGCTTCAAGAGTGAACTTAAGTTAATTTCTTATGTCACCAGAACAAAAAGCAGAAACAATAGGGGACTGGGGGGAAGGGGAGAATGACAACATGTTGAGAGCAATGGTGTTTGTCTTCCCATTCCATGTGATGAGCCCTGCTTTCTTGGAAGTGGTTGAACACCTGCCTGCCAACAGGAAGCAGAGAATTAATTTCCTGTTTTGCTTTGCTTGTGTATGCAGCTTTTGCTTTACTCCATAAAATGTCCTTATGTCAACCCATCAGTTCTTGCACCTTTCTGATTCTCTCCTCAATCCCACCTGGCAAGAGTGAGTGCATGGCTGTGTAGTGCTTAGCTGCCTGCCGGGTTAAACCACAACATATTTGCAGAATTTCCATTTGGGCCTATTTTTAAATTTAATTTTCTCTGCTTTCTTGCTGTGTAAGATAAGTATCTGGATACTTATCCCCCAGCTCTAATCAGAGCTAATCAATTTCTTGCTAGATTTTTTACCTGGATTACAGTCATTCCTAATAGACAGCATCTACAGGGAATATACAAAGAAGGAACAGGCAATGTATGAAGAATAAAACATACAATTCTTGTCTAGTATTTCCTTATTACCAGTAAGCACTCCCACACACCTGATTGATTTTAGGCAACTAATTACTTGAACACAATACAGGTGAAGCCAGTTCTGAAGGGTAAGTGGAAGCCTTGCTGAAATCTAAGGAGCCACGCTTTACACACAGAAGAAAATGGGAATACTGTTATAAGAAGAAAAATAAGAAATGAATAATTGTGTGTGGGAAGAGGGAATAGAAGGCATCAATCAAAGCAGAAAGGAAAGGCACAAGAATCAATAACTGCTTCTTAACAAATCCGTCCCTATTTATACTTGGCATTTGTGACTAGTTCTGTCATACATCTGCTTTTTTTCCCCCAGTCGTGTCCTCTTTTCCTCCTGGCAGTCTTCTCTGGAGTGATTATGAGGACTCGCATTTGTTGAATTCTTGAGCTGTTAGTTTGTTGTTTTTTGTGGGCTTTTCTTTGCCCCCAAAAATGGATGTTCCCCAAATCACTACAAATTCATGTATGAATCATCAGGTATTTCCACAGGATCTGCTACCAACCTGGAAATCCCCAGCATGCTGCAGAGAAGTGGGTCCAAATATATGTACAGTAAACACACATTGATCAGACCTCATACAGCACATAGTAACCCTCCTCAATCCTTCCGGAGTACCACAGTCTCCATTATCATTGCATCAGTATAGAAACTTTTCCCTGTGTCTCATGGAGAGGAAAGACTGATGCAAGCACATTATGTGGCCATAGCACAGTCTGTCAAAATGTAAAAGGCTAATTTCCTTGTGAATTATGCTATATAATTTGAGGTGGATGAGGACCCAAACCACTGACATCAGTCAGACTGTTCAGGTTAAGAAGCATTTGTCAGAAGAGAAAGGGTTAATAGGATAGAGGCTAATTGTCCGAGCTTTCCTCTCTGTTATTTGGACTTAAACACTTAAAGTGTAATTTGATTAAATTTCAATTCAAAACACAGGTTTTTGAACTCTGTAATTAGATCCTTCCTATACGTACTCACATTTCAATTTTCAGGTAAAAAATAATAACTTTCTAGTTTTGTTTTTATTTTAAAGCACAGTGAAATAGTGGCTGAAAATTAAAGAAAAAAGTTACAAAACTCAATGATTTTTACATCAAAGTTAGTTTCCTGAAAACTTATCCATTGTTATAACTTTAGTAATAAACAGACGTACAGTCTAGAAATTTCCTGATACACGTTTATGAGAGAAAAGAAATGACTCAAAGTATCATAGCTTATTAATTAAATTGAAATTGAACTTTTGTCTATTTAATTATGAAGAATTTATAAGTGACTAGACAGCTGGCAAGTTTGCATGAACCATCTGCATTTCCAGTTCACACACCTGACAAGGTGAAAGGGTAGTCTCCAACTCTAGAACACACGCGCTATTCTTAATGAAATTTCAGGACTCACATTAAGAATTTGTATATACGAACTGTGAAACGGTTACAGATTTGTTATCTAAATCCCAAGTCACCTAAGGAAAGCCTCTGTTAATTGCCATGCTATGATCATTTATATTTGTTGGTTTATTAAACTCAGGCACTACTATTACTTCTAACAGAGTTTTAACAGGTTTTTCTTAACAGGAATTTAGCATTTATGAAAAGCTTCTGGCATCTTCTTTTTCTACATAATTCATATTTTTAATTACCACTTCTGAAAAATGAAATATTGTACTAAGGCGTCAATAAGGTTTCATGTTAGGTAAATATCAGGTGAATTTGTAACTTCACAAAAATGAGCCTAACTAGAAGCCTTAACAGGAAGCCCTAGGAAACTAGCAGTTGCAATCACCAGCTGGGAGGTGGGGAGACCAAAGAACACAACACAGAATCTTCCATATCACTTTTGTTTTACAATCTAGGTCCCAAATACTCATACAGCAGCACATTCATAGAACATACATAAATTCAGTTTCTTAAATTATTCATGTGCCTTTTTATAACTTCTGACATTTCCCATCTTGCTTACAGGCAATTGAAGGAAACAGCAGAAAGACCCTCTTGCTCCCCACTGCACTTCGAAATACAAGAACAATATCACCTTCAAGCTCCTCATCCAAGCATGCATGTACGCTAAAAAAGGGCAGAAAAAAAGGAGCTTCTGATCCAAGTTTTATCTACCAGAATTCTATATGTGGCTTTGAGTGGACCATTTCAGGACAAGTCCAGAACGTGCAAAGGAAGAAAGACTAGGAAGGTAGACTGAAATTAAGATTCAGGATTGCCCATTTGTGTACTTTATTTTGGGGCCTACATTCTTAAAACATGCTTGGACACCGTATCACCACGTTCAGTTGCATAGATACTAACCATTTTCTGTTTCTGGAAAAATCCAGTTACACTTTCTAAAAAGGCTAAGGGGAACTAGAACAGAAACTTCAATTTAATTTTTTCCTCTTGAGAATCAAGCAAACACTACAAAGCAATTGGGTGTGGAAATATTTTTGGCTGCTTTTATCTTATGTGCATTGGGAACACATAAAAAGGTAAGAAAAACTTCAAAGTCCTTCCCTTTTTTTCCTGCAATTTTACATTTTCTATGTATTACATTAAAATGATCAGTGTTTCAAAGATATGAAGTCAGATACAAGAAAGCTTGCAGAAAGTAAGAATATACCAAAAAGAGTCATGAGAAAGAGGTGAAGGCAGCAGAATCTCAGGAAATATACGTTTCCAGTAGTAAGCTGAGAATGATTTAATACAGGTATGATCCTGTCCAGTTCTATTGCTTCTTTGATGCTACCCAAGCAATATGAGAGCACTGGTAAGAAACGGGTAAGTTACTAAACTTGAAACCCACAGAAGTCCAAAATCACTTTCCAAGGCTAAAACACATGCAGAACAGCAATGTCCTGACTTTAGTTTCTCGTTTTGTAATGGAATATTACACAATACAGGAATCACCTTCTAACATGAAACCATGGCGGAACCTCAGCGTTCCGTTCCTAAGCTGCAGCACGCCGCCAGCTCCAGCTTGTGTCTGCAGGTAACAAGACTAAGAGGCTGTCCAGGCCACTTACCTGGGTAGAGTCCCTGAGCCACGTCTGTTTTCCAGCACCTGCACACCTGCTTACATTGCTGTGAGTAAGCACCGGCATTTGAACTGCTCTGCAAATTCATAAATACTCGTGCTGCTCCATGTGCTAGTATGGCAATATGGGAACTAATGTTTTATTGTTTGTTCTGCAGTTATTTGCTTTGGTAAATTGATATTTATATTTCTGTAAAGTGCATTAGTTAGCATAAGATGTGTAGGCACCAGCTCTATTTTGTTAACATTACATAACGCTTAGCATAATGATGGGCTGGCTCTGGTTAGCAAAGCTGCAGATAAACTTGGCTTTTTTGCATCTGTGTTATAACACAAATTAAAATATCTGTTTAAAAAAATTGTTTTAAAGAGAAGGATTTCGAATGCTGCTATTTTTACCAACTTAATTATATCCTTCTCAGTGAGGTAGAAGGCTTGCAGGTAGAAAAAATCCACACAGAAAAGTATAATTAATACGCTTCTCTTCTGAAATAGTTATTGGAATTCAACTGTGCATTAAGGCCAAGTACCACGCTTGGGGGTGCTGCAGAGACGAAACGTCCTGAAGTCACTCCCTCCCATGCACTCCCCCACTGTTCAGGTTCCCAAGAAGGTTCATCACGCTCTCCACCAGGCTGCCCTTCCAGGCTGTGGGAAGGTGTCACTGTCACTCAGAGCCACAGCTCTGTCTTCAGTTGTGCTAACTGCAACTTCCACAGCACTGACCAGTCCTGTACTGTGCATGTGACACCATGCTGTTCTTGAGACATTGTTAATTGCTGCTACCACTGCATCTAATCCCTTAGGGACGGCTTGTCCTCATCTAAGAAGGAAGACCACTAAACCATTCTATGGACAGAGCACGGTATAATCGGAGAAATAACTCAGCTTTGTCACCTATGATGCTGAGAGTTCAGACAGCCTATCACAATCAAGTATATTCTTTATATCAGCTTCTAAAAGCAGATTGCTGTGGGCTTTATTCTTCTTTCTTGGAAAAAAATGTCACACTGCTTGAGAAGTAAAAGGTCATGTAAGGGGAAGGAAAAAAAAATCAAACTGCCTTGAAAATGTTAAACCTACCCGTTATACAATGACTGTGGCTAAGATCATGAAAAATGTCTTACATTGGGCTTCCACTCTGGTATCACACTCCAATACAAGCATAATTCAAACTGAGTTTCCATTGAACATCTGAGGTTTTTTAAAATAAGGTTTTCATAATTTGGTTGTTTACCTTACAGTGTCCAAATTCACATTCTATATACAAATTGTGTTGGTTTATGAGTTCTTAACCTTTTTTCCGCATCTGTGGAATGACAGACTTTTTAGTCTGACTTTTCTTCTATTCATAAACATGTTGGTTCCCTTTATTCTGCCCACGGTTGTGCAAGGTCCCAAGACAGCCAGTGTGTTTACTTCCAAAAAACTGACCTTGAAGCATTTTTAACTTTTACTGTGCTACCATAACTAAGTACTTCTGTCCTTTTTGGCATGAAGCAATTCTATAGCTTCCTTCTCTTCATTTCCTCTCCCCCCTTCCATCTGTGCTGTTACTGCCAGCTGAAAGCAAAGATGAAGCAGCAGTACCTGACAGAGAGACACCTTGACTGATGTTCAGCTCTCATTGACCCCAAAGCTGAAATAAATTTAATCCAACTAATTATGCCTAAAAGGCTTTAAAACAAAACAAAACAACAACAAATAATGCACCAGATGACATCCTAGTCAAACTTGTATTTTTTTTTTTTTTTGGGGGGGGGAGGGGGGCGGGCTGGCTTTTGATTTGATTTACTTATAATTTATAATCCTTAATTTTGTAAGCACAAATAATTTTCGTACCTCTGCAGGCAAGAACAGATGACAATGTTATGAGCATGATCATTTTTCTACTGACATTTTTAGTAGCCACATTATTCTGTACTTTCTCATCTTTTTGTTTACCATCTCAGCTCCTTTCCTACACAGTCCTTGTACATTAGTAGGAGCATTCTCATCTTTTTAAAGAAAAAAGAAACTTAACACTGTAGCAGAACTAAATATACATGATTACTTCATTTGCGATGATACTAGTCACCCAGGGATAAAACACCCTGAAAATATGCCATCACTTCAGAAGGATGCAATGCTTTATTTGAGGTCAACCAGTAAGTGCTTATACAGAAAAAACTCGAATGGCAAACAGCCCTTGATGAATAAACCTTCTGTTGATTAGTTATTCATATGCACCTGCTTCCACAAGGTCCAACTTCCAACACACAAACACATGTCTTTCGCATTTTGCTTTGTTAGAATTCAATAGCCTGTTTACTTGATTTTGCAGTTGCTGCTCCAGGATCCCTCTGAGTTCAAACGAATTTCAATGAGTAATTCTTATGAATGTGTATCATCTGTTGAGCCAGCTTTCTAGTTGTATGGCCTTTTTCAAACCTATACACAATTGCTAGTGTCTTCTGAAGCTTAGTGCAGCAGATACATTTTTTTTCATTTGAAACATTAAAAAATACATTAAAAAAGAACCCAAAATAAAGGTCTCATGAGCACAGGAAATTTCCTAGTATTTTGAGAGCTCAGAGGAAAGTCCAAATAACACCAGCTCATACTTATTTCTACTGACACGTAAAGCATTTGAGTTTATGGAGAATCAAAATTCTAGCAACGTCATGAGAAAGTTGCAGCCCTATTATCTTTCTCTTCATTTGGCCCAGTGTTCTGGGGGGGGAGGGAAGACAGCATTTACAGGAGTGGGGAGAATTAATCTAATGAAATCTAATGTCATCCCCAGACGTGCATATACACAAAATCAGGGCCTTTACCAATATATGTCATTAAAAAAAAAAAAATTTACTCCATCCTTATGCTTAGAATTGCAGAACTCTCTTTACTGAGCATCACCATTTAGCAATGCTTTTTCCTCCTCTTCCTATACCACATTTTCAAATTAAGGTCTTTACAGATCTTTATACAGACATTACTGGTTCCTTCTTCTATAGTATAAATATTATGTATTTATAATTAGAATGCATGCATGGCAGTAGAGGAAAATGTAGACAATGGTCTTAAATGACTATTAATTATTTCCTTTAGTGTAGGACAGATTTAATATTATGGGGGTTAAATTTTAAAGAACTGATATTAAAACTAATTTCTTTAAAATGTTAATCTGAAGTACAGGAAAATAATTTGTATGTAGGTAAATAGAGAATGGGGCTCCTTACAAGATCTGATGTACTTCATATTTTGCCTATTAAAAAGATGGATGGGATTCTTCTGTCCCTGTGCCATTCTGACAGCACAAACCCATCCTGTTAGCTATTGCAAGATTCTCCCCTCACTGGAGGATTTTGGAGGATTTAACATAAAACAAGGCCTATAACAAGGGGGATGTCAAACCTTGGCCTTTCTCATTGGCTATTCTTATTTTTTATTTTTTTTAATTATAGGAATCCCACAAAAACTGGCAGTCACGGTACTCTCACAGACCCAAAGGATTTAGGCTCTGTGTGCTTCCTGTTCTCCACAGCAGAAATTCATTATGAAAGTGCAGTGCTTTCCAACATAATCAGTTTCTGATTCCCTGTTTGATGCTGCACACCCACATGGCTTGATGATTTGACCTATATCTCTCTCCAAAAAGCATGGATGGGTTGCTTTCAATACCCTTTTCCTGCTAATCTCTCTCCCACGCAGCAGTTCCACAGCTCTTAGGTGTATAAGCCTCTTCACCACCTGACATGCAGGAAGCAGATGTTAAATACCTTACAATTGTACAATCTATCTGGCAATTTGGAGAACCAGACTATTTGTTCCTGCTTCCACCCTCCTTAAAAGCAAGACTGCATTTCTCTAAGCGTTCTTTATCCCTTTTCTTCCACTGTTTGAAATGCCTTGGCAGGTCCCCCACTTAACAGTGATGCATCCAAAAGCATTACTCATCTCCGTTGTCATGCCATTTTCTTCTCATTTTCATTAGATTCCCCTGATGGATTCTTACCCAAGACAAGGTTTTCTAGTTGCTTCTACTATCTCTATTGATATTTAGGTAGCACAGACTCACGACTCAAGACTATGCAGAATATTCTGCAGAAAACATGATTTCTGCCATAAGGAATTTACATTGTGTACATTCTCTTATAAGAATAAAGCTTTCTAAATTATCTGCTGTTAGGGTTAGAAGTATCTTCCAGCAGTGTACTTTGCTTCCTCTCATTAGAATTCCATATTCGTCCTTCACTTTAATGTTGTCTTCCATAATATAAATGAGCCAAACACACTTGGAGACAGAAATCAAGTGAAATGTGCCATAAGAACAATTATCTTCATTTGTACTTCCAATGACTTTAAAATAAACATTTTGGCTCAGATTAACAAGGCTTAGTCTTCTTTATTGACCTTCTGACTTTTGAACATTCAGAATCCATATTTTCAAACTATTTCTTGTAACAAAGGTGACACTGTTTGAGAAGCCAGGCTCTACTGAACTAAGTACATCATGGACTATGGGACATGTTTAATGACCTTTAATTCGATACATCTCAAAATTACATAATTGCTACTACTCATGAAAATCCGCATCCCTGCCAAGGAACAAAAGTAAATCCTATATTCCAAGTTCATTTAATCCTTTTGGAAAGAAAAACTTATTCAACTCAAGATCTCAGAATAGGATAACATTTTCAAAAAGTAACTATATATTCAAAGCCCCTTGTATAAAGGCACTACTTTGCCAACTAAAATATATTAAAAGTAATTTTATTTATTTTTTAAAGTCAGAAAACATTTGACTTCAGAAACAGAAACCTACACTTGAGTAATTCCATACATGTAAGCATTTTATTTATAATAGCTACAGTAATAGCAAAGTGCACTAGCATTGCCTTTAGAAGAATAAGCAATAAGTGATATTCTAAGTGAACTTGGTTTAGTAAACATGGAATACTTGTTATTTGGTGCTAACTTGCATTGAAATAGTCAGTTTACCTAAATGAAAGCACACACAATTCATCTCACTGTTTCCAGTACTTTAAAGATACCGTTTTTGTCACTTACAGAACAACGGGGTAAAACGATTTTAAAAGGCATATTTAAATGTCATAAAAATAAAATGGGTAGTCCATATGATTTGTTACTATATCCACAGCAACATTAAGTTAAATCATTACCAGAGCTCAGAAAGCTTAATGCCAAAAGAATAAATCAGTGCTTTGTTTTTCAAACTAATACAACTTAACCATGCCCTTTTCTCCACAGGTAAAACATACGGAATCTTACTCATGTCTGGGAGGGCTGGAGGAGGATTTAAGATAACATGTACAGTCCAAACTCTGGTTAAAACATGACTGCTGGTTTGCTTAGTCATTACATTAATTTTGATCTCCTGTATGTCACGTCAACCATTTCAGCACCTGTGTACTTGGTACTGCATGTAGCACATTAGATCACCTACCCTGTCTAAGTTTTTCCTTTCTTTATTAAATTTTTTCTTCTTTTTTTTTCCTACTTACATCTTTAAACTGATTTTCATGTAACTTCATTTTTCCACTTTCAATGTTACCTCAATCACTAATCCTTTCTGTAGCAGCTTAAGCTGACTACTTCTCCAAGCCCCAAAATCAAGTTTGATCACATCTCCATTTCTTAGTAATCTATTCGTTGAAATGCTGTACAAAGAAATGTATTTCTTGCACTCCCAAAAGTTGCAATTTAAAGTAAAATCAAGGCAGCAAGCAGACAGACAGGAAAACACATTTAAATTAACAGTTTAGTAGCCATTCTGGAGAACATTAAAGGATCAAGAAACCACAACATATCCACAACTTGAATTCCCTTCAACCAGATGAAATCATGAAGTAAACATGACTCTTTCAGCTTGGTTATATGAAAGATATAATGGAAATACAACAATCCAGAATACAAGAATCAGCACTTGACTGCAGATTTACAGAATGGAAACCCGGCCTCAGTGAAACACATGCAGCTTTACTGCAGGTTTTTATGAAGACAATATTCTTTTTAACCCCTCAGCCTCATCCCACTCAAGAGCACGAAACAGGGATTTTCCACATACAAGTCTTGGTTTGAATTTGATTATGCACATACACTTTATTACACCAGCCCACTCTGAAATGTCTCTCAACTGTATTCCAAAGTACAAGAGAATTTGGCACACTATGGAATATGACCACAAAGACGGAGGTAGGAAATCAGAAGAGTTCTTGGCATTAAGTTTCAACATCTAAAAACCGCTGTTATATCAGAAGGGAGCCATCGTTTATTAGCACAAATCTTCCACTGTTTTTCAACCTCTCAACTTTTCCACCTTGACAAAGTGAGAAGCAGCAGAAAAGCAATCAGCAGCATTTTGTTGCTTTCAGAGCTCTTGCACACGTGATACACAATATGCAGAGGAACTCAGACACCTCTAATTTCATCACATTCCAGACCTATCCATCCAGATCCTAACATTCCCACGCTAAGTCCTTGGAAGTCATGTATGAACTAATAAGAATAAAAGGAAGCAAGAACTGTATTAGTTGTAGTATTAACCTTTGTAATGTTTCAAGCTTCTGTGACATTTTAAAATGTTTCTGATGTATACATTATACAGCAGCATTTTTTTATAAGCAGACTATCTAAACTACAGAACTAAGCTTTTACTTTTAAAACACAGCATTCTTGCTTACAACTTGAGAGAGCTGGCATTGGCATAAAACTTACTTTGTAGACTATTTCATATTAAAAAAGTACTTTATGTAAATATTTTGGTATTTTGAATTGCAAACTAATTAACTGAAATACCCTCACATTAAATTTTAAAAGTTTACAATGGATGACAGGAAACCTAACATTTTGTTCCTCAACCATTGCAAGCCACTGTCAATTCAGAGCAATTGGCTCCAGTTTTCCTTTAAGTCCAGAGGAACCAAAAATAAAAATAATAGATTCATTGTAAAATTATTGCAAATGAAACAATCAGTGCTGACCTGTTCAATAAACATGAGTTTATATAGCTACCGTTTTATCACACGTACTTGATAGAGGAGATTCACCTCAGCGCAGCATTTTGGGTGAAAAGCCAATATTCAGGTTAAATGATCACTTCATATGCTTTGATCATAGAACTTATTTGCAGAGACTTCAACTCCTTTACTTGGTTTAGAGATATGCTAACATCATTAAAGATCATCCATTATCATTAAGTCTCCTTTGGGTAACAAGATAAATACCATCTTTTCACTCTGTAGTAGTTAGCTTTATATAAATCAGGCAATAAACATTGTAATTGGATATTATTTAAAAAAAAAAAAAGAGAGAGAGACCATTGTTTACAGGAAAAAAATCTACCATTCAGTTGCTTCCCTAATTAAAAGAAGAGAAAATGCTGCATACTATTTTTCCATTAATAGTATCAAACTTTTTACAATATTGCCCAGAGGCTTTGTCTGATGGAGCTGGGTGGAATCTTTCTTCTAAGATGGGTCATAATTTTAAGATATAGTTTAGTTACTCTACTGCAATATGAAGGTAAACTCAAAGCTTTCAAAAAATTGGAATTTTTTTCACACCCCACAAAAATGCTCACATAGAATAAATAGTTTGTGAGCTTTATTGCCTTTCACTCCAACCAATAAATACGCTTGGTTGGAGTGAAACACTGAAAACTTTTTTCAGTGTTTCCACCTGTATTCTACCCTACAATTTACATAACATCCCTTGATCAGTATATAAAGATATTGGCACTTCTGCTTCCAAATTTGTAATGACTACAGTTGCCAAGTCTTTGCCACCAGCAGACAGAAAGAAATCCGTATTTCCTCATTACTTTCTTAAGGTATCTGTAGTGGGATCAATCTGGTCCTACATTAGAAAACCCTCTTTACTCTTCCTTTAGATATGGAGATTAGAGTACTGAATTATAAAGAAAGCTCACAGAAATTCTATAAATACAATATCTGAACTAATCCCAAATCTAAATTTAGAGAAAATACTACAGTGGCTTTACTGGATGTTTGCAGATGTCAATATGTTACCTGGAGACAGGTCTTTCTGAAAACATGCAAAACTGTTGTTCTAATAACTAGCTCAGGTATCAATCTTGGCTAATGGCTATTAAATCTTGAGAGGCAGAGAAAAGCTACTTAGTACTTCTCTTCTAAGGAAAAAAAAGGGGATTGAGCCACATAAGTGCCTTATTGGCATTTTATCTGAGCCTACAGTTGAGCTCCAGTAATTATCCGTAGCCTCATATGACATTTCTAACAGCCGTCTGTCATGTAAGTTGGAAATCAACACAATGACATTAGATATTAACTAAAAAGAAGTATTTGTTTGAAACACAGCAAGGGTTTCCTTGGTAAGAAAAAGAAAAAAACATGTCTTCTGTTTTCATCAACATGCTTCATGTCAGTTACCAACTCTGTAAGGATTTGCTTTCAGTTGTGTGTTTTTTGTTGCTTTGAATTAAAGAGGTCAGTTTCAATTTACACATTCATAATATACAACAGATTTAAGATTTATGAATTTATAATGAAAGAAGTCAGAAGTTGGCTGTTAACACTGGCATGTCAAGATGTCTCTCGGAAGTAGATCTTAGAGATGTTTCTGTTGCATCGCCTGTACTGCCTTACGAATCTCATTTGCGTTTCACTGGGGAAGTTTCTAAGACATTTCCTAATACATACAATGAGTATAGGCATGTTCCTTTATGTTGTTCTTCCTGATATAATTCTAAAAGTAGTTTCAAGCACTTCAGATTTTCAAGCATATTGCACTTGAGAATTGGCCAAATCATATTATCACTGTATAAAAGATAGGCTTTTTTCCTCTATTCTAGTAAAACCATTGCAAATAAGCAGCACAAATAAGAAACAAGGAATGGGACTGAATAACTTATTTAGTCCCTAGGATGCTTCTTTGAGGCAGACCATGTACTTTTAGATAGCATTACTGCAACTGGCTGAACTATGTTCACGTCTGCCCAAATGGACCCTCGGACCCTTAGTTGGGACTGAAGTTGCTAGTTCGACTATTTTTATCTGAACAAGTAGACACCCCAATCATTTCTGTGGTACTCCCAGAAGCACAACAAACACAAGAAGACTAGACCTAAACCTACATCAAGGGAATACTGCAGATACTTTTGGATAGTGTCAGGTGTGCGGAGAAATACTACCCTAACTTTTCTATTATTCCTATAATTATTTTGGAATTTTGCAAGAGATTTTGAGAGGAGAATGCACAAAAGTTTGTGAGTAGAGACACTATTACCAGTCTCCATTCCATATCTATCTATATCAGATTTTCATCAAGAGCCTGAGTAACCCCCAAAATACTTATTTCTGATTATTTTTGCTATGGGCAGTAGCTAAATTATGCATACAGAGACAATGGAACATGACACACTGAAAATAATTATTCACTTGTATGATTGATGTGGTTAGATACAAAGGATTAGATTTGAACAAAGAGATAACAGAAATGATTTCGAAGATAAACTCCTAACAAACAAGTACTCCCCCCACGAAATTATGATTCTTCAGATATAATCAGATGAAAGAAACAGTTGAATATTCGTGTTTTTAATGAGTTTATGTTGATTCTGTGCTTTACTTGCCTGTTTCCTTTTCTCAATGCTTTGTAATGTTCATGAATGACTACTGTGCAAAGTTATTGGATAAATAGGCTGTTTTTAAAATCTCATGTTTTGCCCTAGATATCTGACCCAGGTACAATAAAAATAAAAATTAAAAAAAGAATTCCCATGCCTCTAAGCAAGCACTTTGAATTTTGACCATTCTTTGTAAAAACTATCAGTCAAGAAATAAGAACAAATTTTAAAAGCCTTATCTGTTCATGGCTGATAACATTAATTAATTATTCATATGAATAATCATATAATATTACATGTCAATTATCTCTTTAGGTACCTATTTCATACCTACTTAAACCTACTTGCTGTCTTGTTGAGACAGACACACTTAAAGCAGACAGAGGCAAGCTATAGTGCTGCAATGAGATGAGAGGATAGTGGTGGAGCACCTGGCACAAAAGAGCAATATTTTCCAGATGGTCCATATTGCAATTATACAGCATCATCTGCCAGGGAAGGAAGGAAAGGAAGGAGGGAAAAAAAAAAAAATCTAATAGCTTCTTGGTACATTCAAACCTGAAAAAACCCTTTCAAAGATTTTCAGTGCATTTTTGCTTTCTGCCCATCTCCATCAGGGAAGAATTGTGTTACACTTATGCTCTTGCTGACAAATCTTCTGTTAAGCAATATTTGACCTATTTCTTTAAAGAAAACCCTAAACCATAGTCCTGTTTTTCCACCATACTGCAATAAACTTTTTGCCTATCATACTCTGATTATTTTCATACCAGTTTAAATGGAAGTAATATACTAATGAATATGGCCTGGAAGCTTCAAAGTATGCTTACTTCAAAGGCAGTATTGTTTGATATAATGGTATCACGGCATTTTGATGCAGCACAGTGTTAGTCAGCAGTCGAAGTCTTCCAGTACCCAACATAATTATTTTATTACAATGACATTAGTTTGAAATACTACTTTCACTAGTCTTCTAAATTCTTTCAACTTCTAATTCTTTCATGGCTCACCCTGAGGCTTGCCAGCACTTAAGGTCTCTTTAAAGGGAAAAATGTATCTAATGGGTGGATTATATTAACTCCCACATGGCCACTGCTCTGCTGAACCTGTCCAATGCTGTAATACAGTACAGACAAGTGATCTGTTGAAAAATACAGGCAACACATATACACAAGAGATACCATAAAGCACATTCAGTTGCCCCATATGCTTATTTAACCATCAAAACTTAATTCGCAGCAGATATTACAAAAGGTTTATGGGGAAGAACACAACAGTTAAGTCACTGATGAAGTCTTTCCAGGCCTGCTAGGTTCATAGTTCGTGCCCAAGGCTGACAGACTGTGCAGAAAGTTTCCAGCAAGCTCTTTTGTTCCTTTACAGTCTCATCTCCACAGCACTTTGCCTAAGGCTACTATTGTTTGCTTTGCTGATTCTTCATCTCTTGGATCTGGAGAGATGGGGCAGTGGGGAGAAATAAGGAGGAAAGCTCCAACATTTATTATTTATATAATTTTGATATGCTGTTCACAAGTAATTTCACATAAAACTGTATGAAGCAGGTCCAGCTCTGTCTCCGCCTTTGCAGGGGGACTGCAGACCCTAACGCTCTTCATTTTCTAATTGCTTCATGGGCATGCTCATGCTCCCAGTAAGACAGACCACGCTGAGAAGGAGCAGATTCGAAGGAAAAGGGACACGATAATAAGAGAGGGTATTAGCTGTGGCAGGAGTGGTGAGGGATCAGGAGAACAGCATGCACTTAGGCCTCTGATGTCTGAAGTCAGTTGGGAGCAGCCCACCTTCCCTTCTCCCAGACAGACAGGGCTCTGCCTACACAACAGATACAGGAGATGTTCAACACAGTACAATTCTGTTCTCCCAGCTCTTTATCTCCAGCAGGTCTGCCAATTCCTGCAACAGACCACTCCTCAATTTGGCCATTTTAAAGCAAAATACGTGTGAATGCATTGCATCTGTGTCTCTGACTAAGAACAACTCTCTAAATCCACAAACCAATCAGGACATATCCACACACAGCTGAACAAAGTAAAACAGAGAAGCTGCTTGTAATTTAGTATTAAATTATTTTGTTACTCAGCGTGGGTATCTTTGCAGTGTAAATGAAGATATTCACTTTAAGAGAGTCAGTTAGGTCTTGGGAGGAAAAGGGTTAGCAGAATTTTTTGGTTTTTTTTTTCCTTATTTATCTGTCCTTCAGATTTTGAATTTATAGTCCACCTAACTTCTTTATCTCTGCACTTCTTTGTGAGAGGTGAAACAAGTCACTCAGGGGAACAGCATTTCTGGAAAAGCTCATTTATTTGTTTGTTTTTCATTTTGCCAAGTCCTGTGAATCGTAATCAAATCCTGAATGAAACTACTGTGGAGATTTAGCTAGCTCAGCTTTTTAGCTCTCACTCCAAGAAAAGAGTTTGATCCACAGAGAGAGCACAGAGAAGAAAGGAGGCATGCAAACCCAGGAAAGTAAAATTAGCCAAATTGAGTTATGCTGTGTACAGAGCCAAGCTAATGTTACCAGTTGATATTGTGTAATCCTGACATAAGAAGCTTGCTGATCAAATAGAGGAGATAAACATACAGTCTTTTTTTCAAAGGGTGCTAAACTCCCTGGGTGTTTCTCTGTTCTTTAGCTTTTTCCCTGTTCAGTAGCTTTGAACACTGGCTCACAGCACTATCTATGAAGTTAGTTGAAGGAAAAAAAATACAAAACCAAAAATCCCCTAAGAATACTCAAAATTAATTGGCATAATCCACTCAAACACGAAGGTCCTAGAAAAAAAAATGGAATTTGTAAAAGAAAAAAAATAAAGCGAGGAGACAGAGAGGTGGTAAATAAGTGCAATTGTTGCTGGATTGTATATTATAGAAACACAATGCTTTCCCTCAAAATAAACAGATACCAGCTATAGATTACTTTTTTGCTATTTATGAACTCAGATTACACTAGCTCTAGTTAAAATGCTAAAACTCTTGAAACTGTGGATGCAACTAAGATCTCAAGAAGGCCTAGAAGATGTGGCAGTACCTTTCACTCTTTCTTTGCAGTACTCATCTCATGTCCTTTTAAAGCCTTTAAACTTCTCCTCCCCACCAACACACAGATACTGTGGCTCAGGTATGGGAATGCAGACTCAAACTTACAGAATTCAGTCAGTTGCAAAATCAATTTGAGTTCTCAAATAACTGCCACAAAATTCAGAATAATTTTTCAAACACTTTAAGCATTTTAAAAAAGAAATCAGCAGCTAAACAGCAGAACTGAGTTAATAAACCATTTTTTGTATCAAGCAGAAGAAAAACTAGAAGTATGCAATACTGAATATATAAGCACGTCACAAAGATTGAAATATGAATTCTAGTTTCTTCACAATTTTTAGTGAAAAAGAACAAAATGACATATTAAAAAAATCCAAGAAAAAGAATTACCAATTGCCTTATTGAAATGCTAATGTGTTATTCTTCTGTCATTTGAGCACTGAAGAAAATCTATTTGAAGGCAGTTCAGCTTTGTATACCTGGGCTATTTTTTGTAAGAGCAGCGTAACCAGAGCATACCACTATCACAGTTTAGACATATCCACGCTGTACACGTTTAGGAGAACACATCAACAATGCCAACTGCTACCTGATGCATGTGACAAGCTAGTAAAATCTCTTGAACCTTGTAGGGGAAAAGCGAATGCATGGACCACTACAAAACCAAGCAAAAAAAAAAAAAATCTATGTTTACATTTAAGTAGAAAGAGAGAACACTAGAAATCATCACACTCTTTTCTAGAAGAGGTACAAGAGCACTGAAGGAAATTAGCATCATCCACACATTACACTGACTAGAACTAAAGTAACTATTGTATATGGAAGGGAATGCATTAACTGGTGATGTGTGAGTAGTCAATTTTTGGATAAAATGCACTGTGGAAAAAAAAATAAAACTAAAAAGCATGCTTTTAGAAAAATCAAACCAATGTGAAAGCAGGTTTTCCCCCCACAATCATAAATGTTGCAGTCTCTCTCCTGTCACATCCCCCTTTTAGGTTAGGCAACTATGAGCTGTATCTTAAACAGTACTTCAATTTCACACAATATTATACTATTAGTAATCATGTTTCCCCTAGCATTTCAGGCCAAACAAATAGTTTTTTGTACTAGGATGTACTCAAGTCCTATCTGCTCCAAGCAGACAGACTTGAAACTAAAGAGTCAAAGAGAAGAAACCAAGATGGACAAATTTATTCAACAAATCAAGGAAACATTAATGTATTTATCCTGTTACTTTTGCTAATATGAAAGAAGTAATGATCAAAATCAGTTCTTTCTTCCTTGCAGATCTAAAAGCCACCTAATCATTAACTTCTACTTTTCTAGATAGCTGCAAGTACTGATTGAGACTGAACTATAGCATGCTACTGAAAGATTACCCACATTTGTAAGAGATTACCCACATTTGTTACAAATATTCAGAGACTAGTAAAAAGCACACAGGGAAACAGTTCAGAATTGATTCAATACAGCTACGAAAAAAAGAAATGGGCCACTTGCCCCAGGGGAGTGCTACTAATCTAAGGTAAGTCTTTAAAAATAGATATAAAACTATGACTATCTAGACACTCCTAAGAAATAGGACTTTATTGTAATACAGGTAAAGATAAAATATGGAGATACATCTGAAAACATCCCCAAAGCCATAGTATTCCATCTTTCATGCTGTCCCACAGTATTTCAACAAAAATCTTCTGAAAAGGTAAGCCCCAAGAAGCAGACACCTAAAGCTTCTACTGACTATCCAGTTTTCTTGATATCTCAGGCTTTTATTTTATCTATGTATTCCCATGAGCACCGAATTACTTCTTCTGTATTTTTTTCATGTAGATCAGTATAAACCAGCAATTATAAGCTCAGAGCTCAGTTTCTAAGTCATACTAGAAGACAACTTTTTCAGAAGCATATGAAATTTAATTCCATTCTCAGAAATCACATTTACATGCAATTTACTGGACCTGGGGGATCCAGGAATGTATTTTTGCACGTGCATCATGTCAGTTAAATGATGAGTAACTGATTTATTCCAGAATACCAGTATTGGAACTTGTTTGATACCAGGAAAGTACAACCCTCTGTCCACAACAAAACATTACAACAGAAGTGACGTCTCAGAAAATTCTAATGGGAGAAAAAAAAAATCCTGTTTTCTTGCTTCTTGTATATCTAACTCACTAGCCAAGGAATCTTAAAATGAACAGAACAAATTTCAAGAATTACTTATGTTTTAAGGGACCAGATGAATTAAAAGAAAACAAAATACACACAAGACTTTTCAAGTAAGCTTATTTTTAACATGCTTTCAGCAGCAATAAAGAAGTTTCTACCATTTGTTTTGTCACAGAAAATGTTAGGTCAAGAAAAAAATCAAAATTTTGTCCAAATCTAATAATTCAACTGTTAGACTTACCTTTTAACTCTCCACGTTGATTTGAATATTATCTTCCAAGCTGATTTATAGGCAAACAAAATGTTCAAACAACGCAAGCCACCTGCAAAGGGAAAAAGGTAGACTAAGTCCAACTTCTGAAAAGATTATGCAAGAATATCCGCTGTGACACTCACCAACATTTTACTCCTTCAATTGCCTGTGAGTATTAAATAATACAATCAACTGTGCAACAAACACATTAAATTTCAGCTTAAATCTATGCAAAGCTACCATATTCAGTTCAATTGAAAATTCCCTGATCATAAAAATCATTCCCAATTGGTTAGAATTTCAAGCATTAATGCAAGCATTTGCACTCTCAACAGTACAAGTGCTTCCATTGTTTGTGCAGCATCATGATATATTCTGATATATATTTTTATTTTACTTAAGTGGCCACCCTTCTCCTCCCCACTAGCTTATATCTTATATCATATAACTATCTTATTAGTTATATGATAACTAATACTTCATAGCGTGTCAGAAGTGATGCCACATGAAAAATACTGGCAAGCTTTAAAGGTTCCAGGATTTTTTCTTGCAGTTAAGTAGTTCAGGTATGCAAAACTGACCTCTGACTACTGTTCACCTATTTCATGCTAAGTCTAGACATGGCCTCAGAAGAAAGTAAGAAATAATAATATATAATAATAATAAATTAATTAATAATAATAAATGGAAAAGGTAAGAGCAAATCCAAATGAAGAACTAGTGGAGTGTGAACGCTGTATTCTTTCATTGTGAAATCCCGAAAAGGAGAGATTAACTAATTGCCTCCCTAGAGCATTGCATTTCTTCCTTCCCAGTCATGTTTCTTTATTGTCAGGTTCTAAAGCTTACAAGGCTCAGATTGTCACCAAAAGCTAGAGAATATATTTCTTCCTTTTGTGCCCCTCTCTTTCCCATCTTATTTAGACCAAAGCATCCTTAGAACAATGTACTTCTCTCATATGTTTGTAGTCTGCAAGGGTTAAGTACAGTCTGGGAGGGCCTAAATACTACTAAAGTCCTAATAATACTCATACAAACACACATGAAGAGTATCCCTTTACAGAAAGGGAAATTTAGCAAAACATTTGTAAAGCTCTCTCTATAAAATTTAGAAACACACAGATTCAGGCATTCTGTAAATACAGGATTTATAAAAACAGAACATATTACCAGTGACTGGTTTCAAAACAATATAACAGCTATTGAGCATGAAACATACAAGAAAGAATGCTTGTTACAATAACTTTTTCTTTTTTTAATAATTCTATTTCTACCCTATCTTCTTACGAATGAGAATAAACCCCCTATGTTCTAACTACGAATGGAAATTGTTTGCACTGTCTATCAAATTTAGTCTATCCTCTTCTTCTTCTCTACTACAAAATTTTGTTTGATAGCATAGGTACACTTTTCAGAAGTAGATATTAGGGAAGGAAAAAAAAAAAAGAAAGGAATGGAGATCAACCTAATACACCGCTGCGAAAAATGTCATTAAAGACAGAATAGTCACTGATTTTGTAATGCGCACACACACAATGTTGAGCATCCTCGGTTACTTCTGTAACTTCTGTGTACCAGAAAAGAAATTCAGAACCACACTTTGCACTTAATTATGCACAAGCAGAGTTTTTCATCATGATGAAAGACCAAGATGAGCTTGTAACAAATAACAGACCTATCTATTATAGCTCCTGATAAAGTAGGAGAGGAATGAAAAAGAGCAAGGGGATTTATTAAACAGAAAATAGACTTGACAAATATTACTACAAATAACAAATGAAATGCAGGAATATTATTTAACATTAGGACATATTTCGACTACTGGCTTTTACCACTTCTACCACCAGCCTTCAAAGCACTAGCTTCACACCCCCCTGCTCACAGCTCATCCAATAGATTTTCAAAAGCTAGAAAGTAAGTTGAGGATAGTGGAAGCAATACGAACACTTAAATTTCCATTTTAAAAGTTTGATTCTTTCATTTCTAATTAAAACTACTAACCTAGAATTGCTGAGGTACTGCCTAGTCTAGATGAGCACAAAAGCAGATAAACTTGTCTAATCCTACTGAGCAACTACTGAATATTTTCTTTAGATATTTCAGCGTACCAAGCAATCCCAGGAAGACCATACATCACACAAAAGAGAAAAGGAGAAAACCAGGATCTCCAGAAAAAGTAGAAAATCAGAATTTTCCATAAAAGCGTGATAATGTGAAACATTACTAGCCATTAAAACATTAGCAAAGCAAAAGAAAATAGATGTAAACCGCAGCACAGGAATTTTCAGTTACATATAATGCTAAAAAGCATTTGTACATAACATCTAAAAGTTAATGACATTTAGAACTGAATAGTTCAGTTGGAAGGGACCTACAAAGATCATCCAACTGCCTGAACGCTTCAGGGCTAACCAAAGTTAAAGCATGTTATTAAGGGCATTATCTGAATGCCTCTCGAACACTGACAGGCATAGGGATCAACCACCTCACTAGGAAGCCTGTTCCAGTGTTTGACCACCCTTATACTAAAGATATTTTTCCTAATATCCCATCTGAACTTCCCCTGGCACAGCTTTGTGCCATTCCTGCATGTCCTGTCATTGGTGACCAGGGAGAAGTGACGGTCACCTCCCTACCCACTGCCCCTCCTCAGGAAGTTGCCGAGAGCAATGAGATTCCCTCTCAGCCTCCTTTTCTCCAAACCGGACAACCCAAATGTCCTCAGCCTCTCCTCAGAGAGGAGTGGAATGCTTGAAAAATAGGAGTTTCCTTACAGGTTCACGAATAGCTGAGTTTGTTGGAAATGTCCAAACAGCCTCGTCCTAATGGCAATATCTTGGTTTCTTAACCCAGCATAGGATAACCAGGGTAACCTCAAGTTCATCCACACAGCACTTCTTTGTTCAGCTGTATTGGATTTACCAGGTAAAAAGAAAAGGGCTTTTCAGAAAGTTAACCAATTGCAGTTCAGTGTGATCTTCCTTGTTTTCTACCATTTTTAATATAACATGCTTTGTATTTTAAAATTTAGTAGATCGCTTCAGGGAACAAACAGTTGCCTGAGCACTGGAACTAATGAAGACCCATTTCCAATATATTTGAGTCTCTTGATAGATTGCCTTTTTAAACTGAATTATACCAATTTTTTTCTGACTTTTTCTGACACTTTCACAAACCTGTAGTATTTTAATGGAAACATATGAGCTGCCAACCTCAGCTATAGAAATATGGTGACAACATCAAAAATTATTAGAGGAAAAACTTGGAAGCATTCATACTGTGCTTCTCTGTCAAGTATGTTTGAAATAGATCACAGAGCCAAGCAGCCTGGATATGTGCTTCTATTTGTGCCATGCTCCTGAATTTTTAAAACTTGCCTTTCATGACTTCAGTATAAGGAATACCATATCTTTTGCTAAGACAGAGTACTCATCTCTGTAGCCAATCACCTCAGAACAGCTCCAAGTCCTTGGATCAACTAAGAAAGACAACATATATCCTCTGGGGACTGTTGCCTTTTTTCACTTAGGAAGGCTCCTCCCTGCAGGCCTGATGCCCTGGGGACATTGCCAGGCAGCCTGCAGTCCCAGAGGGACTCCTGAAAGCAGTTCTGCAGACATCTCTAAGCTTCACTGGCTGCCGTAATGATCTCTCAGTTGAGTTCTGTTGAGACTTTACTCAACTACCCCATGCTGCCTTAGACTTCCCATCAAATTTTCTGACTTAGGCAGTTTTTACAGGCTGTTCTGATACTCAGTGCTCCAAACAGACTCAGCAGTACACAGGCTGCCTTTGAGATTAGGTGTCCCTGAGATGCCAGAAAGCTTCCTCATCGAAAACTATACCACTCCTCTCTTTGTTTGGGCTTTTCATAAGCCTTCTGTGTACTCATTCCCTCCCTTGTACAAAGCTCTTCCTTTATTGTCCCTTCCACAATACCATGTCTTCTTCCAGTGTTGACCTTCAATCCTTTTTTCCCTTTGCTTCTCCTATCAGTCATTTGTCCATTTCACCATATGCTCTTAGTTCCTTTGTATTGCCTTATACTTATGTAGCCTGCTTTCCAATTTCAATTCATCCGTCCTCTCACTGCTGCTTGTATTTTCTGTCAACAACCCTTTACTACTACATTTCTCTCTACTTCAGAGCACTTACAAGGAATTTATCAAAATCAAACAATAGGTGTCATCTCAAAATCTCATATTTCTGTCCCTAGATGTTTGCAAACAGCAATACTTAAACCTTGGGAAATAGCTTCCTTTATATATAGACTTATAAAATTTCAGTGCGAAGCCTCTTCGCCTCATGTACACTAGAAAAATTCCTCAGTCCCGTAATGTTTTCAAAACTCTGAAAAAAATGTCACAGGTAATTCAAGATCTGGTTCTGGTATCCTCTGATGAGCATAGGAAGTATGCTGAGGTTTGGTGGGTTTTGTTGGCGGTGGTGGTGGTGGTTTGAAATGTTGGTTTGATTTCGTTAGGCACAGATTCTGTTAGGCACCCAAATAGTAGTGCTGCAGAAAACAACTTTAATAATAGCCATATGGGATTTTCTGTCTCACAGTTGGTTGTTACACTGAGGTGAACAGATAGGTATAGATTGAGAATGTAATGTAAGGTAGGTATAGATGGAGAGCGTAATGCATTGCTTTCTTTTGACATGGTTTTCCTCTAAGTATGCATTATTCTGGACCTAGCTTGGAGATGTCCAGGTAGAAGAACACTTTCCAGGTGGTGCAGATGGTTCAAGGAGAATTTTCAAGTCCTATAATAATGTTCCCCTTTAATAATGTTCAATCTTGGTCTCCTATATGCACAGCTTATACAGTCTTTTTTTTTTTTTTTTTAAATCTGTCCTGAGCCACATTCTGAGTTCACTTTTTCCTTTTCTTATCCCCAGCAACTATATAACAAATTGCTCTGTATCCTGAGTCTTCAGGACACTCAGTCCCCTAAGTTTTTATTTCTTCCATATAGCTCTAAGCTGCTCAGCTGTTCTAACCAAACCAATAACAGACTCAGTGTGCCAGTCCCACTTCTCAGTCTTGTGTTTCCCAACACAGAAAATACAGAAGAGACAGTGTTATGAAGACTGTTTTTTCTAACCTTTTAAGGCCAAATGCAGCCATCTGACACGTGATTATAACCATCATTGATTTATAACAGGAGACAGCACTCCTTGAGCAGAGCGACTTCCATGACCTTTTTGTAGTTCATTACTATCTGATGAATAGTTCTGACAGTGATCATTTGCTTCATATTTGCTGTACAGTTAATATATTTCCAGGAAAAAAAATACGATTCATTCATTGCTAATGTCCAAGTGGACTTGGGTTCAAGTTCTCAGTGCTAAATGTCTATTCTTAAGGGGAATACATAGTTGAGAGGATAAAAGTCCTCTCTTTTTAAACTGAACAAAAATTCAAGACAAAACCAATGGCTTTGAGAAAAAAATGGAGCCAAGCATCTCTCAATTTGTAAACCAAACGAAATCATGCTCTTCCAAAGGGGAAATAAGAAGGACTGACAGCAGCTTTTCACTATAAGCAAATAAACTACTGAAAGCAATTCCATAAGTTTAATACAAATTGTCCATGAAGCAGATTCAATTGGGCTAATGCAGTGGCAGGAATTGGTGTAGGAGGAGAAAAGCTCTTCTGCAGATATTCTTACAAGAAGCTCATTACAAAAGGAAGGAAGGAAGAAAGGAAGGGAGGGAGAAAACTTCCAACAGAAGTTAAGATGAAGTGTTATTTTGGAAATCATTATCATTATTTAGAGGGGGAACAACTTAAAACCACAAGTAACTACCTGCCAGGGACAAGTTCTGAGGCTAACAGAAAATAGCAAGGATGAATTAGAGGTAAGATTTAAGTTGTCATTACTGTTAACTTTCAATTAACCAACTTTGTTGCGCATTTTTACAGAACAAAAGCATTACCGCAACCACATATTTGATAGACATTGCACAGAAACAAAATATACATGTTATTTTGCTGAATGTGTGGCCCATTATCTATAGGAAGGAGATTAAAGACAAGAATTCTCTTCCTTGTCTTGAACATGAAAGATCTTACTAAAAAGGCACGTTTTAACCATTCCCACTAAAGCATTGTGGAAAGTATATACAACATGAAAGATGCTCTGTTAGTTTGACAAACTCTGATGATGATCAGAAGCTGGAAAATAGATCCCTTTGAGCTAAGGAACTGAACAAAACAAAAAAACTATGATCCACACTCAGAAAAAAGGAATAAGGCATTTGTCTTTGGCCCCAAACCCTACACTACAACAGAGTCATGCACCAACCATATGCAGAAAGAACATAAAGAGATCTTCAATAACATAAGGCCCATCTTATATAAATTGATAAAGTGATTATAAAATACTTCGCTTGCAGAACAAGTGTATTTATTATAGTTGGATAGTTTTTCACTCCATTCATCTAGACTGAAAATTTTGAAAGAATAAAGAGAAATAGTATAGCTGTGTATCTTTTGTATCAATTCCCAAATTATAGACCCCTGCATTCTCAGGAAAGAGAAGGAAAATCAGAAAAAAAAAAAAAATCTGTTTCTGAAGTTAGCTCTAGCTGCAAGATATTAGTTTAAAAATAGGGTAGATGGAAGCATGGATATTTGCTCTAACTTTATGGTCAGCAAAAGTGATGTACCAGAGACCTGGACATTATTTTTCCTCTGTTCATCAGTAGGTCTCTCATCAAATATTTCCAGAACTAGAAATAAATTGAAAGAAATAGATCAGCAGTTTCCTAATAGGCAAGCTTTAGTTCTATGAGAAGGCTATAACTTTACAGCATATAACTGTAAGATGCTCAAGTTTGAATATTACTGTTTTACTCAGTATCTTAGAATAATTTCTTCCAAAATTTCACACCACTTTGCAAGGAAATAAGCTTCAGATTTTTATTTTATTGACAAAGTTAATCCCCAAGTTTAAGTACTTTTTTTCCAAGGTCTAAAAATAAACTACAGTGTTCTTCTGAACTTCGTTTTTTCATTTCATTGACTGGAAAAACACTGCTACATTTTGGGCTGCATACTTTCTGTAGTACTGTAGGACAAGCATACAGAAATGCCATCATTCTCACAACACTCCAAAAAAACACTTCTTATGACACACACACACACACACACCAGCTCACCAGTTCCAACATAAATCAGGCAAGACAGTATCCTCCCTCCTCTGAGTCAGTTCTGAACCAGTGTCCCACCACAGAGCAAGAGATCAGTGCTCTAACTGGCCTGCCATCATTCAGGTGTGACATATGCCAGGATCCTGACTACTTTTGGTCATTTAGGATCCTGTAATATTTTTTAATTAACTCTAATGTCCTAGCCAAATCCCATTTTCGCTAATTATATTCAGTCTGCCTAACATGCCCCCTGCAGTTTTAGTCTGAATAGGTTATTCTTCACTTTTCTGCCCAACGATTTATGTAGCTACTTTGTAGAAAACAGTATTTAAGGTTTTTAAAAGGGGACATCATTGTGGCTCAGAGACTTATTGCATAAGTCTCTCCTCTCTGTATATTTAGAAATGAAGACAGTGAGGACATCATTCTATTTTCAGTTTGTGTCCAAAGCTTTTAACAGAACTTCTCTTTAAAAAGCCCATGCAGAACTGAAAGGGACAGAATTTTCTGTGGGAACCTTCACCTGCAACAGCTCAGCAAAACCTCCATCGGGAACAGAAGCAAAGAAATCTTAACTAAAATTTTTCCATACTGTTAATAGATTAGTACTGACTAGGATATGCTCTTCTAAAAAAAAAATAAAAAAAAAAAAAAAGTCCCCAAGAGGAGCTGTGAGATATTTTGCTACAGCAAACCCAAGCCAAAGCTATTTCTAATCGAAAACTGAAATCATTACGTTACCTTTATCCAAATTCTGAATTCACTAGTCAGCTTCAAATGGCTCCATTCGTCTTAGCACAATAGCTAAGATATGAGATACTTTGTGACCAGTTTCATCTGTATAGCTTGGTCACTCACCATCTTAGAACAAAATTATTCCGTTTGTTTCTAACTCCTAAATTTCAGGGAGCTACACACCTGGCTTTGCTCTTCCTCAACGTCAATCTCCACTTCTTCAATCTCCACTTCTATTAATGTCAGGCAAAAAAAAGGCACTGAACATCTCTCAGACTCCAGCTCTGCTTTGAAGGGATTTTTGCTCCTACGTGCTTCTCCCATCCGCTTTGACTGGTTTTCCACATGCTGGCTAACACTTGTACAACTCACTCCCAGCACTGCTCTCTGCAGTCTCGCCACCTGTTTTGCTTGCACTGCAGGCATAACAACAGCCTTTGTTGGATTAGCAGCTTGATTACAGATGAGGGAGATGGTCAGGTCTTTCATTAAGGCACATGCACTTAACTTCATGCCATGTCAAAGTCCCATCAAAATCAGAGTTAAGCACATAGAAGAGTGCTTGAGGTAACAGCGATACAGGAAAAAGGTCACGTAATATTTGAAACTCTTGCTGAAGTGAAGAAAACTACACGGGAAAAAAAGTGGCAAGAATCTAACTGTCCACCAGGAATTCTTTATACAATTGGGAGATTTGCATGTCTACCATCGCACCATATTTAGATCATTTATTTCCTTCCTGGTAGCCACTATTTAACACAGCGGTTTGTCTCTCTTGATCACCAAATGAGCTGTCTTTCCTGCTAAAGTACTGTCTTTGTAGTGTAAATTTGCACCGTGTGATTTACTCATATATTCTATTTCAGAAGAATCCAGGAATTTGTGAACTGTTGTGCTGACAGTGGGAAACCGTTGTATCCTACTAGGATCAACAGGTTTCATTGCTGAAAAGGTATGGCAACTCAGCCTTGCCTTCACAGAAAGCTTCACTTAGATTCATGTTACTTTCCAGTCTAACATGGTCAGGTTTTACAGTTTCCTCAACCCTTGGTAAAAAGGAAGGAATAGTCAAGTAAAGACTGCTCCTTGAAGAAGCTTATTCCTTACTGGTAGCCTGAAACTTTTATAATTTTGTTTTCTGGTGGTCCTGTAATCTAGTCGTGAACTACATTGACACACATGCTCTGACCAAAAATTATTTGTCTTCATGTTCAGCACCTTCAACGCTAAATTGCTTGTGGTTTCTGCAGATTTTCTGCTCTTCAGGAGAGCCAATTAAATGCAAGAAACTGCTAGCAAAGTTCAGTGCTATGCTCACAAGACTGTTGCTCAGCACCTGCTGGTCGGTCACAAGGTCCTACACTGACCACCACTGATCAGCATCAAGGTTGTATTTTGCAGTACCAAAGGAGAACTTTTAAATCCATGGTAGCCTGACAGTCTGGCTTATGATGAATTAAGCTCCATTCTAAGCAGTGGTGAGAAGACAGACTCCCACACTAACACAGCCTGCCATGCGGAATTGCATTCACCTCTTGGTGAATGCTTCCTGCTGTTATCCCCTGAGAGGGCAGACAAATTCTACAGATGATGCGAATGAAAACTACAGGATGAGAAATATACAGCTGTGAATCACAGGGGTATGGTTCCAAAGAACAGTTCAGTTTCTCACAGGGACAGTGCTGGCTGCCATAGAAGTAGGGCATGACAGCAGCATGCCCATAAGAACAGTGTGGATGCATTTTTTTCTCATTAGGCTTAACCAATCCATGACTGTTTAAGCCATAGCAAAGCTGCACTGATACCATACCTCTGTCATATTGACCACTGTCTCATCGAAGATCCGCCAACTTGGTTTCTGCACTTAACACAACTCCTGAGGCCAATATCCCAACACATAGCTTAAAAAAAAAAAAACCTACACAATTTGCTTTATTCTGTTCAATTACTTTTAAACTGTAGTGCTAGGTGGTCAACTAAAGCATAACTTGTTCTTTGACAAGTTGTGACGGCCTTTCAAGGAACCATTTCAAAAAATCATTCCCATCACAAACTGCTCTCAGGTCAATTACTCAACATTTATTGCTCATCACCAGTATCCAAAGACATGGATTATCTCTGGACAAAAGATGCTGCATATCGAGATCAGTTTACCTTCTACAATGTTTTCACATCCATTCTGTGAATTCAAGTTCAGGCATTGACATTCTCTTGACTACTTTAACCAATCCCCTAGGATGCTCATTTGCACAAGGGACTGAAAAATTTCCAGTCTTTCTTTTAAACTCTTCAAACTGGTATAGAAGACAGATGCAGCTCACTTCAGTCATGAGCCATTGAAAATATTCATCTGGGTATAATGTGCCTTTTTTACTTCTCCCATGAAAACACACAATTTCTGCAGCCACCCAATAATCTGTGCAATACTTTCACAAGCACATTTTGCAGTTTGGCTTATTTTCAGTTGACTGATGCTTTTAATAAACAAAGGGTCATAGGCTGATATTGAGCAATACACAAGAACCTGGATGCTCTGATCACTCGTATTCTCATTTGCTGCAGGTGTTTCGCTTTTCTTCATTCAAGTAAGTGATTCATAAAAGTGATGTATACCCTTATTGGCAAGCCTCTCACTTCTGATTATACGCTCCTTTTCACAAACGTAGAGCTTACTTCTTTGGTTTTATCCAGCACACTCATCCAAAAACAAAAAAGGTGTTTAATGTCTGTGGGGTGAAGAACACAGACATGTGGTCTGAAAACCAGGTTTCCAATCTAAGCACAAGCAGAAGCAAAAGGAGAGTTTTCTACCTAGCAAATTCCTTAAGGGATTGCTGTGAAAGTCCAATTAACAGCTATGTCCTCCTCCATAGGCAGCTTTATTTATCAACTATTCTTTTAGATGTGTTGGGTGATTAGATGTCTCTCCTTATGATAGGAGTTACCAGGTAATGTGCCAGTACATTTTCCCCAGGAATATGCACCCCAGACATGTCAGTCCCTCTGCAAATGGGTATAAAGAGCTGGACACGTGAACATAATTCTCCTGGATTCAGATATGTCTGATATTGAGGTACCCTTCAAACTCCACATTCAGCATCACAGTTTGTTCTTTTTTAAGATGTTATACTCCCATCCTTAACTTAAAATAGAGGAGTAAAGCAGTGGGTGTCTCACCCTATAAGGGTTTATTTTCTAAGCTTAGAAAAGAAAATGAGATGTCAAAGGTTGTTCATTGAGACTTATGAAATTAGAAGTGAGTTACCATGTGAAATTTGTTTTTCCACACAATAGATTCCTGGCTAGCTGAGCAGAGATCACATGGGTAAGAAAGTGGGCAGTACAATCCTCCTAACTCCCTTGGAGGAGGGATTTCCAGGAACAGGTTGTTGTGAAGAAAGGCAGATTGCACGGGGTGCTAAGGGGTGGAGAAATAGATACGTTCTCAAAGCAAAGTATTCCTACCAATTGGGACACAAGTTTTAAAAAAGGGCACTACTATCTGCAATTCCCAAGTGAACTGTATAACATAACCTTTCTAGACAGCAGAATGTAGACCTAAGAAATGCACCTTCCCTCTTAGCTTACACTTGATTCAGTTTGGGAAGAAAAAGAAAAAAAGCACACTTTCATGACAAAAGACAAAAGTGTTTTTGGAGTGCTTCAAGACTTTAATTTGTTCATTGAAACCATAAAAAGGTTATACACAGGAAGTAGACATCAATTCTACATGCAATTACCTATCACTGTAAATAGTTATAGCTGAGACACATTTGAAAGCCTTCCTAACATAAAATGAAGCAATTTTTCTTAAAGACTGCTTTCCTCCCTACCGCAAAAACTGACATCCTTTCACCTCAGTTCAAACCTCAAAATAACAAAAAAACTGTGTTTACTCATAAATACTAACAAAATGAATTACAAGCTTCTGGTATTAAAAACAAAAACCTCCCACCTACCCTGACTGCAAGATTTTGTCTGAAATTATTTGCAATTTTGTGACCAAGCATAAAAACAACGTGCATGACTCTGCCTTTAGACTTTTGGAAGGTTTTATTTTTTAAACACACGCTTGCAAGCAAGAAAAAAAATTGACAGCATCATTGAGTCAGAGTGACTCTTTTGCAATGCTACCAACACTTTACACCACCCAGAGCAGGGCATCTATAACAAATAGCAACTTTTGAAAAATCCCACGAGCAGAAGGATTGCTTCAAACAAATACCTGAAAGAAAGAGATCTCACACCTCAGTTCTTCCCAAAAGCAATTTGTATTATTCAACAATGACAATATGATACTTCTTAATTCTGTTCCACCTCCAGAAGCGGATAATGTTTTCAGGGCAATCTTTAAACATGCAGCTACGTACAGCAATACTAGCCTCAACAATTCCCCTGCCCTCTCTCCCCACTGAAGAGCTATCGGTGTGCTGGATTCAACAAGGAGCCTGAGGGAGACAAATGGGAGCGCCATTAAGTGTAAACCTGTTATCAGTCATGGGGATCCCTGATCACTGTATTTTTCTTTTGTCTTTATCCCAGGTAGACAAATATGAGGTGTACCTGAAAAAGACAATATTCCACCCTCAAACACCCAGGGAATCTTAGATACCTCCAAGACAGAAAAACTAGAATAGAAGACAAGTATAGGGTGAAGCACCAGCTGCTTAGGTCTACCCTACAACTGGCTGAAGTGAGAACGTGAATGTAGCAGGAAGGGGAAATAACTTGTTAGAGGACAACTTTTCCTCCCAGCCTTTTCTGCAACAAACTGTCAGGGATCAGTAAAGCCCAGCTGCTCCCTTAAGGACAGGGAGTCAAGGGATAGAAAATAAAAGCCCAAGGCTGACCTTATACAAGGACCCTATCTAAGGACCCTGGACCCATTAGTGAGGGTGGGGAGGACTGGAGGCCCATTAGACCCCAGCTGTAGCTCATCAGCACCATGGCAGCCTATCAGTGTCATCAGGGCTCTGAGAAGCCACATAAAGCATCCTGAAAGTACTATGGTCAGTTCAATAAGGAAAGTATAAGCTTGTAAGAAACATCTAGGAAATCTGCATTGCTGTTGCATGAAAGAAAAAATAGCCAATTTTAAGGAGATTGTATATATATATATATATGGGAATAATTTCATTTATAACAACTCCAGCTGTTCAGATTTTGCTGGTGCATATAACAAGAATTTTATTCAGAGAAAACTGCACTGCTCAGTATTCCAGTTTATGGATGCAGCATTTCAATGGCACTTCAAAGCATTTACAGAATTCAAACAGTTTGTCCAGATTGCCTGAGAGAACTTTTAACATTGCCTTTGTTTGACGGTCATTATGATACAAATTCTTGCTTTTGTGAAGTTTTGGTAACCTCAAAGGAAAATTATGTTCATTAATGAACATAATGTTTATGTTTATGTTCAAAATGAACATAATCTACTATTCATATACAATCCTGTACAGTAGTCTAATAAGAAACCTAATAAGAAACAGTATCTAAAGAATGTACAACAGTCACCACTGAATGTGTTTTTGCCAAAAATGCTATTCTGTGAGTCAGACTACATTTTCATGGAACAATCCTAGGTCTCTTTCATGGAGTTTTCAACTTTTGTAGAAGTAAGACTTCTCTCAGTATGGAGTATTCCCAGATTAGTATAATTTTAAGGTCTTGGAAGAAGATCAAGATTCATCTGCACAAAAGCTTCACACTTGCATTGTTCCTCAAAGAAGAAAAGACAAATGAGTAAGACATTTAATGTGATTACTGCTTAGAACTTTTCCTTTATTTTCAAAGGTTCACATGATTCCCAAATAGTGCTAGAGAGACCTTTAATGAAAACACTCTACTTCCCTTTAATCAAAATTCTTAGCTATATCAAAATTTCTAGTTTCACCTTTTCCTCAGGTGACAGTACCTCATCAGGAAGCAAGAATTAGGGTTACAGAAAACTGAATTCCAAATTCACTTTTTGAAATAATTGTTGGCGGTTTTCAGCTAACTCCAGAGCTGACAACATCTGGCATTCATCTGCTCTCACTGTCTGTCTCAGAGCTGTCTGCTCTGGATGAGCAGCAAGACAGGCAAACTTGCTAAATTAAACTGGAGTCTTCAGTAAAATCCAAGAAAGTTTTACTAAAATTTAATAAGCTGCTAAAGGACTGTTACTGGATGCATTTCATACTGGAAACAATCTGATGCTATCACAGCACATGAAAGCAGGTGTACACTTTACCTCTCTGAGCAGAGCATCCAATTTATTTTAATTGACATTTTCCTGCTAACAGTGGAATACGTTGTGATGTGCAGTTGAGGAAGTCCATATACATACACATTTGGTTAAAGATTCCTGTATTACAGAATTTAGATTTATTTCATGGCCTTTTATTCTTCATAGTATTTTAGATAACTTCAATATGAAATTTAATCGTATATCTATCTACATTTGGTTTAACATATTGAGTATTTAATATGCTCATTGTCATCAAGCTCCTATCACTCATGACATATTCTAGACATCTGAACCTATAAATTTCATATACAACTACCAAGCAAAATTCAGACCTTGATGAAATTGTATTCTTTGCAGTTACAGTAACTTTAATAGCTAAAGACAACTGGTGATGCAGCTGAATGCATCATAAACCAAATAGCTCCCCTTTATAGTTAACCAAACAGCTTCTTCCTCCCCCTCCAGTAAGTGAAGAACAAATTATCAATAATAGGCAGATGGCCATTAGCATAATCCATAAAGCTAGAAGACATTACAGCACTTTGTATCTATCAACACTGATTAGCAGCATAACATTTAATTAGCCTCTGTGGAGAGAACAGTGAGTAACAGAGTAGGGATATGACAAAGGAAGTGGTTTTAATAATATACTAGATGTTTTTCAAAGTGAAATAATTTCCAGCTCACAGGCTATTCAGTAAAGGGTGCTTTAGAAAGGATTGGTTCAGAATGGTTCAGAATGCACACATTGATCAAAACAAGGAAAATTACAAGTTTTCGTAGGCGTAAATTTAGCTCAAGTATTAGAATCTAAGCAGAAATAATCTTGTATGAGCTGAACCAATTCTTTTTCTAACAGAAAAGCAAATGGATTAATGGATAGAGGCCATTTTCTGACTGCAGGAAGAAAAGGCTGCATATTAAAACCCATTTAGTTTTGAAAAACTTTCCTTGGATTACGTCCAACAGGCCTTTGACAAATCATTTTTTGCTGGCCTTCATTAAACCCAGTACATATCTATATCTAGCTGTATAAAAATATAAACTCTTATGCTTTAGACTTTAAGTGTGAAATATTTATTTTTAAAAAAAGCCAATTTAGTCCTAAAAATTCCCCATTTTGCAGGCTTTTTAAGAGCCAACAAATAATGTAATATAAGTTACCTGAATTTAATGATTATGTAAACATTAAATGATACATATAAGAAAAGTATTTTTAGAATTTCCTGTATGTTTGGTAGAGACACCTGAGCCCTTTATAACAAAGCTTACTATAGCTCCATGCAAACAAAATGCAAAATGTACAAACAGAATGCAACGATGATCATAAATATGTATTGAATTACATTCATGATGAGGTGGAACTTCTATTTCCATACTCAGCAGAGAGAGGCTCTGAATCAGAGAAGTCAGAAGAATATTATTTTTGTCATCTATATTCAATATGTATTGCCATTCTTTTTGAGTCCTTCTCCAATTCATGGTATAGGAATGAGTAACATGCACTGGCTACCGATGGCAGAAGTGAAATTCTAACATGTACGGAGATAGTTTGGACACATGGTGGGAACAGGGATAGGGCATTGAAATAAAATTCATGCTGTTACAGTACAATGCAGCTATACTAGTCTGTTGCTATTATCTATACTAAAGATACAGCTACAGAAAAACATGCAGTAATATCAATGGATGAGGATCTAAGGTATTTTCTACTCTATCTGAACAAGATGTTATTAGCTCAGTGGAGAACAGCTGGGAAAGCTGGGACAAAATTGTCACTTAAATGCAGACAGAATAAAGAGACAGAAGGAAGTTTCTAGAGCTGCCAGTAACATTGACAAGTGCCTGAAAAGAAAGAGAGTGGTATTTTCCTCTTTTGATCCAAAACACAGATGGCTTCTGGTGGAGACAGTATATCATAAGAGAACAAGAAAGTTTCCATGGGGGAACATACACATCAAGAATCCATTTTATCATTAGGCATCCAACTGAATGAGATAAGCATCTGTGCAGAAAAGAGCAGATGCCATCGCAAGTTACAAGCACAGCAGGTGACTACCCTCAGTTGGGAGCAAACAAGAGTGAGATACTTTGTTTGTCAGGGACAATAGGCTCTACATGTGCAGAAGCCTCATCGAAAGGCATAACCTTTAAAACATACCACCACCTGTTACTGGAGAAAATAGCTCATAGGCACCAGGTGCATCGGATGGTACAAACTACTCCAGCAGGAACATTTGCAAGGGAAATTTTGCAGAATTAGTTTGAAGATTAAATAGGATTTCACATCCCTACCCCATCTTTGTTACAAGTATGGTCTTTGGACTGCTAAGTAATTCCAATGTTCCTGGTGGAAACTGCAGAAGAACTTCCTTTTCTCCTGCTTTAAAAGAGTCTTACCCACTAGGTCCCATTACTGCAACAGTACAAGTGACTCAAGACAGAGGAGTCCTATGCACTCTGCTGAATATTATTCAGGTTCATTAACCTGAACTATTCCTCCTTCTCTAGAATAGCTCATGTTTTACTTCAGAAGGAGAACTAATCCACTCAAAAAAGTACAACTTTCGCAATAGGATCAGGTGGGTTCCCAAATCCAGAGAAAAGAACATTGCTTAGACACTGAAACCAGGTCTCTTCTAACTCTCAGGTAGAATCTGTTAGATCTCCTGATTCTACCATTGCTTACAGATGCTGTACTGAATATCTGTGAAGGGACACAATATCAATTCACCCTTTAGTACAGAGAATGACTTTCACTAGGCTATATGGATATATGGGGATATTTCTATTTATTAGTACTGGGATGCATGGACATATAATTAGATAAGATTTATGGATTTATCTATGGCCATCTCTTTCCCTTTCTCAGTTCATCGTTTCACTTTGTATGCTGATAATTCTGGGCATCTCATCCACAGTTCAATAGCTTCCCTTTTTTTTTTTTTTTAAAGGAATAAAGTTTACAAAATATTCTAGAGGTAGAGCACACTACCTTGAACATCAATCCCTTACTTGGTCCACTGCTTGACGTAACCACAGCTTGCACTTTCATTTTGCATATAAATATGCTGTATGTTTTCCAATTAGTCACGGTAAATTAACTGTCTTTGCCTGTGGTAAGGCAAGGACAGTTCAGTTGGCCTTGCTGTAGCATTTCATCTTCAGAATTCTTAGCCAAGAACAAAAGCGCTAAGATTAATTTTGTAGTTAAGGTCTTATTAGAAGGATCTCTTCTGGCACCAAATTCCGTTTGAAAAGAAAGCTGTTCAGTTGTGTGAAACTGAATTTTATCTACTTCACAGGATGAAAAAATTCAGTGAATTTTATATTCAGAGAAAACACAAGTAAACATGAACCTTAATCATGAACTTTAATCCAGATATCCCCAAATATTGTTAGCTTTTTTTTTTCTGTTGCTGCACACTAAGCATTGATTTCACAGAACTGTCAGTCATGTCTTCAAGATCTATATACTGAATTATAACTGCCAACTCCAAGCCCAGCTCTGTAGGCAGTGTAGTTTTTTTTCCCCTAGATATATCACCTATCTGACCGATCTTTCGTCTTGTCCACTAAGTTTAGCAAGTTCCTTCTGGAACCCCATACCATTAGGATAGTATCATGAAAGGGCTTAACATCATTTGTGGACCTTACTGTTCATTGTCTTCTTGAAATGGAAACTTATCAAAAACCAACTAAATGAAGTCCACTAAGATCATCTTTATCCACTTTTTTTTGACATCCTCATAGAAACATGGCATGTTCATGAGGAGTGATTTTCCTTTACAGAAGGAATGCTTTTTCCCTGATTGACCATTTTTATCCATGCCCTCGGTGATTTATAAATTTGAGCATCTACCCAGGATGAAGCTCATAAGTTGGTAGTTCCCAGGATAACTTCTCATGTCCTTTTCTGCAGATGAGAATTACTTTTGCTCTCCATCTATCCTCTGGTTCAATGACTATTTGTCATGGTAGGTTACACACCTTGGCCATCAGTTCTGCAATTTCATACTTGTATTCCTCAGGGGAATGCTATCACATTCTAGTAATTCATTAGCATTGAACTTCAATATTTGATCTTACTTTTTCCATATATACACTTTGATTCAACATAACTTCACTAGCATATAGGTTGCAGAGACTATAGTGATGTGCTTGATAATCAAAATCTTCAGAAGTAAAAACCAATGTACAGAGTTTATTTAGATTCTCTTCTACAGCTTTATCACTACATGTGCTTCCTCTGTCTCAGTACTGGCCTTTACTATATTTGGGAAATATTTCTCTTACGATTTTGTTTTTTGTTGAGTTGTGGTAAATAATTAACCTGGACTAATAATAATATAGGAATCAGCCACTAATTGCACCCAAAATTTACATCTACATGTCATAAGTCACTGATTCAGTCCACATACGGGTAGTTGAGATATTCCATTATTACTCCTTGCCCTCTATTTGCAGCTTCTCTAATACACTTAACATTTCTGCACCACTGTCAATCTCCTAACTGATGGATTTGCAGTGCAGTCCTCCCAATACCTTAGTTTTGTAAGAGCATGAGAATTCTTCCACAAGGGTACTATAAAAGTTCTCTTTTTTTTTTTAAATACTATTACCCTTTCTTGTATTCTTCACACATAACATTGCTACCCCACCAGCATATTGTACTCTACCTTTCCTGTATCACAGGTAAGCTGATGACACTGTAGCACATTGACTATCCTACTTCTAATGGGGATCTGATATCTGAGATGCTTGTGCTATCAGGGTTGTCATCTGACACCAAGCTTTCTAATCCCCCCCATTTTAATATTTAGCTTGGTAGCACTAGAACAGAAGCGCTTGCCAAGAATTTGTTGCAAGTGCCAGTTAATCAATATTCCATCCAGTCTGACTTTTCTATCCATTGTAATTGTGTTAATTTCCCTCTTAGCTCTTTCAAAAGAGCAGGGATTATGCAATCAGCATCCATACCCCTGCAAGACATTATTTGATACCTTCTTAAAAAATGGAAATAAAAGTCTCAAAACATGGAATAAAGCTTCTCTTTTATAATGGGCACGCTTAATCCTTTGATATTTAAAATGTGCATGTGAAGAAAAATGTTTAGATTAAATATAAATCCCTTCAGGGAGTACCTCAGTATGAACTGTTACAGCTTATATTTTGATACCTACTGTCCTGTAATACTGAAAGGAATTCAAATGAAAGTAACATCAAAAGTATCCAATTACATGGGCAAAGGCAAATTCAGAATAGCTTGCATTTTGTTCCTTGATAATTTCGCTAGTGTTATTATTTTGATTTCTTTCTTACTATGAGACTAGAAACATCATGTCTACCATACCAGCTACAAGAAAACTAACTTCGTTCAAACACTTAAAGATATGTATGGAAACAATGACTCACTCTTCAAAGAACTAGGCAAGTTATTTCACTGCCTATTTAATCTATAGTTTACTGTGAACTGGATCCACAGAAAGCCAGTTTCACGACTACTTGGTTACAGGCCTCTTCGCATTACCTCAAGCAGTAGAAGTCCTTCCACAAACCATCTCTAGTTCTAGGTTCAAACCCAGCTTAGATCTAATTATGTCCAGACACACAACTGCACAGATAAAACTGAAGCTTCCATTTCATCCTCATTTCAGGATCTGATTCAACACCCTCCAAAAGTAACAGAAAAGCATTCCTTGACAGGAAGAGGCTTTAGAGCTGCCCTCAATTCTTGTCCCCTCTGAACCTCTGGTGTACCTGTAATGTCTATAACCTATGTCTTCACTTAATGACTAAAATTCGGAATTTTACAATTAGCTCTGGCTGATAACTTATTTGCCAGAGGAAATCAATAGACCTCTTGAAAGGGATCACAACTGCAGGATCCAGGCCTGGCATAGGACTGTCAGTTGCTTTTACTTTCCAGAGAACCAGAAGTGAGAATGACTTTTAGCCTTTTACAAGGTTGCTAAGATTCTGTGGACACCCAGGAAGTGAAGAGAACCATGATGAACTACTTGTCATCTTAACTGCCTGGTCTTTGGCCTGTGGATTTTTTGGCTGTAGATTTACTTTTTAGTCAAAACAAGCATTAATACCAAACTCAATAAGTTGTCATGAGTCAAATCACATTTTTTCCTTAAATCCAAGTTAAATAAATTCAAATATTTCTTTTGCTTTAAATATGCAATTAGCAGAGTGATTTTTCAGTTGCTCAAGTGACAACTTCAATCTTCACACTCGACATAAAAGTTGACATATTTTTAGACAATAGAATTGACTAGAATGTTTTAAGTATTTTAGAGGGTGGTAATTGCAGATCTGCTGGCGATAAATCAAATACAAGAATGACAAATGTTGTACTCAATTTGAGGCAAACAATATCTCATGTCTTCTGCCTATGTCAGCTTCAAATTAGCACGTCAGTAAAACATCTGCCTTGTTAAATCCCATGCTTGCTTACATAGCTTTAAGTTTGCTGTAGAAATTATTTCTGCATATGATAAGCAGTTTAAATGCACTAGGAATATCCTTTGCTTTAATATCTTACTGTTTTTCTCTGATAGTTTACCTTAGATTTGCCTTAGCAATGACAAAATACATAGAAAACTGTAGAGATGCAGAGGAACCTTACTATATCCATGTTCTCTCTGTCACACGGACACTACGTGAGTTGTTATACAATGTGTTAAGTCATAGTAGAAGAGTCAGTCTGAAGATGGCAGGACTTTGCTTTAAATCACAGCAAGGGCTACTTGAACTAGCTTCTTTACTTCACCATAGTTATTTTTTGAAGTTACACTTCCAGGAGAGAAGGAATACATTGACAATGACCATAACGCTAATCTCAAGTTCCTTCTACCATGCACTCAAAATAAGACAGAAAAGAGAAAGATCATTTGCGAGAAGTAGGTCTCAGAAGCATTCTTATGAACTTAATGTGTTCTCAATTCAATGCTATTTGCTGTATTTCTAACATCCCAAGGATCACAGTGCTGTAAATACGTAAAAATAATCTTGCTATGGGGGATGTGCTGATATCTCTATGTTCACGATATCTAAATCTAGATATCTCTTATGAGTTATTTTTAACTAATAAGGTTGTCAATATTCTTGCACTGCAAGTGGTTAGGTTATAGCAGTAGTCAATTCCAGGTACGGCTGAGAGTTTTCAGCTTTGCTAAAATACATGAACAAATGCACATCCATCTCTTAATCCAGCAATGTATTTCACTTTTTGGGTATGAAAAAATTAAAGAAGGAAATGAAACACTTCTTTGCTTTGAGTAAAGATAAAAGATGCTATTGTTAACAAGAATAGATGAATGAGAGCTTGTTCATTTTTGATCCACAGACGACTCAGATACTGAAACAATTAATTGGGCAAAAGGTTCAATTAAGCTGCAAGATTTCTCAGTGTGGTCTCACATACCTTACTTGTCAGGGGACAACTTTCTAGGACATACATTCAATTCTTTTAATAATGTTGTTTCACTTTTTACATTTGAATCTTAGCTGACCAACAAAATCATGGAACAGGAACCTTTGGAACAAGTTATTAACAGAAAAGTTATGCTGGACCGCAGTTAATTAGGAGAAACAAGATCGAAATCTCGAGACCATGAAATGAGGAGTTTAATACAGATTAGAAACAGATATTTTAAGATGAACATAAGCATTCAAAATGAAGTCTTTTTTTTTTAATAAAAGAGGCAAATTGTTTAGCAATGTTTCAGCTAGCTTATTCAAAGTTACTATAGGAGTAATACCTGGTCTTACATGTTTCTAAGTAACCTTCCCAGCCAGACCAAAGCTCTAAAAGAATACTGAGTATCAAAACTGAATTTTAAAAGGGAATGTGTTTATAAAGAACATTAGTATCACAAATGGAAGGAGATTTAGTAATGTGTACACCTCGATTGTTAGTTAAGTACTTCTTTACTTGCATAGTACAGCTAATAAGCTGTGTAGGAGGAGACTATATAGCTCAATCTGTAAAATACTATATCGGATCAAAGCATACATTTCATAAGATACGTAGAGAATAGCCAAATTTGTACCTTGAATATTAAACTATGCACTCAATCAGCACAGAAATGTGACAGATGTATGTAGCAAAATCAAGTGCACACAGCTTTATCAGCATCTTATTTTGCATGGCTGTACATCTAAGCAACTGCCCCCAGTGGCTACCTAGAACACAGATTTTAATCATAAATATACAAGTGATATACAAGTAGTACAAGTGGTTCAGAAGTGCACAGGTGAAAGGTTGGAATTCTTTCAATAACTTGAATTTTCCAATAAGCCTTCATGAAATCTAAAACAATGATGATATTGAGAAACTGGCCAGCAGAATGTAGTAAGCAATTAAAAATGGCAAACAATAACCCAGGAGGGTATAAGCTTGAGGGAAACGTGAAAATTAAAAACCAGGTTTGATTTCTAAACATGTCATGATCCCTGTGTAAACACTGATGTAGAATGTCTGTTAGGCTACTGATTACTGAACTGGATCATAACGTTAACTAAAACTAGCACTTCTAATGTACATTTCTGTAGTAGCACATGCTGCTGCTGTCTATTGTTTCTGCAGAATATTAAGAACAAAAAATGCTTTGAAAAGGAAATGGGTGCTTGCAACATTTACTTAGATTCAGGTATAATAGAAGTCAATGGTTTGGAAAAATAATTTCCATAAAATTATAATAAATAAAATTATAAATAAGACTTCGCTAACAAATAGGACTTCACTGTTTAAACCGTTACATAACAGCTAAAAAGTTACAGCAAAAGATGGGTTTACTGTAGGCTGAAACAATGATTTAATGGTTCAGATCAGGAAGGTGTTTAAATAAAGAAATAAATTCAAAAAGGTGTTTATGGGATGCATCATCCATGGTAGGCCCAACACTGTATGTCACGTCATTAATGCTTGAAAAGTAGTTTGGAATTTAGAAATAAAGACACCTAATCTGACATTTCTCAAAAGTGGTTTAGACAAAAATACCTGAATTTAAAATGAAGCACATAACTAAACTGGTTCCATTTCCATTTTGGAAAAGCTGGGATTTTGAAGAAACAAAATGCAAAAAATTACTTACTTCCTCCTCCCCTAGAGGCAACAACTCTTCACACTAAAATTAGACTTCATTGCAGAATATATAAATATTTTCAAAGTTTAACCTTAATTATTCCCTGTGATCATTAGAGTGACCCTTATGGGCATGTATGCAGATGTATAAGTAGTACAGATGTTTTTGCAGACACAGTTATCTTCACAGAAACTAAAAGGATATTTTGTTGACTCTCCAGTCCTTGCATATTGCAGCCATCACCCATAAATCATACCCAACTTTGTTATTCAACCTAACGGGAGATTTTATATAATCTTTTTTTTTGTCTTCTCAACCCATTAGTTTACATCTTTATATATGTGATCCAGGTTGATCCTCTCAACCAGATATACTTAACACATCCATATGCAGAGACTCCTACTGCATTTCAAGATCACATCAATAATTCCATAAAAGACAATCAGTAGCGGGCTTGGTTTCGGTATTCTTTGTTTTTTTTTTTAAATTTTTCAAAGGCCATATTTTCAGGAATAGGCAGAAATTGAAAAGGGCTAGTATGTAGTAATTCAGTGAACCGCCATTTTCACCCGAAAGATATTGTACTTCAAATCCTTAATTTAAAAAAAAAGTAGATCTCTGGTTGTCATGGGTCTGAGCACAAAAACTGGAACTCTGTACAAACCGCAGCAAGGCCAAACTGATCCTGAGACCAACCTGAAACAATAATTGAGTATTTTGATTGGTCCAGTTTACTTCCACACACTCTCATCATGCCTGGCTTTCTAATATTCTCTCTGATTTACTGATGAGTAAAGAAATAGCAAATTATTTTGTAACTTTTGTTTCCTTACTAACCTGTGATTACGAGCAAAGGTGTCTTATAAACACCTAGCCTAGCTTTCGCTTCCTGCGGATTATAAGCCATTAGATTTTGATACAGATACCTCCAAAAAAGAAACAATTGTATGTCTAAAGCCATCTTTCAGGAGGACATCCACTTGTTTCAGAGACACTGAAGAATGGATTTTTTTTTTTCCTCAAATGTACTAAATAACCTATTCTTTTCACATTTTTTTCACATGACTAGAGAGGTTTTTTCATGTGACTAGATCAAGCTCTTCTAAGTCTCTAACCTTCCAGACGTTTTCTCAAGCTTTGTTATTCTGTGTGTTCTTTGTACCTTCTTGACCTTTTCAGCATCATCTTTTAGCAGAACCATTCATCAGTTTGGAGGCAGGAGTCCAGTACCACCCGACCCCGGTTTTACTGTACGTACTGTCCTTTTGTACAGACAGCTCTTCCTTACGAGAGTTCAAGTGGTATTGAACTCACATCCTTCTCAGAGTTACTGCTTCTCACCATCTTCAAGTCTGACTTGAATTCCCTGTTCTTGGAGATAGAACTTATCATTTGGCTCTGGTGTGGTATTTTTTTGTTTCAACGAGTCTAGCTTACAAAATCATCTGATTCCCTCTGTTCTCATCATTGTTTAGCTGTTCTTGTTTATAACATTTGTTGGTAGCACAGGGATTTCCTACTCCCTGAGCCATCAGAATCAACATTCTTGATTAGCACCAGGCCTGATTACTGACTTCTCAAACCACATGCAGAAAGTGCCCTGCTTGTTGATGATTTCAGGTTTGTCAGTACATCTCAATACACAAAAAACATTTTATTTAACAGTTGCCCCACTGTATATAGTGGGTATTTCTAATTTCAAAGCAACAGGTATACCTTAAGAATGAGGATTTATTTATTAGACAATATTCCACACAAGCTAATACTTGGATACATATTCAGATTTGCTTTTTTAGCACACCAAGAGGTTGGAGATTACTCTGTTGGTAGAACTTGCAAATAATTTTCCTTTCCAACTGAACTAGAAGAAACATAATGTAACGGCATACACCCCTTTTCACAAAGAAGAGTTATCCATGGATTTGAAAGTAGCTGCATATTAGAAAGAAAATCTACAGTTTACTCAAACTGATAAATATATGAAAAGGGCCCTCCATTTTATATAGTGAGAAAAACATCTCCAGAAAAAAAGACAAATAGATGATCTTGACCAATATAATGATCCACACACACACACGCACAATTTAAAGAGTGGAATTCTAAAAAGCTATCAAGTAATTTTGTTAGTTATTTCTTCTAGCACCTGACTGTCATTGAAGAAACCTTTTTCCATCTTTCCCTAGGCAGAGTACAAGAATGCTTTACATGCAGCCTGTTCTGAAATAAGTTTTTGTACTGTCTTATTATCATAGCAATCTGTGAATGAGGATTTTGCAAAAAACTTAAGAAAATACAAAAAAAGAATAAAACTCGATTAGCATTTTGTCTGAGTTTAAGTTATATAAGGGTTGTCATTCTGTTTAGCATATTGACAAGCAAAATTTACACTATAGCCTAAACAGAGTTTATGTTTATCATAGTGTTGCATTGCTTATTAGAATTTACCCTCCCAGTTAAATAAGTAGTTCATTAACAGTTTATTTTATACAGCCACTCTTTAGGAGTCACAATTCTGAACATGTAGTAAAAGTCTTTGCCTCAGAAGCAACAAGGAATTAACTTCTACTTCAAATACAGCCTAGTATTAAGTAAATAGCTGGCACTTTCAAAAAAGTTCTCTAAAACTTAGTCAAACTCAGGCAATGATACAGGTAAGAAGTGTAACTAGCAATGAAATTGGAAACCTTACCACCTGACATAAAATAGACCTGATCAGGCACCAACTATCTAGAATCTCCATCAAGATTTGCATGTTTGTCTCATTAATGATGAGCATCTGCAGGAGTTACCACTGTCACAGTAGACATGTAGTGACATGGAAAAAGGACAGAAAAAAATGAAATTTTCAACATATCGAATAAGTAGCATTATAGAAAAGATATTTTATGGTACTGAAAAAAGGACTAAATAGTCTAGTGTCATTAGCTTTAAAAAATTGCACTCTGTAGAGTCTGGACTCATTTATGAATACTTATCAATAACTGTAGTTCTGTTACTTTGACATCTCTATTAATTTTTGCTATAGCAAAGATCAATTTTGAGATTCCCCTGATTTCTCTTGAGCTGCAAATAGCAGCTATAGCCTACCTAACTGCATTATAGATGGTCATTTCTCTGCACGTACAATAAATAATCTGAACAGCAGTAGACAGACATCCCAAAAATATGCTTTCTGTTGCAAGAATCCAGACAGCTGATGTCACTCACACAAAGCTTAGGAATTGACAAGAAAAATTTCTTACTTGGTTTCGGCAGCTTCCATCTTTGGTAACTTGAATGCTACTTTCATTGGCTCTTAGCCAAAGCTCATTGGAGTCAGTGGGAATCTTTCCATTTGCTTCAGTAGCATTTGGATTAGGTCCATATTAGCTTTCAGATTTGCTCAGATGTTTCAGATAAATCTGGCATTTATTTTCAAGGGCACAGTGTGCAGAAGAATAGCCTGTTTGCTGAATACAATTTGACATAATGTAGTTTAGCAAGATAATTATAAAATTCTATCCGTTCTCTGTTTCTTGCTTACATTTCTGCTAATCAAATAGTAAACTCATTTGTATTATCTAGGTAATAAATGAGTTGCCTAAGGAAGTAATAGCTGAATTCTTCATCCATTCTTTTATGTGAGCACTTAAATTAGAACATTTTTATTAGATACAAAGATGTAAGCTCAAAAATCAGTGATTTTATAGAAGCGTAACTTCAATTTACACTTTCAGAGATTTTACTTCCTGGCTATAACAGCCACTTAAAACATTTGATTTCCTCTATAATATTTAAGTAATCATCTGTCTTCACAGTATAGATTGTTCACAGTATAGATTGCAACCTGGATTGTTTTCTAGAACTGCCTTGTTGTTCTTAGCGTATGTTATCATTGTATAATTTTACCCATAAAATTCTCCCATGATTCTGTTTAATGCTATTACAATGTGCAAACAATTCTTCAACTTGGTAACAACTGACTTTCGCTATTAGGTGGGAGAATGTAAGCAGCTGAGAAACCAGATCCTCCTGAACTGTCTTCTTTCCCATACTGTAGTCCAGAATAATACTTTTCTAGGGCTAAGTGTTAACAATTCAGTAGTGCTGCATGCTAGTCAAACAGAAAGCTGTACCCCTACTAATAGTTATATGAGGAAGGTAATCCTAAAATCTTGTAATCTGTCATTTATTTTAATATATTACCTTCTTGATTGTTAGAGTAAGTGACTGATTAATAAGAATTGAAACTATCGAAAACACATGCCTGTGCAGGAAGAGACTAGAAGAGGATTCTCATTCTCAGCACCCAGCTCTAGGCCCCTGTGTGCAGCAGGGCAGCCAGGCAGCGTGTATTCACGTACACTGCAGCAAGAACACATGAGCTGCAGTTTCTCAGCAGGGAAGGTGCAGATGGCTGCTTTAGCTCACTTGGACTAAGCCACACCTCGCCAGCTGAGCAGGCTCATTCTGATTCATTTGGAAAAGGAAGGACTCTAAAAACAAGCTGTGAGGAGCTAGAAGCCTCTGGCTGGGGCATGGTGAAGAACCACTAAGAACAAGAAACAGATCTATGATTAAAAAATTCCCTTTCTTAGAGAATATACCCTACCATATTATATATGTCACAATACATTCCTAAATTTAACAGCTTAATAAGATACAGCTGTTGTGACAAGACAGACACAGTGTGGAGGAAAAGCAAAGAGGTAAAATGACTTGTATACACGAAGTTAGTGGCAGAGCAGACACCACGTCCTGCTTTTCTAACTCCAACTCTCGCTAGACTAGTAGTAGCAGTGCTCCCCTTCACTAGATTAGTAGTGTCAATGCCTTTATTGCAGGTAGCTCAGGATACAAGTTAGCTTACTAACCACAGGCAAAAGTGCTAGAAGTGTATTACATTGTAAATCACAGTAGAAAGGACAGGTATGTTTGTTTACCAGCTGTTCAGTAGTCCTATAAAAGCAGAAAAAACAGGTCATAAGAAGCCTGGTAGTTGCCAAATCTGTCTTTGTAAGTGGGAGTGATGTTGGCAAACTTCCACATTAAGCAAAGCATCTCTACTTCAGAAAAAGCTACCTAATGTATACCATAGGGTAGAACACCACCTACTAGATGCTACTGCCTCTCTATAATCTGTTCATAATCTAATTACCACTTCTCACATCCCTGAATCACCATAAATTACATAGGTAGCAAATTCCCTGCTGGTTATGAAAGCGTTATGTCAGTATTAAAAAAGAGGCAGTCGGTACATAAAAGAGCTGTCAATAAAACTGTTTACAAAACCTGAGTTGGTTTAATCTGTTCACGTGATAATTCTTTTTCCATATTCCTTAAAAAATGCCCAGTGAGCAAGAAGCTTTTGGGTACAGAATAATCAATACATGGACATTCATAACATATATTCTCACTCTTCTTTTTGTATTGATATTTGATGAATTAAAATATCAATGTTGAGAAAAGTTTAATGGTGTTTTGTATCTACTGTTGGTACTCATAAGAGAAAAGTATATTTATATCCTCAATTTATATCTTACAATATCATTATTAAATTACAAGCAAGTAAAATTTTGGAGCATGTTTCTTAAATAGTTGTATGTTATCGTATGTAAGAAATGACAGTCTACTGTGCAGTCATTAATACATTGTCATTCTTAAGTATTGGGTTCCATAACACCACCATAATTTTCTGCATCTGAAAATATTTCTCATTTCAAAGATACATACGACAGCACTAATTTGAATTCAAGTCCAGTTCTTTATCTGGGGAGTTTATTGGGAGCATGCAGCACAGAACAAAGCAGCCATTTGAAAGCTGGCTTAGAACTCTGTCCAAATGAAACAAGCAACCTTTAGCACTACGAACACAGACTTTCTAAGCAACAACTTTTTTTGTGGTTTGAAGGGTAACAGTGGTAAAACAGCAGTGGCATATTCAGAAGCCACCGTCTTCCAGGCTGCTCACATTTCACTGAGATTTGCTTGAAAAGTCTTCTGTGATTTTTTGATAGACACACCTAGTGCTCTGCATGTTATTGACACGCTACTGAAAGCTCAGTCTGATGAAGTTAAACACTGAGGAGAGCAGTCCTCATGTGTTTACAGAGCAAAGGGAAGTGCAGCCTGACAACCCTAGGGCACCTCACAGCACATGAACAGCAAGCAAAGAAAAAAACAATTTTCTTTAACTGAAAGCTGTATGGCTCCATCTTTTAAACTGTTCTGTACTGAATCACACACCTAGTGCAGGAAATTGCTTTCTACCATTCAGAAATTTAACTCATTCTTTCTCACGAATGAGGGGGACCCAGGAGTTGGTCTCCATGATCCTTGTGGGTCCCTTCTAACTTGAATATTCTGATTCTATGACTGAAAAAGGAGTTTGAGTTTGTGTATTTTGTGATTTTTCCTCAAAGACTTAACTTTTGTTGTTAACACTTCTGTTTTGCACAATCTTGTAAATAAGACTTCTTTAGACAGGCTTCTCTATTCCCAGCACTTTCTGGTAAGAGTCCAGCAACACAAAACTCACAGTAGAGGCTGTTTAATCTTCAGCACTCAAGGTTCTAAAGAATGTCATGCATGATATTATCAAATTCTTTTCTTGGATATTCTCCTAAAGCTCACATTTCTGATCGCTGTACGCATTATGATATCATTATGGTAAAACAAGGACCAATAAAAACCTACCATTTCTTTCAGTTAATGATTTCTAACCTTTAAAATAAAGAGTCTTATCTCATCAAGCCATGCTACAAACCCAGCAAATTCCAGCTCCTGCTATGCCACATGACTTTGTATAATAAAGTTAAGTACTGAGACTGATCTTCAGCAAGGAGTGCCTGGAGCTGGCAGTAGTTCAGCACTCAAACCACAGTCCAATTTACAGTTTTGGCAACAATTTCCAGGACACTCTCCAAATCCTTGCTACTGTCTCTTAGACAAAGTGCCTCTTAGCAAAGAGTCAGTGAACCTGGATACTTCACTTTCGGAACAAAAACAAATCACAAAACACTTTCAGTGCACCACTAATGGTCATTAAAAAGAGCTTCTTCAAGAAAATGTTTTCACAAACTTCACCAACTGCACTAAAGATGTCACTCCATCGCATAATCCCTTTTGACCAACAGCATAGCTAACAATTTCTGTCAGTTAGCAGCCACTTTAATGCTCAATATGGCATATAGCAACCTTTAGAAAACTTGCAGTCGGTTATTTGCTGACACCTCCAGAAATATGTGGGATATTGCCCTTGACATTAAATCATCTAAGGCTTTTTTTGCTATGGTGTACAAATTTCTTGCTGTCAGGACTGTCTTCAAACAATTTGTTAAAACTACTCAGCAATAACGTTGTTGATAAAGTCACTATCCAAAAGCAAGTTCTTAAGTTTTATAATGCCTTGTGGGAAATGGAATCATCTATCTCTTGGCTTCAGTCTGTGGACTACTTGAAGCCTAAGAAAATAGCACAAACTGAACTAGTGCCCTTAGTCTTTGAGTCTTATTTTTTTTATATTTGGGGGGGGGGGGGGGCATTAGGCATAAATCAAATTCTTCAAACAGGTCTAAATTTTTTGGTCCTACATGCTACTCAGGAGTATAAAAGAACCAGCCCAGGCCCATTCATTTTTTGATTATCTCCTATTTTTCTCCATGAGAGGTTAGTATTCACCCAGTCTATTGGCATAGCAAAGAGTGATCCCTAAACCAATTCCTCCAGATATACTTGAGCAACCAAACTATTGAAAGTATTTAAAATCACCTGTATCATTTTCACTGAATCAGATCAAGGTGTCAATTATGCACATATTTCTACCTTCCAAACTGAAGGGCAGGAATAATGACAAGCAGCAATGGGCATTGATGACCATGACATATTCCAGACAGCATACAGCTCACAGGAAATCACCCAGACAGTGATATCCTGACCCGTTGTCCCTGTGAAAGTCAGAGAAATCCAGTCCATAAAACTGGAAAGGGCCATGGGATTACCTGCACAACAATCACATAGGATGAAGCTATAAAGAGCCCTGGGCACTTGTTTTTTGTCCCTTTGGCAAGGTGTGATAAGGGACAAAATGTTTGCTCTGAAGTTATGAATTTTGTGGGGTTTTGATAACCAGATGGAGAAAGTGATTTTAAAACCATGGAAGATCCTTTTTTAAACACTCTTTTCATGTAACATATGTTCTGCTGTAAGCTACAGTATACAGACTTTCCTCTTAATTTATAAGCATAGCCCACCTCTATTAATTTAAGAGACCATCAAGGTATTGGTCTGATGCTAACCTTAGATGGACCCCTTATTCTTTGTGTTTCTCTCCCCGGAGGAAGCTATGAGCTAAGAACCCAGAAGGCCTTGAGCTTCCTTCGTAACTCTGGGCTTAGGTATCTCACTGCACAGAGGTATCAAGATAGTTGAACAGTTTCAGTTCTCCTGTCCTTTCATATTTTTTTAATCAGTTCTAGAGGTAAATTCTACTTTTTTGTTTTTGTTTTATATCTACTTTCACCTTTGGCACTGTAAACCTGTTTCTGTTTGGACCCTTTAAACAATAATTCAAAATATCAACATCACAAAGAATAAATGTCTTCTGTTAGAAGATTTTGGTCAAAGATGAGGTGAAATAAATATTGTCAAAATTTAAACTACCTTCTTTTTAAAGAATTGATTTATTTTAAAATGCTTTTTTGACATGTCTCTGGGGAAACCAGAAGAGGATGGAGGAAAGTAAAATGCAGGCAACAGATGCACATGATGAGACAAGAAAATCTATGACTAAATGAGTGGGAAAGTAAACCAAGGTTAAGGGCATCTTAAAGACAAAATTCTGTTGATTATATGCCTCATTACAGTACAAAGAGAAACAAATTCTAACTGGTAGATTTGAAATGAAAGATGATTAGCATAGCAAATTGAAAATGCAAATAAAACAGTAGTTTCATAACTGCAAGATATAGGATTATAACCTTTATAGAGTAAGGCATAGCATTTGCAATGATTTGCAGACTTACAAAAAAATAGATATAGTCACCCTCTTTTACTTTTTTGGCAATCAACTAAAGAAAAGTGCAAGTAGGTTGACAGGAATTTTAACAACGATTATAGATTAAGTTACATAGTGCTGCTGTGCATTTACTTCATTTACACTAGCAAACAAATACAAAAAAATCTGTTCCTCCAAGGCTTTTCTGTATTCTGATGGGCTTCTCACCTACTTTAAAAGTTGATAATTAGATACATTTCAAATGCTGACATCCATTGGCCTTAATGCTTTTCTTGTCAATTAGAGGCTTGACATTTGCATTTCCATGCCCAAGTAACAAAGTGAGTTTGATAGACAGGACTATGACTATAGAAGCTGAATTTAAGGTTCTGTATCTACCAGAAGTGTGTCTCACTGAACAAGCCTGTAAAATTGATAATATGAACATGGTTATTGCAGGATTCACTCGGCAGTGAGAAGCTCTTTCAAGTCCTCTTGTCTGCAGATATCAGAAGATATTTCTAAAATGTATGTTAATGGGTCAGAATGCATACAATACTAAAAGAAAATTAGAGGGAGAAAATGGCACTACTAATCACCACAATACATGAATATTTTTATTTTATTTATCTTTGCAAGTAATAAAGACCCCCTGGAAAAGCTAAAGCCTTCTCCAAACAAGAAAAAAAAAAATCTAGCAAGTTAAATGAAAAATCCCAATAAAACAAACCAGCAGCTTGGAGAAGGTGTGAAAACTAAACATAAAACTTAAAAAAAAATCACGATCAGGAAACCTACCAGGGACTATAGAGTCATCTGATAATCAGAGAATAAATGTCTTTGATAGACACTGCCTATTCAACAGTGCAGGATCTGGAAAAGTACTCATAGTTAGAAAGTAATTTCAAGGTAACACACTGAATAATTTCAAGGTAACACACTGAATAATTTACCTCAAATGGGAATATTAATGTGAAGAGTTTACAGAATTAATAGAATATATGAACAGTAACAAAATGCTATAACCACACGGCAGTTACCCAGTGATCCAAAGTAACTTACAGAAAATAAACAAACTACACTATACAACCTCTCACTTAAATCTTGCCTTTGCTACCAGAGGACTGGATGATAGCTAATATAATGCAATATTTAAGAAACATCAAAGAGGGACAAGTAAATATGAAGCTTAAAAAAAGTAACTCTTCCAAACATACATAAGCCTTCAAGCATTGAAATTTTCTGTTGCAGAATACCAAAGATGCTAAATGTTCACAGAACTTCAGCAATCGATAAAATTCATAGAAGATAAACCCATAGTTTCTAATCATGCCATTTTCACTGTTTCCAGCTCAGTAAGATCTGAGGCACACATAGGTCTTAAAAACTAATGTGGGAAAACATCAGTACTTGCTTATACTGTTCTTGTGCTTTTGCCTATGTATCATAGCATTGACAATGTCCAAGATAATCGTGGGCTATATGAACATATGAACATTACCTGACTTACTACAGGTCATCCTTATCTATTTATGTTTGGATTTTCTTTAAATAGAGACCATATTGGAACTGGAAAATCTATAGCAGTTAAGTTTTTTAAACAAACCTTTTTTTTTCCCCCAAATTCCCTGTTGAGGGTCACTAATGCATTTTACACATGCACAGAAAAGATCTAGAAAGATTCAGAGGTCTCTAATGCGTTCCTTTGATGAAAGTTTCCTACACTACATATATTTTCCTGTTAAATCAAATTTATTCTTTAATAAAACATCTAAACAGTATACCTACATAAGAGTCTTATTTTTCTGTTTTTCTTTAACAGTGGGAACTTAAAAGATTAAAATGCTACATAGAAATTTCCATTTTGATTTCTTTGGTGGGTCTACAACTGTTTCAGTCAATTATCGCCTCAGCTACTCTATTCCATTAGATTTTTCTTATCTTTTACATAAACATACACAATGGAAAACTGTTCTACCCTGCATTTCTGTCAGTTAGAGGTGAAAAGAATTAGATTTCAAAAAAATCTACAGTCAGAAGTAAAAGTGGTCAGATGTAGCGAACATGTAGTCACAAGAACAAATGGTTCTCCTGTCATTATAATCCCATTTGTCCTCTTTTGACTTGGAACATGAAAAAGAAACAAACATCTGAGGCAGAAAAACTCAGGGATTTCTTAAAACTTGAGATGCACAGTTTCTGTTAATTTAAATAAAACTGTGTAAGCTCTCTTGGCAGCATAGCAAGTTTCGATAACTCTGCAATGCTAATTTAATGGAGATGATAGGAATGGTATTATATGCATATGTAACGCCTGGCTGTTTTCTGTATATGCACACACCCATATGCTATTATTTATCATTGCAATTGGCAATTTTGCTTAACTGCAAATTGCTAAAGATTGCTATAATAAGAACAAAAACGTGGAGTCTCAAAATTATCCAGTATGATTTAATATGTTGTGCAGAACAGTTAACAAACAATATTTGTATTCTGAAACAAGTTCTTTACTGCTACTGCAGATCCTGCATTCCCATTTCAATAACTTCACAAAACCCAAAATATTACACTAAGGAAAAACAAACAACTTTTGAACAATTGCACTGTCTGGTCTACCACAAAACAACCCTGTTTTTTTACTGTGATCCTGCTACCGCTCCGACAGAGAAAGGAAAGCAAGGATCAAGAGCTTTGTATTGGCGTAATACCATCTTTGTATTTCAATATTTTTATTAACTTGTGCTTTATTAATATTTGCAGAAATAGCTGAAAGAAAAAAAACTAAGTTATACAAAGTTCCCAAGCAAATATGACACAAAGCTGCCGCTGAGACGTTAAAATGACCTATTTCTGTTTCCTTTAAGTGAAATTACCTTCATATTTTTCCTACTAATCCATATATATCCCCAGGGAAATTCCTTACATAGCACAGGCGAAATAGATCTATCATGAAAGGTATGTTAAAGCCAGATTAATCAGAAGTAGATTCTTGAAAAGTAGTTGAGCTTTTGTTTTAACTCATAAGCTCTGGTAAAAATCATCATAGCCCACAAGATGATAAAATTGAGTAAAGTGAGCAACTAAAGGTGGAATAGACAAATGTACAGCTGAAAAACTCTAGTAAAAACTCCTTCAATTAAACCAATAAAAAAAGTCTCCCTTCCCAACAGAACGGAAGACAATAAGAATGCTTTAGGGGTCAGGAGTTAATCTAGAAAATCTACCATCTAGTCAATGGGAAGCTGCTGACTGAGAAACAAATGCTGTTTTGAGCTGCTAAAAATTTGTATTTCTGCATTCATTTGCCAAACCATTGAGAAGATCACATTTTCAGGGGAAAGCACAAGAAGTAAACCCTCCATTTTCATACCAAAGCTTCCAACAAATCAGAGCATTGTGTAGGCAGAACCCATACTAGAGAGAAAAATAGGTTCACGTTTTTTATAGGAACCACCAAATGGTGCATACTTTAGCATTTCAGAGACAATTTGCTAGTATCAGTGAAGAGAGAAATAGCATGCAAGTAAAAGATGCAACTGAAATTTCATTAGTAGAGGGAATGCATTTTTCATGTGCAAGCAGCAAAATGAATTTGCTTACATGGATAGATGCAAATGGATGCCAAACTAGGCTAGTGCTGGCCAGCTGCATCGCTGTGTTAACATTAGCAGTTCAGCCAAGCTGAGAAACCTTGCTGGAAGCTTGAGGGCAAGAACCAGAATAGGTAACAAGTGGGGAGACACTTCCAGGGAAACAAAAGAAGAGAAAAATAAGGATTTGGATATACAAAGCACCGCAGGAAGGCCAGCAGCTATTCTATTACACCCTCTTTTCTATGTATTTAACTTTAACCATTTTTGCTGATATGTAAATACTATAACTGATATATTGGACCAGTATGGCTAGAACAATAGGTAGAACAATGTTATTTTCCATGTGATATTTTCCTGTTTTGAACTATTCCTTTTGTCAGGAATTCTGGAGTTGGAAGTATGTCCACCTGGGTTAACAGATGTACGACACTATAAACTGTTGTGAGATTATTCTCTCTACCACCAACTTTACATTTCCACAGGCTCTTTTCTTACAATATAAATTCCCTGGCTGATCCTTTCAGATGTAGCACGAAATGTCAAATCAAACTTCCCTCTTGTGGATTTTCATTTATCACACAAAAATACACAGTGATCAGACAGTGTTAGCCCCTGGGGACTACAAATGTGCCTGTGTTGCTCAGACGTTCTGTAGCAAACATGGGAAGTAGGCACTACAACTGATGTTGGCTGTCCACTACGTGCCATTTCCCACACAAAGAAACGTATACCAAAAAAGTAAAGACAGATCACACTCTGGATGCTATTCAAACTATGGTAATATTCCCACATATTTCAGTAGGGGCAGAATGAAGTGTAGTCTTTTTGTCATATCAAAATTAAATTAGTGACGTTTCTTTATAACGTTCTACTCTAGACAGAAAGCTATTGCCATAGAAAACAAGAGTAAATTGACTAATTTTGTTGGAAGCAAAGTACAACATCAGAAACTATTCACTTTTTTTTATTTACTCAACTATTTTACCTCAGATGCATGCAGCAAATAGAAAATGGCAAACTGGATATTTGTTTTACCTTTTGCTAAAGATTTGTATTGTGTGTTTACATTAAAATTGTAACAATCAAAACCACTTTATTTTAGAGACCATCTGGCACTGTTACAGTTTTTAGGGAAGACTTCATTCATCTTAATGAATGGTTTAGATTTATCAATTATGATATCAAAGATAGAGGTTATCCTTTATAAATGAACTTATAACTGAAGGCAACGATGGGCAATCTTTATAAAGATCAAACATAACTTGAGAACATATGGTAAATGTTTTGCACCATATTTGCATTTCAAAAAGGATTATGAAATGTACATTTCTGTGCTATTTACTTTTTATCTGATAGCTTTGTTCTTTTTAATTTAGAGAAACCCTGGATCAAACAAAAGTCAATTATAGTCATGCAGTCTTATCAAGCAAAAGCACATCTGAATAAGGTTTGTATCCTGTAATCAGCGAGTTATAAAAATAGGGAAACTATTTATTATTGTAAATGTTACCTTATTTTAATTATGATAGCAGATGCGACATATCCCTAAGCCAATCATGCCATAAGACTAAAAATAAAGAACTCAGTTTCACTTCAAATAAAACCATTAGGGGATTGTTTGCAGGTAAGTTGGCCTGTATATTTTATGCTTAGCAAAACTTATCCATACATCAATTTTCTCTTCAGACTGCAGTAAATAAACGTGAACAGCTGCATCCGTCCCAGCCTAGACACAACCTCACTCAACCATTCAACTTCAGCACTGGCAGACTTGCTATTGGAGCAACAGGCATCCTACAGAAAGACTGTAGTATTCCACGAGACACTGATATACTTGTGGAAAACTGCAAAGCCATGAGCAGTAAGGGATATCTTTAGATGAACTGAACTCTAAGTAATTATTTCTTGTTATTGATAAGTCTTAATAATAAAAAGTTAACCCACTACACCAGGAAGCTGAGCAAATCTCAGTAAAACATTACTCAGTATCAATTCAAGTATACGATTCAGCCCTGTAAATACAATAGCTTTTTTTCCTGACCATCACAGTTCACGCAAGTAACAGCCTCATTCCATAAATAATAACTATTTCATAATAATTATTTCATATGTAAAGGAAGAAATCAATAAATCAAATTAATAATTTTAAAATTCAACAAAAAAATATCTGCTATGAAGGAGGTAAGTTTAGTCAAGAATCTTTCCCAAAATCATTTGGTGGAAGCAGAATAGAATTGGCTTCCATTTTCTTTAACCTGTAGCATCAAAAGACTCAGGCTGCTTTCACTCTATGATAATAATCCTGCACTAACAGTTTTCTGTTATGGTTTAGGTTCAGTATTTCATACCTCATGTAAGCAAACCATCACATTTTCTGACATGATTATGACAGCTAATATCCTGCCTTAGGGTAACATCAGAATACTTGTTTCCTTGATCATTATTAAAAGGTCATGCTGAGGAATTTTTCAACTTTCTACTCTGGCAGAGACTTTTTAGCAAAAATATATGTATTTTAGAACATAATTATAAACTACACTTGTTTTCAACAAATCCTATAACAGAACTCCCTATGCATCCAAACAAAGGAAAACTCTAGGAAATTCTATTAGTAAATTATATTGTCAATAATTAATAGTAGCATTAAAAGTAGTTAATGCAAATAAAATCAAGTAATTCCATTACTTTTTTTTGGAAGTATTTTTGCAAAAATGAACTTGAAAAGATAACTCCTACTTCCATAGTTATTCCACAACTTACTCTACTGATTATAAGTAAAACATGTGTGGAGGAGTGAAATAAAATTATGATAGTCTCCATGTGAAGAGAACGTCATTAATCAGAACATCTTTGAAAAGAGATGGAGGAAAATCACTGTAACAAACAGCCATGCAGAAGCAGAAAACAACCTACACACAAACCACTGTATTCAAAATTCAAGGGTATTTTAGCCTTGTGGCTCAGTGATAAGCAAATTTTATCAAATAAAAGGCAAACACTTTCACCCATTTATGTCTGTGCACATGAGTGCATAGATATACTAGAGAAGGCAACAATTCTAAAGCCAACAGACACCTCTAGAAGCATCCATTACTAAATCTTTACCTAATGTTCATGAGCATCTGTTCAGAGAAGTCCAAATATACCTCTGGTTATGGTCTATTATGTTTGATGGAGATTATCCATTTTCTGTGTTTTAAAGCTTCTTTCTCCAGAAGAATGTAATATGGACAGAGTCCTTCCTTAACTGATTTCATGAGCAAAATACACAATTACCATTTTTCATAAATTCTGCAGAAATGGTCATGTTAAAGGAAAATTACACTAAATATTATCAAGCTTACACTAAGGATTTAACAACTAAGTACTAAAGCAGCAACTTCAAGATAAGGGCTAAACCATCAAACAGAATGAGAACATAGAATGATCTATGAGTACCCACTTGTCCTTTCACCAAAATAGGTACTTAGACACGTAATTAAAATCACAGGAACTTACAGTACCAAATTCAGAAAAATAAATATCCCTAAGTATTTCCTGAATCAGGACACCTTGAGAAACGATTTATCAGACTTCCAGTAGAGTGATCAGAATACATGCTCAAATCCAGACAGACACTTATGAAAATAAGAGTTAATCAAAGGTGAAAACCATGACAAGAAGGGATGTTTCAGACCTTTGAGATAAATGCAAGGCTACTGACAGGTCTATAATTAAAAACAGAGTCAGCAGTGAAAAAAACATTTCTATAACAATAGACAGATTACTGATGATTTGGAAGAAAGTGGTTTGCGACCCCAAAACAGCATACCTGCAATTTTTGCTCAGAGGCGAAAGCCAGAGATATTTATACAGAAACATAGCATGCTCAAGATTCAAAAAGGATTCAAAAAGATAATGTTTTATTTACAGCTCAGTAACATATCAAGGAAACCAGCATCTGCAATAGCAAACATGCAGCTAAAGTGACAGAAACTAAAGTGACTGAAACGATTTGTCAGCCACATGCTACGCATTGCTGTACAGTATTTGCTGGGTGGCCCTTAGCAGGCTCCTTGGCCCTGAAATAATCTGTTGGTACTTCTGTGCACACAAAGCACAGGTCTGCCCTAAATGGTACAGCTGAGGAATTACTAAGTGAGCATAGGGAGAGCATTTTAGTACTGGCACACTAACCTCCATACATAGGAATCAGCCCACAGTCCCCAGAGGCACTCAGGGCAGCTGAAGCAGGTGGCACCAGCACAGTGTCACCAAAGGTTTCCCAGCCTGGAACACCTTCCATAGCAGGAGTGTGGAGATGCAGTTATCTTGCACAGGACTAATTTGTTTGCAGCAAACTGCCCTAGCCCCTTCACTTGGTGTTAGTGAATACGAAGCTTCCAATACAATGTCATGTCATGGTGTAATGAACACATACAGTGTGTTATTATTAAAATATAGGTTCTCTTCCATGTAGTAAAACACAGTACACAAGTTTCTTGAACGCATCCTATAAAGCCAAGGTACAAATTTAATTCCTCAGTGAATGAGTTTAAGATGCCATGAAAATTTGTTATACTCTAGGCTCAGAATGAAAGCTGGTGAAGTGTATTTTTAAAGTCTTTTCATTTAATCTTTTATTTTCCCTGATAACTGATTGATGAATTGCTGCTCATTCTCTTTCCAGTTTTATGCTGTGTCTCTAACATCTGCATATTAAAAACTGTTCATGATTCTAGTTTAAATCTGTGTGGGTTATTCGATCCTGATGATTCTAACTTGCTGCGTATTATTCCAGTAAGACAGCTATTATACTATAAAGAAGATTCACATCTCACCCCTCTGACTATTCAAGTTTTAGTCATGCTTAAGTATTGTAAATTAATGCATATTATTTCATGCACAGTCACAATACCCAAGCGAATAGAAGCCACGCAGAAGAAAATAGTTTCAAACACTGAATCTTCTTAAATGAAAATAAAAATGGATTTGGTGATCTAATGAGCTAACAGATTGTGATGAGTTGGTTGAAATTAGATTTCTGAACGTTGCAGCTAGAAGCCCAGTAACTGTCATTCTGTTACCAAAAGAAAAACATGGAAGCTGGTCATAGGCAACTGATTACTAGCTTATATTAAAATACAACTAAAAATGCACTCTTGTTTTGGAGATACCACAAGCAGGCTTGTCTGATCATCATAAGCAATGACAACTACAGCTGCTTTATGAACGTTCGCTAGTACAGCTGAATTAACCACTGGATCTTCCTGGTGGAGGTAATACATCACAGATTCTGTTTGCAAGGTTACGCTGCCTGGCACTTTTTTCTTACCTTAAGGTTACAATTCACAAGGAAGAGCACATTGGCCAATAAACTTTGTTCCTTACAAACTATTAGTTAAGCACTGTAAAGCAATTCAAGGAGAATGCATACAAACTAATTTGGTTGTCTGATATAAAGGAACTGAAGCTCTTAAAGATTACGAGAATTACATTAGCTTCAGCTTTATAATTTTAAACTACTGTTTTTTTAATTTTATTACTGCATGTTTTAATAAGCAGCTGTTCAGATCTCTGAACTGAGAGAAAAGAAATTTTCACCTGCATTTTTTATTGCAGGAGTATTAGAACTATTTTCAAAGAAAAGCTAACATTTGTGGCAGAGTCACAGAGACAGTGAATTACTAGACTGCTTAGCATGACAACACATTATTATAAACCCGCTTTACATCTCCTGATTTATTAGGTATAGAAGTACCAACCTATAAGAAAAACAAGTTGATATAAATACACAGTGTTCATGTTTAAGCTAACTTCATATTTGAAAGATTTTATTCAGAAAAATAGGTTCGGATTTAAAATCGAAATCCAAGCAAAATTACTTGTGGGACAGACTCAAATAATAAAGAGAAAAAACAGGAAAAAATATAAAGCATACCATTAGGTGATTGCTTTTATTTTGTTTTTATTTCAAGGGAATATGCTGTATACAAAAGATGACAGAACACCGGCAACAATGAAAGCACCGCATTTATCAACAGAGACAACACATCTCAGAGGATATAACCAAGAAAGTATTCCTACAGAAGTGTTACCCATAAACTAACTTTAAACAGAATGGATCAAAGCCAGGAATTCATTCATTTTACATGTCCATTCAGTCTCTTTGCTAAGACCCCCAATTTCATAACTAAATTAATTCTTTCACACTGTAACATTATTTCTATCTCACATTTAATAGTGGACTAATTTGACAGTTACATTGACAGGTGCTTTAAAGTCTGCTTAGAATAAATCAGAATATGCTTTGATGTAAGACAAAGAACTCCTCAGGCAGAAATCCAATAATGAAGAAACAATAGCATCCATATCTCTTCTGACCTGGAACTCTGTGACTTAAAGGTTATACCTTTATAGTGGTATACGTTTATAATGTATTGCAAATTTATAACATACAATAAATTATAAATGTACAATTTACAACAACCTTGCCACCATAATGGTAAGAAGTAAAGAATAATAATTTCTCACGTTGACTTACAGGAAGCACAAAACTGAAATTGCATAATGCCAATGCAAATGAAGACTACTGTGTTAACTGCTCCAGGGTATGAATTTTGTCAGAACCCCATAATATTCTGCTGGTCTTTGCATTTTAAAAAGGCTGCCCAAATATTACCTAGAAAACATGGAGTATGTTCCCAGTATTGTAATTAGTTCAGCTGCAGAGAAGGGAAACCAGGGCAGGAGCCTGCCACTCAGCTCAGAGAGAACTGCAGCAGCAGAGACAGAAACACAAGTTGCTTCATGTATGCTACACACACAGCTTACCAGACTTTTTTCAGTCTACCCCAGAATAGCTTCTCCTAAGAGCTCTGTAAATGGGATTATTTTCTCATGCTAGTACTCCTGTATCCAGTTATTTCTTTCTTTGTTGATTCCACTAAGCCTCTGTTTAGGATTTCAAAGCTGTTCTCCAAGCAGTTCTTGCAGATGCCTCCTTAATTCTTCCTTTCCAACTCTCTGCCACATACATTAACTTTCTAGCTGGATTTTGTTTAGTTTTCTCTTAAATCCACAAAGAAAGTTGAGAAGATACAGAAAGCTCTATCAACGTGCAGCTCTACTTCTGTGAACTAAGTGAACCCTTTCTAAAAAGGCACCAAGACATCTAAGCGTTCCTTGAAAAGAAAGGGGGTACAAGAGGCATCTCATCAGAAGATAGCTGCTTCCAGCATTGCTTAGAGAAAGCTAACATGTTCCTTTTGCAGGTAAACACAGCCCATGCAACTGGAGATGCAGTACATGCATCAATAACACCTTTTACTATGGTAACATGCCTCTATTATGTTTTTCTGAACAGTTTTCTTCACCCTAATAGATCTAAGTAAATAATTATAGCTTGTGTCACAAAATTATACTGCAGCACTGTAGTCTTTATCACTGAGGTAAATAAGACCTTTTATGTTTATTACTACACCATTTCAAAAACATACTTTAAAAAACATAAGCACTACCATTACAGATACTCAGTCACACCAAGTGCATTATTCATGACATATGTGATAAGCCACTTGTCCCATAACACTATGTTGTGACTTTCAAACTTGGAAGCGGAGTCATTAACGCTTACTGCAAAGCATGGCTCCAGTTTCCTGCAAATGGGACACTAAGCACGCTTACTACAGTGGCTTTTCTGAAAGCCCCTCACCTATGAGGGAAACCAGCTTTTCCTGTAAGGGTTAATGTCTCCTGGGTGTGGAAGTGGGCTGGAGTACCAGAACAGATGCTGCAATGCACAGGCATCACGTGCTGGCTTTTCAAACTTTTGAGCAGTGGGTACCAAGTCTGCTACAGTATAGTCTGTATGAGAATGATGCTAGTTATCTGTACGCTGGTGATAACAGAGGTTCCAGCTGTGAGCCAGATTTAGAGTTTGCTAGACAACAAAGTACAAGAAATTGAATATGTAATTTCAATACTTCAGTTTTAAAGAGTCATAGTAAAAGCACACAAAACTGCAGAAAAATTTCAACTTCTGAAGTTCTTCTTGGAACTTCACCTATTTGAAGTGCTCCTGTAAATTATCACAAGTTTTCAGGGGGTTGTTTCTATAAATGAGGGAAACAACACAGAAAATGCGTAGAAGGTTTGTGTTTTGTTTTCTGTTTTAAACACCTCATTTACGAATGTCTTCCATAAAGGACTATCAGTGAAGCTTCTTTGATTATCTCAATGGGTTTTAAACAATGTTCTAGTAATAAAATACGTTGACAGTGTACACTACTTTTTAGCACCTTTTAGCTCAGATAATCTGGAGAATACTTCTCCCTTAGTTACTTCTCTGCCACAAAGAATTCAGCCAAAGGATAAATCTCACAGAAAAGCATAAATCATAACAGAAAAAAATAGAAGGAACAATATTTATATAATATAGTATTATATATACACACTATATATAGTATTTATATAACACTAATAAAGGTAGAAAAATGTAAAAGGAGGAAAACAGCTAAGGGTTCTGGAAAGCTGTAAAAATGAAATAAATGTAAAACAATTTAGCCAACCTATTACATAAACAATTTATCCAGAATCTGAAGCTGTTATTGTATCACCATCACAAGTTCCAGAACCTTTGATCGGTAGGCTTTGAACCTTTGATAGGTAGCTGCTTTTGCAGTTAGGAAACCTAACTCCTAGGCAAAGACAACAACCCTATTGGACCTGGAAAGAGGGACACCAACCTAAGGGGCAGTGAAAAGGCACAGGAATCCACGTGGTTCTTTGGAGATCTACATGCCATTTAATTCCAGTCAGACAGAACAAGCTCCATTTAGCAATAGGCTGATCAGAGAAGGACTCTCAGAGGACAACTTCACAGAATTCTCTTCCTGCTCCATGTAACCTTCTGTTGCTGAAAAACAGACTTTTCTCTGACCTTTCTCACTAGTACCTACTGCACTGGCATATGTATAAGTACAACTTGCACTTTAATTTTCCTCCCAAGGCAGGAAATGAGTGCAAATTCATCATTCACCGATTGCATTGCAGCCCGGACGGATGAGCAGTAGAGTTGAAGTTTTGCTGTTCATTTTTCTACCTAGCTGACACAGGAACAGTGCTGCCATCACTGAGTTGTCAAATCTAAAAGTGCTGGTCCCCAAAGATGCACTCCTGTAGAATTACAAACTAGTCATCTTGGGGGGGGAGGGGAAACTTATTCTGGAAGTGATGTTAAACTGTTCCCAGAGTCATGGATAAGCAGGTATTCTGGGAATAATGTGTATTTAGCAGCTGGCTTATATGCATGCAAGACTTAGACCGTATTGTGTTTGCTTCCTCTGTTATCAAATGAAGAGTAATTATGTTTAAGAATATTTGCCTGTGAGCAACTCTGTAAGTTATCAAGAACAATTCTTAAAGTAATTGAGGTTGGAACCCATAATTGAATTGAAGATGCTTCTTCCAATCTGTGATTCTTCACAAGACAAGTGACATTATCTTTTCAACACACTTGCTGGATTCAGCACTGTCTCTCTATAGTGCATTATTACATTTGGAGAAGCAGCTGGCAATGAACATACAGGGCTTCTTTAGTCTAATATAAGTGTATAGAACCTAATGATTTTAGCAAACATTTACCATTTTATTACCAGCAATGTGTTTTGCAATGCTCAAATAACATAGCAACAATAAAGAAAACTACTCAGTAAAGATTTTGAGCAACAGTTTTAAGATTCACAAGTTGTTTGCATATCTGATAGAGCTATAGAATAGATCTCTTCTACTTACATTCCAGAAGATTTATCTTAAAAGCAAATAACAGAACTGAATATACTGTGGGAAAGATCTTTTTCTCTGGAAAATATGACTTTCACCTCTCCACAGCAGTGTAATTTGGTAATTTGAAGACCCCATCCATGATATTACTATCATTCATATTTAACTTCACCTCTATTTCACCATCAAAATGACTCCTCTAGGGTGCCCGCTAAACCCAAAGAGCCAAGAATATCTTTTAGCTAATAATATCCATTAAGTTCTTACCCTAATGCCATACAAATAGGAGGTTTGGGAAAAGTAGTGCCAATTGGCCTTTCCAGTTTCCCTGGGTGAGGAAAAACATAACTGTCTGAGACATTGAGAGCCATTGCAGCTGGAAGAACAATATGAATGGTTACCACTGTTCTGTAAATAAACTGGTACCTCAATGCCTCAGCACCCTTCTATAATACATGCCTTCATGCCTTTCTTTGTATGTATGGTAATGATTTCTGACTGAATCCTGACTGCATCAAGGTGATGAAGAATGCCCAGTAATAATAGTAGGGACAGTTGCTTAAATACCTAATCTGTAGTGCTTTCTGAAGGTTTATTCCTCTAACACTTTGCAACTCCTCTACTATTGCCATTAAAATGTAGTAAAAATATTTCCCAGATACACAAAACCACTACTAGACACGAATAACTTCACCATATGAGGGTGTGAAATTTACAGAAATTGCCACAGTAAGTTTTCTAATATGGGTTTCTTTAAGTTGGTGGGGCCATGGTGTGATCTTGTATATTGAATGCTAAGACATTAGAGAGAATTTCTATATATCAAAAACTGATATCAAAGTCTCCAGTTTGAGAGGCTCACATTAAACACAACATCTGTTTCACAGTTTCCCTGCACTAGACAATGCCAACCACTAAGGTCCTTAATCCAGGCATTAGAGGACCCAAAACAGCATAGTTATAAGATGTGTAACACATTTGTATGTCCTGACATTCACAGGACTTTTTGGTTCAGCTGAGACACTGTGACTTACCATTTCCACACCTTTCATCAAACTTTGATTAGGAGAAATAGATACTAAAAATTCTGCCTTAAATTCAGATTTTTTTTCCTGTAAAATATACCAAAGACTATATTCAAAAGATAAGGCTAGTAACAGTATAGAAAATAGCAACCGTTTAAAATAATTCTAAGACAAAATTAAAGTACCATTCAAAGATTCAATACCGTATTCATGGCAAAAAAACAGGGAAACAAGCTAGTGATTCAGTTTTACAGAAGCTCTCCCATTTAAATGCATGTAATTCTGCTAGATAAAGACATTTTATTGATATCATTTCTTCCTGAGCAAAAATCACTAATGGTTCACAACTGTTTGTTATTTTTACACTTTTATTGTATTCTTTTAAATACAAGACATGAAGAAAGTTTGCTTAGTTCACAATAATGCAGAAAGCATAATGAACCTTTGTTGTGGGTATACAAAGCCTTCAGAGCCATGATAAAGTTAGAAGACAAGTAGACTTTCTCTGAACTAAGTCAGAGATTACATCAAAATTAGTAGTTTTCTGTTATACCATGTTTCTGTTGCTTCTAGTGGTGGCTCTTTTCTATTGGTTAAGTGTCTCTACTGTTACTACTAGGAACACACTGAAAAGAACAATGCAAAGAAGGTACTTCGAAGTGACTGACATTGCACGTTAGGACTACTAGATCATTTAGTTTGACACCTGTACATCATGTGATTGCACAAAGTTACTTACAGCAGGTTTTTTTGTTTTGTTTTGCAAATTAGACATCAACTTTCCGAACTACCCGTTCCATAGCTACACATGGGTCTTAGTAGATGCCTGTAGGGATTACTTATAAGAAACAAACAACAGCTTTCTATTTTAAGAAACATAACCAACATTCCCAAGCAGGTTTTCTCTTATCTCCAAAGGAGGGAATAAAGTCATTGTACCACTATTTACCTATAGATGTTTTGTTATACAAGCACAGCATGGTAAACAACGTATGGTAAGCATTTGACTGTGCCCTCATTACCTTTAGCTTCCAGATACTATTGATTTTGAATTATAGTTACTGAAGAATTGTTGAGTTAGCTATGAACACCAGAAGTATGCTGTTAACCCTCACTTGAACTCAAAGGTTAGATGACTAAACAGTTTTGAGAAGGCACTTTGGACATCGCAAGGCCTGAGCTTTCTCTTAATATTCAGCAAAGGAGTGGGACTCGACCATTGTGGGTCCCTTTCAACTCTGGATATTCTGATACAGTCAGAATGGAACAATCAATACGATAAACGAACTGCTCATTATGAACTCAGGTATACCCTTCATATTAAGGTCATTACAAAGTAGCAACCAGATATGTTGATCTAGTATCTGAGTATTCCACTTACAAAGCAATGCATGCATTTATGAGCAGAAATATGGAATATAATGGAACCATAGAATGGTTTGATTTGTATGGGTGAAAAGGAGGCTGTTAGGATTTTGACTACTCATGACCCTTTTCTCCTTGTGGATATGGAGTCTTTGACCTTGACGAGTTTGCCTACATAGATAGGCTTGCAAGCCTAAAATACCTTCAGGCAAGTGTACAGCTTTTCCTGCACCAAGACCCACTGCTGAAGCAGAAATTAAATACGTACAAAGGTGCTGAACAGCAGTGGCTGTATTATGCAAATGTACTGCTTACATTATATAAACATGCTCTGTTGTCAACCTCTTTGTAAACACAAATAACTTCTCATCTTTGTAGGCTTTAAGACTCCACAATTTACTGGTAATAAAACTTTCTTTGGATAAGTAATGCATGTCCAACTAAGAGAAAGAATAGGATACCCTTTATAAATAAGCAGATGTTGTTAATTTATTTCTCTCCTGCCAAACACTGATTTACTGTAAATTCCCTCCAGCTGGCAGGAAGCTAATCTGAATATGAATCAATCTATTCAAAAATAACTTGAAAATTTTTAGGCATTCATAACTTGTTTTTTTCTGTACAATACCATTTTTCAGACGTTCTACTCAGACGACTTTTTCAAAGCAAATCAAGCATGAAATAATTTGAGAGGATCTGGAACTTATGTTTTTAAGAATTTTATCACAATAGTACCAACTTACTGATTTTTTTCTGCAGTCCATAAGCATACTTCCAGTGAATTAAAGTATTCAAAAAAATCAGGGGGTGGGATATTAATTATCTATATACAGTGTATGTAAAATAAATCCTTGAGCCTAAAATAATAAGCTTAATTGAACTACTTTAAAAACATTTTAAATATTAGTTCTACAGTTATGAAAAAGACGGATCAGATGTTCTCTATCATTGAAAGATGAAAGCGAGTACACACATACTTTAATGTGAGCAATTCTGGAACAGCATCCAATAACAAAATACTGTTATAACTAAAGCCTAGATGACAGTTGTGTAAGTATAGCTTACGCTTGTATCTACTCAGCAGGAACATCTTGGCTACAGAATCTGAAAGTGATAAATAGATGCCTGCCTAATGAGAAAATAGAGAAGCAAACTGCTACAAAACCCTCTCCTAATTTTCTGTAAAAGTAGTACTTCTTTCCCTGGTAACTTACTACAGGTAATTAGCAAAACAGAAGTGTTCATTGCTGGAAAGAACTTCAAATCAGGGTGAAACACTTCTAAATAGAGAAACACCTAAGTACATGGATAACCTAGGTGAGTGTTCAATAATCACTGAAGATTTAATGAAGTTAATAAACCTTCATATTCAGGCTTTTAGCCTCCCATTCAGGAAAGTACTAAAGGTGCTTGCCACTCAATTATGAAAAGTGTTTAAGTGTTAATTGTTTAAGTACAAGTTGTGCTTAAGTTGAACACCTGCTTAAGTATACTGAGTACCAGGACTAAAGCATTCAGCATCAAATTGATGGTTTGGGAGGGAATACTTGAAAGGCAAGAGATGTATTATTGTGAACTAAAAAAATCATATCATTAGACAAAAGCAGCAATATAAGCAAGAAGAAAAAGGAGTTACAAGCCAAGGAGAGCTGAAGAATCCATGCAGGCAACAATAAAAAAATGTAGATGAAATGAACAGCACTCCTAAGTAGGACTGCAGTATTGTGTGGGAGGAATATGACCACTGCAGGAATTAACAGAAAAAATGAGTGGATTTACTGAAGGATGGAAGCAGGGGATTTGATTGCCCTCCCATTATTTTGACAGAGAAACAGTCTCATATCATATGGCTGAGCAAAAGAAGCACTGCACCACCTCCCAAAAATTTGAGAAATGTTGCTAACAGAGGGACCAGTGACTGAAATCAATCCCAGAACCTTTTTACCGTACAAGCATGAAACAAAATGCTTGTAGGCTCCTGAAAGGACAGGACTTGAGAGAATTATAAAAAATAATCCCACTAGCATGCACAGCACAGGCTGCAACAGTTGACAGATGTTTAAGTACCTGCTTTTGCCACCCAGCAGAAGCCATAAGAGAGGCTGAGAGTTTCTCTAGGTAATTAGGATGCTCCCACTTTAAAAGCCACTTGCACTGTGCCTGGCATAAATTCAACAGTGGAGCAGTAGATTTTGCTCTGGTGGCTTTTGGCTCTAACTCAAAAAATCATTTTTACAGAACAGGGTGAAAGTGTACTTAATATATAGAAAAAGCAGAAGAAAGATGACCAGAACTGTTCAAATAACCTTCTGCTTAGAAGGCTTAAATGGCCAAGGTTATAAAAATCCATCCTGTGACGTCTGTTCCCTGACAAATTTTTCACATGCATTTTGTGATGTTTTAAAGGCCCCTACGCTTTTCTTCCCAGACAACATTCTCATGTGGAGACAGATTATCATACATGGGCTGCAAAGCAGCATTTTCACCCTAGAGCCTCCTCTCCCTGTAAGGGCAGAGCTGGATCTCCTGCTGTCCAGGAAGTCCAGTGGTGAGGGGAGATAAGTCACAGTACAGCTGTCAGACAGCTATGAACCAAACCACCTCAGACCAAGGCTTTAAAATTTCAAACTGGACTTTCCAGGCTAAATGAATACATCAGATGGCTTCTCTTCGCCTATTCTTTTTGTTTGGATGGTTCTTACTCTGACTTGCTCCTGATTTCTATGAGAAACAGCTCATGGCTTTCTGCTCCACATACATTTTCATCAGATATTCCCCTGATACATGATCCACCTGTAATTTTGAACTATTTTGTTAACTAAGACGTGATCAAATAAAATCAGGTTTACAGAGTTTAAGCAATATATATATACACATATATATACACATCACAGCAAGATAAAGCAGAACCTCTCTCCTGTTAGTAGCTGTACATTGTGAAAAGAAATATACTACCAAATCCCTGACGATCTACATAAAGGAGATGCCTTTTCATTTAGTTATTTCATTGATGTAATATATTGCTTGTTATATAAATTCCTTATAAATTGCTATACTTCTTTTTACTATTCAATTAAATATGTTCTGCTTCTCATAGCATTGTACTTTAATAAAATTTTTAGTAAAATATTTCACCTAGAGATTTTATATGTGTAAAATGAATTAATTACTTGATGGCTTTTTGTGTAATTTAAGACATTACATAACTTTGGATGAAAATTCAAGGATAAGGTAATTTAAATTGCTAACAGTATCATAATTGAAGAATCCCTTTAAGATACAACTTAAATCCTGATTATTCAAATTAAAGTATTGCATAAAGAACAGACAATATAGTTGCTGGGGTCATGACATTACATGCTTTTACTGGACTTAGATGAATTCTTTTTCCTAAGAAAAAGAATCTATTTGGATTAAACCTTCAGGAGCTTAATCCTGATAGTATGTTTCACTAAAGTAGTAAGCAGGAAAGTGAACAGATACCAGGTATTGTAACACTGCCTAGTTATACTAAGGCTCTAGGAGATACAGATCAGATTTTACAGATCAGATTTGAATACAAATTTTGTGACAAAAATATACTGATATGACCTTAAAAGCCTCACAACCCCATTAGTGAAGTAATCACAGTACATAGCTAGATAAAGCTTCTCACAAATTTTAAGCTGCAAAACAATCTTTGTAAAATAGATCTAGTATATTCAATCTGCTTACATATTTATCTAATTCAAAGACTGATATTTTAAGCAGTTAGAGCAATTTTAAACATTTAGATGCAGCTACAGTCACGCTGAATTACAAACTATTAAGCATATGGGTTCTTTATTCTAGAATGTAATTTTCCACAGCATTATTCTCATACAGTACAACCTACTATCCATATAGCTGTTTCTTATAGATTTGCTCTGTATTTTCAAAGAGACTGCTAGCTAAGTTATCCTTGCTCTTAGTCCTTGAACACCTTCAATTTTCCCAGTGACACTGTAAGACCTCTGAATTGCTGCTGACAGTTTATGAAACAGCAAAAGGATAAATACTTGCTGAGTTTCAATTTGTCACTTGCATGAGGAGCACAGTCAAACATGGTAGTCAAATTTAAATACATCATGTTTGAAAACCACCAATCACTAAGACAATACCTCTACCCAAAACAACTAAAAAGTGCTTAATTGTAATGATCAACACCTTGAAAACGAAATGGCAGCAATGCAGCAGAGCACTGATGGAGCTTTGTTCGCATGCTGTCCTCCAGTAGTTGCCATGCCTGCTGGAGAAGTTATTCTCCCTACACCATGGCCCATCATTGCCTTCCACTGGCAGAGCTGCTTAAGTGAGATCCAGCCCTTATCAGCTATGCTAATATGAGCTGTGCTAGCCTTATCAGTGTGAATTCTGATGTTGGCCATGGACATTCTGACAGCAACTGAAATTCAGTGTTTTCTGGAACACTGACTTTCTGTTAAAAGGAAAAAACTGACATTTGGAAATACTCAAACATCTAGAACTTACAAGTCTGCTACATTGTGTTCCCAATTCTCTTCCAAAGAGTGGGCTCCCTGGTAGACTATATATCATACCCTGAATTGCATACAGGCATTTAAGTGAGGTTCTGCTCTCCCAGAAACAGACTGTAATGCATAATATATTGACTAATGGGCCTGCAACAAAAGAAGTAATCTTTTGAAAAGAGACTCAAATTGTACCTCTTTTACAATGTACAAGAAATGTTAAAAGTTGTTAGTCTTCAAGTGAAAGTAGATTCACATTTATATCAAAAACAAAGCTCTTAAATGTTTATACAAGTGTTTTAATTATTGTTTTAAAATTTTCCTTCCCAGAAACAAGTTGCATCAACTCTTGCGGCAACTCAGACAGCTGAACTAGTCACTTGTTGAAGTAAGAGTAAAGGCCTTGATATTTGGCTCTGTGATCAATTGCAAAATGTTTAGTCAAATCCACTACTAGCAGTAACTGCATAGTTTTGCATGCTTTGGTATAAACACTGTCCTTCAGTGTGGGACTTTGGGCAATATAATTGGACGTCCTTATCCAGAAAGCCATCTGTGTATTCCTGGAAACGCACTGTAAGAATTTTCTACCTGTCTCTGTATCTAAAAGCTCTAGCTCTTTACCCAACCTACTAAAACATGGAGAAAAGATGTGGGTTCTACTAATTCCTAAATAGACAGTTGTTTTTGAGTAACACTGTTCTGAATATCTCAACCATTGAAAACAAATTTGTAATCAGGATGAGATTCATAAGCCCAGAAGCCTTTTCTGAAATACTCCCTTATAAATCCCTTCTATTAATAAGATGACTTCCAACCCTCAGGGAAGAGATATTTGAACAGCCTTTCCATGGCAAGGCAGGACTTAACTGGCACAGGAAGATCATGTGGTGTATTTGTCTGTGGCAGAAGGAAGACAGTCAAAAACCCTCAAGCTTTTCTTTCCTACTAAGATGACACAAATAAGACTAGCAGAAGCACAAAGTTTTTACAGCAAGAATAGCTCTAATAGCTAAGGTGATAAATAGTTTATGCCTGTAACATTATGATTTGTAAGAACCACCATGACAGCTGCACAGAACTATCCATCTCTCTGCAAACAGATCCTGTCTAAAAAAAGTGGAGTTCTACTGCAGAAGGCATGGGATGCCTTTGAAGCAGCAAAGTTTAAGAGTCAAGAAATTTAAATCATGTTTTCTTTATTTTACTTAAATCTCATTTGCTAAGCAGATCTCACTTTTTATGAGGGTGTAACAAAAGCTACTGCAACACCAAAATATGCAACATATACCTAATCTGAGGCCTATGTTTGGACAAATGGACAGCTTCACATACAGTTAGAGATACTTTAAGTTGTTCTTACCATGGAACTGTAATTGAAAGGCCTACACGAACATTTTAACATAACTCAAGAAATCCCAAAGAAAGTGAAGTGTTGATATTAATGGAAAGCAGTGAAAGAACCAAAATAAAAAGCACTAAAATAAAAAGAGGGGAGGTGTTACTTTTAATGTTAGGTAAACATGTATCAGACAGAAGCCTGATGTTCAATTAAGTGTCTTAAAGAAGATTTAGCAGGAATGGCACTTTTATAGCACCCAGAGACTACTGCTGCATGTGACTAGTTACTGGTTGATAACTTCTGGAGCTAGCACTGAGAAAAGACAGTGTGACACTTCAACCAGAGCACCTCATAGTTAAATTTCACCACAGCTCTATTGCTGATATTCTGACTAAAAATAAGTGAAACATATCTTGCAGTTATATTGTGTTTTCTTTGTAATTATGCCACCAAGCATGCTTTTAAATGAATTTAAATGGACTGCATTGCAGTTGTTCTTGAAAACACAAGTGCATCCAAATACAAAGTATCACCTAAAAAAAAGATGCTTGTAAATAGGAAAAAAATGTCATGGAAATAAAGACAGTTCAGAAACTATTAAAGAAAAGTGTTACTCTTACAAATACGTGAAGACAAGGGAACTACAAGTGTTTTACATATAAGCAGGATGATTTCACCTTTATCAACCTGAAACACTGTAAACAGATCTGTAAAAGTATAGGCGGAAAACACAGATCTATTAGATTTAGTCTTTATAAAAGGTTATTGAATCTAGCTGAAGTCATCAATAGTTCACTGTGAACATTCACTCTCCAAAATTATCTTTCCTTTCCTCATATGCATCCATAATATAGATTAGTTCATGATAGGATTAAAATACTTCAAGCATAAAGAACCAAATGTCTCCAGATCCTTCCCCTCACACAGCAGAACTGGGGCGGATTCGGAATTTTCTTTCTGCAGAACTCTGGGTTTGTTTCTAAAAGAAAGCCTTTCCTCAGAGAGGTCTGTGGAGGTTCATTAACACTTTCAGATGTGAACCATTCACACTCAAAACTCAAAGTGTACTTCCCATGTATCTGTCTTTTCCTTTATGCATTTTGTACGTGCCCATATTCTTATCTTATGTTAATCCACTAGAATTAATCCACTAGCATGCAGGATAAATTCACAGTCTAAGTGAATACTTGAGCAGCAAATATCAACAGTATTTCCCAAATACTACTAAATATTACAGCTTTACAGCTCCCAGCTTGTAAGATCAAGTTTGTTTCTGGGAAAAAAAAATCAGACCATGAATGCTGAAGTCCAGTTTTTCCACTATGTGTATATAAATTGGAAATATACTCTGTAATATGAATAGCAAATGTTTTTCTTCCTGATCAAAATTTGTTCAGCCCAAGCATGGAAAGATGCTTACTTATAAAATGTTTATATCTTCCCAATGAAGCGCTGTCCAATGGCTTGTTGTCAGTACATCTGTAACATGCCATTTAGAATAAAAATGCACAATTTCCAGAACTGCACTAAAACAGAATATCTAATACAGAGTTTAGAATGAAATCACAGGCAGAAATCTCAGAGGAGAATAAAGAAAGGTGACTGGATTGTTAAAGAGCAAAACTAATAATAATGAGTAACTTTACATATATCTAGAGTTAGCTGAAGATTTAAGTTACATTGTACGCTTGTGTTATTCCTCCTGTGAGGGAGAAGAATTATAAGTGTTTTATTGTTTTGCTACCTAAACCATCCGTGACTTTAATATTCAGTGTTGAAATGTATTAAAACATAGCAGCAGCTAAATGGTCCTTATAGATAAGGACATATCTGCTCCTTTCCAATCAGAACATACAGTGAAAAGGGGCCAGCTGATCCAGTAATGGAAACAGCAAAGGCTGTGGTCCCTTACCCAAATAAAGCTTTTTAGGAGGAAGATTCGTATAACGTAATGGAGAGCCAGGAAGGGTAGTTCATAAATCTCAGCACTCAATACTACAGTCCTGGGACCACTGTACATAGGCAAAAATTCAGGCAGCCTCAGAGATGCTTTAAGTTGACAAAGACCATGAAATTACATCTGCCAGAAAAACAGATGAGCAGCAACCTTTACCTTCGTTCTGGGGGTCTGAACGGATGAAGGAGCATTGCTTAGGAGTCTCCAGACTTGCAGGTAAACTTGCTCAAAAACAGGAAGAAAATCTGGGCTGATCTTCCTGTGCCAGATACACTGGCTTTGCTGCCAGATTCTGCTGGCAGCAGAGGAGCAGATGCTGCGTTCTGGTGGTCTGGCAGGAACACAGCGCTCTGCACATAGCCTCAGAAATTTAGTAGCTACATAGGAAAGCTAGTGATAGCATAACAAACACCAGAAATATGTTCCATACAAGCAGTTGGCATCATTAATTTATACTATTTTATGAACTCTAGAAAAACAGGATAACAGGGTGACTTAACCAATGAAATGGCTGCTATCCATTTAATTTTCATGCCCACATTTTCACATAAAAAGCTGCATTTTGGGCACTCTTTTTCCGTTCTGATGTCATCTCTTTTACAGCGGTAAATTCCCCACTGGCTTACAAGCTTGCTCCCTTGGCTGATCAGTATGCTCAGGATGCAGGGATCTAACACACAGATGGTCAGCCAGGATTGCATGTTAAGGATATTTCAGCACTGTACAGGGATGCACCATGCCGCGATCCCTACTAATTCGAACACAAACCTCATTCCAGACCTGGAGGTGGCATAACACCATCAGGATGGCACTGCCCTGGACTAGCACGCTAGGTACACCGGATGCTGTGTACCACTTCCAGGATCAGAGCCAGCATCTCTGCATGAAACTGTACTTCATTATGTAGACCTGGCAGCTATCCCAGCATTAGCTTAGGACGGAATCTGAGGTAGCACCCAGCATAGACATCCCCAAACTGATAAGGCTATCGGCATCACCAAGCCATGCTAGTTTTTGGCACTATCCTGCTAGCACTACAGTACGTGAGTCACTTTATTGAATCCCCTCCACCTAGTCAGCAGTGAAAATGTGGAAGGGATAAGTTCTGGCAAGATTATGTATCCTGGGTAGAATATATGACACGAACTTTATGAAGTCTGGTGGTTACACCCCCCCCCCAAATCAAGACCTATTTTCACTAAAATAGCTCATATTTGTTGCAACCCATCTACATGTATTATTGATTAATGGGACACACAGCATTACCTTAAAAGAAGTATAAAAGATGCAGATAAGAAACAAGATTTTTGGAAAAGATCTTGGCCTATTTTACTCATTCGGAGTAAGATAGCACTATTTCTCTTTACTTCTCCTACAACTGTTTTTTCCCCTCAAGTTCTTCACGAGGTATTTCATGATCTTTTACTGCAAATGATTGCTCCTGGGCTAAGAAATGCAGATTGTTATAACTGTAGCAACCTTAAAAACAGATACATAACAGTGCCCTTTTCGCTTTTGTATTTTTGAGCTTATCAGTACTGTGATTCTTTCCTTCTTCCCCCCCATTCTTTCTCCATTCCCCACACACACACTTCCCTCACACATTTTTTTCCTTTTTAAAAGAGGCAGATAATCACCTCTGACTGGCAATATCAAGAGCAGACTGCTTCAGCTTTTTGAATTGAACTGTTTATCATGTTTGGAACGGCCCCTAAACCATTCTGTCTCAGCACCTTGACTACATTATTGACTCTTTCTTCCAAGGTCTTTTGTTTGTTTAAGCCCACATAGAAGTTATTGGGCAAAGGAACTGAACCTGTCTTGTTGGAGTCCCACTTGCAGTGGGACCATCTGTTCCTCCAGCCTCACCCATCAGGTTCAATGAGCTTTGCAGGTTCAAGATGGAAATTGCCTCAGAATCCCCCATTCAAAACCAAGTCTGCAAGTGGTCAGGATAACAGCATGAACCAAACTTGTTGTATTACCACAAAAGAACAGAAAGTCTTTCCTAAAAAGATGATCTTCCTAAAAGAAACAGTTCAGAGATGAGTGAAGTAGGTTGCCATATATATACACTTAACAAATCTATTAACTTACTGAAAAAAGGTAAATTCTCCTCTGTACTTGAGTTAACAGACAAAATAATGCTTTTAAACTGAAACAAGATTTATACTAAACATTAAAATAAGCTATCCAGTGATGGTAAGGTTAGTACGTCACTAGAATAGAGCAGTTGGTCACTGCTGAATTTCTATTACTGGTAGCTTTAAGAACAACTTAAATAATTCCTGATAGATGTTTACTTATGTATCCACTGGCTTTTGCCTGCACATGAATGGACCAAATAACTTTAAGACATCCTAGCCCATGTCCTTTATTTTTTTCCAGACTTGGAATATAGAGTCCAGGCAATGTTTATTATTTGAGAGAAAAGAATAAGATTTTTCTTACTCAGAAATTAATCTAGTTTATGATTAGCTTGATTTCTGGCCAACAGTGATTTCTATTTGTTTATTTAAAACAAGAGATCACACACGCAGCAGAGTGATTATCACTGAGCTCACTTCATGACTTGTTCCTCAGAAGGAGACCAGAAAACTCAGACTTCTACCCAAACCCAGCTGCTTACTGAAAGCAAAACACTAAAGATGATTATTTAGGGTGGGCTTGAGAAGTAATCACAGAGAACTCACTGCTGTTCTTGGAATCCCTCTTAACACCTTGCATACAGGATTTCAGCTGGAAAGTACTTCCATTAAATGATTTCTCAGAAGGGTTGTGCAGCCTGCAGAGCTTTTAGTACTTGCGCATCTACCTTTGCTGCTCAAGAAAAGTGGCAACTGATGTTTGACAGTACCAGTTAGGGTCATTGCCTGATATTTTAGGTAGGAAGTCCTTGACCAGCGAGGCATTATACTGCAAATAAAACAAGGCCTGACAGCTTTCAGAACATCATTGTGGTGTTTCTTTGTTTGTGGTGAAAGATTTATAGGAACACTTTCAGATTCCGGCAGTATTATTTTATCTTGATACAAATCCATTTAAAATAGCACTGTCTGCTTTCCCCTACTCTGGCTAACAATAATAAGCCAAAAACTTCTAGCCCTTGTACAGATAAAGTCCTAATAAACGAGCCTGGATTTTGATGCTAGCACAGCCCAGCAGACCTAGTTCTAACTACAGGTAATGTTCTTACAGCAGGTTTAATCAAAAGGTCATAAAAAAAGAGTAAAACTCCTGCTTTTATAAATGGAGGTGCACATTCTCAGCTAATGAAAACCCAATTTCTGACTATTCATGCTATGAGCAGCAACATCCTAGCTGGTGAAACGGAACATTTCTCCAGGTACTTATTTTGCTGGCTCACAGATGTGGGAAGAAATCAGGCCACCCCGTGACAGTGGAGATGAAAACACCATCCACCACAGCACCCCCAGCAGCTCCTGTCCTGGCACCTGTCAGTGTGCAACCCATGTGGCAGGCCAGAGGAGGAAGCCCCCCGGCCACCCCAGCACCCTGCAACAGCACTCAGATGCACACCCTTCCTTCTTGCTCTTCCTTTTGGATTTTACAGAAATGGATTTAGGCTGCTTCTTTACTTCACTGTCCTCACCTCATTGAATTTGTCCCTACTAGCCCTTACTCTGCTCTCTGCAGGAAGGCTCCTTCTTTCATATAGCACAACAGCTCAAGGGTAGGTGGGGAGGGCCCAGCGTTAGTGTCCCCTTGTGTCACTTGAGCTAAGTAAGATGCTGCAGCCACGATGCTGTGAGTCAAAGCATTAGAAAACACCCAGTGGAACTGGAAGGATTGCTGCTCCCTATAAGCCAAAACAGCACAGCCCATTTTAGAATTGAAAAGCTTGTATTAAAATAAGACAGTACAGTTTGAAAAAATTAAGAATTTTCAATTCTTTCAAAAATTAAGAGTTTTTTGCATTACACTGCAAAATATATGAAAAACAGCTTGCAGTAGTCCTTATTTTGATGCTCTATTTTATGACCTTGGATTGCACAGTGGTTACACATGAAAGCTACTTTCATATTTCTCTGCTACTGCTGTTTCTAGCATTACTGCTGTAGGCTGCTTTATGGCTGGGTTTAGGGACAAGTACCATGCAAAGGGAAAAAAAGTGTTAGGTGAAGTTATTTTCCACGTTGACTTTACTGTGGAAAGGATTATCATCTTTAGCAGGTTTTTTCCAATAATGCATTGATGTCCCAATGAGACAAAAAATAGGTCAACTCATTATTCAAGCTGCACTGACTCAGCAGTACTCTACCCATTTTTGTAGAACTAAAACAGGCACTGCACAGAGGACCACATAGAAATTAGGGTGGAAATATCAACATTGCAAGCTCAGTAAAACCATATGGTACTTAAATAAAACACATGCATATTCAGAAATGGCTGGTATTTCAAGCTGCATATAAAAATTCAAAGCATAGATAACAAGCTCTTGCTTCCTTTTTCTATATTCTAAAGTTAACTCAGAGCTCATAAAATATTCTCAACTGACAGCTCTGGCTACCAAAGTGTTCCAGCTGCAGGTAGTGACAACTCAAGCTTCGCCATGCTGTTCTGCTAGTTTGTGGAAAAGCAACCTGTCTCGATTAGAAGGGATTTCTATCTGACCTTAACCAAGCGGCCTCTCAGTTGAAGCTGACAATGGGACACTACAGTGGTAATCAGAGGTAACACCCACTGACAAATGGAATGAGGTTCATATCCAGTCATGAGCTGAATGGATAATGGCCCAGTGGAAGAGTACTAAAGAAGAACACAAATTGAAATGCTTGGAAGGCCTGTGTTATTTTCTTATTGACTCCTTAGGTTTTTCTCAGGACTACAATATTTATTTTTGAATTCTTCACTGTAAGACATTCTCTTGTGTGGTAATCGCCACTGCCAGTCTCAAACTAAAGCTGATACTGACTCCAGAGCTGGATTACGTCTTGTCATTCTGCAAGCTTTAAATCCTGTTCCCAGTTTTGTAATACACCAAACATACATATAGGTCTGCATCCAGTGTTTCAGTAGTAACAAAAGAAAGAAATCCCCTGTATTTCTTAGAGCTCCTTCATTGCTCCTCTTCCATCAAACAGAAAACAAGGCTATCTAAATTTAGAGCTAACATGACTATGGAAGGAACTCAGATTTACTCAAGTGTGGAAGCTCTAGCATCAGGTATGTGTTAACACTCAGATAAATTTTTATTTTCTGAAAAACATATGGCCCAGTCCTACTACAAAAGCAGCTACTGAGATGAAAGGAAGGTATGTACATTGTCTCTGAAGCATGGAGGCACTCCACTCCTTGCTCTGAAACTCCAGATGTAGTTTCACTGTCTCATGTAAAAAAGAATGTGAAGCTGTAACTTTTCATTGCTACATAACCACATCATCCCTCAGACCTATTAAGAGTCATTGTGTACTTCTACGGTTTTTAATTTCCACTGTTTATTGTTTTACTTCCTCATCTCAGTATCTTTTAAGTACAGTGACTCACACTGAGATTTTTAGTGTTGACGAGCACACTACTGTAGAATTCTTTTGGAGACTGAGGAGCAGTATTTCTTGGAGAAATACCATTAGCCACTGAATGCGGGAGATAGGAGAACAAAGTTATTGTTAAATTTTGGATTTTACAAGCTAGCCTAGTGAAGGCAGCCATGTCACTTCACTCATTAAGACAAGAACAAGACAACTGGTAACCTCATTACCCACCTGAATTGTGTAACAAGTTTTCAATCCCATTGAATAAAAGATTGTGATTTTTCTTTATCACATGGATTTTCCATCCTCAGTGTAGGAGAAGGTATGTCAGTATAAACTGGGTGCCAAAAGCTGGCAAGCAGGTCTGGAGAAAGGACCTAAGGATGCTGTAGGCCCAGAAGGTGATTATGACTAACTGCAATGGGGCTGTACTACCACAACAGTAAACAGGTCTCGAAAACTGATTATTTGGCACTCAAAACCACATTTGGAATACTGTATGCAGTTTTGGTCTTCCCCAGTACAAGACAGACATTTATAAACTTAAATGAGTCCAGCAAATGATTAAGATGAGCTAGAGGACTGAGCATCTTTCCATATATTAAAATATCTTAAGTGAAGCCTAACTAAACTTTTTGAAACATCAAATCCTGGTACACTCATTGGCTTTAGCTACAGAAAGTGTTTTGATTTAAATCTGAGTTTTGTTTAAAAAGTTGCCACTCTAAAAATCAGTGGAAAAAAAAGATTCATACATTATATATATGTATCATGTCTGAGCAGTGGAGAGTACAAAGGATATTTGCTGCTGCTCTGAGAAAGTCAGAAGTCACCATAGAATATTTGGTAAAAGGAAAGGATCTCTCCCACGAAGTGATCTGCTGTCCTAAAGGACAAATATAAAAAACTCAGAAGAACAGAGAGCCAAGATGACAAATGCAGAGGGAAGAAAAAAGGCAAACTAAAAGAATGTGGTGTTGAATAGAAGAAAATACAGGGTTTGAAGAGATTGAGTTAGAGAAACTCATGAACAAGAGCAGCTACTTCAGTGTTCCACAAAGTAAATATGAATGTCTACCTGAATATTGTTATAACATCTTTCCAGGGGAAAAATTAATATATTCTGTAATTACTCTTGACATAAGTTAACCATTTGCCTTTAAGGGGAGATTTAGAAAACGGATACAAAAATATATCTTTGAAAGCTGTTCTAGAGAACTATCATTGTTAAAAATATAAAAACATATTGCCCTTTAAATAATATAGGGAAAAAAATCGGGAAAATGTTTACAAAATCTAAGTACTATGCTTTAGAATTGAAATTTCACGTTACAAAAAAGGTTTCCACTAAAGAAGTTTTGTACAGGATGTAACAATAGTACGTACTTCTCCAAATAAGCAAGTTTCCCTCAGCAAAACACTCATTTTGCAGTATCACAAGAAGATATTGCCTATGTAAATATGAAAAATCAACTGGAACAATTAAGAAATATCAAAGAACAGGTAACTACTGGAGTTATGCTTTCTCATTCCGAGGAAAGTTCAGAATTACTTTGACTCCTGATTTTTATTTTTATTTCTTTTTGCATGCAAAAACCTGACTGAGGTACTGAACAAGATGAAACGGAGCAGCAGCCACCAGCTTTCTGACAGCACTGATATGTGGGATGACAATTCCAGACTAGTTTTTTTTTTTTTTTTATCTCAAGCCACTCTGGTATTTACTCATATGCTGCACAAATATGGTTGCTACCATCTTTAGTTGTGTTTTTTGTTTTGAGCATAAGAGGAGAAAAACTCACATTCCAGACACCCACAAACTATATTGTCTCAGTGTTTCACTAGTAATAAGTCAACTGTTTCTTTTGCAAGCACCTTCTCTTGCATGACCCTCAGTTAAGTTCATCGTTAAGTTCATCAAGTTTTAAGTCATTAAAGCCTGCAAAGAGCCAAGTTAACTATAAACTTACACTAAGTTCACATTTCTTATCCTCAGTTCTGAGGCATGAACAGGTCTTTTCAGAAAGAAAGCCTGCAGCTATGTTATACCAGCTGTGAGACCCTGCTGAACAGGCTGCTTACACCTAAATAATGTGCTATTAGCAGCAGATTGAGTTAGGGCCTGAAAATGAGCTCAGTTTCCCTTTGATGTATTGTGCCACTCTTCCTTAAACACAGTTAATATTAGTGAATGCCTACTCTACAGGCAGGTGAGACACAGCAGGGCTTTTCAGAGAATAAAACCACAAACAATCAATAAAACTTTAGGAAAACAATCAGCAGATTTAGGTAATTAAATATAGAATTTATTTCACTAACAAAACAAGATATCATTCTTTCCCAAACTACAAAGAATATGGTGCTTTGTAACTTGGGTCTTCAGTTCCATTTTGTTTGAGCTCTGCTTGAAGATGGAGGGAAGATACAGCTCCCAGAAATCTTTTTCTTCCCCTCAAGCACAAGCCTGACAGGATACAGCTCAAGCCCAGAACGGGCACAGCAGAACTGAACTTCACAGGCTCTTCAGTATAACCTCTCTTACACCAGGGAGAATTAAGGCGGTCATCACAAACTGCAGAGACTTTACCAGGTGGTGTTCATGGAAATTCTCCATGCAAAAAGAATTCCTTAGTGAATCTCAAGCAAGCTTCGAGTACTGCTTACCTAAGCACTCAGCCCATACAAGAGTTTGCCTTTTTACATAGTTTTTAAAAAGCCCATGGGAATCAGGCATAATCTCTAGTGTACTCTTCAACATCTTTCCTCTGAGCACTTTTTTAATCCTGGTATCTCTTAAATGGTTTTTATATATACAAAAGTATCTGTTAATTTTGCCATTTCAGATAAAAAAAATCATCCTTAAGTCATACAAATACTTTTTTTTTTTAATATTTTAATAATTTATGGTGCAGAACTATTCAGCTGCCCTCACTACTTATTTGTTTGGTTAGAGAAAAGACACAATTGTGTCCTGTCCTTTTACAGGAAGTCTGTTAAAAAGATATTCCCAAATACTAGCTTTGTATTTTTGACAGTTAAGCGTGCATTGGTCAAGACTGACAAAATCTCATTTATAAAGTTTGACACTATTCCTAGTTTAAAAAGACAGATGCAAGAACTGCAGAATGAGGAAGAATTAGGAAGGTATCAGGAAGAATCCTATTCCTCCTAAGAGGCTCCCCTTTCAAAGGAAAGCTCAAGAAATGCTATCATGAGAGAGGCCAAACATCCTTACAGAGGGAATTCTAAGCAGAGGTAGTAGGAATATCTGGTAACAATGACAGTAAGCAATAGATATGTGAGATATGTGAGCAGCAGGCTCATTCTTTCTATAAGAGGCATCATCATGATTTAATTAGTAAAGGCAGGTTTGCTACTGACCTTGACTGAGAAGAATTTGACCCATTTCTAACTACTTTAAGAAACCCTTCTTAGGTTTGAGCACAGGAATATTAAGCTGACAACCTCATTTCAGTTCAGGGTATGAACACTAGTAATAGTTGCTGGCTGCAGTGGGCTGCAGTCATGCATCCCCCTCCAGCAGAATGATGAATGCATTGTCAGGAACTCACCACTGCCACAAGCACTTCTTTGAAGGGCTTCTGATCATGGTGCATGCCACCATAATGAAAGTGTCTGCTTCCATTATGTGCACCTGTTCTTGACAGAAGATATTCCAGCATGCAGAAGTTTGTTTCACAACAAAGCTTAGATATTCTCACTTCGAAAATACAGCACACTTGTCACACTTAAGTGCACCATCCTTGCACTACTAAATACAATACTGAGCAGTTTATATTTGACCAGGATTCTACCTGCTCAGTTTTGCCTTTTGTCAAAATAGATGCTTGTGTCTGTTGTTTTTATACCTAATACATATACACTATATATACACACACACAAATAATATACACTAATACTGTGGGTTGTTTGGTTTTCTTCATTTCTGGTTTATTTTTGTTTCCTGTTACTTGTATGCCTGCTAATACTTTCTCCTTAGCAGATAATTAGATTTACAGATAGGAAGGTACATCTTGCTAGTACCCAATGGCCTGCATTTTTCCCACTGTGGCTCCCAATTACACTTTAATGCCAGCATTAATGAGGCTATATCTAAGCTTCTCATTGACTGGATTATTCTACTATTTCTACTACAGCTTACTGGATTCATGGGCTCCTGAGACCCAGAGATCAATCAGCCCAATACCATGTATAATATAGGGCATGCAAAAATGTCATCATTACCTCCGCTAGATTTAGAGTATATCTTTTAGAAAGAACCTTTTCCACTAACAGGGGAAGTTCTGGATAGAGCACGTTACAACTCAGAAACTGGAAGGCATGAGGCTTTTCTGAATAATGTGAGAAACAAATATGCCATATTAGCAAGAAAAACAAAGTTTGTGATACTACTTACAGTTTACATATAAATTATATCTATAAACTAGTATATTTAAAGGAAACAACTCTGGAAAAAAACGGTCTTTTACACCTACCCTCATAATGTAGTCTTAACCCCAAATCCTATTTACTCATCCCAAACAAGGTAGCTAGTACAAAATTGTTATAAACAACGTTTAAAAAAAAGAATAGAATTATTGCGAGTCAAGACTGAGGTCAACATTAACAATGCTGGGGGTGCAGAAGTTAACTAACTTTTGTCCCAGATTGCATATATTGTGCGTACATATATTTTTTTCAGATTTTATCTGCATCACTGAAAGATGAAAAATAATTTTCTTCTAACCTTTATATGCATTTATTACATCTAAACTTGTAGTTGTGGCAAGCGTGTAAAAAGCTTATATTAAAATTTTTCCAGTGCAAAGCAGGGTAAAGACTGAAAAATGACAAAATGAAAGTAAGAAAGTACCATCCTTTTAGAGGTGTTTTTTTTCCCCGCTTGTTTTGTTTTTGTATTCTATTTAAATCCTTCTCTCCTTTTCACATCAATTCTACCTTTTTTCTAACTTATGATTAGTAGAAGCCTGAATTGTGCTAATCAATTTCTTCTTGGATAAAGTTAACATTTTGACATTTAAAAAACATCTTATTTTAAATAATAATGCTACTGCTGACAAATTCAGAAAAGCCACAAAGATGTCAAGTCTATGACTGAACTAAAAATGGAAGTATTATCCACTGAATTATTGTTCCAGAAGCAGAACCCATCAGTTGAAGCACCTATTTTGAATACTAGCATTGTAAAAAGATTTATAACAAAGATATAGGACCTTGAAACAGAAGTTACAGCAAAAGAAATACTTGAATGATGTTGTAACTAGTAAGAAAAATAAGAACTTGGTGATGTGAATAACTAGTCAGAGCCCTTAAAGCACTTGAAATGCCTTGTCTGAATAGATAGAGACCACAACTGAAAAGCAGTGCAACTATTAGCTTGTCACCTAATTCCACCAGCATAGGAAGCAACTGGACACAGAGTTGCTGCTTCTCCAGCCCCAAGGTGCTGAACATCTTTAGTAAACTGTGCATTGATGTTTGAAAAAGCTTCCAGTCAAATATCATGAAGTCCAACTCTGTTCAGCATGTCTGTAGTAACACTTTTTTTTAAGAAAGGGGAGCATTCACACCCTTCATAATGTATTTTGTGGATAGCAAAAGAAACCATGCCTCCATAAAAGTTATACAACACTAACTGCAAGTACAATTCATGGTTAGTTCATGCCATTGGATACAGCGGTCCTGCAGTGCGTTACAATCTTTTATGTACACTATTAACTAAGTCTTAGTCATTACTTATAAGAATGAATATGAAATATCCATTTTTAACCCTGAAGTAGTAGGCAAATAAAATATGGAAAAGTAAATTCTATTTAGAATTTCAATTTTATGCTGATCTGCATAATTCAGTGAAAAAGTCAGTTTACTTAAAAGCTTTATGCTTAATTTCTAACTTCAGGCTTGCTAAGGATATCCAGATGAGGTGTTTGACCATTCATAGCATAAAGTGAATGTTTACAATGGTTTAATGCTTATTCGAAGGACTAAATGCCATATTCTGGAATCTTACAGTACGTAAGAATTTATTTTACTGCACATTCAAATGCATCCATGTCGTTTTTGAATGCCTTCAACTTTTTTTAAAACTGTTTATATGGACATCAAAAATACTGATTTTTACTGTCCTTTCTCACAACAGAAGCTTTACCTACAAACTGGTTTTATAACAGGCCAGGTGTCAAGCATGCTATTTAGTAGGGATGCTGTGGGTTCCACTTAGGCACTCTGACACTTATGGTGAGCTGTCAGACATCTGTGGACCTGCCATTCCAGTATCACTAATAAATCGCAGTACTTTAGTGGGTTGAGTTTTGGTTCAAATACACTCGAGTCAAATTCCTAGTATCACATACCATTTGTCTTTTTTTTTTTTTTTTTTTAAACAGATGACACTGTCCTTCATTATTGTAAGCAATTCTGATCCGGGACATATAAGAACTATGTTGTTGTGGCAGGTGGTACATCACAATACAAACTACTCCAGCAGAACCAGTATGTTTATCCACCTGTTTATAATGTTATTTAAATCTGAACTTATGATTCATCAATACATTTTATACAAACCGCATTTGCAAATAAGTTCTGTAGGGTTATGAATACATGTGCAGACTTGAGATCTCCCACACTCACATTTTCTCAGATATAGTTTATTACTGCTAGAAGTAAAAGCCAAATAAAATCAAACCCACTATTTTTTCAGTGTACATCTAGTCTTGTATTTCAATATTCAATAGCTATAGAGAAACAATACATTGGCTTTATTCCATTGGAAATAAGGACATGGCATGATTTTTTCTTCTACAGTTCATAAAGGTAGAACTGAGAACAAAATCTGACCCTTTTTATCACAATCAGCTCATCCTGACTATACAAAGAGAACCAAGAAACAAAGCACTTACTTGGAAGTACATGACTTTCTCTTTGCAGTTTGAAACTATTATGCTGACAAATACAACACAGTAGGGATCAGGCACCACTTGGAGATTAACATTTTGGAAGGCTATACATCAAAAAAAAAATCACACTACTAAATAGTCAAACAGATGGAACCTGATCAGAAACGAGGAAAGGTTGAATGCAGCAAGTACTGAAGATTGATACCTACTTTCAAAGAAGCAATCTGGGCATAGTGAACAGCAGGTTGCTACAGACATTTGGCATATTGAAGCATTAAGGGACTTCTTAATTCCATTAACATATATGCATAACTATGTAAAAAAACATAGTATACTAGACGCACAGAAATTTTGAATTACAAGTAGCCTACATAGAATAAAACTTGCATAAAACCTGTTTAATGTGGGATAATCCATTGTCAGCACTGCAATTTAACAGTACTTCCATTTTCAAAACAATGATATTTATAGCTCAAAATGCCTGGCCCAGTTTTGTTCCCAATAGCAAGGTCAATTACAACGTTCCCATCAACTTGGAGAGAAGCAAAATCAGACACCACCGTATGTGCTACGGTAAAGGTAGCAAACCGTGACAAACACTGGCAGTTTAATTGCCCCTCCTCACCGAAAACAGTACCTGAGACAGAACATCTTTGATGCTTCTTTGAAGTGCTAACGTCTTACACGAAAAACACATTATTGAATGAAGTCTTGAGATAAAGTTGAAGAGGCTCAGTCATTTTTACCTACCATAAAGTTAATCTGGAAGAGCCTTGTTTTCTAACATGGAATGTGTCATCCTTCCAATTTACTGGTGTTCTGACTTCTATTTCATTCACAAGTTAGAACAAGTGAGAAGTTTTCCCAAGTCTTTTATTTCCTCTAATTAAACGGTTTTGGTCTTTTTGCTGTTGTGCTCATTGTACCAGAATACCTTTCCTGTCGTGTTACTCTTCATTTGGAAGGAGTATGCTACAAATCTAAAGTTTGATGCACACAAACAAAAACAAGTATTGGAACAAGTGTAACTTCTCAGAATCTTTGGATTTAGTGATTACTTCAGTTATAACACCATTTTAAGATCTTTCACTGATTGCACATGAGCAATGAAACATATGTTGTCAGTTCTAGCAACGTAAACGTCCTCACATAAGCATGCAAAAATTTACAGCCAATAACCAACTGTCTGTTCAAAGTAATCTGCGTTAGAGTCATTTTGTGGCACCTTTGAGGTTGACTTATTAAAAATGCAGATCACATTCCCTTGAGATACTTATCTTTTCCCATGATGCACTTGGCTGACAGAACAACAAGCTTAATGCACAGAAATGCCACTGGGGTTGACAAGCAAACTCTATCAGTATGCAGTGTTTTCATGGTACAGTTTAGTAACAGCAGTTCACACAGTCCATTGCCTTGGAATAGAATTATAATTACACTTTAAATCTTTAGAGTTCAGATTAATTCTTATCACACAGGTCTTACAAGTTCTGTCTGCAATTCTGAAGATATTCTTGTCACTAAAGAAAACAGTATACAATGGTTAGCCAGCTTTAAGGTTATTTGTAAGATGCCCAGGTACAGTATTTCTAGGACAAGAATGTACAGTATGTTCCTCATTAATTACTATGTCCAAACACTTCAGCATATTATATAGGGCATGTTCCCACATCAGTAGGATTCCACCCTTCTACTTCTACAGGGTTATCACATGGAAAGCAGACAGATGTAAAAATTCATGGGTCAGGATGGACTCAAGTTATTCCACATACACCCTAACTCAAAGAAAACGTGTTCAACCTCCATCCTGTGGCAAGTAGAGTTCATGCAGTAGGTATAATTTTCATTAAATTAGCAGAACCAGAAATCATTTCACAGGGGAGGTCCTAATTAGCCAAGGTCAATCAGAATTTCATTCTTCCAGAATATTAGAGTAACAACTTAGAAAAAGTGTGCAAACTTGTTACAAATGAACAAGGCTCCCAACAACTACAGTACGGCACACAATGCCAAAAACTTTTGCATCCAATCAGCTAAGTCACTGAATAGCTTGATTTTGGCACGATACCAAGCAACAAGTGACACCCTATGAGCTATGTTACTTGCCTGTGTCAAACCCTGCTTGTCTGTTCAGAGGAATAACAGATTTGTATTTGCTTACTTTTGACTCATGGAATTCCCTCTATTCTTGCTTATGAGGTACAGAAGTCCAACTGTATCTTTTTAGCCCTGATAGAGCATGAACATAATGCAGCTAGCATTAACTACCAGGTAGAGTGGAATTGAGTAGTAGCGACATCATAAATCCATCACTTAGTCATCTCATATCATTAAAATGATGTATTAAATTATACTTCTGAGCAAATATTGAAGCATCATCTGGTAGACCCCTATGATCCAAGGCCAAAAAGCTCTGAAAATTCTGTCAAATGTTTGTCTAACCTTTCCTACAGGCCTTCAGTGTTAAGGGCTGCAGAACATTTTATTCCATCATTTCATTCTCCTTCGAAAGTCTATCATAATGGTTACGCTAATATCTTTTCAGATTAAGATGATTACTTCTTGTGCTCTGTGTTGAAGAAAGCAATGTAACTATTTTGGACTGGCTTTGATAGGAAATAAGATGGGCTAGCTGTGGATTATTTCTTGGCAGGCTTTTGGTCTGTCCTGTAATGCATTAACTTTCTCAACACTAATATAACATACAGCAGGTTTAGCAGGGCTAGCACAAGCTATATTGCCTTGAAGATAATGGATTCTAGTTTTCCGTGCACCCTAATTTGGGAGTCTGAAAATCTAAGTGGGTTTACCTTGGGTACATTTAGTAAAAATACAGCTTAAGTAAATCATGCTTATTTGGACAAGAACCAAAATAAATGGAGAAGACGGATGGTTCTTCACAATAGTAGGATTACAGAAGGGCCATTAAGTAGGAAGGCAGAAGTGTCTTATACTTCCTGCATTTAGTATTCATACGTATGAACTAGATACCTTAATACATAATTAAAATAATTAGTACAGAGGATTGGGATAATTTCTATTAGCAGAGAATATAAAAACAGCTTGTTCAGAAAGGACAAACAAGGAAAAAAAAAAAGCATGTCAGAGGTACATTTGCCCTGAGGTTCAGTTTAAATAGAATCATTTGTATCTGTTGAAGATCACTTACTAGAAGGGGGATAAAAATCAGAGGGTCACAGAAGTAATCAGTGGTGAGCATATATAGTAGATCCTAATATCAGGACAATCTGGTGGGTAGGGTATTTCTTACCTGAAAAGAAGAAAGAATTTTAACTACATGAGCTAGCTGTTGGAAAAGCAATACAGCAGGACATTGACTAGCCAGCAGGTTCTTGAATCCCACAGGTGTCTAGTTTTTGGCACAGATGATGGTGAAAAGGAGCTTCTCTTGCTGTCACACTGTGTTCTAGGCACAGGCTGAAGGTGTCAAGGTGGAACGTAACCCACACAGCAATTATATAATAATACATTACACATTTAAAAACCGACATGAGAAAAGTATACACAAGAATAAAAACAATTTGCCTCTCAGGAAAGCAGTTCTCAGAAAACAAGAGAACTGGAAGCAAGCTGTGCCAGGATACTGGCAGCTCCTTAAGAAACATTTTTAAAGGCCATACAAACAACTCCATCACGGAGGAAGAGGCAGTCTTGGCTCTGACATGAGCTCTTCTCTGATTCTAAAGGAAGATGCATCCTGGAAATGAAAGTCAGATCAGATTACTAAGGAAGAATACGAGGCTATTTTGTATTTCCCCATATGAATTCATAAGGGGAAATCAAATCAATAAAATGAAATACAATTACAGGGGGAAAGTAATTCAAACAGATTGTGCCCTACACATCTGAAGGTATGAGGTTACTTTCGCAATGCAGCACTGCTCAGTTAAATAAAGCAGACAAATCTAAAGACCCTGTGCAGCAGCCTCTTAATTCAAATTGAGTCAATATTTTTCTCATTTTGTTTGGACCACTATTTTTAAAAAAAAGAATGGCTCACAAGGCCATCTTCATAATCAGTAAAGAAAACGTTACTGCAGAAGCACATGTGAAGTCTACTGAGACTGAAGTCCAGATCTCTCCCCTTTCCAGGTATTCTACTAGCTTCTTCACATTCCTGAAGCCACGTAACCAGTTAAGACTGTGGTGGGACCTGTCACACTGTGGTTTCATACATTATGTGATAAAGGATGCACTCCTCAGAGTCTATTTGCACAATACAGGTAATTCCCAGGTAGGTCAAAGGGAATTTAGTTCAGACCTTCTGCATGTGAACAGATTTCCAGAAAGATGTCTAAAATAGGTCTCAGATGGGACAATCATCACACACCAGTGCCACCTTGTGGTGCATTGCTTACCAGGTTACTGCTGCCCTACCACAAAAATAGTTGTCTCAAAAACATGTCAACAGGAAGATCTTACTTATCAAAGCCAAACGTTTTCTTTTTAAAGCAACTGAGTGTACCTTAAGCACTTTAAAACTTTGTATAGGGGTGTTAGAATGGAGCGGCAGTTTGTACAAGCCTCGGGAAAGAAATGCATGTGCAATATACCATCCAGCTTAACACACAGGTGCATGAACAAGGTAGTCTAAGGGTTAAAACACATTTGTTCTTTGACTGTCTGGATCCACAGCTGCACCACCTATGGGTTTAAGTCGTTTTAAGACATCATACAAGACTTCCCATTCCTCACTCCTCCTTCTGGACAGCCACTAAGGAATAAAAATCACCTGGATATTTTTCTTTAAAGAAAGCAGCAAGCCAGACAAAAAAAATACCCCATGCTCATGATTCCAGCCTACCTCCAGGCAGGAGGTTTCTTGACTGACATGAGCTAATTTCTTCTCTTCTAGGACCAGCCTCTGACAATTCTGGGTCTGATGAGCAAGTTTTACTTTGCTCCACAGCTGTATTTTCCAGTGACACTGAATGGGCTTTCTGACAATCTCTCGGCTCCCAGCTAATCTCTGTGGAAAACCCCTGTAGACGACCTCATTCAGACTGACAATACACATTGTCTATATACTAGCCCTTCCTAGAAGTATTGGAAATCAAGCTCTTACAAAGGGGATTATTTGAACATACCAAAGGAAGCTGAACACAGCATGTTTGAAGTTGTTCCCCTTGACCTTCTGCAACACTACTACTCTTAGTTCCAAGTTCCTAGTTTTGATTTACATTTTAGTGATGTGTGGCCAAGACAACCTGTTTTGGCCTAGACTGAAAGGCTAGCCTGCAAAACTACATCTACATCCTCATTATTCAAATGAGGTATGCAGATAATTTCATGTTTTATCTTACTATTTTGATGTCTTTGAACAGATGGCAGACAATGAACCACACTGGAGGTAGCCAAGAGAGATTTCTGCAAGCCATTACTTCCAGTGACTTGCTACCATTCCTCACGTTACAGCCTTGACATTCAGCCTGTCCTCACCCTATCAGATGGCACGCACTGCCAGCCACCTCTTATCATCAGCGAGCAGAAGCTACACTCTGGCCTCAATAAACTGGCAGTTCTATTTGCAGCCAGATTTTAAGAGAAGCAACTTAAAGTTCCATAATTCATGGGAACAGATGAGCCTCTCCTACTAAATCATGATGCACAGAAGTGCTCTTCCTGGAGAACGCATTAAACACACATTTTGTCATTGTGAGAGAATGTACTATAATATGCTCTATCTATAAAACTTACAATAGATAAAAGTGATTGTAATCTCCACACAGTCTGTGCAATAACATTTCTGTTGGCTCATTCCTTTTGTGGGACTTTGTTTAACCTGGTTTATTTTTATTATTGTAAGATCAGATACAGTGTATCTATATGCTACGCAGAGGTCCTCATGAGAACATCAAGTTTCCTACTTAGCAGCTCTGTCTAGTTTTTACAACTACACTATATTCAAAAGGAAAGTTTTTGTTAACAATGATCAGCACTGTTTTTAATATACATAAAATCTGATCAGTTCATATGCAGTGTTGTTGCACAAGAACATCTTAGACAGTAACCTTCTCCAGCCATCCTCCAAAGCTTAGTAGGCCAATTCCCATTGAATAGTTCTAGTTATAAGCCAGCCAAACAAATATCAAGTTGATCTCCAAAGGATGTTATTTTTCATACAGCTTATCAAAGCAATAATACAACACCTTACTATATGCGGACTTTCAAAAGTTGAAACATTGCTAACAGGTTTAATTTGAATTTTCATTTATCATCTAGATGCTTAGTGCCTTGGAATTTGAAATACTTACTTTGCTGCCTCTAGTTCCAACACTCAGTAATCTCACCACTAGGAATAACAGGCAACATTTAAGTGTATATCCCTGAAATAGATTTCACTCCTTGTTCATTCACCTAAGGAATGTATTTGTCAACTTCTACAAACGGATAATTTTATAACCATTTTGTGAGTAAATCTGGCAATGAGATTGCATTACTTTTCTCTCCATTGAACCCAGCCCATTGCTGATAAAAATCAAGACAAGCTCATCTATATACCTGTACACAGTTTATACCTACAGATAATAGTAGACATTACCAAATAAAAAGTTAAAGGTGAAGCTTTACTCAGCAGAATTGGCTGAGTCTAAGAGAGGTCACATTACTTGTAAAGGTGAAATATCTACCCATCTTACATGAAGCAATGACTTGTCACAGCTCAACAGAAAATGACAAACATTTATCTTTAGATGCAGTTCTCACCAGCGTATTCTTTAAAACATCATTTGTCTTTAATGGGACTATCTCCTATTTTAATTTTGAATTAATCCAATACAAGCATTTTTGCTTTTATTTTCTATTGACACATCAAGACCCCCCCCCCCTATTTCTGATACATAGGGGGCCTAATAACCTAGATTTCTTTATGAACCTGTTTGGTACACTGAGATCACTATTTTTTACTGCTGTGTAAGTAGCTTTAAAGCTGCTTACAGTAGAAAGTAATCTGGTGCTAAAGACAAACAGCTACAGATAAAACTCATCTTTTATGTTTTCAGATTATTTTAAAAACAAGGCATTTCACTTTCTCCCAAGTTATTGTTTTAGATGATCAAGAGGGGCTGCTCAGAAATTTAGTAGACCAGCTACAGCTTAAATAAAACTAGTTCTGTTAAGTGGCATACACTGTCCATTTGCTTTCCCATTTCTAAGGACTTTTCTCATCCTTCGCAAATGTCTGTATAAAGATAGTTGCCTTAACGTGCATCTTGTAAGCATGGTAAGGCACAGGTTAAGTTGTAGGTCACAGTCCACGTAACATCACAGAGGTCTAGGCCCACAATGATAAGATTTAAGAGATGCTGCATGGTCTGGTTCTCTGCCCAGCGTTACTAAACACGGGACTGAGTCATAGCTCTCACCGGCCCCAACTGCAGGCATTAGCACGAAGCCAACTCTTCCTCCAAAGGCAATCAGCCTACTCTGAAGTTAAGAAATACAAAGTGAGTTGCACAGAGATAGGATTTGGAGAGTGCTTTCTAAATTGTGTTCAACCTTGGCAAGAGGATTCCCACAGAATCAAACTGAATCAAAGTATTTCAAGACTTAGCTATGGCTGCATCAGGTAAAGCAGTCACTAAGAGGCACATTTGTCATTCTGACACCATGAAAACTATGCAGATATTCAGATAATTCTCTGTAAAAGAAAACTGCATGAAGACAACAAATGTATACAGAAATACATGTAGGAAGATACAGCACTTTTTACTGAGCATGTGTCATGTGTTTAATAAAATGCCAAGTTTAATGCTAACAGCTGTTAATCAGAGCCTTCTTCAATTTAATTTAAATACATTTAGTTTCCTAATTCAAAGGTTGGTACTACATGATCTTCTAGTTTCAGAACCAATGTTCATCTTGGTATGAAATATTCATTATATGCTAACATAATTAACAGCAAATTACTATTTCAGGTTTTCCTTAAAGTATTAATAAACTTGAGTAATATGCTGGCAATTGAGTAATATCCCTTAAAGTGTGGGGAACCATCAGATGGGTAAATCATGCTTACTACTCCTAACAGAAACAGAAGTCAGACAGCACAACCAACATTCCCCAACGGTTAGTTTAGCATTTCATATGTGGATGGAGGAACAAGAAAGCAATGAGGACACTTCATGGAAAGTTTTTTCCAGACAGATGTGGAGCTCCACACATTCTTGGAAATTGAAGAACTCGGTTCCTAAGTATTTACCTATGTTACCCCCAAAAAATCTATCAAAATATATGAAAGCCAGCTGTTGCAACACTGTCCCCCTTCCAGGTCTCACAAGATGCTTACAAACTACATGCACCTCTGTGCTTTATGGAGGCTGAAAAAAAAGCAACCATGCTTCTGAAAAAAACAGAATTTTGTTGTGTTGTTTCTTGGTTTTAGTGTTTTTCTCCCCCTCTCCACACAATCCAAAAGCAAAACAAAGCTCCACTTCATAACCTGACACAGCAGGAGTAATTGGGGAAGATTATGGGCTTGAAAAGGTTATGCTGAAGTCAGGAATCAGTCAAGTCTATTTCCTCTAGCAATGCCAGAAGGTTACTAGAAATAACAGAGAAAGTGTTATCAAAAAAATAAACCCTAAAATAAGCTGAGGAGGTCATGGCGCAAAACACAAACTAGGGCCTGACCTGCTACTTTAAATTATTCTATATTCTCGTAGCTCATGAAACAAGTCTTTTTTTTCCTGCCATTGCATGCAGTCTAAGTTTGGATAACTGTTTCACTGGATGTGAAACATCAAAGTGTAGAACCTTTAGTTCAATAAAGCCAAGAGCAGCACAACTGCTTTGTGTGGTCCATTTAACAAATGCAGGTGAGTATCTGGAGTACTCATGCATGCCATTACTTTTCAACAGATCTACATGCAAGCCTTCAGTGTGTTTATTCACACCGTTGTTCAAACATACAACTAGCAAACACATTTTTCAATCTGAAATTAGGTGCAGTTAGTTTTGAACTTTTTTTTACAGACAGTCCGATCTGAAAGCCACATTACTCCTTGAAGTCCAATACTGGAGTCTAAAATCCATCATCAGGGCTATCTGTAAGAGGGTCCTACCATTGCCTGAACATCTGCACACAAACCCACCTGAAAACGTGTCAAAAAACATAGGTCCTTACTGTGAGACAGGTTTCTATAGTCCATATACCTCACCCACAGAAAGCCCTCAGCCTGCATCCACACATCTCTGCGCAGACGCCTAAATTGGAGTTAGATATCTGGGTAAGCCTTGCAGCAAGTAGAGAGAAACAGGCATTTCTATGGCAATGCTTCTATGAACCCATGTTAGAGAACATCTCTAAATTACATGACTCCCAGCCTGGCTAATTACCCTTTGCACATCTGAACTGGGACTAAATGTTGTCTAACACAAATAAGTAATCTAAAACCAGAATCAAATTGGAAGGGTGTGATTTATCACTTCTGCTATTTAAGCACCAGTTTACAGCTTGCTTAAAGGCTGCTATCTGAACTCCTAGAATTAGGATACACTAGGAAGTTCCATTGTAATACCTGCTACAAATTTGAAATTCCATTAGGAACACAACCTTTCAAAGACAAAGTTAAACGGTATTTAGGAACCTTTTTCCACTGAGTAGCATTAATCAACAGGATACTGGTATCTTCTTTCAACAGCATTACTACTACCAGTGGTGCCAGTAATTTTAAGTTACAGCTCTGAAGCTTATTAATTATATAAAAAGAGGCTGAATCTGCATGTCACAGAAGATTTCTTTGTAGACATTAAATGCTTGCTTCCTGACCAGAGCAAAAGTTTAATACTCCTGGGACCTTACAGAATAGACTCAAACGCTCAAAGCTGGATTTATTATATTAACATTTTAAGCACATTTGCATTCATGCTGTAAGACTAGAGTCACAACAGATGTTCTGAAAAAGTGTCCTTTGATAGATTAACCCAGACACTATATTCCTAAAATACCACAAGAGGTCAGAGACCAAGCAACTCCTACTCTGCACCCTTTAAGTCATCTTTACTCTCATCAGGAGTTTAGTTTACCATGCAAGAAAAAAAATAAAGGGAGATTGGAAAAATCTAAGCAGCATATAAGGACTGTCTTCTTGTTGCCTGTTTATCCCATTTTACCTAGTACATCAGGGACTATAACTGAAATGAATACTGTAGTCTGGGTTGTATATGCATGTAAAACTTACCCTGAGTGCAAGAATATGTTGTTAGCTTCGCATTTAAAGAAAATGATCCAAATCCAAAACATTGTTACCACCTGTTGTTTTGGTATATGAAATTACTGAAAACAATCAGGAAACAGAAGACGCAACTTACTGAGATTTTAGTCTTACAGCCTACTATACCTTACAATGCATTTAGTACAAATTTAAAGCTAAGGAATGAAAAAATGTTACTGCTTGAGCATAAATTCTTTTCCACACACAAGGCAAATTTCCTACTTGCAGAGCTTCCTTGCAATCTTTTTTTTTTTTTGAAGTGACAACGAGAAGATTGCTTTGCATTCATACTGACCAGAACAGTACAGTGCTTTGGTGTCTTGGTATCTAATACAACAGTTTGCTGTTACAGAGGCACAAAAGGATGTAAACACTTCAAATCCCAGAACACATGCCTATTTCTTGAGATAAAAACTCTACAAACTGAGATGGGCATTATCCCATTAAATGGAGACATGAGACACTTTATTTTTGGATGTTCTGCTAGCTACTGTACAAATGTAATATCAGCAACACATGTACTGCTTTAAAACCACTTCTGCTTAATGAGTAAGATATGACTTACCATCAATAATGGGAAAATTTAAAATTCCAAAACAAATCTTAATGTATTTTGTCTCTAGTTAATAATTCCTTTTTTTTTTTTAATTAAAGCAATCGAAGCAAGAGTAAATAGGGCTATAAGGAATAATTATTGACTGAGAAATACATCAATCATTTTGGACACAATTCTAGTGAGATAAATCACACAGTAACTAACAAGTGTTCATTTTCTAAAAATGAACACAGAGCACATGGCTAAAATTTCTGAAATTCTATGAAAGTTGCTAAGAGCCTGACCATCACACAGAAAAATCTCTAAAAGAAGCCTTGAGAATCTCTCCCCAAATTACAATAATAGGAGTTTCTCAGATATATTGAGCAGCAAGTAGAACTAAATCTCAGTGGCTAACAGCATGTACTTCACCCAAGATTTAACAGTCAAAGATACTGGGCCACCTGGACTTGCTGTTCTAAGTGTAGAATAGCAGCAGGGTCACAACTGTACAGAAATAAATTTTACCTGAATCTGACTTTTTTTTTAAATGCTTCAGTTTTTTTAATAAGTGATCTTATAGTAACTAAATACAGCGGAGTGGCTTCAGCTGCATTACATTACTGCTGTTCTCAGAACAGCAAAACTAATCATAAGGTAGCTAAACTAGGTGTGTGTATTCAACTTGACACTATCAAAGAAAGACAGCTTCCACAAATGGACAATCTCACAACAAGCAACGGGATCTAACAGAAGGATTTAACAGTTAAATTAATAACATAACCCTGAGGAATGGCTCAAATTCAGAGTAAGAAAGACTGAAGATGAGCTTAGGGGAATGTCTGTATTTGACTAGGTTGAGAGGAAAAGATATTCTTATATCTTACTGTAACGTTTTTCTCTCCTGGTTGTCTGGCAAAGGGTTGTGAAGATTTATGGTATGGAGGGATAAACAGTACAAACAAGACAATCTTATAATTGAAAGAAATGACTTGAAGTATGTAGTTTTGACACTTTGCCCCAAGAACATACCTCTTCCATTTCCTCAGGAAGGGACCGTGGTTCTCCATTAAGTCTTTTTTTTTTTTAATTATAACATTTATATCAAACAAATTTCATTTTAGTTACACTAGTTAAATAGCATATTATGAAACAATTTATCTGATCAGCTTAACCACTTTTCAATTCATAAAGAGGTTATGTTTTATTAATCTGATTGCTAATCACCAAAGTTTATTTAATAACACTTTGCAAAATAAGCTTGTAATATTTGTGCTATTAATATTATTAACAATCTGTGCTATAAGTATTCATATCATGTGGTACTACTCAGGCAAGAAATGAAACTGACAAAGGAAGACAAACTTTGTAAACAGTTTGATACTTCTGTTGTGCAAATAATCAAAATATATTTTTAAATGACTACACTGCTATGAACAATTAATTTGTATGCTACTTCCCACAGAGCTTTCTTTTCAAGTGCATCTTGGTCAATGGAGTTCTTTACAAGAGGGCACAAGTACTTGCAGAAAGACATTCATTCTCTTGATTATAGCTGTAGCTTGTTTGGAGGTTGTTTTATATATTATATATATATACACACACACTTACCCAGCTCTCATTCTCTAACAGAAGTAAGTGCATACACAAAGAGATCAGTCTCCTCAACAATATAAAAATACTAATTTCACGGTATGAAAAAAATACTAATTTTTTCCAAGTTTTCAACCTGAAAAATATGCAACACAGGATACTAGGACATGGGTTCAGAAGAAAAATACATTGTTAGTAAGGTACAAATGCATGATACTGTGGATTACATGTGAGACACAAGACATCTTCTGCAATCTTGCATCCAAAGTCAGAAAGCACCTTCCACTCAGCCTGCTCTAACACTGTTTATTTTCACTCTTCTGCAGTGGCAGTACCCACCTGAAGTTACATCTGCCCCGAGAAATCACTGATTTATTAACCCTGTATGTAACAATCATCCTAGTCATACTGCCCTCTGCCAAAAAGTACGATTTCTGTTGCAGTTATGGTCATCATTGAGCAACCTATGATGTTATGCTCAAAGAATAGGCTATGTCTCAGATCTGGAGATAGCTTTTTCTACAAAGCAATTAAAACTATTATGTTTTCCTACACTGTATTAGCAGGAATACAGGAAGGTCAAGTAATATTAAGCAATAGAAAGTGAATCAGCAATTCAGAGCAAAGTATCCAGAATTTATCCAGGTCCACTTCAAATATAAGACTCAATCTTTTTAACATTCACTACAAAACACTGTAAGGATTGCAGACGATGCTATTTTATTCAGATTACAGAATCTTTTACTCTATCATAGTGGACATGAACAACACTACTTTCAAAAAGACCTGTCTTAAGAAGTAGTTTCTCCCTTATCCCTGCTGCCCCAAAGTAAACCTTACTGTTCTGATATGCAAAAAAATCTAACTTCTAGCCAGTTCATACACAACTGCTTCCGGGTCAATATATTTCCCTCTAAATTCTCTTCCATTCACTGACACCTTTTTGCTATGACAAAACTTTTTTAATAGGACAAAGTTTCCTTTCTTCTGAAATTCCTCTTAACTGTGTTCCTGTTTCATTCTCTATTCAACACTCCTCAACACAAGTGACTGCAACTTGCACAGTACGCCTGATTAGATCAGTAATTTTCTGGTAATGTTCACATTTTCTGGTAATGTAACTCACTTTATGCTTAAGCTGTAGCAATAAATTAATACAGGAAATTTCTGAGTTCATTCCAACTATAAGCTAAGTAGGAATAAATGAAGACTTACAACTCGAATACTATAATACAATTTATTTTTATGTTAATAACTAATATCATAATAGCAGAACACTACACCCAGTTTGTTTGATAAGAAATTTCAAAATTACTCCTATGCACCAATAACATTACTATTAATAAGCCTCCCACAAATAGGATAATTTTGTCCTCAGTAACATCTGCATTAATTATTGAAAAAGATAAGAGCACAGTCTGACCAAACTTTTGAGTTTTAGCTGCATGATAGTGAAAAAATATTTTTTACTACATGAACTTAAAGCAATTCATGAAATTAGTTGCACCATGAAATAAAAATTATTTATATCATGAATACTTAGAACTAGAGCTGCTAGGAACACATCAGAAAAACAGAGGGTAGTTGTCATATGATATTCAGCTGCCACTAAGATAGTTCTCAGAGATATCATCTGTTCTGTCTGGTACTGGAAATACTTTTATAGAAAAAAAGTTTTATAGTGTCCATGACAGAAGACTATGAGGTGGCAAAGCCAAACTGAAATTCCCATTTCAGTTCAGTGACCACAATGGAACACAATCCTCATTTTGATGGAACAAACCTGAACCTGTCTTTGCCACACTGCAGTCCTGTAGCTTAATTAATAAGAAACACACACACAAAAAAGATTTCTTCCACTAGGGAGTGAAAACACACCTTGAATCCTTCAATTCAAACATTTGTCAGGGAATCATAGGCCTGTAATTGCAAAACTGCCATCCTGTAATCAACGTGAAACTGCATAAATACAAATTCCTTCTTCTCTTTCCCAGTTACTTCGCATGCTTCAATATTGACATTTAATGAAATTCATTGTAAAAAAAAAAAGAGATATTTAATAGATTCTCCTTGTAACTTAAGACCAGTCAACTACATTGCATAAATTACAATCAAGATTATCAAAAACAACTCCAAAGTGAAGACACCTATACTGTTCTCAATGGTTTATATCACTTTAAGATGATCTTGAAAACAGTTGTGAAAAGTAGTTCAAGCTTGGCATAAAGTTAACAGGGCTTAGTTAGCAAATTAAGTTTTCCTTACATAAATTGTTTCATAATAATTGAGTTGAAGGTATGAACGCACAAAATTGAGTACAAGGAAGAGCATTTAAGCAATTTTAACCTTATAATTTCCTGTTTGTGTTCTCTAGTAAATGACACAGCCCAGAAATTCAACTTTATTGTGATTCTCAAGTAAAATAAGACTGTGTGCCTCCACATAGAATCTAGCACCTGGAACCTCACCAATCAAATCAAAATAAGAAATTCTACAAAATAACAGACTAACAGAGGAAAGCTTAAGGAAAAGTATTAGAAAGATAACGGCTTCATTTTCATATATATAATAATGCCAAGAAATCAAGACAACATAAGTATTTTAAGTATAATAGAGAAAATTACTATCCTAAATTACATATTCTGTACTTAGAGTTACAAGCGATTGGGATGCAATTGATAGTTCTTTATAAACTATGAAAATCATCTTATAAAAGATAGATGAAGCATTACTTTGCTCATTACAGAGAACTTGTTTGAATACAGATAACATAGCTTAACGTATACTAACATATTTATTATACAGAAATAATTTAAGAAGGTATAATATTTATTCTGGCACTCACATATCATCTAGTATTTGAAAAATCCATCAGATCTTTGGAAATAAATAGCTCAATCAGATAAACAAAATTGTAAGGCAGAACTCCAGAATTCCAAACCAGAATATTTTGGAATCATCTATTCCAATAAAAGTGGGCTACAATGTCAAAATCCTGGAGAAAACGAGTTAGTTTCATCAGGAGTTATCCATACAGCATGGATACAGGTCAAGTATTAGTTCAAGATGTACCTCAGACATAAAATAAATTGTAGTTCTGAAAATCAACATGTATAGGACACCTTACTGATACAAGCAGCTATAAACAAGGCTCTTTTAAACAGCGCATCATAAACAAGATGGCTGACTGCTGAAATCCCTTCTAAAAACCCAGGTATCATACTAATAACATTTAATGCAGACCATGTTGCCCTGATAAAGAAAAAATGAAACTAATATTAGGCAGCTAGAAAATAAAAGATCAATATAACCATTTCTGCATATTTGCTCTAGTTTGTATAGTAAAACCAACAGCTGCATTAAGCTGCTTAAAATGGAAGAACTCTTGCTTATGTGATGTGTTATGCAAAGCATACGGTGCTTATCTCAGAAATAAGATGTGGGTGGAGGGTCAAAGCAAAGATAAAATATAGACACTAATGAATGAGGGTAATGATACCGTTTAACTATATTCAATGTAGTGTACGAGACTACTTCCTAAATTACAATTTTCACTAGCTTCAAAAATAGAAGAATCACAACCAGTACAAGAAACATGGTTCCCATACTAATGGGGGAATTAAGGTATTTTGTTTTTATGCAAAATAAATGTAAGTGTGCTCCTGAATACCTGTTACAGTCTCTCTAAGTAGCAACGACAGAGAAGAGTTCAGAGATGAAGCTGGAGTAGTGACATTTCCAAGCCCTAATGCATTTGTAGGGAGCACAGGAATAATTTCTCTACATCACAATAAAAGCAAGTCAAGGTCAAATTAACATCAGTTTGAATGAATCACACACCATGAATAACTTATTTGAAATGTAGGTTTTTTTCCCCTTACTTGTTACAAATGCACAAGCAGATTTATTTCTGTACGTGATATTTGCATTTACCATACAAACAGCTCTGCAGTGCTATAGGTTGCCTATGGCCTTTAGAAAACATAGGTTTCTTACCTCATTATTACTAGTCTAACAGTGTATGTTGTCTACAAGCCAATTAGATATATGGAAAAATGCTTGCAGGAATGTTTGTTTGTCTTTAAGTTTTGCTTTGGCAAACTGTTGTCTGTGTAAGACAGAGTCACTTTCCAAAACATCTACACTAGTAAATTTAAGTATTTCAAGTAGTCACTCAAGTAGCCTCCAAAAACAAACAAAGAAAATTGAGCACCACCAAACGATAAACCTTTAATAAGTTAAAATATATATATATATATTTTTAAAGTTATAGGTAGAAGTTATAGACAACATAGCCTATGATGTATTAGGAATTACAATATTAAATTAGCTTGTTTCAAAAGCGCATACTGATTCCAGAAAGTTGTGTAGAACAGATATTCCTAACTAATGCCTACAACGCATTAATCACCTGATTTTGACCCCGCTTGAAGTTGCGCACTAGATAAGAAAATGAGAGAAAGCAACTTATCCAATGCTAATAGCAAGCATATCAGAGAGCCTATTTCTCAAACAGGTGTCCTTAACCTTCTCATTTGATACTTTAGAGAGTCATCAGACCAAAACAAGATTAAACCTCATAATCCCCCTACGCTTCTATCCTTAATTAAGTTACAGATATGTTCCAAGTCACCCTGCTTTACTGTTTACCTCCTAACCCAACTCATCAAGCCAAACAGAGCAGTAAGCAGTTACTTGTTTCCCTTTACATGCCCTAGGGAGACATGGAGATGACCAGCCCACTCCTAAAATAGCCGCAGGACCTACCTGCATACCCCAGGCTCCTCCTGCCATGCTGCTGTACTCCTGCAGATTCAGCTTGCAGACCTTTATAGCCCAGTGGCTCCCATGCCACTATGCAGCTCACAGCTCTCTCTCAAGTAGCCTGCTAGCTGAAAAATCAGGCTATTTCCTGTGAGGAGGAAAAATGGGCTCTTCATCCCCAAACCTGTGTTAAGAAGGCCCATCGCCACCTGTGATGGAGAGCAAGCCTGGCCCTCAGCAGGGTGGGGAGAGGACAGCAATCAGCTCTTAAATGGGTGAATGTTGCTCTCAGGGTGTCTTCCTGCTTCAGCAGCAGGATAAGGAGATAGAGAAGCTCTCCTTTCCCCCTTTTTTAAGGTAATACTCTACAGTTTTTTCTTTGCTATGCAGTGGGGAAGCACAGGAACTTCTCCCTCCCACTATAGTGAGGCAAGAAGCATGAGGCCCACCCTGCACCAGGAGGCCTGCCCTGTGGCAGGGACAATAGCACTTATGTGGTGGGAGCACCTGGGGGCAGGGGGAACTTGAGGCTTCATTGCCTCACAGCTGTACCTCCACTCATGACAAAATAAGTAATTAATTGATTAAAAGCTGAGTTAGTCTGAGTTGTTAGAACACAGCTGATGGTGGTGACTTTGAGATGTATAACCTGAGGTTACAGCTATCGCTTCTAGTTGTTTCTAGAACTGTCTCCTAGGAGTATATAACTGCTGTAAATTAACTTATTTAGCAATGATGTTATGTGAATAAATAAATCCCCTGAGAGCATTAGGTGTGTCTGTTTTATTTTAACATTATCTAAATATTGTTAATCTGAGAACTGTTACTGCTAATTACTTTGTGATTGCATCTATGAAAGGAAATAATACGTAGAAACTCTTATCTGTAATATTTTCATGAAGTAGGTTATCTGCAGTGTACATACCTTACTGATAGCTAGGCTGAGTCTGCCAGCGCTGTGACATGCATCTGAATCTTGGGGTGGGCATAGGAAGTGCTATGAAGGAGGTTTGGCAGATCTTTGTGATTCTGTCCTGTTTTTTTTACCTGGGGGATGAATTATACACATGATAAACAAAACTGGAATTTGACCTAGTATTTTTTTGAATTACCTTCCTGTTTTGACAAAGATCTGATGCTTTTATTGCCCTCTGGGTTTCATCAACAATGTATTTTAAGTATGCTTTTTTAAAAGTTCAGCAGCTGAAATCTAGAACGCTAAGGTAAAGGGTGAAAGTTCTTTGGCTCCTAGACCATAAAATTGAGCTAAAATTCCTAGCCACTGTTTATAACTGGACAGCAGGTAGAGATGTATTTACAGTTTTATGATGGGGGGTTTTGTGAGTTTCTTACAATGTATTACTGGAAACTTATTGTCTGTCTTAATCTCATAAGCCTCAACCTAAGTATTCTACGTGTTCTTTTTGTCCCTATTCATAAGTAAATACAGGAAATCATTACATGCAGGAAAAAAAAATAATGTTTGAAAGGATCTATCTTTTCTGCTGGATCTAAAAATATAGCTTATTTGTGATATTAATAGAAAGCTTATTATCTGACTTTTTATTGCTATTGATAACTATGGTTGCATGACTTTCACTTTGAGCAAGAAAAAAAGATTTGGGAATACTGTCATTAGAAAAATTCTTTAAATGCAAACAAATTGTGCTTATATTCTAGAGAAAGGAGAGCTTTTTCTAGCTCAAGGACAAAAGATAAAAATCATAGAAAAAAGACATGATTTAGCTCACCTGCACATTAATATGAATAGCTATAGAATATTAATAGTTTCAGATATATCTGGAACATAATGTATATGCTCATAGATATGAGTATAAAACTGTCAGACCTCTGGCTTTCATTATGCCAAGCTGTCTCACATGCCTCTCAATAGTGTGTGCAAATGACTAATTTTCTGTAAAAACAAATAGTCTTATAGTTTGTAGACTGCAATTAGTTTTGGAACAACACCAGATGTATTCTGAGATCTTGAGATAGATGGGTAGATTTACAAATCAATTAAATACTTGTCTTGATATGTCCAATTATTCTAGAATATTAATAAATCCTTATTAAAATGTATGAATGCATATACAAATATATGTGACAAATGCTATTGAAAAAAACAGTTGAAATTTTCCACTATTGAGTTTTCTTCCTTTCTGTGTTTTAATCAAAAATTCCTCATGTTTTTATTTCTTTATAATGTAGTAAAGTACTTTATAGAAGTTAACCTGTGCTGGTGCTTGTCACGCTGTCCTATTTAGATCTGTAAAAATTGTGCATTTCTTTAGTTGTGGTACTTGGTTCTCTGCCACTGAGTAACCTGCAAAGCAATTACAAAAATGACCAGGTCAGAACTTAGGAGAAGTGTTTGTTCTCCCTCCTATAGGTAGCTAGCATGACTGCACTTGATCTAGTGCTGAAACAACATGCATGTATTACCAGTTGTCATGTCAAAATGCTGCTGTAACTCAGGCAACAACTGTAGTAATGCATATACAGAGTTCGTGTAACTGCTCTGCCCCATTTCTTACAGGTTGTGGAGCCAATCTGTGACCTCAGACCAACTGTGTTTAAACTGGAAACCTCACTTCACTTGCTAGAGGTTTTTAGTATTAATGAAGAACAAGTTTCTGAAAGTTACTGGGTTGTATCTCAAAACTGACACAGAAAAGAGTCACCAAGAATCACTTAACTGGATGTTTATGGGAAGACCTCTGTCCTAATGTGATCCTGTCTTGAAGCTGTGGAATCTTACTGCATTAGCAGCTAGGATGCTGCCCACAGATTTTTCTCAAAGTAAATATTTGCATGAAAATTGAAGTGAGGAAAGTTTCGTAATGGTTAAATATTTACAATCAAGAAAATAAAGGTATTTGGCTGCTTAGCGTTTAGCTGTATACATCTAAATTTTATAGACTATTGTTCGAATAGGAAGTTATTAACAAGAATTGTGAGGTCTTCTTAGAAACAAACTTTTTTAGATGTGTCTGTTTTCATCAACTTCTTCATCATCAACCAAAATATTTACTCTAGAAAAGATACATTCTCTTTTGCTCAGGAAATGTTGCCATATTCTTTGTGGAATGTAATTGGATGCCTTCTGTTCCTATTCTCTGCTGTCAAGGCATCATGTATCAGGCAGGATAGTGTCCAGTCAGGCCAATTAGAGTTGCAATTTTTCATGGAAAGCTTAAGCAAGAATGGTTTTAATCAGCTTTAGTTTGAAACATGCCTTTTCAATAAAAGTATGGAATAATTCACTATGAAATAAAAGAACCCTGCCTTTGTTTTCTTATTGTGTAACAAAGTTGTCTTTAACTTTTCTCTAATTTTCTTTAATTATAATTTCCCCCAAAGAAAAATTCACCAGAGAATCAATACAATCATAAAATGTCATTCTTGGTATTCATTTTGTCTTTAGTGTAAACTTCCATTATATTAGCAAAGCAGAAACTGAGACAAATCATGCATATTAGACCACTTTCAATAATGGGTCATTGCTTTGAGGTCTAGAGAACTTGGGTGTAAATTCTGCTGGGTTTGGTCCCTTAATTTTTCTCAAATGCTAATATCTCTAAGCAACAGCTGTTATTTTACTGTGTTCATTTTTCATATATTAGGGTTGGAGCCAGCACCATCTACACCTGCAGAGATAGTCAATGCACTTGTTCAAATAGTGCTAGCAATGTAATTACATTTCATACATAATGGCCCTGTCTTAAAGCTGGATGTTTTTTCTGCTCACTTAACACAACTACTGAGTCTCAAAGGACGTTTAGTGTATCAGCTAATGCTTAAGTGAGTCTTTGCTGCGGTTATCCAACTTTTAATCCTGCGAGAAAGGAATCATTTGCAATCCCAGTGAGCTCCTGGATGCTGTTGCAACCTTATACCTTGCCATAAGGTTAAATCAGAATTAATCATGGAATCTTTAAGAAATTAGATTAAAGTAAATGGTTGCCGCACCATTTGCTCACCAAACTCTGTGATATAGTCTTCTCTTCAGAAGCAGCATAGTGGCGTGAAACCAGTGAAACTGGTTACTAATCTGGAAATGAGCAGGATTGTTCAGAATCTGTGAGCATGTTACAGATGATCACAACCTGTTTTTTAAAAGGACCTGCCTCTGTCTGCGGCATTGTAGGGTGTCCTGGCTTCAGCTGGGATAGTTTTTCTTCATAGGAGCTGGTATGGTGCTGTGTCTTGTGTTTAGGAAGGAAAATATTGATAACACACTGATGTTTTAGTGTTAATGAACAGCGCTTACACAAAGCCCAGGGCTCTTCAGCTTCTCACACTGCCCTGCCAGCAAGAAGGTTGGAGGTGAGCAAGGAGCTGGGAGGGGACACAACCAGGACAGCTGGCCCTAACTGGCCAAAGGAATGTCCCATGCTGTGTAGTAACAGGTGGAACAATAGAGCTGGGGGGAGCTGGCAGGAGGGCTGCTGTTGCTCAGGGACTGATTAGGCATCACTTGGATGTTAGCAACCAATTACATTGTGCATCACTTTTTAATTTTTATTTATTTTTCATATTAAACTGTCTTTATCTCAGCTCAGGAGTTCTTATGCTTTTATCTTTTTGATTCTCTTCTCCATCACGCTGGGGTGAGGTAAGTGACTGGCTGTGTGGTGCTTAGTTGCCTGCTGGGTTAAACCACGACACAGGGCAAGTCGTAATGCTCAGAGCTCTTTGCATCATTTTATATTAAAAGGTAGGTTCCTATTTGACCATTTCCATAACCTCTTATGTTCTGAGACATGACTTGTATAGCTGAAGGGGTGAAAGCGCCTTTTTAGCAGTACCAGGAATTTTCCAGTGAAAACAAAGCATTTTATAGTAGAGTAAAGGAGGCCAGAGAACACTTGAATCTATTTACATTCTGATAATAGCTAGGGATATGAAGAGAATAAGAGTTCAGGGCTGTGTCCTTGCTCCTGAGGACAGCTTCTAGTGATTTAACCATCTGTGCAGCTGGCTCGGATTAGGCATGCAGTCACAACAGAGTGCTATGCAAGTTCCAGAGCTATCTGCTCTTTCCTGCTGAAGACAGAGGACTTCTGGCCATGTGGCAGTGAATGCCTGACTCAGGGATGCACTTGCTGATATGTGCAATGCTCTGTGGCAGTAAGTGGTGCCAGGAATTTTTCATACGAATTTCGCATCAGCAGCAACCTGTATGGACCTTGAATGGGGGAATAAAAGTTCAGATGAGAATTTCTTTTGGAACAGTTTCTCCTCTATACTACTAGTGAGAAAGCAGTTCCAACTCAGCATCTTTGTAACTTTTTCACATAATAGAGAGATTCATTTGAAGACATGTGGCATCTTCTCATTGTACAATCCCATGTGCGCTGGATGAAAGAGACCTTAACAGGTGGTGTTTCAGTGCTAGGATCTTCATCAAGGAACAAGTCTTTTTCTGAAAGTTACTGAAAGTTTTCTGAAGTTACTGAAAGTGACAAAGTAGGTGACAGAGCAAGCCTTCTAGTTTTTCTAAAGGAACCATCTATTTTTAATTACATTCAAAAACATATACATGCTGTACTAGAAATTCTGGTAGTACCTTTCTTACATGTGATTCAACTCTCCCAAACAAAATTCCGATTAAAAAGCAGAGGATATTTTATACATGCTAATTTGACTAAACATATTTGCAGTTATTATAAATATGGTTATTTCATATGATTTGTGCACTTCACTTATGCACTTTTTACTTAACTTATTCAAGATATTGGATTTTTTTAGTGGATATGAAAAGTCATACACATTGCTAACGAGTAGCAGATTGCCTTTTAAATAAGGAGCAAATAAAACATGTTGGGAATTTTTCCTGAAAGAAGGCTAAAGGGGTTGCCATGGTAATTATTCTAATTTGAGATTCACTACATCAACAAATATTTTACTTTTGAATTTTTTTCCTATCTCTAGATATCGTTAGAATCTGACAAAGACAGTCAGGAGTACTGTTATGTTTTTTTAGACTGTCAACAGCTCATTGTGGCACAGTCTCTAAGGGAGTACCAGGCTAGCAAAGCAGTTCAGATTTGTGCTAAGGCAAGCATGAAGTGCTTCTGCCTTTGTATAGCTGCCCAAACTGTATTTAACCAAGTCCCAAATTCTGTAGCTGTCTCCAGACCTCATTCATATTATCTTTCCTGCAAGCTCCTCTGCAGATTTATTTTTTCTGATAATATTTTAAATAAAACAGTTAAATGTAGGTTTGAACATCTCTGAAGTTTGCGGTAGTTCGTATCAAGTGCTGAACTTTATGGCTAAAATCCTTGTTTTATTAAAGGAGGGTTTTGTGCAGTAGTAGAATAAAGTAATATACTTCCAGCAATATAAAGCCAATTTCAGCCTTGTTACCCTACCATTTCATCTAATATTGGCTTAAGCAATATATTAATATCAAGTAATTAATCTTTGACCCTGTGTTGAAAAAACTGTCTGTGCTCGAGAGCTCAGGATGTAGCCTGAAGCCACTGTTCGTATGCGGTCTGCTTTCAGAAAATTTACTCAAGAATTGAGATTCGTGGTAATAGCAATATTACAGATCTTTTTCAATGAATTCATAGTAAATTGCTTCTATTTATTCACTAGACTATGTTAGCAACATCATTCCTATTTCTGCAGCTAATTTAGGGCTTTCAGCATTTTTATCTACTTAGAGGTTTTTAAGACTACCTTTCAAATTCCCAATAAGTTTTGTCATTTGGGGTCCAGTCAGTTCAAGAGAACACTGTCAATTGAAAGTTTTGGGGTTGGTTGTTTTTGTTATTGTTGTTGCCTTGGTTTTTGGTAATAAATTGTATGCTTTCATTACTGCTTAAATAAAAGCTTCGTATTTCTAGTAGAGAAGGAATGCTAGTGAGTAAAGCACTTTAAGCATTTGTGGCTCTTTTTGTGTCTATGAGAACTGGTTTTTAAATAAGGATATTTCAAGTGAGGTGGGAAGCTTATAACTTCACCAGAAAATGCACCATGTTGGGACACAAATAGCAATGTTTGCCTTAGAGCTTAATTACTACATTCTAATTCTTAATTACTACATTACATACAATCAACATTTTATTTTTCATTAGACAGTTGTTTTATTTTTACTGTAATATTTGTATTTTAAATAATAAAACTTGTTCATCTACACAGTCTTTTTATATTTGCATAGTATTACCTGAAGTAGCAGTATAAATTCATTAGTGTCTGCAATGGGGGTATGCTAGCTCTTGCAAAATGGCATGTATCTGCTCTAAGTATCTCTAGCCTTTTGTTAATCTAAATTGTATTTTCCATTATATATATATATAATATATAGTATTATATAATGTATAATATAATATATATATTATGTATATATCTTATATTTACGTATAATGGCAATATAAATTGTCATTTTCCCCAAAGAACCTCTTTGAATTCAGTGGTATATTTGCTTGGGTAAGTGTTCCTGTGTCAAGTTACTAGGGTACAGTACTACTAATTTGTCTGTTGGTTCTTTGCTTATTTAAAAGTCTTAAGTCTTTTAAATTCATGGACTTCTTTCCAAGATATACCAATGGCTCTCTCAAAAAGAGCAATTCTGTTGCAGTACATAAGAAATCTGTTTTCCAAAAGACTATTTTAAACACAAACTATTGAACTATAATTTTAAAACCTGTGCAGTTTGAACCTGCAACTGCAACAATAGGTGTGATTTTAATTGTAACTTGTGGAATATCTTCAGGTGAGGTAAATAAATAAAAGCATTGCAATTTCAAAGTCTGTCTTTAACAGAAAGAAAAAGCAGTCCGGCTGCCACACCAGAGGAATGGAAGCTGTTGTAATTTTAATGAAATTGCACTTGTTTTTTGTTGTCTGTAGTCGTGCATTTTCTTGGCCAAAAAAAAAAAAAAATAGTGTTCCAGCCAATAGCATTCTGAAAATAAGCTTTTACAATAAAATTTTACAACATTCTTCCATTTGCAGCTCAAGGTACATCCCACAAGGCTGAACCAAGTACCAGGAGTATGTGTTGCTATCTCTGTTTAGAGTGCCAGTCAGTATAAAGCACCAAATAAATATCAAGAAGGCCCAGATGTGGCCTTAAGCATGATGTTGGTAGCAGAGGGAAGTGGAGGTCACTGCACTGGTTGTGATGAAAGCCAGCATCATAACGATTTGGGACAATGAGCCTCTACTTGCACTGTTCCTTCTCAAAAACAAAGACCACAATTTTTGTTTTCTTCTGTATTCCTATTCAACAGCTTTCATGAATGGGCTTTTTCAGATGATTAGGTGAGAGGTCATCACACAGATTATACATGTATGGTTTACCAGGACAAATTCACCTCTGAATATGAAAAGTGCAACCAACAAAATGAGCTTGCTAGCAGAATGACAGAAAGCACACTCCAATAGTCAGAGTGGGATTTTTGGATTAGTCTGACAGGAAACTAGTTTTCTTTTCTCCATTGTAGGTGAGCTGCTTATTCAAGATTCCTTGGGGTTATAGGAGAGATCTGGGGGAACTGCGAGGGTGGCTGTGTCTGACTAAGCTGGAGAAAAAAAAAATAGCCTTTATAATGTATAATAAAGTCTGGGAGTAACCCCACTAAAGAACAAGAACCCGCATTTCCCTACAGCAAGCTTTGAGCTAGCTTTGAGTTCCTAATTGGACTGATGTTGAGATGTGACTGTTCTGACCCTCAACAGTTTTTCTCGTCAATATGCTCTGCCTGTTTGCTCTGGTTTGTCCTAATCCTAGGTTACGAACATCCTAGTGCTCTGTGCTTTGCCTTGCTCATTACTCTGTGTTCAGATAGCAAGCCTTAATGAGGCCCTTTAACTTAAGCTGTAAATGGAGTAAGAATAACAGATCTAGACCCCTTGAAAATTATGCTTCCCTTCCTTCCCTCTCCCCTCTGAACAGAGCAAGAGAGAAATAGCTTACCAACTGGGTTTTTCTGTTTTTACTAGCTTATTAGTGTTAATCGGAGGCAGTTTTTCCGGTTTTGTTCATTTTCTTTTTAGTATGTTGTCATTTACAAAGAGATAAGTAGTCCATAAATGTAAATCCATGCTTTTCTTTAGAATTTTTACATAAACAACCAAAGCTTCTCATATCATTGAAGGTCATTAAAATTTAATGCTGTGTAAAGTTCAGTGATCAGTGTATCCATTTAGTAAACATGCCTTTTTGTACAAGCTTTTAGTTTTTTCTTATTATTCAGGTGAAGTCATTACTGAAGTATTCCAAATTATATATATATTTATATTTTTAAATGAAGTTCTTAAAAGCTTCCCCTGGCTTTTAAAATTACACTCCTTAAATTACTAAAAGGTTATTTTGTTATGTGATGTTGTATTTAGCAATAGCTGTTTGTTTTTCTTTCATTTTACTATTTTTTTTGCCTTTGAAACAGTAAAAACAAAATCATTAAAGTGTTCTAAAATGGGAAGTTTTCTTTTCTTTGGCTACAGTATAAATAGGATATTTACAAAGAGCAAGCTGAACCCTTTTATTGCTTAAGTATTCTTAACTAAAGTCTAATGAAGATATTTTGCTCGGCAATATTCTTGTTAGTTCTTTCTCTTGTTCCGGCTGGACCAAACTACCTTTATAACCTGCTGCAGGAGCTGTGGTCATTAAGTTTATGTATGTCTTGCTATGTAGTCTCCAGCTTACCTCTTAAGACATTATCAGGCTTATTCCAGACTAGATAATTGCTTCAACAGAGAAAATTTTAGCATAACATGGGAGCTGGAAATAACGTGAAGCTGTCCATCTACATATATCATTTTTCATGTTCTAAACTGAAATAACATTGTGGTCTAGCATCAGATCTTATAAAGGACTTTTATGACCAGATCATTCATTCTACGTTGCTCTATTCAGCAACATCAAGGTGTCACCGCATTACGAGCTTTCTGTGAGGAGTATATTCTATTTAGAATTTGCTTCCCATAGCTTTGGCACTATGAAAACAAATGCTGTTCCAGAATGCTCCTGTGTACTTAAAATAAGTATTCATAAAGTTGAAAACTAAATTCATTAGTTGCCTCACTTGTTGATATCCAGAAAATTTTTCATCTAATGCTTGTAGATAACTATCCATTCGTAATTAACTGTGGGCTGGATGATCTCAATTTGAACCTTAAGAGGAAAGTTTAAATAGAAGAAATGCAACACACAAAGACAGTCTTGGTAGGCACATAACTGAATGCGAATGGAGAGCGAGAATTACCCTCATCACATCAAGTCTCTGGTTGAGCATATTATATGGTTCAGTAAAGGGAAGGTGCTGTTCTCACTCAGACTACAGTAATGCATTCACAGGAGAGGTGCTGGACTGACAACTTTGTGCAGAGTTTCAGTATTTTGCATGGTGTCTGAGTGACATTATGTGTACGGATCTGTGTGTATACTTATATAAAGATATACGTATGTACGTAATAGCATGATGTACAAAAATTTATGTAACAAATAACATTACAGTAACTGTTGTGTGCAAAATTGATCAAAATATACATTAACATGAATATACAGGCAACGGTTCCACAAGGATGCATTTAAGCACAGTAAATATCCAGGTATAAGTGTTTCAGCTCCTCATCATACTTCCAGTTCTCCCCCATAAGCAATGGGGGTGGAATGTAGCTGCCTGGCTTCCAGGTGTAATCACTCATTTTTACCATAATTGATTATGAATGTTAAACTGCAGGTGAAAATGAGAAGCTATTTTTCAATATTTGGTCTTAAAGTCACACTTACTGTGGCTTATTTCCTATTTTAAATGGACTTTTGCTTTTTTAAGTAAGAAATCAAACCAGGTTTCACCATTTGAAAAAATCAATACGAGTGTGCTTTGGTTTTGTCTTTGACACGGATGAAATGACTTTCCTCTGATTGGTTGTATTTTTTTGTTTGTAATAAGTAACAGGGCTGCTTCCAGCCTGTCTTGCAAATACACACCCAACGATGCACTTGCATTTCTACTCCTGTATATGAAATATGCTCTCTGGTTCCATGCAAACTGAGTTTGGATGAGAGACATTTTCAGACAACAGGCTTGAGTAGTTAATTTGGCTAATGGTGACTAGCTAGCTTCTTTATCAAAGACAAACCAGGAACTCTTTCGTACTTTTGTACAGCTCAATGATGCCTCAGTGGTCAACTGTTTCTCAAGCCAAAGAACAAATATGAACAGTTGTCTCTGTCTTTACACGTAGTATGTACTAACTACTGGCTGCGATGACTGACATGACTTCTTTCGTTGTGAAAGAGCACAACCTGCTTCTTGAGTTTCATCTGATTACTCTAATGGTTAAGTTCTGCCTGTGGTTAAGGCATTTCAGCATCTTGGCTGAATTGCATTCAGGCTACTAAAAGGTCCATGATTCAAACTATCTTATGATATTACCATGCTCTGTACAGAATGTGCTAAAAATCCACATGCTTTTCTGTCTATACACAGAATGTGCTATGAGTTTTAGGAGTCCTTCTGTTACCTTGCCCCCTGTTTTACTGGATTTGTATTTTTTGCTGGAAACAGTCTTTCCCATAGGATTGTGAACCACATAGCTATGAGGAATGAGTATGTACTGGTAAGAATATTCTCTGCAGAACACTCTTTCATGTTGGTATCTCTTTCTTTAGGCTGTGCCCGGACTGCTGCAGAAATTTGTTTATTCTTCTACACTTTATTTTTATTTTGGATTTTTATTTCTACTGAGATCTCATTCTCATATTCAGTTGGGTTTTATTTAGCAGCTCAAAAGATAATGGGGACAGCAGTGCCTGGAGTCACCTGAGAGCAAGGTTTTTCTCCTAAGTTTTACAGATAAGCAGCACCTGTGTTCTATCCATTTATTTTCTTTCATTGTTTTCCAGATCAAAATCTGTGCATCTGAAGGTCATAGAAATGCTTGATGTGTGAATATGCAGTTGCTTGCTCTTACTCTGCTGTTGCTGCTAAAAAAGTACCCTTCCCTTGCTTAAGTTTGGGCATCTGTATTACAGCAGTCTGCAACAGTCTGACTAGGATCAGATTCTCTCAGCTGCAGCTTTACAGAAATATACTGGGCCAGAATCATCCCTCTGATTTACCAGACATGGATATTCTGTTGGTGGAGGTTGCATGCCTATATCTTTTATTGTTATTACCTATCTCCCCAGATCTTACATCACAGATCCTTGCACTTGCATGAAACAAACTTTATCTCTTCCTAGAGTAATTGATGTAGAGGCCAACATCTCAAAAAAAAAAGAACTGCTTTGCACTGAAGTCTAGAAAACAGACTTCATTCTTAGGCATTTTGTGCCTAAGGCTAGTTAATGCTTTTAAATCACTGCCTGAATGGATGTTAAGCTGTGCTGCTGGGGGAAGCAACAAGGAGAGGGAGACCCCAAGGGAGAAGACATGAGATCTTGTCAAAATTCTATTTTTACATGTAATTCTCCAGTCAGAATTCTGTCACGCTATCAGAGCACACCCTTCTGTTCCAGCAGACTCCTGTATCTTCAGTCCATCAGTAGGTGTAAACAGACTGAAACGTGTGTTTATGGCTGATGCTTTCAAGTTAGCATTAGGAAAGATTCCAAAGAAACAATATTTTCTCATTTATAATGCAGAGTTGTTCTTGTAAATAACTTCTGTTGCACATCATTTTGTTGTCCTTAAAGTTAGGGAATAGATTTTTGTGGATGAAAGGCTTTCTCCAAATGGTGCATTACTCTTCAGACCTGTATGATGCTGCCATTCACCGTCTGTGTAAGAACCCTTATTAGCTCCACATGAGTTCTGGCTGGCTTTCTGGCTCATCTATCAGGAAAAGATCAGGCTGTCCTGTACATGGGATTAGTATAGTTGAAGTTTTCTAAGATAATATGCTTGGACCTTGAATTCAAATAGGCAAATTAATAGGCAGAGTACCTGATAAATAATTAACTCCAGGGCTGACCTAAGTCTTCAGTCTTTTTGGAATTTTCTCTTAACTAAGTTTTTAATGGTATTTTGTAGACCGAGGAAGCTGCTAGTGGTTAGTTTGATTTGGGCTTATCTCTGTTTCCATTGAACTAATACCTGAAAAAAAGTAAAGTTTCTTTACAGACTTCAAATAGCAATCCATAAAGGAAATGGGGAAAAAATCCAAACAGTTTTATACAGCTTACTATAACTGATAGTCCTTGGGAGAGGACTGAATAAATAATAGTAGACTAAATCACTTTTAAAACGATAAAATAAATCTCATTCTCTCACAGTTGATGTTCTTTTTTTCCTCTTGCCGTTGCGGAGGATGTAAGTCATTTGTTAAGTACAGCAATAGAGTTAGTCTGCAGACTACTTTACCCAAAACAGTTTTTGTTCTTACCTTTCAAGTCTGCAATCTGGTAAGGTAGATGTACATGACAGATTTTTTTTTATAAATAAATGAATAATAAAATGTGGTTAGACTTTATTTTTCCCCCATGTATTGTAATATCAAAAAGAGCTTGGCAGGTACTTTAACTTTCCTGTGGCAGGTATGCACATAATTATTCCTCATCCTTGCAAATGTTAAAAAAAAAAAAAAAAAAAAAAAAAAAGTTGCTGGCCAGGATTAAAATTGAATTTTGCCTTGTGGTGTTATAGAAAGACAGAAATTAATTTTAGTGGTAAGAATTTCATCACCTAGCTATTCAATTCTTTTCATTCAGTCAGTCTTTAACTGTTTTGAGAATAAAATGCAGGAAAAAAGGGCTTTTTGAAGCCTGCATAGTTGCCATTACCTCTGACTGACCTTACACTGATGAACTCTGGAATTGCATCCTTCTCTTAATGTTGATTTTGTAATGCTGTTTTGTGAGAGCTGTCACATGATGAGAACCAGAACATCTGCATTGCTGTTTTCTTTAGAATTATGCATGAATATAATTTAAAACTGTATTGTAAGGACATAAGAGATCCCTAGAAGATGGAAGAGACGGGAATTGCAAAGCTACTAGATAGCCTGGACTGGGAGATTCTGATGTGCTAGGAAGTCAAGGTCATAAGAGTCAGCAACAAAAGAAGCGTCAGATGAGAAGGACAAACTTGTTCACAGAGTGGGAAATGCAAACAGCCTTGCATTGCAGTGACTCTGAGGATGCCAACGTGAAAGGAAGCAGTATGGGTCAAGTTAAGCAGAGACAACTGGGGGAGACTGCACAGTAGATCTCTTGTGATCTGTACGAGTTTATGTGGTGTAGAACATGGTATTCAATAGTTTGATTCATACTACTTATTCTTTGTCCTTTATTTTTCTTCCACGGGTCTTAACTGTTCTTCAACTAGCTGTTTTTCCTTTCTCATCTTGCTTTAGCCCAATATTTTCCACTAAATCAGCTAGGATCCCTTTGACCACAATGTGTTTTTCTTGCATCTTCAACAAAGCCTGATGCTATTTTGTGTAACTTCATTTTGTGATTGTTGTTCTTCCTACTACAGAAAAAAATCACCTTTTTTTTTTTCCCAGTAACAGTGAAACTATTTGTATAAGCCAAACTATTTGTATAAACCAAAGCAGATGTAAATACAGTGTCAGGACAGAGAAACTGCTGTTAGCAAATATGAATGTCCATAGAGTTTAAACTTCAAGTAAGTTTTTGTTGCCAGCAGGGGAACTCTTAACTATTTAAAATCAGAATCCATCCCCTCTAATAAATAATTACAAGTATCCTTTTCGTAAACAAATTACTACCAATATGCAGTTAATCTCTTAATTAAGTAGTTTGCTTTAATTCAGAGACTATCTTTTATGACAAATTATTTTTATAAGAGCAAAGCTATTTCATTAGTTTCCCAAGATGAGGCAACGATTAATTATATGCATCTTTTTTTTCCTTATTGATAAATAATCTATTGCATGTTTTGTTGCAGAAAAGTATTAGTTATGCTTGCTTATAGCTTTTATTTCAGAAATTGCTTTTGTAAGGAAAGTAATATGTGGAAATGCTGAGCAATTGTGACCTCTGCTGGAAGCATTAAAATTGATTCCAATAGAGAGCAACCACTGGAAGCGGCATTGTTATTGTTACTTCAGGCACTAATTTGCATGTGCTAGGCACTGAACAAATGGATTAACAGATTGTACCTACTCTGAGAAGTTTACAGGATAAATAGAAAATATAAATGAATCCAAAGAGGGCATCAGTGGCAGGACTAGACAGAATCTGTCTGCCTCTTGGACTGCTTGCACTACCTCTGAAATAGTATGAGCTATTGATAAATAATCACCGTGCTTATGCACGTGGCTATACGTGTGATAAGACAAGTACTCCAACTCCAGAATCACGGTTTGGAGAAATATTCCCCAGGATTCTGTATCATTGTTTCTAAATAAGTGAAAAGTTCATTTGCAGAATTTCTGCTCAGGAAGAGATTCAGTATTGAGTTTCTGCTGGAAACAATCTGACAGTCCTGCTTGTGTGCCAGGAGGAGCCTTTTGTGGAAGTACCAAGAACTAAATCATTGATCTGGAAACGCTGTGAGTCACCCATTCACGATTCCAGCTCAGAGAATCTTGAAATGCTCTTACCCCCGGTGTTTGAAGTGGTGCTATTCTGAGGCTGTGCTTCAGCATGAAATGTACGATAAATCACAAATTTAATTTATATTCTTGGAAAGAGATGTTTACACTTTACAGTCAGTTCATGCTTCAGTGCAAATTGTTGAGTTTTTGAAAAATGTAAACGAACTTGGAGCTTTTCGTGGAGTGGAGTATTTGCCATCCTGAACATATGGTTCATTAAGGCTTCAGCAACTGTTTACTGTGGTTAAAAACAGGGCTATGGGAATTCTAAGAAGCAATGTAGTAAGATCAGAGTTCTTGAAGTCGGAAGGCCCCGAAGCCAAGGCCATCTTGCTCTTCCCAGTGCATCCCTACCTTCTGTGAAGATCTGTATAATGTTTTGCATGTTGTTTTTGAAATATATTTATATTCTGATTGTCAAGTCAGGCGTATTAATATGATTGTTTTATGTACAAGTGTTATAATGAAAAATCAGTGTGCGTGAAACTAGTTAGGAACTGGCATTAGTCCTCTTCATTGTATACCCAGGCCTGGTCGTCATACTTGAGGGAACCAGTTCATTAACCAAATTAAACCTTTAGGCAATGTTTGAAGTAAATGGGGAAACTTGCATTGATTTTGGTAGGGTGATGAGGTTAGCCCTAGATAGCTTGCAATCTATAAATAGCTCATTAAGAGAAGGGGGAAAGAGGGAAGAGGTCAGAGATGGAGGAAGACTGTGGTAAGAGCTCTGCAAGCCTTCAGGCTGTTCCTTATCCTTTCAGCAAAGCAATTGGGAGTGGCGTTGTCATATCTTTAAATTCCTGGAGAAGGTGAAGATTTCAGAGAAGACTTCAAGTATTATTTACTGACAACAGAAATGAACTGGGAAATGAAATGAGGAATATTTCTCTCTTCCCCAGGAGAATAAATATTGAGACAGCATTTGTGATGAAATTGTTTGAAATATAAACCAAACACCAAAATAATCATTCTTCATTTCTTATGGATTTTAATCTTATACATCCCTTTTTTCAATCAGTGCATTCAACATATTGACTTTTCCAGTGTTCTTTACGGTACTTTTGTGTCACACCCTTAATAGTCACGCTTCAGCGATATGCCCTGAGTTATCCCAGATCCCCTCTACAGCTGTAGAGCTCATCTAAATTGGGTGATAAAATTGTGGCTCATAAGGAACATTAGATGATATTCTTTGTTCACTTGTAGATTTTAGAATAAATAGAATCCTAGAGGTTTTGGGGTGGGGAATGTAAAAGCAACTTCTTTCAAGTCCTGGCAGAACACTTGCAGCAAAATCCACAAGCTTGCAGGAAAATAAGTTATTTTTTGTGTAAACATTCAGTGAAGACTGCTTTAATCTGTTATTACAGTTAGTTTTGAAACACTGTGGGCCAGCTGGAAGTCATGGCTTGACATTGAGCTTATTGCATGTAATTTTATAGCATGTTTATGGAGGAGGAAGAAGAGATATGTGTTCTCTTGACTTCTCAAAAAATAAATAACTAGCTTGGGCTGCATAAGGGGCTATAAATGATGAAGATGGTTACAGGCTGGATTACCATTGTCCACAACCCAGTTTTACTTGTAGGTGTACTTTACATTTTTAAAGCAAACTTGCACCTTCTTGGTACAAACGTGAGCCATGAAGGTACATAAAAATGTCTGTTCTCCCTTCTCCTGCCTTATCCCCCATTTTCTATTTCAGTGTGTTTCTCCACCTAAAACTGATTGGTTTTAATATGACTTCTCCAGATCCACTCAGCATATTTTAGAAGGCTTGGAAACTGTTTTTCCAGAATCTGTGGTGAAGTGTGAACATATGCCTATCTCTTGACCTACTGTCTTTAATCCAGTAGTTTCATTTGATAATTTGCAGGCTTGTTTTCTGTCCCTGAGGGAAATGATTCACACAACTGTTTCACACAATGCTGTGTAATTGTTTTCTCCTACTGTGTCTCTGAAATAGTTTGCTTTTATGGATAAGGCACATGCTTTGACACAGTATATGTGGTATATAAAATGTTCTTTCTGACTGGCTGTCTCAAGTATATTGCACGTTTAGATGAAACACTATTTTTGTTTCCCCTTTCTGTGTTCTGTCCTCTAAATTTTGACAGAAATGACTGTAGGCATTGTGCTGATATTTGTCTGATAGTTGTCTGTGGGTATAAAAGCAGTCCTTTTTGAATATTTAGTTATCTAACGAGGAACTGAGCCATCAAAATGACCTGAGCAATGACCCAAAATACTACCCACTATTTACAGATTTGGAAGGTTGTAGGAGATGCTTCTCTTCAAAGAGTATATAGTATGCAGGAAGATAGATTTTTTTTCTTAGGCAAAAAAAAAAGTGAATGTCTTGCAAAATAATAGATAAACTCGATTAAACTGCTATTTCATCTCATCCCACACCCTCCTGTGCTAATAACCAGTAAGGTATCATGGCACAAAAGCAATAGGAAACAGAGCAAGTCAGGCAACTTACCCGAGAAGTCTTCCTTGTCTTTGTCAGTGGGAAGCATGGGGACTTTATCTAGAAGCTGTTGGGGGACCATAGAGTGTAATAGCAATTGAAGGACATTATTCTGTGAATTTGGCATTCTCTTTTAACATATTAATGCCCTTCCATCTTCCACAACCTCCACAATTTATACTTAGTATGAAAAATGCTTTGAATTACAACCTGTATTTGTTTTTGAATCTACTGCTAGTTAATTTTGCTGGCTAGCTTAACTACCCCGTTCACATTTTTCCCACTATTTATAGATTTTCTTTTCTCTGCAGAAGAATCCTAAGCACTGCATTGATCAAAGTGAAGACCATCAATACTTACTAAGTTCAGTACATGTCATTTTCCATAAGCTTAATGGAGCCATGCCTTGTCCTAACTAAAAATGTGATCTCTAAAGACATGGTGAAAGAGAAAGTTGTGTTGGTGTGGATAAAGTTGAATTAGTGCCCCAGCATGACTGAGGAGATCAGCAATAAACACGCTGTTTTCTAGCTCGAGTCTTGATCATTGGTCACCTGATGTGTAAAGATGTCCTCACACCTTTTGATAGATTGGTGGTTTCAGTCCCAAGATTTTGGCTAAATTCTAGGTTATCTAGAATTTCATCCTCCTTATCCAGTTGTCATGTATTCTTCACTTTCTATTCTAAAGCATTTATTTGTATGGGGGAGCTCAGCACAATTAGCATGCTATAATTAGCATGCTATAATCCTAAGGCAGCTGAATTGATGGGTGCAGGAGTTCCACCATGTAGGTAATAAAGCACACTTTCACTGGGGGAGAAGACAGATTTTTAGGTAAAATTAATGTTGTTGTTGCTATTGAATGAGGTTCTCATGAAAGGAATTATGCTACCATCAAGCTAAAATGAATTATGACTCAAGATATTAGTATTTTAATAATTAATTCATTACAAAATACAAAATTTATAAAGAAATTTATAAAGATTTGGCCTAAAAGGTATTCCAGACCATTATACTACTTCTTACAGATTTACCCTTCCTAATACCCTTTTACTCTAAATGTAAGGAACAACTTGAAAATTGATTTTTTTCTACCTGTTTCAGCAGCAGCTGGTAAAGGAAAAGCTGTAATAGCTGACCTTTTCGCAAGAAATAGGACACACAGAAATTAGAATGTGATGGTAGCGATCATAATTTGTAGCAAAACCTTTGTCGATTGCTTGAGAAAAAACTTTAATCAGTAAAAAAGAAATGACTTTTGCAAACTTACAGGTGGTGATACGCTATACTAATGATTAGGCAGCTCAAGTATGATGAGAATGTTCCCCTCTTTTGGTGAGGGGAGGGTTGTTTGTTTACTTGCCTCTGTTTTGAAACCAAAGAAGTGTTTTGTACATTGTTAAAGGGATATAGACAACAAATGCTATGCCTTCTGAGATTACAATGAGTAGCCGTTAATTAATTTGTCTTTCCAATATAATAAAGCATATATTTTAAAAATTAATTTCAAAGTGCATATTAAGATAAAATTCTGATCTTTTTGAAATTACACGGGCATTCTACTAAGGAGCTGAATGGAGAAGGACATTAGTCCTTAATCCTGCAAGTAGGATTTAGGATCTAGGTTTTGGAAGCCTTTTTGAGTTTCTCCACTAATCCATTTGATACAGCTTTGAAAATGGAATTTTTCCAGATCAGAGACGTGTGATTTTTACCATACACTTGGGTGCTGAACAGACAAGTGGAATGAGATAGAGCTAACCTGATGAAATACCTAAAATGAAAGAGTAATCATGCCAGGCTTCCTTTGGAATTACTAGAGGGAGAAAATCTAACTCAGTCTTTTGGAGGGGCTCATCTGTTATGGAGCCTAATGCGACTGCATGCCCAGCCAGAGCCCATTTAACTGATGTGCCTGAACTTAGGGGAATCTCACTCAGATCAGATGAAGAATGTACTTGGTTACTTCAGGCAGGACACTGCCTAGATTTTATTGGGACTGAATAGCTTAAAAAACTTGGAAACACACTTAACTTTCTGATAGTTAGTGCTTAGTCCAAAAGAGGTTTAACGATTTTGGTTATTTTATATATAAAATTGGTTAGATTTTGCCATAAACAGTGAAGGCATTACAAGATGAGCATCTGAAAATGTAGTTTTCTATTAAGATATACTCTTAATTTATGAACAGTAGTACTCATTTAAATCTGTGAAACTACAATGTCTGTAAAATCTTAGTGAAGAGCTAACATTCAAAGTATGTATTGTGCATGCGTTAACATTTCTCAGAGGTTGGGGTGAAATATTTGAATCTGAGGTATTCAAGACAGATACTGACTGACAAATAACACAAACAACATGAAACCCTAGGCTGGTGAGAAGGAAGGTGGAAGAAAATTCATTTCTCAGCTTCTGGTAGGTACACTGCCTGAAGCTGAGAGCTGAAAGCAGTAAGTACAGACTTAAGTAATATTTTATATATAAATACTATTGTCACTAGTTGAAGTAGGTTCTTTATTACATTAGTATTCTGAATCTTCTGCACTTCTTTTGTGGAGGAATTGCTCTCTAACTTCAGCAGTAGATTTCTAGCTCTAAGCCTAATACAAAGGGAATGCAAGGGAGAACCTTCTATTTACTGCATTCTCTGCTGCTGGAAAGCCAGCAGAGGGAACTTAAGTAACAAACCCTCTTCCCAGAGCTTATTAATAATACAAAGGTACATAAACAAATCAACAAAACTCTGCCATGATAGCCTATTCCCTATGGGAAACAGGAGGGAAAAAAAAATCAGTAGCTGTTGAATGGAAAAGGATAAAATCAGTATGGAAAGGAAATTTTTCTTCTAGTAGTTGAGTTCACTAAAATTAACAGCAAAAAATTAGTATCTTAAAATCCAGGAGTCTATCAAATTTGTAGAGGAAAATATGGTACCACTACGTTTTTAGTTTTTTCTCCATACCTAAGAGACTTACTGAGTTTGGCTTTTCCTTTTTTTAAGTGACTTCAGATTTTCAAAAAGTAAAGTAATGATGACTTCTTTCCTGCTTTGCATACCGATGGCTTACAGGTGCTGGGACTTCAGCAAAAATACTCAGTGTTTTTACTGATCTTTCTAATGCAGTACAATAAAATCCAAGGAAGGCCTAAGTCCTTTTATTTCTTTACCTATCTCAGCTGAGCAGTCAACACTGTAGAAAATAAGAGACGAACAAGCAGGAAAACTCTCTTTAAAGGAGCTACATGAGGTCACCAAGTATCTGACTTTTTCAAATAAAGCAAACAACTACTGTGCTCCAGGATCACTTCTCAGATGAGTGGCAGAGCTGGGAGAATGCTAGTTCAATTTGCATGGCTTCCTATGCCAGCCTGGGGAGCTTAATGCACTTGTTTCAAATGTAATGTGCATAGCATCTTACTATTTCAAGGGTGTAAATTGTTGGCATCCTTGGGGAAGATAATTTTGGGAAAGGATTCAAAGGTCTGGAAGAGACATGAGAAGAAGTCATGGGAGTGTCCTCAGATGTTTGTTTTTTATTGTTATTTTTATTTTTATACTGAATATTTATAGCAGTGTTTCTGTTGTAGAAAGGTTGGGTTTTATTTAAGTTATGATTTCAAAGATTTACTGAAGATGTGATGGCTTTCTAGAAAGACTGATGAGTATCTAAGAATTTTATAATGTCAAATTCTGCTGTTAAAACCCAATATTGGTTGTACGCTGACCAGTAAGCACTCTGTAAAAAGGTGTCCTCCCTCCTAGTTTTTCACTTGAAACATCTAATTAGAGAACAGTTACTGAAACAGGTGTCAGTGTTCTATAGACTTGTTGGAAGTATGGTTAATTTACAGTTCCACACAAATTTATTTCATATTGCCACTTCTAAGCCCCTAGTTTGGGGGTGGTCTGCTTGTGCAAGCCTAGCAAGTTATGCACAGTTTTTATTTGTTTTTATCTCTATAAATAAATTTGTTTTATGGCTTTGATAACAGGAAGCTAGACCCCTCAATAAAATTTTGCTGAGTTCCTTTCCTCCTCTATGGGTCAATACACCACTTGGCTGCCTGCCTCTTAGCAGCCAAGCAATCAATTCCCTTAAGAAAAGACAGACTGATTTCCAACTTGCTGTGTACTTAATAATAGGTTCAGTTCATTCCATTGTCAAAATGATTTTATTTTGCTGAGATAATCTCTTTCCAGTAGTCCTAAAGTGTCATCTTGTGGTTGGTACTGGTTATGATTTTATATCAAGAGAAAATGTACCTAAGCACCAAAACCAGAAAATCTAAGTTCTCCTCTGGATATTAATAAGGTTAAACTGGGGAGTCAAGATTTAAGAGACTGCATCATTGGGGGTTTACTTTAGAAATACCTAATGGTAGGTAAAAACTAAAATTTACTAAGAAGTTCATAATTCATTTGGAAGATACCAATAGACTTTTTTGTGGTTAAATGTCTTCATATGTTGTAAGGATGCATAAAAAAAGTCGTAATGAATTATTAGATCTTCAAAATGCTCATTGGGTTGCTATGTAATCCATCTTAATTTCAAACTTTAATGAAACAAACAGAATTGAAATATCATCAGAACTGAAATAATTAAACTATCACACTGGTCCCAGGGTAACAGAGCTCAAATATAAACTGGCTTAAATTAGCACAGAGCATCTCAGCTTGCTCAGCTATGCAGTCAATCTGATGTTCCTTCTGAGGGCAGTAAAAAGCCATTTTGAGTGTTTTGAGACTGAATAGCCTACAGCATCTTGCATCAAGCAAAGGAATCCAAATCTTCTAGAGGGATTTCCTCTGGGAGCTTTGAAAAATGGTGTGGGGAAGAGCTTTGGCTGTTGCAATATTTTTGTCTCAACATTTTTGCTATGGCAGTTTGTTGCTATTTTAAATTATTTTGCTTTGATATATTTACTAGGAATAGAAACAATTTTGACATTTAGCTTTTACAGTTTAAGGTTTTTTTGATAAATTTAAAATTGTCCTAATCCCAATTCAGAACTTTGCCAAGCTCTGGAATTTGCATTTTTAAATCATTTAGATAAGAACTGTCTGTTCTCTACACTTACATTTAAATCACTCACTGATATTATAGCACCTAGATTGTGGTTTTTTTTCCATATTTGTGAGATTCTTCTTGGAAAAGATATTTATGCTTCCTGCAAAATTGTACACTATCCAAAACTATTTTCAAACAAGCAAGATGAAATTTCATCTCACTCAAATGCAAAACAGTCCATTTGACCTCAAATGTAGCATTTTATTTTCAGACACTTGTAATTTTTTCATGTTTCTGTTTCCTTTTTTTTTTTTTTAAAGGCAAAGAATAAATGATTTTATTCATAGGAATGAAGTTAGTATTTCCACTTCTACAGCAATTCTAGCCTTACAGCTTCTGTACCAAATGAGGGCAATCCAACTTCAATTTTAATTCCTTAAGAAACTGAAAAACTCTCTCTTTGCTCCAGTGTAGTTCTCAGACTGAGTTATTTTGGACTTCAGGAATTATGATAGTTTTGTGCCCATTCTCTCCTACTGGGAGTGTGCCAGTTTCTGTGGTCAGAAACGTGTACTAGATCTCAATTTCCTATCTCACATGTAACTGACCCAAATATTGGGACATGGAACCATGTATGTATTCCCTGCCCCAAAGCACTTGAGATCTACGTCCAGTTGCAAAATCACCAGTGTAATTAATGCACAGACAAGTTGATTCTTCAGAGATAAGAGCTGCTAAAGAAAAGAAATTTCTGCTATGAACACCCAACGCTTTTCCTTAAAACAAACTTGTGTAATATTTTCTACTGCAGAACATCTCCCTAAAGTACATTTTTGAGTTGCAAGCCATGAATTAGCTAGCAAAGATATCCACTACAGTGTTAACTCCAATGAATTCTGCTTGTGAAGTACTGCTAAAGGAAATAGGTATTGATTAAAGATATTGATTTCTGACAAAATGGAGGACTTGTCTCATTGCTGAATTTTGAATCTTTAAATAAGAAGACTTTAAATAAGAAGACTTGATAGCAGTTGCTAAACCCTATTGTTTGTATTGCAGAGGTATCCAGAATCCCAAACTGAAATGTTCCACTGAACAGATAGACATTAAAAGTATTTTTAAAATATATATTAAAAATAAATAAATCACCAGTAGAAAGAGAGAATGGAATGAAACCTAAAACTACCTGTTTCATGGATTAAACCTATTCTTTGATTTGTGAGAACATTTGGATCTTTGTCTCCAAAGGCTAAAACTTCCTAGGTCAACTGAGATTGTGCAAGAGCAACTACAAAGATGACCTTGGCTTTTCCTGGAGATGATCGTTCAAATGCTTAACCAAATCCTGCCTACTTTAATATTTCTTTGATTTCACCTAAGATTCTCCGTCTGCTTTAACTGTGAAAAATTTTTAAATGTATATTTATACAATCTTTTATGGTCTGGTTATTGAGACACTGTCAAAACATCATAATTACACATCACTGTTTTTTTTTAAGTCCACTAAAATTCTTCAGAGAACGCATAATGTTTTTTTGGGTTTCTTTTTTTTTTTTTTAATTGAGTCTGACCCAGGCACAAGATCTGATTTCATATCAGAAGACAAGTAATTTGCAAATCTTTCAGGCACGATTACACAGTTACTTTCTAGGATTAATTACTGCAACTGTTTTCTCATTGCCCGCCATAACCCTGACACTCTTTTACAGTTTCCATAAGTGACACAGAATTCTGCTCCTAGACTATTTTAATCTTGTATTACTAGCTTGTCACCACGTTTGCCCACCTGGCAAATATTTTGTTAACATCAGTATCATGTTGCATGTAATATTATTTTACAAATTCCATATCCTGTGCACAAGCTTCATGTGTTCTTTCTTTATGCTCGACTGTGTATCTTTCTGGTTATTGGTGCTGTTTTCCCTGTCATCCCTGAGTATTACCTGTGGGGTTTTGTGGCTTAGTTGATATGTGCTGTTTATGTTCTGTTACAAACGTGATCAGATGTTGTCAGGTCTGACCTAGTACTCACTGAAGTCAATGAGAAGATGTACGTTGACTACGTTCGTTCTAAAAACTCAGTTCTGTATGTATCTTAATTCCTGTTTATAATATAATACTTGGAACAGTATATCTTAGACCAGAGACACTGATATCTTGTGAGTAAAAAATTCATGGCAGGCTACTGAAAAGTCAGCCTAGCTTGCTGCAGACAGGCATTAATGCAATTTTAACTTAAATGTGATGAATTCCTGAAGGAATTTGATGGAATTCCAATATTACATAAATGTTCGTGTATTCAGCTTAGGTAAAGAAGCTTGAGTCAAACTCATATTGTCAACGTTCCTTATGTTCAACTCTGGTACAAGTTCTGTTTCAGATATTTTTTGCAATAAAGCTAATGAGATTAATGTTTTTATTACTTTTATGTTGAAAATATTCTTCAATATCACTGAATAATTCTGTGGTTTAAATAATGAGGTATAGTTAGTGGTCCCAAAGAAGTCTTGCTGCTGATTGTGGAGAATCCATTCATTTTGGATGCTAGCTCTTAGTTTTTCTAGCTTTCAGATAACCTAGAAATACATCAGACGTTTTTCTTCAGTGTCAGCAATTGCTGTGGCTGTTACAGGATTGTTAGTTAACTATTTGCAAAACTGGAACAGAGTTATAGTTTAAAACAATAGTGAAATTGAATGTCTAACCTTCTTATCACTGTCTGTTGTTCTGTGCAGAGAGCGAGGATCATCATTGACCAAAGGATGGACCGTAATTTGAAATACAGGTATGTACATATGTTCAATCACCTTCTCAAAACATGAAGACGTGTGACAAGTGCCTGAAAATAGTTTGCTATTCATATTTTTCTGCATACACAGAAGGGAAAACTGTGCTTGACCTGCAGTAGTGAGTTTACCAGGGAACACAATTCATCTATCAAAATATTTCATAAGGGTTCCATCAAAACTACAAGATAAAGCTTCACACATTTTATGTAGGTTTGTCTGCTTCTCTCCAGTAGTCCCAGCTGGATACAAATATCTCTTATTTCATTGTCCCTGCACTCTGCAGGGATCCATTACTATTTCTACACATAATAAAATGCATCATGAGTTTGGGTGGCTCTGCCATCGAGTCCAGTTCAGCCTTTTTGAGTTTTACTTGACATAGTGCCTTTGAAAACAAAACCTAATATATGAATGAAATCCAGCCCCACTACTTCACTTTGAATGCCCTCTTATCATTTAGTATTAGTACACTATTAAAAAGTGATGCTTCATTTTGGTCCTAACATATAGCAAGTGGGATGCTAGCATTTTCTTTGCTTTCTTAACATATGTAAAACAAAACAGGAACTGTTGATTTGTTTTAAGTAATTTTCATTGTATTTGAGTGGGACAAAGTGATTTGTGTATACAATTTTGTTTCTTTTCGCTTGCTGAAAAATGTGTAAAACTGCACCCCTAAAAACATTCATCAGGCCTTTCTTCTGCAAAATCAAATTATGGTATCATCTCTGTTTTCAGACTGGTAAGATAAGCGTGTTGGAGGAATTTCATTGAAAGTAAATTCTGATATAAATAGAAATTGAAATGTGTAAAGGCAAAGATACTTTCAGGGTTTAATTTGAATTTACAGTTTGAAGGGGGGGAGGCAATTTGTTGTTTTAATAATGAAATTGTAGTTTCTTTGTTTTTTTTTTTTTCCCCTAGTCTATTAAATCTGTTAGTAGCTGTTAAGCTGAATATTTTTCCAGGATGTTTATTTACACAAATTGCTATCCAAATAAAACAGGACTATTGGCGTATTCAAATATTTGTCACAATGCACTGCTCATCTTTCTCCCTTCTAGCTATAGGCTGTGGTTGTCTCTGCTTTTAGGGGATCTATTCTTTGTATGTGATTAACAAAGTATGTGAAGCAAAAGTTTGAGGTGAACAACTAAAATTAGGAAAGATCTAGTTAATCTTCCCTATACTGCCTCTCTGTGTATCAGTCTAATGGAAGCCACTCCTAAGAAAGCTTCCCCAGGGCCTTAGAAAGTGCTTGATGTGAATGGCAAGGCATGCAAGTAACACATTGCTCAGTGATGTGTACTGCATGTAGGCTGTGGCCATTAAAAATGAGTAATCTCAGTATTTTATTTTTTCTTAAGAGAAACTTAAGCCTTTTTTTAAAACTGCAAGCAAATCAGTGATCATTTCTGATGCAGTTTCTTAGCCTGGAAACATAAAGGAGGCCTCCCTATCTGTCCTTATGAGGTAGTGATACTTTTGCGATGTTTTCTTTGACCCAAAATCTGCAAAAAATCAAAAGGAGAACAGACCAGATTCAACGTACGTCATGTTTTGAACTGAAGTACCAGCTCATTACCCACCTCATTTCTCCCTACCTAGTTTTCCTTGCTGCAGCATCAGCCTGCCATACGTCAGTGTTGTGAGTTTTCTGTGGAAACAGCCTGTTCTCAGCGTAGGGAGGTCCCAGTAAAGTGGGGCAGTGCTGCATGCGTTGTGCCATGCAGGGGTGTGCTCATCAGAGGCAAATTCCCTGGACTGACATCTAATGCCTGATCCTTTCTCACTGGATGTTTCAAGCACCGCCATCATAATAAACTGTATCTGTTCCCATGGCACTGCACTGAAGACTTGCATCAATGTGGGAGTAAGCTACATGTCATATGTATCAGCTCTCACATGTTTTTCAGGCATTGGGCACACACTGCTGCTTGATTTGTTTGAAAAGGCAGAGCTTTGTTTTTTGGCTTGGTTTTCTTCAGTAGACCTCTGACAAAGGCCTTAATTCCCAAAATGGGAAAAGACTAGCAAAGGAGCCCTTCTGTATTGTATAAGAAATTTCTAGATGGAATTGAAAATACATTTCAGCACTGAACAATATAATAGGTATGAAAAATCATATGAGGTTTGCATTAAAAAAGGCTTTCTTCAAGGGTTACTCAACTATTTTTAACCTCTCGATCTTCTATTTTAACTCCACCCCTTAAGAGCTAAAGTAGCAATCACATTAGCTAACTGCCTGGTGGGATTTTTGGTCTTCGGCACGTTACTGGATGACTTGCTTTTAAAGCGTGGTGCAAGTATTTTTAAATGAATTAAGTCCCGAGAGTTAGGAAAGACAATAAAAGTTCAATTTAAACTTTAAGAAAATGTGCTGCCAAGCATTAATAAAGCATTAGTTGGATATTACAGGGTCTTGATTTCATTTTCTCCTGGAAGCTCTGTATACCTATGCATGAATGTTATCACTTCTGACTCCGAAGTGCTATCCCAGGCACCTGCGTCACTGAGCTGGGGGAGTGCACTGTAACAACCACCAAATTCCCCGAACATAATTCTCCTCCTGCAGCTTTAGTCTTTGTGAAATGACATGTAAATTATGCACGTGGACATGATTGTGATGGTTACATTATATGTTCCTAAAAGGGATAGCCAGCTCGATATCCTTTTGTACTTGACTGACACCATTTAGAAACTATCATTAGATGACTGTTAATTGGGTTTATTATATTTCCATTATCACAAAAAGATCTGAGCTATTATAGATGGATAGAACTAGCTCTGTTTCTAAGTAGAGCTATTTTTAATGAAGTCTTTTTCAACTTCTAGAAAGAAGTTCTGGAAAGAAAATGTGTATACCAATCACTTCGAAGCCTGAAATGCTAAGATGTGATTAGCTTGAATGGTTGACTAGTCATGATTTCTTCCCTTAGGGGAAAAACAGATCTGAGTAACAGGTACTAAGATTGCCTTTTATGAAGACTTCAGTTTATAGATATGTAGAGACAAAAATCCTTACAGAAATTAGTGCTTAGAAGATGAAGCATCTTCTTGTAGCTGGGTGATGACTGAAATGTTTGTTTCGTGCCTTGAATTTCCTTTTTGTCAAGTCCTTTTCTTAGGCTGTCAGATTATTTCTGATGTGCAATAAATTAATGACAGCTGTGACTAACACTGGCTGATGCTATCTGTTTTGAGGACTTTTTAGCATTAATCTGTTAAAACCATCTCAGGAATATCTTCAAAATGCTGAGGACTCCTTTCCAGTCCATTCCCAACATGTAAATTTGGCATCCTCCTCCTTATCTTTAAGATCCTCAGGTAGATTCCTGATTGTGGTTCACATACTGCATATTTGGGACCCAAAAGCAACATGTTCATAAATTCATTGTTCCTAAATTAACACAAAATCACTGCAAAATTTCATGTGTTAAACCAGGCTTTCCACAAAATCAAGGTATTTCTGAACCAAGTGCTCCAAGTAAACAGTCACTGATAGTTTAAGGTGAATGACTTTAAAATGAATTATGTAGCAAAAACCTCCTTTTCTGTGCTGTCTTGCCTCTAACTTTTTAACATTAAAGTTATAAACCCTGTGTGGGGATATGTGATAAGATTCTGTATGTCATTACTAATAACATAACAATGCTAAAATTCTTTATGTCAAGCAACACAAAATTAAGCAAGCTAGACCTTGAGTTCAAACAGAAGAGGTGGTTTTAATGTAAATTAAAACAGATTCTTGCTGCCCACTAATCAAGTGTTTACCTGTTTCCATTAAAACTGCATTGAATTTAATCAGTATGCTTTCTAATGCATGCATTTCTCTCTAAATAAGAAGCGTATTTGTCATGAATATTTAAATTGGATTTTAAATCCATGAAAGTTTAATTTAAATAAAAAGTGGTGTTTTTCAGGGTTGAAAGTTTAGTGTCTTCAAATTCTATTCAACAGTTGTAAGCAAATTTTAAAGTTAGCAGTCTTGAGGGAATCAATCTTAGCATTTAGGATTAATTGTCTTTAATTGAAAGATGTTAAAATGTAACTGCACATTTTATGTACTGTTACGTGTACATAAAACTTAAATATTTTTTCTTATAGCTAAACAGAGCTAATGAATAATTCAGAAATTAGAACAGTACAGAATATCTTAATGTAAAAATGTGTGTATGGCAATAACTTCTAAGACACGTTTTGCAGTTTTCACTCTAACACTGAGGAGGGTGTGGGAGTAATATTCTTTATATAATATTCTGTCGTGATATTCGTAACTTTTCAATATACATATGTAAACTCCAGGTTTGTTTTTGTGATTCCTATTCTTATCACGGAATTGTTTATATTTCCAGTATATTTTTGTTTTGTAATGATAAAGAATTGAGTTCTCCTATACAATAGTATTTGCTAAGAAACCAGACCAGAATAAATGTCCATTAATTTTGCGTGAAAAAGAATAACGCAGTTGTCTAAAGCAAAAAAATCTCATTCTTACCTATTAGTTGAACTAACTGGTCACTGTGAATCCTACAAAACTGGACATTTGTAGAGTCCTAGTCTTCGCTGTAGTTTGCATTTCATTTTATTGATAAATAATTCCATTCTTGTTAGAAACTCCTTTATTGTTCAAGATAGCTGTGCTCCAGATATTTTTTATTTTGCTATTACTGATTCAGATATTGGCTATTGATGGTTTCACATGATTTTAATGGATTGTTTTAAAGCAAGCACAGGCAATTGGGGCTTGAACTGCATATTTGATTCAAGTGATCTGAACAAAATAGATCAGTGTTGAAAATGATCATATTTTTGCTGTATAAATTACTGAATCAATGTCACATCTTAAAAGAGAAATGTAATAGATACATCCATAAAATATGTAGAAGCCTTAGTCAACTCAAGTCCTACACTAACTTGAACATGGTACAAGTCCAGTGGGATACGGGACAACTTATTTGGATGGGGTTTATCCTTAATGCTGACAACAGTAAAAGCAGCAAGGACCTGAGTCAAGACTGTACTTATAGGCATTGAATTTCTGACAGCATGAATTTCTCACAGCAGTGCAGCCACTGTCAGGTTTTCAAATATACATTGTTTATTAGAGGGAAGAATGCCCTTGGTAAATTTTGGTGTTGGAATAACACAGCACAGGTAGCTTTACTCCCCTTTGGGACCAGGTTTGTCCTGCTGTCCTGGCCATTGTCAGGATCAGGGTTGGTTTTTTTGTGTGCATTAGAACATAGTGTTTGAGCAGAGAGAAGTGGCTAACCGAACCTAACTGCATCTTATTCAGATCTCGTTGGGGAAAAAAAGGTTTGCCTATGGTAATTCCTGTGAAGGAGTATTATAAATTCATACACACATAAAAATGCAGCACTTCATGCTGTAGGTAGAACCCAAAATTCGAGGAAGCAAGGAGTTGGCAAAGCATGAATAAGTTAATTTATCTTCAGCAATTTAGAGCACATACTGTCCTGATTTAGCAGTCCTGTCTCTTCATCGTAAGCTAAACAGACCAGTGACAACTCAGCTTCCTGTGAGCAGGTGATGTTTCAAGGCAGCTGAAGTGAAGCACTTAGCAAAATCTTGGTTCTGTTGAAATTGAATTGACAGTTATAAAGGACTTGAGTGAAGGCAGAAAAATGCCACCGCTTTTCCAAAACTGGGGCTACATTCCTGCATGGCTCTGACTTGCTTCTATTTGGCCTTGAAGGTTCATCCCAGATAAGCTGGCAGCAATGGAGTCGTATTGAAGGTGTATTATTCATGATGTTCTTTAAACCAGCACACAAGTGCCTGCAGCAAGGGCTCTCAGCAGGCTGGTTATCACCACTTGTCTCCCTCGCAGGGGTCATATATTGCTGCTTTGTCACTGAGTCAGTTAACTGTTGCTGGAAGAAGGAAGGTTGGAGGTAAGCAGTGTAAATGTTCCTGAACAGATGCATTGTACCATGATACCGTCTGTCACTCAAATTCACCAGGTGCAGAAAATGTTATTCCTTGCTAGAGGAGCATTGTTTGAGCAGTTTGAGGGGCTTTCTCAGTATTAAATGCTAATGCATCCTAACAGACATGATACATGGCAAAGAAGTTACCTGAGGAAGAAGCAGCAGACATAGGCAGGGGTAAGCCTTGACAGGGGTTGTTTACACTATGGGCAAAAGAAATCTTGAAAGCCTTGGAGCTGATGGCAGAATTCCCTTAAGCTTTAATGAAACTGGATTTCACTCTGGATTCTTACTCATGACACTTGCTTCCTCCAAATTTTATGTCCTCTCTTCTTCCCTGCCTTTCTTTTCAACAGTGCTATTTGAGTGTCATTGAGATAGAGCAATACAGCTGCTTCCAGGCCATGGTTGAAGGATTTGGTCACAAGAGGTGTAGAAACAGCCTGTGAAAGTGTCAGAACTAAGTCCTGAATGCATTTCACAGATATTAGTTAATGTCTTCATGACTGGACTGCCCCCTTCTTCCTCTACTTTGCTGCCAGCATCCCTATTTTGTTTTTTGAGAGTAATTTGGCCCTGTATTATCTGAAAATTGAACGTGAAATTAAGATTCTTTTGTAGGAATTTATGATGTTATTTTTAATAAGCTCTTGAATAATTAGAAACTGAAATGAGCTTTCAGACTGACAAATTTGTTAGAAACATTAGAGTATAGTTATGGTGAACTGTCTGAATCTTGGAGAGAAGTCAAACTCCTCCAGCTAAAATATATTTGAGTATCTTTTTTTGCCATCAGTTATTATATAAGGTAGCTTTTTAGGACTTCTTTGTGGAGTTTGGTACTTCACTCAGGTGTCACTAACAGCCATTGTAGTAAACAAAAGTGATGTTTCCTTTTATTACTTTCTCTAAAGTTGCCTAGGAAATGATGTATGTAAGCATGCTTCATTTCTGTTTTTTTTTTCTATAAGGACTATTTGCCATACTGGTGTGAGTGCTTCAATGAGAAACTCCTCTCCTTCACAGCCTTCATCCGTTCAAGTGCCCTTAATCATGAAATTTTCTTCACTTCATCCTTAAATTCCTTCACAGACATCTTGTCTTAACTTTGCTGACTTCACTGTTATGTTTTTATTGAATATGGCTTTGTTCTGTTTCATTTGTAATTGTGCTTTTTGTGGATTGGTTTCATGGCTGAATATTATTCATTTAATGAATATATACCTCACACATATGTGCCTTTTTGACATGCACAGCTAATTTTCATGTTATAGAGAAATGTGGTCTATGCTCTATGGCATGTAGCTTTCGGGGATGATTCTCAGACATGTATATAATTTCTGCAAAGCAGAGCATCTCCTGCACATCCCTATGCATTGAACAGTGTCTAAATATATTTCTGTGAGTTCAGTGAAATTTTCAGAGGCTATGTAATGTCTAAACAGACAGAAAGATGGGTTTGTGTACTCAGCTTGGCCAGACTTAATCCTTGTGACAAGTAGACAGTCAAGCTGTTGAAGTTAGTGTGTAAAGTGGCCAAAAAGGTATTTTTCTAGAGTTTTCAGAAACATCACAGAAAAAAAAATATATGTAACCTCTGAAAGAGATCAACAACATGGATGGTATTATGCTGACCTCTGGGATCACTGAAGAGGTCAGACTATCTGAACTGTTCTGAATTCACAGGTAAAGGGAAGAAGAGCAATGGCTTTATTTAATGTACTTGTCTTCATCATGCCCGTACAACAGAAACCTCACTGCCTACAGACTTAAATGAGAAATGTATGGAGGTGACTTCTGCCTCATGCTCTTGTCAGGAATTGGGTTGACTGCTGTCAGAAACCACTAGCAATGGCTTAAAATATTGCATCATCTTACAGGTAGGATTTTTGTAATGAATAAAATAAATGAGCTGCCTGTACAAGTCGCGCGTTCTGAATCTGACTATTGCCTCACTGTAGATATCAAATGATTATGATTAGATAATTATGATTCGCTAGCATTGCTACTTCGTACAGGTAAGTGTGGCTACATGTAATTCAGTAAAACAGATATTTTAACATGCAGGTAATACCAAAGCACTTATTTCATGCTGGAAAACCTAATGGTTGACTTATTGCCACCTCTCGCCATCCATCTTCCCCCTTACCCTTCAGTACTTTCTTTTTTTAACATTCTCACAGAGGCAAATAAAGTTTTAGAAGAAATGAAAATCATTACCTTTTTGCTGACAGTCAGAATGGTAGAAAGGCTCCATCTTCCTAAAAGGATGTTGTTTTCCATACAGTTTTTGCATTTAAAGGTTATCTTTAGATTGAAAGAATACCATTTTCTTTCTCAGACTCTGTTGAAAGGATTCCTTCCTCTAACTTTTTTTAAATAAAGGAATTCAACACTAGAATTTTTGAAATATTATGCCTATACTACATAAACCTTTTTCGGGGCTGGGGGGGGGGGGTGGAAAGCATGCAACTTCCCATGATATCTCTTGTGGACCATGGCTGAGAAGAGAGTTTCAGAAACCCAGGACTGCATTTGCTGACTGGGTGCAAGCTAAGAACTGTCTCAAAGGCCAGTTGTTGAAGAAAAACCTTTCTATAGGAATTCCTGAAATTCACCTTTTATTTTTGTTTTCTATATATATTTCTTCCCTACAAAGCAATTTTGGCTTAATGTTTACATTGCCTGTGAAGCTGACTTTTAACTGTGTCAGTTGATCCTTGTCTTAACGCAGCGTAGAGAAACTAGCCTGTTTCCTGTTGAAATGTTAGTTCTACAGGTTTAAAAAACAAATCAGTAACTATATTACCTTGTAGTTTTATAGTGCATTTCTCTTAAATTCTAAAGCATTTTACCTGGTGGATCATTGTGTCAGCACTGGCCAAAATTATCAAAACCAGTCTCGTGCCAGATGAGGAGCAGCGATGGAGAGGCAGGCTTATTCTTGTGTTCTTACTCTTGAATGCAGTTGTTAGTCTCTAGCTTCTGACTCATGGCTCCTTTCACAGAAAGAAAGCAATGCATGTTAATTTCTTTTTTTTTTCTAAATTACTTGAAATATCTTTAATAAATGGGGGAAAAAATCACTCAATTTTGCTTATTTTGCTCCTTAAAACAGAGAATCCTAAAAAGCTTAAAGACAAACAAAATAATAGTTTTAAAAATATTTTCAGTCTTGAGAAAGAAGCACTGGAACCACATAAATGGTTCTTGTACATTCACCTTCTCCATCCCAGTGCTTTTAATTTGATTGTTCCTATCGACTGCCTCGCTACAGTAGAGTATGAGATGCCTAATGTAATCATAACTTGCCATCTAGTGGCATATGTGTAAAGTACCACGTCTCGAAATCAATCGAGTTGTGTTCACTTTAGGGGATTCCTGTGTGCATGCTCGCTATCCCACATGGGAACCCAGTTTTTTAAGCCGTGGCTAGATGCTGTTTCTATAGCATGTAGTAAAGAGGTCGTTTGTGATTGAAACAGGTGATATATTGCTACTGAGCTTGTGGTGGGCCAGAGAAGCTGTGAGACACGATAGGTAAGAGGAATACCAGACACAGCTTCATATATTGCAGTCATTTTTAATTTTGTTAATTTTTAGTAATATTTTTTGCCAAAGTGTATAGAATATTCATTTAGAATAATGCTTGTCTTATACACCTGCAACAATGCTGGTGGCATTGTAAATTCCTGTGTTACTTGTATATCCTTCATTCATGTGACAACATTCAAAGCAGGTAGTTTGCAAACAAGATGAAAGCTACTTCAGAGAAATGTTCTGAAACTGCTTACAGTCTGATGCAAATATCAAGCAAAGTGTTTGAATTTACAGATGGTGAGCTGGGAGCAGAGTCATCTTTGCTCGACATAAGCCCAGATAGTAAAGGCAGTACTATGTCAATGTCAGGGAAGGTGAGGTGAATATAGACTTCTGTGCTAGTTAAATGCTATTTGTGTCACTACTGCTAATCAGAGTGGTCACAGAATAGCCCAGGCTGGAAGGGACCTTAAAGCCCATCCAATTCCAACCCCCCTGCTGTGGGCAGGGATGCCACCCACTAGGTCAGGTTGCACAGGGCTTCATCCAACCAGGAAGGGCCTCATCCAACCTGCATGTATATACAATATGCTCCTTATGGTATATGAACTTAACTCTATAGCTTCTTGCTGTCATTATTACAGAAAATGGAAAACAGCTGGTCTCTGGAGTGCCAAAACTACTCAGCTAGAGATCTGAAATTATAAGAGTGCTAGGCACTCTCCCAGGAATACAGAGCCAGCATTTCTAATAAGGCCCAGAAGACAGTACAGTTAATGTTCATATGACTATACTATGTTGCAGCTTCTTTGAAAGAAAATAAATATTAAATTGCAGCCTTGAGATATGATCATTTGAATCTAATTTAGTGTGCACAGCAAGCTTTTAAATTATAAGTGGGCACTCTTGTAAGACTGAAAACACCTAGCTTTTTAAGAATTGGTAACTTTAGATATTTACTAATGCAGATTTATATTCAGTTGTTTAAAGGCACTATGTATTATTGAAAGATAGATATAGTGGCGCATGTTTGCAATCATGTGATTTATGGACTCCTAGTTGCAATATCACAATATGAAAAATTCTATCAGTACAATTGTTGTTCCCATTTTGGGAGGGGGGGATGTATGGGAGGTTTGTATCAGATGGTAACGTGTCCACCACAAACTGATACCTATTTGAGTCCAGTTTGACTTTGACTGGTCTAAAATCCACATTGTGAAAGTAGCATTTAAAAGTGTGTGGAGTTTGGATCTGCCTCCATAAAGTGCCTGTGGCCTAAGATCTGTGCTGCAGATGAGATATGCATGCTCATTAGTATAGAAACTTTCTGAGCTGTGGTGGTCAAATATGTGGTAGCTCAGCAGTGGCCCACCAGGGTACAAGCATGGTTTCATGAGGAGAGAGGGGGGAAAAAAATCAGTTCTCCAGAGCTAGACCTAAAGCTTCCTGAATTTCTAATTTGAGCCTGCTTCTCATGGTCAGAAAAAACAACATAACCAAGAAAACATACCTTGAAATATGAAACCAAACCGTCTAATATGGAGTGTTAAAGATGGGCCAAAGTATATTTGATATAACTAAGGCTTTTTTCCTAAGGCTTTTTTCCTTTTTCATCTGTTTCTTTTTTATTATGGGGAATTTCATTTCTGATTATGAGCAAAATAGTTTTCCTGTACCTGGCTTCACTGTAGTGTGTGATTCGGTGTGTTTATTAACTAGGATTTTGTGCAGAGACACATCTTGGATCGTCAACTTCAAGAAGCCTAAGATAATGAACAAATACGTGCTAGGCCTAAATCGAGCAGCAAGCCTCACTGAATGAAAGTATACATCTCAGATATTTATACCTGTGTGACTTGAAATCAAAGTTACCCACAATAGGCTCCTGTTCAGGTAAACCACTGAGTTATACTCTGCAGGGAAAGAGACAGCATACTAGGTGTTCATTATTTTCCTTCATCTCCATTTCAAAGAAGGTAAAACCAGCTAGTAAGGAAGAAAAGTGGTGGAAAAAATGTGGGTATATACAGTGTGTTTACTTCTAACAGTCTGGAGGAGTCCTGGGTTTGTACTGTCCTTGCACATGAAGTCCTCCACTGACTGTGATTTGCATGCACCCAGTTCAGCCACTGTTAAAGTGTTCATGCTTCCAATTCCTACTTAATTTTTACTTTTCAGCTGAAATCAGTGAAAAGTTGAGAACTTCAAATCAAGAATTTTAATTACAGTATGGGTTTAGCCTGTTGTGTCATTATTGTCTTCTGGATTGCTTGTACAGTGAGATATTGTGACCTTGATCCTGCACTGGAAACATTAAAGCTTGTTTTTAATTGTAGGAAAATGGATGGGAAGGCAGTACAACTGATAACTTGCCAGAGCCATCTGTCCTGGCTAAGGGAGATGTTTTAAGGTCAATCTCCCTTGCTAAAAACTGGAGGAGGAATCATTTGTCATATTTTGCCTCCCAGGAATTCCAAATTTGAAAACATAATCCAATTGAAACAATTACTGATTCTCCTTGTTTATGTAAGATAGTCATAGAATATAGAATCACAGAATCATTTAGATCGACAAACACCAGTGTGATCAAGTCTAACTATCATGTAACACTGCCAAATCTACCACTAAACCATGTCCCTAAGCACCACATCCACGTGTCCCTTAAATACCTCCTGGGATGGCAGCCTGTCCCAATGCCTAAGCACACTTTCTGTGAAAAAAAATTCTTCCTGACATCTAAAATAGAATCACATAACAATTTGGAAAAGACCATTGAGAAGAGATAATACTAACAACTGTCAACAATGTTTCTAGCGCACACCTGGGATAGTCCTAGGACTGCAAGGAACAGTGGGAAATGGATTTAAGTGTCCTAAGTCTCCCTTGCAAAGAAAGTTTTTCACTTAAAGATTGCAGGGAATGCTTTAGCAATTGAAAATCACAGGTGCATCCTGATCTTTTTAGAACTTCAGGAGTGCTAGATGTCCCACGGGTCATGAGTGGGGTAATCTGGATTTATGTCATTATGCCACTTTCTAATGGACATTTAGTGCAGAATTTGTGGGCAGTGACAGCTCCTGGGCCGGCAGAAACCTCATTCAGAATTTAAAGCCTCATCTCTCCTTCAGGAGATTAGGCCACTGGAGCAAAGGTTCACAGTTTTTTGTTACCTGTCATGAAATGAAGTCATATTCTCCAAATAAGCTTTCAGCAAAGGTGACATATAATCAATCCCAGATAAATTGTCATCTGTCATCTGTTTGAGGAAAGGGGTAAAAGGCAATTACGCATCACGTTGAACTTAGCAGCTGCTTATTTTGCAGGAAAGAAAAGTGGAAATGTGGTATTTAGAATATTTTGAATATTTTAGACATGAAACATGCTGATCCATTTGCCAATTGATCAATATTTCAAGAGTCTCCTTGGAATGAATCCATATTGATCTCCATCCAAAGTCACTAGCAGTAAGGCTAATCCAATTCTGGTAATGGTAAGACAGGCTTGTCACAGATGTAGAATTTTGTTTAATAAAACACTGGGCAAAGGAAAAAAAAAGGCAAAAGACAAAAATGACGTGTGTAGTTTTTTTAAAGGTATAATTCAATTTGTGGTTCACTGTGGTATGTTCTGTGTTAATGCAGCAGGCTTATTCACATCTATATAGAGGATGATTCAAATACTGCCTCGCTCCCCTAAGCTGGGATTTAAACTGGCTCTGCTAGCCCAGCTCTAAATAAGAGAACAAAATCTTTATATGTGCCAGCGTATAAAGATATAAAATCTTTATATGTGCTGGCAACTCCCCCAAAAAATCCTGTAGCATAGCTCTACCATGCTACCTCTTCTGTGCTGTAAGGTTAGTAAGCAGTAAGGCCAGGCATTAATTCCTTGTAAGAATATACCTGAAAGGAAATATTGAAGAAGAATTTCCTGGAAGGAAATTCTAACTTACCTACATACTTCTGATCAAGGCTAGGAGTCTTGAGCAACTCGAGGGAATGTAATAGGTATTTTAATACTGTCAGAGTGCCATTAGCTGAAGGCTATATCATAAGACTTGTCTATACTGTAATAGCCTTCACACATCTGCTCTGAATTCATTAATGGTACTCATAAACTTTGTAGTCTTGACTTACAGTGTACTGCTTGAATTGAAGTGGTTAAGATGTATTTCCTGCATTTTTCTTTGAATACGCCATTGCAGATATGCCTATTATGTAATTTTAAGGAATGTTCCCTTTTCTGCTGAAGACAGGGAATATCACCGTCTCTAGTCCATCATGAATCTTCCTATGATTGGTCTTTTCTGTGCTCTGGCTCTTCATTTGAATTATCAGTATGTAGCTACATTCCTTTCTTCAGAGGGAAAACCCCCCATAAAATAAAACCGCCACATAAAATAAAAACATTAAAAGCATCTAAAGTAAATTCCCCACAAAAGACATTAAAAATCATAGTCACGTGTGCATGGTATGTGCATATATAGACATATTTAATATGCAGAGATATTTTAAGCCCAGTTTACCAGGCTAACAAAACTGCTAAGAAAATTAAAATATATAGATGTGGTCTGAGTCAGAGAGTCTATCTTAGGAAAAATAATTCCTTAAAAACAAATTCATATGGATCTTCTATTATTATTTTCAGTAATAGTGTCTAATTAAAAATCTCAGTGTTCCTGGAAGCTCCTGCTTTATTCACTTAGTCTGTAAGAATCTTTTTCCTTTTATGCAACAGTGATCCAAAACTAGCCTTAGAGAAAATATTTGGTGTTGGCTTTATGGTGATTACTCTTGTGCTGCTGCGTGGAGTTGGCTTGTGTTGTTTATTCTAGTATGCAATTATACAGTCTTGTCAGAATATTAATAGGGCTATTTGCAATCAGATCTGAACAGATGGACCTAAGCACAGGTGCCACTTCTGCTTTCTTTTCAGGTTTTCCATAGCTATAAGAGTCTAGTTACAGAAATTCAGCATAAGCACTGAGTCCCAAGTCATCCTAAATGTGGTTAGTAAATATACTTTTTTTTTTCATGAAGAAAGGAATGTATTAATGCATGTCAAGCAAAATGTGCCTAGACAAAGAAGGAGGAGAGTGGTATCCTGTACAGTTAAAGCCTGGGTCAAAGTTACAACCGCCTGGGGAGCCTTATTTAAAAGATGACATTAGGAAATGTTGGGCTGACTTGCTCATCTAACTACAGAGGCTGCTGTAACACCTGATACAGCAACCTCCCTAATGGAGAGTTGCTCCAAAATGCTTTATCTTTACAATGGTCCAAGCAGCAGGAGCATGCAGCTGCAGGGCAGAATTACACTGAGGTCCCACTGACAGCTCTCTTCTTCCCTGCCTGGCATAGAAGTGCAAATTTTGAGCTTTTACCCAACCTGTGTAGCTTAACTGAATTTTGCTTTCTCGTTGGTATTCCGATTGCTGTTACTGAGATGGAGTTGCCTTCTTTATTTTTTCTATTAACAATTAAACATTGTTGCTTGCTTTCTTCTGTTCACTAAAACTTCAGTTCTTGACTTCCCTAGTGAGCCAGCAGACTATATGCCAAGATTAGTTTCTAAATGTCTGTTCAGCACTGAGCTCTGCTGGAGTCTTATTTAAACTGTACTCTAGAACTCCCAAATAGCTTTCACTTGAATATACAGCTAGAAACTCTTTCGGTAACATTCAAATGACTTATTGAGTGTGATGATACATCAGCTAACGTTAATTTTAAACCTAGGCCATTTCACTGGCTCCTAATATATATGAAAATATCTGAGAATAGAATCCAAAGATGCATTTTGTTTCCAAGCTTTTTTTGCATCCTGATACTTAATGGAAATGGAATACATGTCAATGAAAGTGATTAAATCTTTGGATGGTAGAATATGACATCTATCCAGCCTTCATTTCACAATAAAGTTTTAAAGTATTCTTTAGTGAAGTTTCTCTACATCTACATTTTAAATTCACCATAAATAAATAATAAGAAAAAAGTCTTGTAGTTGCATCACTTCTTGGCATCCCTGATAAACTTGCTTATTAAAGAAAAGAAAATTTTGCTTCTCGGAAACAATTAAGGAGATAGATATTCTTCTAAAGAATGGGTGGGAGGGGAGAAAAAAACATACAAATCTTTCAGCAGCTCCTGCATATCAAAACCACCAGATTTCTGCAAGTTTTAAGACAGTGTAAAAATATTTGGAGGTAAGAGATTTATAGTTGCAAGTTCAACTGTCTTAAAGATTTTTTTTCAAAGTACCTTGCTTTAAATATATATATATATATGTAACATGACAGTAGTGTAAAGCCAGTAATGTATGTTGGAGTAAGGACTTTGTGAGTGTTTGAATACACACTTGTTAATTAGAAATTCTGTTCAATCCAGAGTCATAAAAATAATGTAATAAAGTCATTTTTTTCTTATGCTTGATGGCCACTAACTCTCTCCATCCATTAGTCTCATTGTGGCTTTTATGGTCAATTTTCAACAGGACTCACCCTCAAAAAGTAGCCCGTATTTTAAGCTTTTTTGAAAATCCAAATGCTTTTGATGTCTAAATGCAGAGTGTTCTGTTGTGGCAATCTGCTCCAGTGTGTTCACAGAATAATAGAATAATGCTTCATTTAATAACACTACAATTTTTTATTTCAAATTGCAATAATTTAAGAAGTCTTTAAAGAAATAATAATAAAAAAAAATTATAGGAATTCTAGTCCTAAGATGTTCTCTTTTCCACTTTGGTGCTAGCTGTTGATTTACATGGGATGAAGTTCAGTTCTTTTTCTTGCTATCACGCTGATGAAGAAAGTCAGATGTTTAACATTTTGTTTGAGAATCCCTTCTAAAAAGACTCCATTTTTGAAATGAGTCCAAGGGTTGGAAGCTGGAGTGGCACAATAACACAAAGGTTATTGTCAGACCCTTGGAAAGCTTGAACAATTTATCCCTCAGGTGTGATTTTGTGCCTAATCGATCAGAAGGTTCACTTTTTTCATCTAAGTCTCTGAGTGTGCTTTATGTTGCTATAGGATGATGATCTGTGAACTGCTAAAAATGCATGCAAACTTTCCCTTCAACAGGCTCATGTCAATGTATTTTTTCAAAATGGAATGGTTTATGCAATCAGAGACAGGCATATCTTTGCCTCTTGGTGTCTTTATAATGTCTTCATCAGTCTACCAGCATGTTGGTATAAAAATGGTAGCGTTTTAAGTATTCATTGGGTTGCAGATAAAAACTGAATGACTTTTGTCATTATAACTGGCACTGGCACTGTAGGATCAGGTACCAACTGTCTGCCTCTAAGCAGTCTGTAAGTTCTGAGCAGGGAAATTTTCTTTTTCTTTCCTTTTTTTTTTTTTTTCATTTTTTTCTTTTGTATTGTCCTGAAAAAAAAAGTGAATTGGGTGTTGCAAGATAGTTACTACAATTTCCTGAACCTTATTAAAGTAAATGATTCAATAAGCATCAGTTTACTAGGTAGCCCAAGAATCCAATAAGGCCTCCTGCTTTTGAAAAGGATAATTAAACACTGCTGGTTTTTTACTTTTATTAATATACCTCTTCAGGTTATAACTGATGTTAGATTTTAGTTTTGAAGCCCAAGAGGAGGAAAGATTTAAAAATAAATAAGAGAATAGAGGGAAACTTTCAAAGAACAAAAATAGAACCTGTCTGAACCAAACAGGAAAATACCTGGGCAGGTGACCATTCAAATACCTAATTATAGAGGCACCTGTCAAGTCCTTAATCTGTGATGAAGTTGGTCAAATGATGTAACTTCTCAGTGTTTCAATTCCCTTTTCTTCAGTATCCATGTCCCTGTGTGTGCTGCGTAATGCTGCATAATTGGAGACTGCTGTGTTGCAAAGATATGCCTTAACGGATTGTAAGGTGAACAGAGTTGTACAGGAAGTGGCCGTGGGAAAAAAAAATAGTAACCTTAGCTTAAAGATTAACATTAGAAGTTTGTGGTCATAGAGGATATGAAGGGAGTGATGGAACACTGTTATTTATGGCACAGCTCTAGCAGAAACTTAGAACACCCTGATCTGAAGCAATGAAAGGTGAGGTTTGTTTTAACAGCTAAAAAGAAGAGCAACCAAAATGTGTTCCTCCTCAAGGACACTGTGATCAAATCCTAACGTAGGGAAATGATCTTGGTAGTAGCATTCTGAGTGATCATTAGCACAAAAAGTTAGAGCTTGTAGAGCTTCCAGAGAAAATGATTTCTTGTTAACAGCTTCCTGTGGTTATCTTCCCTGTGGAGGAGCCTAAATGCTGAATTCATCAGTGCTGAAAGTAATCAGTTTCTTTTTTTTCTCATCTTCTTTCTCTCCCCTTTCCCCTTCAAAACAAAACACTTTTGTCTCAAGAAAATAACAAGTTCAAACACGATAACAATAGCTAACAATAAGTAAATAATTACCTGTGTTGGCCATTCTGGAAGGGTGAGGACTGCCATGTAAATAAGGGAACACGACAGAACTCCACTCAAACTGCTGAAATCAGTGGACACATCACTGCTGCTTTCACTGGTCTCCAGAGGAGACCTTGGCACAGTAATTACATACCACATCACCGACTCTCTCTTCTCCTGCTGCTAATTGTTACTTCTTGGATAGCTGGATACTTTAATAGAGAAGCAGAAGAACACCGTGTTGTATTGCACCCATTTTTAATGTTATTTTTTGTTCTTTTCATTTTTGGAAGGGAAAAAAATAAAAAAGACGTGGCTGGCATCAGTGGGATTTGTAGTATCAGACCTGAACTAGTGAGGTCTGCTAGCATAGCTGTGCTCTTGCATGCTATAAGAAACCCTATGCTCCAATAATGTGAATATATGCTTTCTGCAGCTTCATGGATATAACTGAGGAAATACGTGCTGTATTTCCACAAGAGGGCTCTGTCTGTGTAGCTGTATCGACAGCAAAACTGCTCCATTGCAGAACACCCCCGTTAAACTGGGTTCACATATAAAACCATACACTGGCTTCGATTGCATGGATGTGGAAGCAGGAATTCATTTCATCACTACAGTATACTCACCTCGTGTGAAGTCTTGGCAATATACTGTTAGAGACTGACTATGCGCAGTGCTGGACTTGCCTGTCTGTGCATCTATTCCCTATCACCTGTCTTCTGCTCCCTTCCTGTCTCTGTACTTTTCAGCTAAGAGAGGGTGCTCTTGTTTGCTTTTTTTTTTTTTCCTTATTTGCAAGCAAATTGAGCTCATTGTAGTCCATCCATTATCTGCAACAAATGTTAAAGATTGACAAATGGGTCCAAAAAGTTTGGGAACCACTGGACTTCAATATTCCTTTCCAAATCCCTCCATAATCCAAAATGTTTATTCTGAATAATTGATTAGTTTTTAATATTGAACTGTTTAAATTAGTTTAAATACATCTGTCATGTTTATAGTTTGTATTCCGGTGTTATGCAATAGAAGTTGGTTTTGTCCCTTTTAAGGCAGGGGAGCGTTTCAGCGGTCTGATGCTTTTGTGTGCATTCCTGCAGTGTGACCACAAGAGGTCAGCAGTGATACGTGGTCGTGTAACAGCCCCTTTTGGACTTTCTGCTGAAATGCGGAGACTAGATTTTCTGGTCATATTAGATATTTTATTAAAAAAAAAAAAAAAAAAACTTTATAGGAATTATGATGGTAACATTATTGATCACTTTTTCTGTACATTTGATATTTAATCAGTATGACTTCTGGAATGTTTATTTGCTGTTTCCTTTAAAAAAGAAAAAAAGTTTTCAAAAACTATTTAAGTAAATTGTCTGGAAACATGTTTTCCCAAATTACATGATCAGTTTTATCCGTATAATAATAAAATAGGCCTACATTCACTGTGTGAAATACTTTAATATATTGAGGAACTTGCAAATTCATTTGTATACCCAGGCCCACTGACCTTCGTGTTTTCCCAGAGTGAAAATACACATCTGCACATACCCAGATGCGTCCAGTTGTGGTTTAGTCTGCAGCTTTCTAGCTCCCTGCTGATGACTTAAACTAGCACAAACTGCACGTGTGGAGTGTACTTTTTGTGCCAGCTATTTGACACCTTCATTTAGCCCTGGGACTCCTTATAGGTACGTGTAAATATATTTCATTGGCATGTTAAAGTGGTCAGCAAAGTATAGCATTCTTGCCTGGTTTTTTCTACAATGGACTCCCACGTATTGTAGATTGCCTTCTCACAAGCCACCAAGCTTTCTCTGAATGAGAATGTACAAACTTCTGGTAATATACCAAACTTTTTAATGGGCATCTGTCATGTTCCCTGCTCAAAGTAGTAGCATTGAACTAAAATTACTGAATTGACTTCAGTAATTTTGCTGGAGTTTTTTCCATGTTTCTCTGCAGTAGGAATAAAAATACAGAATAATTATAATGAAACTTCTCAGTACCTGTAGTATGTTTACATAGGGAAAGAGGGGGAGCCCTGAACACAATCAGCAAAGCTGGAGGCAGTACATGTGTCCCATTGAGGAGAGGAACACACCAGAATTATTTCCAGAGACATGGTGAAACATTAGCTCTTGGTGCAGCAACCTTCTTTGACAAACAGTTAATAAATCAAAACAAGTGAGGATAAAGGATGTTTAAGGAAACCTATCCTTAGTTTGATTTACATAGCAATACAGCCAGCATAAGGCAATGGAAAGTTTCTTGCAATGCTTCCCACCAGAATGGTGCTGATGTGAGATTTACTACTGTAACTAGTGGCTGCGTATTTGCTCTGCTTCAATGTGCAGGTAATACAGAAAGTTACTTTTTGGTTTTCAGATGGAAAAGGTTTCATGTGCCTGCTTTCAGAAGCTTTAAAAACAGAGGATACTTTGAATAAAGAGAGTTCAATTAAAGGAAGTCATTTCAAAATATAATTGATAATTTTTAAGTAAATGTGGCCTTGTAACAGAATGCAGATGGCAAACCCACTATCCAGCTGACCCCAGTGTGTGATGGAGAAACAAGCAGGAGGTGCAATACATTCTATTAATTATTTTCACTGCTATAGTTGTTTGCTATATAATACAGGTCAACAGGGGTTAGCTTGAAGCTTCTCCTAATATATTAGTAAATAAATTTGAACAGATTTTAATTTGCTAATGGAAAGGTCTGTGCCAGTTGCAAATAAGAGTGGAGCTACTTTGTCTTGCTCATTAGTATGCAATATGGCTGCACTCAGCCATTCATACAAAATGTTACATTTCCATAAAGCAGAGTGTAATTTGTCACTGAAAAAAAAAAAAAAAAAAAGGAAAAAAAAAAGTCTGTAAACTATATTAGATTAAAGATAAATGTGTATCATGGAGCAATCATTCTTATGGAGTCTGTAAGATAATTACATGTTGAACACCTGCCTCTGAAGGCCTGCCAAATAATCCAGCATGGCATTTTTGTAATAGTTGTATGTTTTAGGGAGTAAAAAAAAAAAAAAAAAAAGTATATGTTAGTTGGAAAGGATATAAACAAGAATGCAGTATCGCAAACTTAGTCTCATCCTGTTTTGATTTAAAGAGCATATACAGAGAACAGCATGCACTTTCATTTCTTAACTAGTTTTTCATAGGAATTTCTTTCAAGAGATTAGAAAGATTTGCATCTTTTCTCTTACATTCTATATTGTCCCCAAAAAACTGTATCACCACGTAGTGCAGCCCAAGTATCCTGCAGCCTTGAGATGCCCATGTGGCATCTGCACCAGCATGGAGGTCGCTTAAACTGCCACAAAGGAGATTGTCCCATTAAACAGTTGATCGTTTATGAAAAGCCTTTTTTCTTGTGCTTTCTAATGATTTCTCACCGTGTTTTGAAAGCTTGCTATGCCCCTGTTGCAATTCATACGGAATTGTATGAGTTCTGCACTCACAGAAGTGTAATGCAGCACCAGCTGCACAGGTTGTTTGACTCTCACTCTTCTACTTATAACAGTAATCCTTAGCATGTTGTTGTTTCGTTTTTTTGTTGTTGTTGTTTGTTTGTTTGTTTTGTTTTCAGAAGTGTTATTGAACTCCTTTATAAACATTTGTAAATATTTTCACTTAACAGAGGCATACAGGTCTGTGTCTTGCCTAACGTCTTGACTGCTAGCAGCAACATTGGGTAGAGGCTGTGTCCAAGCCTAGTGAGCAGTGTTTTGGTTTTCCTGCGATGTTTTTCGTCTCACTTAGAACAGGACTGCTGAGAGCAGAGAGAATGTTCCCTCTTTTTAAATAGTGATAGCTGATGAAAAGTTACAGGCTGTATACTGCGAAAGGTGTTTTAGCCCAGCCATGCTACCTTGTTGCTTCATTCCACCCTTTGTGCACCACGTGGCTACAGCATCTGTCTTGAATCTCAAAAGGTTTAAAGTAGATCATAATGCTTTGTTTGTGTCTATCACTACTTCAGTGACTTTAATATCTCCCTCCCTGCTGAATTTTAAAAATTCCATTGGCCTGGCCCTTTTGTCCAATTCATTCTTACCCTGTTAACAACATAAACGAGGCCCTATAAATGCTAGTGATTGAAAAATCTGCTGTCACTGATGCTTTCTCAGGAGGGGCTTCTCAAGGGGAGAATGATGATTTCTTGTCAGGGAGGGTTTATGCAGACAGGGACATGAGGATCCACGCAAAGAGAGCCCATGAGTTGCATGTCCTCAAGTATTTACTTCATCTGTACAGAGAATGTTTCTGAAGATCAACCATTCTCTCCGTGGTTGAAATCTCACTTGTTTTCCACTGGTGTATTTATTTGTGGGGGGTAGGGTTTCTGTGTTTTTGTTTGTCTTTTAGTGGCCTTCTGGTTTTAAATATTCCACCTGTTTGTATTGCTCAGATGCATGAGGTGACAGGAAGGGCTGTTAATGTTTAAACCTTTGCCATTTTCACCTCCTCTTCTTTCTTTTGTGATGCAACAAGTGGCACTCGATTTTAAAATGGACACAAATTAAGAAGCATCTAAGGATTACTCCCTTAATTACAATAATCCCTAAAGGATTATTCAGAGATTGGCCCTTACTAAAGTTTTAAACTTAGCCATGCATTTTAAATCAGGAGCAGGCTGATCTCTGGTCTTGCAGCAAAGAGGGGGTTCAGTTTTGAGCGCTGTTTTGATAAATGTTGAGGATGAGAAAAGAGTCTACCTCAGACAACACGACCACTGATGCGTGTTCTTCTAGTCATTAGTAAACTGCTTGCCCAGCGGATCTCCTAGCATTTTATGACTTTTCAGTAATTCAATGTCTAAGTGCTGTAGCAAAGCCTCAAACAAGTGAAGAGGAAGGGGAACTCCCTGGTTGCCAAGGTCAATGGAGCAAGTTTTCAGGCAAAACCCTCGGATGTGAGCAGTAGATAAAGTTCTGAGGTTATTTTCGGCCATGGGGATTCCCACCATCCATATGTTTCAGCTGCTGATTTTAGTAGACCACAGTTTAAAATAAAAGATGGCCTATACTTTATAAATAGCAGTGTTAATTTGACTGGCCCTGCCTGGATGATGACCGGAAGAAACATTGTGTAGGACTTCCCCAAGCAATGGACTTCACACATTAACTAATCGAGTTTCCAGAAATTGCTTTCGCTATGTGTCTTTTCATAGTCTGGCCCCAAATTGTAAACAACTCTAATCTGACTGTTCCAGAGAGGAAAGGAAAGAAGGCAGGTTATCTTATACCTCTTTCACAGTCATATGTAATCATCAGCATTTACCTTGCCTCGTTCCAAAAGCAGACAGAGCTACTCCTGTCAAATGGCTGAGCAGTTAAACCAAGTGAAGAACATTTGTACATTATTCCACCTGTTTGGGCTCAAGGCATGAATAGCAGAATAGTTAACAGCAGTATTTAACTCCCCTGCCTTTTTGTCCTAAACCCTAACATCCAAATTTATTCTAATCTACATCTTCTCTTCTGTCCAAATCTTGTTCTAGTTGCTCATTTCTTCTTGTTACTTTATTTTTCATTTGTTATTTTTCATAGGAAACCTTTTCCCACTGATGTTCCCCTTAAGAAATAAAATCCTCATGTTGAGATGTACCACAGGGTGTAACATTTCTCCTAATTAATATACTTATATATGTTTCTGATACATAATTATGTATGTTTCTATATTTTTTATAATTGTAATTTGTTTCTATTGTTAGAACTATATGTAGTCACAAAGTTGTCTGCTTTTCTTCCTCTTGCTTTTTTCTTCCTTGGGAAAAGCAAAGGTTCTCAGACTAAATGGTATGAAGTGTGTCGGCAACATGTTGCACTCAGACATGGTATTACAGCTGACACCTCAAGAAAGGTGTTAAAATTTTGAGGAAAAGTATTTTTTCAGTCAGACCACAGTTTTGTTTGCTCTGTCCTGTCAAACCTATTATAGTCTCCTTTCAATCTGCAGAATTGCCTCGTTGCCAGAAAACTATTCAGTCCTCATTGTCCTTCATAAAATGCTATTCCCAACCAAAATGGGGGAGCAGAGAATAATAGTAAATATCCTCAAGTAATGAAACTAATTTTCCTATTCAGATTAATGTTCTGCTAGGATTCTCTTCATACACTGCCCTGTGTTATGCCAGAGAATTTTTCTGCGTTCATTTCCACCCAGGAATGTCTTTGCCTCCAAAAGAAATTATACTGTCCCTTTGTAGCTGCTGAATACAGCTACAGTTATTATAGAGCAGCTTAACCTGAGGGCTGTGTATCTACAATTTTAATAACTTCATTGTACAGGAGCAGTTTATATTTTAGAGGACTTTCTATTCCCATTTCTCTGCAGTATTTATGGGTAAACCAGTGCAGAGAAAGACAGCCACCTTAAAGTTTCTAAAGTGTCATTGTTATATCTCAGTTCAATAAAACAGTCATATGAAAATTAAACACCAACAAGTATTGAGAAGAACAAAATTAATTTCAAGACTATATTAAATATTAAGCGTATAAATTATTGTGTTCAAAAATGATCCTGAGGGCTGTATTTCCAATGGAAACAAATCATTGTATGAACACAACTTTTTAATCACTAAGCTTGTTAAATTCTAGACACTGTGCCTATACACTTGTTCTGCTGCAATCTTGATTAGTTTTCTGCTGCTTTGATTATTTCCTTTGAAAGCCTGCATGAAGAGGTTAGAAGTCAAGGATAGCAATAAAAATTAAAACCAAATTCTACACAGCCAAAGCTCAAGAATTTAGGTTTGTAACTACACTAAATATTTTATTATTGACTAAACAGTATGTGAATTATTTTGCTGAAAATAGAAATGATTAATTTGAATGTGTCTAATGGTAGATAACAACACATTGGAAACTCTTCCTTACATTATTCCATAGTAAATACCCATTAGAAATACAGTGCTAAAACAGTAAAGCATTTTTTTTGTGAAGATATTAGAAGTTACTTACATTTTTGGCTTGTATACAAGGTAGTAATGGAATTGCTTTTACTTATATTGCTCAAATCTTAAGAACAAAAGCAGTTGTTTTGATAATAAGCTTAAAGAAAGTTCTTTTGAAAATCAGTTACATGTCAGTTGCTTATTTAGGATAAGATTTCAGTCATTGATACTTGAGGCTAAGGAAGAGTAATCTGCACATCCACAAGAAAATCTGCATTCTAGAAAACATTTCACCAACATGCAGAAGTTTAGAGGAAATATGCAGGAAAGGCAATGGTCTCTTAAAAGCAAAACTTACTTTGAATTTCTTTGAAAGCTAAACAATGAAGGTACAAGACTTTTACTGCATTATGTATGTACGTAAAAAAAAATAGTTACATACATCTTTCTCTTATGTAATAAATGGGAAATGCAGTCTTAAAGTAACCTTGCTCTGCTTTCAAAATCAGATAATATTCATGTCTCTCACTACAGAAATACTTTACTTTCTCATGTCAACACACAATATTAAAATAATATTTTGTTTACTGTGACTATTTTTTGGAAAAAAATATTTGAAATTCACTTATTTTTATCATTTTCTTGTATACATACCAAAAAATAATTTGCTTCATTTTAAGGACGATATATGGTGGGGAGAGAAAATGAAACTGAATTTTTAAAACAATGAAAACTCCTCAGCCTTTTTTAAGTTATGCCTTTGTGTATGAGAGGTCTTCTTGTACTAAAAACATATTTTCATGCATGGTTTTGAGAACTTCTTCACTACCCAGTTTTCATCTCCCTGTTACAAGTGGTTGTTAGTTTTGTTTGTCTGTTCAGTTTCTGTGTTAACACTAGAGTAGAAAAGAGAACTAAAACAAAACACCTCTATATGTTAGAATGGGTTGAAAGGAAAAGGTGTGGGTCTAAGCTTTTGGGTCTCTTTTGAGGGTTCCAGCATTGTTTGGGAAGCCTGATTATATTACACATCTCAGCTGCTCGCCAGGTTCCAGTCGTAGTAGTAGTATGTCTATGTACATTTCCAATGTGGAATGCTGTGGGAAATCTTCGATGTCTGAAAAAGATTAAGGTAATAATTACTGGTCTGTTAAGTGGAAGAGGGTGTCATCTGTTTTCACTGTCTGATTTCATCAGTGAAGGTTTTGAAATGTAGACTATCTGAAAATTCTACCACTGTCAGATTTGTCTGAACTTCACGACTAGGAAGGGTTTTCCCTCTTGTGCACCTCCACAGAGAGCACACTTGACCTTAAGTTTTATTACTTAAGGAAAGCAGGTTGAAAACAAAATAGCAGGAAGTGATCAAGATGAGGAATTTCTGTTTTCCAAACAGCTAAAGGTGCTTCTGTTATCAGGTAGTCATTTTGAGACGTTGGGAGAAAATGGAAAATGAGTCTGTTAAATGCATACCTGGTTCTTGGGCATGGTACTGGTTTGGGACATGGAGACAGACTGTTTCCTGCTTTGCTACATGACTGCTGACAAACCACATCCCTTCCTCATGCCAATGCCCTACTTTGCCTGTCCTGCATAGCCCATAGGCTCTTCATGACAGAGTCTTTCTCGTATTGTTTGTGCAGCACCCATCACAATAGGTTTCATATTTTGTTAGAAAGATCTTTAGAAAAACAAATGACAACAAACAAGCCCATTGTAATGCTACTAATAAGAAGAAATAATATGGAATACGTCACTCCCTGGGACTAAAATAAGAGGTTCCTACAAATTCAGTACATTCGAATATACATGTCCTTTGCAAATTGTCAGAATACAAATAACGTTTTTCCTGCACTCTCTGACCTATTTTCTAATCTGCTTTTGCTTTCAGAAAAGACATAATAACTGTCTTATTTTTATTCACCTTTCTGACCTTGCTTCATCTGTGCTATTCCTTTTGTCCTCAACAATCAGCTTTAGTTCGAGCCCTTAAAAGAAGAGACCTGTCCTGTATGTGTTGCTTTTTCACTCCAGGCTGTCTATGGGTTAGTGTGTATGTCTTCATCACCTTGTCTACTAGAACAATTAATTACTTTTTTTTTTTGTCAGTTGACAGCAGAAGTATCAGTGTCAGTGTTCATAGGATTGATATCCTTTAATGCCTACCATAATTTCCACTATAGCTGTTAATTGTGACCAGACTACTCAGCTTTTTGTACTAAGACCATTTACTATGATGAACACCTCATTATCTCCTGGCACTGTCCTAAGCATTGTGTGTCAGTTACCTCTAAAATTTAATTCATGATCAAGGAATGCCAATAAAATGCCTAGGACATCTGTGGGTGAAAATGCCCGGAGATGATTCCTAAGATGGTCATCACTGGTAACAGTTGGACTGCCTTAGTGCAAAGGAAGGCGGATGCACCTTTGTGTGCCAGTATTCCTATCTACATTTCAACTTCTGGAGAAAGACTGAGTTTTTCCCAGCTTTCTCTTCCACAGTTTTTCTTAATTTTTATTTATTTATAGAAGTTTACTAAGGATGTAGCAATTGTTTGCTTGCTTGGGTGCCAGAATAGAAGGGTGTGAGCAAGACAGAAAAGATTCTAGCTTGATTTTTCTTATGAAAGTTAGATTCCCAAGGTACTCCAAACATGCTGGCTGCACATTACTTCCCATGGGGCTGCTTAATGAAAACAAGCAAAAAAACAGGAATGATGCCCCAGCATGACCTCAGTGTGAAATAATGAAGAGAACTGGTGTAAAGCTAATACTTGTGCCAATCAGATCTGCAGAGGGGATATTTTAAAACAATTTTAATGCAGGTGTCATAATTGTTAAAGCATTCTCAGCTACCACTCATCTTTTGAAATCATGGCCTTATTCCTCCACAAACTATATATGAATTTGTCTTTGGTCAAGTATTTGAATGTTACCTCCAAACTGGTGGAGCACAAGCCTATTTCAGACCAGAAGAATTTTATACATCTTGGCTCATAATCCTGTATCCCGTATTGCTCGTATGTGGTAGCCTTGTTTGAGCTGTATCAGCTAAGAGACGGAGTATTTAAATGTGTAAATACAGGTGTTAGTTGTTGCAGGTTAAAACACTGGAGAGCAATCAAGAGAAGATTCCCCAATTTTCACAGGAGAGTTGAGAAAATTGAAGAAACGTCACCAAAGTGATCTAATGGCTGCCTCATCAGATGTGATGCCATGTATTTCACTTAGGCGAGGCACATTACTGCAGGTGACACTTGAAATTATTCCTTTAGGAGCAAAAATTTAGGGGGGTTGGTGCTGTTCAGTCCTTATCAGCCCTGTCACTGCCCATGCTATCTTCAAGTGGAAAGTTAATGGAACTAATGCATAATCCATGAAACCTTTGTACATCATTTCAGAAAGTGAGGCCATCAAAAAGTTCATGCTAAGTAGACTGCTCCATTCAACAACAAAGTCATATAAAGCACCAACTATTCATTCAATATAAACACTTAAGACAGGGGGCAAAACTGCTACAGAAAAGCATGTTTTGCTACAAGCAGCTATAGCCACGTTTTTCATTTCATCTTTCACCCAAACCTTTATCATCAGTGTGAGTACTATTCAACTGTTATAGGAGATTGGTTCTTCCCTGATAATGTTTTTTCAGCCTCTCTGCTGATGTCAAGAACACTAAGCTGCTATATCTCTCTATTGCACCTTGAAGGAGGTGAAAGACAATAAAGGCTTGAAGTCAGCCTCTTCTGGAGAAAAAGAAGGAAAAAAAAAAGCACATTTAAAGAATCTTTTATTTTAAAATGGACTGTGCTGTCTTAGTCACTGTAGATGCTTCAACTTAACTTACAATTTATTTACAGTAAAATTTCTATTTATCTTTCCTGCACTAGATCAAGTGAAGTGAAGATCTTACAAAGGGCTAAGTGACTCGAGGTTTCGGGGAGTTTTGCTTCTACGTTGGAAGTAGTTATCACCAGTACGAAAGAAAAAATACATAACAGTGGAATGAAAAGCAATTATCTGAAATGTCATTATGTGCATCTAATATCTTAGGTGCTCAGAGCATGTTTGGCTCTGAGAAACTCAGTGTTCCTACCCTTTTGCCTGCAAGCAACCCATAAAATTAACAGGTTGGTCATTTGAAGCGTTCTGTTCAGTGATGGCCCCTTCCCATTGCTCCATTTTTCAACTGGCAGCCCTTCCTGATCATTTAATGGTAGAGAGAAACGGAGAATGTGCAGGCACTCACACTCCAGATTTACAGAAGACTTAGACAACATCAATTGCTCTGCTGAATTAGCTATCTACCTTCTTTGGTTTTACGCTGAATCGTTCACATTTTCTTAAAATGATTCAACAGATGTGAAAGACAACCTATCTCAAAGGCAAAAGTCAAGACTCAACTGCCTAGAAAAGGAGTCATCGAAGCAGTTGGATGGATCATCTCTGAAAAACTATTTTTCCTATTACTTTTTTAAAATAATAATAATGATGATGAGTGGAGTAAATTTGGTGCAACCCTTAAGCTGTCTTTCCCAAACGTATTACCTCAGCTCTGGCCCTAGGTCAGTAGTGCTTGAAAAATCCTCACTTGTTAGAGTCTGCGGTGCGTCCCGTATATATAAAAAAAAAAAAAAAGAAAAAAAAGCTGGTATTCCCAGTTCAGTTTTTAATGGACAGGTGTTCGCAGCACAAAACCCTCCATAACAATTGGCCCTAATTAGCACCTTTATCAGCAGCCTCCCCAGAGAGGCCAGAGAATGAACAGGCTCGGAAACTGAGCCGCCAGCGCGGCTCATCGCTAGAGGTGAGCCCTGCGGGTCAAGGTTGAGGGGCGGTGTGAGGCAGCTCTGCTGCTGCTGGCTGGGTCTCGCTGCTCCCTGAATAGAGGACTTCAGTCTCAGGACTGTCAATCTGGCACCTTTCAAAAGCCCTAAATTCACTTAATTAACAGACAGGAAAAAATAGCCTTCCCTAGCAACTCTTGCATCAAATGGCACTTATGTTACCTTATATTCTGAGCACCTAACCCTATTAGCATTGCATTGTGTGGTTCTGTTGGAGTGCCTTTATGTACACACCAATCTTAACATACACACTAACGTATACTGGGAGATTTAGCAGCGTTTTAAATTAAACTGACATTATCAAGTAGAATTTATGGTTTATTTTTTGGTTTTGGTTCTCTGTTACACCGTAATATACTATACTAATTACACAGAAGAGCACTTTTTTCCATATTACTGTTCTTCTTTCCATACAAGTAAAAGACTTTTGCATGTCATGCTTTCCCTGATTATTTTTTCCTTTTTCTTCCTTATTTTTTCTATTCTTGTCATAAGGCAATATTTTATGTGTTATGTTCTCATAATTTGTCAGTTTATTGTATGCTAACTCTACAACAGCCAAAAAATCTATACCTAGCTTACTTTTGAGAGGTACAGGATATGCTGATTTGTACAGTAATGTAATATAGAGGTGGAAATATCTATTTTTGACCATATCCTGAGTGTGCCTGTTCATAGTTGCATCATTCTTAGGGATATTGCAGAGTTAGCTTCATGGCCTGAGGGAGTCTGCACTTCACAAAAGTATTATATCTGCATTCTGTAGATAAATGGAGTTTTCCTGGTACAAAACTCTGATTTCTCCTTCTTGATATTGTTCTAAGTTCCTGTATTTATTCCAATAGATAAAGAAAGCATTTACCAAATGATAATTTAGGCTTCAGGTAGGATAGATGATTACGCTCTAAATTAGCTGTGAGCTAACCAAGCTGTACTTAGCATTTTTTCATCTTAGAACATCCTTTCACATCTTCATTTTTATTTCATTTTTAAAGCTCTCTCTGGATGATCAAGATCATTATAGAAAAGGGGCACCCCAAAAAAACCTGATGAGGTCTTCCTCAGCTGTCCATGACCTTTATTGTGCAACTTCTTTATTCTGTGTCTTTTTCTCTAGATGAAAATTGGAAAAAGACATACTCAGCTCTGAAAGTTTTAGGTGAAAGCTATTCTGAGTATACAAAGTAATTTTGTGAGGCTGTGTAATCTGTATAGCAATCTTTCAATGAGGTAAGTTTTACTGTGTATCTACGCAACTTGTTTTTTTTTTTTTTTTTTTTCCTTCTCTAGTGTCTCTTTTTGTAGGTTATATTGCACTGGAAGGTCTGTGGAGCAGGAACTCTTGCAATCTGTACAGCCAGCCATAATAGAGCCTAGGGTCAGCTGGACCTCAGTGTTATACAATCTGAATTCATGTAGTAGAATGACCTGGTATTCCAGATAAAATGCAAAAGATTAGTTACCCATCTTTCTTTGTGTACGGAATCCAAACTGGCTGTTCGCAGGTGTATTGTATGAAAAACACACATGCTCTTCAGAGCTATGGCAGCTGAAGGAGGTTTTCCTTCAAGAAAGTGAGGTTATCTCCCAGATATTTGTGATAGTTTATCTTAAAGATAATGGAGTAATACTTTTTTAGTGCAACTGCTTGCTGCTACAGGCAAAAAGCAAACAATTTTTTACACTACTGCTTTTGATCTCTCAAAAATTATGAGTAGATACTTGGGACTTGTAACCAGATTTTTTTAAACACATGAAGCAGGTTTGAATTGCTCATTCAAATTAGAGCATAGTTTTCAATCAGAAACAATAGAGAATTAAGGAAATGCAATACAAATAGGAAGGAGAAGATGAAACATGTAAGATGGCCAACAGACCTGAATGAGAACTTTCTATTCTTAAAATTGGTTTTCATCTAATACTTCCTGTATTTTGTGTTTCTGATGTGATGTGTCATGTTCTAATCCATCATAGACAAAGCAGCTGACACCTACTGGCTAAAATCAATGTATTAGCACTAATACCCTACACTCATCTGATGTGTTAGTACGTAATTTTTTGCGTGTCTGCAAACAATTGAACCAATTATCTATATTAGTAAGGCTATAGCTGATGTTCTGAGAGGACGTGTCAAATAACAGTAGTTCATGTTAATTGCCTGCATTGCACCCACAAGTCCAGCATATATTTCTGACCAAACTGCTCTGTCTCAGGAGCAGCTTGCTTAACCTGGCGATAAATGAATGAAATGTGGCTGTGCCAGAGGCTGGATATTGGTGCTCCCCAAGGCCTTGTTCCCAAGACTTGTTGTTTATAATACTTAATGCACATCAGATATCTTGAGGTAGAAAACAAAATAACGTACGCTCGTTTTACTGTGAAATAAACCTAGATATGCCAGCATTGATCCTCAGTGCATCATCTCTGGAACTGATCCGACCTTATTCCTGATCTTATTCTCCTTAATGACCAATCTTCACTTTTTTTTTTCCCTCAGAAAATCTTGTATTAATTTATGTATTAATTTGGTGTAAAAGTTCACTTATTTGTAAGCAATGAGGAATAGCATCAAAGCATAGGAATATACTGTCTCTGTTACAACCCACTTCCTTCCCTGGGATTTTAGCACTGGAGAGGCTACAATACTAAGAACAGAATTGTTTGAATGATGTTGTAAAATTTAGTAAATTCTGGTGACTCATTCCTGAGTTGATTCCAATGCCTCCCAGTTTTGGTTAGTATTTCAGTAAGTGGTATCAGGAGTTCCTTCTGAAATTTGGCTTGGCTAGCCCTTTATGTGCCACTTTTGTAGCTGATTATGTCAGCAATATGTCTTTTGTTACCAGGCTGGGTGACAGCACCATTTACATTTGCAAGAAAATGATCAATGAACTCTGAGCAGCATGCGACAGTTTTTCCAGAACTCCCCATCGCTGGCACATTTTCGGGGAGGCAGCCAGTCTACCTGTCTTCCCCAGCAGTGGCCAGAAGCATGCATGCCCTGCAGCAAGGAGAGATTTCCTGCTGAGCCCCAGCCCTTGTTCCCTCCAGGCACAGCAGGATTCCTCTGTTAAGGTCACAGGAAGGACTCCTCTGGAAAGTATAGCTCTCTCTCTTCTAAGATCGGTCTTTCTGCAACAAACCCTTTACCTCAATTGCACAGACTTTTCCTCTCATCCCTCACTGTTTCTGTTATTTATTATCTATATCTATGTTGTGTTCAAATGGGGCATGGTCCAAATCTCCAATGTGCTATTCTCCTTGTTTCTGTTCTTCATTCTGGTTATTTAACCTTTCACAGTTCTCTGCTTTCTCCTCTCTTCAGTTTGTCCTGGTGAACGATGGCACTCGGAGTTAAGGAAATGAAATAAGGCAGTAAACTGAAACATCGCCACTATAACTGTAAACCATAATGACTCCAAAACAGAGCAAAGACTTGATGTAATATCGCAAAAAATCTCAAAATATGCAATTAGGCATAGAATGTGTGAAAAGCACTGTCATGAGCTGTATGGAGGGAAACTGGGAAGTTAATGAACACAACAAATTAACACAATAGAGATAAAATGTAGTGTTCTTTACCAGTATCTGAACCAAAAGTATATTGACAGGAAAACTGGAGAATTATCTGATGGTATACACCTATTAGCTATGTCTCTGAAAAAAATAAAATAAAATCATGTGTGTTTTATACCATTTATTCAATTAGAGGTAGGTATTATGTATCTTTTGTTTTAGGCTATTTTCTAAATTGTGATCCTATGATACTTATTGAAAGCAATCTGGACTCAATACCATCAATCATTTTAAGCACTTTAATTTTGGTTAATAGTTTTCTTTGTTCATTTTTAACTTAATTTGTGCTTGATATAATTCTGAGATTCTAAAAGGGAGATAATGTAATAATTAAACAATAATGCACAGATAACTCATTTATTCCTACACATGAAATTCTTATGACTGACATGAGTTTAGTGAATCGATCCCTTGTACAAAACTGAGTATTGTGAGAAAATGTTCTTCCAGTTATAAGCATAGGTCTGAGCATTGCAGAGCTTGAGATCTAATCTTAGCCTCACCAATTACTTGGTAAAATCCAAGCTCATTATAAATGGTTAACTCAGCTGCACAAGGGAGGGCATAGTTTTATACCTAAAGGAACTATGTCAGGTTATCTGTACCAAAAGCTTAGTGATTCCTCCTTCTACTAGCTTCCCTTACTGTCAAAGACAGGCTACCTTATGAGAGGCATTGTTGCACCATTCATTTCAGTACTGTAACTTTCAGTAAGTTGGGAATAAACTCGGTAGCCCAGGATATGTGCATATTAAATCATATCTGTGTACTGCAACTGACAGAAAAAGATGTTCTGATTTATCTCCAGTAGAAGGATTAGCGGAATTCAACAGACTTGCATGTTGCTTTCAAATGCAGTTCTCCCTTTCTTTATAGGAGAGCAGTAAGTGAATGCAGTAACTTCATTTTACAACTCTGGAAATTATTAGAACTTTTCTTTAAAGCAAGGAAGTCTAAGAGTGACCAATAAAAGATTTTGGAAAGGGTCTGATCAGCTGAAATTGCATACAACTTTCGTACTGTAGAAACCCAAGAAATGAGATTTTGTGCCTGCTGTGGGCTTCTCTAGAGCTGAAATTGGATGCATTCTTTGATTAAACAGGCCCCAAAAGAAGAAAATATGTACACAATTCTGATAAACAGCTTATCTTTAAGTCAGATTTATGAATCTGAATCCAAAACTGAAAACAAGGCAATGCTGTGGGTCTGAAGATGAATATTTAACACAAAGTCAGAAATAGGTTTCTGAAAATAAGAGATTGTTAAAGTTATGATGAACATGTACAAATTGCAAAATATCAGCAAGTCTTCTCTGCTGCAAACTGATCTAAAGCAGCTTTCCTGTTTCCCCAGCAACCTTGAGCAATGCTAGCTTGTTTCTTTGGAAGTAAATTAAATGTGACTTTCAAGTAGTTCATTATTTCAGTAGCCACAATGCCTTTCGGAAGTAAGGACATTCGATAAATCATGTTGGGATTTGCAGCACTTCTGAAGGGAGGCAGATAAAGGATTTTTGCAAAAATAGTTTTCAAATCTAGTAATTTTTTTTTAGAAATTACAAAAATTATGTTTCTATTGATACAGGGGGAATAAAGAATAAAATATATTTCATATGTGTAAAGAAGGCTAAATACTGTTTGGTGCTGCAGTAAAAGCGAGCATGTCCTGATTCACATGCATACAGCTGGTGCAGACTGGTGGGCAGCCCCTAAACACAGCTCCACTTAACCTGGGTAGTTGAAACCTCTGCAGAAATGCTTTAACAGATGCAATGTCCACACTCAGCCTAGGTTGTGCACTGTACAGTAGTTGGTATACTGAGAAATCCTCAGCCTCTTCCTTGCCCCAACATGTATATGTATCTCTGAACTACAGCATCATACTCTTCAGAATATCTACATGATGCACAAAAATGGGTGTAAGATTTCTGTACTTGTGGTTCGCTCCTGTTGGCAGTGCTAGAAGAAAGATGCTTACAAACTGTAAAGCATGCAGATGGAGCAACCATGGCCCGTTCAGTTCTCTGCAACAGGCAGGTTCTCTCCCGGTGACTTTCAGATGCAAAGGCAGGAGTCTCTCAATTTGATAAGTATGGATTTTTAGTCTGGGCTTCAGGTTTACACTGTGCGAATAGATTGCTTTGCCTGTCCGCTTGAAGTTCCTCATCAATTTCCACCGATCTCTAAATGCTGAAAAGTCAAACCAGTGCATCTTTCAGTTAATTTCAGAATTTTCTGTGATTGAAGTTGTTTTGGTTCAGGTCTGGTATGAGTTCAACAGAACTAACTTCAGGTCATCAATTCAGATTTAGCTTTAGATTGGAAAAAAAAAAAATCAAAGATTCAAACTGGGTTTTGTTTGGTTTCATTGGTTCATCTTTGCATCGTTTTTTTGGGAAGCTGATAGAATCATCAGGGGAGAACAGTCACAACCCTCAGCTTTGGAGCCTCTTTTTGGTGGTATATGTTGCTGTTAGAAACTAAACCGTTTTTTTGTTTTGTTTTGTTTTTGTCTTCAGCAATGTCTGTGGTTTGTCTTGGTTGTGCATATTTGGAGCTAAGATAACAGGTGAAAGTAAATCTCATTCTGACATGGTAGCGAAGGTGTTCACATTGCTATATGCACTTGACTAGTAAAAGTCAGTCACAGAAATGCCGATGGAAGCAGGTCCTCTCTCCAAATTACACTGTCAGGGGGACAGCAGTAGAGCTGCCCTCCCTCCCTCCCTCCCCCTCAGCACAGAAACCCCAAGTCTAGCAGTGTCCCCGAGTGTGAATATTTTTTCCTAGTGTTCTTATAAGTGATTGCTTGTGGCATCTTATAGTCTTATCTCAGCTTGTGCAGCCCCTCATGAATATTCGGTACATATGGAAGAGTTTCCTATATCATTGCCCATTAACAAGGAGGATAATCACTCATTCAGTTATCAAGAAGTCAGAGAAGGCCTTTCCTTGAGCCCCTAGTGCAAAGAATCCTGGGAGATCAAAGGAGGTTAAATGTGGCTGACATTAGGATCATTACTTTTTTTCTGTGTAATTACTGTGTTATAATAAAGTTGATCTAAGATAAGGAAAAGGGGTATTAAAGTCTTTTAGGGCTAAAAGGCCATATTAGTGACTCTTTGCCTTTTTCCCTATCACGGGACAAAATGCATATTGCAGTTGATACATATAAATGGACATTTTTTTTCACTGAAAGTACGGTAAGGTCATAAGTGTACATATAAATGATATATTATTACAGAATCGCTTTTAAGGGAGGTTAATCCCATGTAAATGCAAAAGGCGAGTAGAAGGTGTAGTGATGCCTTGTTAGTAAAAACAGCGACACTGATAGATTCTTATTAACAGTTAGATTCTTCACAGCGAACAGCTAGATTCTTATTATTTTACATTGTATCTTTCCTACATTTCTACGCTGTTCAATTTTGACATTCAGGACTGAACTACATCTCCCATCAAGCAATGCAGTCTCCTCTCTGACTAATGGAAGGATGCAGGACAACAATAGTGGATAAGAGTTTTTTGTTTTTTGTGTTTTTTTTTTTTTTTCTTTTCCATTTAATCTTTTATTAGACACTGGAATTTACTTCACAAACGCTTTTGAGCTTGACAATGTATTTTCTGTACTCCTCCCTCTTTTATAGATTTTTCCAGCGTATTGGGCAGCTACATGCGAACATCTGTTAAACTAGGTGAGCTGGTCAGGGAAACAAAACAATGTGTGCAGCTAAATAATTCTGCTTTAAATAATGATGATGGGTTGGTGTGTATCATGGGAAGATATGTACTAGAAAGTATGATGTGATAATGGATCAGAGGCATTTACATGCTATGAGATCTTCAGTAGCTCTTCCACGTTAATTATAGTTGGCCAAATATGTGTTTTACAATTCAGTAAAACTGAGCAGTTGTGCAAAACTCCTCTTGCTAAGACACTCAGAGACATCTGGCCTGTCTGAAAACTTTAGATACCCTTATTCCTACAGTTTTATACTTCACATTACATAGTAACCTCTGGAAAACAATAAGATAAATAGTTGTCAGTAACAGCTTTACAATATATTAAGGGTCCATTTAATCATTTCCATTCACCATTTCTGTAGTAGCAATTGCTGTATTTTTGAGGTACGTTTTATTTTTGCTTTAAACTTTTATCTAAGTCATCTAATCCATTCTGTACCTTGGTTGTTGTTGTTTTGTTTTGTTTTAAAATTCCTTTGTACTTCTGATGGGGACCTTTGAGCTCTGACTTTTCAACCTGCAAGCTGAGGAATATAGAGAGCACTGGATATATTCCTGGCCTGTAGCAGGCACTAACTTTCTGGACAGCTCTACTTTTTAAAGTCATAAGTCAGTGGGGCTGTACTCATGCAAGTATTCCATGAAAGCAAGACAATCTGATGGAGTGGTCTTCTTCAAATTCTAGTTCTGAAATGTTAAAAGTTAAGAAACATAATTAAACTGCAACTGCATTAACATTTATATAAAATATAAACCAAGTGCTTATCCTGATTCACCAAACAAATTACAGTTTGAACATTATAAAAAAACCACCCAGCTACTTATCAACGGCACCATTTGAAATTATTGCTAGTACTACAACTCTAAATGCATAAGATGCCTTAAATACAAACCCTGAACATTTACATACTGATTTCATGAGCAAAGCAAAAGGTATTTGCCAGTAACAGTACAGGACTCAGCATTTTTATTGTCTGTGTAATCCTGGCTCGCTCTGATATGAAAATTCAATTATTTTAGAACTGGTCGTCTCATTAAATTTTGACAAGGAGCACAAGCTCAGTACTAGCTCTAGCTCTGAGAGTCTGTGGGTGCCTGACAGCTCTACGGTGAATTTTAAAATGTAGTATTTTTGCAGGACAAGATTATCTGACAATTTTATATTAAAAAAAGAAAAAATTAATCAAATACATTGTAACATCCAACACTGGTAACTTGGCCTTTCTGTAGATATTTTCATGAAAAATTATTGAAAAAAAAAAAGACTCCACTGTTTATTGCATCTTTTCCCCAAACTCCACCTCCACGCCTTAATGCTCTGTAACTGTGCTAGAAAAAATTGTACCTCTATGTAAGTGGCAATATTTAGCCACTTATTGTTAGCATTTTCTAACTTTCCTCAACTAAAATGTATTTGTAATTGTTTCTATAAATATGATTTCCAAAATAGAAGTATAAAGTATTTATAGGTATAAATAGTTATATACTCTTTTGGTGCAGAGTCTTTCATGCCATGCTTAGATCATTCTCTTGAGCTGTAGCAGATCTGTGTTCTAGTTCTTATGGAAATAATTTTTAATTAGTTTGCAAAGTAGAAGAGGTCCAATAAGGAAGACAAAAGGGTGCTGTCTCAGACTGTCTAGAAGCATGGCGCTTATGGTACTCGGCTGCTGTGCAACAGGCTGGGAAAACAAGGATGTGAACCAGGTCTCTGATAGCATCGGTAAGCGCCCTAATACCAGTGCTGCTTTTGCTGCAGGCTTCAAAGTTCTGGAGTGGTTTATTTTTTCTTGCTGCTGTTTGTTCTGTAGGTTTTTTTTGGAGTAGAGGTAGGCATTTATTATTTGTTCTACCTCAGTCTAGAATGTGAAATCTGGGGAAATGCTGAAACACTTTGTAGAATGAGGAAGTTATTCCCGCATCCAACTCTGGGAGTTTTCTTCTTTCATATAGGTCTGTGCCATTTCAAGTAACTTATTTTAGCTGTTGAATACTTCATAAGCAATTAATGTACAAGAAATAATTTGCCTCAAGTTTGAAAAGACTGCCTAGGAAACATTGATTTATTACCTTATTCATAACCGTTTATTTAACACTACTGTAAGACATTAACTGGATTTTCAGTCTGTGATTTCTTGTAGTTACTATTACTCCACCAAGGAAAAAAAAATATTGGTCTGTGCATTACATTATATCTAACAGTTATTCTGACTGCTGTAAAAGAATTCAGTAAACCAAAGTCTGTATACTTATTACTGCTAATTTAACATAGTGGCATTAGGGAAATAAAACATTAGATAACATTTCAAGGGCAACACAAACTTAAGATCTAACTTAACACTTAAAACACTTAAGATCTAACTAGGATGTCTTGGAAACAGACAAAATGTAATGTTGCATGTGGACTAGCGAAAGACAATTTCCTTTAAATGTGTAAAAATCTGAGCAACAGAGGGCATCCTCACTCTGATGATCTCTAGTGGGAAATTATTCAAGAGGACCTTGTTTGGGGAATAGCAGACATATTGGACTGTCCCGTCTATTAGTTAGGGTCAGGGACATTTGAAATACAAGCTTCTTACAGAAAAAAAATCAGACTGCTTTTCTCTATATTTAATTAACTTCTGTGAAGGTCACACATATCTCTATCTCTGAAATGCATAGTGTGTCACTCATTTAAAAAATCTGGATATTTTGCATTATCTTGCCATTATGGTCCAACTTTTTTTATCCCAAATTTCACAGTGGTGATCAAATTAAAGAGATGACAAGCTCCCTGTCCTTACAAGCTAAGCATTTTGTGTGCTATACTCAGATATACTCTGTGTGATATAAGATGAGACTTCATAATGGGATTCAATGCAGTTGAGTGCTAAATTATAGCAGGCTTATATCACAGAAAATTATAACAATGAGAGAAGAATTCAAATCAGGGTTTTAGTAAGAGAGGAAAATTAAGACTTTGCAATTAAAGTGGTAACCTAAAACTTTAAAATAATTTAAACAGTTACTGAATACATGTAATGTTCTATGCTTATCTGGAAGCAGGATTGGCAGTTGTTTGAAAGGATCCAAATGAAGTGTGGACAAGGTGTATGTTATGTCCTCAGAACACAGATCTGTCATTTTCTTCATTGTTCATGAATGCATTGGTATTGAATATCTCTTTCCCACAAATTCACAGGCTCCATGCAAGACTAGAGAGAAAACCAGTGTAATGTTATCGTTAAATTGATGTTGCATACAACTTTATGATAGTCCTGACAACTGCAGCTTGTGAATTTGCCGAGAGCAACCCAGTAAGTTATTTCCAGAGATGAACACTGAACTATGAAGTAAAATAATCCTTTCCTTCAGAAGGATAAAACTGCAATTTTCTTGTAGACATAATTTACAGAATTATTACTGACAATTTTAGAATTCCACTGTGTGAAACACTGGGGGTTTGAGAACAGAATTTCTTATCCTTTTAATAACAGACAAATTTTAAACAGACAGTGTATCTATAACATCTAAGCAATAACACAGGAGGAATCTGACCTGGAAAACAAGTGGCAGTTTCCTTTCCGTATTCAAATATTCTGCCTCTTGCGAAAGCTGAGGTGTGCTGTGATTCATCACTTTGGTTAAGACAGGAAAAGAGCCCAGGTTCATATTCTGATTTCTTCTCACATACCTTTGGAGTGCAGCATGTAGTGCATTTAGAATTCAGCTTCCATATGAGCGATATTTCAAAAAAAGTTCTTGGCCCAGGCAGTTAGTGTTTCGTGCCCTGGAGAAATGTAGACATTTATGTAATTGTTGAGATCACAAATCTTCATGAAAAGGAATCATTTTAAGTGACAAGAAAACAGAAAGGCATGTAATAAGAAAATATAAATTATATATTGACATTTTATGTTTAGGTTTCTTGCTGAAAGTTGTTACAGTAATCTCATAGGAACAAGGGAAAAGGTAATAGTGTTCAATACAGATGTCATATTCCTAGTGGCAATGCTGTAGGCTTGTTGCAACCACATGAACATCTCCGCTGACATCAGTGAGATAAGTTAATTGAAATCAGTGGAACTAATTTAAATTAATTCATATGTACCTTTGTGTGACTTAGACTTGAAAGCCAGTTGTAAAGCAAAACATACTGTGCTTGTGTTTGATTTCTTTCTGATGTTAAAAAAAAATACATTTTTTTTTCTTTTTTAACTTAGAAAATACTTCTCGTGGTAGTCTGGACACCTTGCAGGATTTGATTATTTAGAATGTGTTAGCTTTACAAAGCTCAGTGCAGTTTTATCTGTTCTGTGTTCTTAGTTTTAAAATTCTAACGTGCAAGAATCTAGCAGGTGAGTTTATGAGACACGTCCAGCTGTAGAGATGTTAGGCCCTATAGGTGTAATTCCCACTCAGTGCTTCTGTTGGCTTTCTGTGCTTGACAAAGTGATTTGACCACCTATTCACAGCTTGTGTGTGCAAACCTTCTTGAGCAAACCTTCTGGTTTATACAAAGTTCATACAATGGACTTTGAACTAAAGTGGCTTAAGTTCAATATATGTCAGGATAGACAATTTGTCAAATACAGCTAAAATGGGGAATGTCTTCTAGGACTGTCACCTTTGAATGTGACTCATACATTGAAGGGTTGTGTCCGTTGGACTTTGCAGGAGAGCAAAGTATTCATCAGCTGGTCCTTGCCTTTTGGGGAAGCATTTTAAGAGGACCACAGCTGAAGGTCCTTTAAAAACATACCCAAGCCTACTCTTCCCTTCTGCCTGACAGTCTGCTCAGAATCATCAGTAGATCAGTCCTTGCATTAGTCACACTCAGTGGCAAATAAGATGGCTCTGGAAGGGTTTTGCTGCAGGGACAGCCAGTATTTGTAAGCAACCCGATTTCAAGCTGAGTTCAGACTGACAAAGAGGACGATGTGTGGGCTTGATGCCCAGTTGGACACACCTTGGCTTTCAGACTTTTCCTGTAACAAGCAGCTCAGATGTAACATAGACAAAGCAAGCAATGTCCTTTCTTCAAGGAAGTCTAAGTATCCTAGGTAATGTCTAGATTGTAGCAGTAAACCTTGTAAGACTAGCTGAAAACAAAAGAGAAAGATGCTCTGTAAAGTGCAGTTACCTTTCATAGTCTAAATGTAAGACTAGAGTTAGTGTATAGCACAACAAATTTTAACAAAAATCCCTGCTAAATTACTCTACCAACATACATCATTAACTGCTCGGTTTGGCTTGAAATAATCTGACAATATTCTCCATTAAAAATGGACAGAGGAGGGCTGAAAACAGCATGGATGAAGCAGAACACAATGAAATCCAAAGCAGAACCGGAGGCAAGCATACATGTGAGCCACAGAGTAAAAAGTATAAAAAGTTTTGCTGGAATATCTAGATTACCCAGAAATGAAATAATTTAAACTCATATGTGTCCTTTAGCAGCTGCTAAGCATAGTGTTCTGCACAGGGTATTCCAGACGTGTCTTTAGGAAAGACATCTGCTTGTACTGTTTCAGATTTCAGAGTTATACAGGGTATAACAGGGAATTTTACCCTGAAGCACCAAAACCTTAAACAAACACAATACAAACAGCTGATTGAATAAACCATGATCCACAATGTCTCTAAAGTTTTTGTAAAATTCTTCAAGGACCGTAATAGACATAGTGGTATGATCTCTTTTAATTGAGGAAATAGAGGGGTAGGAGATAATACAAAATATATATATTTTCAGATTTTTAAAAAATATTTCAGATGAATCCTTTTTCTGATGTAATGGTTGAAATGTATAATCTCCTCAGCCTGGGCAGACAGGTCTCTAACAATTAACGGGAGGATCTTTCAGTGATTTTGCAAATTCCTTAATTTACATTAGCGAATGGTGTTTGTGAACCACGGAAGCATATGTCTCAGTGCCAGTATTTTAAACTGTACCTAGACTTTAATAGATGAAAAAAAATATGGATTGTATTATGTTCTTCCTGTAAAAGGAGTGGAATTTCAGCATGGTAAAGATCAGTTAACTGCCATTTACAGGGCAATTAATAGTGAGAATCATATATTTGTTGTCCATTTTTAATGTTTTTTCCTTTCCGAACCCAGACTCCAGGCCAGCCTCCTATCCAAGTTTTCCTTCATGCCTTATTGTCTATTCTGTTCAGCTATTTAAAAAATGTTGAATATCAACAATGGCTTTCAGTAGTGTATTGTCAACTTTTGTATGAAGCAATCTTGGTTGAATGAGAAGATCCCAGAGCTTATAGTTCTATCTACTGTGCTGCACTGGGTTTCTGCTTGAATGTGTGTGACTGATAACAGGACAAATTTCTACCTTCGTTATTACATTTCAGCTACATAATTCATTTGCCAAAATCTTTCAGGAAATATCTTTATAACATATTGCACGAGACATCAGGTAAGTGCTTGTAATGTAAAAATAAGTAAAGATCCAGCAACTGCCTTGTCAGATTTGTTTGTTAATTGTAGATCTGCTTCTGCTAGGTTGTTTTGCAGACTTTTACAGTTTTGTGGATAGCTGCGTGCCCTGAGACATCTCTAGCAGAACATCTTTGCTCACATAAAGAAAATCATACTGGATCTGCATTGCTTTTAAAGTCAAAAAGCAATATTCAGAAATATCTGTGAAAAATTGTAGCAAATGTGCACAGGTTAAGAATTTTCAAGTAACAGATGTGTTATTGTTAATGTACAAGCTTGTTTCTGTCTGGAATTATGGTACTAAAAGCTTTTTAAACATTTTTTTAAAAACTCTTTGTCTTCACAGTCTGATATAATTTTATTTTGTGTACAGGGTAATTGTAATTTAGCTTATATAAACTCAGTCACCCATGTATCTTTGAATGGAAGCTAATATTCTCTATGCCATTTTCAGGAAATCTAAGGATTCCTCAAAACTATTCAGTTTATTCATGCATTTCAGTTAACAGGTGGCAAAACAGGTAAAACACAAGCAGCTGTTTTTCCTTTTATTCTCCATCTCATTTGTTGACAGTTAATTTAACTTTGAAAAGAACTAAGAGAGATCATTTCTCTAAACGATGTGGTTGCTACAATGATGTAAAGGGATAGTACTGTATATAGTACCTGATCCTGTTGGAGAAACTGAAACAAAATTTCCATTGCAGCCAGTATTTTGGCTAAATTAGGAGAGCAGGATCTGGCCCGTCATCTTGTATAACAAATTAATTAATGCCTTCACCATGCATCACCTTTAATATTCCTGACTTAAAATACTTAGGTTTTGGTTTTTTCTTCATGGTCAAAGAAAAAGGTAGACTTTTACAAAGGCAACAAATATTAAGTAAGGACTCAAAAGTATTGATTCTGACTTGTGATTTGAGAAGCTGTATTCATGAACCAAAGATACTGCTGAGTATGGGAAAAGATCATACATACCAGAATGGGTACTGTACTAACACTGGCATTAGACACTAAACAAATAAAACTGAGATGTGGGGTACCCTTCTGGACAGAATATCTAGGTATTCTAGCAGTGTTCTATCTAACAGGGTTGTGTTTAACGCAATATTATCAGTTTCACATTAATTCATCTGCTTGCTTCTTTGTCCCAAATCCTGGACTCTTTTCAGTGCCTCTGTCCGCTTTGTTTGTGTCCTGTCTGCAGACAAACAATGACCTTTAAATACCTTCAATATACGTGTGGGTGTACGTGCATAAGATTGCAACCTCTTTGGTAGACATGTGATGCTTATTGAGAGGTATTTACACAATTATATTCCTGTCAAATACATTAAAGATTTCTGTGTTTCAGAAAGTATCTCAAAAACATCTGAAAAGGCAATTTAAGTGGAAATTAAAACTTTGGGAATAAAAAAATGTCATTTTTATACCCGTACTCTGATACTGGGGCGATGACAGAATTTTTTTGAATGGTGTACTAATAAGAAAAGTGTTCTTTCTACGTTTCTCATTGGTACCTAGTATGCGTACTATGCTTATAGTTTTAATAGTTTGGAAACATTACACATTAACCATTGTTATACTGGTTACTATAACAGTACCTGTCAGAGGAAGAGGATTTAATGAAAAGCTTCATTAAAAAATTGTACTTCTACCTGGAGAGGTTACAGATTTGTGTACAGACAGCATTACACAGATGGCACAAGCAATTAGGTAGTGTAATACGTAGGACTATTTTACATCACAAATTGGGAATAAATGTCATCCAGAATTTGCAGAGGAAAAGAATGAAACTTTAAATACCATTTTTGTCTTTTGAATGACTTGAACAAAGCTTTCTTTAAAAAACAAACAAAACAATTCCATTTGATTTTAAAAATTGATTTTCTTTATATTTCAGTCTTCGTCTTTAATGAAAGAAGATTCAAGACTGAGAAAGACTAAGAGAAATGTTTTATGAATATCTTGAGAAAGACATGAAAGCAGCAGTAAACAGAAAGGTACAGTGCCCAGTACAACTGTCGCATTTTTCATACACAATATATAAAACACTCCGCCTTTGCACAATTGTACAGCCGACAAGTCAATTGCTGTATTTATTGTAGAACTATCTTTTTGAAATGAATTAAGAGATGGACTAGTTATTGAGTCAATAGCTTAGCATTTCCTTAGCGCTTTGAAACCATTCACATTCCTGTTGTAAAATGTGGGTATTCATCAGGTGCCATAATAATGGTGACTGTAGTCAGAAAAAAGATGACATCCTCCCAATTACAGTTGTGATGAAATTTTGGTTCTTTGAACATTTATTATTTTTGATGTTGAAATAATAATCTCTTCAATTATCTGATTTTAGTGGGCACTAGAACTGGTACAACTTTATCAAGAGGGTAAGATAGTTGTTCCTTTGTTGGTTCAGCTTTACTCTGTATGATACAAATTAGAAGAGGTTTCTAATCTGATATTTTATCTTTTTAAATCTCTTTAGTTGTATAGCGACAACTACATTCCCTTTCAAAACTAAAAAGTCCTCACTGTGGAAAGTGAAGTTTAGGAGGCATGTGAGTTTTAATTATAAAGAGATTATCCTGTTCTCTTTATCTGGTACCCTACATGTTGCCAGTGTTAGTTGTCCAGGCTATATATTGGAACATTGTTCTTATTTAGACAGTGTACATATCGAGAAATGGTGTTGTTTAAACTGTCTTTGTAACTCTTGGTGATTGCTGATCTTGAAGAAGTTGGTTTTTCACTGCGGGCATGAGACTGCCTCTGATTGATGATGTATTTCTATAATAATTCTGCTGAAGTATCCCTTGTAGACATTAGGAGGTCCTCCTTACAATTAAGAGGCAAATTGTGATGTTCCTTTGCATTTTACAAGAGGAAAAACTGAAGTGTGAAGGTTTGCTTGTCTGAGATCAGCCAACCAGCTTGGCAAATCAAAGAGAAGAGCTCAGGTCTTTCTTACCATTGGAAATGGGTGTTCAGAAGCAAGACACAGAGTCCGTCTCTGTAATGCCATGTAGACTATGTTCCCAGTCATGGCAGAGACAGGAAGAGGCTCTTTTTCCTCAAAATGCCATCACAGCCTTAGTCCATGCACAAATTTACCATATGCATTTCTTGCCTTCCCAGTACTCATTTTTCAGATAATCTCAGATACTGTTTTCTGTATGAGCTTCATTTAGATAAGGGATGACATTTCATTCTTAAAGATCAGGAAAGCACTTTTCCAGTTGATCTGCAACCAGCCATGCTTTATCTACATATATATAACCATGCAGTTGTCAGGGCCTCCTGAATGCAATGGAATCATTAGCTTGTTTATACAGTTATTTTTTCTTCATATAAGGGAATAGGAGAAGGGTTTGCAACTTTTGGGGGCATGTGTTAGACATGTAAAACCAGGCTTTCAGGTGTGCATCTTCTATATGTTGTAGAAGTCCTTCTACTTGATAAGACAAAGAATCTTCACCAAAATTTGCAAAGAATCTCAGCAGAGCTAAAAGGTTCGAAACTGCCATCTGACGTGCTGTGATATTTTATACAAGTTGAGAATGTGAGCCCCAAACTTTCTATTTCTTATTATTTTGTTTTCTGTACCTTTTGAAATAAATCCATCACACTGTGTGTTTTTATCCCCCCCAAGGTGTGGCTAGCAGGACAACCTGCTCACCATATTGTCCTTCCAATGTGGCTGGTCAAGGTTACTATTTTGCTCTTCTGACATGTTATCAATTATCCTGCCAACAGACTGATACCGGACCTGTAGTTTTCTTATAAAATAAAAAACTGAGTTTAATTAAACCATCAGTATCTTAGACCTAATTATTTCAGACAGTATTTAATTAATGTTTCATGGATACCTAATGTAATTAGGGTTCCTTTAATAAGACCTTCTATGACATTAAAATATATGACCTTTATCTTTCTTATCAACCATAGCCTGACAACTCAGATTTGTCATTTTCACTAAAAGGTATAGTTTGATTAAATAGAACAGAACATAAAATTAATCCACCAAATTATACTTGTTTGTTTCTTTTTTTTTTCTTCTTAAAGACTAATAACTTAAGTCTTTTAATTAGCAGTGTCAGTACAAATGTTCATGCAAGCATTTTACCTTTGTTTTTTTCAGACTGTTTCTTTTGTATATCAATTTTTATGGCAAAAGTAGATAACAAGCAGACTTTATTAATCATGGTGAAGGGTTCAATCTTTTAGATATGAAAACTAAGGAGCTATTCTTTATAGTAACAATGACTAGTAATTGTTTAAGACAGTTCTGCAAAGGACTTAATTTTTGCTGGTCACAAACTTCCCCAAAATAAACCTGTAGTTCGAATTTGAATGAATGTAATTGAAATTACTAGTCTGGTGCAAAAGTTACTTGTTTGCTTTTAGGACCTACAGGTTCTCTTTTCATTACTTTTGTTACCTTTTGGTGTAGATCCAGTGAAAAAGCATTTGTCATACACAAAATTTTGATGATATTCTCTTTCTCAAAGGGTTATTATAAGCTTCCTTGGAACAACACTCATCTAATCTTGTTTCCTCACTCCCCAAAGAGCTTTTATATCTCACCTTCAAAATCAGAGTGGCTCCAATGACTTCACTAATGTTTAAGTTCCACACATTGAATTAGAACTTTTTAATATGTGTAAAACTTAGCACAAACTTCAAGATTTTTCATACTATCATAACTAGGCACAGTTACAGATCTATTAAATATACGTCTCTAAAAATGACCTAGAGCCTTCCTGTTTACTGTAGGGCTGTGGATATGTAGCAGGGCCTCCAAACTGTGGAAATATATGATGTCCAGGAAAAAAATGGAGCCACCATAGGAGAAACAGTGTCTGAAAAAGTGGTCATAGCTGCTGCTTTTCATAGATTACAAAAATTTTTGCATACGGTCCGTGTTCTTTTTCCCTTTGAAATTTAAACAGTTACATTCAGTTACATCCCCTGACTTTATATACTAAATAAAATTATCATGTTAATTTAATAAAATGCAATCAGTACCTATATGTTTTTTGCTGATTGCAGACTGTAATAAGTGTTGCTAGTACAGCCACTAACTAGTACTCACTGTATTCAATTGAGATTTTAAATGTAATAAAGTCAGTGACCAAGATTCACCCCACTTGTATAAGTTCCCAGGATGGGAAGAGGATGTGAAGGGGTTAAGCCCAGGAAATTTATTACTACCCAAGCAGGCAGCTGCAGAATTCCACTCCCATTGCTGCAGTGAGTCTATGCTGAGCAAAACCTCCCACTAAACAGGGTCTTGGGGACAGGAAAACAGAAAAAATCTCTCCCCTAGTCCTTTCTGATTCACCCGTCTCATTCAACCTTTTGTATTTGATGCTGTCCTCTGATCAGCTGATGACCTGATGATTCTCTCCTTGCAATTACTTCTTGATATTTTACATCACATCTTTATATTCACCACACAGTTAGATTTCTCCATTTTCTTCATTAACATGATGAAAATTGAATTACAATGAGCCTCTGTCTGAATAGAAAACACCTAATCTATCCAGAGATATTCAAGAGAAATATGATCAATATAAAAAAATCTACTGGATAAAAAAATCTTGATCCAATCATGTAAAAATAAATTGATCTGATTACATAGATTACTGAAAACTGGTCACCTTGGCTACATTAGAGACTTTAAAAGCAAACACAAATCAGTGAATCATTTTAATCAAATTTAATTTAGATTATACACTTTCACATAAAATCTAATTTAGTTGGAATTACTCGGTCATGACTTGTCTGCTCCCCACAGGACAAGGTTAAAGAGATTACATTTGGGTTCATGTCAGCAGCATCTGCTAGTTAGCCCTCTGAATGCTGATTTAATGAGAGAGGTTGTGCTTAGTCTCTTGGAAAGACTTCTGGTTTAGGCAGGTGCTTGAGAGATGTTATTAATTTAGTGTGATACAAGGAGTGATGTTATCGTACTTGGAAAAGTCTTGTATCATTATTCTCATGTGTATAAAATACCCTGGCATTTTTGTTTACATCTGTTTAGCAGCTTTTAGAGGGGTTTCCTCTAATCTGTCTTTAATGTACTGCTTCAGAAAGATAGAAGATTCCTATTAAAGAAATAACAGCTTCTTTAATATGAACAGTTATCTCAGGACTTGTCTACAAGAGGCAGCAAGTGAACATTAAGTTGCAACGTCAATTTACAGAGAACTAAAAGGTATCATATCCATATGCAGACAAACCCTTTCTGTCTCTCAACTGTGCAGTATCTACTCCTACAATCAGATCATTCACAGGAGCACCTTTCATGATAGCTTTCTTACTCTATAAACAGACCTTTTATTTCTATATATTTAGCCTTTACAGAGTCAGATTATATCCTCATGTGATAAGTACCACTATGTGAGTTTCTAACTTGAAATTAATAGGACGTGTTGCAGAGTTAGGTACTCGTTGACAAATAAGTAAATACAATTAAGGGAGTAAAGTCTTTGCTGTTGAATGTAGTGAGTGCAAGCTCCATTCTGATGGAGCAGCTACTTTGCAGCAAAAGCAGGGGTGGTAGTCATTAATTCTTCTTCATCAGCCCTGCTGCAGAAAATAAAAAGGCCAAAACGACTGTGTAAACTTGTTGCTCAATACCTCACTCCGAACCAGAAAATGTACTGTGGCATGGTGAATCACCATGGGTTGCCAAAGATCTGTCTGTGATTGTCCAGACTGAAATCAGTGCAGAGGTACAAAACACCATGAGTTTAAGCTCAGGTACCTGCTGCTGCTCTGACCTAACTTCTGGATGTGCAGAAATCAGAGAGAAAGCTGCTAACTTCATAAATTCTTCCTGGAAAGAATTTCCACAAGGAAAGAAAGAAAAGGCCAGGCTGAGAATCTTTGGACATGTGTAACCTTAACTGATTCCCTAACCCAGCAGGCAAACAGTGGACTTAAATGGCCTTAACTGTCCTAAAGTACTTCCCTACATATCCAGGAGCCTTTCATGCTAAAACAGTTTTCTCCCACACTTAGAAAAGATGAGCTAGGAATTCATTTGGGGTAAATCAGCACCATTTCACTGAAATCAATAGAGTTGCATCAATTTTAGATGTACTGCATGTTTTCTGCTGTTTTCTTTTAAGCACTGTTTATGGTTCTTCAGAAGAAAAAAAGTACTGGAACTATTAATCCCCGAAGTTCTGATAAAGAATTTTGAATAACAATTGAAATTCATTACAAAATTTCACTATTTCAATGCATAATTTCCCTGGTGGAGGGGCTTAAAACTCTTTCTATAATTACCATAACAGCATAAGGGTCGAGCCATTAAAATAATCTCTAGCAATTCTGTGTGATTCAAGTTATTTATGAAGAATGCTGCAGACACAATGTTCCTTGCTACACGGTCTGTTTTCTGTATGTCTCTCTACCCTTTCTCTTCCCCTATGTATAAATGGTTAATTCTTATATATGTACTAGAAGGATCTGTATCTCCAGAATTTATAAATCCACCCTGAAGAAATAGCATTTATATCTGAAATCCATAATCATATCAAAGAAAACTGGGCAAAATTGAGAAAATGGGGACATACCTTATTATGATTACCTTCTATTCGAGCATATTTTTCTTATTAGCAGTGCAGACAAAAGGTAGCCCTCCTATTTTATTTTAAATGAGCCTGATAGAAGTATCTCATCCACTTCATTTTCATATAAAATTGCACTGTGGAGCCTGATCTTCCTGCCTTCACTCTGGCAAAATACCTACTGTGGTCCTTAGAAACATCCATGTAAAGATTACAAGGCTGGGACCTGGTATTTACACTTTAGCCCTGGCTAACCACTGTTGTTCGCCGTGTTGCATGTGGCATTCCCAAATCATCCTTTAGAGAGAGAAACATGGAGATGATGTGCTGAACTTGGTCAGCCTTTGCTAAGAACAAATATAAGTGCACCAGGACTTATTTGGAAATGGCATGGTTCTGTAGCAGTTGTGACAAGATAAACAGGCAGATTAAGCTTGTGTGAGTGTAAACTATTTTCCAGATTGATTCTAATGTTGAAATACTAAACACACTCTGAATACAAATTACTTACTTAAGTTTACAGAAGTTTTACATTCACAAAATATAGAAGAGGAGGTATTAACGTTTTCTGTTAGTGTCCTACAGACACATAGCCAAACCCTTAGCCAGTGGAAATCAGTGAAGCACCAGCAAGGACAACAGAACCGTGCTGCTTCACACCGCTCATAGTATGGCCAGAGACAAATGATAATCAGAATTACTGATTCTGATGAAATCACACAATTCTGAATTTGGAAAATGTTTGCAAACATGCTACACAAACTTTGTTAGCTAACACAGCTATATAGCTCGCATTGTTGTCCTGATTATTTGTATGGAAACAAATTCCAAATTTAGTTATGTTTGTGTAATACTGAGATAAATGTACATCATTTACAGCATGTCCCTGCTGCCCTGAAATGTGCTTCTGTTCTCAGTTTGACCAAGAGATATTCAAAGACAAAGTGGAAATAAAGTAAACCATACTCAAATTGAGCAGTATTATATTCTAAATTAAATATCTTATGCATTGATAATAGCTTTTGACACATCCTAGTTTAAGAGAGAAATTTCAGTGTTAAAACAGTAGGGAAAAAGGAATGTGATAAAAAATAAAACCAAAATGCTGCCCTAACTGTTTTAAAAATTGACAGGAGTTCATACTGAGTTCTGAACTTCCTGGTTTGAATCTCCTGCTATTAAATTATCACAATAAACACACTCTCTAATCCAACACACACTACAGACACCAAAAGATTTCTGCTTGGTTCACGCTCATGAAGGAAGGATAAATAGCATTGCCACTTATCAAAATTAAGATTTTTAGAAAAAGAGAAAAAAAAGTGCTGAGTTTAATTACCCATTTTAATTAGTGTACTAGATAGCATGAAATAATTCATTCCTGTGATTACAGAACAAGCAGAGCCCTTTGCGTAGGGTTACTGTCAGAATTTTTCAGATGCACAAAAACAATTTTTCCTGCTATTTCATTCATTTTTATTTATAGCCCATTTCTAATGCAAATACTGGCCCAAAATCAAGTGCTAAGGAAGCTGGCTGACTTAGCAATGGAGATAGAGTAGGAATGTAAAGGATTAGAGTGTTTAATGTACTGGAAAGAAGTTTATCAATACTGACAATTCTCACAGTGCTTAATCAAACATTTAAGACAAGTGGAGAAGCAGACAGTAAAGACTTTGGGGCTTTTGAACAATAAAAGCAAACAAACTGTCTTGTCAGTATATGTCAGTCTATGGTGGAATAAAGAAATGCCTATAATTTAGTTACTCTTTTCACATAGATAGCTAGTGGTTTTAGCTACTTAGCTAGAGTGTACTGACTTTAAAATGACTGTAAGTAATTCCTGAGGAAAATGAAGTTTAACTTTTGTTGTCCTATGTGGTCTGAATTGAGGATTGCAGCATTGTGACTAAGTTTTCCCTAGTGCCATTTACAGCTTCATGACTATTACAGAGGATTAAGATTATTATTATTTTTTTTTTTTTTTGCTTAAAGGCAATTTGTTAATAGATTTATTTTTATTAACACATATTAATGGATAGTAGGGTCTGATCCTTCAGTAACACACTTTTTGTGGACCTTCCCAGAACTCTGGACAGGGCCAGGACAAGAGATGGGAGACAAGTAGTGCTCTGTATGTGCCTGCAGGGTTACTTTGGGTACGAGGCTCACAGCCCTGAACTGCCTGGGCTAGACCTTTACATAACAGTCTGCAAATTCACTACATGAATTTTTGCTGTTGATTCAGGAAATCTAGAATCCAACCTAAAATGCCTGACATAAATCCTACTCTAGCTTTGAGTGATAACCTTAGAGAAAATCAGGATCCTATGCAAAGAGAAATAGATTCCAGTTTCTGGTTGGATTTCAGTGCTACTGAGATAAGTGCAAAGTAACTCAGCAGAAGCCAGGCTGTATCTTTGGATTTACACTCACATCAGAACGCTCTTAATCTGACACTCAGTATCCTGATATCAGAACCAAAGATCAGTAACTATTTTTTAAGAAAACAGGTGCTGTAAGACTGGGAATGTTAAATTAACGTGACAGAACATTAAGAATATGCTGCAGGCTCTGTGAGCAGGCAGAAGGGGAAACTGCTTCCTTGAAATAATCTCAGAAACCAACAAAATAATAAAAATAGAGGTGAATGCTTATTAACTACTGGTGACATGACAACTACTACAATAATATATTTGTCATCCAGTAACTTAGTAAAATTTCACTTGCAAAAGAAAACTGAACTGTGGTAGCTATAAAACAGAAAATGCAATAAAAGATGATCAATTCAAGAGAGAAATTAATTAGGAAGTAGTAAGCAATTAAAAGGCAGTAAAAATCCAAGATGGCATTTTTATTGACTTTTTCAGAATTGAATGAGTGCAATTCCAATTATCTCAAGTTCCTTTATCTAGTCTACTAGTACAAGCAAATACCCCGTGCTTAGTACTACCTTCCCACATTGACTGAAGTTGAGAGAAGCTGTGTAGCAAATTCCCCCAAAACACTTCTGACACTTTATATGTATTTTCAGTCCTTAACTACATAACACATACAAGCATTAGATTTCAGATGTCACCATTTGCTGCTTAATATTACTCTAGAAGTCAATCTTCTGTTTGTCAAGAGGCTGTGCTCCAGTTCATGTTTTTCCACAAAGCTGGGTGATGCTACTCCAAACATAATAGTTTCAATGCAATTGATTTTGTTTGGCTACATGACAAATGTCCTAAAATAAAATATTTTTTTCTCAAAGAACAACAACAGAAAAAAAAAAAGCTTAGTTTATCTAAGAAATGAGATTAAATTCTGAGTCTAGGCAAAATGTGTGTTTGAACTTTCTTGATATTAGCATCAAGCTTTGCAGGTATACATCATACCCGATTTGCTCATGAATTGCATGCAACATTTCAGTAGGCTGACTTCAGTAATAAAAGAAATGCTAGTATGCATTTTGACAACCTAGTGATAGTTGTGTTTACACCAACTCTTTCATTTTAGAACGTAATATGACTTCAGCTATGTTACAGTTGGGCCTTTTAGATCTGGTACTCAAAAGTTAAAACTGTCCTGGCTACATAATGAGTATGCAGATATAAGCTTAATTTTTATGTCTGTTTACCATGATGCAAATAGACAGCTACCTTTTTGGCTATTCACACCTGCCAATAGTTCATATGCATACACAGTCATGGTAATTTCACATGCAGATTACATGCATTGTTACATATGTACCCATGTCTTGAAGACCCATAAATCCTGTGGGGTGGAAATGTCACTTTATTATTTGTACTAAAATGTTTTTATCTTATGTGCAATCCTTTTCTTGTTCAGCCATTTACATTTTTGATAGTAATTTATGTGGTCTCCATTTACATGGACACATCTGGTTTTTTAGAAAGGAGCTATTACACATAATGTTGTCTCACTCCTACAAATAACTTCAGAAATTATAATGCAAACTGTTTACAAAATAAATTAGTGGGAATTTTAAGTGGTATTAATAAGTTGGGGTCTACATACAGCCTACCCTACAACTTCACTATTAGTGCAGTGGGAATCCTGATTCAACTGCCACATAAACAAAGTGGAAAGATTTTTCAGTTTACTGTTTTCCTTGCTCTGAGTTGCTCAGTGATTGTAACTACCAGATTGTGTGTGTATGTACACAAATATATATTTTTCCTGCTGGTAACTTTTTTATCAATCTGTAGACAGTAGAATTTTGGGAGCATAACAGACATAACATGAAAAGCTAAGCAGTACTGGTCACACTAACAACCAGTGTAATCAGTCTATATTTGATCAACGTGTTATCAGTATGTGTCATCACCATCTTTCAGATATTACATGACCATGAAATGCATAAGCTGTAATCATCACGGTTCTGAAATATCTTATTGAGCAAAATGTGTGACCTGGCCTGATGCCAAGCACATAATCAGTAAAAAACAGAATTTAAAAAAAATGTTCTTCACAGTTTGCAAACATGTAACTGACAAAAATGGCAGGTGTTTTACTAGCACAAGTGTTTCAGCTCCACTCTAGGCAATAAGCCCAGGGTTAGATATTTCTTCAGGTTTCTACATAAATAGTTCATGTTGCTAGTTGTCTAGCTAACCCAATGACAAATCAATCAAATGCGTTCCTCCAATGAGGTGGAGTGCAACACTGGAATTTGTTGCTGCCACAAATTCAGCGGCAGCAGGGCCAGAAGCCTATAAATGGCAAGGAAAAAATGAATGCTACTTTCCCTTGTGGCAACAATTTTTCTGATATATTTCTAAATGTCAAAATGTTACTTTTTGTGTGTGTAATACTGACATGGGAATAAGGAAAAATGCCTTACTGGCAAGATTTTAAACTCAAAAGTCCTCTGTTTTCTCACAAGTGTAATGATATGAAGTGAGACCTGTTCATCCACACTTTCCTGGCAATTTAACTTGGAGGGCTCTTTATGTGCAGAAGAGTTATTTACATCTCCCTTACCACAGTTCATAATGTCTGAGTTATAATTTCAAGTTGTTTTAGAGTTAATGATGAAAAAATGAGTTCAGAGTAAAAGAACGGAGGATACATAAGGCAGCAATGCCTACCTATTAATTTTCGTTAGTAACTCCATGGGATTGGAATCAAAGACCTAGAAATAAAGGTTTTTCTTTTGATCCATTCATGTCCTCTGTGGCATCTTGTCCTTTTTGGTGCTGGGAAGTTAGCACACATCAGCAAACTGTGGAACTTGGTTTTGCTCTTAATACTTAAAAGCATAGTTTTCTAAGCAAACTGTAACAGCATAAGTATCAATCGTGTGTAAACCGAGTAGGTCTCACATCAGTCTCCAATCTGGAACTGTGCAGGTTTCTCTAGCGTAAGATAGTAAACCATAAAAATGTGTAGTTTGTTCAAGATTGTGTCTTTACTTGATTAACCTACAGTCATGGTGCAACAGTTATCAATGGAAAATGATTAGTCTGGGAAGTTTGATTGTCCCTTAATTCTGATTGTGCATTTTCATGCTATACAACATCACCGACATCTTTTCTCTCATTTCCTCAGGCACTTAAAATTAAGGGAATCCAAAAGAATAATAACACTGTAAATTTAAATATGTTCTATGGCTCATGATTAGTTTTGAATAGGAAAAATAGTAACACTTTTCCCTTGCATGACAATGTACAGCCTGGTAGCTGCGCATCCTGTGGCAACACTGGAGAAGCACCTGAATGCCATGGGAAGGGCAGAGTGCCCTCTCCTGGGTTAGGAAATAAACCTGTTAGCCAAACTGTACAGGAGCCAGGGGACCTTTGCTAAAGAGCAATGTGTGATTACTATTCCCTCTTACAGTGGCACACGGAGATGCAGAAAGGAGGAAATCTAGTGGAATCAAAAGAGACTAAAGAGAATTGGGCTTTGATCAGATTCTGCACCAGCAAAAAGATCCGAGGTGTCCTTCCACATACACATTGTGTGACTGGCCCACCTCTTCCAAAATGGCCCTGAAATACCAATTTCCCAAGTCCTCAACTTATGCATCATTGTGTAAGTAAGTTCTTCCTCTGCAAGTGCTTTCCCTACTAGAAGAGGTGTTACCTATAGAGTCAGTGGAGGTCTTGACCACTAACACAGGTAATAGTGACCCCTGAGCGTATTCTGGTTTGTTCATAGCTCCAAGCAGTCATTGCATCTATAAGGAAGCAGTAATTGGCAGAGAAGTTTGATAGTGGTTAGTCACGAGTCTTTACATTGTTCGGTGAGGCTAGTGATTGAGTGGCTCTTGGGTGATACCTTCAATATCAGGTGACTGATTTGAGCTACTCTAGAAACAGAGGATGAGTGCTGAATATGAATTTAAATGGTGTAGTTATTTGTGACTCATGCTCAGGTCAGAAATGTGGTTTGAGCCGTGAAAACAGTCATGGCTGAAGAACTGATTCTTCAGTGAATTCTATTTCTGTTATTTTATACCTATTGTATATGTATAGGCATATATATTATAAGTGCTCTACAGAAGGCTGTTGAGCATGTATTGTCCTCATTTGTCAATATGTGTTAGGGGAAAAAAATAAAATGGAAAGGATATTCAGGTCTAGTGTGTTGTTTTCATGGCCAACCACACCACCTCCATGGTGGACTGGGAGGGCTAAAGGAATTGAAGCCTCTCCCTAACTAGCAGTGTGAGCATGTACTGGTTTCTTTTAGATCCCCATCACGTCCAATCCCTCCGATATAGGCTCATTTATCAACCGTTCACTCTTGTTCTCAAAGCTCTTTTGGTTCCCTACTTCTGTATTCTTAGTAGAACTTTGCTCCAAAATCTCAGTGCTCTGATACTTTGACAGGTTTAGGTGAGACTCAGATTTTGAGAGTCAAGGAAGTTCTTTGCTCTCCAGTTGTTCAAGGGAATTGAAGATAGTATCAGAAGTAAAACATCGCTGTGTGGTCTAGACTGAGGATTGCAGAATCGTTACTGGGTTTTCCGTAGTTCTTCATCTCGCTGATGCAGGTTTTGTGCTGTGAGCTGCAGAAGTCTCAATGACACTTGAGCTGCCTATTTACACGGAGGGAAGTCTTTCCCACTAGCTAGTGTAGGTATCTTTTCTCTGACAAAGTCATTTCAAATAAAATAAAATTTAAACAAAGATCCTACAAAACAAATGGAAATTTTTGCCTTAGTACGAAGTAAGGAAGAGTCTCGCATTAATCATAGTCTTCTAACTACTATAAAGAAAGGAGATTGCTTCAAATACTGATATCAGTGACTCCAATTTGTGACCTAGAAGATCATTCTTAACAGATTAAACTATTTCTTATTGTATGTATATTCCTACAAATCATAGGGGCAAAGTAGGGTTAAAAGGGGCTACAGGCACTGAATGAAAAACTGGCATTCATATTTCATATTAAAATCACTTCTAATATGATTTAGTTTTCTGTACAGGGAAAGCAATTTTTAGTTGAACATTTACTTGTTTGTAGGTGAGAAGGATAATTATAAGACACATCACAGCAAAAACAATTTGTGTATATTTGATCTTTTTGTATATATGTATTTATTTGATCTTTGAATTAGCCATGTGGACTTATTTCTAAGCAAGTAGTATGGGGAGTGGGGAACAAAAGAGAAAGGAAAAGAAAGTGAGAAAGAGTGAAGGAGAGAAAGGGAAAGAGGGGAAGGGAGGAAGAAACGAAGAAAGAGGGAGAAGGAGGGAGGAAGAATCTCCGTGATTTTGTATTTTCTTTGTAAAGGAGATCTTTATAGTCTCCAGCTAAGTTAATATGAGAACAGGAGTTGTTTATGATGAAGCTTTGTGGTTCTTATGTGTTCAAATAATCACTGAAAGGTTATTTTAACTACAGTACATTGCATGGTTAATGACAGATTGTCATCTGTTTGTATCGTGAAGGCATGACTAGGGAGAAATGCTAGAGGAAGAGAAGTGTGCTTTTATGGTTATGCCTAAGACTCATAGGAAAACTTATATAAGTTGTATATTCTGGAAAAATAACGATGTTCAGAAAACAATGTCCAAATGAAATAATTTGAAAGAGAACACATTTAAAAGTTATTACACAGTAAGTTATTTTAAGGTTTTAAAAGTAAAGGAAGAATATGCTAAAATAGCTGAGATATTTGAGTTAAAGGTGATATGAGGAGAACATATCTAAAATAATCTCTCAGCAGTGAGTATAATGAAGGAACATTCATTTCCGTTCAGAAGAACTGGAGTTCCTTTTAACTATAACTGAAACACAGCAGAGTGTTATTCAGCCATTCATTTTCCTCAAGATCTTCACTCTTGTTTTGTTTTCTCCAGGAAATGCATGCAAGATGATGCATGTGCAAAAGACGTTGTTTGGCGTGCTGTGGAAACATCCAACTACCTAACCTAAAGTTTCTCATGTTCTACTAGTTCCTTTACTGAATATAGTTCTTCTTGATTGCTTGATTGACCTAAAGAACACTATACTGGATAGTCATGGTGTTATAAAACATACAATATTAGTTAACTATTTACACAAAAACCAAAGGGAAATAGGAGGAGACTCTGCCTGCCCTGTCTTGGGCTTTTTGGTGCAACAGAGTTTATATTCCCCCTGTGTTTTTCCACTTTCCTTATATGAAATGAACAGCTGTAATTGAAAAGCAAGAAGCTCCATGGTTTATAGAAATAGGTGTTGTTAAGAGCCTTAGCCATCTAATTTTCTTCCTATTGCAGGGCAGGCTTCCTATTGTCTGTCCTTTAGAGCTAATTTCTTTTCTGATCAAAAGGCCCACATCATTGAAAAGGTAGTAATGACTATTCATTTGGTTGAAACCTCCATTCTGCAGCCTGCAAAGCTTTATTTAGAAACTGCTATTTCTTTCTAAAAGGAAAACCTCATTTGTGTCCTCTATAATGTCAATTAAAGGAGAATATATTTTAATTATTTATCCTGGAGAGAAACCTTTCAGGATCTCAATTTGCTCTGCCAGTGATACAGGCTGTAGTTTGAAACAATATGTGCCTTCAAAATTGTATGTCAGAGAGTAGAAATAAGGTGTGTTTTGATTTTAATTTGCCACTAATTAATAGTTTATTTGCAGGTAATTAGCAAGTTACAGTTTTACAATTAATGTCTGATTTCTAATATGACTCATAAAAAGGAGCCTAGCCATCGGTACCAGCAAATAAGGTGGGTTACTGAAGCTGTATAGAAAACATTAGAGGAAAGATAGATTTGCGAAGTTTTAAATGGGTAAAACAGAGATGATTGAGGATTTTTTTTTTCTTTTTCTGAAGAATGAGAGCAGTGATAACTCAGCCCTCTCCAGCGGGAGGGGAAGGGCCCTCAAAGGCCCACAGCAAGCCCCCCAGGATGGCTCCAGCCCCTTGGGGTAGCCAGAGGCAAGTGTGGCGGGGCTTTTTGGGAGACCCCCACTAAAGCATGCCGGGGGCGGGTCTGCTTCTCCCCACGCTTGTCCCCGTGTCCCACCCAAATCCCATCTCGCAGGGGACAGGACCCTGGGCCATGCAACAGGCAGGGGGACGCATCCAGGGTGTTTGGGGCCGGGGAGCGTGGGGACGGAAGGGAGCACACTGCTGGCGGCAGCTGGGGGCAACAGGAATGACCCGCAGGAGGGAAGGCACGGGGACTTGGAGGAGCGGAGAGAAGTCGCAATAAAGCTCCCGTTATTGCCTCTTCTCTTTAAAAAGGGATTTCTCTCAGATACAATGCAGGCTGCCCCACAGCAACCGCCGCTGGTGCAGCGCTCGTCTCTTTAGCATCAGTTCTTGTGCTCGTTTTCGAGTAGTTTGCCTCGGTGTTTTCACGTGGAAACATGTGAGTTAAGCTGATCTCTTCCTTGGGGCTCCGCAGCGAGCTCTGGTGAGTTGTCCTGTGCTGGTGGTCCCCTCTACAACCCTGTTAATTGGTAACTTGGAGATGAGGGGATCCTTATTAGCAATCCCCCCCCCCCCCCCGCATCCCTGCTCTCCCGCAGAAGCCAGCCCCATGAGGCGATTACCAGGAGGAGCTGTTTGTCAGAGGCTAATAAACAAATTCCTCCCGAACACCTGAATGAACGAGGGCCAGGAACAACCCAATTAAGAAACGGAGCTACTGGTTGTTTTCTGTGCCGGTGGAAACAATCCGGGCTAGAAAAGAGTCTATTCAGCGGGCGCTCTGAGAGGTCTGTTTGCAGCCCGCTATTGTTGTCAGAAGCCAAATAAAAGTTCAGCTGGGGGAAAAAAAGTGATTAAAAACAGCATTTGCCGCTGCCTCCTGAATGCACCGGGAGGCTCGGCTCAGAGGAATCGATCTGTACCCAAACGACGTGGCTTTTACCATGCTCCTGAGAATTTTGTTCCTAAATGTTGCTGGGTTTAATGATGTCATCCAGAGGATCCCTCGCTTTCCTGTATGGATGAGCAGCGGGGACAGCCACAGCCGTGCGGTGAGGCTGGTGGGAACTGGTGGTGTGTGCCCGCTGGGCTGGGAGGGTCTAGAACTAGGTCTAAACAGAAAAGCAGGTGAACTTTGATTTTAAGCATTTTATGGACATTTTCGGTGGATCATCCTAACAGTGGTCCAAACGAATGGGGCAAGTTGCGAGGACAAGCCCCCGCCACTCGTCGGGAGTTATGCTGGGGGCTGAGGGGATTGTTTTATTAATAGGATTAAATGGGGCTGGTTTGGTGCGTAGCGTTATTCTTCACAAGCCGGCGATCTTCCCTGACACAGTTCCAAGATTCCCCCAAGCTCTGCTGGACCTGCAATTAACAGATATTAATGGCTATTACTTATTAAGCGCTGATCGCCTGAGAAGCAGGCGGTCCCTTTTCAAAGGTGCCTTTTCAGCCGTGGGGTTTCTCCCGTTCAACTTGGCTTGTGCTGTAAACTCCCGATTTCGCCTCACGCTCCTTTGTCACAAAAAAAAAAAAAAAAAAAAAAAAAAAAAACACCACAACGAGAGCTTCTCTGCCTTTGACATCTGTATTTCTGTATTTTCATGCCCCCATCTGCCCCCGACTCACCCCCCCCCCAGACGCAGAGGGCTCTCCTAGCCCCGGACAGCTTCTCCCCCAGTCCTGATGGAGCAAATTTAGGAAAATGGCTCCGGGTGTGGGGCACAGGGAACAAGGGACCAGGCGCTGGTGGCTGCAAGCCGTTTGGCCGGGGGGGTCAGACTTTTGCAAGTGCTCCGCAGGATGACTTTAGGAAATAGCAGCTGGTGGAGCAGGGCTTGCCTACTCCTCCTTGCCCTGGTCCCGCTTGCATTGGGGTGCCCGGGGTGGGATGCTCCGAGCCTCCCATCGCTGTCCCGCAGCCCCCGGGGATGCATGGCTGGGCAGGAGCCGCGGCGGCGTTGCCATGCGGGCCGGGCTGCAGCTCACCAGGCACCGGGCTCCTTCCTCCCGGACGCCCAAACGGGTGAAGAAATCCCCCTGGGAGTCCCGGGGATGGACCCACAGGCAGTGCCGAGAGAGGGTTCCCAGCTGCGTGCCCTGCTTGTCCCTTCTTCTGGGAATAGAAACCAGCCCCAGCCTTAAGTATTCCTCAAAACGTGCGCGGCACCAAATCCCTGGTGCAGCGAGAGCGCTCCTGGGACCTGCAAAGTCTGGAAATACAAACCTGTAGTTTTTATTTAGCCGGGTTTATGTTCATCTGTAAGGAGATGAGTGGTGTTTGAAGAGAATTCTCGCCTGGCTTTGAAATAACGTGGATGTTAAGATGTTAAATTGTGTGCCCTCTAGAGAAAAAAAATAAAAATAAAACACCACGACATAATTGGAGTCTCAGGCAGCGCGAAGACAAATTGAAAGGCTAAATAAGAGTCTGAAACTTAACGTGCTAATATTTATTAGACGATTCAGACACCGAAAGAAGCGCCGTTCACAGGCTTCCAGCCCGTCCCAATGCCGTATGCCGCCGCGTTTTTCGCTGCGTGTAAGCGGGCTCAGCCGCTCCGACAAACGTGCGATCGAGTCATCTATACGAAATGCCAGGACCTAACCAGTCCGTGTCCCATCCCAGCCTGGCGCATCTTAAACCTCGACTGGAGCGGTCAAAATATTTGGAGGGGTTTGAGCTTAAATAGAACTCTTTGAAGCTTTTCCAGTATGTCGCAAAAGTTCCTCCCGCAGTTCCTCCCGCAGCGTGCCTTCTAGTGATAGCGCCTGAAGTAGAACCTCCTCCTGCCACCCTGCACAACTTTTACCCCATCCAAACCCACACGGCAACAATCCGAACAACAGCAAAGACAAAACTCACTGCGAGCGAGTCCCATGCGGGATTTATTTCCCCTTCGGCTTTGCTCAGAAGATGATTTGGCCAGAAAAAGGAGCGGCATCTTAAACTGCTACAGAACCTCGGAGCCACTCCAATGAACTCCTCCCCCCCAAGACACCGCGGTGTCCCCAAAGCTCTGGCACCGGCCGGGGATGTGCCCGCGGGTCCTGCCCGGGGTGCCCCCCCCGTGCCAATTAGCGCCGTTATCCTCACGCTCTTCTTTCCCCGAGGGATACCAAGCTGGGGGAGCCCCCCTCTCCCCCGGTTGGGGTCGGGACGCCGAGGCACATCCCCTCTTCGCCCCCCCAAGCCCCGGAGGGTTTGCTCCGAGCCCCCCCGGCGGCGCTGCCCACCTCCTCCAGCACCGCGGCTCCGGGCCCCCTTTGAGGAGCTGGCGGGGGGAGGATGAGGAAGGAAGGAAGGAGGAAGGGAGGGAGAGTGGGGCAGGGCTGGGCGGCTCCGTGCCCGCGGTGCCTTGCCGGAGCTGCCGGCCCCGCAGGTGCCGGGCGAGGAAGGGAGGAAGAAGAGGGAAGGGGAGGGGAGGGGAAGGGAGGGCAGGGACGGAAAGGGAGGGCCGTGATTGACAGCTCCGCGGAGCCCCGCTCCCGTCACCTACAAAGTTTGCTTTCACACGGAGGGAACTTTGCTGTTGCCATGAAAACGGTTTTTTGCGAGCACCGTGCCCCTTCCCCCTCCCGTTGGGGCAGCCGAGTGGAAAAACTCAAGTGCCGAAGGGGGGCCGGGGGGGCCTTGCCCCGGCAGCAGCCAGCCCGGCCCGTACCCGAGGGAACCGCCGTGCCCTGGCACCGGCAAGGGGAGACGGCTCCGTGCCCGGAGAGCGCTCCGGGACCGGGCGGAGAGTTTAATCCCACCCCCCCTTCATCCGCGGTGCGTGGGGGGATGCGGGGGGGGTGTCAGCCCATTGCGGGCTCGCCCCGTCTCCAGGCACCGGGCTGCGGCTCCACCGGGGAGCCCCAAATCCCTTTGTGCCCGGCGGACGCATGGCTCCCGCTCGCAGCGCCCCTCCCCATCCCTCCTCCTCTTCCTCCTCCCCCGTCCTCTTCCTCCTCCTCCTGTCCCCTTGCCCCGCCGGCAGCTGCGGGACCCCCGCCGCCCTCTCCGCACCCCGCATCCCAGCCTGGTCCCGGCGCTTTCTCCTCCATCCCAGAGCCGGGAGCAGAGCTCGAGGGGGGGCTCAGCGGGTAGGGGGCAGCCCCAGCATCCCCAAGACACCAACTTTTTGGCCCCCCCCGGTCCATTACCGGCGTCGGGGCTGCCGGGAGCCTCCCGCCGATTGGCTGCCGCCCGCCCCTTTATAGCCGCCGTCAATCAAAGGCCGCCGCCGTGTGCGCGTCGCTCGGCGCTGCCCGCGGGAGCCGCTCCGCGGAACCGCTCCGCACCCGCCGGCACCGCAGCGCCTCGGGGAGCAGCGCCTCTCAGCCAGGCGGCAAGAAACTTCCTCCTTCCCGCCGCGGCCGCCCAGACCGGTTCTTGCTTAATTTTTGTTATTTATTTTATTTTTTGTTATTTATTTTATTTTTTATTTTTTTGAACTTCTCCCCGAGGTGCCGCTGCCCGCCGCCCTGGCGCACCTCTTGCCGGCCCCGGCCATGTACAGCATGCTGGAGGCTGAGATCAAGACGCCGCAGCCCACCCCGGGCAGCGCCGGGGGCAACCCGGCCCCGGGCAGCACAGGCAAAGGCGGCGGCGGCGGCGGCGGGGCCAGCGGCGGAGCCGGGGCCGGCTCGGACCAGGACCGGGTGAAGCGCCCCATGAACGCCTTCATGGTGTGGTCGCGGGGCCAGCGGCGGAAGATGGCCCAGGAGAACCCCAAGATGCACAACTCGGAGATCAGCAAGCGCCTCGGGGCCGACTGGAAGCTGCTGAGCGACGCCGAGAAGCGGCCCTTCATCGACGAGGCCAAGCGGCTGCGGGCCGTGCACATGAAGGAGTATCCGGATTACAAATACCGGCCCCGACGGAAGACCAAGACCTTGCTGAAGAAGGACAAATACTCGCTGCCCGGCAACCTGCTGGCCCCCGGGGGGAGCAACGCGGTGAGCAGCCCCGTCGGGGTGGGCCAGAGGATTGACACGTACGCCCACATGAACGGCTGGACCAACGGGGCTTACTCCCTGATGCAAGACCAGCTGGGCTACAGCCAGCACCCGGGCATGAACAGCCCGCAGCTGCAGCAGATGCACCGCTACGACATGACGGGCCTGCAGTACAGCCCCATGATGTCCACGGCGCAGACCTACATGAACGCCGCCTCCACCTACAGCATGTCCCCCGCCGCCTACGGCCAGCAGCCCTCCACGGCCATGAGCCTGGGCTCCATGGGCTCCGTGGTGAAATCCGAGCCCAGCTCGCCGCCCCCGGCCATCACCTCCCACTCGCAGAGGGCCTGCCTGGGAGACCTGCGGGATATGATCAGCATGTACCTGCCCCCCGGGGGGGACGCCACAGACCCTTCGGCCCTGCAGGGCAGCAGGTTACACAGTGTGCACCAGCACTACCAGAGCGCCGGGACTGCCGTCAATGGCACCGTACCGCTCACCCACATATAGACTTGGCCCTGCGGACGGCTCCCCGTCTCCATCCCTCACCCCCCCCCCCCACCGCTCCTGCACCGCACCGGGACGTACGGCAGTGTTCCTCGGCTTAGCAGACTTGATACTAACTTTGGAGACATTTTAAGAAGGAAATCCGTTAGCTGTGTCATTTTATTTTTTTTGTACAAAAAAAAATCATATTTGAGCAAGCTGTTATTTTAATAGAGCACAACTCCTGCCTCCTAGAAGCCCCTGTGAAGTTTTTAAACCACGGCAACTTCTGGTTTCTGCTAGGTTGGGCACTGTTTTGTTCGCTTCAAAGGTTCAAAAAGGTCTCGCATCTTTCACAGTCTGATTTCTAGCGTTGCAATGACAAACGAAACAAGCAACAAAAACCCGGCGGGCTCTTGTTTTTAAACTCAGTTGTTCAGTTGTTTACATTTTCGTTGTGGTTACTTAAAAGTGTTGTTCTTCCCACCTTGCCGAGTATTGCTTGGTTTCTAGCCGCAATCTGTAGCGTTCACGACTTTTTAACTTTAGGGTTTTGCTCCTTATAAAAGGGGAGGTGGGAAAGAGCTGTGCGGGTCGCAAACGTATTTCTTTTATTTATAGTAAGTTGTGTGTTTTGTTTTTTTTCCTAAACTGTAAACTTATGTAAATTGGTTTGTGAATTTTACTGTGAACCATGTTTTGACATATCAGATGAAGAAACGTTTTAGTTTTTTGTTTACCGGATTTCTTCAAAAAAAAAAAAAAGTTATCGAAAGACACCTTCCCTGTCCCTAGTCCTCGTTTTCTTCCCCTTCCCAAACGAAGAGCCCGACCAACGCGTTTGGTACCGGCCACGGCGGCGGGCGCGGGCTTGCTCCCTGCCCGGCTCCTGCCGCCGGGCCGGGGGCTACCGCAGCATTTCGGCAGGGTTCCTGCTGCCATCGCGTCCCGGCCTCGGCTTTGGGTTCTCCTGGGAGCCCTCGCCTCGATCAGCACCGAGAGGCGATGTGCTGCTGCTCTCCGAGCCGCTGCCACTTGTTGCCACTCCGGCCGGCGGGGAGGGAAGGGGTTGTTAAGCATGTGCGCCTCGTTTTCTTTTCCTTTTTTTTTTCCTTTTTTTTTTCTTTTTTTTCTTTGGAGGATTTGCCCAGAAACCCGAGCTCATCTAAAATATTTACAAAAGTAAAACCCGCTGGGGAACTCTTAATTAGACTCTATTAAAAATGAATGGTTACAGGAGTCCCCAGAGAAAATAAATAATTCAATCTTTTCAGTGTGTTTGACGAGTGTGTTTTGAGTCTGGGTAACTTTATTTTTTTTTTTCAGTTAGGAGCCCGCGTTGTTCTTGATTCTTTCTGGGGGCGTGCATCCTCGCACCCCATCGGACCGCATCCTTCCCCCGGCTCTGCCGCAGCCTGGTGGTGAATGGTCCTGGACCCCCAGTCAGGGGGGAGCACCTTAGGGCCGTGTGTCTCGGTAGTGCAAAGCCCCCCAAGCCTCTGCCTTTCTTTTGCTTCAGCTAATGGGTTTGCTGGTTGTCTTCCCACGGAAGGGTTGGGAAACAGAGGCTGTTCTTGTTGTTTGCCTTGGTTTTGGATGGAGGGGCCTTCTCCGTTCGCCCCCCCGTGAAGTGTGGTGCCAGGAAGGTTTCGCATCCCTCTGCTGCCCACTGAAAGCAGCTGGGATCTGCCAGGGGCAGCGGGAGCACCTCCTGGCCCTGCACTGCTCCCTGTTCCCGGCAGCGTCTGCTTTGGTCCTCCACTGGGACGCACATCCGAGTTCGGTCAGGTCCTTCCTCTGGCTCTTGCAAGAGGAAAGCAAGTGTTGTGCAAACCACACCACCAGTCCCTTTCTCTGGTGTAGAGCCAGGCTCTCAGCCACCCGGAGAAGGGAGCACCCAGAGTGGCTGCTGCAGGCCCACGGGTCCCTCCCTGGGCCGCTCACGCTGCACGGAAGAGCCCCGGGGTTGAAGGCCCAGGGCCACGTTCTCCATCCCACACAAGTGAGCCCTGGAACTGCACAGGTCCCCTCTGCTCTGGAGCTGCCGAGCAGGAGCTGGGGGGAACCACTTTGCACACTTGAACCCAGTGTGTCTAACACTCAGCTCAACTCCTTCCGTAACACTGCTTGTGACCTCTCTGGCAAACCTGTGGTGTTGCTTTCCCCTGCTCGCACCGCCACCCTTCAGATAGGAGCAGGCCTGCTGCCAGCCCTGGGAGGATAAGCGGCCCCGTACCCCGGAGATCGGTGGTGCTACCTGAGGGAAATGCAGGGGCAGCAGGAGGTCCCATTTCATCTCAGCTCTGGGTCAAGCAGTTCCCCCAGCGCTCTCCCCACGGGCAATGCTGGGACGATGCTGGGAGGGGAAGCAAGAAGGTCCTGAAACCCCAGATAGCTCTCCCCCAGCCTTCCAAGAAAGGGGTGCAATGCGAGTCTGACAAAAGTGAGGGGTCCTGAGCTGCGGCACTGGAACTGTGTTTGCTGTCTTCAGAGTTGAATGGCAGCTGCATCACTATACGAGGTTGCTCTGTTCACCTGAGTTCTCTACAAGTGGATTCTCTGCCGTAAAAGGGGAGAAGCCCCACTCTTCAGAAGGCTTGCAGCATTTGAATTCAAGTTATCCTCCTCATTTTCCACAAGTCAGGGGCTAAGTGTAGCTGGTGAGCAAGTCCCTGAGGCGACACCAGGAGATTTCCTCTGTATTAACTGACGAGCTCTCTGTGGAAGCTCACCTCAGTGGTCTGGCTTGCGGGGGCTTTTCCTGAGCTATTGCTTTTAAGATACCCAGACAAAATCCTCCACAGAGCTTTCAGCTTCCTGCGGCTGAACTTTATCCCGAGGCTCAAAAGCCTCTGGCTGCTGGCTGTGGACAGAGCCCTGTGAACAGGCACACAGCTGGATGGGGAGAGACCCATTGCAAACTGAAAGTAATGAACCCAGCCTTGCACATAAGCACAAGTACAGAAACGGCCTCTTCTCCACACACATTTTCCATCAGGGATCCATTGCCTAAAAGACAACTTTTTTTTTTTTTACTTTTTTTTTTCCTAAGATCACTGTTACATCTTTTGCTTGGACTCAGGGAATTTGCCTGGAGAGCAAATGCAGTGACACGTGCCCCTGAGAATTAATGAAGGTATATTTTATTTCTACCACTCTTCATTTTTAAAATTTCAGTTAATTTCAGACACATCCTGCATGCGTTTAAATCCAAGTGTCTTTTGAGCAATGGCTGTGAGGGATTTCATGCTCCTGCTTGTGTGTAAGGGATCAGGATCAAGCCACTACATTCTCAGGGAGAGCAGGTGAAGTTGCAAACAGGTGTGATGTGTTAGCTCTGTGGAAGATGTTTTTGCAGAGGATCCTTTGCTCCAGAAATCCCCAGCACAGACAAGACTGTAAGTGAAACGCTGAGTGCAAAATCGTGTTTGCCCCATAGAAAAACTACAGCCTTATATCGGAACACCTAGAATAGAGGCAAGTGCATCTATTACCCTTAGAAAGACAGACTTGGCAGGGGAGGGGTTAACGATGTTAGCATTTAAGTGTAATGACAATATTTAGGCTTTTGTGTTAACACTTTTTTGAATGGAGGAGTGGAGATCACAGTTGTCGCTAATGTGAGTCTGTCAAAAAAAGCATCTCGGGTTACATTGTGATGGTTCCTTCCTTTACCAGAGAGCTGCAGAGAGGATTTATTTCCACAAAATTTGATAAGTGAAAATATTTTAAATTAAACTTTAGATACAGTCTGGTTGGGGTTGGACCTGGCAGAGATCTTTGATTGTGGCTATTTTGGGAATATTTTTAAACCTCCTTTTTTGCATTTCTAATTTTTTCGCTGTTAAAAGAGATGGATATTACATTCAGAAAAAGGCATGTAACTAGCACAAACACTTTATGAAAGCATTTATAAATCAGTGCTTGCCTATATCAAATGTGAGACTAAGCAAGTATACTTTTCAGGAACATTAGAAAGAAAGATAGTCTAACGTAGAACATGTCCAACTATTTCCCAATGCTCATGAAAAGAATTATTTCAGAGGAACAAATACAGCTGAAGAGGTGAAGTTAAGTGATGTTCGGGACTGGAAAGTTGCTGCTACTACCAGTGCCTGCAAAAGTGAGAAGTTCGATATGATTTCTTTTCTACTTATTTAGAGCTTCCTGCTATGTTTACCGTAGTCGACTCTAGATAATTTACACGGTGCAGATTCAGATTCTTTCTGTGATAAACCTGGAGTGACAAAATGCAGAAATCCTAAAAAGAAAGAAGTGAAATTTGAATTCATTACTTCTAGGATTTCCCAGGAAGGATTGGAGAGCTGTTATTGCAGGCCTGTTTGCATGGGGTAATTTAGTGATTAATGCAGATTAAGTTTACCAGAATAGTTTCCCATATGCTTTCCTATTTTGACTTTTTACTGATGCCACTGGATGCAATAATAATTGCAACACAGTGACTTTTACTTCACAACAGCATGTCCTCAGGATGAGGAATTAATTATTCTTTGCTGTGAATACCATTCACAGCCAACTTCTTTGTGTTGCTAGTCGAGTAAACAGGATTTCAGATTTGCCTCCTCCAAAGACATCCTTGGAAGCTCTTTATTCATTTTATACCTCAGTCTTCCAGTTTCTAAAATGAGGTCTGTACCTACGTTGTGCAGCAGGGCAGGTTGCACTGCCTGGGAGTGAGCGAGTGTGTGAGTGAATGGGGGTTTGTCACAGCGTGTCCATACAGAGATGCATTCATCCTTCCTCTGTGATAAGCAAAGTACGTACCACTTAAATGCTATTTATGTCAGTGTTATTTGCAGGATGCTCATCTTTATGAGGATTCTTTTATTTTTGTTGCTAAATTCAGTCAAACTGTATTTATGCCTGGTTACTTCTCTTTGGTTGTACATCAGATAAAGGGAAATCAAGCCGAGCATGATTTGGCCTGGCTTAAAAACCCTTGTGCTCATGTAACTGAAGTGTCTGATCCATGTCCACGCAAGGAAGCAGTTGTGGGGTTTTAACACATTACTGCCCCAGAGCTGTTTGCGCAGTTCCTCTACTGGAAATCGCTCCAGCTTTGTCAGTGCTTTGGCCATCACAGTTCACATGCTGGTGGGTTGGTGCAAACTCACCTCGGCTGATGGGGAGAAAAGAAGTGTGAAACATAAACTACTGCATAAGCTGCGCTGCTTCCAAAGAAATGCAAAGTGAAGCAGGTTCTCAGAGCCCCAAATTGCTGTGTGTATGCTCCACGTGCACAGCAGCCCAGAGCTTGAAAAGAGTCAGGCATGAGTGGGGAATGGCTAGGAATAAGAGGGAAATTAAGCAATGTTAATAACTTGTGAGCTTCTGTCTGTCATTTATCTCTTCTGGGGCTTCTGATTGAGACTTCTGGCCTTGGTGAGCTTTTTTCTTTGTCTCCTTGAAGAATATTATGCATCATTTCTATACAGGCCATAAGAAATAGTATAGCAGTGATTGCACCCAGCCTTCAGGATTTCCCCTTTGTACTAGACTCAGCTTATTCATTTCATGCATCATCATTCACAGCTTGCTGTGCTGATTTCAGAAATTCTATACATCTACTTGACACAAAGGGGAGAGACAGAACATAGTGGTGGACGTGGCTTAGGTGCATGTAACGTCTGTTCTTGAATACCATTTGCAAGGGAAGAAATCTTGAAAGTCAATGGGAACTTTGCCCATTCAGAGTTCAGGATAACGCACTTGGCATTGATTTCAATTTCATTGTGCTGTGCTGCCTAGTCAGAAAAGCTTCTCTCCCACAAAATTAAGAAAAGGTATTTTAATCAAAATCTTTTTTTTTCTTCTTTTTTTTTTTCTGTCTTTCTTTCTTTCTTTTCTTCCCTTTAAGATTCACTGGGCAGTTTTCATTATATAGCCTGCAAACAGCACGTTATAGCAGCAGTTCCTCATGAAAACTAAGTTACACATTCATTGTTGAGCAAAAAGTATCTTTTCTTTTGTACTTTAGTCTGCAAAACAGGTGAACATTTGTGAAACAGGTGTGAATTTTTTATGAGCTTACCAGAGCTGGGATAGTAACGTGAATTAATTGTCATGCCCTTAAAGTAAAAGGAAGTAAAGGAGTTGAATATGCAAAGTGGCAAACGTATGTGTCAAGGTAATTCTGTGTAGCCTTTCAGGCATTCAGCGGGGTGGCAGGAGCTGCTGCTGTAAGGATTAGCCCCATCTGCATTCTCTCAGGGAATATCCTAAATACGGTTGACGGGATTTTTCCGACTTGGCCCATTTTGTGGAGATCAAGCAATGTTGTAACAGAAGTGTTGTTTTTTTTTTAAATTATTTTCAAGGTAAGGATACTAAATTCTTGAAAGTATTTTCCTTCCTTTTCCAATAACTCTCCTGCTCTTTTTTCCTCAAGAGATTTCAGTCTACTTGTGTTGTGTGGGAATAATTCTAGCCAAGAACAAGATGTTTTGTTTTGTAAGTCCTCAGTTACCAAATACTGATAATTTTGGGTGAATCGAGAGAAAATAAGGACTATCCTGTTGCCTTTTCTTTAGACATCAGTATAACAGCAAAAAAAAATTACTTAAGAATTTAGGCTGTGCAGGCATTGAAAGGTCTCCTGCTCGAGATTCTGGAGTAGGAAACACTACTGTTTTGGCCTCTAGCAGAACTGTCCATCTGCGCATTGGAGTTATTCTGTTCTTTGATGACTGACAAGCCAATTAACAATAGGAGGGGACTGGTGAGCTACATGAGGAGAACAGCACTGCCAAAATCTGGCCAATCATACAGATTTCCTGTTACATGGAAATATCTCCAACAATCATTTTCTCTTTGGTTAGGCAAGAGAGGACTAGAATGTAGGCCAGTGACTTCAGGATACTGCTCTGATACACAAAGGCTTGAGAAAGTTAATTTCTCCTACAAAGTTTTACCATGGGAAAAAGTCTCTACTTTCCTAACAGAAGTCCTGATCTCCAGTTTTCGTCAGAGAAATAGGAAGGTAGTCTCAGCTAGCTTCCCACCAGAAGTGTGTTGGTAGCCCCTAACCTGTTGCTGGCATGTCTGCAGAATGTTTTTTTGGATGCTGTCACCCAGTCAGATGTAAAGACATTGCTGACATTGTGATATTGCAGGAGGTGGGTGCTGAGCACCTCTGTGCCTTGTTCAGTGTAGGACTTCAAGAGGAGGAAGAGGGACTAACTGAAAATACTGCCCAGGAGCGGTATTGGGAAGGCACTGGCAGACATTTGGTGCTGTATCTGCTTCATTTTCAGTGCAAAGTAGGTAGATGAGTAGCAAAAGTCCTTTTTTATTATTATTTTTATTTTTTTTTTTTCCTGTAGCCACTTACAGGCAAGTCATTTTGGGTTGAAAGTGAAACCAGAGGTTTCTGTATCAGAAGAAGGACAACTCTATACTGAAGTAAGGACACATTAATGGTTTCTGAAAGTACTTTGTGGTTATAGCACTAGATTGTCTGCTCTGATTTGTGACAAGGAAGCAGGTGAACGTGATCCTTGAGTGAGAAGCAGCCAGTAGCATAGCTTCCTTGGTGATTTTCAAAATGGAGGCAGCAGAGATCATTACCAACCCATGTGGGAAGTTCCTGAACAATTCCTGATGAGAACCACTGCCAGATGTGTATTTTAAGATTTCTACCTTGGCTTGCCCATAGAAGCACTGGGGAGAGAAGCAAGTAGAGCAAACCTTCCTCAGCAGGGAGAGAAACAAGTCATAAGGAAGTTGGGATTATAACCATAGAGCTCAGCAGCTCAGGTGGCAGGGGGAGGATTTAGGATTACTTTGTCACTTCATGAGAAAAAAAAAAAAAGGCTTCTAAAGGGGAAGCAGGTGACTTTAATAAATTGCATCATAAGTTTTGTTGCAAAAATAACCCTTTGGCACTTTTTATTTTAATATGTTTTTGACTGCAAATTTTTCAGAGGAACAGGACTTGTTTTCTCCCAACTCCTACAGCATTAGATGTGATTTTGATAATCACACTCATTCATAAATCTAAGCAGGTTTAATCACCGTTTGTGCCTGTCTTAATTCTAGCTCCAAAGACTGGCAGCCCAGAGGGAAGTGTGGGAAAGCAAATAGTAACCCACAGCATGGGAGGTAAGTGAAAGCAGTGGCTCTGTGAAATGCATTGTTCCAGCTAAACTGAGACCCTTTCCTTTTCTTTGAAGCCTTGTAAGGCTGTGTTCGTGATCTGCAGTGGTGCATGTGGAAGGGAGGACTAGAGACAGAGTGCCAATTTAAAACTAGGCTTCTATGGTTTAATCACAAATATCATTCTCTTGCTGCAGACATGAGAAGTATGCGTATAGAAAATGGCAGTGTGATAAACAGTACCAGGAGTTTTTTTCTGAGTCCTTTTAGTGAAGGCTGGGCAGGGAGGTTAGATGTAAAAAAGGAGAATGATACAACTAATGGAGATGGAAGGGAAAGGCCCAAAGATAATGGGATGAAAGGAGTTTATCACCTTGAAATATGTATGTTTCACTGCTGAGGATTATTTAAAACCATGAAGAAAACAACACAATATTGTTTTGTATTTAAAATGCATCTGTATTTTCCATGTCTGATAGTTACTTTTTCAATATGCACAATGTGACCAGCATCTAGTTTATCCTTACCTTGAAATGGGAACACAACATAAAAATCAGTTGTAGCTAATGACTGAATAGGAACAATAGAGATCTACTGGCATTTGTCCCTAAAATCTCTGTGAAGGGGAGGATGGGGAGCTTTGGGAGGGAGCTAGTCCAAATCTGCTGAATTTCGATGAGGATTTCTCTAGTTTGTCTCCCATTCTGGTTGGCTGCATTATTATTTATTTCATCACTCAAATTGTGGTAGGTGCTGCTTGCCTTATGGTATGAATAGCAAGCTGTTGGGCTCAGTAGAGTTCACTTATGCAGTAGGAGAGAGTAATTCTCTCCTCTGCAGGAACTGCTGGGTAAAATTTAATAGTCTCAGCTATGCCACAGGGGGCTAGGGTAAAGGATCATAATGGTTCCTTCTGACCTTAAAATATATAAGTTTATAACAATATGTGAGTGTATAACAGGATGGTATCCTGGCCTCAGGAATAAAGTCAGCAGATTCCCCCTATGGTGTCTTCTGTGACAAGTTGCTGTCTAAAAGCTTAAGAAAGACACAGCATGGAGCAGCATGACCACAACAGATGATAGGAGAGAACAGACAAACTACAAAAAGAAGGTCCTACGCTTACTTGAAGGTGTCATATGGCATACATATATGAACATATACCCTTTGGCACACAAAGTATCAGAAGATTATGCATAAATATACTACACATGTACACTCCCTTTCAATCCTACAAAAATCATTGTTAAAATACAGGACGTTACTTAAATTGTCTCAAGTTATACCAAAACCAAATACGTAACTCTCAGGTCCCCATGCTATCCCACAAATGGTGCTGCCATATTCCTACTAATTTATTTTATGGCATTGTTCGTATTCATTGTTAAATGTAACCTGAAGAGGGACATTAGTAAGAGTTCTCTGGTAAAACCTGACTAATCATAAACCAAAAACAGCAACTTCTTCACCTGAAACATATGTCTGAACACATTCTCATTCCCTTGGTCCAGAGAAGCGCGTCATCTTCGGATGGGGAAATATATCAGTAAGAGCAGCTGCTAAATGTTTGACAATGTTGCTGTGTAATTGTCCTTAAGTACCTTCAACATTTACAGGCTCCGGAGTTAGGAGGGAAAGGGAAGATAACACCTAGCTAGTGCTAATGACTCTGATGGCTGAATACCAAAGAGCGAGTTAGGATTGCATTGTCGAGGTGTCTTTAGAGCCAATAGGCTAGGAAACTATTTTTATCGCGAAACTTTAGATGATGTAGAAACAGCCCTGCATACCAGAGATCCTTGGGATCTGTGCATTTGTGCATCTTTGCTGGCAGGTAGAGAAGATGGCAATTTCACAATACAATAATCGTTTGTCGTTCGCTTTTAAGTAATCTCTCAAATGTCATGGCTGTGCTGGATGCATTGTACAGACATACAAAAAAAGTATGGGCTTTCAATAAAAAGGTAAATGGAAGGTGAGCAGGATGTTTATGGAGTCTTCCAGTGTATCTGTACCTGGAATTATATATTCCAGGTGTATGTCTCTGCACCACATCGTCACATAGAGCAGCTGGAGAAGTTTGAGACTGCAGGTGAAAAAATTACGTTGGGGCAAGAAGACATTCTCAGGAAAGATAAAAAGAGGTGGATATATGGGACTAAGTGCTAACTAGTGAAGGGATTATGAAGTCTGCATAATACCTGAGGGATAAAGAAAGAAAAACTAGTTTTGCTGGGTGGTGCCCTGTGGCACAACCAGGAAAATGGGTTAGATGTAAGCAGGATTTTATCAAAGGAATGTCAGGAAAAAAAAAAAAAAAAAAAAAAAAAAAAACTTGAGCGTACAAAGTTCTTTCCAGGAAAATGTTTCAAATGCTGACCCAAGATTGGATAAAATATTGTGAAATGTAGAGAATAATCTTGTGCTGGAAGAAGGAGAGATCAGTGCTTGGTGGCTGTTCTCTGCGTGTAATTTCTGAGTCAGCACTGGCAGTTAACACAGGCCGGTCGGTTTGACTTGTGTTTCCAGTAAGTTTCTCTGTATTGTTCTCGTTTGTGAACTCGGGTTTTGCCTGAATTAGAGCACTCAGTCATTTGTAAAAGAATTGATTTGCTCTGGTTGAAACATAAATGATCAGGTGCGTCCCTGAATGTCATGGAAACTCGGGAGTGCTGTACTGGGACAGAACTCGTGGCTGGATAATAATTCCTATTTTTGCTGTTTTCTCTGCTAGATCTCAGATCACTTTACAAAGTAAATCAGTGCAACTCAATTACATTTGCAAAATGGTCCAGGGACAGCCTGAAGGGACATGCAGTGGCATGTAGTGGCAATAGTTCTTTGTCTCAGGTTGATGCTCTACACACTGTTTGGAAGAGAAATGTCAGAACTGGACTTATTTGTTTCCTAGGTCTGTTTGCAGCATTTCTCTGTATCAATGATACCTCCAGAGGAGCTCCAGCAACCAAGAGGGAATTGCTCCCAATATGCTCTTTACATCTCCGCTGAGGTTACTGGCTTTGGAGAGGGAAATGCAAATGTGCCAGCTCTTTAGCCTATGCGTAACTAGCTTAAACTAATTGTGCTTTTGGATACAGTGGACTATTTATGCTAGAGAGGTGATAACCTTACTGTGTTATATGGGCTTCGTCACCCACGTAGAGGCAGAGATAAGTATTTTTCTCCCATCTTTCCCCTATTGTGGACTGCCAAAGTAGTACTGAGAGAGGGTGACAGCCACTCAGCACCGTGTGAGCCTTCTTGGAGGCTTTGTACAATGGCTTTGGAGATCTGAAGGAGATGATGTGGGCTGTACTACATGCCCTACCTGGTGCTAACAAGCTCCTGTGTGCATTTGTAGTCTGCAGCGAGTGCTTCGTGCTACAAGGTAGGTACAACTTCATAAACCAATCAACACAAATTCACCCAAGTGTTTTTAATTTAAAGTCACCCTTCCTTCTCCCAGTAAACAACCCCGCTTAAATTCTAGACTTAATTTCACTAAAAGTAAGCTCTCTTGAAGTGTATATCATGCCATTCAACACAAAAGCCGTTTTCCTCTCTCTGTGGTTTGCAGTAAAATATACAAATAAATCCTGAACATAATGAAAGATAATGGGAATTAAAGTCTATTGGTGTTCCCCTGCAAAATTTCTAAGCTATGGGGTTTTAATACAAGTTTATTTAGTTTCAAATCAGTTCTGTGGCAGGGTAACTTGCAGCTGAGTTAGCTGCTGGTTTGATGCATCCGTTGAATCTACTAGCAGCTGCAAAATTCCAGGAGCCTGGCCTTTTCATGATTCAGTGACCATGTAATTGGCCATGGGATTTATTCAGCCTTTTCATTCTGTGTGACCCATCCGTACTGTATCCTACCAAAACGTCCTGGTTAAATTCTATGGCTTTACGCTGTGTGTTCTGAATGAACAGCTACTGATTTAGAAGCCACTTTCTTTGCATATACAGCCAGACAAAATATTATAATACTGGCTGCCTGCTCACTTGCATCATTAAAGCTTCAAGTATACAACCTGGCTTTAAAACACAGAGAACTGGGCCTTTGTAAGGAAAAGGCATTGGATTTGTTTTCTGTCTGCATTTGGTACTGCCTGGAGTCAACTGACATCAGGCATTTCTGCAAGCCAGTTACCAAATGGACCATCAAGAATGGACACAAGCCCAGGCAGAGGGATCAACAGTGAAGCACATACTCAGACCCCCTGCAAAAGTCTTAAAATGTTGTGACCAAATTATTTAGCAACACCATTTGAGTGATTTCAAGCATAACTACTCTTGGGAGCTGGCCCCCTTCTCTTTATCCGCCCTCTGGCTGGGAGCTGTGGGTGTGGGAGGAATGTAGGATTGGGTGCTTATCTCTTCATCTCGTCTCTGCTGGGTTTTGAGTTGCTAACTTGAGTGGTGATGTGACTGGAAGAGATTGGCCGGGAGAGGTCAGCTACTGCGCTGATAGACACTGGCAGGAATGGAGGTGGAATACACATGGGAGCTACAATTTTTATATTGTGGTCTAGCTTTTTTTTCCCCCCTTCTAAAACCATGTGGTATAACTAAAATTACATATTTACACATGTATGATGTACATCTTTAGTAAGACAGCTTTATGTAAGCATTTGGTCCCAGCTGGGAATCTACCCAGAGGTTATCATCTGTGTGAGTTGTTGCTTCCAGCACTGATGGTCAAGATTTTGATCTCTGTTATACGATGTAGTGTGGAACAACTAGTTTTACAAAGGTGTGGCCAAAATCAAAATTTACTGTAGGTTTCAATACCTCTTCCAAGGCCTATCGTGGGACAGAATTACAATTGCAATATCATCCAGCAGAACACTGCAAAACCATGAAATGCGCCTTTTACATGTGAGACTTAAAGTTGTAGCAGGTTGTTTCAGGAAAGAAGGCAAAAAAGGGTGCCTTAAAAAGCAGTTGTTTTGTATTAAAAATAGAAATAGAAGAAAGTGAGGTTCCTTCTCTTAATCTGTATCTGACTGTTTTGTTCCTTGGTAAAGGTCATCCTCTAGCAGAGTTGTTGCTGACTTGATGAGGAAGAGGTGAAATATGAAAATACCAGTTACTCAGCTAAAAAAGCATTGTCAGTGTCTTGGTGGGCACTGACTGTTATGTCGTACATGAATGGAGGGGCAAGGAAGAGCTTTGAACAGGTCTTTGGTAAAAGGATAAACAGGACTGTAAGTCCTCTGGCAGCAAATGGGACTGTCAGAAAGTATTAGGGTGGAGTTTGCCACTTGCTACTCCATTGTATTTATTGCATTTGCAGACGTGGATCCCAAATCTTCAGTGAAAAGAACACAGCTCTCCAGCCACTGTGTGATGGTGAGCACTTCTGTGCGCTAGCCTATCTGAGAAGACTAAAATATTGCAAATTGTGCTGTGCAGAAGGGCTCATTTCAGTCCAGGCTTTCTGAGTGGCTGCTACACGGCTGCACACCTCCTTCCATGTTTTCTGACTCTTTGGGCTAGAAGAAAGAGCTCAGTGGTCCATTAACCAAATGCAGAACTGGATAAAACTGCAAATGGGAGAGGGTTAGCTGTAGCTGCAAGGGAAAAGCTAACAGTGCTTGGCTAACAGTGCTGGGGACTGCAAAAAGCTTGAGTTAAAGGGAACACTGAGGACATTGCTTTTAAGTGACATTTTCTAACACTTCTCCAGTTGCTGGTCAGTTTTGTTTGGAAAAGTATAGTTGTGATGTGCAGCAGGCTCACAAGGGGCCAAATGAGTATGCTATTTTCACCCTTAAATGAATTTTCAACATTTCAGAGTTAAAATGGAAGATACTGCATGGTGATAGAAAATGCAAAATGCCCTTATTATCACTGGGTTAACCTCATGGATGCCAGAGTGCCCTATTAGTGGCAGTAAATGCAGGAGCCATCAGGGACTGGAAGCTGTCAGATGGCATCCTGCATCTGCATTCACATCTTAACAAGCTTTCGTTTCCCACGTCACATTCCAGCCAGGAATGATCTCGAATCACTGTGCAGACTTCAGTGAATTCAGCCACAAGTACCTGTATTCCCTGGTGCCCAGAATCCTGGTGGTCTTACAACATCCCTGGATAAGAGATCCTTAAAGATTAGAAATATGTAGCTTTCACATAGTCTTAGAAATGATAAGGCCAAAATGTTTGAACCTGAATGCATAAAGAGAGGGTGTGTTCATGCACAGAAGATAACTCGGTTTAAGATCATGCCTTTAGCTGAAGTAGTACAGCTTTTGATAAACTGCATTTTACTCATCTTCCTTAATAGATTAGACAACATTTTTTTTCCCCTCCCAAAGATAGACACCTATTTTTTTCTCTTTCTACAGGTGTTATGTGTATTTTTTACTGTTGAGAGTTGGGCAACTGATTGAGGCATACCTGAACAGATTTAAGTACCTTAAAAGTTCATCTTCAAAAATATTTACCTTGAACCGACTAAACAGCCTGTGCAGAGTTGAATTAGAAAAGTTAGTTATTGGCTTCCTGACTTTCAATTCCCTTTATTACACCATCCTTTTCCTTAATTTCTAAGATGAATATATATATATATGCTTTTATTTTATTTTATTTTCTCTAGCTTTCTGGTATCTGATGGGTGTCAAACGTCTTCACATCAGCCTTCTATTATCTTGTCCATGTTCACCTAGGCTCCAAACCTTCTATGGTAAATTTTCCTCTTTTGGCACAAAGAAATTTGCTTTCCAAGCTCACTATGGCAGGTCTAACAGTAATGCAATTAAAATATGGTGAGCTTTTCTGCCAGATCAGAAAAGACACAATTGCAAGATTGTGATTACATTTATATTGGTGCCCACAGCCAGTAGCTAACTTACTGGATACCAACCACTGCTGCACACTATATTCTTAAGTATTAGAAAAGGTGTTAGGAAGCTTGCTGTAAAATAAATAAAACCCATTGGGCTTGGAAAAAGCATTAAAGTTAGGTTTTTATTTTCTTCTGGTTTCTGTGCTTTGAGCAGTAACACTTCTGTGGAAAGTGAATTTAAAATATTGTAATAAAAATATTACGGCATTATAACACTACGACAGTTTAAGTGATGAATAATTACAATTAATTTCACAAATGTTGACCCTATGCAAATACTCCCATAGATACATGCATTGGGAACACCCTCCTCAACAGCATGGGGACATGCTGACCAATTCGGCCGCCTTTCCTGCTCCTGTGCCTGGGGTTACCAGTTGCCTAAAGCTGAACTGCAGCAGGGATGTGCTCCAGAAGTGCTGCCATTCACAGCTTGGTTTGTTAACATAAACCGCCATTATCCTTCTGTATTGTTCACAGCCCGGGATATTTACATAGTGGTTGAGGGAAGTGATCTCTGTGGCTTCCACTGCTGAATCCGATGGGAGTTGCCCGTCAGGGCCCTCAGGGATGTACAGCACCTTTTCTAATCCCCAAATGAACAGTGCAGAGTGCAACTTTTCGGAGCTCATAGCAGCACACAGCATGCGAATATTGGTACATTGCTCTGAAATCATTCAGGAGAGAAAAGTTGGGTGCAGATCTTGTTTATTTGATACCTGACTTTGAACTGATCCACACACTGCAGTGCAGTCAATTCCAGTGGATGCTCGAAGACGTGAGAGCTTGAAATTGTCATCTGGGGTGCCACTGGATGCAACCTTCATCCTGTTTAACTCCAGGGCTTTGTACAATGCTTTTCAAGGAACACTATGGAGGCAGTTAGCCTCGTAATTCCAGTTTTAAAGACTAGGTAACTTGGTCCTGAGGACCCCTTAACGGGACAGTGCAGCCCTGTGTGCTTTTGAAAATTATCTTGGAAGCTGCAGACCAGCACGAGGGGGGCTCTGTACCCCTATCCAGGTAACTGTTGCAGCAGACACAGTTTTTCTGGCTTGTGGCTTCCATGCTCAGTGCACTAGTGAAGGCTAGGTAAGATGCTGTTAAATGTCTCTTCCTTATCCTTGCACCTGGGAGTGCAAATCATGCTTCATTATGATCAGGACACACATGTTCCAGCACTCAGAAGGAATTAGAGGCGGGATCTGAATGGAGGCCAGATGCATGTTGATGGCTGTTTGAGTGAAGGGACTGACATGGGGATCTGTAGCTGCAGGTGGTAAGCAGCTTACCCCTCCCAGCTGCCTGCCCCACCCACATCGCCCAGACAGCTCCGCAGCCACTTGCTGAGTTATCGTACTCTGTTGAGAGGCAGTTCAGAGGGAAACAGTTTGATTTTGGCATGCCTGAAAAGGTTGCGTGGTACCTGAGGTCAGCAGTGCCACAGGGGGCGCCACCTTAGCTGGCCCACGCTGTGCCATCCCCATTTCCCAGCCAGTGCCTGAACACGGCAAGTTCTGCCCTAAAAAACAAGCAGTGCTTTTCCAGGAGCTACTTACAGGCAAGCAGGTAATGAATGCCATTCTAGCAGCGTTGCCTACCATGCTGGAAAGTGTTTTGGAAAACTCAGAGGTACTGAGAACGATTTCACGTGAATTTTGTGTTTATAAGCAACTGTGTCAGAGCAATTCCAGCAGGAGTGGTTGCTTCCCCCAAGCCCACGAGCTGGAGACCATCGCGTTCACTGTTCTCCCCAGCTGACTTGTTATTTGGGACACTGCCAACGTTGGTGATGTGTCAAACTTGTGACCTCTAAGTCAAAAGTGTGATAAACCCATTACTGAGCCCTAAGGCCATCTTCTTGTGTTACTGTTATCAGTGATGGCCAGGGATACCCTCATCTGTCAAGTCCCTGTGAAATGTGCTGATGGGGGAGGTGGAGGTGGAGGAGCTAGAGGTGGGAGGAGAGATGGAGGAGTCTGAGATAGAGGTGAAGGAGTTGGCCCATCCCGGGCTGGCTGCTGGGAGGGGACTGCATTCCTCTGCTTCCTTCCACCCTGGGGTGGAGCCCGGTCTGAAGCTGCAGGTTTGCTTTCATCTGTGCTGGTGATGAGCATGCAATATCTAGGTAACGTGCTCCCCTGGCCCTTCTTCCATGGAAAAGGGACATCCACAGTTCTTCCTCTACTCAGGATTAATGAAGATATGACTGGGAATATAGGGAAAAAAAAGGATGCTGAGGGTTGGACCATAGCTGATCAACGTTGCCCTGAGACACATCAGAAGAGGCCTCTTATGACAACCTAGACTTCTCCAAAGGGCTGCTCAGCAACAACTCTCCTCACTGCTCTGTCTGTACCTCCTTGCAGAGGGGACAGCATCTTACATAGCGGTGCCTCCTGTTGAACTGTGATGTGCCTCTGTGAAATCACCTTTTCATGAGGAGAGGAAATCCAAGCCACTCTAAAATTATGTGTTTACCAAGAATGTCCAAGACATGAGATTTATTTATTTATTTATTTATTTTTACTAATTGTATCAATATTTCTAAAAGTGATATGGAGATTATAGGATTGTATGGAAGCAAAGGCCCATTCTCTGAGCTCTGGCTATAGGGCTGCAGTTTGCTAGGTAAGTGGGCAGAAGACTTGATGCATTGCATGTAATACTAAAGGTAGAGAGGGGTTTATTTTTAAGGTTGACAGAAAATTTTAACCTGGAAAACCATGGGATCAACTTATTGGTCAGTGTAGTTGTCCAGACTGATATGCACTACTATACATATATATTTTTCTATAAGAAGGTAATTGCAAGTTCTTTTACCTTTTCTAGAGGATCAGTCATTACGTTTGTTATGCACATGACTTTATTTATTTATTTATTTATTTATTGTATGCCTTAGTTTCCAGATCTTTGGCATTATGCAGCAGTGCTAACCTCCTTCAAAAAGTGTTTGTAGGTTGAAAGCAGTGTTTAGGTGACAGGCATTACTTTAGCAGAGATGTAAGACATTGAGCACAATCAGGAGTTGCAGATCTGGCCATGGTTTTTAGCGGATATTTTGTCTCTGTGCAGGTTTACTTCCAGTCAGAGAGCTTAATAACATCAGCACTTTTAGCTCCCAATTAGATTTTTAAATTAACCCTTCATTAAGGTGATGGGAGGCAATAGAGGCACATTTCATTGTAATGAATATAAATTAGGGGTATATACAACCTCCTCTTGTTCTAAATGTTTGGCTGGAGACAGCCTTCTCCAAGGACTTGGAAAATAACTGCTTTGATTTTCAAAGAACCTGTAATCATACTTAAAATCTCTTTTTCTTCTCCCTGTCATGCTATATACACATACACACATTTGTCTAGAAAGTAACAGTTTGGATACTTGGCGTTGCTTGAACAGAGGCATATAGGAAAAAGAGAAATATTTCGTAGAGCATTTTGCAGAGTTGACATTGCAGTATCTGTAACAGCTAACTTTTCATGGTGATGTTGGTCAGAGTTTTCATCTGACTGCTAAGGATAAAGATTTTCTGAGTTTCGATGCACATATTGAATCAGTATTTCTGCAAATGAGAAACATTCCCCACCCCCCCCCCTTTTTTTTTTTATAGGTGGTAGTAAAATGCTATTGGAAGAAATTTGATTTCTTTGAGATCCTGTGTAGAGGTGTGTGTAAATTGACCCAAGATATACTACAGCAACTTGAAGATCATCATTGCACACGTTGGGTGGTGTGAATCCAAGCATGAAGGAATGATCTATTCCTGCCAAACACCCTCGAGTGCTGGGCTGGCATTTTGTTAATTATATATGGTATTTTATTGACTTAATGTTCGTGCTGTGGCAGTGCCCATGCTCAGAGGCCCTGAGGTCTAGTTTCAATCCAGCTGGATTAAACTCTTGCTAATATCAGTGCAAGAAGAGAGCAATTGTAAGAATTGTGGTGTGTGAGCTGTTTTAGTGTAGCATGGATTTAAAGCAATGAAATCATGTCTGTAGGTGTGGTTGAGGAAGTTGTGATGCTCTCTACCTCAAGGTTACGTGTAATAGTCAGAATTGTGTGTTTAAGGGATTTGGTTAAAATACATCTGTGTGTGTTTTGCCAGTTTTTCAAGATAAACAAGAGTACGTTTTGTTCACCTGTGCCCTTTTTTGTTGCTGTGGAATATGAGTGCTCTTAGCAGTCAAGGTAGGCATGTGCTTAAGCTTTGCAGGATCAGGGTTACGTACAATCCTTGCTGCGAACGGGTGAGTCTTGGCGATGTGAGTCAATATCCTCATTTTTCCTTATCAGGAGGTTAAAGCACTATTATTATTATTATTATTATTATTTTAACAGAATCCTCTGTTTTCAGAGTCTTTTGTGTTTGAGAAAAATCATCTAAAGAAATAATTTTTATGTACTAATTTTTCAAGACTTTTTTTTTGCCATGATGAAATGTTTTCTTTTTTCCCTCAGCTAAAACATTTTCCCTCCCTCCATTAAAAACATTGAAAAGCATAGACTTATATTTACTGCTCTAAACAGCAAGGCTTTACAATTTTCATTGAACACAACATTAATGTATGCTGGCAATAAGAAGCTCAGCTCTTGTAGTCACTTTCATTCAACTGTATGTACTTTGATCCATCTGTACTGTTCTGGTACACATGAACAGTCATAAGAAAATGCATGGATGGGTAGCACTCTATTACGTGAGCTGAAAGCTCTGTTCCCTTTCCTCTCCCAAGAATTTTAGGTTATGGCTGCAATCTCTAAGGGAGGAGAAAGCCTGAGAGGATTTGTGTCAGAGAAGAGAGGAGAAGGACAGCAAAAATCTGCCTGTTGCATAGTGCTTTCCCCTTATTTGTGCACTTCAAGCAACAACTAAAAAAAAAAAGTTGAGGGACACACTGTTTTGGTGTAATGTGTTCTTCTCATTTCCTGGAAATAACAGCAGCGGTCAGTTGAACAAGTCCTTAAAAGTCAATTTTGTAGTTTTAAAATGTCTATCTCATCTGTCCTTCTAAGCACGCCAGTACCACCATGGAAATAGTAAAAAAGAAAGATTAAGGAGTTTATTTAGAGTCCTTCAGCTGCTGCCAGCTCACGAGAGCAGAGGGTGCCTTCAGTACCTCTCCAGATAAGTAAATTAACAAAGAACATTTCCCTGACCTCATCACATACACAGCTGATTTGGGCTCTTTACATCTAGATTTGGTCTGAATGATGAGAAAACAGTGGAAGGGGGAGTCCTAACCATAATTTCTCTGCTGTGATTAACTCAGCTTCCTGTCTGATTGTTTCAAAATCATAAAACAATTTTTCTTCATTTTTTAAAAGAATAATTTCTTATTGTACAAACAACATCACAAGAAATCTCAGCCTGAAAAGTTTAGATAAGTCACCAAAGCTAGTCATAAGAATAAAGGTAAGTAATTTCAAACTTCCCAGTATTACTACTGAAGTACTTTAACATAGCATCTGACTGCAGTGAAGGAAAATTGATCTGAAAGCCAGGTTAGTCTTGATATATTTTAAGAGTTCTTCCCAAAATGACAGTGCTGTGGTAGTATTTTCTCAATGAAGTGGAGAAGTTATGGAGTTCCTTTAGAAAAGACAAACAGGTCTTTTAGTGTAGTGATAGTATTCTCGATGGGAACTTTATCTGAAGCACACTCTATTGCATCAAAGGGTATCTTAAGGCAAGTGCACTTTGTAGACTAGTTATTAGTGGCTGTTTTAGGGTTAAAAGGTTAAAAGTAGCCAGGTTCTGAAAGTAGTGTATTGGTGGTCATTTAAGAACCATAATCTATATAATTCCAGATAAATGTATTATTTGCTGGGGGAAAGCCAACGTAAATGAGACATCTTCTCGCACATGTTTACCTCTAGAAATTTATCTTATGAAATGAGAGAACTGTGAAGTTGCATTATCAGCTTCATGGATTCCATATTGTGTCGTTTATTGATTAGGTGCCATTACTAATTTGTCATTTTTTTCATAATTTTGTCCTAAAGCGTTACCGTTAGCCAAATTTGTCGACTGGACTCATGTGACCAGACATGCTGTCAGTTCAGACATTTAGAAACAGAGTTGATGCACAGAATAAAGGTGTAATAATTGTTAGAATACACATTGCATTTTTCCACAGGGGAGAAAATAAGTCTTACTGAAACATATCTGAGCCTTTTTGAAAACCTGCTTTTAAAATGACAATCATGTATTACTTATATCATATAAATGACACAACTCACAGTCTATTTCTGGGCCAAGTATAATTTCTAAGTACTTGAACCCCCTTTTTTTTTTTTTGTTCTGTGTTACACTGGAAATATGAAATGCATGTGCAGAGGTGAGAAGTGTCAAAAAGTTGCTGTTTCTGTTAGTGATGTGCTGTTTAAGATTTTACTGTACAACCTCTACATTTTATGTAAATTTTGTGTGCCCATGTTGTATCCAGTTGGGACCTCTGAGCAAAAAGCAGAAGTATTTGCTTCACGTAAAAACTCTACTGATATACAGAAATGATTATAAGCTTATGAAGTAGTCTTTCTAGTCAAGTTTTTTTTTGTTGTTATTTTTTATTTTTGAGGTGTTTCAGTTTTACTTCAAATAAGCGCTCTGGCATCACCTCAGTTCAGTGCAATCTGTGCAAAAGCCATTTTGTGTAGGAACAGCTCCAGCGGCCTATCTACACCCCTTTTTAGCAAAGGTGGTTTGTATTCAGGCCCTGTTAATGCAACCACGTGCAGTGGTTAAGCTTTGGTTTGTGTCATGGGCAGCAGCCAGGTGTCTACACACTTTCTTGGTCAGGTCGTGTTTACATCCAGCCCTGCATAATGGTACCAGTTTGGAAAGGAAAACCTTTAAATGTCAGCTGCCTCTTGAAAACCTATGCATGGGATACTGATGGCGCTTGCTGGTTTTTGTAATTCTGCTTTATTTGTTTGCTTGTTCTTTTAAGGAGTTCTGGGAGACCTTCTCTGGGAATCCTGCCACAGCAGTTTAGGAGATCAGGTCCTATTTTTATCCCTTCCCACTCCTTTGCCACATGTTGCTGATCTATAGGGATGATTTTTCTGTTTTCTGTACTAGGCAATACTAGCTTCCTACAGCCTCAATTTTGTTGTATTACTGGGATCATGAACACAGTCAGGGTGTATGTGGAGTAGTGTTTATATATGTGTACAGTCACAGTGTGCTGAAGTGCCTCCAGCTTGGTGCCAACATGCCAGCTGGGGAGAAAATCTGTTTTCCTGTCCTGCCAACACAAGAGATGTGGGTGCTCTGACTCAGAAGAGCAAGTCTCATTGCTTAGGTGGGAGATCTGACGAGGGGATGGTATATAGGGAAACAGAAATGTGCTCATCTGACTTCTCTGAGTACCATGAACTTTATCTGATCTCAGGAAAAGTTTGCTTATGTGAGGTTCATTTGATGATACTACTGTGATTTCAGCATCAGAAGGTATCCCAGAACTGTCATGCTTTCATTTATCCTGTTTCCTGAAATACTCATTCTCAGAGGATGAGTTACCTCGCTTTCTTGCTTGCTTTCTTACCTTGCTTTCTTTTCATCCTCAGCTCTGTAATGTGCATTACCACCACTACCATTTTTTTCATGCAGAGCCCCCCTAGAAACTTAGAAAAAGGGTTGCTGAGCTCTGCAAAGGCTCTAAGACAAGCAAGTAATTACCGAGACAGGTTTCTTTACCAAACACTACGCTGTCTCAACAGAAGGCTTTTAGAATGGTTTCCCTACTCTGTACCCAGAGTGATGCTTGTCTTTGACAACCAGCACACAAACGCTGCGATGACAGGAGGCTCAGAGAGCTTTAGCAGAGCTCTGTCTCCTGCCGCTTGCAGATGAAGTGAAGGTCTGAGCTCTGCCTGCTCATCCTGCCCAAGAGTTGTCCTTGGTTTCTGTCTATTCAGCTGCCAGGGGTCCTTTTAGCCAGAGCTTCACATCCCAAGAGCTGATGAATTCTGGCAGGAGAATGGCATGATTTTGCAAATTCTGCCTCTGCTGTAAAAATTTCGTCCACAGAAGCAGCGATGTCAAATGGCTGCCACTGCTTCTTCACACTTGATGACACCTGTGGACACTTATGTACATTGACAGCTGAACGAATGGCTTTCTTCTGGCTTCCTCTCTTCTTTTTGTCATTGCTGAGCATGCTGCAAAATGGGAGGCATCAGCATCTGATTTTGCAGAGCCAGTAGGAGAGCTGCATTTGGTACTTGAGAAACTCCCTTATTGATTTCCTTACCAAATAGCATTTTTTTGTACAAGACAACCATTTATTTACAAAGCTGATCTTAGATGAATATGTATTACAGAGAATAACACTGGAGATGTGTCATCATATGATGTTACCCTGTACAGAGTTTCTCCCCATTTCTCTTAAGGAGCTGCTTTTACAACATGTACAGAATAAGGAGGAGGACAGATGAGAACCTCTTTTGCATACAAAGAGCAGGGCTATATTGTGTAGCTAGGGCTGTGCTGATAACTTTACAGTTGTTTCACAGCTAACAGCTTCGTGGATATGAACTGTAGCAAATCTAACAAAAAGTTTTTCCCTGGAAATATTGCTGCAGCAAGTTTTCCATTGTTGAATGGAAAGTAGCAATTTGGGATGGGAAAGAAGATAAAACTTATGTCATTCTAGGTTTTAGTCCAGTGTAATGAACTTTGCTGCCTCTGAGGGGTAGTGTTGTGGTGTAGGGCTGACACATGCTCCTCACTTGTTGCAGCTTTTTCTCTCCATCCTGCCTAAGTGTACTCTGGGGGTGTTTTGCAGTATCTGCTGGTGTTTGATTCTGCTAATCAAAATCCAAAGATTCAGAGCATGCATCAGCCCACAGTGATTTCAAGGTCTCTGTGACAGCAAATATGGACTGTGACCCACAGAAAAAATTACAGAAATAATCATCATGTTAACAAAATATTGTAGAGAACAAAGTTCCTGCTGTAGAGAAAGCTGCTGTTGCTTGTCCATGTAAAAACTACTCAGTAGAGTATACTGGATCTTAGGTGTGACAGCAGGAAAATCTGCAGAGAAGACACCGAATGAACCATGGCTTGAGTATAGGAGAAAGCTGACAAAATGAACCCTTCTTTTAGAAGAACTTCATGAGTAGATTCACTGTTCCAAAGTGGATTCAAATCAGAAGTGATCCCAGAAGTTGTGCTGGAATAATTATATCACATTTAGTTCCTAGTTATTCCAGAGCAATGTCCCGATGGCCATTTATTAATAAATGACAGCAACAGATGTGTTTCCAGAGGTTGGATTCAGAATTAGGCTTCGGGCTCAGGCTGAGCTCTATTTCTAGGGCTTATGTGCACCTGACTTGTTGGGACTGGGGTAGGTTAGAAGTGCCCGTCAACCTCCTGCTGGCAGCAGAGGGGCAGGTATCTACCATCAGTACACAGCTATACAACTGCATGTGTGCGCATATATCTATATATATGCTATATACCTAGTTGTGAGGGGGCTGGAGACGTTCCAGTAGTTTGGATGGATTTGGGACAGGACACTTGTTCAGTCCTTGTATGCTTTGCTTCTGTGATGCCTATTCAATTGTCTTCTGCCTAGTAGCATTGGCTACTGGTGTTGTTCCTGTCTTCCCTGATAGTTTGTTGTTAACTTGCATAGCTCCAGCTTATAAGGATAGTTAGGAACTGATATAGTGAATCACTACCTGTAATAATCAGCAATTTAGAAATTTGCCTCCATGAGAAGTGTTTGGCAGTCTTATTTTTTAGGGAAAATAGACAAAGTGATAATTTCTGTAACTGGAAATCTCTTTTTTTCATTCAGTGGGAGGGGACTTTTACACTGAAATCATAATAATGTAATTCTCATAGCATCTTTTTAATTTATTCTGGTTTTAATTGATATTTAGATGAAACACTGCCGAGCAGAAAAATAAAGTTCAGATTTTTTTTTTCTTTTAATTTTCAGACTAGTCTCAGTAAAGTGCAAATAGAAAATACTAAATCAAGGAAACTTTGAAGTAAACATGCTGAGATGATGTGGAACTTAATGCAAGGCAGCAAACAGTCAACAGTAATAAATGATTATATAAGGACTATTAAATCTTAATTTAGTATTCGTACAGCCCCATTGGCAAACATAATTTCTTTGATACCTAATTGGACAGTGTCCTGTGACTGTGAGGCAAAAATGATGATCCAAACTCATATGTGTTCTGATAAATGGAGATATCATTAGCAATATGAAGTAGGTGATCACGACTTCTCTCTTTTTCATAAATTACACTAAATAACCATAATGCTGCAATTTAGTGGTCCAAAGTTCATCCTATTCAGCAGGCCATCCATAGTCAACAGTTTAAAGAAAGGGGACCTGCTGAGAAAATGGTGGTCTAATCAGATGCCATAAAATCTGACTGATCAGATGAGTCCCATTTTCTTTTTTTGTAAGGAGATCCTAATGAAGCAGTGCATTGAGGGGATTCACAACTTTTGTTCCTCCGTTTGATTATTCAGGTTGGCTGCACCAAGTTCTAAACTAAGCAAGTGGAGTCTAATCCTCTGGGCTGTTTGCATACATGCTGTGTTTTACAGCAGACTTATTAAATCCCACTTTGCCAGCTACCAAATTGTGTGCATCTTATCTTCAGTCCAAATGATCAAAACACTAAAAGATGCGTCAAATCAAACCCAGTCATCAAATAGGAATTGGCTGTTATTGTCTACTCCCCGCTCGCTGGCTAATTTACTAAGCATAGCAAAAATGAAAAGTACTTCACGCTGCATGCTTCATGAATATATAAAATGGTGCAAAGCAGATTGGATGCTGTATGCATGTTGAACCAAAGGTTGAACTTGCAAACTTTGTGTCTGTTCTTAGTTATAACTAAGTATTGAGTTATCTGAAGCAAGGGAAGCCTACCAGTGCACCCGTTTCTGTCCAGTAGTGAGCATGCTTGTTTTGATTTGGCTACTTAAAAGAAGCATACTATATTTTCAGAAAAAGTGCATTTAGTTTTACACCCAGTTGCACTTAAATGAAACAATGTTTGTTTTGCTTCAGCTGAATTTTCAGCTTTGTCTTCCCTTTAACATTCTCTTCCAACTCTCAACATCTTTGCCCACAGCTGGGCATCAGTCCCTCACATGACATGCCTAGTAGAAAAACTAGCACTTAGTTTTTTGTGTAAATAATGAAAACACTACACCAAATTATACAGCCAAGTATGCTTGTGGGAAGTATCACCTATACCGAGTGTATTTCTCCGATTACAGATGCAGTAGGTTTCCTTTGCAGCCCTAGAAATGGATGGAATTCTGCTCATGTTGCAGGAACCCAAACTCTTGAGCTGTGCTAAACAAAAAGATAGCATGCTGCAATTCTGTCTTGTGCTTCAAATAAATCCTTCCAGTGATTACAATAATCTAATAAAAGTTGAGGTGACTATTTCAGTTTTGTATATTTTTTCAGATTCCTATTATGGTGGGATGTGCTTTGGTTTGGTATCTTGCATCAAACACATTTCTTTCTTTGTGGGAATGTTCTGAAAGTCTTCCATTGAGACTGTGGAACAAACTCAGCATTTGTTGCTGCCTCCTGACACCTGTAAGCACTTTTACGTACACGCACACTAATTCATGATGTATCTGAAACTGAGTTCATTTCAAAACTGAGCTCATTATATTGGTCATTGGGATGTCCTTCACAGGAGCACAGTAGTCATCTTTTTTCTTTTTTTTTTTTTCTCTTCAACCTTTCTTTTCATTTCAAGCTCTTTGTGAACAGTTCCTGCTAATGCTCTTCACCCTGTAATATGTCTTGGTTTGATTTAATATATTGATTATTAGGAAGTCAAAATGCTTGTGCTAAGTTTGTCTTCTTTAACCACTGTTTTAATGACTTTCATCTGAGTCTTTTCCATATCTTCCCATGTAAGCAGTTGATCCCCTACCTTTTATCACCCTTCTTAAATTCAGCTAATCCCAATTGCCTGCTTTTGTCTTTGAGGCAAGTCCTTAGGCATGCAATGCCCTCCCCATGCCAAGCTGTAGAGCCATCTCAGTGGCTACCCTCCTTGTACCTGCTTGTTCTTGTCTGATGGCTCTGAAATTACCAGCAGAAAATGGACTGAGAGAAACAATAGGGATCTCTGATATTTATCCATCCGGCCTCAGACAACCTGGCTCTGTAGGTATGTACTTCAGTTTTAGGGAAACCTACCCAAGGAAGTCTCTGGCTTTAACAAAGGTTCAAAAGTGTGTCTGCTCTCTAGGTCCATCTGTGCTGGTACCAGGCGTACATAACTTTATACCTCAGATTCACCAGCAAAGCTGTTTACAAGAACACTTCCAGGTTAGCTTTAGGTTAAGCAAACCTGAGTCTGTTTAAACTGTTCAAGTTAACCTGGCTTGCTCTGACCGAAGCATCTCTGGAAGCAAACAGGCGAGCAGCACTGCTGGGGCTGAGGAGGTGATGACCTTTGGCAGATGGCGTTGCAGAGATGCTTGGGGGCAGACTGATGAGCAGTAACCTTTTTCCTACAGTTGTTTGTAGGGTGCTTGCTTGTCTCATTTTACTAGTGTGATCTCCTACATGGATGTGATTGCACCAGAACAAAAATGCCGTTTTTTTTTTTTTCCAGTTTACTGTATCACTTCTACATAAGTAGTTATTACTGCATAAGTCTACACTAAATAAATCAGAATAGTTTAAATGGGAAAATTCTACTTGTAAAATTCCCTCTGTAAAAGAAGCCAGAGATTACTAGGTTCTTGAATCAGTAGCTGTTTTCTACACTGTATAATGATTAGATTAGTAAACTTTCTGGAGGCAGATATAGATATTGGTGTAATAAAAATAGTTAATAATGTTGGCTAATCAACTTTTTACCCATGCAGGATAAGACTATTTTCAATGATAAATATCCTTAAAAACACTTAAGAGCGTGCATATAACAGAAAGGGAATCTCTTATGTCTCTGATTACTGCTGTTTTCAATAGTGTGATTATTTTCCAGAAGAAAGTGAAAGGGAACTGTCTGTATTCTGAGAGCAAAAGAGAACATCTTTCTGTACTGTTAATTTTTTAGATATCTAACACACCCAAGGCTTGTTAGCGCACACACAATTTGGTCGGAATTTGCTCAGCAAAGTACTTTGTATGAGTGTGTGATTTCCAAAGCCCTCAGATTGCTGGCCTGATAATCCCAATAACACCACCACTGTGCCAGTGCTGAGTGTTTTGGGAGAATTGCATCCTTTGCGACACTTTCTCATTTCAAAAATCACAAAATGGACCACTGCAAGCAACCGAGCTGCTGCTCTTTCTCTTAACTGTGGTTATACACACAGAAAGGTAATGCTCAGAAGTGATTTTAACCATATTTCTTTGCAGTAGGTGCAGTCACCTGAAATAGTTTCAAATACCAGGATATCATAGATTGTTTTGTCACTGGTCAGGATCTCTAGGGTACACAAATTTGTCAGCCATTTGATTTATTGTAGCCAAATGTAGCTATTTAATGATATTAAAATATTCCAAAGTTTTAGCAAGTCAGATTGCACATGCTGTGATGGAAAAGTGCATATCATCCTCTGTTTGTTCAACACTGCTCCCCTTGAATAAATAAAATATCCTAACAGTTTCCAGTGTCAAATGAACTGCTGATTAATGACTTTCAGTCTCTAGTTACACTGGAGAGTGTTCGATTGCCTGATTTCACTCACACTTACTCCGTTCAACCCTTTAACATAGGCACATTGGCTCTATGAGTTCAAATAAACCCAACACAGAGCTGGGAGAGGTAGAGCAGGGCTTCCCCAGCCAAGCTGCTCATCACCTGGAAGCTAAAGCGAATCTGAGTCTGGCTAGCTGTCAGGGCTAAATGTTCCCCAGGCTGGCAATTTACCTTTTGTCAAACCTGAAGTGTCTTAAACTAAGAAGCTGAAGTGACGTGTAATTGCCTGCCTGCAGTACAAGGTAACCTAACAAGTTGTTGGGTGAGTAAAAGACATTCTGTTTTGGTTTTAGGTGGGTGCTACTGTGCTGCTGGAGCATCCAAACAGAAATAGGAAAGTGTGTCAGAGTGCGTTAAAGGCCTCTGTTGCAGGTTGTGCTGTTGACAGGTTTGAAAAAACAAGTGAAGCATTAAGAGTGTAATTTTGAGTTAAAATGTTTACCGGCCTGTAATGTTACACGCTGGCTTGTTTTGTTTTTATTTATGAACAACACCACCAACAAAACCCCACACATGTTCAGCCTTCTGTAGGTTTAGAGAGATGCCATACTTGAAATAACACTTTCTTGATGTTTAGGATTCCCTAATTTCCAAGGAAGAAAAGCTGATTATCTTCGGAGGCAGCCTCATACAGAAGTGCAGACCCCCACCAGCCTTCCGCTCCAGACTGGATCAATGCAGAGAAGTGCTCTTTGATGGACTTTCAGGCCCTGTGATCTCCCAGCCCTGGGGGTTTAAAGGATGAGCATATCAATCCAGGACCACTGAACTGCATTTCCATTGCATGAGGGCTCCTCCTCCTGGCTTTGTCCGGACAAACTCGGCTCCTCCTACTTTTGTCACTATTCTTTCATGCTTTGTTTAGCAAACACAAAAAAAGCTTTGTTTGTTGCTGGGTCTTTTTTAAGCTTTGCATAAAACAGTTTAAAGTGCCGTAATGCTGTGTACCTGTGATCACCTTCAGGGTCAAAATCAGTTTACAACAGATTAACCTATTTGTCTTTTTTTTTTCCTTCTGAGTTTTAATTTGCACAAATGCAGACTGGTGTTCTGATGAGTACAGCCTTCCTACTTTATTCTGAGTTCTGACTTTGCAAGAATCCCCAACCCCGTTGTTTTCCCTGGGAACAATCTCCTAGAAGACAGCACATGTGTGCCTGCCTTTCTTTATTGCTGTTGTCCTGCTGTGTTTCAGCATACTGAGCAAGAAGAAAACAGTCCACATGTAATTTGTAGAAGTTTTGGTAACACTGGTGCAATTATTTTACTTTCCCTAATAGCTGGTGTTAAAAATGTGTGTGCTTAGACTTAGATTTTGATTTCAGCTGTAAGGCTTATTACAATTACAATGCAATAGACCCTCTGCTCGTTTCTGGTATCATCTACCTGTAAAACACACGAACAAAAAACCCCTGCTGTGTGATATAGCCCCTTCTGCCCACTGTGTTGGAGTAGTTCGAATCTAAGTCCTGAAGTGAGAAATGCTCATCGAGTTTTGTGCATCTTTAACAGTGAAGATCAATGAAATAAATCACCCAGTGGTGTAATGGCTTCTTCATTACTTATATTCTTGAAAGCCATTGCCCATGCAAAAGATCTGAGTCCGTGGGAGAATAAATTCATAGTTATTCATGTTAAATTGGAATTAGCAGTCTAGGCAATGTTGCACACTCCCTACCCCAACCATCCCCAAAATCCATGAATTAAATGGCTTCCCAAATTGCCAAAGAAGTAGAGCTCTAAGGGAAGGATGTTTTCTGGCACTGTATTGACATATCACACCCAAAGTCACCAGAGATGCTGGTGACTTTACATTAGATTAAATGGTGGAATCCATCACCTTGGGAGACTATGGCATTTGTGCGAATCCTCATTTGCTGAACTCAAACCACTCCTTTTACATTTCCCAGGGAAAAAAAAAAAAAAAAAAGTTGCCTTCTTTACCCAAGAACAGCCACCCCCCTCCTCATCCCCCTATGTACTTCCTTAATTACAAAAGGTGAAGAAACTACAGCTCAGTGATGCTTTCCATATTCTTGGATTATGTTTTACCGAGGGACTCTGAAGCATTGCAATATCCTGGTAGCAAGGACTAAAAACTCATGCTTTGATGAAGGGTGGCCTTTTAAACTCCTGCCAAGAGCCCTCTTTTCTGAACGTGCCAGTCAAGAGCTGGGGTGGACACCACGGATCTGTCTCAGCCAGGCCTCAGGCTACAGTGAGGCATGGAAAGAGCTCTTGTGGCCCTGATGGATGTGCTGATCCTAATGGACTCGCTGTAGCACTTGGCTATTATTGATCCCCGTGCATGTTCGGCTGTCCTATTTCCCAGAGCTGTGCAGGCATAAAGGAAATGTTCTGAAATGGGTCAGGCCTTATTTCTTAGACTGAGCGAGTGAAGTTCCCCTGAGCTCAGACTGCTCTCTGGTGATCGCAGCTCCTGCCCCAGGCACTCTTGGAGGGCTCAGGTACAGTTTATAATCCCCTACTGTATGGGCAGATCTGATCCTTATATCCTTCTTGGTCTCAGCTCTACAGCCCTGTCACTTACTGAGCCAGTGAGGGCTGGTTTTGGTAGAAAAACTTGCCAAAAATGTGTAGTTTTCTCTCAGTTTAGTGAACTGGACTAACTTTTGAACATGAGAGTCATAACAGGTGCAGGTCATGGGGTGTGACTGTGTGATAGAGAACAGGAGCAGAGACATTGGGACTACAGCACCAGTAGGTCTGTAGATAAGCTCAGCCATCTTCTGTGACTCTTCTGCATAATTACAATTCTCTGGAGTGTAAAGAGAGTGAAAGAACTGGAGAAAATCAAGACAGTGCCAGCAAATAATACACTAGACTGCTTTGCTGTCTCCTCTGTGTCACACATTCACAGCATGGTTTCTTGGTTGACCTTATGTTAAATCTAATTTGGCAGGGCTGAGGTTGTATTAAGTCAAGATATCCTTCTGCTGCATATTTTAAGGAGAGATACGTCTTTAGAGGTTAAGGTGGGGAGGCGTGGGACTGGGCTAGGACCGTATGCAGCCTTGTGCTTCTTTTGAACTCCTTGCTGCTGCAGATGCCTACAACCATGGCAGCAAATTTCCCCTTTCCATCTGCCATCAGAGGTGTCCCATTCAATCGGGCCTGGGTCTGACCAGGATGACCTATGCATTCCTGACCTCCCGACCATTCAGCGAGGCCACACATCCTGAAAACTTCAGTACAAAAGACAGCCATCAGCTCCTTTTGCTTAGCAACAACCATTACCGTGAGCGCATCAGCCTGATGTTCTGTGCTGAGGACTGACTCTGTAATGCAGAGTGCAGTTCAAGGTCTCTGCCTTAGCATTCAAAGACCTTTGCACCACCGACTTGGTCATTCCCCCAAGGACAGCTCTGCTGCAAAGATACAGTGGTAAAGTGAGGTGATAAGAAAACCTCTGTGGGGATTTTAGGGCTGTGGAAGCAAGGCCCGTTGAGCTCCTGTCAGATATAAATGGCTTTCCATGAGCTTTTCTTCCTGGTCTCTCTCTCCTTTGCTCATACACATATACAGCCAAAAAACCTTAGTCTGCACCAGATACCCCTCTTGTGAAAAAACAGAGGTTTAACTTATACCATTGTTTGAGTTTATAAGTGTTTCTAAAGCATTTGAAAGCAACTGTGGTGGAGCAATAAAAGTGCCAAAAGAGATCTCAGGAGAATCCTGAGTTTAGTGCTGAATCTGATGGCCTCTGAGTCTGTGAATGATGTTGCATCCATAAATCAAAATGCTCCAACCAGACCCTTTGGAAGGAAACCATCCTGTAAAGCAACATTCAAACCTGCAGACTGTGACAAAGCAATAAATCCAGTCCTCAAGAATTTGCTTTGAGAAGCCCTATTGCATCTACTGTCTTGCTAATGAGTAAGTCCCTAAGACTTAGAAATAACCAGGTCAGAAAAGACTCTCACTTTTAATGTGGTAGTGAACTATAGCTCCGAGAAAACTTCTGTGTTCATGTGGAAAGTAGGACGGGGGATCTTCTAAATATTTGGAGGGTATTGGGAGTCTTCTTTGCCTTTAAAGTGTTAACAGAAAATTGTGCCTTTTAAGAATAATCATCTGTTTCATTTGAATATAACAGATTTCTGTAACAGAATTAAAGAAAAACAACAACAACAACAAAAACTCAATCCCTGTATGCAGAGAATCAGCAGAAATGGTGCTGTGGAGACCCATCTTCCATTTTCAGCTATTTCAGCTGTAGGATGTTACCCTCCCTTTATTTCTCTACCTTCTTTTGTCTTCCCTGCTTAGTGTTTGGCAGGCCTTTTTACTAGTGCTGGTGTGATTATTCCTTGTTTTAGTCTAAATAAGCTGTGTTAGCTTAAGTAATGAAAATATTATTATTTTTTGCTAACTGACCTTGTTTTGATTGAAGTGGCACACAAGCAGCTGGAAGAGGCCACGTGGCCTGAAACAATTCAGTCTATGGCTTTCTGTACCACTGCCTTGAGCAGAAGTCAGCCAACATCGTCACGTGGAAAGAACACTGGTCCAAAAACGATCCCTTTTTCTCTCTGCACTTATGAATGTGTCTGCTATTACGACTCCTCAGTTCAAATGATTTCTTCCTCAATCAATTAGTACTGAGCCCTGACCTGCACCATCATTCATGCTAGGTGATAGTATCATTTAGTACTCTTGCAAGATAAATATTTCTTCAATAACTGCCAATTAACAGGCATATCATAAAAATTATTCCACGTTCAAGCACAGTAGTGTTTGAAGAGCAGAACTTATCCCTTGTAAATCAAAAGAACTTCTTTTTTCTTTTTCTAGCAAGTCCTCTACCTGCTCAGGTGCCCCAGGAGTGTGTTACATTAAATACCAGATCCAAGTGTTGGGACCAGCATGCAAAGTGTGGATTCACTGGCCTTACCCATGTCACCTCCAGATCTCTGTTATACCGTGGGTGAAGCACAGTGACAGAGGGATGCTGTGTGGTATGTGTCCCATCAGGGAGGGAGGTGCTTCTGTCAGATGGTCAGTTTGAGGAGGTAGTTGGAAAATAAAAGTTGTTGTGAAGATCTTTCTGGAAAGTATTGAGGAAAGGAGAGGATTTTGAGTCCAGCAAGTCAAAGCAAAATAATCATAACTCACAGAAAGTAGCCATGGGAATTACTCAGAAATAGTCCTGCTATCTAAACCATAAGCTATAAATGCATACTTTTTATTAATTACGTTAACTTAGTTTTATTTTTTTTTCCACTTTGTTGGATATGAAGTTCTTGAAAATGAATGTGCCAATAGTCTTTGTAATGCTAGCAAAATCCTGCACCTGTAGTCATGTAATCTTTAAAAAAGAACAGAGCTTGACTCTCATGTGGTCTGAATCCAGTACTTCAGCTGGGAATTAATTCTTAGTTCAGAAATTATGATTAGCTAATTCTATGGAATAAAAAAAATAAAACCAAAACATAGAAGGAAGTTCTAGGAGTTCTTACAGAAGGAAAAGCAATGAGGAAAACCTCAACAGTAGGTTTAGCTGCTAGCTGTCACATTTTAGAGAAGAAGAATTCCTGGCATTACTTGCTTCAGTGTAGTAGGCTGGAATATGAGAGGGTATTTCCTGATGATCTAAAATTACTGAAGAATATCAGATAACCATTAGAAGCACAGATAATTGCTAGTTTATAGTAAAGGACCACAGCAATTAAGATCTCATCTTTCATTCACAGATACTATGTTTGAAGTCCTTCAGTCTCATCCCAGTTGCAATTGTTACCTGTAGCCCCTAGTTTGTTGGCTTTTTCCTCTTTAGTAAAGGAAAAGGTTAGAAAAATTCACTGTCTGTGATGAACTGTGAGAACAGAACCAAATAATGATTTTTAATGATTGAAGTCAAGGAAAAATGTGGTACAGTGGAAGATTTTTCTCTCTTTCTTCAAGAAATCTGAAGTAGTTCCTTTAATTTTTGCCAGAGTCACTTCAGATTTATGGCCTGTTGATACGATGGGACTGTCTGGCTATGTCTCAATAGATGGAAAACCATGGCATATCCTTGCATCCTCAAAGGGAATCAATTTATTTTTTATAATTTGAGAATACTGCACAATATATAGACAGTATCGTTTGTGGAACAGTCAGCAAAGTTTGGGAGAATTCTCTGGCTCTCATTCAAACTTCTCATTTCCTTCTGTTATAGCTTTAATATTGTGTTTCAGAAGGACTACATTTTTACAGTGAAATCTAGAAATGAACACAAGGTTAAAAATGTCATTAGAATTATTGCCAAAAATAATGCAGACATAGATCAAAGAACTGTACTTTCTCCTTTACCAAAAAAAAGCGAAGTGCTGTTCTATACTGTTTCTGATTATTTATTTTTAAATAACTATCAACAGCTTCTTCAGATCTCTGACACGGGTTATTGTTAGGACCCTGGATGCACAGATATATTTATTGTGAGATGAGACCTGCATGAGCAATATTAGCGTCTAGGATGTTGCGTAATTAAGGGAATTTGCCTGAACAGGAAAACCAGATTTAGCTTTTTAACATGATTGTAATTACTCATTATCTTCTGTTATAGGATGTAGTACTGCTCTCAGGCTGTTCATTTTGATACAAGAAAACCCTTTCTTTCTGAATCAGTGTGTATCATACCATGGATTGCCTCTGCTATTTAGTCTACTTACTGCCGGGTGTCTCCCAATAGAACATCTATGCCATGTGTATGCCACAGACTGAGAAATCCTAACACAGCTGGGACTATGGATTAAGCCCTGTAATTAACTGAAATTGTGTCCTACCCATTTTTCAAGTGAGGTTATCCTGAAGAGCTGAACACCACCTTTGCGTCCCAGGGCCTGCGAAGTCTCACTCTCCTAGCTCTCTGTTCACACTTGTCTGTGTTGTGCTGGAAGCCAGCAGTGGGGTAAGCTCTTTCAGTGTTAACTTTTCACTCTGTATAAGTTTAGAATGCATTTTAACATAACTTTTTACAACACCAGTGGACTCACAATATTTTTTGCCATTGAGGTGCTGTCCTCAGAATAAGCGTGCAGAGGGGCTTCCTATATGGAGGAGGCAGTGTCCTGGTTATCTATTGAGATGAAGACTCTACCTTGTCAGAGCCAGGCATTGTGTGGGTGAAATCTACAGCAGTATTTACAGATTTACTTTGGCAGTCAGGCAGATGTGCAGGTAGTTGAGTAGTATCTTTTCTAAGGTTTATGTGCATACACTCTGTTTTGTGAGCTGAGCGTGGGCTCCCAATGGCCACTGTTCCAGCACAGCTCCTGTAATTCAGTCCCCAAAATCCAGCTTTGATTTTTGGGTATATTAGATGTGTTCATGCACAGCTACTGCAGCTTTGATAAGTGACTTTCCAAAGTCAAAGTGGCTTACCAAAGCCCTCATACCATCTCAGAAAAACAGCTTTCAAACAGTTGTTGCAGATTGGTTTGGGGTTTTCTCATTCACTGTGTGTGGAACCTGCTGCTGGTTCAGTCTAATTATTTAAGAAATATCTCAGTTCTGGCAAAACGTGCAGTGAATACCTGCTTGCTTCAGCTTTCCTAGTGGATTTTTTCATTCATTTAGTCTTTTTTTTACAGGAGCTTATATCTGTTAAGATTATTTTCTCTTCTTAAGCTGTCATTGCTCTTTTCTTTCACAGGCTTATCTTGTGAAATACAAGTTTCCATGGAGATTTCATTTAAATAGCTCCCAGGTTCTATTTAATTCATAAATCAGAAATCTATAAACCACACCTCTCTCTTTTTTTTTTTTTCAAGTGTACAAGGACATGTTTGAAAGAGGATGTCATTCATTGGCTTGTCAGTCAAATGTGTATTTGCAAACATTGGGTCTCAGGTCTGACAGAGCAGGAGTCATGTTTGGAACAGACTTAATTTGTTCATAAAACAACAAATTTTCACATCACAAAACAGCAGCTTTTCACATCTGCCCCAACTGGGACAACTTGCTTATACCAATGAAACAGGACCAGATAATTAATCTGAGGCACCTTAAACTTCCAGTCTGCTTTCTGTTATCTGGGGTCACGTTCAAACAGGATGCACAGTGTTGAGTAAAGTGAGGGAGTCTGTGGCAGAAAGCTAAAGCCAGCCTCAGTGGGTTGTCTATTACCAGGCCTGTTTGAGCACACTCACGCAATGAGAGTTGGTCACTATGGTAGACAAAGGGTCAAGACCATTTTAAACTGGTATACTCTAGTGCAACAAGGAAAGAGAAAGACAAGGGAGATGGCAAGTAGTGCCTGTAATCACTGCAGCAACCTGACTCCACTGTAGCACTGTCAGGGAGCAAAGACTGTACTCCTGGATTGCTATGTCTACCACAGAAAATGCAGCCATCTCTGGAGAAAATTGGGGAATGCCAGCTGATATTTAATACAGCCAGCAGACCATTAGGTCTTTTTTTTTTTTTTGTCAGCTATTCAGGAAAATCCTGAGAAGTCTTGCTACCAGAAAAAAACTATATTCTTTAGCAATATTGTACCCCTAGGAGAGAAACATCCTTTCTGAACATAGTGGGAATATCCTGAGCTGCAAACATCTCTTTGAGACCACCTTAATCCTAGTATTGTTCATCAGAGTATACAATATCCTTCTTCAATAAGATAAAAATAAACCTTTTATTTAGATTAGTATTAAGATTTTTCTTACTCTTCTGGCAGAATGAGAGAGGAGAAATAAAACTGCATTTCAGTTGCATTGAGATATTATTCTAAACAGTTGTGTGATGGGGAGGTAGGAAATGCCAGCTCAGTGCAGTCATTTGCTCCATCAGTTGAACAGTGGTCCCAAATGATAGCTAATCAGAGATAAAGCAGGCACCAGCAGTGCAGTTTCAGTATTGCAGCTCCAGCAGATTTGCAAGGGAAATTCAAATCGACAGGTGGTCCTTACCTTTGGCAGAAGGTCAAAAGAACATCACAACTTTCTCGTCTCCCTGTTTTATCTTCCAAAAGTAGAGGGAACTGAGGAAAATATCTGAGCTTTTTTGTAGTGTTAACCTATTATAAATATAGATATAGGCACTCAGGGACTTTCTGATGTTTCCAAATGTTTGAGAAAAAAAATTAACTGCTTTTTTCACAGAACAGAGTTCCACTTTGAAAGCTTGTTCTTCCAAAGCTCCATGATAAAGCTAAGTATCTATTACTAAAAAGTTATTGTGGCAGTATTTTTTACATCTTGGTTTGCAAAGAGAAGTGGGTCTTTGAACAGTTACTTTTGTTGATGCTCTTCTTGTGTATAGTTTTCCCCTTGCTCAGGTCTTACAAAAGCACTTGTTTTACTCGTTAGTGCTGGTAGTTGAGATGAAACAATGATCAGTGGATACAACCCTCAACGTCAGGTTACTTGGTAGTGCTACTAGGTGCTAATGTTAGGATTCAGACCCAGATTTCTGATGTGCCTGCCTGGAAGGAGGAGCATTAAAGCAGCCCATTAGCAAGATTCCCGAGTCAGATCACATTGACTGTATTTTTTTTCCAGTCTAAATGAATCCTACCAACCTGTCTTTGGTGGTCATATCTAAATGTCATTCTTTGGTGATCTGTTAGAGCAAAGGAGAAGTTTTGATACTGCATGATGCTGCAGACTGAGTGCAGTTGGTGTTGCAACAAGACTTTGTCTTGAAGAATTGGTTGAAATCATGCCACTGGTGATAAAGTCATAGTGTATGCTTCTTCTCAGGGGACAGTCACATCTAGTCAGGTGCCTGGTGTTCTGTCTCTGAGGCAGGTTGACAGTGGGTGCAGAATCCCCCAGCTGTTTGGTCTGCCACCTTCTGATACACAGCAGGAAATGCGTGGGTGATAAAGTGGTGGTAAGGACTCTTAAAAATAATTTATTTTAAATGTAATTGAAGGGAAAATAATTGGATTATTCTCAGCCGATGAGCCAGAACCCTTCTTTATGACAAATAATTTTCTGTGTTCAACAATGAAGCAAATAACAGAGCTAAATAAAAATGATGAACATCCCCTTTCTTTTTTCAACTGCAGTTCTAGCTCATTCATTAGCACTGCTGCACGGATGGACCAGGGGGACACAGAAAGTAAAGGTGATTAATTAAAAGAAGAAGAAGAAATAGAGGGTCAGGGGAGGCATACTGATGTGAAGGTCAAGATAATTTGCCCTCTCTATCATGCGTAATTGTAGTAGGTGTAACAGTTAAATTTTTTTGTCTGAAAATATGTGTCATGATTGTTTGCCAGACCACACAGCTAACTAGGCCCTGAGTTGAATTTCAGCTGTAGCTGCTAGCTGGTCATGTAGGAAAACTTCTGCTGGCAAGAGAAGAGGTTTGGGCTCCTGTTGCTTTGCCTGTGCAGGGTCAGAGTCCAGGCCCGAGTTTAATTTAAGGTGAAACTTTTGTAGTATTTGTAGTATTTGTAGTAAAATGTCAGAATTTGAGAATGTAAATAGGTAGGATAATAAATAGTAAACAAAAGGCTTTGTCAGTGGAGACCTGCTTCCGACTGCCCCTTTCTTCAGCAAGTAGTATCTACCAAATATTTTGGCAGGTGTTAGATTTTAGCCTAAGCCATTTACCCATTCAAAATCTACTTTGCAATGAAGGTAGGATGTCAGTGGGTGTAGATAATCAATGACTTCTCATAACCTCACCGAAGGATTGATATGGTACTTGCATATGACTGTGCCCTCTTTCCCTTCTTGCCCCCAGACAGGGCTATCCCCAGGCCAGCGGGTAGCAGAGCTGGGTGGCTAAAAATGATTTCCTCCATAATGTTCTGCCTTGCAGCAAGGCCCTAGGATTTGTGTGCCGTTGCTCTGCTTGTGGAGCTGAAGAACATTGATGGCCTGTCTTATCTCCTGCCCCAGTTACCAAGGAGGAAGATGACAGGTCAGGCCCTTGGCAGGACTCAAAGCTGAAGCAGTGAGGCCATTATCTGTCCATCCATTATGTTATGTTATGCCCCCCCCCCCCCCCCCCCCCAAAAAAAAAAAATAAATAAAATCCTTCTCCGTTTATGCACTTGATGATCTTGAGGGCATTTTCTGACCTAGGTGGTTCTGTGATTATTCTCAGGGAGGCAAGAGGGGCTGTGCACCATCGTGGCATTGCCCATCACGTGGTAGGTTAGGAGTCGTGCTGAGACTGACCTTGATCCTTTAGCTTCTTGTCATGTCACACTGGTGTTAGCCACTGAGTAGACAGATCTGGGGACTGATGGCCAATCTCTGTGTGCAGGTTGTAGCGAAGCTGGTCTCAGAGGAATTGGTGGCAAATCCTTTCAGGTGAAGGATAAAGGCTTACGTTCAGGTTTTCTAAATACTGAGCATCCCCCGCTTCTGCAAGTTTCAGAGACCCAACAGCCATACACTTGGATGTTTCCCGTTTGTATGAGAGTCAGTCTAATTTTAACTTTCTTGCCCAGAAATTGTGTTATTGTTTCCCTTGGGAAATTTTGAATAAATTCACATACCTTTACATCCATTTCTATAGATAGTTCTTCATCGAAGAGGAAAGTGACTTTCAAATGGCATTTAAAAAAATAATCAGAAAATTTATCTGGATGATTGATCCTGGCTGCATTTTTCCTAGCTGAAGTGAAATAGCCATGTTTTTTGAGCAGATCTTTGTGGGATGTGTGAGTAGGGAAGATAGGCTTAGGCTCCAGTTTACCAAGTTAGAGCACAGCAGGTAAATCTTTGGTTCACATCTCTCTCCCTCTCTCTCTCTCTCTCTCTCTCTCTCTCTCTCTTTTTTTTGGTTAGGAAACCTAATCAAGGTAATTGGTGTTTAACAATCAGTTTTTAGGATCTTGACAGTTCTGCAATGTGGCTTCTGTCACTGCTCTGGGAAAGCAAGACTGAGGAGGAAATGGGAGCTATCATGTCATGTGGATGAGTAACTGGCTCAGACAGAGCTTCCTTTGTATCAAGGCTTGAAGCCACACTGCTGTCTTATTACAGCCTGTGGCTATTGCAATAAAAAGCAGGTGCAGAAGAGAAATAGGGGAAATGGGATTTTTTTTTAAAAATGGCTGTTTTTTTACATGTTAACACTGAGTTTTTAATAGCTAGCAATAGCCCTTTGAATATATTTGAATTATTCAAATCTTAGTAAGAAATCTGACAGAATAGATTTTCTTTGCAGCATAATTTTCTCTCAGCAATCTCAGCATGAAGTAGGGTTTTAGCAGTCACTGTTGGGCCCTTGTATCACTATTAATCACACACAGGTAAACATTTAGCTCTTACGAAAATGACTCACCTGTCTTAAGTGTTTGTGGCTATATGTGTTTTTTCAACAACAACAACAACAAATTATATAATAGCTATTTTAAACACTTGGCATGTTTTAAAACAATTTGTTTTCGTAGAGTAGTACAAAAACTAAGTACAGAGTTCAACAAATAAGTATATCTGCCAGTATATCTGTATCTATATGTAATGTCTGATTACCAGCAGGCAGTGTGGACCAGAGAGAGGATTAAACTGTTATCATATACAAGATCTTCAGTGATGCTGATTTTGGAAGCCTGACTCAGATTATGTGGGTTATTCTTCAAAGGCATTATAGCAAGATGTGTAGACGCTTACTGAAAAGGTATCAGTGAGTTACCTCAAGCTGGGCAAGAACATGAGTGAACGTTTTTGGCAAAACAGCCATTGTATTTCCATGTCTATGTTTCTGTCTGTAAAACAGGGGTAAACAATGCCATTGCTGAAGTGGTGGTACTGTGCTTTGGAAACACTTAGCAGGTGTAGTAGCAGGTCTTCCTCTTCTGAATGCCAAGATGTCAGGCCTCAGTACCATTTGGCAACAGATCTGGGCAAAGAAACTAATAATTGTCTTAATATTTATTTATTTATTTATTTATTTAGCTTTTCTCTGGTTATATATAAAAAAGCCTAAAATAAGTTAAACAATTCAGAAAAATTCAGAATTGTCTGTGACCATAAGCTGTCTCACCTAAGGTCATGTAAAAAAGGATGTCTCTGATTCAAACATAGTAAACTTAAAAATCACGAACTCACTTGTATACCCCATGGAGTATTTAAAAATGTGTCATGCTGGGGTATTTGGATAAGAAAAGCAGACAGCAGCATGTTTGAAATGACTGTACTTGTTGCAACTCTGATATCTTTCCTATGCTTTCTAGAAACTATAAAATAAAAACCTGGTCCCTATTTATAAAATATCATTTTTTCTGTTATGGCAACTCTGGGAAATGAGTTGAACTGCAGAAAATTTGTTACAGAAAGACTTCATCTTCCTTGTCTCTGACACTGTTTTGAAAAGTAGTAATAACAGAAGTTTATTGATTAACCTGTCAGTACTATGTAGTTTGTTGTTAATCTACAAGGAAATACTTCCTAGGTTGTCCTTCCCTGATATACAACCCCTTTAGATACCACATGTAAGATTTGTTTCTCCACTGCATCAATACCATCTCATTCACATGCCATGCATTCTTGAAATCATAGAGAGATCCCAGTCAAGGGGAAAAAAAAAAAACACACACACACACACACAAACTAAAAGCAAGTGACATTTACCTAGCTTTCTACATATCTTACAATCTTGAAAGTTATTTTTGTCTCTTGGTAGGTGTGAAAATTAGAGGTAAGTTGCCAATAGGTTAAATCATAGTATGGAGAGAAGATCACTGATTTTAATGCTAAAGTATTCCCCAATTCTGCTTGGGAATAGCTGCTGTATATCAATTACACACTGAGTAGGAAGTTTTAAGACAACTGGTACTGCTAGAAATTCTGCCTGTCAAATTTGTCATAGTTTATTTAATTACAAGTATGAAGAAGAAACAACCTAGTAGCTTTTCACAGTCTCTCCCCCCTAGGGCAGATGGGTATTAAAGCCAATTCAGTCTGTTTCCTGATTGCTTCAGGCTACAGAAAATTGTTCCCCAGGGAAGAGAAGTAAATCAGTTATGATCTTTAGTCTCTCAGAGGGAGATTAGAGCCACCACACTGGTGTAACAGCAGTAGGCTTCCTCTGTGTAACTGATTTCACCTTTAATCCTACCATTGATTGAATATTGCTAAGAACGCTGCCATGCATTTTAAGGTCAAACCGATGATGAACACCCCAGGCAAAGGAAGTTATTTACACAAAAAGGTAAAGACGAGCCTTTAGCTTTGATATTTCAAAATAGCAGTAAAACATCTACTTTGGAGGAAAAAAAAAAAAATTCCAATTTCAGTCATCAACCTTTCCCAAGTTTTTGTAAGGCTGCTTATCACAGTGGTATCTGAACATCTTCCAGGTAATATGGAATAGTGAAGTCTTTTGTGGGCTTCATTGAATCTTTCACTTTGCTCCATTTTCCAAGGCAAAAGTTCTCCTTGATGTGAGACTTGTATTCTTTATCTGCTGGTGTTAAGTTCCGTTTTTAAGTAGAGCTATGTCAAAATGTAGCACCAAAGTTACAAGAGTCATTTTATGGCAAAAGGTGTTTTTATAGTAGAGGAGAAAAAGGGGGTTCTTAAAAAAATAAAAAAAATAAAAAGTTATGCCAGGTACTACTGATTTTCCCCTCTCTTAAGTCTATCATTTTGCTTTTCGTAACACAGGGTGTTTTTTTTTTATTACAATCTTTCAATTTTTTTTAATTTTTTTTTTAAATCAGTAAAAGAGACTTCTGTCTCTACTGGGTTGGAAAGCCCCAAATTTGCCTGACAAGACACGTTCGTACAGTTGTAGGCAAAATCTGTATGTATCAAAGCTGTTGATGGTACTGCAACAGGCCATGAAAAAGAGAATTGATATAGCTGCAGGTGAGGTCTGGCACCAAAATGTTTTTTGTTTACCTTGTATTGCTGCTCCTAAAGCCTTCTGGTTGTTGAGATTCTCATTTGTCTTTTAATATGGAGTGCACCAACCCCTGGATGGACAGTCAAGGTACATTCTTCTGCCCTGCATTTATAGAAGGCTTATAGAGATGTTCGCTTGACATCCTTCCTGCACGACAGTTGATCAGGTCTGTCGAGAATCTGTAAGTCTAGCTGGCAAATATCAACTTTTTTTTTTTTTTTTTTAATCTTTTGGGATTCAGATATCCAGCTTTCACATGATTTATTTCCATTCCTTCATGCGTGAAATGAACTTCCCTGATTTTGCATCATGGAGGTTTTCCTCTAGAACAAGGACTTCTATTTGGGTCCCATGTTTACATGTGCTTGTCTCTGAAACTCAGGAGATCTGATCTGTTGGGTGATCTTGGGCAAACCACAGTACTTTTGTTTCTCTTCCCAAATGACAAATATGCTGCTTAATTATACCAAAAACTGTTGAGAACAGAAACTTGGAGCCAGGTCTTAAAAGGACTGGGGAGTATGCTAATGAAATATTAAAGATAATACAGAACAAAGTGGGACCTAGAGAGACATGAAGGGTAACTAGCTGGGTTGGTTAGGAAGAAGTGACCAGACCCAACCAAAGTACAGAAAACACTGTAAATGAGAGGCAGTCTTGATTTAAACCAGCTTTGTTATTGCTTACTGGTTGGGACACCATCAGAGCTTGCTTCTTGTGGCCACAGCATTTCATGGGAGACCCTCAGTTGGCTTAGTTATCCCATCTGTCTGTAATTTAGCATGCTCTCCTGGTTTGTTGATCTTTACCTAGGACATATCTCAGGTAATATTGCTTGATGCCAAATACCCTTTATCTTTACCCATCATCTGTGTCCTTTTCTGTCCCTTAATCCCACCATTGTTCCTCATCGCATTGTGGGAATCCTGTCAGTTACTTCTGTGGGGGGGGAGAAATTATTGCACAAATACTAAGAGAGCCAGTGTTGGCATACACTCAGCTTTGGTCGTGCTTTGCTGATGCTTGTCCTGAACGGGGCTTGTGCCTGAACTAGTCAGCAAGGACCCAGTGACTTTTCATTGTTGGTCACTCCATCCTGAGTCCTGGCTGACTCAGCACCCACAGCACAGGTCCTGCAGTGCCTCCTAAAAGGGCTGCAGAAAGGGCTGCTTTGGAGGTCAGTGCAGATTAGAAAGAGATTGCTGGGTTTAGAGCTGATTCTCTCTTCTGCAGAGTTGAAAGGCACCCAACAAAACTGGCTTTAACACTCGTAGGAGCTCTGGATAGCAGGGAAAGCCTGGGTCCTTCCTTCCTCCCCCTCACACATTGGATTAGATGGATTTGCCAGTTCACTTAGTCAAGTGAAAGCCTCAGGCCCCTTCCCCCTTTTCCTGCCTCCTGCTGGGATGAGGTTTAAGGCAAAATCCCCTGCCTGCACTGCAGGTCTCTGCGCCCACTGCTCCAGCGCGCTGCAGGGACTGGGGAGGATGGGGGGAGCAGCAGGCAGACAGGCAGGGTTTGTGCAGTGCCTTGCCAAGGAGGTATTTGCAAAACTTCACAGCGTTGCACCGCATTTTTTTCATCAGTCACTACGGGAGGGGATATGATCCTCAGTCTGTTTTATTTTCTTGATATTTTCCTGGCTTCCTCATTCTCGTTCATACTCCCAAGCATTTCTCTGGTTTAGCCACAAGGTGCCATCAGTAGACACTTATACACCAGTTTTATGTCTGCTAGAAACAGAAAGGCGGGCAAAAAGTCCCTAATGGTATACAGAGCGAGAGGCTAATTAATGAAAACTGTAAGCAGAAGGAGATCAAAATATAAGGCAAAACACACAGAGGAAAGGCAGCTTGAACTGTGTACACTTTGTAGGTTTTATGTGGTTGCACTGATGACCTAATCAGCTCTTTTTTTTTTTCTTTTTTAAATGATTTCAATACTTAGTGTCCCTAATGACAATGGCATCAAGCAGTGTCCATGATGTCTTGTGTCCTATTATGTCTGCTGCTGTGAGAGGACAAATCAGAGGCGTGGTCCCTGCCTCTGAGCCTTTCCAGTCGGGTACGAGGGAGAAAGTACATGAAGGGGAAATAATTGGGAAAAGGAGAGTGAGAATAAAAGTTATAGGAAGAGTAGATTGTCCTGGAACATCTTTGTGATTCTGAAAGAGTATTTCCTGCTGACCTTTTGTCCACGTACTATCAGATGGCTGTTTCACATAGGCAGATTTGAAGGAGAGATCTGACAAAGAAGGTAACAGTGAATTTACAGAACAATCCTGGAAGGAGTCATGCTTGAAGAACAGCAAACAGGAAAGGAGGCCCAGGACAAACTTGTAAGACCAGCAGCAGATCTGCTAGCAGAGACAGGTGTTGTTTACAGAGGAGTACAAGACCAAAGTATTTTCAAGTATGTGATGAATCTGCAGAATGAGCAGGTATTTTTTTACAAGCTAAACCTAGCAAGTCAGGATTTAGGTCCTGGAAAAGTAGTTTATACTCACTGGGAAGAGCAAGAGACACTGCATAATTTTCCCAGCAAGCATCATTATATTTTTTGCTGTGTGGCAACATGGGTGGTAGGGGCTGCTTCCCATTAGCCTGGAAAGGAACAGTGAGGATACAAGCAGGTAGCCGTGCATGTGGAAGAAGACAGGAGGATAACCATGACTTTGGAGAAGCTGCAGTGCGCAAAAGCAGAACACCAGTGCTAGAGCAATGAGGTGAATGGGGGAGCTTGGGACGGATGTGGGGCTCTGACTGGCAGTGAGGCATCTCCTGCCTTCTTGGATGTGAGGATCTTCCTAATTGCATTTCTGACTGCCTCTGATGCAGAATAGTTTGTTTGCTGACTTTCCTTTTTGGTTCCTTACAAATTGACCCATTTGCTTTACTTTGTGTATTTTTAATTTTCCTTTGCGAAATATATGCACTTTGGGCTCATTTGGTAAATTAATATTAGTGTTTCAATAAGGCTGCTATCAGTCCTTATTTTACACTAAATCTTTCCTACAGGTTTTTCTTTTTCCCTCCTCCTCTCTATGACTAATAGATATCATTTCAACAGTTTGACTAACTGCCGTGTTATAGAAAAGGCAGTAATTTATACTGATGTAATGGCTGTGATAAAAATCATTTGTGTGCTGATTTTATAAATTAGGTAGGAAATGTGAGTGCCTCTGAAAAATGAAGTGCTACCACATGAATTCCAGTGTTGTTAATGCTTCATACCTTTCTGCTTCATTAAACCAATTTCACGGGGAGATGAGTTAGAGGAGGAAGCTGTGCTGCTTAAGAGATGCAACAATGGTTTATTGAAAGAAATGGGGATAAGATTAAATTAAGTGCTACTTGAGAAATATGGAAATACAAAAATATTCAAGCTTATAGATGGTGAATTCAAAAATATGATAAGTTAGCTCTTTCATACCCAAAGAACTGTCTCATCATAATTGCATAGGCTGAATTCACAGGCTACTAATTAATATTGAAGAGTTTCTTGAACCACTCTTATAAATGAGTCAGAGTGCCCTAGAACTAATTTATAACTATTTCCTTTTGGAAACCAAGACAACTTAAAATGCTGCTTTCAGTACATTCCTATCTTGGCCGCTAAATCCTTTGAAATGATTTCTGCCATATATTTTTAATTTATTTATTATTTCACATATTTCATTTACCAGCTGAATTTAAAGGGAGGAAAAAAAAATTAATAAGATTAAGAAACCGTCAGGTCTGGTAAGATACTTCTAATTTGGGATAATGATAAAGAGTAGCCAAAAATAACTTTTCTGACCACTTTTGATCTGAATTCAGCTGCATCAAAACCAATATGTTTCAGTTACATTTACATCAGGACTTTTTTTTCTGTGGAATAAATCAGAAATGTAACTTAGGAAAGAGCACATTTTTGTCAATGTAGTGCCTTGAAAACCAGGTAAGATCTAAAACTAACAGGCTAATTGATTTTTTTTTTACCACTTCCATAAAGTAGCTGCAAGTATTTTTTCTCTTTCCCTTCTCTCCCTTGAGGACTAGAAGTTTTCATTCTCAAACGACTAAACCCTATTTGTTCTGTGGATGGTGGAACATGTAAATACAAAGGGAGTCATTCATTAAATAAGAGGCTTATGCATACACAAGTTTTAAAAAATGCATAGTTTCAAAGCACAACTGAGAGGCTGCCATTTTACCCCTGATTCACAATGAGAACTCTGTGTACAAGTGACCCAAGTACTGGGATTTGGTCCAGCTCTCAGATTAGCACAGAAAACACGTAGAGACATGGACGTCCCCCATCCCCCTCCCCCTAATGATAATAGGAGCTCATAAATGTGCTCATCGGGAATGTGTGTGGGATCTTATTGACAGAAGCATATGCATCGCTACCTTCTGCTTGGAGAGACCACGTTTCTTCTCGTGTATGATGGGTGCATCACCTAACATTAGCACTATTGCACCATTGACACTTGCTATCCATATGCTTTCACTTAAAATAAATCACTCTATGAAATAGGATAATGTGCCAGACAGCTTTAAGGCTGGATCTTGCCAAGTGCTCTCAATTCCCAATGAGAGGTAATCAGAGCTGAGGACACTTAGCCCTTCTCTGGATCAGTTCTAGCAGCAAGCATGTAATATTACAATGCAGCTCATTTCAGCACTGGCAAGGATCTTCTTAACAAAGTGCTGGGCACCGTCCAGCCCCAGCGCTGCCGGGTGACTTTCGCAGGATTTGGCACCTTATGGAATTGGTCTGTGAGATGTAATTAGCGATTCAACTCATCTGCAAGTGCAGTTCATACGATTTCTTACTTCCTTGTTTTTAAAAAAAGTCTGTTTGTTAAGAAAGGAAGGAAGAAACAGAATAGGAATAAAACTAGATCTTCTACCAGTGGAAGAATTCTGCAAATCCAAATCTTCAAAATCTTTGTTACCATGTAGGACAAAAAGTCAAAATTTTGGAATTTGGAATCTAGTGACATCTTATAAAAATATGTTTTTGCTTTCAACTTATAGAAATAACCTGTTTCAATAATTTTCCAGAAAAACAAACGAACAAACAAAAAACACACACACACACGCACACAAGGAATCTGTACATTCCCAGTAAGGTTTTGATATAGATGTACCAATTTCCAAGGAAAAATTGTGCTTTGAACTAGCCCTAGTTACACAAGACCCATATGGATTATTCTTCAAATTGCCTATTCTGCGATGTTCTCCCTTCTAACTGTACCAGCATGTTTTTCATTATACTGCAGAGTTACATGGCCATTTTTCGTGCAATTTGGTGAATTTTCAGAAAGTTTGAGAGTCAAATTTATTTCTCTGTGTAAGTTTGTGCATGTCCACTTGGCAGACAGTTGTTCCTTTCTTATTCCCCGCTCCTATGTTCAGATGGAGCTGAGGCTCGCCCTGGGCTTGGTGTGAATTACTGCCCTTGGGTGCTGTTCAGGCTGGTGTTTGCTGTCATCCAGGTTGGCAGTGCTCAGACCTGCTTTTTACCACCACCGGGCTCCTCGTAGTAGCAGTGGGGAGCTTGCCGTGTTCCTGGGCGAACTCAGTGTGTTACATGTCTGAGCTTATGTTTAAGATTTCGCTTTCTTTCTCTCTTTAACCATCCATTCCGTTATCTGCTTCTTTCTCTTTTGAATTGTTTTTGGAATTTTTTTGGCCTCTTATCCTTTTCTTAGTCTTTCACTTCCTGTTTACTTTCTCTTCTCTTCTACTCTGTCTTTTATCCTGCACTGTCTCAAGTGAATGTAGCTTGCTTTGAGTTCAGGAATATAAATGCTTGCCCCTTTCCTTTTGCTCTGTTCCAGGCATGTGTAAAGCAGCAGATAAATGTTGACAGCATTTTGTCTTTGTACATGTTGGCTTACTGCAAGCATTGAGTGCAAATTGCAGAGTAAATTCACGTGCTGAATGCTGGAGAAGAATTACATCAAAGATCTAATAATGAGTAATGGAAGCTGCCCACAGTTACTAAAGCATTTAGTTTAGTGAGACACTTAAAAAAAGGTAAAAATATCTGTGAAAAAATAACTATAGAATGCCTGTATGGAGTCTTGAACTATATTCTTCTTTCTTTCTTTCTTTCTTTCTTTCTTTTTTTTTTAAATATATATATCAATAAGGGTTTTAATCATTCCATTAAGCGAAAATTAAAGCTTAGAGTTTGTTTTACAGTGGCTACAAGATCTTGGCACAAGTTACAATATACCTCATCCTTTTAAATCCTAAGTCATTTGACAAAGCAAGACAGTCTAATATCTTACAAATTTTCCTACCCCCAGTTATATTATTAGCCTGGTTGGTTTGAGTTGGAGGCTTTGTAGAGAGCAAATTCTTTATGGAAGAATTGTGAAGCAGCTGTTGATAGAAACTACTTACAGGTTTGTAGACAAACTTTGATGTGGAAATGTAATTAGTTTAGGTTAGAAACATCCTGGGTTTGCTTCTATATTTTAGATAACCTGTATTAATTTCAGAGATTTAATGCTGTTGCGTAACTATGTTCAGAAATACATCTTTGTAAAGTATGACATTTCCAGGATTTGATGCACTTGTAGAGTAAAAACGAGATATGTGTAAATTTTAAAAGTGTACTGACAGAAAATCCATGCTAAAATTGAATATTAGCCATCTTTTAAAGGCAGACTTTGAGAAACTGAGCATGTTCTGGGTGATACAGGTGAATTCACTCTGTAAAAGTGTTCTAGACTATGCCTGTGTTACTAGACCTGACAGTGCATTGGTCTCGCTGGCACAGGTGCAGACCCCACTTTCTCTTTTCCCACCAGATAAAGGTAGTTGCACACCAGCATCACAAAAAAGAGAGAAGCCAGAATTTAGGAATCAGAGTGGGCAAAGGATCCTGACCCCTTGATCATCCAGACTAGCTCAGTCTCCCCCCGGTCTTCTGCTCGTGCTCCCAAATTTCCTTCCTGTTGAAGCCATGGCTTGGCAGGGGAAGGGACTGAGGTGTCTATTATGCTCTGACTTGGCTCAGAGTGGGCAGATAGCAGCAGACCTCTGTCACAGGAATGATTTCTAGTCCCCAAAACTATGAATGCCAAGCAGGAGGGATTGGTTTGTTTTGCGCAGTGGAAATGTGAGGTTTTGATATATTCAGACCATGGGAAACCTGGACACAAAGATATGCTCTACCGCCTCGTCTGGAGGTGAGTCTCGCTCCCATCCCTTGCAGAGTTCTGAAATTAAACTCTCTGGAGTGCAAAACAAAAGTTTGAATAGTTACGTGGCACTGGTCATCCGCTGGCAAAAATTATCTGCTTATTGAAGCTGGATGCCTCATGCTGTACACGGCACTTTCTGGAATGTTTTATTCACTTACTGAGTGAGCATTTTGAGCTGTGGAAGTGACTCATGAGCACAAATCCCAGTACATTTAACCTTTTTGACTTCAGATTGTGTGTTTCTGCCATCAAATGCTTCTTGGATTTTACTGTCAGAATCTCCAAATGTGTAAGTTTGGTGCCAGTGTCAGAACTAACAAAAATTCCTCTGACTGCTGTCGGAACGGGGTAAATTCCTTTATTTTGCTATGACCCCACTGAGATGCAAGTTCAAACTTTTGACAGCAGCATCTAACTTTTTGCATGTACTTATACTTTGACTTCACAGCCAAGATATTGGGCTGAAACTGTCCAGTTGTTCCCCTCAATGAAGTTGATCAGAGCTTGTCCACGACCACCTTTAGTTAGTCGCTCACACCCTGGTGCTTACAAGGCTTCTGGTGGTTAAGTAGATACAATATTTATCTCACCAGTGTTATCAGGTTAAAATCACTTTTAAACAATACTGACCATTCTTGGTTAGCAGAAAAATCAAACAGTGGATAGAACATTCATAACAAGGCGCTATCATGGTACCTCAAGTAGAAGAGGAGAAAACACGAATACAGAAGTGGGCAATAGTCAACATTATTTGAAAGCCATAAGATAACTGCTGTTAGCTCCCACTGACACTGGGCTGGGTTTCTGCATGCTTTCTTGCTGATGGTATGTGCGTTTTTTTTAATTATTTTTTATTTTTTTTAATGTTATTGTCCATGCAAGATGTCAAGCATGGACAAAGTAAAATGCTGCAGCCATAAATGTGTACGTCTCTAGAAAACTGAGAGGAACGTTACACTGAAATCTTAAGAGTGCCATAGGGAGGTTTAACTGGGGAGTGGACAGAACTGGTTCTGATAAATAGACCCAGTTAATAATGTAAAAAGCAATGCTTCTATAGTTTGTTTTGTTCTGGTGTGTGTGTGTGTGTGTGTGTGAGATTGCTGCTCTTTGGCTGTGGAAGTGACACTTTTCACTTTTTTTGAAGGTGGTGATCTTATATTTCCTAAACGTGCCATAGGTTGTGACGTACAATGGCAATGGCGTGTCCTGCCTTTATTCCTATGTTCTTTTCTGGCAGGGCTGTAAGGAGAAATACTGCACTTGAATGTCTTACAGTTTATGAATTAACAGTGTTGGGCATCTCCTTGGCATGACCTAATATGCTGTAATGCCAGTAAACCTTTTGCACAGAATAATGAATTTGGATTTTAATCCTCTGTGGAAACATTCACAGAAAGTGTTTTAAGTTATTTTTAACATCCAGCTTGTCTGTCCTCTGTGAAACTATACTTCTCCTTCCTTCCCTAAGACTTTCTAAATCAAACTGTAGCCTAAGTAGCCTATTACATAGACCCTCACAAATGAGGTGTTTATGTTGGAAATGGTGTGCCAAAATATAACATCAGGAAGGTGTTGCTTTAATTAATGTTTATGCTGAAAAAGACAGGATGGCATTCTTAGGTTTCTTCTTTTTATGGATAAGAAATATAATAATATATTATCTCATGATAGCATGATTCCAATGCAAATGGCAGAGACTGGTGGCTTATTAATAGGCCTTGCCTGTAGCAAGCCTCCTTTCCCCGCTTCAGTTTGAAATTGATTATTTTAATACAGAATTCCTGAATGAAAGAGGTTCTTGGCCTTTTCCTGGGCTGTTGAATAATGTATGTGGGAGAAAGCAAATAGAAGCAGAGGGTCTCAGCTGCCGGAACAATGGGCCGTGCACAGAGCTGAGGGGGCACATTAGTTTATCATTGCCTTGTCAATCCTCATAGGCTGGGAATCGTGGGATAGCCTGGAAAGAAGCAGCTGCTGAACGTGTGGTAAACTGACCGGGGCACTTTAGAGAGACGACTACATTTACACATCTGAAAACAAGATATTGATTTTCTCTACAAAGCTGGAGAGAAATAGTCATCCTTAAAATATATCTGGACCATAGCTTATTTGCAAAAGTGCAGCGCTTTCTGGCTGTTCTGAGAGCCAGCAGCATCCTCGTGACAGGGCTTGCAAATCTAAAAATAGTCTGCATAAACTTTGGTTTTCCTCTTAGCTGATCGACTGTCCTCCTAATCCATTTAGTAATTCATTGCAAGGAAAATGCAAATGCAAGCAAACTAGGTTTGTAAATATGAACAACAATGTTTTCACTAGATTAGTAGATTTTTTTAAAGATAAAAACATTTTTGAAGTTATATATTCCCTTTTTGTGGGCCAAACTGATCTTGAGGATACACTTGTGTGATATCCCTGATATCACAGGCTCTGTTCCTTCTGACAAAAGTGGAATTCACTTCTCAGTGCCAGTTAGGGTTTATTTTACCTTCTCAGGCAGGAGGTTTTCTTCATGCCTTTCAGAAGTGATAGAAATAGGAAAGTGAAACAATACTCAACATCAACAAAGCCAGTTGATTAATTGAAATATAATTGTTTTAAATAATGAATAGATTAAAAGCAGAGATGAGCACACATTTCCAGGTGTGGTGATTAGTATTTCAGGGAGATGCTGATGTCTTATTCTTGGCCAAGTTAATACGATGCTGTTATGTGGCTGTGATCAGAATTGATGACTATTATTTTAGCTCTCAGAAATCTTATTTATGGCCCAGGATCTTCTGTGCTGGGTCAATACAAGACCATATTCACAATGTGAATCACAGCGTGTTGAGAAGTTCCAATTGAAATGCTGTTCTATCTCTGAAAGAAAATATTTTTTATCCATGTAGGTCTAATTGCACATCCAGGTTCCCCACAGATTTGTTTGCTGTCCTGATCTGTATAATTTGGATGACAGTTACAAACATGAAGACACTTGGCTTCATGAACTGCTTTCTTGGTTTTGCCAGTCAAAAACCAGGTCCCTCAGACCTTACCAGCAGGTGAAGTCAATGCACCTTAACATACAGTATGTAGGTCTTGCAAGAGCAAGTTGTAAAATAAACAGATTCGTATTTTGTTACTGAATATAGACAGCAGTGGTCAAAAGCCTCTCTCAAAAGTTTGGTTTGATTCCCAAATATGTAAGCTGTATTGCAAGGTACGACAAAATAATAACTTAAAATTGAGTTTCTAAGTCTGGATCTGGGAAGATGAATAAATGCTCATGTTTTCTAATGTTCAGAGAATTCAGTGCTTTCAAAAGCTATTTCATTTAATCATATTTTAACATGAAGCATATAGATTTAGACAACTATTGTCTTAATTATTTCAGAATAATTAAGGCAGATTTTACTTTCAATACTCAATAAAAGTTAACCTCACCTAATAAGTGCCCCCTTAGAGTTTGCAGGTTTCCCATAGAAAACCAGAAGCTTCTGAAAACACAGTAATTGTTTTCCTGTGTTTTTCTGACATCTGGTTTTAACTGGTTATTATGAATAGTGTCCTTATGAATAACCACATCAATGAAAATGTTAGGTGAGACACTGAAAAGCTGTGGTTAGAGAATCCTGACCAAGCAACAAGAAGAAAAAGGCTGAATGACATCACCCAAGGAGGAACTTTATCACTTACTGGAACTCCACATTGTATTTACTTCAGGGATTTTTTTGGAACAACAAAAAACTCAAAATGCCCTATCTTGAATTCCTTTTCTAGTGATTTCAGTGGGAGCTTTGTCTAGGATGAGTCAGAAAAGATCCTCTTGAACTAAGTCATGAAATGAAAGTTATTAATTTCTTCTTATATCTGAAAATATTCCTAAAAGATTTATTTGAATTAACTGCAAATTAATTGCTGGCAGCAAGTGGTAGTGGGACAAGATGAAGTCTTGACCAAAAAGATACTGTTTTAGATATCTTCCTTCCCTGGTGAAAAAAAAGAGACAGTGAATTTATAATCAACAGAAGCATTGGTGTAGTTGTACTGAGCACCTTTAAGACTACACTAGAAAATTTGTGACCTGTAGAGTGATACGGTTTGCAGCTGTACTGGATTCTCATTCTGGAGGCACATACTGTCACGCAATTTATCAATCAATAATCTTCTCAGTAACATGCCCCAGCTTTCATGTTTCCCTCTTTTTCCTTAAATTCAAACCAACAACCACTCCAGAAGAGATTATAATGAGGGAAAGCACCGAAATATAGGCAAGGATGCTCTATCTACAGACACAAGAGGAGTTCTAGATCTACTAAGTAACTGAAAACCGTGTATAAATTATTGGGCTGTCTTTGAACAGCTAAGTTGTTAGAGTCCTGAGAAACTGGACTAGTGAGTGAGCCTGGTGCTGTTAGAGGGTGTGTGTGACTTGCAGTAGAGGCAAGATAGTTTCTGTGTAAGAAACACTGAAATAAGTAATTGCATTACAGATAAAGGACTGATTGCAAGGAACTGATTTCTGTGTGAGATGGTGGACCGAGTAAATACAGTATCTCTAAACACGGTATTTTGGATATGTTTTAGATGTATTACATGTGTGTATTTACAGGGCTATGATGACAAAAACAGCCTTCATCAGCAGACACCAAAACACTGCTTTAGAAGGTGTATTATCAAGTAGTCATTCCTAAACCTTTTCGGACACAAAGACAACAATACTCTGTCTTAAGCCAAATTCTATAAATATACTAGTATGAAAATTCAAAATTAATGGAGTTTGATTTTGCTTCATTTTTTTCTTTGTTTCCTAATTGCAGATAAGGTCCTTTAAGTATCTTCATTCAGATATCAGTGTTCTCTAATACGTCTGGGCATTGTGGGATGTGATTGAGATCGCTGAACAGATCAAAATAAAGTCTAGCTGAGCACTGGAACTTCCCGTCTCTTGTCACCTCTGGTGATTCACCTCCTCCTGGGGAAACTGTCATTTCTGGACACCTTGTAGAGCACTAGAGGCATTTTAGGAACAATAGAAGGCCAACACAGAAATTCACAATGTAAAGCTCTGATCCTCAAGGTTTGTTTCTCTTTGACTCTGCAGAAGTCCACGGAAGTCAGAGTGTGCTGGAGTCAGTAAGGAGAACTGGGGCCTGATTGCTGAAAGTGTGCAACACGTGGGAGGAACATGAAGGCTGTTTTGGCATGAGCATTAAGCCATTACTCTGTATTATTACATGCACTGTAAGTGGAGTCCACTGAATGCTCATAAAGTATTGTGTGCCTAAATAGTTGTAATGCTCACCTGAGTGAAGGACTTGCCTTCTCTCCTGTTCTTTCAGTCTAATTCTATTCCTGCTAAGCAGTGAAGATATCCTGGGTCCACAACAACTCGAGCTGTTCACCAGAAGATGCTGTGTATGTAGAACATAGGTACTAATCTCATTGTGCTAATTCATGACAGCAGTGATGTTTTGTAGGAGTCACTGAGGGCAATGGTATTGTTCCTTCCCACTGGCACTATTTAGAACGAGAATCTTCCTCCATACAGGGTTTGTTTTGAGCCATTCTCTTGCTGTACAACCTCAGGCAAGTTGTTTGAGCTTCTCCTGTTACTCAGCTGAGTGCAAAGCCCCAAGTTATGCTAGAAACCCAGTTTTATGTCTCCGCAAAGATTTTTTCAAGCTTCTGGTCATAGCAGAAGGGAGGATGGAATAACAGGGGTGCATTCAGTGAGCAGGGCAGAACGCAGGATCAAATCCCTAGCCCCATTACTGCTTCTGCAGCACTGGCAGGGAAGGACTGTCCTACAGGCTCGCTTGGGTTAAGCAAGATATTACCAGCTTTATGCCACTGGCATAAAGTCTGGCAAATATGAAGTTCTTTGACTGAATTGACAGAATTCCAGATGGATAAAAAGTGTGGAGATGAGTTACAACACCCTCAAATGATAATTGCAGAAGAATCACTTGTAACTTCATCCTTAATCTTCCCCTAGCTGGGCAAACCCTTCACTGCTCTCCTGCCTTTCATTTTGATCAGTGGAAATAGTCTGCTTTTAGGGGTGTCCTACTCCACTGCTTCACCCCAGAAGAGTGTCATCTCCTTTCCCCTCTGCCCACTGCAAGTGAGAAGCTGGTTAAAGAACTGCATTTCTCATGCTCCCCCTGTGGCTGGCCCCGGGTTGCTGCAGCTCCTGCAGCATTGCTTGCCCATGACTGTTCCCACACAGGAGGTTCAGCACACCAGCACCCTTTTCTATGACCAGTAATAGCATTTCCTGATCTTGGTTCGCATTTCCATTCTCCAAGTTTACAAAGCATAACGCAAAGTTAAACATCAATTTGCCTTCACCTCGCAGCCCCCGTAATGTGCTGCTGTGCTCTGAGTCCTGCCTCGGTAACAAGGACTCTATTACAAGAAGAATATCAATATTAAAGTAATTTTCTCAACACATTTCCTTTTGTGCATGTGTGGTGTGAGGGAGAAGCAGGAAGTAATACCTGCATTTTCATTCAGAGTAAATGTTGTTTAAATTACTCATTCTGCAGAGCAGCTAAATGCGGTTCATGTTACCCTAAAATTTCCTATTAAAACACATGCTGATTCATATTCACCCATTTCAAAAGATTTTTGGAATATATGAACAATCGTAGTATAGAACAGTCATCGTAAGGCTTTGTTTCCACGAATTTTATAGAAACATTTAGATACTTTCCCAGGCCAATGACCCTTGGTAGTGTACAGTATTATGCAAGGCAATCTATATCTTTTTGTTTTAGTGGACAGAAATAGTGATAACTCAGAAATATCTCTGTAGTGGGAAAAATACTTAAAATTTAACTTCAAACAGTGAAGGAATACAAAAAATCAGGTGATGCAGGGTATCTGTTTGCTGCTGACAGTGTTTTGCACTGGCTGTCATCTTTAATGTCATTTTTTGTATCAACTGGTGCAAACTAGACAGTCTTTGAAGGTGTTGGTGAAAGCATAACTTTTTATTTTAGTGAAAAGTTTGTCTCAAATGCATTGCTTCTATGTCCTTGCTGCTATTTTAACCCAGAGAAACAGAAAACGAGATCATTTTTGCTCCTCCTATCCATGCTACCTGTCTTTAAAGTTAGTGATCTCCTTAATCTGGTTCCCACTTATCTGTTAACAGATAAGGCTCAGTGGTTTAGCTAGTTAAACACTTCACTTCCAACTGGCTTATTGTGATTTATTGACTTCTTATTGTTCAGAGAAAATGTCCGAGTTAGGTGCAAATGCCAAAAAGCTACCAGAGTTTTTGTTGTTCTTGTTGTTGTTAGTATACTGCATTTTCTTACTTTTTCACTTCTTTTCACATCCATCCTTGTCAAACCTGAAGGGCTGAAGAGAGCAATACACAGTAGCTGACCACAAAACCGTGCGTGTCTGATAACAGTCACAGCAGGACTGTGAGTAAATAGCATTAAGGCTGAGATGCAAATCGGCCAGGCCAGGAGTGCACAGGGATGGCTCCTGCTAACCCTCGGAAGTAGCTAAGCTGTGATGGTAGATGTTTTATGGAGACTGCTATGGAAGCTTTGCAGATTCGAGTAGGGAAGCTGGGTGCAGATAGCTGGGTATATGTAAGACTGGCTCTTCCTTTTTAATGTGGCACCATTTGGAGGTGATGCTCTGGACCAAAAGCACCGATCATAGTCTGTGGCCTGTGTAATAGGTTGATTTGAGTTCACTTACAAGCAGATGAGCTCCACCCCACCCGACTTGTCTTTGGTGGGCAAATTTCTTATTTCTCTTACTACCAATTACAGCACTTTGGCTGTAGAAACAGAACAGTCTTCCACTCTCAGAAGAGAGTTATGTTGCACAGACTAGGTGAGGAGGGAAATTTGCTGACGCTGTCCCTTTGGATTCAGACTAGTGAACGTTTCACTTTTACCTTGGACTGACAATGAAGCTGATGAAATGTAATTCTAGTTTAATGTCATCGCATGGAGCAGTATCTGTATTTCTGTGGGATATCTGCAGAAGCATCTTGTTGACACACCTCAGGGCAGGTCTTCAGACTTCATCTCAGGAAAGCATTTATCAAAAGTTCACCAGTTCTTTTCATCCAAGATCGGGTATCTGCTGATGCAGCTCGGAAGTGACTACAGATCCTCTCTGCAGTTAGACAGGCCCACAGGGAAGCGGCTTCTTGACCTCAGCAGTGGGGTGGAAATTTAGAAATAAAACAATACATTTTCAGGTAAACTGTAAATACCTCTGTTACATTATACATTTTAATAGTCTTGAAATCATGTTCTTGTATGAGACAGGTTGAAACCAAAGGCCATTTAGGTTGAAGATAATCAAAGGTAACTTCCTGTAAAGTCTTCCTCTGACACTAACGCACTCCCTGCACCCAGAAATTACACTGCTTTCCTAAATCCCAGTATCATTACACTGGCATAGTCGGACACCAAAGATGGTACTGCAAGCATTCCTTACATCTATTACTATCTAAGAAGGGCAATAAAGTGGTTTTTATATTGGTGCCTATGCTAAAGATTGTGCTAGTGTATCTTTTTCTGTAGATTACATCCCCAACCAGAATTGTGTATACTATTGTAATAGTTGTGTGTAGAAAAGGTCTCTGTGTTAATTTGTCCAATTAAATCATATTAATGCAGTTGGCATATATCTAATATTATCTGTCTTCAGATCAAGAACCATCCAGTCTGGACGTTAGCAGGGCAAGACTCATGCAGGAACATGGGCTTCCTCTGTTCTCCTGAGAATTCTGAGAAGTTTTTAAGGTCCATTTGACTTTGCTTAGTTTAATGTTACAATGAAATGCAACGTGTTTGCCTCCACAGCATTAGGAAACTTGAGTCATTCCTGGTAAACATGGATCTAAATTAGTGATATCAAACTCTAATTCACTTCATCTGGATGCTTGGTGCTCCTGAGACTTGTCCATCCCTAGCTTCAGACAGTGTTACTCTGGCACTGATTCCACTCAAAGGTAAATACCAGCTGCAGAAAAGCAGGACATTCAAGACTGCTCTTTCATTATTATCATTTTTTTCTTCCTGCACAGTCCAGAAACTCCACAAGCATTTCAGATTTCATTAAAGCCAACCAGCATCCTGCCTTTGCTCCTCCACATTGGATTTGCTCTGCTATATACACTGCAGTTTGATCAATGTGGGATGACCAGTCTTTAATCAAAAGTATAGCGATCTTCTCTGACCTAAAAAGAGTATTTAATATACCCTAATTTCCTCTGGTCAAAAAGTATAATTTTATATGGAAATATAGGAGGAAAGCTAATAGCAAAACTCACTCTTCAGTCTTCCCTGAGATATGGAATTTGTACATTGATGAGGCAAAGGCAATCTCATAAATGCAATTGTTTCATACTACTTATTCTTTCACTAATTCTTAAACTATGGAAAGAAAATTTCTAATCATGTTGTTCAAGGTTACTCCTTATTTCCCCAGTTAACAGTCAGCTTGGCTAAAACACTAAGACTTTCAGTTTAATCCATGACATTTAAACAAGGTGTAAATATTCAATAAATAAAAAAGCAGCATGTAAAAGTAATTTTTAGAAATCTCCTATGTAAACTCATTTTAGGGAGAATCTCTGAGCAGAAGAGCAAGTCTTTAGTCTCTTTACATTTTTTAAACTCACAGCCTAAAGCATCTTTAATTGGTTTAATGGAGCCACAAGGCATCACATTAGACAGCTTTTTCCTAGTTCACAGAGGTCATATTGACATGTACCTCGCGGTATTTCCTTGTTTTCAAGATAAGATAAAACAAAGGGGAAGTGTTCAGTTCCAGGTGAGTGGGAGAGGGCACAAGAAATGAGAAGAAGATAAGAATGTTTGATGCAGGTGGGAATTTATCATGCAGTGTCTTTTTGCACTCAGGCTGCAATGGCGTAGGAGTCTGCCTGCTTCTTGAATCTCAGTCTTCCTATTCCTAGTTTAAGAGTGCAAGCAAAAAAGGAAGTGATATAGTGGAATAATAAGCAATTGAATCAGTCAACACTGATGACTGTCGTCACAAATATAGTAAGGCTATAGCTGGTCTTAGTGATACAGATGGCATAATGCTGGGCTAACTCCCAGTCACCTCTCATGTTAAAATAGCAGGATAAATGCAAGCGAAATCTACTAGTGTCTGTTTTTCAATCCTGTCCTCCTTGCAGAACCAAATACATTCTGCTGTTGTAAAAGTTTGGACTGAATTTGAATAACTGAATGCAACTCCTTTTCAGCAAATCTAAGTCTTGTCCTCTGTCCAGTGAAGTGTCATATGCTTCTTATCCCTTCTACACCAGTGCACATGGAAACCTTGACTAGCAGTGATAGGCAATGGTCCATCAGTATTTACTAGTGTCCTAGCTGAGTGCCACTAATCAATAGTGCAAGGTTCATAAGATTCCCGTGTTCCAGTTTTCCCCTTCCCACTGGGAACAATTGTTCTTGATCCTTTTGTGTAGCTTGTGTAAGGGTGAAAATTTTCTGCCCGTCTTTCTCTTAGGATTTTTTAGCCAACTCATGGCTGTAAGGGATAAACTGGAGTTCATGGTTAATAATATGAACACTACAGATGGTCCTTAGAGTAGTTTCTAATGGCTAACTATCTTGAAAGTGAACGTTATTTTTTTTCTTTCAGACTTGAGGTCTGATCTTCAGCTACTGTCATAGATCTAAAGGTCAGCAGCGATGGTCATGATCATCTAATTTAACTTCCTGAATAACCTAAGCGGTGGGATTGCCTTCATGAATTGTTGCTGCAAGGTCAGTACTTGAGCTTTTAATAAAATTTTGTCTTTACAGAGCCATCTGTGCACAGTAAAGAAAAAAAAACGCACTGTTCTCCTATGAGCTCAAATATAGAGTGAAATCTGAACTTTGTAGTTTATATAAATTTATCAAATTTCATAATCCAGCTACTACTGTATCTTCTGTCTAAAACACAGCAGCATCAGCTCTGAAATTCCTCTTCCTTTTGTTCTGTGTAGGGGCTATGATCAAGTCAGATGATCTTTTTTGGAATGAGCTCTTGGAGTCTTTCACCACAAAACATGTTTTCTTGCGCTTTACTCATTCATTTACTTCTCCTCTGGGCTCTTGGATTCTACATCATTAGTGAATTGTAAATGCCAGAGCTGTGGGCAGATTTCATGAACAGTAGTACCAATACCAGGCAAAAAGGTAAAAGAGCCTTGAGATTCTGCTGCTTATATACCCCAAGATTACACTGGCCCCTTTAGTTAACTTATTGTGCAGGAGAATGATTTTCATCCACAGCCCACAGATCTTTTTCAAAGTCAGCTCTCTGGGATAGATTCCTCATCATGTTACTCATCATATTACTGTGGCCTGCATACTTCATCTTCAGATTTGTGATTTTATATTTGGTGCTACTGAAACGTGTATTTGCTCTTTGTGCATAATTTACAGAGGTGTCCAGCTCACTTTGCATTATTGGTCTACTCTTTTTTTTTTTTAATTGAATGTTCCCCCAGTCTGCATTCTTTCTCGGTAATGTTTTTATATTATTCCCAAGTCATTGATAGAAATGTTAAGTAGCACAGAACAGACCCTTAGGGACTGCACTTGAAAAAGCTGTCAGACAAGATTGCTATTTATAATTACATTTAGAAACCTATTAATCGATTTAATGTATGTAATTTTAGGTTTTTATTGGTATGATTTGTTAATCAAGATGTCACCCATAAGCCATCACAGACATGCAAAGACTTTACATCAGTTGCTGACACACAGACTTCTTTTTGAATCAGTCCAGCAGCATAAATTGTAGATAAACCGATGCTGGTTAGCTTCGGGCCAACACCATCCTTGTTACTACTGTCCGTCTTTAGTAGGTGTTGTGGTGTTTGACTCTCCTGGGGACAAGGCTCTTAGCAAGTGAGGTTCAGCATCCCAGAGTTTATGGAAAGGTCCAAAGTGGGAGATGGGTGCTGTCCATGGCACCTAAGGCAAAGTGCAGGTCCTTCGTTGCTGCTGCAGTATTTCTTACTTGTTTGTTTGGACACCACAGGGTTTACTATTTCCATTAAATTCTCAAAATAATCTCATTACAACCTGTTCCATTTTTTTTCCTGGTGGATTATTTTTAAATAGGTAAAAGAGCTAAAATGAGGATTGTGCAGATAAACAGGGTGATTTTTTGAGATCTAATCATCACGTATTGCAAGAAAATAATATTACTTTATGGTAAGGTAATAGCTAATGCTGAAATGTGTTACTGTCTACAGGTAAAACACCTGTATTATTTTGATGTAGCACAATTATTTCCATGTTGTTAGATTATATCAGAGTAGATATCTGGTCTATCTTTTGTTAAAAAAAAAAAAAAAAAAGCACAAATCTGTTATGAATAACACCATGTGTATATTGCTTTGTATGTCTCTTTTCCTGCTAAAAAATAAATAGCAAATTACTTTCAAAATATCATGAAAATGCTGCTCCTCAGGATATATATCCCAGAACAATCCAGTCTTATCACTGAGTTTAAATAAGAGGGGGAAATAACCATAGGTGGCAATTAATGTAGCTCTCCCCTGAGATTTTTCATTAACCAATTAACATTTTATTAAAACTTCTCATATTTAGGCATAAAACATGCTATGATAAAACTATGATGACCTGTAAATTGTTACTCTGTGAACTGGTTGCTTTTGTTTCAGTTATAGTGCCTCATTATTTGCAGATGCATAAATCCATTGCTAATAATGACTTAGAGACGTGATGTATGACCTGTAAGTATATATGATTTTATAAACTAAAAGCTTGGATAACTGAAACAAAGAAATTACCTGTCCTGTTTACTCCATGTAAATCTTGAGCAAAATATTCTGAATTTATTAGAAATTAAATATGTTCCTTAAAACAATTTTTATAAGGGTATAGAGCCACTGTCTGATATAGTAATACCAAGTCAAAAACTCACCAACTTGTTCTTCAGACATTTTACTAAATCAGCTCACTTTCTGAAAAGCCACACTTCTTTACACCTTCAAGTCAACGGTCACCATCTATCATATCACTGTAATGGAAGCATGCTAGTGGAATTTGACTCTGAGCATTAAGGGTTAAGCTTTTTGAAAAGTGCATTGTTTTACGTTTCCCAGAGGGGGAGTCATCTTGCAGCGCATTGGATTGATGTGCATCAGTCATGTAGCTTTATGTCTTGGAGTCATAAAGTCACCTAATCAGATGTGACTGACACTATTTGACATGACAAGTCACCCAGGAAAGTGCAAGAAAACAAAAAAAACATGTTTTTTTCTCTGAAAATTCTGGTTAAAGCTACTGTCTTCTCCCACGATTTGTTTCATATTGCACTGAGGAACATAAGTTTTATAATGGGTAGGGGGAGTAAAGGATACATGAAAAGATTTTCTGATGTAGAAAAAATACAAGCTATTGTCATCTTGGCACAGTAAAACTTATGCAAAAATTGTTCTTGCAGTCTTTTCATAGTGGAAGCCTTTGGGAACATCATTTCTCTTTGGATGTGAGGAGATGAAGAGGCACAAGACTTCCAGTGCTTTTGTAGTGTAGGGGCAAACACACGTGCATATATGCACAAGGGATTTTGACAAGATCCACAAAAGAAATTAGACACTTAGGTAGCTTTGCACGGCAGTGCATCATACATGCTAAAGATTTCTTTTACTTGAAAGTAGTCACACAAGACAGTTCTGGCACAAGAATGCTGAAAAATATAAAGCCTGGACTTTCACAGAGGGAAAAAAGCTCCTCTCTAGTTCTGCCTCAGTACGATGCTCACGACATGATACACAAAATTTTCAAAGGTCTTTTAAAATTATTCTCAGGGTGAAGTGTAGCCTTCTCCAACTGCTTCTTTGCCTGAGCATCTATGCACACAGACTGTTGCATGAAAAATATTGTAAATGCTTGTACACGTGCTTATACTATGTGGGCTTTTCAGTTCTCCTGAAGTGCAGCATAATTGGAAATACCTCACAAGCTTATGCTAAGAAGGGTTCAGCTACTGCTTGTTTTTGTAATGGTGTTCTCTCTCTTTCTCTCTTTTAATGGTAACTGCTATCTTCACTTAAAAACTGATTTTTAAATTACATAATTTTGACATTAAGATAAATGCTTGAGAGGGGTCCATAAGAATTCAAATACCAAAAGACATAAAAAAATATATATCTGAAGAGTTTAGGCAATTATTTGAATTCCTGTGGTAGTCAATCATAAAAGAAATTAAATGGTTTAAAAATAGAAATTTTCACGTCCTAAGAAAATCATATAATTAAGTGATCAGGTTCTAGTGTCTGCATTTCTGTTTATCCGTCTTACTCCATGTAGCCTTATCCCAACACTTTCTTAACTCTCAGTGGAGTTAAGGAGGTGTTTATTGGTGTCAGAATATAAAGATATAACGTATAGATATAAAGGTATAAAGTTCAGGTTTCTGCAGCCAGGCAATGAAAAATCAGCATTTGAAAAATGTATTTTTTTAAATGATTTATTTTGTTGTTGTTACATAAACACGGATTTAGGGGCTTAATTGTAAGTTTCTGAGTTGACAGTTTAACTCATGCAACAGTAAGATTCATGCTGTGATAAAGCAGCTTCTCAAGAAGCAAGAAACCAAGCCTAGCTGAGGTATCAGCTTTCGAGAAGCTGTCTTTTATTTCCCTTCTGCAGTATTTATCCACTAAGCCACCTGTCAAGCATAGGAAGAGAGGCAGCTGTTTAAAATTAGACCAGTACACGTGTTAACAAGCAACTGTACATCCATGAGCAGGAGCATGGGAATATACTAGGAAATGGCTGATACTTTTTAGATTGCTTTGAAAGCACTGGAGGTTGTTGATGTCTGAGAACTTGAGGTTTCTAGAGGTTACATATTTTCCAGGGAAGCCTTTATGGCTGCCTGCACATAGGCAGGCACAGATAGGCACATTTCCCGGCTACGTACCTGGCGTGGACGTAGCCTGCTAGGCAGGTGGGCAGGCAGGGAACAGGTAAAGTTGGCAGCACCCAGATTTGCCCACGCACTGGTTGTGAACATCCCTGTTTTGCAGACGGGCACTGGCACAGAGCATTCTGGTTTAAAGGAGCTTTGTTCCCACGCACAATGAAACACTGGAAATCTCCACTTCCCCAAAACTGTTGTTTCTGTTTTTAGCCAAACATAACTGAGCTTTCAGAGTCTCTGACGTGTCCTACCCGTGACTAGGAGGAAAGCTGGGGAGTAGCTTGGCCCAGCTGGGGCAGTGCTCCTGACTGTCAGGGCATTTTTGCTTTCAGTGTGAGAGGGGAGGGCATCACCGATTCCTTTGCTTTGTGCTGCCCTTGCTGTGTTTGTCCAGCTCCACACCTGCTGCGTGAGGACCTCTCACAGCCCTTGTGAGCTGCCTTGTCCTCGGAAAGACCCTCAGCAGCTTCATCTTCCCCCAGGGACTGGAAACCTGAGACTGTGAGCCTACAGTTCCCAGTGGGAAGAATATCACATTAGCCTGGAATGATAACCTGGCCGGCTGGGTTTCCCTTGGGGTCTCTTACAAGATATTATTTCAGACCTGTGATTGCCTCCTCAGAGCCTCAGTATTGAGTGTCAGCAACATCCTTCCTGACCCTCCGTGTTTCCATACATCCTTCAAGAACGTTAGTCTCCACTCTCATCCTTCTCTTGTCCTATTCCCTTTCCCCCTGCCCCTCCTTCACCCTCACAGCAGCTTTGTGTCCAGATGAATCTGTGGATTCTTGGGCTAAGTTTGTTATTGTTTGTATTCTATAAACCCCACTCCTCCAAAAGAGTGGACTATTGGAGGTTGTTAAATATAAATGCATTACAGTTGTTTGTAAAGTGCCAGTTTTGCATGTTTAAAAGCTGCTTTTGGGAGTTTTCAAAGTCTATTTAAATAGAAAACATACAAATAAAGCACTGTCAGGTAGAAATAAAAGAGATTTTTAAGAGGACAGTTGAAATCCATTAGTGAGAATGAATCTCTTTTGCTTTTGTTTGAATCACATGGAGATTAAGACTTTATTTTAGGCAAGTCCTTGACTACTACTAAGAAGCACTGCAGTATCTAAAGGAGTCTTTCTAAAGTGTGATGGTTACATCGCCTGTTACTCTGACAAGAGGTTGCAGGAAATAATAAGGCTAAGCTTTATGTAGCCTCTTTCAATTTCCGTAAAATTCTGTATATCGTGTGTGATATGCTGGCTACTCTCTGGATGAATAAAGCTATCTTGCAGAAGTACTTCTGAAGAGTTGGATCCCAGCTTAATAGATTGAAACAGCGACCTTAATTATTCTGAAAAGTATGCAAATGGAATTATTTTTATTATCCAAAAATAATAGACCTTTCTGAATTCATTTGTGTATATCCCTATTTTCAGGGTGGATTGTTTAATTCCTGTTTACAAGTGTTTGGCTTTTGTTACTATAGTTTGCTCTAAGCCACCTCTCCCCTTTTTTTCTTTTCTCCCATTAAAAAGCCATGCTGCAACCTATTCGTTTAAACAATGATGTTTTCTCCAAATAAATCATCAGACAAGCTATTGGCTTCATAATCTTTACTTAAAAAAAAAAAAAAATCCACATGGGTGCACAGCATTTATCTAATTAATTTCTGATAATTTGCAATGTTAACAGCCAGCTGCCAGGGGCTTGTGTGACTGTTAATCTGTGGAAGAAGCCATGGTGAAATGATTAGAGATCTGCTCCTGCTGGTTGCCAGATAAATTCTTCTTATGACAATGTCACTAGGTTAATTAATTCAATTAATGACTCCCAATGCAATGTTTTTCTTTGTCTTTTTCATTTGCCACAGGCTGCTGAACAGGTACTCCTATGGATGTATTCTGAAGTTATGTCACAGATAAGGAATAATGTACCATTTTCATTTCTACTTCTGAAGTGTCGTTATTTTTAATGAAGTTTGGTAGCTGTTAGTTCCATTAGAAATTAGTTTCCTTTCTGTTTTTCTCAAATGTGAGCCACAAAATATATATAGTTTTAATATTTTCAGGAGCAGACGTGTAGGTAACTGTAATGTCAGATCCTTTTAAAAGTTCCCTTAAAGAAAGAAACTCAGAATTAGTGTGGAACTTTGCTCTTCTGATACCATGAATAAAATATTTGCTTTCATCCCTGAAAAAAAGGAGTAGCCAAATGAGATCAGACCTCAGGTGTGTCCAGCTTATCATCTTAACCCTAGGAACCCAGGTAGCTGCAGTTGTCCCATCTACAGTCTCTCTGCACTTCTGCATTCACTCTACCGTTTGGCATTCATAGTTTTAATTTAACTCCTTCTCTTGAAGATGAGTTCCAGATTTGAAAATGAGCTGAAGCAAGTTATAAATGCCAGTCCCACTGACAACGAGGTCTTGCCCTCGTAGCATTTCTGGGTAAGACCCCATGTACCTAACATTAATTGTGGTGTGTGAATAAATCAGATCTAGAATTATTTTAATCATTTGGATGACTGATTCAAACCCAGTGAAGACTTAAAAGGTCTTTGAATGAAGGCTGAATCTTGCCCAGGGGCATTGCAGCAACCTAATAAACCTGGAGGAAAAGTGTAGTAAGGGATGACTTGGGCTATCACCAGCGGGTTCACTCTTGCTATTTGCATTGCCCGAAAAGCTTAGGGACAGGTGACAGCAAAAGTTATATGTGTATATGGAAAATTGTTTCCATCTGAAGTGTCAGTGGGAGTCTCACACTCCATTTGCTCTGCATGGCAATACATGGTATTTTTTATTGTCTTTTTAGACTGAAGCCTGACTTCCCGGCCGCGCTCTCTCCTGTGCCATATCAGCCCTGCTGAATCGGGGATTCAACGCTCAGCCTCCTCTTCGCCGGTGAGCTGAGGGTATGGTCTTTACTGCATGTAGCGTGAGGTGCCTGCTCTTCCTAAACCCAATGCGTGCACGTGAGCAGCAGGTTCAGGGGGAGAGCGGGGGACCCTGCAAGTTCACTGCTGCGCTCCGTGCAGCGCTGCGTGGCAACAAAGCCTGCGGGGAAGTTTATGGCATCTTTTGACACTTGTTATCTAATGAAAAGGCTATTATCCCCCTAAGGGGGAAATCACCATGTGCTTTTCTTTAAATTCAATCCAAACATATACTTTTTAAATAGAAACACTCTGGTGTTTCATGTCAGGGCCCTTTAGCACAAGCAGCTGCCCAGGCAAGCCGTACATGAGAAGCATAATTTGAGCTGTCATTTCCCCGCAGTAAATGCGATCCTTTGTCTCTAGGAGCTGAGTGATACAAATCAGGATATGTAAATTTGGGCAATGGATCTTAATTATGAGCAGCAGGTGTCTGTGCAAGAGTGCTCAGGTGAGGGGGGGATGTAGTACAGCTACTGTGACTTGCTTGTTGTCGGTGTACAAAGGGAGGGCTACAAAGCTCCAATTAATTATCCACATTAATGAGCTCAGCGACCCAAGTGAAAGGAGAATGCCTTGTCTGCTGCTCCAGTTTAGTCTTCTCGGCAGACAGTGCTTTAAAACCCAGTTATGCTGCTCAGCCTCCGAAGTGCCCCGACAGTCATCAGTGAGGATTAAATTACCATAATAAGCCCTGAGAAATCAATTTGTGGGAATATAGACTGTGATGAATAAACCTGTTGGAGAAATGAATTGTCTGAAAATAATTTCCCTAAGATGCTTTGACCAGAGGAGCATCTTCCCAGTGTGTTTGTAAATGACCATCTTTGAGGAGACAATACTGTTTACCTTTTGGTGATTTAAAAATAGGTAATTATTATGCTTTTTTTTTTTTTTCTTTTTTGGTCAACACATCACCCGTGATTCTCACACTGAAAGAATTAAGGTCAGGTGAGCTGGGGGACGTAATTCATGCCTGATGTAACAGATTGCTGTTGGACTATAGTGCCTCTGTCTTATGTCTGGACGGGCTTAGGTAAGGGAAGACAGACCAGACTGATGCTTCTGCTGGTGCAGTCTGACTCCTGATCTGAGAGCATAACTCAGTTTCTGTGCTCATTCAACCCGAGCTTTTCTAACAAGGGTACAAATAGTGTACCATTTATCAGAAAAAAATATATAAATTATTATGGATCTTTTTTATTGCTGTTACTGGTCTGCTTTGTAGGCAAATATATAAAGTTGAAGTTACACATTGTGGCTTGAGCTGATTTAAGATCTTGCTTCTGCCTGCAAGTGTGACTATCCCTGGCTGAATGATCCTACCCTTGTGCTGGGACATACACGAGGCTCTGCACTGAGACGGTTCAACTTGCTCACCAACAGAAAGTTAATCCAGCAAAAAACAACAGATGGCTGAGCTCTGCCTCCCTCATCCCTTGGAATTAGACCATCCCTTTTGCAGCCAGCAGAGACCTGATAATTCTCTTGGGCAGTTGCAGTAGTAATAGACAGGAGCCACCCATGTGGACAGTAGAGACCAGTCTGTCACCACCTAGCCCTTCCATCACTCATCTTCCCAACAGTTTTTTTTTTTTTTCTCTCTTTTTTTTCCCAACCCCTCCAACTGTGGCAATATCTGTGCAGCCATACAGGGCCTTATGATGCATTGTCCTACACCTTGTGTGGCCACTGAGGTTGGTGCAAAGTGGGTGTTAAACAGCATCATTCTTATGTGGCAGTGTTTTACACCCCCTTGGTAAATGATTACGTGAAGTCCAGAGAATAAAGCATTGGCCCCAGTACACCACAGTGTAGTTTTGCTACAAATTTGGGGCACTCTAGTTAGAGGAAACCAAAGCCTTTACTCCTCTGAAAAAAAAAAGAAAAAAAAAAAAAGAAAAGAAAAAGAAACAAAATCTGTAACAACTGTAGTCTTGTGAAGGGAGGACATTTGTTCAGGTTAAAGCAGAATAACTGAATGGGTGACCTCACATGTCAAGCGGTATATATAGACAAATAATTGTTAAACAAAACCACTTTGCTTCTCTAGCTCTCCTGCTTTTTGCAAAGCAATAATCACCTATTTGTTTTTCAGTAGAAATCCTGGAGACATGGGTGCAAGTTTAAAATTTTAACATCCTATCCATTTGTAAATTTTTCCAAACCCGGGAATATTTCTGAACAAGAAGTGAAGCATCTCTAACTGTTTAGAGGAAATGTTATTACACAATGGAGGACAAAACAGGCAAGCCACTTCAAACAGGATAAATGAATGAAGGCTTCAAGGTAGGATCAACTGTTTATTTACATCTATTGTCTTCTTGTTTCCCACACAAATATATTCTATGTTTAAAATTTATAAAGCTGGGCAAGCCCTTCTCACGCTGTTCTCAGTAAAATATTGCTCGCCACATATCTCGGAGGGGCTACTGACAAATAGGCTCTTGTTGTCTAACTTTCTCTCTGCTGAGGTTAATGATTAAGTGGTTCAGAAGGTTAATTCCTGGAGATAGTGTTGTCTTTGGCTTGAACAGATGTTGGTAGTGCTTTAATGTGGTTATCAAACTCTGCTGCCCTTCATTCTTTGCTCTGTGCAGTCCTGGGTATTGTTCCCCAGTGCATTCCAAGCCCCCTCTATGGAGATCCAGCAGAGCTGAACATACCATCGCATTGCTGCTGCAGGGCATCGGCTTTCCTGAGGTCACGCTGGATAATGCCAATATATAGCACATAAACTGATAACGACGGTCTTGATCTTTAAAAGATCTGTAAATATTTGGATGGGCATAAAGATACAGAATACCTTTTGAGGCTCTCATTGAACGATCTGTAAAGCTACTCCCAGTCTTTATGTGGTCAAATCTCTCAATAGCCCCTATGGAGCAGTGCACCAGGGTGTAAACCCTGCCCCTCCTCCCCTCCACGCCTCATATCTCGTTAGATGATATGAATCGTGAGAGTGTCTGAAGTAATCTGTTGTGTAATCTGTACCCCTGACAGTCTGGTAAAACACCGGGGGTGGGAACAGGAAGAAATATTTACAGCACTTGAAGCTGCTATTGTAAGAGTTACTGGATATGGGCAGAAATCCTTTATTCCCACACCCACTGTGTCATAACTGCCCATTGGTGTCTTGCACTAGGTGGCAGGTAGAGCAGTGCCAGGACTGCATTTACCAGGCAGCTTTGCAAACACCGCTTGCGCTTCCTACACGCGGCTCTAGAGCTACTAGCAGAAAAGTTGCTCAAGTTAAAAGCATGTAACATTACTCTGTATCGATATGAAAATACCATCATTTTAATTAATGCATTGATGTTATTTTTTATTTTATTTTTTATTATTTTTTAAGCATCACCAGCTCGCAAATAATATCCAGGTTTGATACAGTAAAAAACACTGTGTTTTAATTTGGGGAGGAATTGCTGTTAAGTCAGAGGAGTTAAGGCATTTCCCAAGGACTTTGTGTTTTTATAATGTTTATTTTTTTTTTTAAAAAAAAAAAAGCAATCCATGATTGCTAAGAGACGCTAGCTCCTGTGAACAACATACACATTCGTATTTTAAATAGTAGGATGAAAAAAAAAGAATATAAACTTTATAGTTTTTATATCAGTCCAAAGAATTTATTTTAGGCCATTCTCATGGTAGGACTCATAATATTTGAATGTCAATACTGACAGTACCATGAATGAATATGTTGGACGGTTCTTGCCCGTGTTGTCTCTCTAAAGAATGATTTTTACCCCAATTCAGTTGTAGTTAGCAGGAAGTTCTTTTAATCTCCTTGCATAAAAATGAATTTTCATTTCTTTGCCCTGGATTGAGGCTGGATCCCACTTTCCTAAACAGAACCATGCATGGTTTTATCTGCTGAGGTCTCAGTGGTCCCCAGTGCAGTGGTACACAGATACACAGCCCTCACCAGCTGGGGCTTAGGATCACCTTTGCTTTCTTTTGCAGCTGCATCACTTCAGTCCATCTTTGTTGTCCTGTGATTGATTAGAAACTCCCTCCCGCCCCATCTTTCCTTTTCTCTGTCGCTTACAACTGATGAACTTGCAATCTCTGCTCCTGCTCCTTACTTAAGGTTCATTACATTTGCTGTTGGTGCTATGGGAGGCACAGCTCAGCCTGAAAGGCCCAGTGTGCCAAGGGCTGGAGGGCATTTGCAGCTCCGAGGAATTTCCAGTCTCAGGGGTAAGTCAGAGTGGGCATAAAGCAGCATGTAAGGATAAGAGTGGGTACATCAGTCCAACTCTTTCCAAAGCGTTCCTCCTTGCCTGGACCCTTTGCCCTGCTGAAATTGGAGATGTCATTCTGATGGATTTCTGTGACAACACAGTTAAAACAGCTTTTAAAAGCTCCTTTCTCCGTTGATACCTTATATTTAGCTAACTGTCTCAGTTCAGCTAAAACTCTCTCTGCTTCTTCTATGTGTATTTAAACCATAGTTTGCACCCATACAATTGATTTGATATGAAGTTTCGAGTGATCTTATCAAAACCTTGTTGAACAGCACTAAAATATTTCTCCATATGTACCAAAGCATGAGATGACCAGAGGGATGAAGCCATGGAGGACAGGAGCCCAGTGGTCCATGCACGGTAGGAACCAGGCTCGCTGCCTGTGTTTCTGCTGGCTGTGCGGCAGAGTGGGCAGGAGGGAGCTGCCAATTACCCAAGTGATGGGAAAATCAGAAAATTAAACAGATTTTATGGAGTTTGAAAAGTGTAGAGCACCTGGAGGGAAATGCAGTTCAGGCAGATAGAGCTGACTGCAGGACAATAAAGGGAATGATTGCTTTTCAAACCTACAGAAAATTACTGTGCCACAGAATCTAATACCCCCCAAACCATACCTACCTATTTTCACGGACTTGTTCTTGTTAGTAGTGTATTGGGAATGATTCTGACACTGTCCAAGGAGCATTTTGAGCATAAGTAGAAATATACTGCAGAAACTGACTTAATTGTCTCTAGGGCCTGATTTCTTCTGGTGAGCTGTTGCGCATGTATGTGTGCCTGTTGCACCAGCATTTTAATTAACATTTCTACATCTCTGTATGTAATGGCAGAAATTCAAGAGGTCAGGAATGGTTTGATTTACATGTGTGTGAATTTCAAATTGCTAGCCGTATTCCTGCAACATATCTAATACAATTGGTTTTTGCAACATCAGAAAGCAGATGAAGGCCATGATAAGCATGATTTACCAGTTTCCCACAGTAGAAACAGAAATATTGTTTAGAAATAAATATTTTGGTTTTGAATCGTTCAAAGGAAATTGAGTGCAGACCTCAGCGACTGCTTAGCCAAAACTGCAGGAACGGGGCCGGACCTCTCACCCTGTAGGAGCCTGGGGGACATGGGAGAAGAGTTAATTAAGCATCTAGCATGGGGGAATGATCTTGGGGCTGAAAAAAAATCTACTAAATAAAGGGATCTGCTCAAGAGAAATTAGGGAATTAGGCTTGTCAGCAAAGCAGGGCAGGCAGTGGAAAAGTCTCATGGTCTGAGAGAGGCACGAGGAGGAAGGCATTTTCTTGAAGGTCCTTGTTAAAAGGTGATGGAGTTTTGTGAAGATGCTCTGGAGGTAGGACACGCTGCTGCTGTTCCGCTGGGTGCCAGGGCTGATGGCACCACCAAGCTAAGGGCTTGCCATAGATGATGGAAGACATTGAAGTCATGTTCTTAAAGAACAGTGTAAAAGTTGGTGAAAAGGAGAAAGGTGAAGTGCAATAATGCAATTATTGTCTTGGAACAGAGAAAAATAATTTTTCTTTATTTGGAGTGCTACAATGGCACACTTAACGTTTTTCATGATTTTCAGGGAGGGAGAAAAAGTTAAGATTCCTTTATTGCTTCCTCAGTTGCATGTGTGAATTTTAAAAAGTCAAAGAATGAGGTATGCAAGTCACATTAAAATCAAAAAGCAACTGGAACAGCCTCACTGTGGCTGAAGATTGTGTGCGTTGTATCTGTAGACACCGACTTACCAACTCGAGAAAATACGCCCTGCTGTGTGGGTCATGCAGGCAGACCAATAATTGAGACTGCTGTTATGAACATCTGTCCTACGTGGCTACAGGAAGCAGGGAGATGGCTGAATTGTACTTTTAGGGAGGTCGCTTTGTGTGAGATAAGCACAAACAAAACATGGAATTGAAAAATGAGGGATTATTTCCTACTACAAGACACGGGAGCCCTCAGGACCTCTGAAAGTCCTTTTCCGATCACCCTTCCTTGCAATATCCTCGAGTGAGAACAGTGATGCCCCATTACTTAAATGCCTGCTGCTCTCTAGAGGATGAAAATATTTGTGGTGTGAGAGCATGGCGTGGATCCTCTTTTCTTTGTCCGTGTTCCTGGGAGCAGTATTTTTGCACTTTGGAACAATGAAAGTTCACAATAGAAATGTTCAATTAACTGTTAAACACTCTCATCAATTCAGGGATCATTTCCAAATCTGATGGATGAGTTCAAAATATTCAATTCATTCTAACCATCAGGCGGAAAAACAGTCGAACTCCTGAGGAGAAAAGAGCAGATAAATGCTGAAATGAACTTGCATATCTTTAAGAGGTATGTGCATCACAGACAGTGAGTTATGAACATGAAAACTTCCCAAGTGTGTACTGTAAGCAGAATAGTAATGGACAATGTCTCAAACTAAGTGTTTTCCTTCTCTGACTTCATTTTGATCCCAGTTTGAAAGGCCTGCCATTTGTGTACACATGGAGAGTCTCACACCGTGTACAATTCAATTATTTGCCATGACAGTAAATAAATAAATAAGGTAAAATGCTATTTAAATTCAACAGTTAAGAATTAAGTGAATAGTAAACTTCAAGAAGAAAGATTAAGAGAAGTCTTAGTGAATTCTTGGCAAAGTGAGTAATTTTAGAACTTTCAAAAATATTACCCTATTAAAGTAATTTACTTAGATAATAATTAGGATATATTTTTTTGATATTTAATCAGTTCTGTTTCTCACAGGTCCAACCAATGGATTCACACCACAAAAACTTTTGAAAGAGAGTTTTGAACTGCTGCAACTTGTATGCCCCTTACTGAAAAGTGAGTAGAAATGTGATTTTCTGTTTTAAAACAGGATGGGTCTGTTTTGTATTAGCAGTATGCTTAAATTCACAGATTCTATATTTTATTAAAAACAGGTTATGTAAAATGAAAAAAATGTTGTGGAGTGTATTTCACTGAATTCTGTTACGGTTTCATGTAATTCTGCATTATGTATGAATAAACCCAGTTATACTTCCACTGTATTTTTAGACTCGGGTTCCATTGGCTTCCATTCAAAACAGTAGTTTGAATATGATGAGCTATGAATTATTAAAAAACAAACAAAAAAACACCAAAGCTAACAGCAGGTGCAGTGATAGCAATGGAACAATTCTACTGCATGATAATGTCTTTACTCTTACTTTTACAGAATATCCAAAGTTTACATAACTGAACTGTTTCTGTTGTAATGGGGGTGATGCAATGCCTGGTATAAATGGTCTGCTCAAGACAGAATAGAGGTCATTACATTTGCTTAAATTATCATTGTAATAATAATTTTAATAAAAAAATATCACAAGTGCTGAATGGATTCCCATAAAGACAGCATCCATATTTTGCATTATATAGAAAAGATCAGAAATTTGGAAGAAAAAGAGAAGTTATTCTTCCCATTTTGTAGGTGGAGAGGCCTATAATTAAGAGATCAAATGACGTAGCCAGGTTCGCTTGGGAAGTGGTACAGGAATTATGAACTGAGCCCAAATCTAGCAAGTCTCAGGTTGCAGTTTCACAGCGCAGCTGAGCTACTAAAACTGTAGCTCCCACTGAAAAAGGAGACCTTATTTCCTCCTGCTTACTCCCTTCTGCCAGTTCTGCTGTTTGCTTGACCATTCACTGAGCCAGCTCAGGGAGTCCAACAAGCAAAAAACCCACCTCACCCCTGCTCCTGGGAGAGTGAGGAAGGAGAACAGGAGCACCGCTGCTTTCTCCTAACTTTCTCTCGCTGTATCTTTTTTAGTAACTGCAAAGATCTGATAACGTTGTGTGAGCCTCTATCAGCAGCATAATCCCAGGGCAGCAGAGGTTCAAGCACTGAAAGGGAAACCTGCCCTCCTTCCCACAGCCACTGCTCCTGCTGTGCTGGTGCGGTAGAGGCTGGCAGGCTTCCCGTGTGGCTGCATGAATTTCGACATTAGATCAGCACAACATATCTGCAGTGAAACATGGACTGCATTTCTCCCCGCCAGCAATAGCGTAGAATAAAGTTGGGAGCACTTAAAAATAGCATAAGTTGGCAGAAAATGTCATTTTTGTGGTATGTGTATATCACTTCCCATCACTTGTCGACTCTATAAGAAACTAACTTCGTTAATCGATCCAAATGTAATTACTAAAAATAAACAAATCAGCAGCACTTTGCTTGGTCTTTACGGAATAAGTCTTCTGTTTAACTGCAAAACCATCTTCCCATTTCCCTTGATACGCTAACCTCTCTTTACTGGCCCACTTATTAGTAACACTTACTTTTGGGAGATTGTAATGTCGCTGAAAGCACACAAAATACAATTCCTCTAGCCATTAATCCTTGTCTTGATGCTACCTCCACAGTACAATGCCTCTCTCTTTTACCCGTTTTTTTTTTCCCCTCTTTTTTCTTTTTTTTTTTTTTTCCCCTTTTCTTTTTTTATCCCCTCTATTTACCCCAATGTGGCCACTCCACAAGGTAATTCCTTTGTGGCAAGATTGCCGCAAACTAACTCCTATTTACACTGGCTGCAATTTTCAATTAAACACAAGAACTTAACTTTAGCAGAGGGTCCTATAGAAGCTGCAGGGTCCAGCATTTGGGACTTAGATTTGCTTTCCCAGCTTGAGACTTTGAAGTTGGGAAGCCTGAGAGAGTGCTTGCATGAGGTGGTAAAGTATCTTTCAAATAAGAGCTTTAAAGCAGAAAACATGTTAACCCAAGGGCTCAGAGGTTAGGGAAAAACAAAAGGTAGAAAAACAAATCTCATCAAGAAATGATGTATAGGTCTGGTATGCAGAAACATGATTTAAGACAATCAAGTTGCTGAATTATCCTTTGTACAATATTATATTGTCAGAGACATGAAAACTGGACTTTTAAAGAATATCTCTAAGGTGTCCAGTCTAAACCAATTAGGCTTTAAGCAGGAGACTGTGAAATGCCACTTAACATGCTGTTTTTAAGCTTATGAAAACCAACTGTAATGAGAGGAAAAAGCTTACAGTTCCTTTTGTTAAATAGAAGAGCCACACAAGAAATTATAATCAGGCAGTCAGAAGGATTTCAGTGTATAAAACAATTCTCATTGCAGTTTCTCATTTAATTCTCTCTATTAGAATAGTTAGTAAACAGAAAAAAAAATAGATATATTTAAATGTAAAAAATGCTATGTATACACATGCAATTTATTTTGTATGTATCTATCATGCTATGTCATTTAAAAATCAGCCAAGATTTTCCGATTCCCTGAAGTACTGCGTGTCGTATAGTGGACAAGAAACAGTCCTGAATATTTTTGATCCTGTCAGTGCTCCTGCTACAGCTGTGTGCAGCCATAGAACAACCGTACTGAACACATTTTTCTTTTCAATTTTTCCGTCAGCAAATCAGACTTAAAGGAAAGAAAAAAAAACACCTATGTGTTGTCTGCTAATGAGGATTAAATCACATAATAACCAGTGAATAAAATTTTTAGTAGTACGCAAACGTAATGTGCTAGCTGTTTAACAGTTTTTACTACTATTCTGAAGTATCCAAGAAAAATGTGTCTGAAAAGACTTAAATCTGAATTAGCTTAACTACTTTTGACAAGTTTACACGAGAGACATCGAGACTGTGTACTACTTGCTACTTTAAGTTTCCTCCTGGCTTTCTGTTTGAAAGATTCCAGCCAAAGTTAAATCAATCCACCCTTTGCTGATTTCCAACATTAGACATGTCCCCAACTTTTTTTTTTTTTAACCTTGCTTTCAGACTGACTTTCTCCCAATTGAAATTCAGTCTCTCAATGGTTGATTTTTTCCTTGCTTCTAAACGTTGATAAAAAAGGGTTTTCTTCGCTCCCTCAATTTGATGTGACAGGGCCCTGACATGAATAATGGACGTGTTTCTTTCACAGGCAAATCAACTTAATTTAGCATGCCTTTATACTTTCAATAGCAAAGCCACAAGCCTGTAAATTCCATGAGATCCTTTAGGTTTGCAGAAATCTTTAGAATTAGCAGAAAACGTATAAAGTAAACAGCACTTATTTTGTCAAAATACTTGAATAACTTTTATGCAGGAGTTAGAGATGAATATATCACTTCCTAATCAGATTGTGATTTACATGCAGTTGAGGATGGGCTGCCTGGACTCAGCCTGTTCTTTTGCTAAAGGAGAAAAGAGGGGTAGGAGGAATAAATCATCACAAACATTAAATAGAACTAAAATCCCAAACTCTCCTCCAAAGCCAAAGGAGAGAAGTGGAATTCGGAGTTGAGGTTTATGCAATAGAGGTTACATTAGGAGAACCCCCTCCCTGCACAAACGCGCTTGAAGGAGTTACTGCTTTGCACAGGTTTCTGCTGCCCAAGCAGGAAGCAATGAGGAGAGAAAAATTATTTATGAAAAATTATTATTTAGGAAAAATCATAGGAGGGTGAGAGCTCAAAACACTCCATCAACACTGCACCATGTGCAGTGATTGGTATAATTTTAGAGAGATGGAACTTAGTGACCTGTCAGGCTGTGATGTCATTAAGATGTTGTTGCTTAAGCAGCTCTGTCTCTGTCTGCATGGTGCTGGATATGATGCATTAATGGGATGCTGCAAGATTTGCCTTATGTTGAACAATCAACAAAATTCTTTGAAGCGTTAGAGAGAAACTTTGACTTTCTGCTTGATTGTGTTGTTTCAGGATGTAGGAGACTGGACTGGTACCCTTGTGACCTAGTGTCAATCTTTTGTGAAGCCAACAACTGCAAAGGTGAGCTCTGCTCATTTCCCTCATACAATTCCAAGGAGAGGAAATTATAGTAACTTTCTCAGCTCTCCCCATTCACCACTGGGACTCATCTCCCAGGATAGCTACTGGTAGAAATCAGCCTGGTAAGGCTATCAAAGAAAAAGAGAGACTAATTCTATTGTCATTACTTCTTATCATAACATCAAGCAGCTGTAACAGCTCATTCATTAAAATACCCTAACGATGTTGATAATCTATCAGTGAATAGTAAATAGGTTAATTTGAGGGGTACAAACTCCATTGCTAAAAATCATTTTGCTTGCATAACAAACAAAAAAATCCTTCATTTTCCTGGTAGTAAATAAATAAAGTAGAAGCTAGTTAAATGAAAGAAATTCTTCTCAAAAGAAATACTGCTCAAGTCTAAGCAGTCAGACTGGGCTAGGAAAAAAACAGCCCATGCAGATGCTCTGCTGCATTCAACCTTGCTTCACTAGATGAAATCAAGTTCCGTGGCTAACGGGATCCCACATACCTCCAGGTCTGCCTGTAATAAGTAGTTAATCAGCCAATTAGGGGAGCCAACAATTACAAATTGGGAAGAAGAGAGAAAGGAAAGAAGAAGGAGGGAATGAGTCAAGGTAGGCTGTAATCCCTTTGAAAAGGTTTCTAACATTAACTCCTAAAGAATTACGTTCTACCATACCTTGACTGATTTGTTTTCCCCCTTGCTCCCCCTTCCCCTTTTCCTACTCGTTGGGTCAGTTAATTGGCTGATTAACTAGCAATTACCTCTGGGACCAGCTCTATATAGGGGCTCTTTTAATCTAGAATTTTATTGACAAAGGCACCAGAGCAAATTCATCTCTGGTGGAAGCTTGCTGGAGTGAATAGGCTGACACCCAGGACAAAGTTGATCCATTGTATTGCAGGCACTGTGTTTTTAAAGCATTTGATTAACTTGGGACTTTAAAAATTACATTCATTTTCTGCAAAATCTGTTCATTTTGGATAGAATTGGGAACAAGAGCTTGCAAGCGAAGCCTGTCAGGTGGCTGATAACTGTCTGGAGCGGCAATATCCTCAGCCCCTGCATCTGTACTGCTGTAACAGCAAAACAGGGTGACACCCCCTTTTTCTCCCCAGCTGACGATATTGCAGTCTCACTGGCATAGACTTTTTACTTTGATTAATTAGCCTCAACTCTAATTCCCACGCAAGCACCAGAGGGCAGGGGACATCCCTTACCTTTGGCTACTAAGCCTGATGTGTGCAGGTGACTTCCTCAGCAAGGGGAAGGTGGGCCTATAAGTAACCAGTGACTCTATAAGTGACCAGCTGCACCTGGTCCCCTCTCAGGCCCTGTTTGAACCATCTTTTATGTGACTTCTGCTTCTCCTTGTTCCTGGCTCTTCTGCTGGCTTTTGTAGCCCCATAAGGGGTGCTTTGTGCTGGGGAAATCAAGCCCAGTGTATTTGCTGTGCTGCTCTAAGTGCCAGAAAACTTAAATGGGACTCTGCAAGTAGGAATCCTTCGTTCTTGAAAATGCCTGTGTTGTTGGAGCTGACTGCTCCTGCTGCTCCCTCAGGCTGCTCTGCTGGGGAAGGAAATACTGAAGGAGATGGACCTTACACGCCGTTACCAGGCAGTGGGGAAAGCACGATACAGGAGGGGACGGAGAGCCTGTTTTGGGAAAACTCACACCAAAGAGCCAGCTCTGAACACTGGAGCCAAAAGGCAGGGGATCAGATTATTGAGGGATCTGGCAAATTCCCTAGAACACTGGGAGCTGGCAGGAACACATCCCTCCCTGCATGAAAGGAGCTCTGTATTTTACAGTTTCAAACAGTGCATGGGTTAAAAATAGGCTAGCCTGGGAATAAAACAACATAAAGATGAGTACTATGGTTTATCTGTGGAGAGGGGAGAGGAGAGAAGCAATATCTTTTCCCCATGATACATAAGGACATAAAATCTTGCTGCTGAGTGTTATTTTCTAGGTAAGCACATGGCACCAGAACAGTTTTAGCAGCAGATCTGCAGCTGCTGTCCTGTTTGTGGTGCTACAAAGGCTGCAAAGAAGAGTGCAGGTGGAGTAAAGTGATTTTGCAAACTTAGAGGCCAAAACCAGAGACACCAGTCATAAAAAGGACATTGGCTATTTTATAGAGATGGAGGTGGGAGATACGATTGCATCCTGCTGATGTGCAGTTATGCAGCTCTCCAGAACTAGCCTGAAGTGGCAGCATCTTCCAGAGCCAGCTCTGCTAGCTGCAAATGTCAACAGTTCTACCTGGAGGTCACCTCTGCATGGGAGTTCACTCTCAGGCCTGTGGTGAAGGCATAATGTCAGCATTCTCTCAGACAAAATCTTCCAGCCTAACCCAAGCTATCCTGTTAAAAATGTTTAAATTAACCCATCCAGTTTTTGCCTGGAGTGGTTTGAGGGAACTCAGAGAAACCATCCCATAAATCAAGCAAATGGGGCTGGAAACCTCCAGCAGATGATGGTAGCAAGCAGCTGGACAGTGGTCACTTCTGGACTGTGGCCACAGCTGCCTGCAGAGCGGACATCTGCCCGTATCTCCTACAAAAAGGATAGGGGGGTGGTAGCTGCTTCAGTGCAGTGCAAGTATGGGTAATGTTTCCAGAGGATGTAATTAATGACAAGGATTTCACCTTTCTAGACAAAACAGCGTGGCCCTTTTATAGAGAAGTTGAGTTCAAAGGACTGTGAGCTGACACAGACTGAAGCGTGTCTGCGGTAGGAATGCTGCAGGTGAGAGCTGGTGAGTACGGCACAGCTGGGTGAACGGGGGCTGTTCTGCTTCTGTACAGCGTGGTTCTGAACTGGCATTTGGGCTCTAAGGTTTGTAAGTCCTTACATTGTGCTGGCATTTTTTAAAAAGCCCAGTCCTTTCTCTTTCAAACTTCTGCGTGGTATTATACCTGAAACGAGAGGAGATTCGGGTTGGAAAAGTGAAGAAAAAAACCAGGGAAGGCCATTCCTTTCTTCGGGGTGAGAACATGCTACCTGGCTCAGGAAGTAGCTGAAAAAAAAGATCAGTTTGAGAACAATCTTATCATAATTGGTCTCCTTGCAAAAGATACTTGCTTTGCTGAAAAAACTCTGTTACACTAATGGTGATAAGAAACTTGTAATACAATTACAGGGTCTGAGGGATGGGGGTGTCAGAGGGAGGTGCCTACTTTGGATATCACAGGAATAAGTTCAACCCCACAAGATATTTCGGAACCTGAAGAAACATCTAATACCCAGTTTACATTTCTTTTAGAGGACTAATACATTTCTAGTATCTTCTGGGTAATACCAGCACAGACTTGTCACTTTGGTGGTCTTAATTCTGGATTCCCTGGAACACAGCTCTCCCTAAACAGACATATAGCAGTGCTGCGAAGGGGGGGTTGTGGGAAGCTTACCCAGGAATCATGTGGATTACTAAAAGCATTCCTGTCTTTGCAGCTCTGAGAAGTCCTTAACGCTAAGGGTTTGAAGGCCTCAGATTAAAAGTAGATATTCTTTAGATGCCAAGTTCTACTATATATGCCATATGGGCCATATTGAGGCCAGACAAAATAATCTTTATAATTACTTTGAAGTGGAGTATATTGGTCCTATAAATTAAGATCCCAATTTACAGACAGAAACACTAATACTATTACTGAGCATGAAAGGAGGAAAGAAGTGCATGCGGGAAGAGAGTCAGGATCGATGTAGTTGCTCTGATCCATTTCATTAGTGATTGAGTTCCTATTATCAAGCCTTCCAGCAATAAGCTAACTGAGCAGTGCCTCTTTTCCAAGGATTAAGCTTAGATAGGAGCATGTGGTTCTTCATTCTGTTTTCCTCCACCTGCATTCCTTACACAAGCTATTAGCAGGAGTTTTCAGCCATGGCACAGAGCACAAACAGAATGAATGGCAGGTCTGGGAACATATCCCAGGACCTGATAAAAGGTCAGAAGTTTTACTATGAGTTAGAAAAGTACTTTTAATCCTGAGTTTATTGAGGTCTATAAGGAAAGAGGTGGGTGCTGTGCTGGGCTTTGCTCTTAAATCGTGTGCAAGTTTCTGTCCTGGTAAAGGGAAGAAGGAAAACAGGGTTTTTGCTTATGTCTCAGTAGAAGACAACCTGAAAAGGGGATAACAAAGAAGGACATCAGTTAGGGACTTCCCACATCTAGGAAAATGCACAGCATGTTAGAAGTGATAAATAAGAAGTTATTTATCACAGCTTTTGCAATTTTTCTTGTCATAAACTAGACAACTGTGGTTATAACCACAGAGAAAAGGTGAGGCTAGTGTTGTGGAGGTTTGCTCTGGAAATAAGAGGGTTATAGCTTGTAAAATTGAAAGGAGGGTTTTTGCTTATCTGTTCTACATTCCTACTTGTTCAATGTCTCTGAGTCTTCTGCTGCATTCAGTGGTCTCTTGTATGACGGGATAGAGGGAGCAGAGCCTTTAGCGGGTGCTAAGTTCGTGGTGCCAGCAGCTAGGTGCTGGGGTGAATGGGGCTTGTTTGGAAAGGTGTGGAATGGCAGATTCTCTTTGAATCTGGGATTCAGGCAGCTTTTGTTCACTGCTAAATACAGATTACAGATGTAAAGAGAGACAGCTTAAACAGACCATCCTAACAGAAGTAAAAACATTACAAAACGGCAATAAAAAAAGAGCTGACTGCTTTTTGGTGAATCAGTCAGTTCACCCTTTGGGCTGTGCACGGTGCCTCTGCCCCGTGGCCCTTCTCACCAGGATGCTTTCCCTTTCCACTGATGCTGAAGGCAACCACAATAATGCGAACCAGAGCAGAGCAGTGATAAACTGTTACATTAAAAAAAAAAAAAAAAAGAAAATCTAGTTACCCTGTTTTCCTTCTCATGCCCCCATGCATCATTGTACAGGCTCTGAACAGACAAGCCCACTATTACAATGTTGTCAGGGCCCTGCTAGTTTTCTAGTTCAAATCCTTGTTCATGCTGTTTGCTAAGTACTTGTTCACTGTGACAGCTTTCAGCAAAACAGAACACACTGAATGCTTCTTTCCAAACAGCTCTGTCCTGCTGGGCTTCAAGTGAAACAAGCCCTTCAGACTCCATCATGTGAACTTTTCATAAGGAACAATCTCCTTTAGACAATTCCTTTCAGAGATACTATCCGTGAAACTGGGACTTGGGGATGAGGTGACATCACAGCCTTCTTCCTCTGGCCAGGGTCATGGCCACCAAAGTTGTATTTGTCAGGAGGCCTCCACATGGCATGGTGCATGATTTCCTTAATTGCCTAATGTTTCCCCATTAAAAAAAAAAAAATCTGCAACAACTTTAAAGTGTGTCTTAATATGTTTTCCATTGAAAGAAAAGCACATGCTTTCAAGCAGATAGTCAAAGCCTGGGTTGTAAAAATCAAAATTGATTAGGGAAATGTAACTCACATGCAGTTTAATCTTACGGGCAGATGTGCCAAAGCTGGTGGACCAAAACTGAGGGAGATCTTTGCTGCTTCCATTGCTGATGTCTGTACATTGTGCCATTCCCCTCTGGATCACTGTCTGTGCTCTTCTTGGTGACAGTCATGCACAGGAATAGACAGGAGGTTTGATGAGCAAGGTGTTTTTACCACCAAGTTAGCTAATAACAGGGACGAACTGGGCTGTGTTAGAGAGCCTGGGAGCGTGCAAAAGGTTGTGCATACCTGAGTGGCAAGAACTTAGCCCCTTGGATCTCCTCTCACCCCACTGAGGAGAGACCGTAGAAAGGTACCACCACCTTTCCAGGAGGTGGAGGTCAAATTGAAGGCCTATGAAAGCTTTTCCAACCCAACTGACCATGACCCCACATGCATCTGCCATGCATGGCTAGGGGAGAAATACTAATGTGGTAGAAGCACAAGGGAACAATCATGTGGAGAAAATCGATGGGGTAGGATGGTTGTAGGTGTATGACTTGATGTAGGAAATGGTACTTGTGGAGTTGGTGTGGTCAATTGATAGAGGAATGGAGCATTTATGTGGATTTATGCTTTTTGCTTTTCTTTGTTTGGAAAGTTAAGATATGACAAAGACACCTCATGAATATCTTGGTATTTTGTACTGATATTTCTTTTTTACTGGTGTACCGCATTAAAGAATGGTTCTTCTGCAGTGCTTTATTAAAAAAAAAAAAGAAAGAAGAAAAAAGAAAAAAAGATATCCCCCAAATGTGTTAAGAATGCATTGACCTTAAGTAGCTTAAAACAAAATTTAAATTGGAAAATACATGTAAAGGAATATCCTTCAATACCAAATGGTGCCCGGTCCTTTTAGCTACCTGTTAGTGAAATCAGTAACTGAATGTATTGTTTTACCCACGTTCCCCAATGGAATGTATCCAAGTTATGAGCTCCAGAGAGCCTCTTTTCAGTACTACTTGTATATAATGTTGTTTTCTAATAATGGGTATAGATGTTATGAGTTCAAAGGGAAGAGTCCGATGTGTGTGTGAGAATTGTTCACTAGAGTGAGTTCTGAAATCCCAGCCTAAACTTTGCATTTTCACCAGGCTCCTGGTGAAATGGCACACTGTTTGTGACACTCCTGGTACACTATGTTTGTGCCACTGATCTCACAGCAAAGGTGGCCAAAGGCCACAACAGCCCAAGCCTGCAAAGGATTTGTACAGGCCCTCAGGTATCTCTGAAAGTTGTGGCTTAGATGGAATTTCTTCCTTCTGTGCTTCTATAAATGTGAGCAAGGTTTTATTTATCTGGCTGACAGAGTCATTCTGTGGGTCAAAGTCAAAGGACAAGTGGTTTATATGAAAATTTGGTCTATACCATATGTGCTTTTTACTTTTTTTTACTTTTATTCCACAAGCTCCTAATGGGAAATACTTGTTTATAACTGCTGAAACCTATATACAGCCTTCCTGTGCACTTTGTCACAATCCCTGCAGAGCTCTAGATGAAGTTAGTAACAGATTGGAGCACATTTGGGGTAACTCCACAAGTTACTCATACTCCTGTGTAAACGTGGCGTTATCCTGTTGCTGTTATTCTGTGGTGGGAGCTGCTCTTTATAGCTGCATCCTACCTTAATGAGAGGTCACCGCCATGTGTAATTTCACGGGTATTTCCATACCCCAATGTAAAGGGAAACTTTGAGACTAATTTTTAAAGATCCTGAACAGAAAATTACTGTTACATTTTGGTTGGAGATATAATCACTTAATCCTTGTGAGTCCCTCATCGGTATGGAGTAGACCGTCTTCATGTTCAAGTATTTATTTCTGTTTTTTTTCACAACTTGGGATCACAAAGCTTTATTCCCATCAAGGGTGCTGGGCACTTTCTATATGCCATATTTTGAGACATTAATGTCATTTTAGCAACAGTGAGTGACTAATCATTAATCCATGATAAAGAGAGAAAAAAAAAAAAGGCAGAAGGAAAGGACCTGAGAATAGTCCCGGAATATTTACAAACCATTTTGCTATAATGTCTGTTTAAATGTAATCCTGTGAAATTAGACTTGACATTATTAATATTGTTTTAATACAGTGTGTCCTACAATGCTCATCATATCCCATGTTCACATTCACTTGGTGTTGCCAGTGATAAACAATTAATTTCAGGTTTGGAAATCTGTTATGCGACTCAGACTGTGTAACCTGTGGCTTTATTTCACAGGCCCTCATTAATAACAACCGGCTTCTGCATGTTCTTTGCCCTTTAGATTCATATAAATCCTTATGTATACACACAGAGGAAAGGAGAGAAAAAAAGGAATGAACTCCAGATAGGAGAACTTGAACACAGAAAGAACTGATGGCAACCCTGTATTGTATTTGTTTGTGCTGCCTAGAGGAACATAACTTCTGTGCTTAACTATTTTTCTTTAAAAGTGCATATCACGGATTTCAAGTGCAGGCTGTAATACATGCAAACAAACGTCGTATTCATTCAGCAGTGGTTCTCTCCCGTTCACTCCTCTGCATTCTCTTGTCACTCTCAAAAATGAGAAATGCATGTTTCCAAGTGGGAGGATGAGGGGGCACTGGGATTGAGCTTTTTCTATGCAACCCTTGCTTTTTCACGATTCATTAAACCCTTTCTCCCTCGCGTGTAATTGGACCCCTCTCATTTACATGCATGAGGGATGCATAATTCTGAGAGAGGTGCTGCGGTCCAAAAGGGGAAAAAAAAAAAAAGAGAGACAGCCCTTGGGCCAGGGTGCAAGAGACAGGGAAAACTGGGCGAGAGCGCCTGGCGTAGCAGTATTATCGCATCTCTGGGGCGCTGTGCGGGGACGTTAAATGCTGCTGAGGGAGCCTCATCTGCCTTGACCCTCCAGGGCTACCGCCTCCTTCCAAGCCAGGCTTTGCTTTGCCCTCAGCTCCCCAGAGAAGGGGCAGCCTCTGGGGCTTAAATCCCGTCCCGTGAAGCTGAGACCCTGCCTCTCTTTTTCCCTGCACTGGGGAAAATAACGCTTCGTATTGAACGGGTGCTTTTTTTTTTTTTTTTTTCTTTTAGGACTGACAGATATAATAGTGTTGTTGCTTCTATTCATGGCAGGGAAAAGCATCCAGCCAGAAGGTGAAATATTTTAGTTGGCTTTTTATTGAGTTAAATTTATTGAGTTTAGAAAACTCAATGGGGCATCCCATGTATGGTAGAAACTGCTCCTCACTTCCTTTACACGGGCTCTATTTTATATTTACTCAGCACTTGAAGTCATTGGGCTGGTGCTGAGCTGTATTAAATAATGCCCTAACATTGTAACTCCTGATTTAGCAGTAACATGAAAATATATGAGATGATATTCCGAGATAGATAATGAATAACAAAGCTTTATTTTAAGCTTTGGTTTTGGCTGTGCAATGCAGAGGCCAGACTGTCTGCTTATAGGTAAGGCAAAAAGTTCGGCACTGGTACCGTCCCCACAGGAGAACCACAGCCTCTTGGGATACCTGCGTTATCCCGCTGGGCAGCTCTGCCCGCGCCTGTGTTTTCCAGCCCTCCCTCGGAGGGCGTGAGCAAGAATTACTCTTTTCCTAGTACCCATAACATAAAAAATAAAAATAAAAAATAGAATGGAATATTACCCCATGGTGTAGGATATGGGCTTGTGCCTATTGTCAAATATTTAAACACATTTTAGATTTAAAAAAAATAAAATTATTTTTTTCTAATTATTTTGGGAGAAAATATTTGAAAACGATCAGGGCTAAAATTTGTGCGTTGTTGATGGGAAAAGTTTTTAAGGAGAAAAAAAATATACGTAAATATATTAATGAGTGTTTCTGTTAAGCTCTTACTTTATATGCCCAAGCCCATCTTTTAGCTTAACTTCTATTTAAAAAGTTGAAAGAAACTAGGAAATCCCCGCAGAGAACAGCCAGCCACACTTCTGAATTTCAATGCGTCATTCTAGACGAGCGCCTTTGATTTTAAATGGTAACGTTGCTGCTTTAATCAGGAGACAATCCTTATATATTAGTTGTACTTGCCTATAATTGTTAGAGCTAAATGATACACAAAACTGGATACACATCTTTGCAGGCCGATTAATGGGGAGGACTGAAAGCAAAAGTAAACACTAACCTTACAAAATAAAAGAAGTTAAAAGATAAGTGTTAAGGACCTTTTTCTTTTTCTTTTTCTTTTTTTTTTCTTTCTTTTTTTTTTTTTTTTTTTTTTTTTTTTTTTTGAGAATAAAACAAGATTTAGTAGCTTTCCACTTAATTTAAATGAAAAGAATCGCTACCTTACATATTGCACTGATAATGCGGGGGAGAACGAAAACAAAACCGGCTTTGTGGCAGTGACACCTCCTATAGTTGTTGTGAAGAAACTTTTCCCCTTGGTATCTGCTAACCAATTCTAATTAATGCTGCACATTCCTCCACTGAAATCATTTAATGCATAACAAGGGGGGTAAGGAAAAAAAAAAAGGGAGAGAGAGAGAGAGGGAGAGGGAAGAAATTCTCAATGCTCATGATTGCCCTGTTCGAATTATGAGAGTGAAAGCCCGGGCCCCCTAACCTACTGTCTGTAAAGCAGAGCTTTGAAAGAGAGCTGCAACCTACAAAAGCTGTCAATCTTCCTTGCCCCGAAAGCCTGGGTTCACATGGATTCAAGTGACAGCCCTCCTCCCCCGCACACAATACATCAATCTGTCTCTCCCCCGAGCACCCACAGCCCATTGTGCGAGCCGCAGGTGCCTCACATAGCACCCATGGCCCCCCCCCGGCCCCCCCTGAGAACCGGCCCTGCACAAAGGCGCCGGGCCGCGGTGTTGCGAGGGGCAGTAGCTTGTGGTCTTTATTTTATTTTATTTTTTTTTTTTGGGGGGGGGGGCAGGAATTCTGCTTCAGACCCTCCTTTGGCAAGCCTGGCTGCCCGCCAGTGGTTGGGGCTGGCACAGGGTGTTGGGTGCTGGGCTCCTGGCGGCTTGACGTGCTACGAGTAAGTGGCGGCACTGATGGATGGATGGATGGGGTTCCTGCGGCATCAGGTGATAGGGAGGAGGTGGTGCAGGGAGTTATAAGGGCCTCAACTGTCTTCCCATTGCCTTAATGGGCCACCAAGACCATATTGCCTCTGTCTGTTGAGCCCAGGGGCATGGGGCACTGAGGGGCTCTGCTGCCGCTGGGCCCAAGAGGCACTGGCTGCCCATTTGCTTCTAGGCCTCGGCTGGTGAGGAGCTGAGCTGTAATAGTATCCCAGGTTTTCTGCAGACCTTGAGTGAACTGCTTTGTCACTTGATGTCTAGGTTGCCTCTACGTAAAATATTGTGAAGGTTTTTCTTCTTTATCCACACCTCTCCTCATTTGTAGGAACTATACGTTTGGGGAGATGGTGTTGTGTTTGTGAGATTTTACAAAGCCCAGCATAGGGCAACATTTCTGCCATAAAATGAATTAGTGGTAATGGTAATGCAGATAATGAAGAAGACTCGCATGCTGTGCCACATCCTGCAGTGATAAAAGTGGCACTGTTTCACCTCGTGCTGTTTTCCGTGTCTGAATTGTGAGTGACTTTTTCCCCCGTTAGATCCAGCAGTACTGAGCCGGGTTTGTAAAATCCAGAAGGCAGCCATAGAAATTACGGTGTCAGGAAAGTGCACCAATGGGATGTGGGGAAGAGGGAGCTCATCTATCTACATGCCATTAAAAGTGGCATGTAACTGGCTATTAACGTTCATTTTTTCCAACACTTATAGCATGGATCTTCTATTCTGCTCTCTTTCAGTAGAAGTGCATAGTTTGTTGCTGGGTAAACCAAGAAGCCTTGTATGCTCAGAAGTCACTCAATAACTTTGCTTTTCCTGAATTAAAATTTGCATGAAATAAGCTTCTTTCAACTCCCCTTTACACACCATGTCAAAAACAAGCAAACAAGCAAACAGACCAATACAAGCTTGACTTCTTTAAGTTCCTTTCCAGAACTTTTTTCTTCTAAAACATCCCAGCAAGTCTCCTGTTCCCAAGTGACACAGCTCCATTATTCCAGAGTTGTGCCCTAACCTGCAGGCTTTGCTGGGCAGTGAAGGCAGCCCAGGGCGCAGGAGCCTGAACGCCGCAGCAGTGCAGCACTGAGCTGAGTGCAGGCTAATTGCTGGAGTATTTCCTTTGCTTTTGGTAAGATTTTGCTTCAGTGGCTGCAAATTAAAGTGACACTGCAATTCAAGTCACCACAATGAAATGATGCTCTTGGTGCTTTGATCTTGGTCCTTAGATAGATAACTTCTTAAAAAATAAAAAAGAAACTGCTCACTAATTTGGTACTAAGCATCAGTCAGAGATCAAAAATGTCAAAGCGCAGAGCGTGCTTGTAGATGTGGTGATAACATCTGTAGGTGAAGACAGGTAGAAATTGCATGTTCCACTTTGCTAGTTGAAGAGCTACATTTCAACTTGCATTTCAGATGGATGTTTTAAAAACACCAGCCAGAGCTGGGGCTGAGAGAAACAGCACCGCAGCTCAGTCCGGCCCAGACAGGTGAGTGTACTGGCAAAACTGTTTCTTTGAACTTATTTAAGGCAAAATCACAGCTGTAGAATGCCAGCTCTGTTGCAGTGAAGCACGAAGCTGAATGTATGAACAGAAAGAGTTTCATTGCTGGTAGCTTTCTCTCAGTTCAACTGACAGAGCACCTTCAGGCAGAATTTGAGCCTCCTTCCAAAATATATGAGAATAGCAAATTCAAACTGGCATTGGCTTGTCTCAGCAATTTCTCACAGTATGAGATTAAATGACTGTGTCGTATGATACTTCTGGTTCTCTTCACTCACCTTCAAGACTAGATAGTGTGAGTGGATTACCCAGGATAGCAGAACGTAGGAAAGCTCATCCATTCCAAGCCAAGCTTTCTTTCCAACAGATTCCCACAGATGTCAGTATTAAAAATTGTCTAACTTCAGGCGTAGGATCAAGTCATTAAATTAGAGGCTTTCAGCAATTCTGATTTTCTCTTCTGGGAATGTGGCTGTTGAGTAGCTGCTTTTGTTTCCTTCTTAGGGCTGAGACAATTTCAGAGTATATTGAAGATTCAGCGTTTAAGATAGTTCATTAAAGACAGGGATGCCCCACCTTTGACAGGGGAAGAGTGCAAAACAAAATTGAGGTGGGCAGCACTGTGCTTTGCTTTCCTCCTTGACTTAAATCCTAGCTTTTAAATTCTTGTGACCACAAGTGGCATGGAAGGATCGTATAGGCAGATGTTTCCCTGAAGCCAGCACTTCACCAAAGCTTTTAGGGAAGTGCCCTTTTGCCTTGAGCAGGGGTTCAACCAGGTGACCTGAAAAAAACCTGATGTGCCTGACCTCTGTGCTATGGTCCTCTGCACAGGAAGTCAGGGTCTGGCAGTCCTGGCTAAACAGTCCTCTGAATCGAGCTTTGTTCTCCTGAACTGAAGCACCTTAGGAGAACTTTAAATCTATGCCATGCACAGGAAAAGCTAGCCTAACTGTGGCACCTCTCACTGATGGTAGCTGCTGTCATTGAACAACAAATTAAAAAGCAAACAAATAGGATAGCTCTTCAAAGGACCTATATGATTCTTTCTTATGTAAGCAATCTTCCAAACACACACAAATGATTTAATAGAAATACTTGCATTTAAAGATAAAGCTAACAGCCTGGATACTAAAATGAGTATAACTCATGTGAAGTATAATTTCCAGTAAGGAAACTGGAACAGAACTGTGGAAGTGATTCATTAGTTGTATATTCAGCTCCAGCACAGTGTTGCAGACAGTTATGGCGGGCCCTTAATTGCTCCTGTTAACATCATATTCTAGAGCTCATTAGTGATAAACAGTGTGTATTAATATCATTCAGACAAGAACTAAAGATTTACGTGGAAATCCATTTGCTGTGATGGCCATTAGTCAATTCAGAGTTGTTGAATGATGCTTGAAAATTTAATATGTATCGGGGGAGTCAATATTTCATCAGGCAGATTCCCTCATCTTCCCATGAAAAGTTCTTTGTTTGAAAAAAAGTTACTTAATGGAAAATGTGCTTTTGGGAAGGACGTGTTAAGCTCTGCCCTATTGGTGTCCTAAACAAAGTAAATTATAAACAGTGATAGAGATGATTTGGGGGTTTGATAGAATTGTGCTGCTTGTCACAATAGTAAATTTGGCCCAATATTGCCAACTTAAATGTTTTACAATGTGGAGACTTCTCAGCTTCAGTTTAACTTTCTGGCTCTGGTCAGGTCACTTGCTTTAAGTACACAAATATATATTGGGATTTCTCCAGACGTGTCTGACTGACAGCACAATTTGTTATTCCTAGTTCTTAATTCCTAGTAGTGACACTGCACAAATGGCTCAGTATCGGATGCATGAATATAAAATGTGCCAGTAGCACAAATAGTCTTATTCACTCTCCAAAGCAGCTGTAGAGTAAATTCACCTGCTCCCTCCCCACACACCACTTCTTTTCCTGTCTTCCTGAGTGCCAAAAAACTTCCATTTCTCTTTATAACATTGCTTTGAATGTGTTTTTCTTTAGGATGTAGAAGACCTGCATTGCTGGTGGCCTGTGTGATCTGAGGAACAAACATGGTGTGGGTGACACAAGGACATAAGAAACAGTCCTGCAGCATGGTTCCTGTTCCTAGGTCTGGAGATGTAAGTCACATTCATCCATCTGCTGTTTGTTCTCCCTGCTAAAAATTCTTTCTTCTAATTAACCCAAGTAGAAATTGTCTCCATCTCCCACAGTACCCAAGGAAGTCACAGGAGTCAATAGAGGCAGCTGTGCAGTGCACAAAGAGCAGCACCATTGAGGAAGGAGGGACTCAGTCCAGGCAAGGAAGAGTGTTCAAAGTAAAGAGATTCTCCAGATGGTTGTGCTTGCTTGCTTGACACGTGGGGCTGAGCAAAGCTTAGTAGCTACGAACACCAAGGAGGAATTTTGCTTCCCAAAATGCCAATTCCAAGGAAAGAGAAAAATAAATAACACTAAGTTTGATAGTTTCTCAAAATATGTTACTGCTTCTAGTCAGTCATTTCCTTACAGTAAGTGAAGGCATACAAATTTGCACCTGGTTTGGCTTTGTTGTCCTTCTTAACTATGTTGACCTACGAACATTAGCTCACTGCAGATGGTAGGCAAAATAATGTGCAAAAAAAGAGCTGGCAAGTGCTGCTAGTTGTTTAGATGTTGTAAGTTTGTCATCAATGAAACACATCCAATTGACGATGCCACTTAAAGATGTTTCCACTTTTTGTTTTGGTTTTGCTTTTCATCTGCTTTGCTCCTCTTGTGCAGAGGTGCTCTTCAGGGGTTATCGATGTGCTCTGCTATGCACCACTGCAGATGGCACCCCACTGGCAGCGTTGTCAGTGGAGGGCTATGTCAAAGCTGCAATATTTTAGTTAAAAGAAAAAAAAATCAAATAAAGGGACTGGTGTTTTGTATATTTGAAAGGGAGCCCAGTTCTGGCACAGAAATTTGTAGGAGGATCTGGAACACCTTGAGAGATTTTAAAGGAACTTGAAAGGGGAACTTAAAAAACAAAACAAAACAAAAACTAAGTCTTTAAAGTTAAATTGAGAAACTGTCTCTTTTCAGTTTATTAAACAATAGTAAAGAGGTAAATTGTCCATTGAGTTATTTATAAAACAAGAGTTGGAAAGGAGACCTTGCTGTTTATGTTGACAAAAGGCCTAGTCTGATTTAACAGCTGGAAGCAGAAACTTGCTATGTTCAGTGAAGGTGCCATTTCCTACCAGCAAGATGGAACTGGTGCCTTGAATTATCTTGCTTGGGTGAGAAAGTTTGTCATTGTTTGGAATCCATCTCCAAGATACATTTAATTCAGTTTCTGGCAAAAACTGTGTAATCTGTATATGCAGGAGATAAGACTAGATCAACCTAATGCTACCCATCATAGCCCTCAGAATCCAAACTTCTGTGAAAGTTGGAAAAGCACAGGGAAATCAGCTGGATATATTTGTACAATATTGCATTTGATTTTTCTTGATATGTTCCACATATGTTTTCCATGTCTGTCACCAAATTTCTAGTACATTTTTTTTTATTAATCTAAAGAAATCAGTCAAGCCCCTGCCTGAGGAAGTCAGCATAAGGGTTTTCATTATCACAGGTCACCAATTCCTGATGCTGAATGCCAGCAGTGATGTTTAGGGTGATAATTGCTAATGACAGCACAATGTTCCCATGTTTAGCACCATTTCTTATTTATTCTCTAGTGCATTCATGTCTTACTCTTTTCAGAGGAATTAAGAGGGCATTTCAGTTTACAGGAGGCAGCATAGCTGATCTGTGTGGCTGTATTTGCCAAAAACCCCAGACTTTTCAGAATACAAAATGCCTGAAGTTTACCCTTCTCATTTTGCTGTCCAAAAGGCTCTAGGTGTCCAATGCCACCACTAATCCTGCCTTTATTTCTCACAGCTGAGGGCTGGATCCAGTTTGTGGCTTCCGCAGGGATAACAGCGAGGGGCTCCTCACTGCAGCTGGGAAGGGAAGGAAACACTTTTTTTTGCCCAGCTTCTGTTTTTCAGCATGCAGCCGGTGACCGGCTCTGTCGTATTTGTGGATGGGGAGCGCCGCCTGCCGCAGGCATCACGCTGAGCGAGGCGCTTTTGGGGCAGGCAGGAGCTACCCGTGATATTCGCAATTAACCTCACCTCCAGACTTATTTTCAACTGCTCAGCTAAAAGCTAGAGCTCAGTTAATGCCCTTTGTAGCAGTCACTGATGTCCACATTGCCACAGAGGAAGGAGCACTGGTGGGATTAATACAATCTGTCTAGGGAAAGGGAGTCACTACCTGAATCCTTTTCTGCTTGGGTTTTTCAAACAAGAACAGAAGGCATTTTATTTTATTTTATTTTATTTTATTTTATTTTATTTTATTTTATTTTATTTTATTTTATTTCCAGAAGCAGACTTCTAGTCATGCCATGTGCAACAGATAGCCCCAGAGCAGAACTGGCAGGGCAGGCTCTACTATGCAAGCTCAATGAAGCTTTAAAAGGTTATTTTAACTTTTTTTATTTTTATTTTTTTCTGTAAGAAACTGCTTAGATGTCTATTATGCTGACATTGTTCATAACTGCTTCATCTAAAACGAGTACCAAAATTCTGTGAAATTTTGTAACCTAGGCCTTTGGACAATCATTTCAGCAGGTAGAGAGCAGCAAATCGCCACTATTAATCTGAAGAAAATCTTAATTTACATCAACTGAGGATATTAATTTCCTGCTTAAAAAGCTGAATGGCAAAAAAAATGATGTGTTAAAAACGATCTGTCTGGCAGCTAGGACCCTCTCAGCAGTATATGATCTCGCAGACCAATTTGATCAATGAATGTCAGAGCTCAGATTGCACCAATGGGCCTTAATGGTCCTGAGCGGCCTCACCTGTGGCCTCCTGTCCACACCCTGCCCCAGGGATTGAGAACCCTATTTAAGCCCAACCCCAGACCTTCAGTACCTGCTTGAGCTGCTGGGGAGGGGAGATGGGTTTTGTTTTAGCTGCAGCCATGCTGCTGCCCGTGTTTCAACCCTGTTGCTCTGTGGACTGGTGGCCCAGGCTGATGTCCAGGAGTGGCACTGGATCTGTCTCATCACCACGGCCCTGCCTGGCCACCATGGGGTTGTGTCAGGCCCTAGGTATTTTTGCTGGACCTGACCCTAACCTATGGCTTGGCTTCCCAACTTAACCTTGGAAACGCCTTGTTCCTATGGATGTGTTTGGTGATCTGGCCTCTTGCTTGATTCTGACTGCCCCCCGGCCTGCCTGGGTCCTGCTCCGGGGTGGTGGGGTGAGTCCTGGCTGGTGGGGTCCTGCCCTGCCATGTGGGTTATTCCCTCAGATCCTGACTCCCTGTCCAAGAGAGCAGCTGGCCCTCGCTGCAGGCTGGGAATGGTCTAACAGCTGAGATAAAAGATGCTTGTTTGTGGCTGTTAGCTGCTGCCACATCTCAGCAGAGACCAGGTTGATGTGATGTAGTTTCAATATGAATGCTAATACCTCTTCATTCTTTTATAGAAGTCAGCTTAGACAATTGTGAAGAAGAAACTGAGTATCTGAGGTGCAATTTAACCACTGCTGTGATGAGAAGTCACAGCTGTGAAAAACAAAGCTTGTTAGATTGTCCCAGCAATGTATGTTATGTGCAAGCCAGAAGCTTTGCATCTCTCTGTAAAAATGGCATTTTTTGTGCAAGTAAGGAAGTTATGGTGAATCATCTGTTCCACACAGTGACTACAAAAATCTTGGCTGTTGAATGGGCTACCTTGCCTCAGCTGTGAGCTGCTAGTCTAGTTTTGGAGGGGTTTAGGAGGACAACACTGTGTTCCTGGGGCTCATGAAACCAGCAGCCCTGCTTTGTCTGTCAAAGTGCACACTAGGGGATCTGTTGCAAGCATCTGAGAAGTCAGCATCTTGGTAAGACTGTTATGGGCCATAGTATATCCTGAAGCATCCTCCCTCTGCAGCCCAGAGCCAGCCCCCAGTGAGACAGATGCATGACAGTGTGCATGCTACTAGACACATCCCAGGGTCCAGGTCAAAGGCCCAGTAAAACTGTCTCGGGAGCCTGACAGCAGTTTTCGCTCCAAATCCTGGTAGCCACTGAATTGTTAAGGGCCTCCTGGGATGTGAGGTCTAAGTGGCTTTGTCCTGGACATCTTGATCTCCTTCCCTGTCCAGTGCTTGTGACACATGCTGACAGTTGTCCCCAGCACACCTCTGCACACCCTGCCTAGCTGTGTCTGCAAGTGTGGGGGTTGCACTACCTTAGTTAGAGAGACCGCAGCTAAACAGCACCTTTCCCTTGTGTGAGATCCTCTCTCAACTTTTATTACCGTAATTTTACCTCCTCCCCTGCAACAGATGTCCCTGTGTGAGATCATCTGCCAGATGAGAGGGAGCTGGAGTCCAGTATGGCCAGGAGGGGTGATGTCGTGATGGCCTGCTTTGCTACAGCTCGCTGGAGGAGATGTTGGGGCTGGGCAGTGGCAGAAGGCTCCTACCTGTGTTGGCCCTCGGAGTCCTGGATGTGCAGGTAAGTAAGCTCTGTGCTTCTCAGTGTTTGCAGAGGGGACTTCATTTGAAGGGACTCCTTTTAGCAGAAGGTTTTGTTTTTTTTTTTTTTTTTTTTCCCCCTGGAGAATGAATAATATTTACCTCATTGCATTGGGAAACAGTCTGGGGAGCAGCTGCCTCAAAGTCTTTCCATGGAGACCTAGAAATTGTGCAGAGAGCTTTTACTTAAAAACGAGTCATACTGTGCTGTTTTTACTTAGGCTGAAACCAATTCCACTGGCATATTATGGTGAGCAGTTACTATTTATTTCACTGGCAAACAAAATCCCCTCAGAGAATAACAAGCCTCTAAGCCTTTGGTGTGAGCCCACGGCAGCAGAATAAACCAGAAACTGGTGCTGGTTAGCAGTGGTCAGTTAGCTTTAGACCTCCCGGGGCGCTAGTGGGAGAGTAAATGTGAGCTAGTCAGAGGCTGCCTTTATTGACAGGAGCTTTTCTGAACTAAGCACTGTCCATCAGACCCTTCTTCAAATACTATCTTTATTTGCAGTGTCCTGCAACTGTTTTTGAAGTGTTGGCAGTGACGCAGGCTTTTGAGCATCGGTTCCTCACACAAATGGTGCTCGGTACCTGATGAGAAATGGGTGTGACGTGGCAGAAGAAAAGGGACTGGCTCCACCCCCAGCCCTGGAGACACATGCTGATGTTTCTCCTGCATTGTGTGGCTGGTGAAAGGCTGACCAAAGTGCATCTTGTCTTTGGAACAACATGAAATTGAACAAGCACATGGTAAGACACCTTTTTTTTTGGATTTCATGATATTTGGTGGCATAGAAAGTCAGTGGAATTGTAATCATTGACACCCCTTTGGATTTCTCTCACATGATGCTGTGCAGTACTTATTGTTTTTTCCCATCGTGATGGCTTGAAGTAGGACTTGTTACTCTGAGCACTCAGGGCTCTAATGTGGATTTTGTCTCTTGTGTAAACACATCTTCTGAAGCTGGCTTCTGTATTTTCTTCCTTGTGAGGTAGGAAATGAGGTGATTGAGGGAAAAGCATTGTTGTTCCAGGCTGTGAGCATAGCTCTTGGGCTTTTAAAGCAATAGCTTTGTAGTAAGGAGATGCCCTGAGACCTCCACTGGCCCTCCAGTTCAAACCCAGCTTGTCTGACACCTCATTGCCAAAGGCAGTGTGTGCAGAGATGGATGGAGCAGAGCTGGCTGCAGAGGTTGACCTGGAACAGATGGGTCCATGGAGTAATTCGGGTGGGAAGGGACCTCTGGAGGTCACCCGTCCAACTGCCTGGGGACCAAAGCAGGTCTAGTTCTGTCAGGTGGCTCAGGGCCTTGTGCTGTTGAATTTCCAGTTGCCTGTTGTTATGAAATACTGGAGCTTGCTCTGTATGCTGTTGTGGTCACTGGATGATGTGGAGACTCATGAGGTCCTGTGTGGCATCTGGACTGGATATCAAGAGGAGGTTTTTCACAGAGAGTGTTGTTGTGCACTGGAACAGGCTCCCCAGAGACGTAGTCACGGCACCGAGCCTGTCAGCGTTTAAGAAGTGTTTGGACTGTGCTCTTAGTCACATGGTCTGAATTTCTGGGTAGACCTGTGTGGTGCCAGGAGTTGGACTCGATGATCCTTATGGGTCCCTTCCAACTCGGGATATTCTATGGTTCTATGACTATGTGATGTGAGACCTGCGTGAGAAATGAAGCTGTGACCTCTCTGGAGATGCTATAGACGAACTGACAGGTAGCACAGCTCCCTCCCACCCCCTTTTGTTGACCAGGCTCGTTTCCTGGTGGGTTCTTGGGCTTGTAAGAGATGAGTGTATTTTCAGCAGCACATCCAGAGGCAGGTGCCTCCCCTATTTGCAGCAGCTATTTTAAAAGCAGATCTTTGTTTCTTCTGCCATCGTGTGGCTGAGAGAAGGCTGCAGGGCACAGTAAGAACTTGATTCCCTTAGTAGTAACAGCTTAATGAATAGGAAGCCTTCTGATCTGGATTGATTGTGAGCTTTCTCCCTTGCCTCAATTCTCCAGCAGGGAAAAGGGAATTTTCAATACTTGGGCAGCACTCCAGTCCCTGCCAGAGCAGAGGTGTGCTGGGAACGGTTCCCAGAGGAGTTTGGGACCCTTGTCCCAGCAGAGCCTGGGGTGCAGGGCATGATGAACCTCCAGCAGCAGCTGCGCCGTGTAGGGTCTTGCAGGGAAGAGACCACGCACTCTTCAGCCACCCTGGAGCTGTGGCAGAGCTTCAGCCGTGCCCTGTGGGCTGAGGACTGCAGGTAAGTGACTTGTTGGGTAAGTGTGCCAGTCTTTCCTTGGGCTATGCTGGACTAATTCACAGTGGGAGCACTTCCCTGCTCTGCCACTGCCCAGCCAGCTCAGTGCATTTCACTCCACAAGGCCATTGTTGAGGCCACACTGGGGGATTAAGGTGGCAGTTTTGGGGGGGAGGAAGTGTAGGTAGGGCACTCAGACACCTCATCAGAGCTGAGGCTCCTTTTTCAAGCTCCAAAATGTGGAAAGCAGGGGAGTGAGTTGCATGTCTGAGTGACAGCTGCTACTCCAACAAGGAAAATAAAACAACAGATTCTTCCATTTCCAGTATTTATTCATATTAAAACAGTGACATTAATATTAGTTTATGACAGTTATTTATGGCTTTCCAGGTAAAACCTGTTAATGTAAGTAGCTGGAGTTATTACTTTCAGCACTATCTCTAAAAAGGAGGAAAGAGCCAAGGTAGTACAAGAACAAAATTTGTGAAAGAGGTGGGAGGGAGGGAAGGAAACAGTGGGAGGCCACTTCCTTTTCCAGCTGTGATGCACTGAAAGGAGAGGAGTGATGCATCTGGGAGACAAATGTGACTGGCAGCTGCTACCTGTCAGCTCCAGCAGCACAGCAGTGGGATCTTCCCAACTGAGACCTGGGTGGAAAGCAGCAGCTGAGGAGCAAGGTGAGCTGTCCTTTCTTGTGCCCGAGCTGGGATTCTTCTGCAAGAGGAAATAATAATTTTATTACTTAAATAAGTAAACCTCAATCAATCACTACTTATTTACTAATTAATATTAGTAGTACATTAAACAAACCAAGTGTCCTGTTGTCTTAGTTCTGGCTTTCTCCAAATGTGATTTCCAAGAGCAGAAATGATGCTGCATGTTGCTAACATGGGATTTGTTCTCAACTCTTCCTGTGGGAACAGCTCCACAGTGAGGGGAGTGCAGGCTGCTGGAGGCAGAGCCTGAGGGTAACACCAAATGTGCTGCAAGAAGTAAATGCTTTAGGGCTTGCTTCTTTACTTCTGCAGCATTTTCTTGATGTGTAATGAATGCAAAGTCTAGCGACTGCTTCTTCTGAAGGGTTATCTGGAAAACAAGCTCACTTACTTTTTGTATCTCCAGATGGCCACAAACAGCAGGTCAAAACATTGCCAAGAGATGAGTTACGGGTTCTTCAACAGCAACAAGTACCTGTGTGTCCCAAAATACCTCTTTTCTGGGGTAATGCAGAGACTGTAACTAGGGACAAGTCTAGAGCCTGGTCTTAAAAATATCAAAATATGAGGTGTGGATGCTCCAGGCACTTTCACTCTACCCACAGTGCAGCCAGTCAAGCAAAGAGAAAGGTTAATGCTCTGTGAAGAGGGGTTGCACCACTTAGTTACAAGAGACTGAAGAAATAACCTCAGAAGAAGCCAAGTTCTTCTGTCCCAGCACCAGGAGGGTTATCTTGTGCTGGGATGGGGCTGTGCAATCCATACAGGTACAGCTGGGCCTTGCACTTCAGCGTAGAGTAAGTAGGAAAAACAGCAAGGACGCTCCCACAGGGTCAGAGCACTGCTCTAGCAGGCTGCCTCAGCCATACCACACTCTGCTTCTGCTGCGTGTCCCTGACATTAGGATTTAGATTTGTTCACTCACCAGCTTGGGGAACTTCTCTATCCTCCAGCGCTCATCTGGGTTGGGGTTTTGCTTCTGGCTGAGGCTTAAAGCTCTTTCCATCTCTGCTGCACTGACACAGCATCATCTGTGTAGACAAAAGGCTCTTGTGAGAGGAGGGAAAAAAAAAAGGCAAAAAGCAAAATTGCAGCCAGAAGAAAGTAACTCTTCAGTGAGATTTCCCCATGGCAGCTCCCTTGCCCATACCCATTCCTTTTTTTTTTCCTGCTTACAACACAAGCCTGAGTTTCATCCAGAATAGCATCATTTCAGTAACATGTTAAGTCTTTAAATAGGTAATATCCATGGATATCCTAAGAACAGAGAGTGACTTAGGGTCAGGTTTTGTTTTTCTCTGCACTATGCAACATATATTTATACCAAGGGTACAGGACAATCTTACAGAAAGCTTTGCAGTCTTATTCTGGCAGTTCTCAGCCCACAACCAGTGCTACAGCCTGCAATAACTGAGCTGGACATGAGCATCTGGGTTCATGGCAAAACACAAGGATGGCTCATGCTTCCTTTACCTTGCTCACAGGTGAGGCCTGTGAGATGTATCCTAAGAAATACAAATGTCTAGGAAGCATTTACACCTACCAGCTGGCTAGCAGCTTAAGAAATTCTTCATAAGTTCTAAGGTGTCCAAAAGTTTCTTCTTCACACTTCTCTCCACCTTGATCCTTTCCTGTCAGAAAAGGCAAAGAGTGACCCTGCTCAAGCTGAAACACCTCTGACCCATCCCAGGCACCCCTTTTAATTCTGCCAGTGATGCATCATGTTCTGTGTGGTGGGGCATCTCTCATAGCTAGTGGGATGCAGCTGTGAGCCCAGGACATACCAAGATCTGTTAGGTAAAATACACAGGGATTTTATGAGATTACCCACTACAGTTCAGAAACTGGTGCTGATTTAACAGTTGCCTTCTTTTCCTCAGGAAGCTGTACTGCTGACCTTTCCGAGGATGGCATGGAGCAGCAGAGCTCAGCAGCTGCGGTTCACAGCCAGCTAACGGTACCCTCATGCCAAGAAGCTGTTGCCTTATTCCCATCCCTCTGCCACTGCTCAGTGCACAGTCTGTATATGTGCAGACCTGCTCCGGTATACAGCGAGCACTGCAGAACTACATCTGAAAAAGCTCATTCCTCTGCCTGGCAGCCACACCAGCAAGGTACTAAAGGTGACGCATGTCCCTGTGTGTCGTCTGCATGTCCCCCCCGACCCGTTTCACCTTACCACTAGGATACTTCTTACTCAGAAGGCTGAATATGTCCATTTTCGTAACAGTCTCTTTCCTGAATCAAAAAAGAAGATATTCAGCATTCCAAGTCACAAAGAAACACAAGTCTGGATGCCCAAGCATTTAAGTATTAACACATGCAGACACTAAAAGCTTCTTCATAACTACTGCACTCCAGAAGGTGAAGGATGGAAGAGAGGTTGCGGACCATGACTTACCTTAAAAGCAGCTAAACATCTCACCCCAAGGGCACTGCAGCTCCACAGCCTCTTCCCAGCATTGCTCTGACATCAGTCCACAGGTCCTAGAGCTCTTCACAGATACGGCACTTATTGCCTCAGTGCTGCAGACAAGGGGTTTAGGCCACTCAGCAAATGAAGATCTCAGAACACACTTAATTTAAAAGCTAAATATAGCATCAGGGTGATGCTTGCCAGTGTTCCTTTAATAAAAAAGGATATTATTTGCCTAAGGATTTATAACTTCCAAATGAGAGTTTAATACCTGATGATATCTCTTCTTCAAGCACTTACTTATGCTTTCCAATCCTACAAGTGTCATTTTAACCAATGTAAAACCCCAAAGTCTACATTAGCTGGAATTAAACTGAGAAACTTTGAATATCCGTGCTTCAGTTCAGGTACCCAAGGCACAAAAGCCAGAGGTATGGCCCCCCAGCATCCCTGTGGAGTCAGCAGTGCTCAGTAATTGAGCTATGAAAAAGAAGACACAAATAATCTATTCCCTGACTTCCTGAAAGACACAGCAAGCCCACAAACACTACAAAGCAGGTTGTAATTCCGCTGATCAAAGCAAGAGGGACCAGCGTCACAGGCTCAGCTAAGGCAAAATAGGGCTCTTTCACCTCCCTGTGACAATTGCCTTCAATGGCTATGTTCTACGCATCTGCTGGGCACATGGTCCGCCAGAAAGCAAAGACCATGCAAGCTGAACATAATCCCTGTTCTCCCTTTGAGGCAGCAATCACTTTAGCAATCATTACCTTTCCTTTGCCCACAAACGCAGGTAGCATTCAAGGCTAGTTTTTGTGCCCCCAGAGTCACTATAGTCAGCAAACAGACCTAGATTTCAGTCAGGCAACTCCAATTTGAATAATCAAAATACAAACAGCACAGAAAAAATGACCAAACTGCTAGCTTGGACACAAAATGAAGTCACTACAGCACTGACAGAATAATGTATACTGATGCAACTTACAGAGAAGGGCCCATGGCCCTGGGAGGCTGCTCCACTTCTTAACCAAGAGAGTTTCTTGCAGGTGGGAGGTGACCCAACACCCAGACAGCTTCCCTTTTCTGGAACAACTGGATATGTCTCTTCTGAAACCACACAACACCAGCCCTTTCTATGTAATGAAAAAGTTACACAGCTCTGGAGCACAGAGAACAATCAGTGAATATGAAACTTTGCACTGTTTTTCAATTAAAAAGGGAGTTTTTTTTTTTTTTTTAAAGCTCTCTAGTATGTCAGGAAAAAAAAAGAATCAGCCTTCTGCATGTGATTCATGTCTAAAAACACCCACGCAGCTCATCACATTGACCTCAAAAGACAGAAATGCTGCAGCAAGCCACTTCCAGAGAGGGAATTCATGGGCGCTAAACCACAGTGAACAAAGCTGATGAATTATCAGCTTTTCAGAGCTAATCTGCTGAGCAAATATTAATACAATTAGTGTTAATCCCTGAGTCTCATAGTTTTTAAGTTATACATAATTTTTTGAAGGATGGAAACTTATTACTGGCTGCAGCTGATCTAGGCTGGGAGAAAAAAAAAGAGAAAAAAATAGATGAATCAAGAAAACTGTGTTTTTTCTCTTCTCTCTGTTAGTAAGCAGCAACTGGGCATGGCCAGAATGGCAGAGGTAATGCTCAGTGGGGCTCTCGTCAGGCTGTTCCAGAAATACTGCTCTGCTGGCTCTCAAAACGTGTGATTCGCCTATGAATGCCTGCTGTGCTGTCTCAATCTATCATGCATCAAGCACATCTAGACTTACCGAGCAGGGAAGGTCCGAAGGGTCTGTTGTTGCCCTGTGTTCATGCTCTGGGTGCTGCTGCAGAGCTTCAGGCACCCCAGCTGCAGGTCAGCCCAGCCCAAGCGGAAAGTGGCTCGCAGCTCCCTGGAAGCAAAGAGTTTGCTAGGGTCTGACAGAGCAGTAGGACCCAGTCTCAACTCTGCAATCCTCATTGAATCCCAGTGAAGAAAAAAACACTATTTCTTCATCCCAATCAGAAGAGTAAAGAAGAAATCTACTTCTCAGATATCCATAGATACATCTGCAAAAGTAATAATGAAATTATCACCTGCGATTTAGAGAGTGATGACACCCCAGAAACCTTCAGCCTCCCACTGCTTTGGGTATGCTCCAGCCAGTTTCTGACTTCTCCAGCAATCTTCAGACTCCCTGTAAGGTAAAGTACACATCCACAGATTTTGTACTTGTCCTTGGAGACAGAATCACCAGTGAGCTTGCACAGAGAGCCTCGTTTGCTCAGCGTGCATCCCAGTTTGTAAAGCATAGCCCTCCGCATTCAGCCCAGCCAGTGCTCGCTGAGGAGCAAGGAGCAGCTATGTGTTGTGTGAACACCACAACCAGTGGTATAGAACACTCCTACCCAGAAGTGATGAACAAGCAGGGCTGCACTGTCCAGCTATGAAATCCACAGTAGGAATAGCCACCTGCCAGTCTTAACTTCAGCCCTTTCAGGAGTAGGGAAGCCTCCACATCCTCTGACTCCCAGAGTCATAAGATACTCATAACTAGAAAAATCCCTCTTATGGTAGCTAAAGCAGAGTTCTCCAATCCAGACATCCCTGAAAAGGGCACTTTTTGCAGTTATTTTGGAATGACATCATCTACACACCAGTACAACTGGCACTTAGAATTCATTCAAATCTTATAGCTGCACCCAGAATAGCTTTTCACATTTCATTTTTTTAAGGGGTTGATGTTAAACGTTGTTCCGAGAAATTCCTGACCTAGGACTGGTTGTGGCTCAAAAGCGACGTGTGCTTGGGGGTAAAAACATCTTGTGAAATTATAGAATATCAACATACAAAACTGACATTTTATTCTAAAAGATGAATGAAAAACATTTAGTTGGTAATACTCTAACATATCAGTTACTTTGAAAGAATTCATCTTTTGCTTTCTAAATATGTATTTTTACAGAAAAGAATACTTGTATAAAATTCATAAGATAAAATTCTAAGTTTGAGAGCATTGTAATGAGTCACACCACTGTTCACCAGTCCCAATATCTCCTAACATCAACCAAAAGTGAAGGGAAGGAAGATAAGAGCAGGGCAAGACCGCAATACTTTTTCTGTCATGCTCAGAATCCTTTCAGTTCCATTGACTCTGAGGCAAAAGCAATTTCTCTGTTTTCAGCAGCCCTAGGAGGAACATCTTTCATTAATTGACCATTTTCTCCTCGATCCTATGTAAACTTTTACCGTTGTGCTGTCCCTTTGCAGGAAGGCCCATGGGTCAGCTACCACCAAATGAAGAACCACAGGCGTTGGTTTGCTTCCAGACTGCTACTGGGGGCTTCGTGTGATGCCTTCAGATGGCTGTAGTGACAGGGAAGTCAAAGGTCAGTAGCTAACCACCCTCTCTAATCTGCTCATGTAAATAAACGATGTGGGCATATAGATGAGGTATTGGGTAATAGAACAGAACAGGGACTGGAATTCAGTGTAATATTACAACAAAATCAAGTCTTTTGATAGACTGATAGTGCCCCCCCCCAACTTGTCACAAGGCAAGAAATTTCAAAGGCTTCATTTTTGACACTTATGCATTAAAAAATAAATAAAAATAGTAGAATTTCCTTTGATACATAAAACCCAGCTTCTGCTTGGCAGTGGTGTTGAACAAGAGCATTCTGCAACACTTTTCCTCTATTGTTTCTTTCCAGAGACGAGCTCGGTGCTGTCCCCTTTCCAGGTGATGGCTGTTACCAGTGAGAGGATGTGACAGACAGTTTAGAAGTTTCCTTTTTCGCCTACTCAAGGAAGAAGAGCTCTGAAGCTTGCAGCAAAGTGATTTCTTGCCATTTTCTCTCTTTGTACTTAGCTGCAGGTTTCCACCTCTGGTGTGCAGCACCTCAGGGAAAATACATACTCCTTGTAAGCTGTCAAGACAAGGTAACTCACTGAAGGAAGTCATAATCAGGAGGCTTAAATTAGCTGTACAGGGGGCTGCAGCTTCACTGGAAAATACTTAGGTATTGCATACTGATGGAAATTGAAAACAGAGAGGGTCATCCTGGATGCTGTGGTTGGCAGAGAAGCAGCATTTTTTCCTCTCCCTCCTATGTCCTGACAAAGTGCTTCTCTATCTTCTAATTTATGCACATTTTCTGTCTCTATCCATTTTAACCAGGGCAGCACAGAGACTTTCCTCTCATAGATGCCTTGTATTTTTTTCCCCTTCTTCTTTCCATTTGCCTCCTTTCCTTTTCTCCAAAGAGCTTTCTTGCATGAAAAATGGCAGCCACCTGCTTCCATTGTAAGTGGCTGTTCGCAAATGCATGCAGCCACTTACTGAACACAAACGCCTTTGGGCAGAAGCAGGCCCAGCTGGGACTGAGATCTACAAGTGGACTATTAGCAGCCAAGTAGTGGACTAAAACTGGTTATTTTTATTGCTTCCCTGGGGAGATAGGTCAGGCAAGGCAAAACATTAGTATAACCAGCAAACTGTAAGCATCTGAAGGCTTCTGCAGGCCATGAGATGCCTGCATGCCACATTTTTGCACAGCACTGGTTGGCAGAAAGATGTTTTTCTCATGGTAGTGTTTGTAGGAAGAAAGCTATTGAAAGAGAAGCATGAAGTGCTCTTGACTTATTTTTCATGTCTCAGTTTTAAAAGCCAACTTTGTGTTTTTTGCTAAGTTACCATTCTTCAGTGCTGTCCACGTGCATGAAGTGGGATGTGCTAAACCCACATCTCCAGAATCAGTCCAGAGACACAGGGCAGTCGCTGTAGTACCCAGCCACCCAGTCCTGCTGCCAGAGGAGCTGGAAAGAAGGTGGCCACACTTTTCTTATGCTGTTTTGGGCATCAGCACCACCAAGCAGCATTGCTGCTTGGCAGAGCTGGGCTGCCCTGTGGAGTGAGAACATAAGATGGAGGCAGATGTGATAGAGAAGTAGCCTTAAGTGCTGGATATGACTGTGAGAAACTGCTAAGGCTGCTGCAATGACTGCCCTCACCCCAGACATAGGCTGGGCTTTGCTTCTTTCCAATTTACAGGTGTTTTATTGTAGGAAATGGGATAGCAGGGACAAAACTGAATCCTGCTTGCCTGAATCCTCCACATACTGTTACGACAGCTCTTCAAGCTGCAGCGACAATGCATGTAGTGCCAGCATGGCAGCTGAGTTCCCAGAATAGATGCAAATGATTTAAAAAAAATCTGTTGTGATGTCAGAAAGTTTCCCTTTTTAGCTTTTGCCTCATTATCAGCTATAACTTGCTTATGGTTGCTGAGCCATAAATATAGGCTAGCAGTTAACGTAAGCTAAGATTTACAAAAACCATTTGAAGAAGTTAAAGATCATTAAGGGGGAGTCAGAATCTCCTACATGGCTTTTATGGTCTTAACCTCGTGGCATGATGCGAAGCAGGAAAGTGTGATGGAAATACAGAATACTTCATTATAATGCAGTGAAGCCCTTTTGACATACTTCCTATTTATCATCATGAACGCGTTAAGGCACAAAACAGATTAATGCTTTGCCCGACCTAAGAAAGTCACAGGCTGAGAAGAGGGACAGACAGGACTTTACACCACTTCCAGAGCACAACACATCTCTCCCTGCAGTGACTGGAAGGAGTTGTCTTCTAGAAGTGCTTATTTCTCTTTAAGGCCTACAGACACAGCTTTGGTTGAAAGCTTCACATGGAGACATCTGAACCATGCATGTCTGAAGGAGAACAAGGAACTGGAGTCAGCCCACCCATGGGTGTCCACAGCCTCACCAGTGAAACTCCCCTAGCAGCTGGGGTCCTCCCAGCAAGCCAGGAACCACCAGGTGCCCAGCAGGGTGAATGCAAACTGCACTTCCCTCCTAAAACCCTCTGGGACCTTGAGAGGTTGTGCCAATCAGCAGGACACTGACCATTAGTCTCCCCAGGCAGACCAAAGCCCACCTCACCTCCAAGCACCTATTGAGCCAGAACATCGAACATCTCCTCTGCCACTGCCAATGAATCAAAAATACCAGAGTCCAAACAGCAACGTAAGCCTGGCTAAAAGGCTGGTATGGACGTTGCCCATTTAAACCAGAAGCGTTTGCTGTTTTTAATTCCTAGGTACATATCACTGGCAATAGCACACAGTGACACGGTGGAGGCAGATTCACTCACACGCATCCACTTCTAGTGAGCACACCCAAAGACCACGCATCATTCTGGCAGCTGATAAAAGTGTGGTTTGCAGTGTCAAATGCTGTGGTGGAGAAGGGCCAAAATTTTATATAGGGAAAATAAAAACAAAACAAAAAAAAAATCCACCCCAAACCAATAGTGAAGCACCTCATCTTTTCTATCCCCCTTCACTTAGTCTTGTTTCCTCAGCTCAGAAATGGCAGCTTCATTTAAATATTCAGAAAGAAACCATTAAAGAGTGAACTTTGGAAAGTAGGAAGATGCTTTCTGCATATGTGACTGCAGGTAAAACAGTGCCTTATAAACCCCAAATTGCATGAGACAGAAGGCTTCCTCCAGCTCCTTTACTAAATGCCTGTCCTTGGAGAGGTGTGCAAGGACTATCGCCCAGGCACTTCTGTACTTCTGAAATTCAGGTTATGCGATTCCATATCATCCATTACACCCAGAAACCCCGAGTCAGGCAGGGCACTGTATAAATACAGGGGAAAAAAACCAAACAAACAACACAACAGGAGTTCGGTAGCAAATCTTAACATACCTTATAGAAAACTCCTACATGCAGCAAGCACATTTCCTTAGCACAGGCACAGAGAGAGGTGCTGCCTCACAAGAAACAGCAGGGGTGGTATTTTAGTTTTTTCTTTTTGTGTGTGTGTGTGTGTGTCAGTAATTTCCAACTTTTTTGCTTTTGAGTTGCAATCTTCACCCGTTCTTATGTATGATTAAGGACAGGTTTATTATTCTACCACTGTACCTTTAGCAGCAAGACTCTCTTCTGTCCAATAGTCATAGTCTTTCCCCTCCATTTCCCCCCAAAAATAGTTGAGGTTGCTAAGCCATCTCTAGCTCCTTTGCCAGATATGCTTCCTTGGGAGCCCTTTGAAAAAAAAAAAAAAACAACAAAAAAAAACAAAGTCATGGATCAGCAACCTGTTGCAGTTACTTGCTTCTAGTTGCTGTAATGCTGTTAACTATCAACAAAATAGTTTGCCATAAATCAAACTACAGTACATCAATCAGCACCGTGTGTGTATATATACATGTGTACAACCCAGTCAGTTATGGCATAATTAGCTATAGAGGGTCTGAGAAGAGTGAATCCAGGCCACAAGAAGAAATTTCCAGAAGGCAAGTGCTACAACACTGAGATTTATGGTCAAGGTGTGCAGTATCCAGCAAATATTTCTGAAGTTGACATTTTTTCCTAAACAATTAAAGAATAGGTTTATAATTATGAAAACAGTCATCACTAATCTTTTTTATTATTGTAGGAAGAACAGCAGGGATGGAGACCTTCTGCCTGGAATATTTTCTTCAACTTCAAGAGAGCTGCAGTGAACTGTAGAAGATAGTGCAGAGTTTATAGAAGTACATCTCCAGGATTATTTGCCTCTGTGGTAGAAGTGCAGGTCTGTGCCAGAAGTGCAGGTCTGTGCCTGGTGCCTTTCGTGTAGCTTCAGATAGGGGTTCTTGGAAGATTTCAATTTCAGATTAAAGACTTGTGAACTTCATGTCAGCAACAGTATAGAAAGTTTGCAGGTGTATGCCTGTGCGAATGCATACGATATTTGGGAGCAGAACTATCTTAACCCAGTGCCTTAAAAAAATAAAGAGCACCTTAGAAATGCTCTGATACATAGCTAGATCGGCAGTCACTAAAAAACAAAAGTCAGTCACATTTACTTATCTGTTACACTTCAATGCGAGTTTTGCTAATTGCAGATTCCGTGCTCTTTTCCCTAAACTAGTACAGAGGTAAGGTCAAAGATGGCACATTAGCACATTTGGAGTGCCTGGTCAGCTGCCTCTCTTCAATATTTTCTGGAAAACAATTCAGAATATGTACAGGATATTCATCTTCTAGGTTTTTTTTTTTTTTTTTGCTGCCTTTAAGCTGTGCATTGCAAGGGGCTGAAACACCAAGGGAGCCATGGGTTATAAAACTAACTATGTAATCCCTTCCACATGGAAGATTCTGGGCTGAATTTGTGGGAAGCCAACAGCTAATGGAAAAATAACGCCAAATGGAAGATAAAATCGGTGGGGACAAAAAACGAGACGAGAGCAACGGGCTCTGAGATTATACCACGCAACCTTCTGAGACAGTTTTAAGGGTGACTTCAGTTCCCAAATTCTGCCACTAGATGGCAACAAAAACTAAACTAAAATCGGCGAGGCATTGGCACCCCTGCCACCCCCGGCAGCATCCCAGCACCACACCGCCGCTCTGCTGCGAGCCCAGGGGGCAGGCACGGGTCCCCTGGGAGCCCAGCAGGACGAGACCGCCTCCTGCCGCGGTCAGACTGCTCTTAGGACAGTGCTAACCCATGGTACCGTGTCCTGTAGTGCCCCGGCTCCCTGCTGCTGAGGAGCTTTGGGCACGTTTTTGGTTCCATGTGCATGCAGATATGGTTGTTCCCAGAAGCTGCCTGGGTTTTGTGCTGCTCCAACAGGGCTTCCGATTCCTCTCGGATCGATTCCCCTACTGAAAAGTATTTGGTGAGCTAGTCGATAATTATAGCCTGCAGCTTGCCTGTGGCAGGGTATCATCCCAGACAAGCAGACAGGCCTGTTTGGGCCCTTTAATGGGGCAGCATCATTTAGGGGGCAAGATAACTGAGATCACCTAGGGCAGAGCCAGGACTTTAGCAGCAAGGCTCACTGCTAAGCCTGAGGATCCCTACATATGGCAAAGTGTTTTGGCAACACAGTTTCCATCTACATACAACTTTTTAAAACACTAGGTTCTCATAGAAAATTACTGGATTTGGGGCACGAAAATCCCCCTGAAATCAGTATGGGCTCAAAGCCAGTTCAGAGCTCTTCTTCTACCACCTAATCACCAATAAAACAATTGCTCTATTAGAGATACCCAAGTGGATGCCTCTGGTTTGTCACCTTCTCCCCCAAGATGACTAGAGGAGTCCATCTCCTCTTCCAGATGAGAAATGACACAAATAAAGAATGGGAGAGGTTTGCTGCTGCTACATAGGGTCATTCACTCTGTTTCTGGTAGTGAGGTAAGCCCAGGGCACCACAGGTCTGGCTGCAGAGGGTTCCCAGGAGGGGATATTTGCTCAGAGTGGTCTTTCCTCCCAAGACAGGTCTCCAGGAGCATCCCCCTCAGTACGGGGCACGTACCCAGGCAGGGCCTCCGCAGAGATTACCTTCTCCCTCTAGCAAGGCTTGAGAAGTCTGAAAGGAAACTCTTAACTAGAGCATTTGAAACACTGCAATAAATGGGAGAGCTTGAAGCACTGTTCTGCTCGGAAGGTGTCAGGAGCTAAATTATTCTGGAAGCACTGAAGCATATGCTGTCAGAAGCAATCCCATGTTGGCAGCAAGAGGATGGACAAAGCAGCCCAATAGATCCCTTCTTTCCATCCTAGCATCTATAATTCCTCTGTTAATGACTTGTAATCACATCCTACATGTCAGGGCACATTTTGATTTCTTGCTTGATAAAGTGCCAGGGCCAGTAAGATCATTCAATTAATTGCATGGTCCAGTGCTTCCCCCCGCCCCAGAGCCTCCTGTCCCACATCGGGCAGGCACATACTTCTGCAAGAGCCCAGGGGAAGGGAGCAGAGCAGAGAGAAACAGCCATTCTCCTCATTTAAAAATGTAAAATGCATTCAGGACCACGTGTAATAGTGTTGTAAATCTTATTTCCATAAAGCACCTCCAGGGCTAATTCACAAGACATTAATCATATTCCAGCTTCTCCCAGCTGTTAACTCATCTGTAGGGTGTTTAATAAAAGATTGTGTGCATTTCCGAGGGACAGAACTGTACCAACAAGGGCTGGTCTGTTCAGAGCAGAGGTTTCTGTGGTCTGGAGGAACAAAGGCCACTGAGTAGTCCCCAGAGCCCTGCACAGCAGGTTTCGGCCCCCGGCTGAGCCCTCCCCAGCTCTGGCCTGGGTTACCTCACCACCACTCAATGACGCCCTATGGTGATGAGGTTTGGCTAGGGGACAGGCAGTAATATATTTCCAGGTCACTTCCTCCAAGTGCAATCTGATTTATTCCCAGCCAGCTCATTGGCATCACTCAGTGGCAAAACCCTTAATTATTCCTTTAAATCTAACTTCAAACTCCAAGCACTCTCACACCTCCCTTTTGCCTCCTGGAATTATAATCTGACTGGTGGATAAACACACTGCTTCCTTTTATCCTACCTGTCTGAAAGCTCTTCTCTCCAGGAAAGGCTTCCTTTCATCCCCGTGTCATGCTGAGGAGGTGGTGAGCTATCAGAAGTTGCGGGGTCTGCTGTTCCAGGGAACACAGTTGTCCCCAACCAGAGAATGCCACAGCACATCCAGAGACGGGACGCACCTCTTTAAGATGCTGCACATACAGATCTCCCTTGGCCAGACAGCAAGCGTCTCTGAGGTGCAGCAACGGAGTGAGCAGGCGTCGGTGTGCTGCATTACAATGCCTGCTCAGTGTCCTCCTCTGCTCACACCCAACCCACAGCCCCACGTGCACACACTCACCCACCCATCCCATGGCCCTCAGGAAGCCAGCCTCTTTCTCCTTGCAGAAGCAGCCTCCCAGACTGCCAGGCTCATGCCTCCCCATTGAGTCCATGGGTTTTTCCTCCAGGCTGCCCTCCTGGTGCTAGCCAGGCAGCAGGCTTGCCCTCAGCCCCTTCCTCCTCAAGCTCCTTTTCCATATGCAAAGCCAGATTTGGGAGGATTGCATTGTTTAACTCCATCCCCTAAATCAGCTTGCTGCTAATCCTGGTTTAAGTGTACTCCACATTCAAGTGAACATCACTGTGGCTGCAGAAGCCCCTTTCTTTCTCCACCTAATTACACACAATAACATTAAAAGCAACCTCAAGCTGCAGGAACCCACGTGTCAAAGGGAAAGTGGCAGAAGTTTTCCAAAGGTAGTTTCCTCTCCACTGTGAAGACTATAAAAATAATAAAATAAAAAAACAGGAGCCACCTGCTTTCATCAAAAAAGGAGAGAGTTGAGCATCTTCCTAATATCAGGACAGGCAGAAGTAGGAGCACTTTCTCAAGGTAGCACTTCCACCTGATACTCTATTTCTCTTTGAGTTATTTCACCCCCATAAAAAAAAGCCAATTTTCAAATGAAGAATGCCACTTCACATTGAAGTGTCCAGGTGTTTAGATCTGTTGTTTACCAAGGGAACTGTTTCAACTGTTTCTTTCCTTTTTTTATAATGAAGAAAGTCAGCAAGTTTGCATCAATTCCTCAAGCTGTGTCTTTAGAAAGAGGAAAAAAGAAGAATTATTGTTCTTATTAAATCTAGGCAAGTTCGTCTTTTTTTTTATGAAAGGGCATGAGTAGTAGAAAGATAAATTAAGCATAAATGGGACTGCATTATATTTGGACAGAGCCATAGCATGATGAGAGAGGTGCCTCAGCATTTACTGGAGGAAAAAAGGCCTAAAGGCTTAGGAATTATTGTTGGTGGGCAAATAAAGGCTCCGTGTTTCAGCTTGTACGGCTTTCCTTGGAGCTTTTCCTTAAAGACCAGCCTCTACCTCCCAACCTTAGGATGAGCAGTTGTGGTGACAGTGCCCCTATGACTTACAATAATCCACCCTTCCCGTGATCCTGGAGGACCATCCCCAGCTTCTCTGCCAGCCCAGCATTACACAGGCCATCCGAGTCCTCTAACAGGGCTCTCCAGCTGCTCACAGGGTCCCGCAGCCTGGCTGGACTTTGGTCCAGCCCTATCACAAGTGATGCAAAGGCGATCGATGCCTGGGCAGGATGCTGAACCCAAAGACTGCACATCTTGCAAAGCCGCCCAGCTGAGGCGGGTGACCAGCATTTGCTGGGAACAAGGACCTGGCCTCCACTGAGCACACAACCCAGGGGAGGTCTAACCTCACCACTGAGTCTTTCAGGTGTGCATGAGGAGAAAGCAAAAAAAAAAAAAAAAATACCTGAGCAAACCAGAGTCAAAGTGCTGATTGCTGCTGCTGCATTTTGAGTTAAAAGGTACAGTCTGTGCCCCAAGCCCCTTTGTTCACATCTACAAAACTCATCACCCCAGGCTTGGCACTAGGGCAAATGCCTCACCTTGGGACTGCGCCCTCACTTCTTGCCCCCATCTGCAGCTGTCCCCTCAGCAGGGCTGGCATCATCCCTCTTCTCCCTTCTCTGACCCCACAATGACAGCCCAACACCGTCACCGTTACAGATATGCCACTCTCCAAAGAGAGGAGAACGTTGTTCTATCATTAGAAGCCTCTCTCTGACTAACCCACTGCCCACCGTGCTCCAGGCCCCATCCTTCACTCCTGCTGCATCTCAGCTTAATCTTTAACACCAGAAAACAGTGTTTCAGGAGCAAGTCATTAAGAGCAGGAAAATTAAGAGCATGCGATCTAGCAGTCTGACCCTACCACAGCTAAAATGGGGCCTTGCAGGTGAGACAGCCTAAAAACAACAACCACCAATTCTTATTCTCTTTCCCACCTTTCTGCTTTTGTTCCTAAAATATGTTTTTGTTCTAATATTTCTGTAGGTTCCCCGCTGCCCCACACAGCTTTTTACTATGAGAAAACTGACTCTTCACATCATTACCAGACAAACTTATTCCCACTGTGAATTTGTTTTCTGCATTTCACCTTGGAAAGTACCCCTCATATCACTGCTGTTATCTGTGTACTTCTTTTGAAGAGTTAAAAATAAAAAAGCCACACCAAGTGCTATTAAGCCTACATGATATCAGCAGTTATCTTCACATTTCCCACTGAATGGGGTGGCCCTCTGCCCCCGCTGAAGATCCAGTGCTCCCCCCAAAGCCCCAACACGCCACGCAGTTGGCAGCCAGCAGTAATTATTTCAGAGCCCCCCAGCAACCACTGAACAGAATCACCGTGAGCTCTGTGAGCAGCTTAATTTGGTCATCTTGGATAATCTATTTGTTTTCTTAGCATTATGTGGTTTAAATTGATTTTGCTATTATTTGCAGCTCCACGGGAAAGAAAATTGGTAAATAACTTTTTTTTTTTTTTAAATTGTGACAATCATTAACTGTCAACAGAGCATCAGGCAATCAAATTGCCACCAGCAGAGATCACGCTGTAGAAGAAAAAGACCACAAGCTCCACAGGCTCTCTCAGGCTAGGCTCAGACAGAGCTGGTACATGGTGAACACAGTAAAAGCCAAACTCTCCTCCCACTTCTGGTCCCCCACAACTACATAAATCTAGTTTTCTTTGTGAAAAGAGGCATTACCAGCTGGTTCTTGCACTTGTAGGTGGGCTCCAGGCACGCACAGGACTCTGAGCAAGATCCATTCAACTTCCTCCAGGAGCTCAAGAGCTGCCTGGCCACATCCTGCATCCAGACATTCAGCAAGCTGCCTGCCAGCTGTCCCATTTAGGGATTACACACTGATACCCACCTCCAGCCCCTCAATAACACATCTCTAAGAGCCGTAGGTGGGAAATGAATAAACAAATAAATCAATGCCCCCTCCAGCTCTGATCTGCAGACTCAAGATACAGCCTAAGCCAACTTTTCTGTTCCCCAAACCACTCCTTACCTTTCATTTTCTTCTCTGATTTTTCTTGCTCCTCCTCACCACCCCACCCAGCATCCCAGATGAGCAACTCTGTAACCTCAGACTCTCATCTTCACACTGAACCCTCCTGCTCCAACTCAGCCCCCAGCTAATAAAGCAACACAGCACACCTGAACACTCACCTGAAGGCTTGCCTCAAAACACTACTCTCCAAAACCCACCACCAGCCTAACCCTCCTCCTGAAGCAGACTCTGCCTGGTGGGATTTACCCCTTTTAACTCTAACTCAGGACAGCTGCAGCAGACAGGACTGATTGAACAGGGCAGGTGAGCAGCAGGGTGACAGGTGACAGGTATATGAACACCAGCTCTGCTGAGATGAGGTATTTCTGAAGCATGGAGGGTACAATCACACACCATCTTTTTTATTTTTTCTCCAAATCTGAGATTTTAGGAAGTCGGGGAGAAGCGTACCTCCCATTTAGCAAGCACTGTTCATACAGAAGCATGGCAGAGCTCGATGCCCCTCCACAAAGTATGTGCAGGTATCATACAGAAAGCACCTACTGCTGCTTGCTCCCAGCGTTAAAATAGTTTGGGGACTGGGACATAACTCTCCTAGCAACAAATACCCTTCTCCATATCGTTCCTAATCTGTGAGTTGTCAAAGCTATCTGTCATCTCCTATCCTTAAGCAATCCACCTTCCATTTCCCTCCAGCCCATCTAGCCGTTTCCTAGCTCAGAAGAGCACACAGCCCTTCACTTACTGTTGCAATCTGCAGCACAGCTGAACCCAGGGCAATGTTCTTCATTTCCCTGAAGACTATATGAAGTCTTTAACCAGGCCAAATACTTTAAATAAACATTTGAAGACATGTTCCCATTCTGGGAATTCTTCAACACAAACAGATGGATTGATAGATGCAGTAGATTAGTTTGGGTACAATGTGATCCAACGTGATACTCGAGTGATTCAAGCGAGGGAACCACATGCAATGCACTGCTTAAAGAAAAATAATAAGTTTTCTTGTCAAGAGCATCGAGACGTTCTGACACTAACCCCCCTGCATACACTTCCCATAGAAATATGCCCTGCTATAATCCATGGCCAGATGGCCACAAGTCCCTTGGTGTTTCTCTAAGTGAGCATCATAGGGCAAATCTTGTTCCACCTACCCCAAATTACAGTGATTCTGGGGGAGACTGAAGTGGAGCATTTCCAGTGAGGCCAGTGCAGGACCGATTGCACAACTAGATCTGTCCAAGGAGAGATTTGGAAGCCAGGCGGGAAGGAGAAGCAGCAGATGTATAAATAATAGGCAACTCTTTCCGAAAATATTTATTTGAAAACGGTACCTGTGTTTATCCTGGGAGCTGGAAAGACACACTCAGGGCTTCTAGACCCAGCAAAGCTGGCTGTGCTACCCCAGCCCGGATTTGTCTGAAGGCAGCATCTCTCTCTCTCCAGGCAGGCTTTTGAAGAGCTGTCATGCCGTGATGTCTGATGTCCAGCTCATGTGCCTTGTTCTCAGATGCCAGCCTCTCACCCTTTGTACTCTGTCCTATGTCCCTGTCAGAGCAAGAAGAGCCCCTGCAAAAGCTGTGGCAGTGGCAGTCGCACAGGCTGGGGGCCCAGTGGTCTGATCTCTACGCTGAGGGAACAATGACCTGGTGGCAGCCAGGCGGCCCCTGGTAGCTCTGGTCTGCTTCTTCCTGGCATATGGATCATGTCCTGGCTGAGGGCTGACACCGACACCTCAATTCACCTCATTCCCAGCCGTTTCACCAAGCCTTCCCTTTAGCGAGTGGTGTCTGGAGAGTTTTGTGGGGAGGGATAGGACGTGCTTCACCCAAATATCTGTGTGGCTTTCCCCACCTGGGGCACCGTCAGCATCCCTGCCCTTCCCCTGGTTCCCTCACCACCCATGAGATCAGGAGCTGTATTTAAGCTCTGGCACAGTTTCTAGCTTTGCCTTCAACTATTCCTGACTGAAATGCTGCACGGTTAACGTATTGCCTTGTCTGATGGTGACCATGGGCTCGGCAGATCCTCTCCCTGTCACCAGTCTGCCATGTTCAATGTGGCGGCCTTGCACCCTGGCTGGTGAGGGCACTGCTGGTGCTGTGGTCACCCGCAGGTCACAGCATGGTTTTCCTTTCCTTGGTTTCTTTTCCTGCCAGATTTCAGAGAGGCAAGATGGGAAAAGAAGGACAGAAGGAAAAAGATCCTGCCCCCATGTTCACACTGTGGATAAACAGCAAAGGCTGAGCCAGGCTGTGATGGTTGTACAAACAACCAAGCAAATCTACAAATTAAAGAAATAAGTCAGCTGGTGCTTGGGGAATACAATGAACCAGGCTTCCTCATGTACTATGCGCAGCAATTTAACTGACCTCAGAAAGATGGAGGGTGTAAGACCGCCCAGCTCATGTGCTTGACCATGAGGGTAGGCTTAGCTCGCGGAAAGCTGCATTTCCAGGGGGCAGCTCCGCTTTGGTGAAAGCCTCGGGCAAACTCCTACTCCTTTCAGCAGCATGCATGGAGAAATCCAGAAACACCAGGCACTATGTTGATGTAGCTTGATGGATTTGTCAAACACATTTTTGCATTTTTACTGTTTTTTTTTTTTTTTTATGTGGTGCAAAATCACGAGCTTTTACTGTGCTTGGTACAGCTTTGACGCCTTGAACTGCTTATAATGGAAACCTGACCTTTAGCATGCTGGTGCCGTATCGCAGCACATTGAGGCAGGGAGTTTGGAGGCAGTGTGTGCCAAGGTTGGGAAGAGAGCAGTTTGCCATGGTGAGAATGCACAGACCATGGCAAGGAGGTGGCTGCCTGCACAGCGTGGGATAAACGCGGCTTGCTCTGCCTGGGAAATTGGATGCACGCTAGGCTGGGAGGAAATGTATTTGCAGCTCCGTAGGTGAGATGCTGATCCCTCAGGTCCATTAATTAGGGCTCTTCACAACCTGCCTCCGTCTCAAGCCCTCCTGTCTCTGCTGGAGAGGGCAGCCCTGCACAGATCAGGTCCTCAGCATAGCTCAGGGTCTGATCCCTCTTGCGGGGGATTTCTTCCACCTCCTGCCTCTCCCTTTGCAGTGTGCAAGGGCTCCCTTGGTGACTTGGTTAAGAAACTCACTTTCTTCCAGCCAACCTTCGGAAGAGTGCCTCTTGGAGCAATTGCAACTTTTTTTCTCCCGAAGGAAGGCTTTGGCTGACAGCAGCCGCTCCACTGCTGGTGATGACAAGTGGAGAGGAATGTGGGGCTGAACGTGAAGGAGGAGCAGAAGGAACAGCAATGGAGAGCAGCAGCATTGCAACGGCTTTTTAGCTTTGGCATCAGCTGAACTGGGAATGGGGACATGTGGGAGCAGGGTCAGGGGAAAGGGAACAGCAGAGAAGCTGCTGAATGTCTCAGCCAAGGCTCCGAGTGGCTGCTCAGCACTGGCGTCGCTGGTGCTGTTGTGAGGACATCTCAAGCTGTTGTTAGTCCCTGATCCTCACAAGCCTGGCTGCAGCAGTGGAAGCAGGGTGATAGCAGGGTTTTCCAAGACATGAGTCAGAGCCCCTGCCTGCTGCCTTCAGAAGCTGGTGGTGGGTGGTGCAGGGGTCCTGCACCCCTGTGAAGGTCAGAGCCTGGGCGAGCTCCTCTCCAGGCCATAACCAAGACCACCTATGTTGCACTGCGTCTCTTTTCTGCACAGCTGAGTGAGGAATGCATAGGCTGATGGGGCACGAAATCATGGTCTCAGTGATGCTGACAGTCCACTCAGATAAAACATTGCTCTGCCTTCTTGTCAGGGAACAAATTAGGAACTCTTCTCAGTCCATACTTGCCACAGAAGCAGATCCTGTGAACTCCAGAGGGATATTGCCCATGTTCACATGGACAGGACCTGTTAGCTCTGAACAGACAGTGATGCTCAGGGAGGCAGAGTACCTTAGTGCTGGAGCCTCCTTCCCCATCACAAATCCTTTTGGCTGGTCCTACCCAGAGGCCATCTGTGGCCTGGCTCATGCTCGGTGGAAAGCAGAAGAGGTGGGGGAGGCGTGGGTGCTCCCTGGACAGCAGCGCAGGAGTCGGAGGCTGTAGGGACTCCCACATGCTCGTTTTGAAGCTTAGCCTTGGCTCTTGGACTCGGTGCAAAGAGCCTCAGCCACCAGGTACACCGACAAGTAGGCTTTAATGGTCCCCAGCAGGCAGCCGTGGCCCTGCCAGGCCTCCTGCAGCACAGTTAGGAAGATCAAAGCTGTCATGTGCAAGTGCCAACCGGACTGATGGTGACACGGGGGAACGAACACAGTTAAGCAGGAGGTATAAGGCTCTATTCGGGATCTGCCCCTCTTCCCTGACATCGGTGGGAGCTTGGAGAGCAGCAGCTGTTGATCTGGTGCCGTGTCCTGGGCCGGGAGGGCTGAGGAGCAGGCAGGGGAGGCGCGGGTCCCAGCCCAGGCACAGCACCATGGGCACCCTGAGCTCAGCTGGGTCTTTTCCAGCCCCTCGCCAGGAGTCTGGGAGGGGGACAGGGAATTTCCCTGCCGTGATCCCACTCCTGATGCTGCCTTTGTAACAGACACTTATCGTCAATTAATTATGCATTATTAGCATCCATTATTCATTCCTATTATGTGTACATACATGTGCGGCGCTGAATAATAAGGGAATTACGCCAAATAATTAAATGGCCCTCCACCGAGAAACAGCCTGGAGAGGAGGGAGCGTATCACAAATGGAGGGGGGTTGCTGAGGACCAGCATCAAATGGGGACGGCGGCAAACAGACCGTGCTGGAGGAGAGCCAGGGCAGAAGGCAAGGAACTGGAAGAGATGTATGAATTACATCTGGGTGCACAGACTATTTTTCATTTGAGTGGCTGAATATACAGCAATTCAGAGGAAATTTGGGTCAACGTTTTGGCAAAACAAAATAAGACCCTGAAGATCATTAAAGTCAAGAACCACTTAAGTGGTTCCTTCAACAGGAGAAGTTCCCCTATTATCTAGTCTGCTTTTTAATCTTGGGCTAAACAAAATTTGCATCAGTTCTGAAATTTCAAAAAAGGCCATTTCAAAACATTTCAGTTTGATGTCAAAATAAAAATATTTCAACGTGTCCTGCCTGCTTTCAGCTGAAATCGTTTGAGGAATTTGACCCAAATTCCCACACGGGTTGTGCCTACCTCAAAAAGCTAATTTTTTTCAGCAATTTAGTGTATTTGTTTTGATTATTTGTGGCGTGGTAGGGAGAGGAAGGTATTGCTCAGTGTTCAGAGGACAAGGCACACCACCGGCAGTGTGCAGAACACCAGTGCTGCAGCAAAGGCAGAGAGAGGAAACTCCTGTTTTCAGAATCTATCTCAATTGATGGAGATAATTACAAGTGCCACATTCCCAATTTCTTCTTCCGGGAATTCTCTTCTTTAATAAACTCATTCTAACAAATTGATCACAGCCTCTCCGGTGCTCTGCACATATCAAAGCCATTTATAAGATTGAGGAGAACACTTGGTGTGAAAAATAGGAGCCAGAGCCAGACTTTGTGGAGATGTAATCTACCTTCGGCTGTAATACAATTGAATTAACTTGCTTTCCTCACATGCCCGCTGTTTAACATGCTCTTGGTGTTTGCTTCTGAGCTCTGGTCAGTGTGAGAAAACAGAGTCCAAGAATCTCAGGAGATGCAAGGGCCAATGGCACTTGCCCCGTGCTGCTCCCTGCAGTGTGCACCGGAGTTGGGGAGCCCTGGGTAGCTCAGCTACACGCTGTAGTCACCTACCCAATGTCAAGATGTCTTGACTTCAATAGGCTGAGCCCAGCAGGTCAAGCACATTCACATAAACCTGCTGGAGGGATCCGGGTAGGCGACTGTGTGGTTGGGTCCTGGTTAATTCTGGTCCTTTCCAGTTGTCTTTTCTGACTGCTCAGTGAAGTGTTTGTAGCAGCATAATTCTAGTAAAATAACTAGACAAAGAGAAACTTTTTCACAGAAGCAGCCAACACACTGAAGACCTTGTTTTCTAAACCAATATAATTAAACCAGCTTCAAAAAGGAAATCAACAAATGCCTAAATGAGGTTTGAACCTAAGCTTTTAAATGCATTTCATTAGACCTATGCAAATGCTGTGAGGATGCCCTAATTTCCTATTGCAATTTAGAGTAAATCCATGTAGAAAACATTAAAATTAACTTGCCTACCTCCAAATCAAGCACTTCTTAACCCAAGCTGAGCACATCCAGACAGGCATTGTTCCCTTGCGGCAGCTACCTCTCCAGGTAACTGGTGCAGCAGAACCTGAGCGAGGTGGAGGTGGTTTGCTCACCACACAGAGAGCCATGACCCACCCAGCTATTTAATTTGGCCCATGTCCTTTTAACAGCCCAGGCCATCAGCTGTTTACATGAAGCAGAATACAGGGGTAGGAGTTATCCTGGATTGTTTTTCTAGTGTTCAGTTTAAACAGTGCTCAGTCTAACATGGGCTGCCCCTTCTGCTCTGTAAGTAAGGCTGGAGACAAGAAGCTGCTTTGCTTTCCTCAGGGAGTCTGGGGAGGAACAGTTGAGGTTTGCAATGAGAGTAACGTGTCCCATGGAGAGAGAGGTCCAAGGCACAGAATGGCACCTTCGTCTGCTGTAACTACAGCTGGGTTTTGACATAGTCAGGTCCTGTGAGGGGGCGAAAGTCACCTTTCCCCAAGATGCAGGAGCTGTTCTGCAGCTGCTGATATTCCCAGAGTGATGGGACAGGGATCCCCACCCTTCCCCTTCTGTTCCTTGTGCTCTCCCAAGCCTGCATCTCCCCTACCCCCTTTCTACACAGGACAGACTCCATCTGCACAGCAAGTTGCATCAGTTTTACATAACATGAAGTTGCAGCCAGCACAGACACCTGCACAAACCCTCTTCTTGGCACCCCCTGTGCAAGCTCTCAGTGCCAGAAGCACCTCCTCCTGCTTCCCAGTGACAGCATTGCTCATCTCAGGGCTTCACTGCAAGCCCCAAGTGAGGGAATAGCAGCCCCAAATCTCTTCCTTGCAGTCCTACCTCCCTTGGCCAGCAAGGCTCAGGTACCTACCAGCTCCATTTCCTTTCAGACTCAGGAGCACGGTGCCAGGAGAGCCCCCCAGTGCCCTCAGCTAGGTGGCTGCAGCAGCACCACTGGCCTTGCAAGGGGCTCTGCAAGCTCCTGCCATGGCCAGGACTGTGACACTACATTCATAACCCGAGAGAGGGATGTGGAGAGCAGGGCACAAAGCCAGCCACCGGCACCACGAGCCTCTGGCTGGCAGGAGCCCAGCACTGCAGGCAGGTGCAGGCAGGCTGGGGGCACAGGGAGCAGCATGCACCCAGCAGCACAGTGGCTTATCAGCAAGATGCTTCTTGGGGCATCCCACTGAGACATCAGGTCTGGCTGTGAACAGCAGTGGCACTTTGCAGGCCTGGGACTGCAGAAATGAGCTGCTGGCAGACTGCTTGTGCCCAAGGGGACTTTGCAACGAGCTGGGTGGGTGGCTGACAGCCTGGGAAAGGAGCCATTCAAAAGCAGAGGGAAATAATATTTTCCAGTTCAGGTGTGGTTTTGATGTTGCATATGCATTTTTTTTTTCCAGCCAAAATGGGGAAGGAAATTTCAAGGGGAAAAAAAAGTTATGAAATGAACCAAATAAGCACATTTGGGCTGTTGAAGCATTGTCCTGGTAATTTTTGTGTTTCATTTCCCAGTTGATCATTTTAATGGCACGGTGTGTTTCCCTCAGAGCCTCTCAGCCCACTTCTCGTTCTCCCCACTCCGTATACTTCCCACCAGCCCCACTGCCCCTTTGCCCATCCCCTCGTGCCCACCAGTGCCCCTTCCCTCCCTGGCCCTGGGGGACGTGGCTGGGCTGGTTGGGGACTATCACCTTTCTGAGAAACCCCACGGGAGCCTCCAGCAAGGGTAAGCACTAGGACACCCATCTGTGCCAATTCCCCTCCAATTTTGATGTACTTTTCATTTTGGGCTGGGGAGGAGGGACAACGGGATTTTCATTTTGCTGCCTTAAACGCATGCAGGCTCATCAGCGACAAGAACATTGCTGTGGTCATTAAAAGCAAACAGAGCACGCTGACTCCCAGCGTCAACACATGGAGGGACAAGGTGAGAGCAGGCAGCTCTCTGGGGAGGCTGTGACTTTTCCAAGGTGGGGGCAACCAGCCTGTTTGAATGAGGTAAAGACATTGCCCAGACTGGCCTCTGGATAAGGAGACCCGACATATCCTGGAAACCAGGGGAATGACCAAACTGTCTATCCCCAAAAGATAAATAATTGGTGCAAGATCCTCGGCTGGAAAAGAAAATAAAAAAATCCTGTTATTCCCTTAGCTTCTCATCACCACTGCTGTTTCACCAATTTAGCACAAGACAAAGCCACGTTGACCCAGTCCAGTGAATGTGGCAGCCCTGTGCTGAGCAGCAGGTCCACCCAGAAAGCTCCCAGCACCTTGTGGAAACCCAAGGACCTCCTGAAGGGGACCCCCAGCAAGGCTGGCCAGATGTCCTCAGCATTGCCAGCAGCAGAGAGTCAGGGGGATCCCCCCAAGAAGAGCAAACCCTGGAGCTGGTGGGCCCTTCTGCACCCCCAGCTCCAGCTGGCAGCCTCGTGGCAGAGGATATGTTACGTCTGAGATACAGCAAGGTTACATCATGGTGTGGCGAGGCCCCAGATTAGCAATGTGTTAGCAAAAAAGCACGAGCATCATGCAGGATCAAGCAAGAAAGGTCAAATCTATTACACCAGCTTCTATTCTGGCTGAAAATACATTCGCTTTTAGCATTAAAAAATGTTTCTCCTGGGGTTAGCATTTTTGTGGCTTTTATGGGAAAAGCAGACCACCGCTGTCTTGCTCTTCAAGAATATTTTTGGATTTTTTAAGGCTCCTGGGGTGCCCAAAGCTAAAAATATCATTTGAGTTTTTGGTTGTTGCTGCTGCCAAAAATAAATCAAAACCAAACCCCCGACAGAATCCCATAAAGGAGAGTTTAAAGGTCAATTTAGAGTCCCCGCAAGACATATTATTATGGGGAACCTGTCCTGGAACTCTGCAAGGGCCTGGAGAGGTGCAAGTCCCCCTCCTCCCTGCCAGCACACTCCCTTGCCCACCCGAACCGAGAGCCACCCATCGGAGGGTGAGAGCAGCAGTGATGGCAAATGACAAAGCTACTGAGGTCCAAAATCTTGGTGCTCTGAGGGCCCGGAGCTGCTCTTCCCCACTCCCCCAGGGCACGTCAGCCCCAGCATTTGGGGTGGAGGCGCTTGGAGAGGGAGCTGGGGGCAGAGAGGGACGAGACGTAACCGTGCAGACAAGGCACAGAAGCCATGGCAGGACATCGCATGCTCCCCCGAACAATCTGGTACACGCAGAGAAACTCATTATGATAATTCTGAGCCCTGAATTTACATCTTTGAAGCTATCATCGTAAGGGAAAAGGTTAGACTATTTTTTTGTTTGTTTGTTCTTTTTCTTATGTGGTGGCTCAGATTACAGCTGACACCAGAAGGATAAGCACTGAATCTTGGGCTAAATATTTCATTTCCACAGATGCTGGCATCAAGTTGGTTACAAAGAAACTCTTTTGCATTGTTTTCCTTTGTTGTTGTTTTGTTTTGTTTGCAGGCTTTTATGCTATTTATTTATTTATTTAATTTTATACAACTTTCTGCTAAATATTAGGTTGGACAAGGGAAAAAATAAAGGAGCTCAGAAAAATCATCTTGGAAATGAAAGGGGGCAAGTTACAAGGAAAAATTAACTGATGAATTAAAACCACATTACCTCTGCCTTTCTTACAACTTTCCTGTACTCAGCTGATCTGCCTCATGCAAAGACCAAGGAGGGCTTTGCCCTAATTCATGGAAAAAAGAGATTTTTCTCGAGTATTACAAAAGATGGGGTTCCAATTTAGGCAGAAGGGCCTGTGGGCAGGGTCACGGTAGGTCTTTCAGTTTGCTGTTCTTTGTGCCATGACTTGTACTGCTGATGTCAGGGAGCCCCCCCGGGACATGCGGGGCTTTCACAGTCCCAAAGACAGGCTCCTCTGTAGTGCTGCACGTAGGTAATGTCTCGTTTCTGGTGCCATCAGCAACGGGCAGCTAAAGAAAGAAATGATGCTGAGGAGCCATGGCTTCCTTTTGTTATATTTCAGAAGATCACTATAAAACTTCACATGGGAAATTATGTTTATGCTTCAATGCGGTGAGCAAAAGCATCCCATTTCCCTCTTCTGCCATTCAGGCTAAATTTGGCTCTCCCTGACACTAGTATCTTTGGAATACATCCACTGAACTTATTCTGCCTTTTCACAGTGACATCTGGGAGCAGAACGTGGATCCTTATTTATTTATCAAGGCTCCATGGGTTTGAGATTTGCTGCTGCAGGAGGAAACTTCCTCAACATTTTTCTTCTGCTCAGTTGCGGAGGCTTCACAGTGCTGGGCATAAACCAGCAGCATCCAGAGGAACAGAGCCAATTAGCAGAGACAGGGCTGCAGCCGTCTGTGCATCGCAGCCCTCCCGTGCTGCTGCTGAGAGCGCCAGCTTCCAGGAGATCCAGCCGGGGTCTTTCCTGGCTGAGCAGCCTTTGACGTCGGCGCTGATGCTGAGGCAAGGGAGACACGGATGGATTAAAATAGCACAGCTATTATCAGCTTCACTCAAAATTCTGGTCCAATTTAAATTCATTTGTCAGGAGAACAAGGAAACTGACTTTTTCTTTGAGCGGCTGCTCTCCCTCCTGGCTCCAGAAGCACCTCGGTGCCAGCAACAGCTGAGCCCAAAGCCTCACAACAGAGGCACCGTTTGGCTTCTGGGGATGCCCCCGGTTTCTTTCTAAACAGAACAAGTGCTGGTGGCTCAAGTTGCGTGTCTCATTGGGCAGCAGTGAGACACAAGAGGCTAACCCCATCTTACTGCCCCAATTACTTTTGGGGTACGGAACCAGCCCTCACAAGGAGAAGTCACATGGGCTTACTGTGGTCAGAAGATAGTCTCAGCGCCAGGAACTGGAATTCCACTTCCACCTTCATTTGGGGGCAAAACGCTCCCTTCTCTATTCCACCCTTAACAGCAACGAAAATTAACAGCACTTTGCAAAAAGCGTCCTCTCTGAAAGCAATTTTCTCTCCATTTGTGCAGGCTGGGGATGTTCTCAGGCTGGCCTTCATGACCTGCCATGTTAGGTTTCCCTTACAAGCACCTTTAAGTACTTTGTGCTCCAGAGCTCGAAGACATCCAGTGGAACACCTCACTTGGTCTGGCCCAGGAGGGCGACCCCAGTGTCTCCTCCTCATCCCTGCTCTCCCTGCTTTGGAGGCTACAGGGATGTGAGAGCTGTGTGTATAAAGTCATTTCTCCTGATATCCCTCCACACTTCATTGCACGTGGTTCTTGCTCCAGCCCCCCCATCTGCTCTGGCTGGCTGTAAGCACTGGCTCTGTCACCCCAAACACACCCTGGCACCCCCAGCGAGAGCCAGTGCTTGGCAGAGCCAGCTGAGACACCCACCCAAGTGGAAATACAGATGCTGGCTGCACTTGCTGCGTGCCTGGCTGACGGTGGGCCAGCCAGCAGAGGCCTGTCAGGGCCTGGAAGCAAAGCGGTGACAGAATTGCCGTGCAGCTGTCCCCAGAAGGGTTTGGGGTCCAGCAGCCAACCTGGGTCACACCATCAGAGCAGCAGCATCCTACTGCACGAATGCCAGCCATGGCTGCTAGCTGCTTGTATGAGAGCATATCTATAAAAAGATCAGTGTGATAGCTCTTCAGCTGCTCTCTCCAAAAACTGGGGACCTCGCCCTTGAAAAGACACCCAAGAGTGAAAAAAAAATCACAAAAAACCCTGCCTTCTCTATGTGAAGAAGAGTGCTTTGCCCCAGCCCATACACTAGCTGCAAAAACATGCACACTCTTGACCAACCCATCTCACTCAATTAAATCCCAGAGCTTTTTGACCAGAGCTTAAAAAGTAACTAGGGGAGAAGAAAGCAGGGTGACCGTACCCCTTTGGAAAGATTTGTTCCTTCTGCGGGGAAAGCCCGGTGCTTCCCTCTCTCCCCAGATCTGGAGGAATTGCCCACACAGTTTTGATTTGGTATTTCCCACCTCTTTCCCTCATTTCAAATCCTTAGGTTTGCCATACTTTCTGCACTGGAAACAAAGCCTTAAAATAAATTAGAGGAGAAAAGGAAAAGATAGCTCACTGATCCCCCAATTAGCATGGAGCACTTAAGCAGTCAGATCTTTGCATTTTAATTGTAATCACTCCAAACACAAAAAGCTGAAGTGACAAACCCCAGAGCTAATTCCCGCTGATTAAGTCACTCCCCAGTTCCCATTACAACATTTGTGTAGTTTCTGGTTTAATTCCTTGGCCTCTGGACACAGACAGCTGATAAAGGCAGTTCTTCAGCTTTACTGTCCTCCCTCCAGCTCAGTGTGCTTCACTGAGTCCTGCTCCCGAGCTGTGCCTGCATACCCAGGCTCTTCCCCTGGTCTGACCCCGGTCCTGGCACCTCGTGGTGCTGGGACAGCACTCAAAGCTGGCAGCATGGGGTGAGAAGCAGAGGAAAGCAAGGCAGGAGCCAATACAGTTCACAACGTCACTGAGTAACACAGGTTACCTGTGTAACACCACCTTCATTAAGGCGAAGTTAACTTAGGTGCGTTGCCCTGTCCCATAAAGCAATGAGCATCTCCAGGTGCTGAGATCCCACAGCCAACCTGAGCTGGTGCTCTGGTGTCTGACCACCTTCCCCATGGAAAATTTTTCCTTTTATCTAATGGAATGTCCTCTGTTGCAATTCTGCCTCTCATCCTATTACTATGAAAATTAATTAGGACCAAATTAAATCAGAGAGAGAGTACGCAGACCCAAGATGGGCTCTCAGTCCTCTGTGAAAAGCAGGGTACACGGCACAGCCTGAGCCTTGAGCACTGTGGGTTCACTCCAAGCATCAGAGTCAGGCTTCCTGGAGGTTTAGCTCCAGATCAAGATGTGTGTAGCTACGTACACTAACTGATACAACCCTCAGGAAGCAGCCTCTCCACAAGCTACCCCTTTACAGAATGGTCTCCTCTCTCCAGTACTGTGCAGAGGCACAGCATTGGGCCTCCTGAGGTGGTTGAAACAACCACCAGAAACAACCACCACACACCCCTTTACCACAACAGCTCTCCGCTTGGAGCTAAGGTGCTCTCCTTCCAGCCATAGATACCCGAGGTAAAAACAGGATGCAAACCAAAAATTATGGCATCTGTCACCACTTTAATTAACGTCACCAAAGCAACATTATGCAGAAGCATGTGTAGCAGGGGATTAATTAATTAATTGCACCAGAACGGTGCAGAAGGGGATGTGTGAAGAGAAAACCAAAAATAGAGCTGCATGCTCTTTGCCTTAGTATTCCTCCATTAGGTCCTAAAGATGCCAGAGGATGTCATCTCTGACATCTGAAGGTGCCAGGGGATGTATCAGAGCAGGATCAAGGTGTGGATCTACAGCTATGAGACCAGTAACGATCCGTGAAGGCCCTGACTGAGAAAGCCTGAACAGACATTGAAGAGAAAAAGAACTGGGAAAACTCTGCAAGATCAGAACAGAGGCTCGAAACATATTTATTAAAGAAGACAATAGAGAAGCAGATAGGAGGCGGGAATCTAATGAGATATTATATAGGGAACTCCTTGTGAAGAGGAGTTTGAAGGGTACAATGACTGTTACCCCCGAGCTCCATGACAGGACGTTGTTCCGGGGTAACCACGGCCCCTCTCATGGTTGCTGGCTTTTGAAGGACCCAGAGGACTGAAGGTCTGCCTGAACTCAGCTGGTCCCCATTATTCCTGTTGCTTCAGCACAGGAGCCAACATGAAATGTCAAGTTGGTCTTTTGAGCTCAGTAGCAATGAGGTGCTGCGACTGTTGTACAGAAGGGTTTTCTTTGCTTATTGTTGCTTTGTAAATTAGTTCTTTTAATCGAAGGCAGGAGTGTTCTTTACCTAAGAGCAATTCTTGGAAGCAGAAATGTAAGTAGATGTGAGGGCTCAGATCTCCTCAAGCACACATCCCTCTCAGGTCCTGCAGCCGGTTGGAGAGGGCCAGTGCAGCAGGGCTCATGCAGAAGCAAATTCGTCTCTCTGGTCATCACAAGAACAAGGGATGCACAGTGTCACCTCGGCTCTGCCAGTTCCTACTCTGCAGGTGTTCAACCTCACTCAGCATTACGCTTTGCCTGGTTTAATATGCATCCCAAACATATCCCCTTTCTGTAGAAGGGGTGGCTTGGGCTCTTCTTTTAGTACATTGTGTTCAAGAATATCAAAGCCCAAAACTGTGGATGATGCTGAAGTTTCATTTCTTCCTCTAAGTAGGGCTGTGCTCACACAAACACACTATTTTTTTGTCAGTCAAAGTAAAGAAGTGATTTTCACAGAAGGGTGGGAAAAGAGCGTATGGCTTTACACTGAATCAGTCATTTCATACAGAAGGCTTAATTCTTTTTTTAGCCCCATAGGAAGGAAAAGGAAGGAAAAAAAAAAAAGAAAAAAAAGAAGTCAGTGGCCCCAGTCTGTCTGTCTTTTCCTCCCTCCCTCCCTCCCTCGCTCCCTTCCTTCCTTCCTTCCTCCTGCAGTATTTTCCTCTTCTGGTAACTATGAATCTCTTCTTTATTTCATTCATACTCTTAGGAGCTTTTCTCTTCTTCATTTTTATTTCTCCTCTGTGTTTTGCTGCTCTGTAATGCATCCTGTCTTCTCCATTTGCCTTCTGGCTGAAACACTTAGCCAGCTGAGGTTTCCCCATCCTCAGGTTTTCCCCTCCTCCTTGAAAGCTTGCAGAAGTGCTGAGGCTGCAAGCTCAGTCCCCCCAGGATGGTGCGTGAAGCAGGTAGGGTTGCAGTCCTGGCACTGTGGGGGGAATCTCAGGTTAATTTGTGAAATTAACTTCAGGCTCAGCAGCTGCTGCTGCTGCTAGTACTTCAAGGGAGAAGGAAAATGCTGATGGTAACAGCTGCCTGTGTGATTTATGAGCAGTACAGAAACATCTAGCAAGCTCCAGAGAGCTGCATATGGAAGGGGATTTTCTTGTGAATGACCTTCTTTGAAAAAAAGTTACTTGGCACATTTGAGGGGAAATTACAAATGACTCCTTCAGCAGTGAGCAGTTTCATCTTTCTTTTGCCTGTGTGTGCATCAACCCCCTCCCTGCTCTAAGCAATCATGAGAAGGTGGTGATCTGAAGGGAAAGAAGCCTCTTCTGTAAAACACTGTTCACTCAACTCTAAAGTCTGTGAAGATGCTTTTCACTATCCCAACGTTTCTACATGACTTTGTCTAGGAAGATGGCATGGTGGCAAGTGGGTCAGTATGTGTGCGAAGACATAGGGAAGGAAGAAGATTGGTGAAACATCCTCTTCCCTTTTATCCTTGACGCCATTCTGTGGATAACTTTTTCATAGCATTAGGGTGACCCAGAGTGCCCAACAGCTTCCACCAATGCAGTACTCATATTATTATAATAGGTTTCTGTAGGAGTTTCCCCCTAACTCACACAGCAGACACCGTATCCTGCCTCCAAGGAAGTGCAGTGCTTCCCCCCACTCCAGCTGGACAGCTCTACCAGTAAATAAAGTGGGCTGATGTGGTAACAACTCTATCTCCTCTTCCCGCACCATCACTGGAGGGGAAGCAGGCTCTTCTCTGGAGCAGAATCCTTGTAAACTCCCTAGTGAGACCACAAACCCTCTCTGATTCTGCAGTGCACCAGTGGATACAGTACAGGGAATCTGGAGACCCGAATCTACTTTCTATTTTTCTTGTCTCTACCATTCTTGGGTGCTCCTTCTTGCTCTGCTTACATACTTCCCGGGGCATCCATGTGCTCCCGTAGTGTGAATCGTTATCACTGTTTCATAACTTGAAGCCAAGTAGAAACTTCATAAAAAAAAAAAAATGTAAAAATGAGTACTCAGACACTTCTCTGCCACTCTTGCTTCCACTGGATAACTTACAGACATTTCCTTGTCCAGCGAAGCTCACTAGAAGCATTGTTCAGAGAGTCCCAGATGCGAAAGTTAAATTCTGTGGTGTGTGTGCATGTGTGTGTGTGTGTAGACATATATGTATGTTGTAGTGGAAGGGACCTCAGGAGATTAGAATAGAATAGAATAGAATAGAATAGAATAGAATAGAATAGAATAGAATAGAATAGAATAGTTCAGTTGGAAGGGACCTTCAAAGATCATCTAGTCTAACTGCCTGACTACTTCAGGGCTAACCAAAAGATAAAGCGTATTAATGAGGGCATTGTCCAAATGCCTCTTGAATGTTGGCAGGCATTGGTTTGTACCTACAGGAATAGGTACAAAAATATTGTTGGACACATATTCAGTAGTTATTAGTTACTTGCCTTTTCAGTTCCCCAAAATCTTGTTTTTGACCTAATATTTTTTAACCTATAGTTTAAAAGCTATTACACGATTAATAAACATTTAATGGCAGATTCCTTTAATTTTTCTTCTGATAACAGGCTCCAGCAGTCACATCAGTGAGAGCTTGTCTCCATGACAGAAACTTATTTTTTGTTTTTTAATTGCAAACACAGTCCTGGATGTATTCCCATGAATCGAAGAACATGTTGTTGTGTTTTTTTTTTCTTTTTTTTTTTTTTTCCTTTTTGAAGGACTTAGAACTAGGCTCATGATTAATTCACCAAATTAAATTAAACCAGTTGGCAACTTTGATTTAAAGTTGGCTCATTTTCACTCATCTGACTTCAAAATGGCAGAATGGATTTTGCTCAAATTTTAGAGGAAAAAAGAAAAAAGAGCTTGCCTTTGGGAAAAGGAATGGAGACCAGAAATAGAAATATGAAATTGTAATAGTATTTCTGCATCCTCTTTGGTCATCCAATGTTAAGCAGAAGAACTGGCTCGCCAGAGGCTCTGCCTGCAGGTACACGGCAGGGGTGGGATGTCGTTGTCAGGTGATGATGTCCAGGTGCAGAACTGAGACACCGCAGCAATTCCTGCTCCAGCAGGAGTGCAACCAGCGCTGCTCTGCAGTGCTGACTTTGTGTCCCCTTCCTAAAAAGAGGCTCCAGTTGTACATGCAGCGTCTGTCTCTAAATTCAGAATTTTAACAAACTGGGCAGCAGCTCCTGTTGTGATCTTCACAGCTCCCTGAGGAGGGTGCTTCTCTGCATAGCAACTGAAAGAGGAATCCAGTTGAAAATGTACTCATCATTCACCAATAAACCCACAGAGTGAGAGAATATACAGTGTGAGGATGTGGGTGGGTGAGGATGGAGCTACCCTGTGGCACTGGGTACATGGTAGATGGGCCATCTCCAAGCGGTTCTGCTGAGGGCTCTGCATCATGCCACGAGGGGTTTGATTCCCACCAAGAAGCTGGCTTTTTCTGCATGGAGAGAGTTCTTTCCTGAGGGTCTGTACAGCAGAGATTTTGGACCAGGAGCATGAAAAGCGCAGCTTCATATCTGCTATATCTGCTGATACTGCTTCTTATTTCAGTGAATTATATTTTCTAATTGGTCATGCACGTTTACTTGACAAGATCTAAGAGAGTGGTGTGATGGATAAATCTGAACTTGTGTTGTCACCCAAGTGCAAATACAAGGGAAAGGTATGGGTAGATATTTTTCCATATAATGAATACAGGCTGAAGTTAGGCCCTTCCTTGATACAGTGCAATAAGCTTTAGGGAAGCTCATCTAAATACTGATTTAGGACCTGTAAGTACACAACATGAATGAGAGTGATATTTTACATACAGCTCATCAGAGTCAAATTTTCATTCCTAAAACTGAGGTGATCATACAAAACCAGTGTCAAGAACAGCTTATATAAACCACATTTTTTAACCAAGAGCTCCTCTGGAGGTTTATCTTATTTTATTTTATTTTATTTTATTTTATTTTATTTTATTTTATTTTATTTTTATTTTATTTTATTTTATTTTTATTTCATTTCATTTTTTTTTCTTTGGCCTAGAAGCCAAAGGTCCCAGACCTACCTGTTTGGGAGGTAACAGGTTCTCAGCTTCATGAAGGAGGAGCCTTCAGCCCCTCAGCAGGCACATCCTGGCATGCTGAGTTTCTTTTGCCTTGTGTTTGCAGCAGCCTGCCCAAGCAGACCCTGCAGCCACGGAAAAGGCCTGTCTCCCTACATAGCTCTTATGGTGTACGAAATGGAGTGACAGAGCTGGCTGTGGAAGGGTCCGTGAGCTATCTCCAGGCTGTTTGTAACTGAACAGCTCTGTTTGGGGGAAAAAATCCATGTGAGGGATTCAAGGTTGAATCCTCTGGCTGATAGTGCATTTCCCACGGGCTGGTGAGAGCACATGGAACAGTTAATATTTAAACTGTTGACACAGTGCCCGATTTAAACAGCTGCTTCAGCGTCACCCTCGTTTGGAGAAGTGTATTGTCTAGGGGAAAGCCGCATGATCTGAACAGCCAGCACAAAATGCCTAGGCTCCCTCAAACCACGTGGCTGGGCTGCAGCTGAGTCGTCTCAGCTCCTTCTCTCCAGGCAGAGAGACTTCCAAGGGTTTTTCAGCACAGAGTCTATTAGATTAAATTTCACAAGGCAACGGGCTGGACAACATTTGTGGGTTTTTCTTATTTTTTCCTCCAAAAATCTACAGCTTTCCAAAAACTGTAAGAAAAGTGAAATCATGGTATTATCCACAGTACATGGTATTATCAGAACTGATCTTGAGGATTTCTTCTTTCCAACAGAAAGAGAATTTCCAGAATAAACCAGTCTGAACATGCTATTAATGTTTTTAAAAACCTTGGGTATACTATTGCACAACTTAAATGCCCAAACCATTGACAAGTCAGAGGAACTTGGCTGTTTTAATCACATAATGGCTTTAGAAAATGTGGAGCTCTACCATTATTTGCATGTTTCATAGGTTTATTAGCACCATTAATGCTAACAATATCCCTGGTGTTAGCAACAGAAGTCCTTTCACTACCCATAACAGAGGTAGACAGGTATTTAATTTAATGGCGTGTTTGTTGCTGCAAACCTATCTTATCTGGGCTTCCAGGAAGGCTGGGTATATACTGGTGCTGCTTACTAAGGATATGGATTAACAAAGTAAAATTACTGAAATTCTAATTTGGACAAAATATTCCTTATAACAGGATAGAGGATAGTTATCTTGGGCAGTTCTGACCCCTGAAGACTGCCTATGGATGTGAAGGGGTTATTAGTATCTTCTCCTGAACTACAACTGGAAGTAATCATTAAAGCCTTTTCCCTGTTGCAGTATGAGATCTTGCCATGGAAACCCAAGGTACAATAGATTAAACAGAACAGAACAGGAAGGCAAGGTGAGATTAACAGGGCTAAAATCTCACTTCAAATTAAATGAGACAGGAAGATGAAGTAGCTTTTCCAGTAGCTAAACATATACACAGTTATCTCTTTAATAAAATGAAGGCAGGAGGAAAAAGAACATCACAGAAGCTCTCAGGAGTGGCAGATTAGCAGGAACTGTAACACCATCACAGCTCAAAAGGATTTCTATTGTGCTGCTTCCCTCTGCCTTATTCTCCCATTACTTAAGCATAAACACTGCAGACTCTATCCACTTGTTATTTTCTCTTTCAAATATATTGGGTAGTTAGCTTTTACTTTTCCTACTGGGTGGGCAAATTCTCTTTAGTTTGAGCCACTCATCTCTGATTTTGGTGAACAAACCACGAAGGGCTGAGCCCCTCAAGTGTTTGGACACCCAAGACTGAGGATTGGATGTCTAGCTCGTGTCTGGCTTCAAAAAGCTTCAGCTTTAAGCAAATATGGGGACAGCGGGAAGGAAATCCAAGAAGAGAAGGGGGCAGAGGGGCACGAGGAAACACGTGGGTGCTGGTAGAGCCAGAGTCAGGGCCACCCCACCACCACGGCTGTGCTAGGAAAGGGCAGCCTCCCAGCTCAGCAGGGCTTCACAAGAACTGTCCTCAAGGCATGTGAGAGCTCTAGAAGTTGAATTGTCACATGTGAAGAAAATAAGGTAATGCTTTTATGTTATGTGGACTTTGGACTCAGTGAAAAAAAGACACAATGGCAAAAAAGAAACCTTCTTCCCCGTTACCTGCCAAAAATCATTGAGTCAGTTTGCTGAATGGCAGTAGTGAGCTTCGACTGAAGCTGTCCTCTCACAAAGTTGGTAATTCATTGTCAGCTCATTCTTACAGAGTCTGGAACTAATCTGATTTAACTAATTGTTCCTGGGGGTGTTTAAGGAAAGGTTGAATGGTTTAGTGGGTAATATTGGTGGTAGGGGGACAGGTGGACTAGATGATCTTGGAGCTCTTTTCCAGCCTTAATGATTCTATGATTCTATGATTGGGATTGGAGAGGGAAAAAAGGACTGGATTTCACATGTTCAGTGTTGAATCCAGCTCCTAACATGACTTTTTTTCCTGACTTCTCATCCTCCGAATTCTCATCACTCTGATCCCACTGGCAGTAGGTCTTGGCTGAGAAGAAATACAGGCACCTGAATGCCCAGCTGGAGAATGTAATTTTTTCAATTTTCCTCCCTTCTTGACAGTGGAAAAGCACTGTCTCTCTGCCTCAGGGGATCAAGGATGTTTCTACCAGCAGGAAGGACACTTGCAGCACCAGCAGAACCACCAGCATCCCTACAGTATTCACTTCCCTGTATTTTTACTCCTCAGCTGTATGCTTGCAGTGCAAAGCCACAGAGGTGCAGAGCAGACCGACCTGTGAGGAACGCAGCCTGGATGGAGCATGGACACCTGGTGCAGCTGTAGCAAGGGAATGTGGGGTGGCAACATCATTGTGCACCACAAGGAAGCAGGCATTCAAAGCCAGCTACCTTCTTTCACCCATGGTCACAGCTGACCACGCATCCCCCCTCCGCAGTGGCAAGGTCCAGAAATACTTGAGTACTTCCTTTGCTTGTGGAAATAGGGCTTAAGAGCCTTTGAAATTGTAATCTATGATTTTTGCTCCTCAAAATCATGGTAAGTTACTCACCTCATGGTGGAAAAATAAGACTGAGGTTTTATTTTAATTTTCCCCTCTGCTCTAGGCAATATCATAGAGCTTGTGTGCATCCCAGCTCTTGGTGCAACCCAGCAGGACACCTGCGTATGCAGAAAACTTTAAGTCTTAGCAATATACGCACACCTTTGGACATACATATTAAATGACATCATAACAGTTATGTTGCACAGTTCAGGACAAGTTTGAGAGCTCTGGATGGTAAGGTTGTTTGCTTTTCAGAGATCAGTACTGCAGATTTGGCCTAAAGACAGTGCCTTGAAAATGGACATCTCTTACATTCAAATCAGCAGAAAAAAAAGTTGACTGTTTCTCCTTTAAAGATTGTATTTTATATATGTTACTTTTGTTCTGGGTAGGAAAAAAGAAAGCAAACCCAAAAGCCCAAGAAAGATTCCTAACCAATTGATAATTAACAGCTTTCAAGTACATTTTATGTCCACATACATCATTTGTTAAAAAATGAAATATCTTTAGTGTTTTAACACTTTTTGTCAAAAAGAAAAAAAAAAAAAAAAGAAAAAGAAGAAATTAATGTACACGTTACATTAGTTTGGCACTGGTATGGACCATTTTTAAAAACATTTGTTGTTAATATTTATAATGGTTTGTACAAAATTGTAAACTATTTTCAAGTTTGTTTTTACTTTTGTTCATCATTGCCTTTCAAAAACTGTCATTGCAGGAACAGAAATAACCCAAACTAAACCCCAAAATAAAAGCAAGGCAACTCTCCTTGCCCCTGCCTATCCTTCTCCCTGCCCTCCTGCCCACTTTCTCTGCAAGAAGATGGAAGGAGACAGTTTTTGAAAGCACCCGGCAGTAATTGGTGAGCACGCCCATCCTGGGAGCCCTCCCATGGCACGGTGTGGGCTCCAGCTCCCCTCTGACTGACACAGGACAGCTCTGAGAGCAGAGTGCCACCCACCAATCACACCTTCCCACCTCTAGAGTAGACAAAGATGGCTCTTTAGGTCATTTTATTTTATTTCTTTGTTGTTTTTTCCCTTTTTTTTCTTTTTCCCCCTTTTTTTTTACAAAAATTTCTACATCTAAATCACTTTGCTAGAAACATTATTTTCTTTCCTTTTTTACATTACTTAAAGCAGAATCTGCTTTTGTGAAAAAAGACAAGGATCAAGGTCTTATTTCATGCAGAAAATGCAAATTAAAGATCATAAAAATGGGTGTTCTGTTTTTTTTTTCATTGTTGCTTTTTTTTTTCTTTTCTTTTTTTTTTTTTTTTGTAACGCTGTACAGGATGCAACGCAGCCACTCAGAGTATGTCAAGATGGTTCACAGCAGTCCCTTTAATAATATATCGACATTGCCATTGATCTCCCTTTCTGTTGTCATTGTTGTTCAGTTAGGTTTTGTTTGAAATTCTGGCCACATAAGATGTCCCCAGTTAGAGAAGACATTGCCGCTTCTTCATCTTTGAAGGGAAGATGGATGAGTGGAGTTTGAGAGGATGATACATTGCCATTAATGGTCTACATTTTCCTGGGAAGGATGCCCCAGACTTAGAGGTCTAATCTTGTTTGCTTTCATACCTCTTGGCATAACAATCCTTTGGGTGAGCACATTGCAAGTGGGCATTTGTCCTTCAGAAACAAGTTTCACTTCTGGAAGGGGATGTGATTTCACACAAGGACACAATATTATGACATGCCAGGCAATGGAAAGAAAAAATACTGTAGACCAGACAATGGTCATGCCACCAAGGTCACATATACTTGCCAAACGGTGATACTTTTCTGGTAATTCTCGAGGCCCTCCTTTATTTACATTTTTTTTTCCATTTTCTTCTCCAGCATCTAGATATTCATCTTCCCAGGTGTTCAAAACTCTTCTCTGTGACATCTGCTGAACCTTTCTAGGGGGTTTTTCACTAAAGATCATCTCTTTTGGTCTGTCAAGCACATAGGCCCCAGCCCTGTGAATATGTTGGATCCATGCATGGTTTTAAGCAGATGAGCAGTCATCAGAACTGCTCCTCTGCTCAGAAGTGAGCACAGGATTGGGCTTTGCTGGACTGGGGCACGGTGTGGGTTGAGTCCTACCCTGTTCCTCTGCTTTGCCCATTTCTTTTTTGCCTCAGTGCAATTGAAATGGGAGAGGGAAAAGACTGGGGCAACCTCACCCCCCATTCCCAAACATTTTCTTCAACATCACCTAGTCTTGACCTGAAACTCTTTCTGCCCAGTCTCCCGCTTTAAGAGGCCCTGGGACATGTCTCCCCTCTCTCTGCTTCCAAATTTGTAGGGCACGAGGCTGGTGAGATCTTTAATGACCTGGAAGCTGCATTAGCAAAGGACAAATTTCTGTTTAAAGCATCCATAATGGGTCCCCAGGTGTCCATGAGGCAGGTGGTACAATGCTCCCCAGAACTTTGGGTCCTCTAGGCCACCACCTTTGGAGAAATAAAGTTAACCATTGCCGCCTACACCAGCACAATCTCTCTCACAAGGTGTGCCTCCTCTTTGGACTCCTGCCTGACATGTCATGATATTGTGTGACAGTCACCATTGCAGCGAGGAGTCACCGCTGAGCCCCTCCAGTCTCGCTGGGAACGGCCATTTTGCCTCAGCAAGGCTTGGTGCTGCAGCGCCACAGGCCTCACAGCCCTTGGCACAGCCAGGGGGTGGTGGTGTGAAAGGAGAAATCAACCAAATCCACCATCCCCTGTCAGCAAACATAAAAACAACAATTTAAGGACTAAGTGGGGTCAAGTGAGTCCCTCCCAGTGTGGGGCAGGGCATGTGTCGGGGCAGGGCATGTGTCAGGGCGGTTCCTTCCTCTGCAGAGACAAGTGGAGGTTAGCCATGGAGAGAAATGCCTCTGCCAGCCTGAGCCAGTGCCTTCCTCATGCTGAAAAGCAGGACATTGACCATCTCAATCCCCACAAGCTATCGGCATGACACCAAAGGCAACCACATTTTCCTTCCTTGCTGGCCTGGCATCTCCCAGACTGTTTGTCCCCAAGTCCTCCCCTCTGGGCTTAGCAGTACCTGGGCTTTCTGTGCAGCTGGGCAGCATGAGCCATATGACAGCCTGCCCAGAGAAGCACACTGAGTCAAAAGACACATTCAGAGGGGTGAGAAAGTCAGGGAAAAGATCTCCACACTCCTGCCTGGATACTCTATTCACAGGATGACCATTGAGGTCCCCAAATAAAACCTGGACCCAGCATTTGAATATGGCAATCAGCCTTTACAGAAGGCAAAACAATACCATCTTCTGTTTAAGACACATTGGAGGAGAAATCATCACCCTCTTCATAAAATACTACTTTCCACTCTGCTATCTCATCCTTTCTAGGGGAAAAGTCTGCTGGTATGAATGCCAGGCTCAGCATGTGCAAATGATAAAATGTGCACCCCTGCATCATAAATGGGGCTACCATCTCTCATCTCTCCATTTTGTCAGACATATTCAGTAATAGTAAGTTCATTCTACCTCTGGCATTGACAAGTTTTGGGTATTTTAGATGGGAGTGGGCAGCCCACAGCCCAGAGCTGAGAACGGATGTGGAATGGCAGGTTCAGTGTCTCTAGATGGGATGATGACAGCATAATCTTCTTGGCTGGAGCAATTTTTTTTTTTTTTTTTTCCCCAGGGCTTTCTAGTCTAGAGCACAATGGGGTGCAGAAACTCATGCTCACACATCTCCTTCCTATTTTGTCCTTGCGTACCCACCAGTCCTGCCTGGGCTGCTCAAGGCTGAGTCCGGGTTGTGTGGCCTGCCCCGTACTGATGCACTCTAGCTGGAGTGGCAGCTACAGTGGAGAGAAGCCTTACTGCTGAAGAATGGCCGTTCCTAAGAGGACTGAGACTTCCCTCTGGTCTGACTTCCGTGCAAAGATTTTTCTTTTATCCTCGCTGCAATAATACAAACAATACAACATTTATGGGCTGCAGAAACCACACTTCTGCCCCATGGAGGCAAGACTGTTCTCTGCTTTTCCAAAGCACTAAGCTTCAGATAAAACAGATAAGCAGTTTGTCATTTTTTTTCTTTTTTTGTCACCTTTGACACTCCTCCCAGTCCAGGCAAAGATGGACTATAATACAGAGGTTTACCAATAGGTCTCAGACCCACCACCATTATCATCCATTGCATTTCCCTATCACTCATTTCTGCTAACTTGAAACTGCACGGAAACCAGGTGTACCTCAGTCCAAATTCAATCAATGCCCTACACAAATGCCCACTCATTTGTACTTCTGACCTTCTGTACTTCTTCTGCTGAGAAATTTGTCTCTGCAAGGCCAATGGCCACTAAAACAGATAGCTATGCTTAATGCAAGGTCCCTGCTTTGTATTATCTCTTCCAAACCCATCCTTCACCATCTCTTCCCAAACAGCTGGGAACCCACAGGCAAAGGCCTATTGAATTGCAAAGGGTCTTAAGATAAATCTTTCAACTTCAAGGGTTTCCTTGGTAACTCTTCTGAGCAGCTGGGCATTTCCCAGCTCTTGTCACCCTACACTAAGTCACAAGGCAGAAAGCAGCAGCAGCAACATTTTCTCCAAGACTGTTCAGGCTCATACTGCCTTCACTCCACCTGCATTACTTCATTATGCAAGTGATACCTGATATCATCCTCACCCCTTCGCTACTACATCCCAGGATACAGTAAGGCATAGTGCAGTTTGGCTCTCCGGGAAGAGACCATATGTGCAAGAGATTAGGGTCTAATACACAGCCTCCTCCCATTGGCCTCAGGGATGGTGAGATCAAACACTGAAAAGTTACTTACATACCATCACTTCCACCTCTACTGCCCACCTCTTCTTTACTACACTCGGAGGTGGATCAGGGCACCAGCCGTAAGGTCACCATCCCAGCAGCAGGCTGCACCTCTGTGCAGGCACAGGCACAGGTTTGCCCTCCAACCCCTGTGGGAAAAGTCTGGGGAAATGCGTTATCATACCAGCCTGGAGGACAGTGCTTCTTTATTACACTTGTCACCTTTCAGCTGTTCTTTACTTCTGAATGTACAGAACCATTTTTATTTGGTTTACATCAAGACATTAGAAATAAAACATATATTTTCTTTAAAATAAAAAAGACACCCCGAAACAAAAAAAAAGCAAAAAAAAAAGAGCAAAAAACAAAAAACAAACAAAATAAAAACCAAGCCCCAACACTATATACATCTTCTCCTTCCCAGTCTCTGCTCCTCTCCCTCCCTCCCTCCCTTCCTCCCTCACTCCCACCCTTCCTCCCTCCCTCCCAGCATCTGCGTTAGGTCCTGCTTCCAACACATAGATTTCACATCTCTTGCCTGACCCATACCCCGACCCAATTTCCATGCCTATTGTAAAGACATCCCACCCTGCTTGGTAAGCCCAGTCTCATTTCCAACAAAGCATTTGGTAACCTGCATGGCATTTCTTGCCCGGTTCTCCCTTATCTCTGACACCAGGGCAGAGCTTGGCCGCTGTCCCAGCTTGGGATGGCGGTAGCTCTCCTGCATATCCCAGCCCAGCTCCTGCAACATTGTCCAGATGCAAATGATTGTCCCTGCCTAAAGGGACTGAGCTCTTTCTGACAGCAGAGCACCATGAGTCTCTGGCTCCTTTCCCAGTTCCTGCCCTCACCATCTCCCAGAGTCTGCGGTCCGTGCCCACCAGGGACTGCTGCCATGGCTGGGTTTCCTTGAGTGCTGCCTGCAGCTGCACCCAGCCTGTCTGGCTCACTACACGTCCCCGGTTTCCAGTGCTCTAATCCTTTCAAACCTTTTGTATTGCACATGTATTTTCACTACCTCTCTCCTATTCAACTCTGCTTCTGCGGTTACAGCTCTCTCCCACCAGCCACCTCTTCCTCATCCCATCCATTCCTTCAGGATTTCAGCAAACACCTTTCCTAAAGCCACTGTCCTTTGGTCTGCAGCTCCAGAGGTTTCGCTTCTGCCTGATACAGCTCAGAGATTTAAAACCCCTTCCCCCTCTCCACAAAAAGGCAAACAAAACCAACTCCCTCCCCCACCCCTTATCTCCTCATACCAGGGCCTCTGGAGCAGATCTGGTCAAACAGACTGGCCCAATCAGTTCCCCGCATGGCTCTGTTTCTGGGAAGTGGATGTGCTGTCCATTGGACAGAGGAAGTGCCAAGCCTTGGCAGGTTCCCTACTTATTTGCAAGACATAAGCTGCTGGCATGGTGTCAGATGTGCATGCAAGAAAGCTGGATGCCAGTTAAGACCTATAGTCCTGTTTGTTTCATGCACTGTGAACTTATCCTATATACACTACGGGCTGGTTTATGCTTGAAGACATGAATATAAAGGTATACATTTTCCTTTTACCTTAGTAACCAAAGCTTTACTTTCACCCATGGAATAGCAGGGGTTTGCTACCAGGGCTCTTATTTTCCTCTTCTGCTCTTTCTCTCTTTCTCTCTTCAGTTCTTAATTCTCAAGGTGAAGGGGGGATAGGAGAGGGACAGGTAGGATTACAGTCCCAAGGTCCTAGTTCCTAAAGGTCCCTGAGTGACAGCACTATACAGTATCAGAAAATGAAGCGATAGAGTTATGTTGGCCATGTATATCCTGAGAGAGATTTCATTTCTGTTTCTCCCCTTCTTTCTCCTCCTCCACATGCCTACCTTAGGCTGCTATGCATGGGAAAGGTGCAGAACGTTCTCCAGACCAGCTCCCTCAGGCAGCCTGGTGCTTCCATCATGCTCATGTTAAAGTCTTTGCCCAAACACCAAGACCCTGCAAGCAGCAGCCCTGTCCCAAGCTGCAAACAAACCGAGCTCCACTCAGAATTGCCTCTTGCACCACTCCAGCAAAAGCCAGAAGCAGCTCCTCTGCAGAACAGCGCTCACACTCTTTCCTCCCCACTGCTCTCCCTTCATGAAGCAAAGGTGGACAGCAGCAGGCACATGAGTGCAGAGTGGAAATCTCCTCCAACTTTCCAATAACAAGAGCTTTGTACCCACTGCATTAGAGGCTCCTGCCTTTCCTTTCCTCATGCTTGTGGTGGCTTGAAACCTCTCAGCCTTGTTTGATCAAACCTCATTTTTTTTTATCCACTGTCTCCTTTCTGGATCACTGGACCTTAAAGCAACACACGGGTTTGTTGCCTATCTTAGGGGTGGACACATAGCTATGGAGGGGGAAAATGGAGGTGCCACCTAGGTCCTGGAGGAGGGCATGTCTAAAGGCCTTCAGCATTCTTCCCTCATCCAGGACCACATTTTCTATTACTCATCTGACTTACAGGACTCAGTTGTTCTCCAAGCATCCTGCTCTGTCACCAGAAATTATAAGGCAGTTCCTGAACTGTGAAAAGTCCTGACCGCACACTCTTTGGCAAAGATTATTGTGTAGGACCAAATAGTCCAGATGTCTGGATATACTAAGACTGACTCTATGAAGTAAAACTGGCCTGGCAATGACAGGTCAGAAACATTCAAAGAGAGAAACTAGGATGACTCCTGATAAGAAAGAGAACCCAGCCAACAGAGAACCGAGGCAATAGCAAAGGAGCCTGGCTTCGAATCCCAGCAGGTGAAGAAATCAGCTGAGCAGTGCTTTTTCCCTGGAAAGCTTTTGGATTGTCACTATGAAATTCTGGGCTCAATCTCTGATTGAAGCCTCAAAGAGTAAACACAGACACCCCTGTGCCTGATCTCCAGCTGCTGGAGGCCTTGGGCTATACCTGCATGGCTGGATGGGTCTGTAAGTGGCTGGCAGGAGCCCCCTTCCCTGTAGGGCTCTGCGCCCAAGCAGCAAAGAGCATAGGTGGGCTTTGCTTCACATCTGTGTGCCACTGCTGGCCTTTGGGACCAGCTGAGAGAGCTCTCAGGTGCCTAACTCCTGCCACAGATTTGTCAGGTTTCTACTACAGCTGTCATATTACTGGAGTTCCTGAGTCATCTCCCTCAGCTTCATCATTTCTTACCATGTAGCCATTTGTTCTCCCTCCAGTCTTAACAGGCTTCTTACAACTGCCTCTTTTTTTTTTTTTTCCTTCTGTCATTCTGACCACCCTTTACACTGCAATCACATATATAAAGGATAAGTGTTTAGATATTTTATTTAATGACCAATCAGCTGGTTAGATTCCCCTTAAAAATGAAACCTGCTGCTAGACAGCCTCCATCTGGCATGCGTATATCCACCTACGTTATACTGTTGATGTCATAAAATACAACTTTATGACTTCCATTAAAAGTTTTAAAAGCCATTTTCAAATTAAACCCCACTTGAAAGTGTAACTTTCTTCTCTGGCCAACCTTTAAATTCCTACATATCAGGCAGACAAAACTACCTGATTCGGCACTAGTTCTATGATCTAGCTCTGTTCACTTTTCACTCTTATTCCTATACAGACCCATGTCAACAATAAACTGCAACCACATTGGGAAAACCCAATTTCAACAGTATCAGTCAAATGTGGAAACCAGCAAGAGACTGTTCTGCAGGGCAGCTAGGAATCTAAGCCTGATTTAAGAGTTGTGCTAAAACCTTGGTGAGTCCAGGGAGGCCTGGACTAAATGTGTGCATGCATGAACATGACAAAAGGAGACAGAGATTGGGGATGACTGAGAAGAATGGATGCTCTACACTTATGTTTAGGATTCTACCAGTAGAAAATGCATAAAACACATTACTGATATAAAAATAACAATACTTATTACTCTGATGAGCCCTGATCCTACTTCATCCAAGTCAAGACAAAACTTTCCATGACTTCAGTGTTACTAGGTCAGGTCTATAGTGATTCACATTTTCATAGCACTGTACAGACATAAATTAGTAAATGAGAAACTGTGCATGAGATGCATCTGTCATCTCAAAAACAGGAGTTTCCCTGGTCTCAGAGGATCACTCTGCTCTCCCAAACAATGGGATCTAAGAAAAAAGGAAGAGAATGCTTGCAGGAAAATAAAGGGATGTTTGGATTCAAGGCCATGTGTTTGTGTCTGTGTGTCTGGCATGTAAAAACCTCTATCGGGTAAGAAAAAGGTTCTCATCATTACTCCAGGAATGGCAGAATGACCCTAAGGTTAAAGTTTTGCACTTGTGAATTTATTATATTCATGGCTTTTATTAACATTATAAGGGAGATTATCAATCATCAGTGATTGCCAAAGTGGCCAATAATTCAGTGATTTTCTGAAAGTCACTGGCTCCTTTGGAAAAAAAGTTGACCTTGCCATCCAAGGCCAAGTTACCCTTCTGTACCTTAATAACGTGCGTGTGGATGTAAGCTGCTACAGACTTAGGGGCTTCCACAAGCACTGACAAGCTCAGCATTTTCATTGCAACCTTCAGCCTGCCCAGTTTTTGAAGACCATTGTCTTCCAGAGGGATGATGCTCCACAGAACTCTACTGCATCCTCAGTTGCATCTTTTGCAGGAAGGAACACAGGGTCCTCTTCTCTACACTCCGCATGTTTTAACAGACACAAAGCAAGGCCAGATAGAAGCAGTACACATCAGAGGGTGCCAGCCCACTATTTGCTTCTGAAGTTCTTAGGAAAGGGAATAGTTATCATTTCTGGATTTTTTTCATCCTGAAGCACAACGAGTTAAACAATGTACACCCCTTCCTGCACCTTGCTGTAGGCTATGGTTACTTGGTGGACTGGAGTGTGAAGTCCCTTGTCTGGCAAAAAGAGCAGGTAGAGGGGGGAAATGGCTGAGTTTTCAGAGTCCTGTAACTGCTTTTCTCCCAAAATTCAGTAAGAAAGATGCAGATTGGAAATGATTAGGAACAAGCCCTCATTTCAGGACTAAATCAGTTTAGATCAGATGCCAGCAGTGGACAATGGCGCCATCCCATTGCTGATCCACAAAGCCCTCTCTCTCCTCAGCAAGTATATTTGCACAATCTACTGTCCCCAGCCCTATTTCTCTAGTACAAGCTGGGATTCCAACCTCCAACCTCACAAAGTTGCAATGAGCAAACAAAACCCTGCTATTCCCCCCAAAACACTGCCAGTTAAATGTCATCTGAGTTCTCTTTCTACAAAAGACATTACAAAACCCCCCTCCCCAGCTCCCCACCCCAGAAAACATGCTTGCACACACACATCCATATCTACATTCACACGCGCACACACACACAGATGCGCCACACACACCCCCACACCCATTCACACAGGAAAAACATCTTGCAGACTCCTGAAGGTGGAAAAAGGCAACTTGCAAATGTGCCTTTGCTTTTGATAAGCTCCCTCCTCCCACCCCCCTATGCCCCCACATTGCCCCTTCCCTCCCAAATAATTGCCCTGTCCTCCCCCCTTCCCAGCTCTTCCAAAATAAATATTCTTTTTATTTGTTGGTTTAAAAGATTCTTTTAGGCTTGTAAGCAAGAGAGAGGGAGAGAGAAAAAGAAAAGAGAAATCTCATAGCATGAGAATGAAACACCACTATCTCATGAATCCATGAAGGAATAAACATGAAGGGGTTAAGAACAGCGACAGAAGAAAGATTAAAAAAATATAATAATACTGAGAAGAGAAAGATGAAATTCAGTAGTGAAATGGAAGTGAGGATAGCGCATTAGTGAGCACAGCCGAAGATAACCTATCCCCCCCACCAGTTTTTGACTCAATTTCTTTAAATCTCCCTCCCCCCCTATTTAAAACTTTTCTTTTTTTTGTTGTTGTTGTTTTTTCTTTTTTTTCTTTTTATGTCTTTTTTTCTTTTTTTTCCTTTTTTTTTTCTTTTCATTTTTTTCATTTTTTTTTCTTTTTTCTTTTTTACAATGATTTAAGTCCTTCAGCAGGAAACCAAAATCAAGACAAACGCATCCCTCCCTGAAACCAAATCCCCTCCCATATACTCTTCTCTCCCTTATCCCCCCCAACACTCCGTGGTTCTACATGTGCTGAAAAGAGAAGAGTAAGCTTAGAATAAATCTAATGAATCAAAGGAATAAATGATAATGATAGTAAAGAGTAAAACCCAAACCCAAAAGACCACAACACTCCTGTGTTGTCATTGTCTGAGTGTCTGTCCCTATCTCTCTTGGAGGCTGCAGGCATCAATTTACATAGTACAACCAGTAAACAAGGTTGAAGAATCCAAAGGTGATTGGAAAAATGATTCGTGACCACTTGTCAATGGTGCTGACATCTGTCAGGTCTGGGATTTTGAGCTTCAGCTTAGATGACCGCCGGCGGAGACGGCAGTTGGCACGGTTGCGGGCTGCGGCATGGTGGGTCAGCGGGACGTGGCGGTCCAGGGTTGGGTGGTGACCAAATCCATCCCGAGAGGCCAGCTGCTTGCGGAATTGGATTCCTGAGCCTTCAAAGGACATGACAGAGTTTCGAGAGTCACCGACACTGCTCATCATGTCCGTGGCCAGCAGCTCGTTGTTCATCTCCAGAGTGCTGAGGAGGATGTTACCGTAAGGGTCAACCTAGAACAGGGAAGACAAAGAGAAAGGTAGCAAAGTTGTCCCGTGCACGGTGTGCACATGACTATGCCACCGGGGATGATTTTGAACAGTTTTCTGGGTACCAGCACTGCTGGTTGGATTAACAGTGGGCTCTGAACCTGGACTTCTGCATTTGCAAAGGTTTTCCATCGATGCTGGTTGCCCACAGGCTGGAGCCTGTGCTTGCAGCAAACTTGTGAGTGGGGCAATGTGATTTTGCCAGCAGATTAGGACCAAAAGCCACAGGGGTGCTCTGGGCTAGACCTGTCCTTGTAAGAGGATGGTCCTGATGAGATTGGCTTGAGGATGATGACCAAATGATCAAGGAGAAAAAAGTCCCAGTAATCATTGGGAAGATGTCTCTCTAGGCATCTGTCTGTAGACTTCAGTGGATCTGTGTTAACAAGACAAGGGAACTGAAGTTTTTCTCTCATGATGAGGAGAAAGGCTGCACCACAGCTCACCCAGGACTGAATGAGCAGTGGAGAGACCGAATTCTCCTGCCACAATGAAAGAAGGGGACAAACCTGCTCTCTCACCCTCTTCTCTTCATAACGGTGGCGCTCATTGTTAGCCTTGCTGATCCGTTCACTCTGTTTCTTCTGCTGCCGGGGGCCTCGCCCAAAGAATATGTAGTTGACAAAAGCGTACTCCAGGAGTGCCAGGAACACGAAGACAAAGCAACCCATGAGATAAACATCGATAGCCTTGACATAAGGAATCTTGGGGAGAGTCTCTCGCAGGTGGGTGTTGATGGTAGTCATTGTAAGTACCGTGGTGACCCCTGTAAGGAGAGGGTAGGTGTTCTGTTACCAAGGTGGGGTGGTTTCCTTAAATGCCCATCTCAGTTTCCCCATCCCTCCTCCCAGCTGGACGGAACCTCAGAAAGGTTGGAAGCAGCACAATTGGGAAGAAAATTACCATTATTCTAAGCCCAGCTGCCTAATGCAGAAAATAAAAATAAAAAACACAACATCAATAGTGGGAGAAAATGTTGAAGCTGAGTATCATCAGAACAATGTGGATCAACATTCTCTGGACCTCAGCTTTCCAAGTGCTCCCTGATTGTCCTTCTTTTACTCACTGTGATAGGAAATACACAGTTTTTCTCTTAGTCTCTCACTCTTCTCCCTGTTTTCTACTTCATGAACTCATTAGGCTTCCCTGGGCACTACTGAATGCCTCAGTATCCTTGACATGAATTTTTAATCTGCTTTGTCTTTCCAGTGCCATGAATATGACAAAGAGAGAAAGGATTCCTACTACATGGCTCTCCTTTTACCTGCCTGATGGGCTTCTGTCCACATCCTTGGCCCTATAAATTCGCACCTTCCTGTCACCAGCTTTACCTCTCACTACTTCAGTTATCTGTACAAACTCCTCTCATGTTTTCCTTTTTAGGCCTAGTTATATTTCCTGCATCTTAAACAAACATAGTCTTCAGTCCACAGAAGACTAAACAGAAGGGATATATGACAACAGTCTTTCAATATCCAGAAGGTTTGCGCAAAAAAAAAAAAAAAAAAGGGGGGGGGAGGGGGGTGGAATAGAATGTTCTCTGTGTCTACCAAAACTAGACAAATTGTATTGGAGACCTAGGATAGAGGCAAAGAAGAGATTTTTGACTGTATGAAGAGGCAAATCTGGAGGTAAAGTACCCAGAGGTGATTGCAGATTCTCCTTCTTTGGAGCTTTTTTAGGACAAGTTAGATAGAGAGCTGTCAGGAATGTCTTAGCGAGAGCTGTTCCAGTTCTAATCTATGATGTTTTTCTTCTGTCTTCTCCTTTGAATCCAGATGTCAGCAGAAATTCAACAGCTGTGCATCTCGTGTCCACCCTTCTGCTTATACTCTCACTGTGCCAGCAATGTCTGGCATGATCTCTTTTTCTTCTCTCACTGATTATACTCTTGTCATTGCAACTTACCTTTTTAATTTACCATGTTCTTCCTGTCCCCTTCCTGCTCCAGACTTTCCAAACAAGTACAGCCAAATCATCTCTTTATGTGTCTTTGTACAAACCACGCTTCCTCTGAGTCTTCACAAACTCTCTCTTCTTCTAGAGCTAATTTAAACCCTCAAATTTCTCTGTAAGACCCAGCCTCTATCTGTGCTTCATTGCTTCTCTGAGTCCTAACCCCCCCCCCCAGCTGAAATTCTTCTCCCTCCTTGGCTCTCTTATTTCCTCTGAACTTTCTATCGTGTTGCACAGCCCCATTCTCATATGCCAGCCAACCCCCTTTTCTCCTGTTCCTTCTTCAAAATCCTCATCTGCAATCCACCCCCACTTCCCTTCTGTTGCTTAAAAGATCTCTTTTTTTCTTCCTCTCGTAGGAAAACATCTCTATTTAGGGGAACATATGCTTAAGAAAAACTTGGACTTTACTGTCCCACGTTTGACTTGGTTAAGAAGGTCTTCAGCTACAAGAAAGTGTCTGTATGGGGCCTAAAATATCACAAAAATGTGTAATGCTACTTTATTTTCTTAAACGTTTAGCCATTCACTCACTATACTTACTGCGTTTTGGCCATCCACTCTCAGCAAGTACCATCTAACTAAACTGCTCCCAGCACACCTGTTGGCCAAGAGGTGCCCAGACTTCGCTACTTCAGAAAACAAGTACAAACTAGAGTGAGGGAACTGGTGGGTTCATAGCATGTCACAATCTCACATGTCTGAGAAGCTGTGACCATTTATGCCTGAACTTGCACCTACAGAAATCTATAATGTAAGTTTTACTGACTCAAACTTAGGAGATAATATTTCTGAACAAAAGAAGTCACACTTCAGGATGAAAACTTCCAGTTTGTTCTCAGAAGAAATGTTCTTCGTTTGGGATGACAGCTTGTTTCGCTGCTACCTCATCAAGAAAAAAGTATTTTCTTTCTTAGAGCTGCCCTGTCTGATTTCCCTCAAAAAAACACCTTCTTCAATGTAAAATAAAAAGGTACCTACCCAGCGCCACTCGTGCAGCAGAAGCATCATAATTGATCCAAAAGGAGACCCAGGACAGGATAGTGATGAGGATAGATGGCATGTAGGTCTGCAGAATGAAGTAACCAATGTTTCTCTTGATCCGGAAACTCAAGGATAAGCGCAGATATGAACCTGTCAATGAGATATTACAGAGGTGGGCGAGGCTGTATTTATGGTAGAAGCTTGGGTTAGGAATTGAAATTTTATTTGGAAAATGTTCTCAAGAGCCAGTGATAATGAGGAATCTCTCTTTCATTAGGTTTTGTGGACTCATCAGCTTTAGGGAGGGACTCTTCAGAGTCTGCTCAGTTGGCTCAGAATATTAAGAAGAAAGGCAACTCTACGTAAGTTACATTATTGTATCAGACATCATGGGATAATGTCTGTTCAGTACTCAGCAGAAACTGCCATTATGGTACGTTCCAATAAGACATAGGCATACACAGGAGATTTTAACCCTATATCTGGATTCAGTGAGATGATTTTCCTTTGTTTCATGTGCTAGCTTTTCCTCCAAACAACAATGAAGATCTGAATTGTATTTTTCCCATGCTGTTCTAAAAATGGGTTATGGTCAGACTGGGCAAATTCATATGCAAATAGAGTACTGTTAGTTAATCTGTAGGTCTTTTTCTTTTTTTAAGTTCTTGCAACTTCCTCCTAATCTTTTAGTGAACCTAATGGGGACAGTGACAACAATAAGGACTTTTACTGTCCTTCCATTGGAGCATGGTCATTTCTACAGGGACAAAGCAGTGCCTCTCATTGAAACAACGTCCAGGCCATTCTTCCTTCTCACCTCCTTCCCTAGGCAACACAGCAGTCTGAAATATGAGTATACTTGTGGGTTGGCAGCTAAGGTAACAGGAGAACAACATTCTTTAATGATCAAGGAGGTAGACTGGGAAAAAGGAGGTTAGGTTCTCTCACCACTGTGTGCCATTTGCGTAGCTTGAATACGGTACTTCACCAGTCCTTTTTCTGAAGGTCTTATCTGTTTAGATTGCAAACTTCTTTTGGAGAAACACTGCCTCTTGTAGATCTCTAGATTACCACTGCAATGGGACACTGCCCCTGGCATGCCTCTTGAGGTACCATTACAAAATCACCATCTGCCACCACCACAGATGGACTTTGGCTCTGATTTCGTGGCTTTCCAAAAATCATGTAACAGGTGTGTGGCTCGCTGCTTTGGCAGTGAACTCCATGCCAGATCAAAGTGAGGAGAGCAACCAAAATCCAACCCCCTCCGACTTTCCAACTGGCAGTATTTGAATTGTCCCAAGCGTTCCTTCCAGATCTTTTTATTGCAGTGTGCAGATGGGTTTCTTTCATTCCATAGACCACCTGCTTTTCAAGTGAAATATTCTTCTGTTTTCTGCTACACCTACGTTGCCTTTGGGAGACAGTTGAAAACCATGTAAAAATAAGGTAAAGGCTGAGAACCTTCTAAGGAGGTTCTGTTTTGAGCTCAGCTGGAGTTTTGATTAAGAAATGAAAACAACTGCATCCAAAAAAATCAAATTTGGTCGGTGTAGGAGATGCTTCTTTTTCAAAGGAACGGGACCCTAAACTAAAGCCTAGATCCTAAGTTAATGTCTCAGCATCTAGATCAGAGGAGCAACCACACTGACCTAGATCAGCAGAGGGTTTATGTGTTTCATCACACCCCTGGGGCAGAAACTTACCGGTGGTGAAGACCACTTCCCTGCTGACCAGCCTCTGCTCAATGATGGTGAACTGGGGCAGTTCTAGCACCTCCATCCCCGTGACAGCAGAATCATTTCCTTGCCAGAAGAAGACAATGTCATCAACCGTGTAACCATCTGCAGAGGTGGAGAAGCACAGAGAGAAAACTAAGCTGACAAGCTGCAGCAGATGACACCCCCATTTTCTCTAAGGTGATCTGGAAGAGGATCCAAAAGAAAGCCCACACCATCAGACAGCAAGCAGAGCTCCTCCCTGCTGACGTACTTTTCTTCAGCTGAGCTTGGCAGTACAGTCCCCCAAAGAAGAGGGAAAAAAAAATTGGTCAGAACTCCCCCTTCTGGCTAGGATTCAGGAAAAAAAAAAATGCGGGAAATGGTCCATCAAATCTTGACTTGTGCTACATAATCTCCATGGCTAACACAACAGGCACTTGAGCATCCGAAGCCTCTATCACATGCACCAAACACTGCAATTTGCTTTTTTAAAACTGCCTCCTTTTACCAGAAGGGGGAGATCACACAATACATTCTGATGTGGACTAGGTAAACAGAGCCTCCAAGTATCAAAAATTCCAAGAGATTAAAAAAAATAAAAATTTACAACAGTGATTGAAAAGAAATTTAAGCATCAGAGTACCTCCCTATTTTAAATACTCTCAGTCAAAATTTGGAGTTGGGAAGTGGACAGAGCCTCTGAGATTGGAAACTGCTTCTGCCAGGCGCTGGCTGAAAAGAGCACTAACGAGAGAAGAAAGGAAGGGAAGGCATGAATGCTCATCCCTTATGTTTCAGGGTAATGGATTTGTTCAGAGGTTAACTCAGCTGAGGGTACAGCCTCGTGCTTTGACCCTGAACTATAGATAGCAGGGCTGCATGGGCTGGAAGTGCTGAGGAGCCCACAGGCACAGTCCCAGGAGAAAGACTGCCCAGGTGCTTTGGCCTCACTGGGAGCAAGGCCCAGGGGACAAAATCATGCAGCTCTGCTCCCGTTAGTGCGATGGTCACAGCCCTGCCTATTGCCCTTGTGGGCAAGGAGTCATCTCCACTTGACAATTAACATCGCTTTTGGCAAGCTAGGCTTTGCAGCACCGTGGCTGTTTCTGGACAAGGGGTGGCCTCTTATTCTAAGCAAAGGGTAGAGCTACACGGGAGCACCTCTGTGCTCAGAGAAGCACGAGCGTATACACAGGCTGTAGTACAGCACTGTGGAAGGCTTTGTCCAGAGCAGAAACTTCACCTGTGCCCACAGACAGCTTTTGTTCACCACCTGAGCTGCAGCACGACAGCCAGCCTCGGCCACAAGCCCTGGCAGCAGAGGCAGGTGGCTTGCAGAACCCAGCGAGGCCAACATCCACTACAGAGAGTGGCCACCAGAGCCAGCACCAGGTTATTAGTGACAGCAGGGGAACAAAGAGCTGCTGAATGCACCATGGAGGAGGAGGAATTATTCTACCTAACCTCAAGGGCCAAGGGTTCCCCTGGCTCAGATCTGAACCTCTGAGGATGGTGTCACGCTGCAGCTCCTGAGTGGACAAAGCCCTGAGTAACCTGCTCTGATCTCATGGCTGACCCTGCTTCGAGCTGGGGGCTGGACTGGAGATACCCTGAGGTCCCTTCTAAACTGAATTATTTGATGACTCTGTAGTGTCCAAGCCCACGTCCTGTGCTCACTGCGCTTATTCACAGGTGCTAAAAAAGTAATAACAATTTTCCAAACGCTGTGCCAGATCTGCTGCTGGTGAAAATCAGTCAAGCCAGGCCTCCACCTCCTCCCTGACAGCTGCTTCTGCTCCACAGCCATAAAATGTAAAGCACCCAGAGTCACAGGCCCACAGGAATTCAGAGGGACCCTTATGTCATCTCCTCTGCTGCAAACATGGGTATCACAGCTTGCTGCCCTGCCTCAGTTACCCCGGCTTTGTGCACAGGACCTGGTGTTTGCATCTGGCTGCAGTGTGTCTCCCAGAGCAAGGCACTAAGTGTGGAAAGCATCACGAAAAAGCAAAGTCCTCACTGCTCCCGGTGCTTGATTCCGGTGGCTCAAACATGCTCGCAGCTAAAAACATTGTGTGTGAGTTTCCACCTGAATTCAGACTCTCAGATGCTGGTGGTCACTCTGTGTTTTTCTGAGGTTACCAAGCTCTTTCCACCCAGCGCTCGCCCTCTGCAGAGGTGCACCCAGCCTGTAAACAAGTCACCTCTCCACCTCCTTTGCAGTAAACAAGCCAGGCTGAGCTATTTAAGTTTCTTACTGCAAAACATCTGCTCCAGCTCGCGAACGGTTTTTAGCATCTTTTCTCAACCTCTTCTGATTTCTCAACTTCCTTTCTAAATTATGGAAACCAAAATTAGACAGAGCCCCTTTCCCAGGCTCACCAGCAACATATTCAGAGGCCAATCGATTCCCTGCTCTGACTCACTGCTCCCCTGGTTTATATAACTGAGGCCCACTCCAGCCTTTTCTGTCAGGGCCCTGCCACGAAGCCTCCAGCAGCGATGCTCAGGGCTGCGAGCCCTCCGTCATTTTCCCCGGCCGATGCTCGGGCAGGTACCGTCCCTCAGTCCCATGCCCAAACCTCCGCATTTAGCTGTATTCAGATATATGCGGGATGTATTCAGATCGGGATGTATTCAAATGTGCAGCAAGCAAGCCACGCAGACTGCTATCTTCATCATCCACAAATTTAACAGCAGTGACTTCAAATTTACTTCCTGATCAGCAATGAAAATGTCAAATTACAGTAACTAATTTTAGGATATCTCACAGTTAACTAGCTCTATTCCATTTATTCTACGACCTGCTGATATTGGGTACCAATCTTTTCTGTTTTTTTTTTTTCATGTTATTATGCAATGCGAAATCAAACACGTTTTTTTCCAAGAAGCCATTTTTTAAAGTGATTCTAAAGGGAGAGATTGTTCAGTCTAAAAATAAACGTTCCACTTTGATTTGCAGCTTTAGAAAGGAAAACGAAGTTTCCATTTTAATGTTAAAAAGCAAAAGAACTTTCACAAAGATAAGTCATTTCAACCTGAAATATCATAAAGTATTGATACAATGTCTTCAAATGTCAGATTAATGGCCTGTTTGTTGCCTGCCTCATCGCTTTTTTGCCGAGTCCTGGCACACAGTTAGGAGACGGTTTATGGGGTGAGGGCTGTTTTTGGGACAGGGATTAGATCAACAGGCAGTGCCAGCCTGAGCTTACCTCCTGCAGGCAAGCTCCACAGGCTGCTGTGGGGAAGGAGATCCCAGCTGCATGCTGCTGCTTTACAAACCCAACACTCCCACACCACAAAAGGGTTATTTTGGTGTTTGTTTTTCTTGTTTGTTTGTTTTCAGTGTGTTTTTTAAAGCCAGGCATAAAAGGAGTGTTGTTCCAAAGTTGTGTGGATGTGGAAGCAAACAAAATGGAGCCCTGTGGATTCGCAATGCGCGAGAGTGTGAGAGACAAAGGCTCTTAGGAAGGAAACCATGAGTCTCTTCATCTCTGCGTAGATCTTAGAAATATTGTAAGGAAGCGTAACTTCAACTAACAAATTGGCTTGACATGTCCCATTAAGAACAAAATCGCAACATGGGGAACTGTGGGTAATTCTCTGCCTTCTGTTTTCTTGGTTGTACCGTAAACTATTCTCAAAATACGAAGGAGTGCCAGAAATGACATGCCATTAGTGCCTCCAGGAGGACCTCATTTACATCCCATTACCCACCACGCCAAGCACTGCTATTGCTGCGCATCCCGAGCGGGAGCAGGGCTGCCAGGCGCGGGCAGGGCTGGGGAGGCAGCACTGTGCCTGCCGGCTACCGATGCCGTGGGACCTCTTTTATGAAAAAAGCAATTCTCTGATAATCACCACTGAAGCTGCATCATCATTACTGTGAGATCTGCTGCTCTGGACCGCTCCTGCGGGGATACTGCAGTGCATTTTTATGAGGGAGAGACCAACCTCCCTTCGCCAGCGCGGTCAGGGGAGGCTTTTCATGGGAGTACAAGGAAAATCCAAGCAGGGAGGGGCTGTGGGGAGCTCTGGTCCCACCTCCCATGAAGAGCAGGCTCAGCCACCAGTGAGGACAGGTTTCCAGGGCTTGCTTAGGTCTAAGGGAGGCTTCCCTACCCTCTCGAAAGTGAGGGTGATTTTAGTGCCCAGTCAGCTGCTAGATCTCTATTTCCCTAGGCATTCACCTACAAGGTCCCCAGGGAATGGAGTTTGGATGAGGGAGCCTGGTCCTGCCCAGGGCACACCCTTGGATGGGGGTTAACACCCGTGGGAGGCAGCCCAGGGGTGGGAAGACTTGGCTGGGGCAGGTTGGCGCGTGGCATCGTGTGGCATACGCACAGCTCTCGATCTCCAGCGTGCAGTTCTGCTGGTCCAGGGGGTACCTCCGCAGGTCCATCATGCAAGCAGCCGTGGTAGTGATCCTGAAAGAAGGGGAAAAAAAATCAGGATATATATATATATTTTTTTTGTTGTTGTTGTTTTACAAAAAAACGGAGAAGTGAAAGGCAGACGTGAAAGGCAGCATTTGGGGCTGCTGTTTCCCTGGAAACCAGGGAGAGCCACGGTGGGAGGGCGGGAGGGAGGTGTGCGGGGGGCTGGATGCGGCTCACCCTCAACTGCATGGCTTAAACCCTTCGTGACTCACGTCAGCAAGGCAGTGTCTCTATTAGCGAGGTGGGGAGGGATTTGTGTTCCTCCTCTGTCCCTCCAGGAGAGAGACAAAGAAACTGGGAGTAGGCAGAGCTATGGACAGAGGGGGAGAGATATGTCAGGTTATTAGAGAGAGGCAGAGGACACATGCCCATAAACTGAAAATGCATCAATTAAATTGCCCTGCCATGACCTAGGGGGAAGAATGACCATGTTTTTCCCTCGTCCTTCTTCCCAAATTGCCTCAAGGACCCCACTGCAGTCCCAGTCCTTCCATTGTACCTACTGCCCTCCCGCTCCTGCACTATGGGCTGGCGGCTCTGCTCACAGATTCACTCTTGTGCGAGTGATTTCGTGATCAAGATTTGCCTGACACATGAATGCATGTGTGCACATCCCCTATAAAAATAAATATGGGGAGAGGAAGAGGGTTGGTGTTGTTTTGGGCGTGTCAGAGCCACTCAGTGCCCACGAAGTGCTCACACGTGTGTGCAAGGAGGGTGTTTGTGTGTTGCAGAGAAGCGTTGCTCTCTGGGATGGGGCATTTTGCAGTGGGGTAGATGAGGGAACGGGTAGGAAGCAGGCACAGAGCAGAACAGCTGCTAATTTACCAGCCCTACAGTTAGCAGGCTGCCCCCATTTCTCAAATATATTGCTCCCCTCACCCTTCAATGCAGTTTTCTTCCTATGCAGCGTATGTGTGCAGAGTGCTGAAGAGAGGGGAGAGATTGGTGCATTCCCCCCCCCCCCCTTTTTTTCAATTAACCATCTGGAAGGCATTAATCAAGCTACACATTTTTTACTATGTAGGCATAACCAGTGAACTGTTAACAAGAAAGCTTTATCTTCTGAGCCCTGTGGCCAGGGAGACAGAGAAAAAGGGAAAAAAAAAAAAGACAAGAAAGCAGAGAGGATGAGATGGCGAACCAGCAAAAGAGAAAAAGCATCAATGAAAGAAAAAAAGAGAGCAGAAAGGGGAAGGAGGGGCAGGATGGGTGAAGCTGGACAGAAAATTGGAGGGGGGGGGTGGCAGAATGGGGGTGCAAGCACCCGTGGGAGAGCACAGCCCGGGGGGTGCCAGGATGGGGGCCAGAGCAGGGCGGGCGAGCGGCCCCGTGGAGCTGCTGGCTCTTTAAGAAATCTCGTGTGCTAAATTTATCTCTCTGCTGTCTGTGAAGACTGTTTGTAGGAGATGAAGCCTTGAGGAGAGCCTTTGCCACTGCCTGCCGTGCTATAAATAGATCCGAAGAGACGGAGGGAATTTATATATATCCTCGCTGGGTCTAGATACAACACTGCAACTGCCCTCTCTCCGAGCAGGGGGCCCAGGCGAGCTCTTAACCCTTTTATCCGTAATGCAGTCGGGGTGGAGGAGAGAGCACGGGGTGGGGAGGGGGGGGGAGAAGGATGACAGGGCAGGAGCCACGTACAAATTATCACCGTGGCGTTGGGCACGCATTGCTTCCACAGCCGCCAGGTTCGGCACCTCGGGGAGGACTGCGGGCAAGCCAACGCCTCTCCCACCCCAGTGCACCTGGGCACGGGGGACAGCCCCAAGCACACCTGGGGGAGCTGAACTTTGCCTGGAGAGCCCGCGGTGGCAGGTGCACGGCCCGTCCCGGCCAGGCGCAGAGGCCAAGGAGTCACGGCCGGGTATGAGTCATCCCCCTGTGCCGCACACGGCCATACTGTGTGCATTATACCGCACCCCTGGGAAACGGCGGCGACAAACGCGCTCTCCGATTTTCCCTAAAGTGTGAGATGCAAAAACGGATTAAATGAAAATTTTCCACCCCATTTGTGGGACCCTGCGGGCTAAAACCTTTCCGCGGTGTCCGTCCCCAAGTTGCAGCCTGGCTGGCTAACGTGGCTGCGCTAAGGACATCCAGGGGAAGCCTGTTCTGGACGGAGAGGGACCCTCTCGCCTCTCGGCAGGATTTGTTCGTCACCTGCAGTGCTGGTTGGAAATGCAGAGCACGACACAGTGAGCTATGGCTACCACACTCCATGCGCCAAATCCCGCTCACGCTAACAGCCAACATAAATCCAGAGCCACTCCAATGATTTTTGCAAGATCACACCAATTTACATCAGCAGAGATTTACATCAGAGCAGGATTTATCCCCGTTGATTCAAAAAGAAGAGAACTTCAGGACAGATAGGACGGAAAGGAGAAAAACGAGATAAAGAGGGCATCAGTCCTTAAAAATCAGATAAGAATTTCTCTTTCCTTCAAATTAAAGGGTGGGCACATCCACGCTGCACAGCTCAGCATCCAACAGAGATACCCCGGCTGGCTCGAGGCCCCAGGCTCCTGCTGACCTGCCCACGTAACAGTGCTGGGACAGGTGAGGACTGGGACCAAGTAGCATGCAGGTGTTTTTCTTTTTATCTTTTTTTTTTTTTCAGCCTGGACTGCAACCACCTGCTTGTCTGGAGCATTTCAGCTGCAGTGCTGCATCCACAACAAGGGGCACCCAGCAAGGCCATGGGCACCAGCACCGTGGGACCACCTGGGTGTTTGGCTCATGACTAGGTGGGGAGCAGCTGGCCTGAGATGCTGGGTCCTGCCTCTGGGCTTCCTAAGAATTGATAATCCACCCTTCTTGGGATAAAGAACGTGGTGTCACAGAGAGGTAAGGAGGATGTTCAATTATTTATATATTGAACCTCAAAAACCATCCTGTACCCCAACAGCTCTTTGCCATACCCTGCTCATGGGTGACCCACAGCATCACGGCTCTGTTTGCCTGCTCCCAGAAGACAGAAGAGTGATGATGGTATGAATGGTGATGGGGGAGATGGGCAGGGCTGAGAGACAGGAGAGCAGATAATGCAGGACAGGAGGCCACCGGGGTAAGGGAGCGGAGGAGTGGGATCAGGGGAAGCAAGGGGTGAAGGAGCCTGGGGAAGGAAAGCCAGAGAAGAACAAGAGGTTAAAAGACAGAAAGCAGAGTGGATACTCATTCTGTGCGAAAGGAGATGAGAAGACAGAACAAACCATCGCCCTGTAAACAGCTCTAGACAGAGAGCAGTGCCCGCAGGAGACGCGACCCGAGTGGAGCAGAGCAGGGAGCGCAGGGCCAGAGGGGACGCTGGGGAAGGGTGCCATCTTCCTCGTGGCACTGGCAAGAGGTGCTGGCTCCTGGCCAGGCCACGTCTTCTCCCTCCCTCCCCCTTTCTCTTGCTTCTTTACCCACCCTCCCTCCCCTTTTAAATCCAAAAATGTGTGTGGCGTGAAGTTCCATCTGCTTCGATGGCGATTCACAGAAACGCTGCCCATCGGAGGGGAGAGGCTCGCCTGCCCTTCGCACGACATGCTCGGTGAAGGGGCCAAGCACCCACCATCTCCAGCTCCCCTCTCCTCCCTCCATTTCTGTCACATCTGCAGGCCTCCAAGTCACCCCCCCTCACATCACAACCTTCTCACTTCCCTCCCCATAGGAAAGACGTGTTTGTGCCCTTGCCCTCATCATTGCTCCTCAGGTCTGCAGGCTTTCAAAGCAGCCAAGTCCTCAGTGCCCTGCTACTCTGCTGCACAGCTGGCAGGCAGTCCATCGAGGACAGGGCTAGGGAGAAACCACTGTACATTTCCAAAAAGAAAAAGGAGGGACGTGCATTCGTGAGTTGTCAAGCAGCTCTGGCAGGCTGTGTGCTGATGGATATCCCCCTTCTCTGCCAGCACCCAGCAGATCCAAGCAGAAGCTGAGGTAGCCCAGATATCTTACTCTGAAGAGAGTCCTTCAGCCCCAGGGGAGGTAGGGATCACTTCAGGTAGGGCAGCCACAAAGCTCAAAGTCCCACCAGGCATGTGCTAGGTCTCTGTTGTTACAAGGAGGAAGCGATGCCCACCTGGCACTAGTACCAATAAAGCAGAGGCAGGCACGGAAAAGCAATGCAGCCTCACCCTGCTGCCTGCTCCATGAGCAGCAGCACAGGTCCATCCCACCACAGCTGCAGCTCAGACTCCTACACACCATCAGTCCTCCACAAGTTCTCCGACCTGAACGCCACCAGCCCTTCCATTCCCTTTCCAATCCTCTTCATCACTGTTTACTTCTTAATGGCTTCTTCTGTCTTATTTAGAATGATTATATAAGTTCAAAGACAGAGCAATGTGGAGCTCCCACCTCTTAAAACCTACCTACCCTGGCTGAATGTCTCCTCTCCATCTCTCTCCTACCCTGTTGCTTGCCTCCCTCCATGGTAGCTGCCCCTTCAGCTCCCCAGGTGTGATCTCCCTGTACCAAACTTCAGCTCTGGAGGCCCTCAGCCACCAGTTCATCCTCTGGATCATCTCCAGTGTGTCAAGAGAACGAAATTCATCAGCTATGAGTGTAAAGGGCAAAATATGACTCCCCCAAAACACCATCTGATTCCTAAAGGAGCAGGTCCAGCCTCTCCAAGGAGGGCTGGGTTGGAGAGAAGTGAAGACATTCACCTTTGAGGGGTTCCTAAAGCAAGCAGGGTCCCTTTCTCCTTGAGCTCATCCTTACAAAATGAACTGCTGCACCGTGTGCATCATAACTACATGCATACCAGTGAACTAGATGTGCCTGGGACTGGTTTCTGGGGCCAATGTTAAGTGGTACTGGAACAGCACGTGCCTACACTTACGTTCTTGTCTGTTTTGCAGGTATGGAGTAAGTTTCATCATCCAGGGACTAACACAAATATTCAAACACCCTCACAGCAAAAGAGTAAAAAAAAAAAAACAACACAACTTTAAGTTGCTGGTTGAAACTTTTTGGATTTCAGATTGCCTGAGAAGCTGAAGATGCTCCTGTCCCCCAGTGATACTGACTCCCAGAGCTCAATTTGCAGCAATGAGGAGAAAGTACACAAGCAGCTTGAGTTTCACAGGACATGTGCGGACCCCCCCAAGGGATAAGTTAGACTTGTACTGGGATTCTGATAACTGAGAGTAGAAGGCGAGGCAAAATTGCTGTTTTGCTGAATGCGGGAAAAAATGAAATCAAATTTTTACTCTGTACATTCTCAAAGTCAGTCATAAAAATCATGCTGGCAAATGTCACCTTCTGCCTGGCAGTAAGCACAAACTTTGAAGGGCCTGGAGGGATTTATAAACCCGTGGTGGATTTTGCCATTCTTTTAACACGGTCTGATCTTTGCAGACTCCTGGAGGTCATGTTAGAACCAAGAGCAAGGCAAGGATATGGAATATTTTCCCCTTGTGTCTGCTGGCCTAAAACCGACTCCATAAGTCTTGGCACAATCCTGCTAAGGTCACTCTGTTTCCAAAAGCATCTGTGCCTGCATAGGCATCCTTTGATAAACAGCAGTATGCGCTGCACTGAAATCAGATGGGGAGAAAAAAAGCTCTTCTAAACTAGTACTCAGGGTACCAGTAATCGAAATCAACCTGTTTTCCACCCTGGGAAAAAGCACACGTTTTCTAGGGGATAGGAATTGAAGTGTAGATGCAGGCACCTCTGTGTCCAACTAGTGCTTCCAGCTAAGTCCCTCATCCTGTCCCTAGAAGGCCAAAACGCACATGGGGATATGTCAGGTTCCTAACCGAACTCCCATTTCCCCTCACCCACTGAACAAACCCTTCTCCCACACCCAGACCTCTGTGCTGGAGCTGGGTGGTGAGAGCAGCGCAAGGCTGCAGCACCAGCTTTGGAGCCCAGCTGGGTGGACACGAGCCCAACTGCTTACACCCAGGCTGCCAAAGGAGAGATTTCTGTTGCCTTTGCCTAACCTGCGGAGGGAGCAGGCAGAGCTGCTAGAGGCAGGGTAGAGACTGAATCATCTCTCACATTTCCAGGGAAACCTCTCGTGGGGAGGGAGGGGGAAGCAAAGAGAAAAACTGCAGATTTCTTCTCTTCTGGCCTGCGAGACGGAAGGAGAAAATTGCTGCTCAGGGGTCTCAGTGTAGAGAAAACTCCTCAGTTGTAACCTGTCAGGTCCCTACTCCATAAAAATCAGAGAACACCCATAGGGAGAGCAAGGACATGGCTGCAAACAGCAGGCTCCAAGCGAGACAGGAGAGAGAGAGCCCTTTCTACCAACTGGAGAACCAATAATCCCAAGCCTGAATTTGAGGAATGTAATGCAGACATAGCTCAGTCCTGGTCAAGAGACGGGCTGAAAATAGGAGCTAGGAAGAAGATGAGCTCCAGCAGAGCCCAGACCATGGGGAGGAGGGAGGGCAGCCCCAGAGGCACAATGCAGTAACCTGCTGGTGGGTGAGTGGGTGGGAGGGATGCTGGACGTGCCTCTGCCCACCTGGGCTGCTTCCCTGCATAAGGTGAGCTACAAGTGGTGCTCGAGCTGCTGCCTGGCCCAGGAGCAGGCTCTGTCCCAGGAGTGGATTAGTTTGCTGTAGTGCAAAGGCTGACACCCCCCAGGAGCAGCTACACTGCAGGGAGCAGCAGGCTGTTGGGAACTCACCCCCGTGAAAAGCAGAAACCCTGTGCTGCCAAAGCAGATACATCCAGCTTCACTCAGGTTTAAACTGCAAGTGTTGAGATGTCTGATCTATAACAGCTCTCTCCGCCTTGCTTCAGGCACTGAACAGGCATTTACACTGATGGGGATAGCAGGGGTCTACGTTCCCATTGGGCTCAGTGCCCTGCTGTGCCTTGGCTTCTTTGCATCTACACAAACTGCCTCATCTCCAAACCACACCTCACTGCGGTGACTATCATGGGCAGGAATTAAAAAAAAAAAAAAAGCAAAACACACCCCCACCCCCACCACTACACCACCTTCACAGGAGGAGATCCCTCATTCTCCCTGCACAGGATTTAGTCTCCGTCATCAAATTCCTCTGCAGTTTTTCAGTTGCTCAGCTCACATCGCCTGGGCTCCTCGCCAGCCAGGCGCTGCGTCTTGCTCACTGTCCACTCGGCTCCGCGCCTGCTGCCCCGCGCCCCAGCCCTCCGCTGCCCCGCGAGCACAGGGATGCTGAGCTCCTCGAGGCACCTGTTTTGCTGGAATTCGGTTTGGTCCTTAATTGGAACGAAATCAAATAGCTTCGAGGTTTCCCCGAAGGATGTTTTTAAGCCGGTTTCAAATGCGATTTCAAATTACCATATGAGGATTTCAGCATTGTTACAGCTATTTCTATTTTTAGGTCTCTGAAAACATAGGAAAATACTGACGACATCAACATTTGATGAGTGTTAACTTGCTTCAATACCAAAAGGAAACTGCATGGTCTAGAAAAGGAAATACAGATATCAGACCATAATGTATAGCTTGTATGTGTGATAATGTAAAGCTTAGTGAATATTATGGCAGAAGTGGGCTAGACAGTCTCTGGAGGTCCAGAGAAAGGCTTTGGTGTTTCTCCCTGTAACTCTCAAATTCCAGCAGTGGTAGTACAAGCAGCATGAAATAGAGAGGGAATTATTGACATAAGTGAAAAATTCCCTGCATAAAATTAGTAGTGAAACATCAACACTTTGAAACGTTTTTTTTTTCTTAAATGAAAAATTTCTCCCTAATTTTTTGTTTAAAATTTGATGAAACCAATGCAGTTTCTGACAAAAAGCTATTAGGAGGAAAAATACATTAAATCCAGCCAGCTCTACACGGCTCTTCCTCACTATCTTATCCACCTCCCTCCCCTACACCAACAATTGACTGCTTTTCATCTTTGTGGGCAGCTCCTTTAAGCCTCCCTTCGCGTTGCAGCCTTTCCTTGTTGCTTTAGCACATTCCGCTGTGTGCCCCAGGTGACCACCTCTCCTGCACTTCACAGGCACCTTGCAAGGTATTTGGGGGCCAGAGGGGTGCGGACACAACCCCACCCCACAACCTTCTGTGTCCTAAAACCCCACTGGCTCTGCTGGGTTTGCATCCTCCCACGGCAGACCACACATCCTCAGCTGCTTGGAGCATCCCCGGGGCTGGGTCTGGGCTCCAGACCCCGGGATTTTGGCCATCTGCTAGCTTGGAAGGGACGGAGCTGGGAAACACCAGAGCTGGTCCTGCAGCCCAGCGTCGCCTCCCCGACGCAGCCCGTGGCTGTTTATGCATTCCTTTCGTTGGAGATCTGGCAACCGGCTTTTAATCCCAGCCCAGTGTGAATTAATTTTGGAGTAAGCTTTTGTATCGAACGTTTTTCCTAAGATGTAGCTGTATTACATCTGCTGCACTCCCTTCATCCACTAATTCGTTAATTCTATCAAAAACAAGCATATGCTTTTCTGACACGCAACTTCCACAATGGAGCAGAGTGGCAGAATAAAGGGCTTCATTTACTCATGGAAACAAGATATCTGAAGCTTGATCTTGTCCTCAGTGAAGTCAAATGAAATACCCATTGACTTCATGTGAGCTAACTCGGACCTTGTGGTCTGATCTGGGGTTTGAGCCTGATCCTGCTTGAACACTCACTGAAAGCTGGGGCCTGCCAGGGTGTCATCCTCCCTGGTCTCTGACATCAGAGACTGGTGGAAAGAAAAATGACTGTTGTGCCACAAATAGCACGATTGAGTCACTTTGTTACAGGATCAGCTCAAAGGAGGGGGAAGCGACTGGTGAGAAGGTAGCAGGAGAAGGAACAGAGCTGTGGTATCTCGCCGGAGGAAAAACAAATAAGCAGGTAAACAAAGGGGAAAAAAAAAAAAAAGAAAAACGAAAAACACAAAACACAGAAAATGCCTCCTTTGGCCTTCTTCTATCAAGGCAACTCCATTTTAAAGATCCTTCCAAAAATGCAAGAGAAGACAAGACCAAGCTTTATAATAGAGGAAGGACCCGCACTTTCCTTACTGCTTGCAGAACAAGCATGGGTGTATTTGTACCAAGATAAAGGGAGCACAGGTGAATATCCAGACGATTTTCTTACCTGCTTACACCTGCTGTGCATGTGTCTATGTATTTTTGAATATGATCACAATTATTTGCACCTGCAAAACTGCACCTAGCACTTTGCTGTCAGCAAAATCACAGGTGCGGGAGTCAGTCCAGACAGCAAGCCTTAAGGAAAGCACTGTCCATACCACCACAGATAAATCTAGAGGGATTTCAAGCATTCAGGGCACCTGGCTTGTCCCCCAACACCCCAGTGCTTTCAGGGCAGTGAAAACCAGCCATCCTGGCTGGAGGCACAGCCCAGGAACAGCAGTTGCAATTGCTCACTGCTTTGTTTTTGCAGTTGCCTTTTTCTCCAGGGGCAAGAGAGCGGCTTCCAGGAAAACCAGCCAAAAGTTAAAACAACCCAGGCGGCTCTTACTATGGCCCTGGAAATAACAGGGGCAAACAGCTGTCATTTTCTTTCTTTTGGCCTGGATGCAATTTTCCTCATCTCACCCAGGCCCTGCCTGGGAGGGAGCTGAGCTCCCCCACCCACACTGCAGGGCCCCTCAAGAGGGCAAGGGCAGGGACGGTGCTGGAGGTGCTCAGACAGCAGCCTTGCCCTGCAAACCCTCCATGGACTTCCACTGCTTGGCAGCTGGATCCACACTGCTCATTGTTGGAGCTGACTAAATGGCAGCTGATAAAAATACACGAGTATTTCTGCTCTGTGTGCTGCGCAGGTGCATGCTAAGGATGCCCACCAGCCTGGGGGAGGCAGCTCTGTGCTCAGGTGGGCTGGCTCAGCAGCCCGAGCCTCACGGCACTCTGTGCCCCCTCCTTCACGACAGGCTGGAGCATACCCCTGCCTGTCCCTTAGCACAAGTATCCACTGCTTCTTACAGCTTCCCAGAGCTCTGCCATAGGGAAACACTGGGCACAGGCACCTGGCTGCTCTAGCAGGATGATGTCCTGTGCATCCTCCTACTTTGCTGTGCCTACACCCAGCCCCACCCTCCCCAAAACAGCCCTGCTACTTAAAAAGGAAGAAATCATCATAAAAAGTCAGTCTTTGCCACAAAACACGAAGCAGCAGAGGAGCTGATACTGTAAATGGGAAGGGTGGGTGTACCCTCTTTGAAAGAGAAAGGTCTTTCCTCCCCCTTTGCTGCACTGGGATGTAAGCCCAGAGCTGCTATCACAATCATTTGTGAATGTGGAGGCAGGTCTAAAAGCCAGCTGTGAATTTTGGTAGTCAAAAAGGAGGAAAAAAAAAAAACACACAAAAACAGACAAACAAACAAGAAACACACTAGGAGAACAGCTCAAAGAAGACAAATACAGGATTGGGGAAATCATTGCTTAGATTTCACCTACAGCATCCAAAAGTGCATGCTTATCTACAGCTGCAAACTTCCCATTTAGCCCCCTTCGTCCTCCCACTTGACATTCCTACCTGCCCTGGCATCTCTACAGATCCAGATAACACAGCAAGGTCAAACTCTGTCACCTCCCCTACACACAAACACACTTTCAAAAATCCTTTGTACTTGCAAATAAATTTATTCCAGACACCATAAAAAGCCTCCTTGCTGAGGACCATTGCCCTACTAGATATCAACTTTCAAAGCTCAATTATCAAAATTGCTCTGGTGAAGAGACTTTTTTTTTTAATGGTACAAAAATGTCTACGATCTCATACTCAAAAATAACTAAAGTGATTTTACTCAAGTGCTACAGGTATTCAGCATTAGATACCAGAGTAATGAAGTCTCATCTCCATAGGCCAAACTTGCAGAAAATTATAAGCAACTGAAAATGAGTGTTTCAAATGGAAGTGTTATGCAACACAAATGACAGTGACCTGAAACACACAGAACCAACTATTCCCATCTCCAGCATTTGTCTATAGCACTACAGGGAACTTCAGAGGCCTGAAGGAAACAACCAAGTCTAGCTTGGAGAAAAACCTGTGCAACACTTCAGAATCTGTGTAGTCCTTGTGTGTGCTTGAAGAAAGTACCAGAATCTCTTTCAAAATGAAGGAAATTTAGACGAGGCGTCATTCACAACCACAACCGATAAGAATTCACCTCAGACTTACCTCAGGCCATATAGGACAGTCCCATCAGGATGGAGCCGGATCATGCGATTCTTCACTGTCACTCCATGCAGAAAGGACTTCTTGTCGTTCAGGAAATAGGTGTCAGGCAGCCACAACTGGTCAGCCACCCGGTTGTCCAGGGTCAGGTTGAGAGGAAGGTCATTGTATGCCAGGCGTTTGTCCCGCCAGCTCTGCTGGAAGTACATGGTGATGGTGTAGTCCTAGGAGAGAAACATGCTAGTGTCACAGCCTGGCCTCAGGGCAGGGACACAAAGCAGTCCAGCCCCTCCTGCCATTCCTGAGACCTTTGGTGGATCTCCACATTTGCTGACACACAAATGCTTGCGTCTGCACCTCCACTAGCTGGAGGGACTATGATTTGTTCTGGGAAAAGGGAAACAATACACTTGGTAAAGTCCACTTTTATTCTGAGCAGAAATTCAGGACATTCCCAAAGGCACATGGAAAATCTCACCTCTAGGCCAAGGATTCAGAGTCAATCCTAGCCAACCATGACAAGCTATTAGCACTTGCCCTGATGTATGAGCTAAGTTGGGAGTTCACTGCAATTCTCAGAGAGGGACATATGTGGAGGAAATCTGTCACCAGTGGAGCATGATCCACTGGGTAAAGGGCAGTTCCTTCACCATCCCCAGCGACCACAATGCCATACATGTCTCCTGTTCCTTTCCTGTTCCACAGTATAAAGTTGAAGCTTAAAAGTTCTGCTGAGTCAGGACTTTTCTAAAGGGCAGGGAAAGCTGTTTTGTAGCCTATAGCTGCAGCTTTGCAGAACGAATTCTAGATGCTGCACAGTAACTGCACATCCCGGGGAGACCCAGAGGCCCCAAATCTGCTTTTCTACAAAGCCACAGACTGTGTTGTAGCACTGTGCTAGAAGTACAATCATTTCCTCTCAGATAAATGAGTAGTACAGGAAGGGGTCTTGTACACATCAATGAAAAAATCTTCTCACAACAGGTCTTAAATAGGCTAGGAGCCAAGATTTTTTTTGGGTAAGACAGCTAACAAGATGTAGATTAGGAAGTGGGCAGGGTAAGCAGTGCTCACAAGTCTTGCTGATAGCAGCCTTACAGAAGCCAGTAACTTTTCACAAGTCCTTAAATAAAAAGCTTTCTGCAAATGCATGCAAATGAACTGCTGGGGCCAGAGACACGTTGTTTCTTCCTAAGCAAATACTTAAAGTGCCAAAGGAATCCTCCTCCTGACCATGCAGGTTTGCACGAGTGGCATTTCTGCTCTGCATTGCCAGCTCTGTGCCAGGTGCTGGCGAGGACCGTGCTCATGCACTAACATCTGGGCTGAGCAGAGAGGCATCCTGCCTGCCCGTCTTCTCCCACTGACTTTACTCAAAGCCAGGTTTGATTAGCACCTCTGAAAACAAGCTCAAATAATCCCACAGTATGGGTATGCCAGCTTTCGGGTATCTAACTATGATTCAGAAATCTAGACCCACATGCATATCTGAAAGGTCATGGAGCAAATCTGTGGTGTAGTCTGGATACAAAAGCTATATCTGTCACCTTCTGTATTATATTGAAAAGAGCAAAAACACAGTGACAGGTTTCTGGCCAAGAAAATCTGTTTCTTTGCTTTTTAAAGGATTGCTAAGATCTTGCTTCAGAAGCCTCACAGTCCATCTCTCAGGGGTACCAACATTCTCACTTTGGTCAAGACCCTGCTAAGGAAAATATTCTCTCTGGTTACCCCTCCCAGTGACTTTGGACCTGCACTGCAGTATGAGCAGAGCACCTGAGTTTCTGGAGCCTCTCACCCCCCTTGGTACCCAGCTCTTCTCAGTGGGACAGGCAGCCACCAATGCACCATTTCCATTATATTTATTTACGAGGCTTCCATGCTGCCTTGCAAGGCACGCCTCATGGCCCAGCTGCATGCAGGGCTGTGCTCAGCACTGCAGCTCCCATTCAGCCCTTCACAAAGCTGAGATAGCACCTGAGCCTGCTGAAAAGCTGCTCAGCGTGACCATCCCCATGGGACACCCCTCCACATGCCTCTGTTCACCCTGCTCTGCCCAGCAGCTGAGAGCTGTCAGCCCCAGCTCCCCCTCCCTGCGCCTCCTCCATCTCAGGTTTTGCAGAGGCTTTGCTCCCTCTCTCCTCCTCCTCGCTGCATGATGCATCCACAAAGCAGAGGTGAGAGCAACATGTGGAGCAGCAGGCACTCACACTCCAGAGCTGCTTCCCTGCAAGGAGAGAGGACAGCTCTCTCAGAGGCTAGGAAAAGCCCCAGAGAACAAGAGGAGCTTACCTGGGGACCTCACATGCTAAAGTGACAGTGCGTCCTACCAGCTACTAAGGACAGGGCTGTAAGAGTACATCTCAGACAAGAGGAAGAGACTGATAACTACAGTATTTCCTGAAACCCAGCAGAGACCCCAAAACAAAAAAGATGTAAGAGGACTCAACAGTAAGCAGCTGAAATGTTGGCACAAGAGAGGTGTGAATGGAGGAGGGTGTTTCCTGTAGAACCCCAAAGACAATGAGCACAGTGATACATCAGCATACAGGACACACACTATGCCCAAAGTAATACTCTTACAAGTGTGCTTGTGCTCATTTTGGAGACAGCGGTACTGTGTCGGACCAAAAGTCATCGTGCATTAGCGTCCTGTCTCCAGTACCAGTCACGAGAACAGAAGGGAGAAATATAAGAAAAACGGGGTATTTGTGTTATGATACTTTATTCTCCAGCTGTTTCAGGCTTAATGATCTCCTGAGCCAGAGCTGATACCTTCTTAATTGAAGATACTCAGTTTCTCTTCTGAGAGTTTGTCTCATCTCAGAATCTTTGGCACCTGCAGCCTTGTGGTAGGTAGCAAATCCTACAGTTTAGCTCTCCACTGTATTTACATCACTTAAAAATAGGTACAGATCAGACTTACTCTTAACTGATTCCCTGTAGTGGTTGTATTAAGTCAGTAAGTAATCATAACCCTGTGCTACTTAAGCTTACAGAGTCCCACACTTTTAGATAGTTGAGGGTTACTGAGCAGTATACAAATAAGTAAATACTCAAAAATAACATAAAGGCTCTGACAGAAGCAGGAAGCAGCAAAGGGGAAATAATTTTTACACAGGTTAAAAACAAAACAGCTGTATGATGACAGTATCTGACTTTCCGCAGTGGGTTGCTATATAAGAACGGACTGAGGGCAAGGTAATGGAAAAAACTTTCAACAGAGCCTGTGGAAAAAGCACGAGGTCAGGTACTTAGCAGTACTTTGAAAGGTCTATGTGTAACGTGGAAAACACAGTCCTTCGAGTCATAAAAGGGGAGGGACTAACAGGAAAGGAGAACCACCCAAGGATGGAGATCCTGCTGCATGGCAGAAGCTCCAGCTTCCAACAGAAAGTCACCTAAAGCATCCCTCCTGAGCAGGCTGCTTCTTAAACCCTCAGCACAGCTTCTGGGAGATGTGGGTCACTGGCAGGTTGGGGCAGATTGGTTTTCTGTCCTGTGACCTCTACAGTCCCCGGTACTAAATTTGACCAGAGGCAGAAGCCTGCACCCCCTGTTAGAGGCTACAGTGGACTCAGAGGCCTAGAAATGGCATGGAATACTATGTGTGAAAGGACCAAATCTTTGCTCAGAACACAGTATTTCCAGTAATATGAATGTCTTCTGTGCCTAGTCCATTTTTGTGTACGACAAATGGCTGGTAGCTTTCTGTGGGGAGCTTTGAAAATGAAGGTGACTACTGCAGGCTGCTAGCATTTCACCAAGCTGTGAAAGGTACTGGAAACAATGAGGGGGATAAAGGAGGCTTTACAGCTTACCTCTAGTGCTAGCCATGCCACTTAACTTTGTCCCCCATTTCCCCTGCACCCCTGACTTTGATAAATCACCTCCTTTTGGAGAAGTGACCAAATAAAAGTCCTACCCCATATAAGAAAATGACATATGGTCTCCTTGTCCAAGATCATAAAAGAACATTAGGAAAGCCAAGATGCTCCAGAAAGAGGGAGAAAAATGAAACATCTGACTTAGTAAAAACCAAGCTGCCACTGCCAGAGACTAATGAACAGTTTGTTGGCTTCGACTTCTTTGATGATTAAACACCAGCTCCTGTTCCCGTCATTCTTGGGAGAGAAATTAAAGGACAAAGCAGTCCTCGAGTATGTTTCATTTTAAGAAGGTGTTAGGGGAAATAAGAATTATTTTTAAGGGGAGCATTAAACAATGTGCCTGCAATCAGTTGCAAGGAATCAGAGCTGTATAAAACGTACAGGAGAATACGGGAAGGACAGAGCAAGATGTCCACACTCCTTACTTAGCAAACTTGTTTTAGAAAGCTACTTTGCCCTCCTAATGGATTGTCCATTTCCATGTAGATAAGACAAATCAATGGGTTCTAGACCTTAACAAGCACCAGTTAATCTGACAAACACACGATAGCAATCTTTCCAGCTCCAAGACAGCACAAAGTCTGCTTTAGATCCTCACCTTTGCCTAGGGCAGGAGGCAGCAGCTCTTGTACTTACTGTGCTTTTCATAGGGAGAGCATTCTGCCAACATTCTGCTTTTATTCTGCTTTTAATTTATCTTCTGGTGCAAGCCAGTGCCTGATTTACAAGTCTGAAGTTCTGCTTGACAACTGTTATACATAAAGCGACAACTATTTTAGATACTGACCTTCTCCTTATGCTTCAGCTTAGCAGGTGAGAAAACCAGAATCTCCTTCCACATCCCTTAATTTTGAATAACCAATTGTCCACCTGACCTGGGGAGCAGGAAAACCACCTTGCACCTACAATCTGTCCATAAGGCAAGGGGACAAATGTGTTTGCTTCTAGGATATGCTGTGCCCTCCTGTGCAGCAGGTCTTTGTGCTCTTGAACTCATTTTCTTTAGGACCTCAGAAGAACTTTGCATGGAGATGTTTCTCTTCACTGATCTGATCTACTTTTGTAGTAATTTGCATGTGTTTAATTGCTGAATGCATGTCCAGAAACTGGGACATATCAGCTGTATCCTCCACAACTAGGGGTGTGAAAGCAAAGTGTTATCTTGTTGCCCTATTTCTCTCCTGCCATGCCCCATCTCTGCAGCACCTGGACCGGTGCTGGTCCCACAGCTGTCAGACAGGACATACCTAGCTGGGTCCTTTGCCCAAAGGGGGTTGGCCTGCCCATGACGAGGTTTTCAGACCCCTCAGCCTGTGTACCAAAGCCCCATCTGAGCACAGAACAACACCGTATATTGTCTGCTTAACAGCCCCATTCGAGCTGGATGCAGAGGTTGAGAGGAGAAAGTCAGGAGACTACAGCATAGCACCTGCTGTGAGAACAAACAAACCCAGCAATCTCATTCAATGGCACAGGCAGCAACCCCAAAGTCACCACCTGCAGCACACCATCTTCCTTGGGTAAGACCTTAAAATCATTGCCAGGCAGTTTCTATTCTTAAGCCCAAGAATCTGTGAGCTATTGCATATTATTTCTGCTGGTCTGGTCTCCTTGCTCAGTTCCACATGAGCTAGTGGCTGGGCAAAACCCAGAGCCTGTTCTACCCCCAGAAGCAGGATGGTTTGGCCTTCCCATTTCTGAGTCACCAGCCAGCTTTCACTCCAAACCTCATCATAACTTGAGAAATTGTCCTCTTTCACAGTGAGGAGTCACCGAATGAGAGGTGGTCAGATTCATGCTTGGTGCCTATACCTTCCCATGCCAAACCAGCACAGAAGGGCATGCTTTGTCCAGATGGCTAAGGCCAGAGAAGCAAGGTTGTGCATTGAAAGTTCAGTAAAATCCGATGCATGAGTTTGACTAATTTTCAGGCAGAAAATCGGAAGGATGTTGCTTGCACAATCAAAATTACATTGATAGATGGTCTGGAAACTGGTAAGGACTCCTTGTAGTACGTGGAAGAGCTAAAAGCAGATAAGATGCTCACTTAAACCAGGAGGGAGCTCAGACAAGTCCCTACCTGAGCAATTTCTTCCAGGAAAGAGACAAACTAGAGAGGTAACTGGCTCAGGATACTGGAGGGAGGGCAGCAAGCTGCTGTTTGTCTGCACTATTGTAGTATGCTATATATTTACCGTCTGCACACCCACAACAAACCATGGAACTGTGCTGGTGCCTGTATCCTGTCCCTTCTCCCATCTCCCACCCAGCTCCCCCCAGCCCATCTTTTTGTGCTTACCAGGCACTACCCTTTCTGCCTTACAGCATCTGTTTCCAGTGCCCTGCTGCATACACATATGGACATATCTAATATACAGCCATTAAAGCTCAAAAATATGTTTTTAATAATCATTTGTATTTAATTAAACACGCAACAACTAGCCTATTAAGCTAAATTAAATTTGAGTGAGACGTTTAAACAGTGACTAGTGAAGATATCAGTTTCTAAAGCCCTCAAAAGGCTGGGGGAAGAAAACTGGATTATGCCAAGTGAAAAGTGATTCTGGAAGACCAGCGATGCTCCCTAAACCCTTTCAAAGGCCTCTGCACATACCTTCAGAGAATTTTGTAGTGACTTTCTTACATCTTGCCTGCTGAGAAATGCTTACTTCAAGTGGTCAACACGTGATAGGCTTTCTAGAAGCAGCAACATGGTAACAGAAAAATGCAATTTCACTAGAATATTCCCAGAACTCACCTTTATTTTATTTTTATTTTTTAAAATGAAACATCCTCTTCACTATCTTGCCAATGGTTTTGCTGGACACCAATCTAGTCACAGCCTACTCCAGACAGGAGAGGTCCTGCAGCCCTTCACATAGACACTGACTGCCCAAGACTATAGGAAGTGAGGCTGGAGGAATGGGGAGGAGAAAGGGAGACTTCAAAATCCTTTAAGGGGCTTAGAAGCCCACTGGGATTAGGTACTCTAAAATAACACCTCTGTGCATCTGCTTCAGCTCAATGTTAATTTGGTAAAGAGCACAATGTTAATTTGGCACAGAGTGGCTTGACCAAAAGGTTAGAAGATGGTGTTAGTTTCCTTTAAAAAGCCCAAGAGTTTGATCACTTAAAAAAGGATAACCACAAGTAAGCAGGTAAGATGGTGTGGAAATGGTACAGGAAATAGAGAACCCCAGCAGTCCTGGGTTAGTCTGCCTTTGGTTGAGCCAGGGTAAAACTGAGGGAAGCAGAGTGCCACCAGCAGCAGCACTGCACACATTTTGGCCTATGCCATCATTCTTCCACTTTAGCTATTCGGGTCTTGGCTGCGGGAACATAAACCTGATGGACGGGTGCAGTGCAGCTAACTGACAATAGCATTCAAAATACAGCTGTATAAAACAGTCCTGATCCTGCTGAACAAGTCAAGTTTATTACAGGACGCACAAGTTAAAGAACAGATTTCAGCAGGCTGTGGAGGTCCACAAGCAAGCAGACTTTGATTTCACGGCCAACTGGATGGCGAAGAACAAGCTGCAGTCCTTGTCCATGCTGAGTGAGTGCTCTCTGCAGTACCAGGACCAACAGTCCTGGAGCCAAGGAGCTCTATTTGCAGAGCTGGCTGAAAGTTATTGGCAGGGAGCCCATGTGAGCTCGGTAAATAAAGTATCCAGATAATAAAAATACCCGAAGGCACTGTTTAATTTTTCTGAGGGTTCTGATACAGCCAGCAATATTGAGAGGGAACAAATCTTGCAGACAGGAACAGGAGCACAGGGCAAAGCCAGCCTTCCAGAAGAGAGGAAGACAACAAGACACCTCATAGGTCTGGTGGCTCACAGCCTCTGCAGCTACATACCTGACACTCATTTACAGAGGGGAACAGCTAAAGAGGGTCAGTGCTCAGGAGCTAGATTGGGCTTCAGGAAAACCAGGATCAGGTTCCAGCTGGTGTGTTATAAACCCTCAAGTCTGCTTGAACCTCAGTCGAAAACTCTTGAGGGATAAAAGGGTCAGTACTTTGTGTATCCATGACCTAGGAATGCAAAGGTTTTATCAGGGAGGTAAAAGCCACAAGTTGCCTTCCCAGGCAGTTACACTGAAGTTAAAGGAGATCTTCTGGTAGTAGGTTGCTGCAGTGAAAGAGGGAGATGAAGTCCAACCTGCAAGCTGTGAACATGCTTTGGGTTTGCTTCCCTCTTCACTAGAGCCTCACGTGAAGCACCCTACAGAGAGGGGGGTGAGGGATGCATCACAGAACCATACAATCATAGAACAGCCTAGGTTGGAAGGGACATGAAAGCCCACCCAGTTCCAACCCCCTGCCACCCACTGGATCAGGTTGCCCAGGGCCTCGTCCAACCTGGAATAAAAGTGTATACCCCAGCCTGGTGACCCATTGCACCCAGGAGGCAGCCAGCTGCACATGCCCTGCACGCAGTGATGTGGAAGGGAGCAGGGGCTGGAGGATCCTGTCTTTTACTTCTTCCTCTGCCATTTTTCTGTCTGGAGCTGTCCTGAGTCTGCTTGTGCCAGGCCAGCAGGGACTGCCCACATTTCATCCCACATGCATGCGCTGACTCCTTCCCCAGAATGATCCCTTTCATTTGACTAGAGGGCCTTTCTGGGTCTCTAAACAGCTCAGCAGATCCTCTCCCTTTCACCATCCTTTTTCCTTGAATGTTCATTTTTCTCTGTAGCCTAGCAACTCAGCACAGACTCAGAATATTAACAACTCCTGTCCCCACACAAAATTTTCTCCAGAGGCCTGAAAATTTTGATAGCAGAAAGGCTGACAGGGGTTAGAGCAAGCAGGAGAGATGTAGGGAGCACGCAGGGAGCCTCTACCAGCATTCAGAAACAGCAAAGCTATTCAGCTGCCGTATCTGCCACCTTCACTCAACATGTACATAGCATAGAGCTATATATAGCCCCATTTATTTACATATTCAAATAGCAACACGACACGCACACACTTGTATTCCAATCTAGGTTCTATATTGGGGTGCTGGCACTCTTGCGCACGTACATTATTGCTGCACGCTTTAAATGTATATATGACAAGATGTCAGCAGGTCAGATCCTCAAGGTCTAATTCAGTTTTCAATCAAACTAGACAAAGCTCTCACTTGTGGGAAGATACTTTAGCATTCTGCAGTAATCCTCTCCAATGCTGCAGCACTGCTATTGAAACAGGTGGCCATTTGGAAGACTGCTCTCAAATACATGCAGCTTTTGAATATATATCTATAAATATATATAAAGGCTGTGGGAGTTCCGCCTGTGTAAAAACCTGAATAAAAACCTAAGCAGGAAAAAAAAAAGTCATTTTTATCCTGGACAAAGTTTTCTGCAGTAACAATTCTAACTACTACAAGAATGCTGGAGTGCAAACCGAAGTGGTTCATACCACCACCATACTCTGACATGTTCAGATCTAAAGATAACTTGGCTGATACAAGAACAGATGGAGCACTGCAATACATAGCACTGTTCAGCTGAAAGCATGCTGCAAGCCATATAGCCATGGATTCTCATCCTCTCCAATATGACTTCTTTCCTGCTGTGGGGTGGAGTCATCTACAACATGCAGAGTGAACTTAAGTCTCTTTAGTGAAAGCACAGAAGTATTCTCACTGGGGAAATCACCTAGCGAGCCAGGCATTTGAACTTTCTCAGTACTGGAAGCAGGGTTGACTCAGCCCTCCTGAGGCTCGAACTTGTGATACTGGAGCACTTGCAGAGCTGCTCCTTAGGGAAAACATCATGGAAAGATGTGCAGGGGGATGCTTATTTAAATAAGCACGTAAACGCTTATTCTCAATAAGCATTGCCACCACATTTTAATAGTGCTGAAAAACCCAGGGTTTAGGCTAAGAATCAGCCAGTCCATCCAACAGCTTGCCCATAGCCAAGCCTTTCCAGTTACGCAGATAAAAGGCTTCCTGCAAACCCTCCCATTAAGCTATCCTGTGAATGCTACAGGATTTCTAGGAGGAAATCAGCATGGTAGAATAGAAAGCCTCAGGGGGAAAGAGTCATGCTCTAGTCCAGCAGTTCCTAGTCTGTCTTCAGCTGAGAGCTTGTTTCAGCAAGGTTTCCACAGCTCATTATCGACTGATCTATGTCCATGTCAAAACTGTACAATCCAACCAACAAAAATATTTCATTCAAGGACATCATTAAGAACCAAGACAACAGCACAAACATAGGGGACCCCTCTGTAGGGCAAGCTCTAAAGCTGTCCCTTCTCACACAGAGCCACCTCCCCGCAGGACTGCTGCTTTACCTGACTGCCCTCTGCTACACACCAAGTCTGAGACCTCCATCTCAGAAGAAACTGCTGGCTCTTTGTGAAGATCCTGGCTTTCTGCTGGCCACTGCATTTGAAGAGGCTGTGTGGTGATCTTTGGGTTGTTACTTAGCAACTTGACTCTAAGATGTAGTGAATTTACTGGGCTGCCTCTGCAGTTAGCCAACATCAAGACCAAGGACACAGGGAGAATTTTGTCACTGAAATAGGATAATCTCCAAAATATTATGGAAGACGCAAGATTTTTCCCTTCTACAAGTTGCCAGATATGCAGTAAATATTGACATATGAGTCACACTGACCTATTTTCTAGTTTAAGCCAGGCCAATCTCTTCATGACCAATTTCAGGACCTATAAACGTGGAGTACTTTGGACTCCTTCACAGCAGTTTGCTTTTTTCTCAGCTGTTTTGTACAAGAACCCCACCCTCTTGTGGAAGGACTATCCCTGTCTTTGGGGCAGAAAGGGGACCACTGCTTGTTTGAATTTCAGTGCCCATTCCCACATCCCATCACACAGCACAGCTCCCCTGAGGTCTGTTGCTTTACTTGTCCTCACGTACTACCTTAGTCTAAGGGGTCTTTTCAGCACAATCAGTGGGATTTCTGTTCAAATATAATGTGGTGTGAACAGATATGCAGTCTAAAAAGCCAATATGTGTATCGGTGCTGAGCCCCAACAGTCTGTTATGTACAGAACTGCCACTGTTTGATTTTCCAAGCAGCCACCCAGTGCATTACGGAGCTGCACTCAAGGACTTGAAGTAACAATAGCTGCATGACCTAAGTAGTACTGAAGCCATCATTGGCAGCAGAAGGCACAGACCATTGCCAGCTCTGAAGAAACCTATCTCAGCCACATGCTTGCAATATCTCAGCTTAACTCACAGCACACAGAAGCCCCCAGCATGTGAAGAAAAGCACTTAATTCCTATCTGTCCATGCCAGCACAAAATCTAGGGATCTCACTGTAAATCAGAGCTGTACCATTCTCATTATGCCACAGTACGAGAGCAAGGCCCTTCTTCAGCACCAAGGCACCGCTGCATCCTCTGCTACTTGCAGTGCTACCACCCCAGGAGCCCACAGCAATCCTACAGCCCCTGCAGTACTATGACAGCACACCACCCATTAAGCTCAGCACCAAAGGTGTCTCAACTTCCAAATATTTTGGAAGTCTTCAATATTCAGCAACCTTACATACAGCGTACACACACATGCTTACTTTAGAGACTGCAGTGTCATGGGCCTGGAGATACCTGAGGCTACAGGGAAACAGTTACAGCACTTGAGCGTCCTGTCATGCTTGTATTTCATAACATATAACTGCAGAAGCCTCTAATTGTAGGATGTAAATGCTTTAACCTTTGTTTTAAGACCTTTTGATATCCCGAAACATAGAACAGACTGACTAGAAAATATCTGTATATCATTTTTCCATTGAAAAAAGATGTTAACAAAGAATTTTTAGTTAAATAAAAACTGTCAATATATTTGAAGAGAATACATGATAGTATAATGTAGGTAGCAGAAACCTCTCCTTAAAAAAAAAAAAATCTTGTTGTTAAAAACTCAAGATATCCATATCAATGGAAAATCCTTTTCAGAAACATATTGCAGCAAAAGTGTTTCCTGCCTGCTATTACAGACATAGAGGGTCTACCTGAAATGGATCAAAGGCCAAGAGCTGTGTCCATGAACAAGCATCCTAAGAAGCTGCTGTGTAGTGCAAAGACTCTCATACTAAGTCTGTCCATCCACACTGACTTCTTTCACCAGCTATGCCTACCAGACGGCAGACATCCATGTATTAGTGTGCATTGGTTATACTGAAGTGAGATTCACCTAGGCAGTGCATATTCATACTCCAGCGAAAACAGAACAGCAATGCCTCATCAGGACAGATTCCTTTACAAAGACTATTTCAAACATTCCTGATTGAGAGAAAATTTGACATAGTGAAGAGTGGTGCCCCAGTGATGATGGTATAACAGGTTTTAGAATGATCTTTCCTGCTCAAGAACATCTTTACACACCCAATCCACCCTCTTTTGGGTTAAACGGTGATTTAAAACACCTGGAGCTCAGATTTCCTGGGACCTAGTTTACATCTCTGCTGAACAGGGATAACTCATTTTCTTAACAAGACAACTCTGTTTTCAAACAAGCTTTGGGAAGTTGGGAAATAGCAGACATGACTCCTCCTGTACCCCCCAAGTGACCAAGTACAGCACACCAGCGTGAGCGCAGTCACTCCCATGAGACAGCAACGTGGAAAGAGGTGATGATACAGGAGTAGGATGTAATGAAGCAAAACACCAGGGTTCGCTTTGCCAAGTATGCTGCACCAAACGCTAACCCGTCTGCACTGCAGACTATCCCCCAGCAAAAGGTATCACCCATCCTGCAGGTATCGTTCATTCAGCATGTTGTATATTGCAGCAGACATTTCTATTTGGAAGCCTTGTTTCTCACACTAGCCCTCTACAATAATTCTCTTGTAACTTTTCAACTTGTCACCAGGTTTATAAAACTTTAAAGCTAGTGCTATAACAAACTGAAACAATGTTATTGCAGATGTAGGAGAGCATCTTGGGATGAATAAATTATAGGAGCCACAAAGAAATCACGACGACTAAGGCTGCGTGCTCCAAGCTGTTTATGGCGTGCAGAAACACAGGGGGGAGCAGGTTTAGGACTGCACAGATCATAGGGCAGGAAAATTGAAGCGTTATGAAGGGTAACCATCTCTTATTTTAAATGCATAAAAAACTTCTGGTTGTTTTCTTTATTGAAATAGTTCATTAATGCTTGAAGGGAGTCTGAGCAGTCTGGTACTGGAAAAATATGTCCTCAAGGATTAGAGAGACAAGGCTGCAGCTGGAAGCACCAGCCTCTACACCCACTGCAGTCCACCCTGAGCAGGCCAGTCTTCAGCTGTCCATTTTTCAATGGGCATACAGGGGAAGACTTCCAGCTCCTTCTGAAGCAGTTGGGACTAGATACCATCTGAGCTGGATCCAGCAAAGCAGGTTGTTTGAACCAGAGCTCCAAGCAGATAGTGAGTTCAGACAGCATAAAGGCCTGGACATAGCTGTGAGTACCACTATATACCACCAAGCATCTGTAAATAGCTGCACATTGTTGCATACTTACAACAACTCAACCACCTGTAGCAAAATGGCATTTGCCAGATAATTTACCCAGCCTACTTCCTTAGAGGAGAACTGGGAGATACCATCCTTCCATTCTTAGCCTATCATCTGGGCTACAGAACGTCACTGTGACGATATTTGTCCTTTCAGTCTGCCTTTAAATCCTCAGCTTGCAAATTTGTACAGAATCTGAAAAGTCTCCAGCTAGGCCTTTCATCTTCGTGGAGCAGCACTTCCCAGAGGGTCTGCCAGTCAAACGTGCCCTCCCCAATACCTGTTTGGCCTGGCCCCTAGCATTCTTTCCCAGGCATTTCAATTGATGTCACTGATCTTGGCTCAGCAAATAATCCTGCTAATCACTGACAAGAACAGAGGCTGCAGCTCAGCATTGCTTAGCAGGGCTAAGAGGGGTACACAGCAATAAAACATTACTTGAGCAAGTGAGCTTGGAAATATGGCTGACCACACAGGCAGCAGCTGCAGCAAACAAGGTGCCTTTTTTGTTAAATAAAAGCAGTGTCTTTGGTTCCTCATCATTAGGAGATCATTACAGTACACCTGGGAACCTCTTTTAACCCAGCACAACTCCATCTGCACAATACCATGGCATGGCACTGGGGCATGGCCCTCAAGGCAGTGGAGAGGCATTGCCTTTGTAACAGCAAGGCACCAGAAGATACTGAGATCGTACAGGCAATTGCAATGCATTCCGTGTATCAGTGTCTGGGAACCTCCAGTATAAAGACATAGCTGCGTTGCCTTAGCAGAGAGCCCTGTAGCCTCCGGGACTGAAATGTCACCACATCATTTCGGCAGTACAGTTCCCATGGGAGTGAAGGCAAAGAGAGCTGCTTAGATCTCGGATGGAGCTGTATTCCTCCACAGCACCACGTCCAGCTGGACTCCCATGGAAAACAACTTTTTGAATCATGCAGTGGCGAGTCCCTGGCATTACTTGTTCCCCACCATCACGCAGCCGGTAGGTGCCAGGAAGCCCAGCGATGGGAGAGGTGGGGGCTCTCCTCAGCCTGCCCAGCCCCAGGGCCATTGTTCCAGAAAGGATGTCTGAGGATTAATTAATTATCCTACAAGGGGCAGTAAGTAATAACACTCCTTGTGGAACAATAGAAGCTATTTGGTTGCCGTGACAACCCAGCTCCACTTGTGTGCCTTTAATTTATTCATTGCACAGTCCCTTCCCCAGTCACACACAATGCCAAAAATTGTCTTGTTTTTCTTGCCCGTAACCATGTCCAGAGCAGGGGTAAGACAGCCCTTTCCCCGGGGCATCTGTCACACAAAAGAACAACGCACATAAATCCCTTCAGCCTGGAAACTTGCATCACACAAGAACTCTTCTGCTCCCTGTTTGTTCTTTAAGATGATTCTGATTTTTTTAACCCCTTTTGAAGATGCCTCACCATGATGCCCATAGATCTTGATCTTGAGTAGCCTCCCAAACATACACAGGACAGATGGCTGGGAGATTGTGCTTGTCAACTTGTACAGAAGGCCAGGAGGGATGAGAAAAGCATAGAAGCGAGGTGCCTTAGCAGCATCAACAAGAGCAATGTATAAACTCGCATAGTACCTAGTGCCCAGCTTGAGTATAATATCATGACTACCAAAACAGCGTCCATCAATAGTGCTGCCTGAATTCTGTAAGACCCAGAGCAACACGTGGGTGAAGGTCCATGTTGGGAAACATTCTCCTCTGCATCCCACAGTGATGTGGATTTCTCCCCAGCCCCAAACATCCTTTTGCCCCAGGAATTTGGGGTAGACGAAAACAAGGTGTTCACCAGAAAGGGGAGAACATTGCTTTCATAAGGAAAGGGTTGAAAGCATTGCTAAGAGAATGGCTACTAGCCTAGGACATAACCCGCCTGACATTAACAGGTATATGGCAAATAGCTTGGGCAGCCATTATTAGCCCACACACATCACTTGGAACTTCATTCTCAACCTGCCTCTGCAGCATCTAGCTCTCTTCTCAGGTCTGTAGTGGAAGATCAGGGCAATTATAGCAGGTAAATAGTCAAATCCCTCACTCCCTCCAGCGATGTCTCTGCAAGCTAGGGTCTTAGACTATGCTCCCAGACCCCAAATTGTTCATCCTGGCTCTAGCAAGGAGGGTGACAGCTCGTTCACCACATCGGAAAATTCAGATCCAACTTGAGACTGGGGGAGGAGGTGACTTAGAGATGAGCTTTGTCCTGACAGGCAAGATAGATGGAATTGGGTTAGGCCATCTGTCTCTTCTAAGTTGAGCCTAACCTCAAGCACAGCTACCCAATGCAATGGGGCCACAGGTCCATACCTGAATTTCTATACGGATGTACTGCCCAGTGTCACTGTTAACACTGAAGTGTAACATGCATACAGATGATGTTAAAGGTTGGATTAATGGAGAGAGTCTGCAATTTGCTGTATATTCCATAGCTTAGAATAAGAAGAAACAGCAAATGTTTGGTAGTGGTTTAACCCATAGGTCAGCACTGCTCATCTTAATTTTCCCAGTAAGGCCCAGACCTTTGTTTGATCCCCACTTTCCAAGCCTCTTCTGTATAAGAAAATGCAAAAGAAACTGTTCTTTATGAAAACCTGAGACTTGTGGTTATCCCTTCAGCTTGAAGTTGTATCAACAGATACATTCAGAATTTTCAAGCAGCTTGGGAAAACAAATTGACAAGTCAGATGATTGTCTTGTCTCCCCTTCTACCTCAATGTGACAGCAAAATAGCTGGTGGGACAGAGAAACAGGTCAGGAGAGTACAGAACTGGATAAATAGGACAGGAGCATTGGGAGACCAAGGTTTTAATTGACTTGATGAGCAAGAGCTCTAAACTGGCCTAGGATTCTCCTACTGGGTCTGGAACTGAGGAACGGGACAGCTGCTCCCAATGGTCCCCGTCAGCCTTCCTCTCTTACCCAGCCTCCTGGAAAGCAAAGGAACTTGGAAAAAAAGCCTTTGGGCAGGAGAAAGGAAGGCATGGCTAGGTGACAGATCAGTGCAATGCATGTCCTCTGCTGGGTGCTGAGGGCTTCTGAGAGATAACACAAGCCCAGATGTGGATCCCATCCATAACTAAAATCCTTAGCAATGGTTGGGGGTAAAATCTGTGATCTGAGCAGAGAACATTTTTCTTCAGTGGTATGAAAAGCTCCAGCCTATCAATGACACCCCAAACAAGCAGATCACCATTAGATTCCTTCCTTTCCAGTACAGATCTGGAAAATGCCAGCTTACCACCAGCAAGCATACAAAGCCACTGCCTGTTTTTCAACTTGGCAATCATAGGCTGACTGTAAAACCATCACTGCCTTTGTGTCACTGGAAAAATATAAGAACCTACTTTAAGAAATAAGCACTAATATTTTGGAGAGATCTATGCAACTAGCACAGAAAGGTAAGGGATGAGAATCTGCCCTGCATGTGATGCAACTAGCTCCAGAGAGGCCAGCTGAGATCCTCCGTCCCTAACACCAGACAGATGGCACCAGAGATGCTCCTGTGAGCTAGTAGAGACACTCACTAACCGTAATAGAACTTACTTCAACTTTGGAAGCAAACTGCAGTCTTTCAATCACATTACAAATACTGCCAACAAAGGTAGGAGCATACCAGAGAGGTCGATCAAGCCAACCTTGTCTAGCAAAGCTAGAATTTCATTTTTTTTCTTTGAGCCTGGAGCTGGGCTGTGGTGCCAATTGACAGGTAGTCCCAGGGACAAAGGCCAATCAGTGGGCAGAAAGAGGAAGGCTCAGACTGAAACCAGTATGCCCAGAAAAATTTGGAAAACTCATTTAGTACAGTCCAATGATGTTTGACTTCTCATCACAACGTATATGGAGAAATCATCCTTGAATTCCTTATGCTTTAGTGAGGAAGAACTGTCTTAAATCAGAGCTCCCATCATCCCTCAGAATCCTGTGTCCAAATCAGAAGAAAAAACACTTATTCAGTACCAGACAAGTGCCACTCTTCCTCCAAAAACTTCCCAGCTGCAGGGAAGACCTGCAGAAGGAGCTTAAGGAAGCAGGGGTGACTATTCTTTTTTAGAAGGGTACCCTAAGATCTCAGGTGACTCCAAGGAACCATTGTCTCGGGTGTGCATCTCAACCAGAAAAGGAAGACTAGTTTATTAGGCTTTTTTTTTTTTTTTTTTAAAATCCCTCCCAAACTCACCATGTTGACTTCAGAGATCTGGTCAATGCTGGAGATATGGATGCTCATTCCCACTGTGACAGGGTTACCTGAAACACAAATGGACTGGATTAGAACCATATTCAAGCTCTTCTCTCGTATGCTATTACAGCATTGACTAGAAATGCTACGATATGATTTGAAACAGCCTCACATTCCCCAAGTCTCAAGAATTTCAACGTCACATGCGCTCAAATGACGAGAGAGGAATAGATTTCTCTAACTCCCAGCTTTATAGACTCACCCCTAGGGGTAGTGCAGACTAAGCTTGATTCTTTAATTCCTGGAAGTTAATTACCCCCTAGTTATATAATTATCTCTGGTTATTCCAAATAATGCCTTCAGAGACATCAGAAAGCTCCCAGAGGACTTGCATAAGGTGTTGCTGATTGACCATACAAAGAATACAGCAATCAAGCCCATGTAACACGTGGGCAGGAAAGATACTCCAAATCATTCCTCCATCACCCTGCCAGCTCTGCAGCACACTGTTTGAAAAGCCCAAGTGAGTTTTAATACCCAAGATACCAGACAAGTACAGGAACCAGACCCATGAAGTGAGAAAGCAGCATTTGCACGGTGGATTTTCAGAGCACAGCTGGGATTAGAGAACAAATTCCCCATTTCACCGCTGGTATCAGGACATCCTACCCCACATCCTGTTGCCCACAGCCACTGGGCTCTGATAGATATCTGTACACAACTTTTCTGGGAAATGCAGATATTTCCTTACCCCAAGCTACTCTCACACTGCAGTAAACGCCACTCACTGCAGCATGCAAGATGAGCTTGTGAAGAGATACCACCCGAGGGCAGTCACAGCCAGACCTATTGCCCTCTTGTCCAAGCGCAGCAAGAGCTGAGTTACCACTTCCCACAGACCTGTAGACTCAGGGCAGAAGAATATTTCAGCCAATACTTCCAGATGTGTGAGCCTCCTAGCTGGATTGACTTATACCCAGCTCAACCTCAGCCCCCTAACAAGCAGCTCTCACAGCCAGGCAACAGGACAACCCCTTCAGTGGGATTTAAATTGTGTAAAACTATTTGCAGAGATACACAGCAACTACTAAAAAAAAATCAGCAAAAGACCTCCTGCAGCTTGAGATGGCGTTTCTGAACGCCACACATCTCCAGTTCACCCCACAGCTCCAAAGCCAAAACACAAACAACCCCACCACAACCAAAGTCCCTATTCCCACACGTGCCAGGGGGAAAATGATTCCTTGCGATGCAGTAGTAGAGAGGGAATGGCAAACAGCAATGCCACTCAAGTTATTAACTCTTCCATGGACTCATTAGTAGATCTAAGTGCTGAAATATTTACAGATAATCATGAAATGGCTTAGAAAGTAATTAGGAGATTGGGGGAGAGGGGAGAACCACACAACTGGAAATGAAGTGATTTTTTAATTACGTGTTACCAGAAGTAGGGAAGTAGTGTCATTAGGGCTGCCTTGTGATTGGGTGCACTGTTAACCGAGACCCTCTGCTGCAAATTAAGCAGCATTATCCTTTAATAGAATATGAACAACACCGAAAACATCAGAATCAACAACTGTAATTAGGCCCTGCTATGCAAATCCCCTTAAAGAGGCAGTGCTCTTCTCCAGCACCTCTTGCTCATTGTCAGTGGTGCCAGAGAGGGATGCTCAGGAGACTTCGCAGAGCCTTCAAAAATCCCCATACAGGGCAGATTATTGGCCGTCTATTTGCTGTATTCCTCTGCTCATCTGTGACAAAGGAACCAGGTGGGAAAGTAACCACATGTCTCTTCAGGAGAGCCGATCATCTTGCATCCTCCCTTGTGCCAGAAGCTGACAGTGGCACCAGTAAAGCTCTTCAGGAAGTCTCACTTCTGGTAGTTTGTCTTCTTTTCTGAAGCCAGGGCCTTGTTGTGATGGAAGCCATTGCAGGAGGAAGTAGTTACCACCACCCTGAGGACCTTAGAGACTAATTGGCTACAGGAGAAAAGAAGGGCAAAGTCAGGGCTGCCACAGAGCTGGGGAAAAGCCCACTCCTGAGCCCTTCTGCCATGCAATGTTTCCTTCATGAGCTGCCCTACCACCTGCTTTATTTCCAGTTTGTCAACACTGGTCATTGTGGTACTGTGGTTAGGTGTCCCTTCCTCAGTGCAAGGAATTAGTGTCTCTTCCCCCCTGCTGTGCAAGAGACCCACTGAAACTACTGGACTGGGTGGCAATAACAGGGGAGCACTGACAGTGGTGATATACAAATATTTGTCAAATTCGGAGTCTATCCAATCTAATCTATCTGTCTAGACATTTGTGCTGTGTTCATCACCATGGTATCTGAGCGCCTGAGGTCATGCAGTGACTCAGTGTCAGAGCCATGGATAAGATCCAGACCTCCCAGCTCCAAGACAAGTGCTGGAGCAGAGATCGACCACACAGCTCCCCATCAGTCCGGGCTCACCTGCCCCCTGCTCCCCCCCACACTCAGCAATATACTCAATGGCCTCTCTGGACACTGCCAACACCTCTGCACCCCATCTATCACAGCAAGTGGGAGGCTCTACCACCTGCTTGCACCCCTCAAATGTGGATCTGTCAACCCACAGGCACAAGCATGAGATTGTCATTCAGCACTCTAGAGATGAAGGTGTGCAAAAGTCTTGCCTTTACTGGATTTACTCTTAGCTTGATTGCAGGGAAGCAATTTCACCTTCTCCATCCCTGCTGTGAAGATGGACTTGCAGTCTGTCTCCTCAGAAGAGGGATGCATGCGCATGTACGTACACAGCCAGCAGAAACAAGCTTGCCCTACCTCTTTCCACAGACCATAGAAAAACTAGATCAATTGGTGTCCAACATTCAGGCTGTAAGTAGTACACAAAATAAACAAAGGACATCAATTCTGCCAATGTTAATAGCTTCAGGCAAGAGGGATACAAAAAGTAGGGTATTTAAAATACAGGATAACGTCATCTGTGAATTTGTCCCAGAAGGCAGAGCTCTGCATTTGTGGATCTGAAAAGATGCAAAAGAAATCCTGATATTAAAGATATATGTCTTTATCTGTGCCTTACCAATGCACACAAACTAGACCTTTTCCCCTCTTAAAGAAAATGTTTATGTGTAGAAAAGTTTTGTAGGCAAGTCCACAAGCAAGGGAGCATGAGAAATTCTGCCACTTCCACCAGTGAACAGCACCGTCACACATCTCTTCTCATCACCACTGGAAAAGTCACCAACATTTTGTCCTCAAAACAGTTTGACGTCTGAAAAATGTACTCAGGGGAAGTTGGAAGGGAAGCAGACAAAGGAGTTATAATAAAATCATCCCTGTTTCTGCAAGTGATACTTGTCACATACAAAAACAGCCAAGGTAGAGAACAAGTTGTGCTAATCTGCAATATTTTTTCCAGCAACTACTTATTACTTTCACATTTTATTTTATAATGCGTTAAAGCCCCAGAACCTAGAGTTGCTATAGAAGCCATCCTTGTAGCACAACTGCAGAGGAACAGTCATGTTTCCAAGGCTGGGTCTGCCTGCACTACAGCCAGAGGTGATGGCAACCTGGATCAAGACGTCTCTTGCAGATCTCAGCTTGGTAGTTCAGCTGCAGGAAGAAGCAAAGACTACAGCACAAAATTCTGTGTAATAGGTCTCCAAACACTCAATGCTTACTTGCACAACTGGTCTGCATTAAAGTCCATGCTGCCCTCTCTTCACTCCCAACCCAGAAAGTTAAACTAGAGTGAGCTTGGGTTTCTCTCCCATCAGATTTCCAACTGCAATACACACACAGACAACAAGGCTCAAAAACAGTGGGCAGATAAACAGAACTTACATTATATTATCACCTACTAAAGCCACTCATTTTTATGAGCTACAGCCAATGCTTTGAGGAGCCTGGCTCATGCGTTTCTGAGCACGTGAAATTGGCAATGCTGGCACAGCAAAAGCTTGCAGTTGCTAAGGGACAGGCATCAGCCTAAAGCCTACTCTTTAGCCCAAAATGCAGGAACAAAGGGCTGACAAGGATTTTGGAAGGTCACACAGACCATAGCCTTCATGGGAGCAGACTAAAGACTAAAGACCACCAATACCAGAAATTCCCTAGCTCTCCTGGACAATCTCCTCCTGCATTCCACTGCACTCAAAGCTTTTCTTGAATATCCAAACTAAACCTTCTCTGCAGTGCAACTGTAGTTGATTTTTGTCTCATCATTCCCCCAGTGATAGCGAGAGAATAAATCAATCATCCTTCTTTGACAATAGCTTTTATGTACAGAGAAACCATGGCATCCTTCTCCCTCCCCCACTAATACTGTCTTTCCTAGATTAAATGCACCTGAGTTCCTCAACCTCTCCTCAGAGGTCATGTTTTCTAAAGCTATAACAATTAGTGCTGTTCTCCACTGGCCTTTTGCCAATTTGTCTACATCTCTATTTTAAAGCATGGTAGCCAGAAACCAGACACTGAAGCAAAGATGAAATGTCACCAGCGGAGAAATAAAAAACCTCCAATGTATGTTCTCCTAAAACCACTTTGGTGTATTCATGCCCAGAAACCTCTCCAAATCCACTACACCCATTCTGAGACCTACTTACTTTGTGCAGGAGGTTAGAGATGTCAATGGGGCAGCCCCACTCTCGCCATTTGAGTGCAACACATGCAGAAAGAAGGAGTGCAGCACTGTCTTTTGGCTAAGAGTGAAGCTCATTCAACACAGCTCTATGCATGAGCCCCAGTGTTCCCTGCTTGGAGCCTACCCATGGCATTGCTGCTCTCCAAGATCCCTGCAACACCATCAAAGCTGCTTTAAAGTCTTCTGGTGAATAAACAAAACCAGTCAGAGAAGATGAATTTTAACCCACTAAATCTGCATATAGAGCAGGGCTGTGCCCCTACAATGGGGCACAATGCCCATGCATGTTCCTCTTCCTCAGCTCTCCGAAAACCAGAGGAGAGCTGTGGCGCTAGAGCCCAGAAACAGCAGGTCCCAGGCAAGGTTACCCTGCATTGGCTAGTAGAAATGTTTCTGCAAAAACAGGGCAGAACAGGCAGACATGGAGAGGGCAAGGTTTCCTGGTACATGTCAGCGACGGGACTGCAGTGTCTTACTCACATTTTCACTGATTCCCCTCCCCTTCCCCTAGTCACCATCCCCATCCACCCCCCATTAAGATATTCTGGGGCTTGCCAAAGGCAAGACCAGCACACAGACTAATTTCACTCCCAGGACTTTTTCATTCAGTGCTATTCCTGCTTTCCTGCAGGAGGCAGAACTGTTCAGTACCTACTTGCTCTTTCTGCAGAAAAAGGTTGGCCCGAGCCACTGCCCCTGCTTTGTTCACAGCACTGAACCTCAGGGCAGCCTGGCTTTGTTTACAACTTAAAACCACAGCCCACATCACTGCTACGTGCAGCAAAGAGCTGGTTATACAAGGGCTGACAGACACAGTTAGGAGGCAAGGACTGCCAGGTATCAGAGGTGCACAACGGGCCACATTCAGCTTGCCAGCAGAGGGGCTGCTGCAGGGATGCAGCCATACAGCCTCCTAAGAAATCCCACTGCCCTTCCCAAAATATATGCTCTCAGATAGCTTTCAGCTCACAGACTAATTATTCCGGGGCCATAGTTTCTTCCAAATCTTCACAGAAGATAACTCTGAGCCCAGCTTACTGTCTGGACACTCCTTCACTGTGGAGGAGCCCACACCTATCGCCCAGCACCATGGGAATGAAAATGCTCCTGTTTTTTCACAACAGAAGAACACTGTAAGAGGAGTTTGCAAATTGCTATCTGCATAATGGCTGTGCTCATAGATCTCAAGAAAGACCAAGGCTCTGCTACAGCACTTAATAGGAGAATTTCTAAAAGATGCCATCCCAGCAGGCAACACAAGTCAAATCATGAAGTTTCCAATAATAACTTCTCCATTCTTTTCCTTTTAGCTTAGGTACAGCATTAAGCACAAGCTCAGTAAGCATTAACACTGCTGGATGAGCAAGAAGAGTTGACCATGTATCATGAGAGCAGAAATGTTTTGGGAGCAGCTTTCATCCAGCATCTCTGATTTGTGGTGACATCTGGAAGTGCCAAGTTCAGCAGGGTCTCTTAAGCACCTACGTAAACTTTTCCAACATAATCTAGGTTTAAATACCCATTAAACACCCTCCAAACCTTTTTCTTCCTCTATTTTATTCTCATTTCTATGACTCACTGCTGACCTCTTCCCCCACCTGCAGCCGACGGCTGTGCAGTAAGCTTGCCAGCCTCAGCACAACAGCCAGAGCTGTCACACACATCCATCGGAGCTCCCCCACTACCCCTACCAAGTCACTCCACGACATCTACTGGATTTACAAGAGCAAACGGGGGTTTTAGCCACTGTTGTACATTACCAGAGATGGTCTCATGGCAAATCAACAACTACTACACTGCCTTCAGGTCCGTGGGGGAACATGGGGGCTGAGGGACCTCTTGCTGCTAAGGAATCTCCTTACTTCATGTGAAGAATGTGTTTTTGAGCTAAAAGACAGGGCCCTGATCTCCAGAATACATAGGTCTGGCCATGCCTGCTGCTTCCCCACGGATTCACTCTTCAGCAGGGGCAGAGGGATATCCACCACCACTGATTCATGGAGATTGCAGCTGGTCTCCAGGTAGGTCTGGCAGAAAACAGCTTCTTCCTGACAGGTTTGCTGCCTTTTGCTATGCTTCCTTAGGGACATAGCTTGGCACATTTTAAGCCACTGAGCCTCTAACACTGAACAAGATTGTGCCTAACCTTGCCAGGCGTGCCATCCATCCACATCAGGCCAGACACAGGGTAACCCTGTGTGAGGAGGCTAATGAGGATTTCCAGCCTGCACCAGTCTGCTCTGCGGGCAGCCTGGTTTTTCACCTCACCCAGTCAGATGACTGAACTTGCACTACTCATTGAACAAGAGGGAATACTAGGGACTTCCCAAGAGAAATGGGAAGGTAGAACAAGCTCTCGCCAAGACAGTGACATCAAGGATGGCACACAAGTTTGATAGAACAGCTAAGGGATAATCAAGCTACATATTTTTCTGAGTCATACTATCTCCTGGCCCTTGCAACTCACGAGCCAGGAGGGCTAGACTAGAATATTTCTTGAGCAGATCTTCAGAATATCCAAACACTGAAGAAATCAAGGACTTTGGTAAGAAACAGGTTTATCTCTAAGCAAGCAATCAAGCTGACTCTTCAGCAGAGCCAAGAGATGCAGCACATGCAGAGCAGGCGGAACTGACCACTCAAGTACTATCCCGTGATGCCCTCTGCAAACATAGGGCTAACATTGATAATAACAGCCGCAGTTTCACCATGATGTCAAGTGAAGCTGTCCCTGTAGATGTGAGTAAAGAAGAAGATTTTCTCAAGCAAGCTGTACCTGCTTGGGAACCAGCGCTGAGGGATCCTTCTGGAGGAACAATGCTCTCCCAGTGCAGATGTAACACTCGTTCTGCAACTGTTCCAGGGAAAGCAGAGACTAAGGAGCACAATCTGCAAGGCACAGTGGATTACCTAATCTATCTCATGGGTATTTTTAATGGATTAGTAGGTATTAGAGTGGGATATTGCAAATATCCCATGGAAATTTGGAAGTGAGAGACAACAATCACCTGGCTGCAAAAACAGTGTAAAGGTTGTCCCAGAGGTATTGAAGGATTACAGAGGAAGCTAAATCAAGGTTGATTTTAAAAGATTGCTGGTAGACAGCTACCCAAGCTGAATAAAAACAAGATCTTAATGTACAAGCCTAAAAATGAAACAAGAAAGTAGACACCAACCCCTACAACATCTGTACTACTGGTGGGCTCAGTTCAGCAAAGCACTTGTACACGCACAGGGCTTTCAGTATGAAGAAAAATCCCTGACTTCCCAGAGTTCTTGGTAGAACAGACTGTAGGTCAGTATTCAGGAGACAGACTTTTAAAGCTATTTCACCCTCAGTAATGAAGATAGCCTTCCAAAGCCTTCTGTAGGCTTATCTTTTGCCTGGGTGATATACATTTGTTAAGGTTATAGCAAATTGAAGGGAAAAGAAACTGGATATTTGTTCTCATTTACAGACAAACACAGCTGTATCACCTTACCTAGTCTGATAGTTATTAGCCTGGCATCAGCAGTCAGTCCTGAGCAATCAACTCTTAAAGAACAACCTTACTAAAGCCGCCATTTTCCAAATACCACCAATTTCCATGCCCTGATACAGGCAACACCCAGCCCAGACCACAGCAAGTTTACTTTGCAGGGCTGCCACCACCATTGGTTTCTTTGTTAGAGCAGGGTTGTTGCAGAAGGTAGATCCACATCCAGCAATCAAGAGATGAGGGCAACACCCTGGTGCACCATGTTGCTAGAGCAAGGATCAGTCACCTACCCTTCCCTTCTGTGGGCGTTCCTCCATATGTCCTCCAGGGCACACACACAGAGACCAGCTCCCTGGCTTTGCAGTCTACAGAGCAAATATTTTGTTTGGATATTTTTGCTTTTATACCCTTTCCTGCAGAGCTGGGTCTGGGAAAAACAGAGGCACCAAGTGCCCCAGATTCCTTCAGCTCTCAATCCCCACCGAAACTGGTAGCAGGAGTACAACAGGGCTTCCCAAGCAAGCATACATGGTAGACCAACAGCAGATAAACCCAAGTCAGGCATTTTTCCTCCAGCAGCAACGTAAACCATCAGACCCACGCTGACTAGCCACCCCCACAGTTCTCCACCTGAGAAGGCTCCCTCCTACCTTCACCAGGATCCTGGCAGGCATCTCTCCTCCAAGTCCCACCAGTGCAGCAGCAGGGCACAGCTCTGCCCACCCAGGGAATCTATGAAGAACTCAGGAGGAACCCATCCCTTCTGCTTTTACTCAGGCCCTCAGTGCTCAGGTTTTCCACATCTCCTCATTGCCACTTGTGCTCCCAGAGCCACCTGACCCCAGCTCAGGCAGGCTGGGAAGCCTTTTACACCCTGCTGCTGCCATTTCCTAGCCCACTGCCAGTTACTTGACTTTGTAGAACATGCAGACAGGGGCAGAACTGTAGAAAGAATTACACACAGGCATTAAATATTTTAGACCCCACAAGAGCGTGCATCCTCTGGGTTCAAGCCCAGTGCTGGGATGCCTGCAGCTGCCCAGCAGGTGAGAATTCAAAAAAAAAAAAAAAAAATGGAAAAACCACAGAAGCAGCCACTGTTACCCTTCTGCCCCCAGCAAGCAGTCCCCAGGCCCAAAGGTGGTATTATATGTGGGGCACCCCACCCCACATCGGCCTATTGGGTGAGGCTTCCTGATGGCACAAAGGTGAGGCCATTTTGCTCTTCTTCCTCCATACCAGCTGATAACTGGTGAAGCCTATCCCACATTGCCCACCAGTCTGCCTCCCACCTCATCTTCTCATCTGAGGGCTCAGGGCACAGATGTGTCCTGACCCACCTCTTCAGCACTGGGTTTTTCTGGCATGTAACTCATAAATATCTGCTACGTGGAGGAGGCTCTCTTTTGTGATACCCTGGAAATATCATCCCCCAAACAACTGCAGACCAAGGCTGTATTTGAGTATGTGACCTCTCTGGGAAAACACTTTCATACGTTACCAAATCCTGAGCCATCTAATCCCCTTAGCTGAAAATGAGCCGAACCAAATTAATTTAAATGGGTTAACACAAGCTTCTCTGTTCATATCCAATCCATTACTCTGTCTTGGAAGTATTTGTAAGAACAACAACAATATATCTAGGCTTATCATTTTTATCAAAGCGACAACAAGAAGGTGTTTTCCTTTTTCCCCTGTTTTCAATTTTTAATGAGGTAGTCACATGTCCTCATCACTGCTTGCGGACATGTCTTTAAAGGATACCACTATCTCTAATTCCTGGGTTGAATCCAGTTGAAAGAAACACAATGGCCAGGTCAGGACACATCAAACTTGTGCAAATAGTGAAATCAGGGCTGGGACATCCCAGGGCAGCAGTGGCCAGCCCTGCTGTGGCCACCCTGCCATACCTCCCACGAGGTGATTTCCTGCTGTTGCTGGACATGGTCCTTCATCCCCCAACAAAGCACAAAGTTGATGGCTGAGGTCCCCATGGGAGAGATGGCCATTCCTTTATTGTTACCTCTGTCAAGTCCTTAGTGGATATATAGCTTTTATCAGTGTCCACCTTGCCCTTCTCAATTGGCACTGCTATTAGGGCTTTTGCTGATGCTGCCTTCAGATGCCTCCCACCAGCACCTCTCTGTATCACACACCTGCTACTTCCCGTACCCCTACCTTCCCAAGCATGTGGCTCATCTCAGCAGCAGAGCTTTGGGGTCACGTAGTGCCCAAGGCTTATGCTCAGTGACAGTCAGGACAATTTACAGTGCAAGTATTGCCAGTGAAAAAAGCAGTGAGTCAGGTCTGAAAATATCATGACATTCACATTAAAATCATGAGCCTGAGTTAGAAATCATGAGAAGCAAAGCACACACAAACAAGCCTCCCCCTTTCCAAATGTTATATATGGGATTATACGTTTTCATCTCCCAGTTTCTTAATTTCTTGGATGTGTTTTGTTCAGGTTCTGCTTTTTCTCCAGTGTCAAGACAGAAAAAATCTCACTAAATTCAGTGATGACTGAAAATTGCAAGACCATTGTAGGAAGAAGAATTCAAATTTGTACGTTGGTCACTTCTGAAAGACTGACCCTCAGGCTGGTGTTTCCATCAGGTAGTGATCAGTTTGCAAAAATGCCCTGGAAATTCAGCAGGACTAGTTCCCAGGCTACCTTTTACCCCAGCACCTCTTGTTAAGAGGTACAACTAACTGCAATTTGTTCACCAAAATAATTGCTTTCACTCAGGATGCACGGATGAGCGAATCTTGCAGAGCTTTTACATATATATTCATCTCCAGCAATTCATCAACATAATAATCACGCATTATTAACTTGAGTACTCATCAATTTTTTTTTTCTCTAGCTTCAAATACTAGCAAGGAGCTAGTGTGCAATAGAGAAGAAAAACATGTAGAGGAACTTGTGATGAATGTTCTATTTTTGCTATGAAAGGAGAATAAGAAGAGAAAATCAGATCATAGCCTACCCTCTCCCTCTCTTCCAAAAATTTCCTGCCAAGCTGAGACCCTTCCCCAGAGGCCGGCAAGCTGGGCTCTCCTGCAGACCTGCCACACAGCCTTTCTGCCTAGCAGAGCTTCCTCTCCCCATTTGGAGGAGGTTTCCTTCCTTACCTAACACTGTTCCAGCAGTGAGATCCCACGCATAAATAACCTGGGTGGCCTCCGGTCATGGAGTGAAGCCTCTGATGTTACACCCAGAGCTTTAGGAGCTGTAATGAAGAGTCTCTGGTGTGCATTCCTTGCTGAACTGCTCAGACCCACAGTGCCTCCCCGGAAACTGGCCTTTCACAAAACACAACTTCCCCCAATCTGAAGGAGTCTTCTACTGCGGTCTCACTAATGCAAAGCTGCCTAAAGAAAGCCCTGCAGCAAGAAATGGGCACTTGTACCCATTCCCTCCGGGGATTTCACAGGCTACTGCAGTCAAAGGAAAGGTCATGGTTTGGTGACCAAGCAGTGGACCAGAGGACTGACAGCCCTCAGGTGTGTTCTTGTGAATAAATAGCAATAGCAGGAAGCAGAACCTCCCAATTCTATTCCTTGCTCTGCCATGGGTTTTTCTGTGTCATTCCCAACAGGCTGCCAACTCCTGGTGTCCACTAGATGTAAAATGGAGCTAGCAGAAGTCCATCAGCCCACAGGTTGTGTGGAGGATCTGTTAGTCAATATTTGTACAGCACAGAAGCCTCGCCGCTCTCACACAGAGCCCATAATACTACCTGAGAACAAATTATATTCATGCATAATCAAAATCACATCCAGCTCAGCCCCGATTCGAGAATCCTTTTTGGCTGGTGATGATGTCCAGAGCAGAGAGAGCACAGCTTGATTTCCAGAGCCCGGGTTGAGCTGGCAGAGCTGGCAGGTAGAAATATCTTGTTTTGACTGGTAAACTGAGCAAATTTGACATGGAAACCACTGAGGGAGAATAAATATGGAACAACAAGATGTAATTTTTACAGAGGCTCTTTTCCAACCATAACAGTACTTCGAGCCATCCCAGACTTGAACTAAGAGGTCCTGAGGTCTGGGGAGGGAAATTCAAGCCCTGGTAGGTTTGGCTGAGGCTCACCCCTGTCACAAGCACAGACGTCTGTAAGTGCACAATTACTTAACAGCACTATTCCTGCAGGAGTACAAAGGGCGGAAGAAACAGAAAGGAACAGAAAGGGAAGGGAGGGAAGATCAGAGAAGAAAAAGAGTTTTTAGCTCTGACACAGAACCAAGAATAAATGCCCAAATCAGAAGAATAGCCTATAGGAATTGCATGATCAGTGTTCTCCAAACCAGGCTGAAATTCATACCCTGCTCAAAGCAAAGAGCAGTGCTCCTACAGCCTGGGAGGAAGGGCTGGCTGAGCAGAGCTTTGTTACTTTCCATTTAATGGGAACAGGATCAATTACTGGATCAACAGAATACCTGTTTATCTGACAGATCTATTCATGCTATAGGGCTGCACCATCCAGCATTTCTCCCTCTCTCACGTATATGATGTGAATTCCTTTAATGGGCTTTATGCCATCATTAAGCACTTCATTTGTCTTGCCCGTGTTTCTAGTGATGTTTTAACAAGTGCATGATATTTCACATGAAATATCAAGATATAAATAGACACTTAACAAACCCCACCAAGGGCTATCTGCAAGAATGAATCTTAGAGTCTTCCACACCAAATGCTGTCACTATGGCTGAAGAACCGTGTTACATCAGTTCAGCCTGACACTTTAATAGCCTCCTGCCTTTTTTTTTCTTTGAACCAGACATAGGTGAGAAAACTGACATGCACACATAGTCTGTGTTTCATGTAAGAGTAAAGCTACAGCTTATCCCTGGTCTTTTACATTTCATGCTCTATGGGTTAAAAATATTTTTCTGACTAGCTGGGATATTGGGAGTCTTAGGAAATGAACAATGCAGATATGTAAAGCTGCTCTGATGAACAGCTCTAGGGCTGTGGGAATATATTTTGAGTAATCAAAAAGACTTGTACTAATGGGTTTTGCACTCTTTTCACATTTTGCCTGCAGTGACAGTCCCTAGAAGGCAAGTTTACTGGCAGAATAGACTCAGAAATGTTTGAATGTTCTGTAGATATTAATCAAGGAGAAAGATGTGCCCAGGTGAGATGGCAAGCATCCTCCAGTCTGGCTATAAACAACAGCCTGCTTTTGATCAGTTAATTAATTAAGAATTATTGGATTTTTTCTGCTAATCAATAACTTGAATACATTTTATTTTAGTAATAAAAAAAATCGGAGACTAAGCAAAGAGGCAAAATTCACTGAATAAATGCTTTGCAAAATCAATGTTGACATCTTTCTTTTAGGGAGAGAGATCTCAGAGCCCTACACCAGCCACAGTGCACTGCTGAGGATCAGCTCCAGCAGCACTGAAAGCGGCTGTGTCAGGGGTGGGAAGGTAGGGAAAGGGGGAAAAGGAAGGAGGAAGGCAACTGAATGCAATAATCCTATGTGGGATTCGTCATAGACAAGAGAATCAACAGCTCCTGTTGCTGTGAAAACATAGTGGCTTTACGGATGACAGCAGGGCTCCATGTCCTTCACTGGTTACCAAACCCAGAAAACACCACTTGGTGCTACCGAGCACTGATCTAGGGCAGGCATACAGATTGCTCAGACACCCAAATCCAATTTTACTCTGTGCTGAGAGCTGGGGGAACCCACCTTCACTGCTCTCTTTGTCATGCCACCCAGAGCTTCCAGTCTCCAAAGGAAGAAAATAAGGATCTTGTTGGGGCCACAGAAGGACACATAAATATGCTCAACATGCAACAAGAAGTCTGCAAGCTCTGTCACACTGGAGGAAGGGACTGCTCTAATATTCTAAAGTATTACTGCAACCCCCCAAAAAAAACCAAAGGGGATGAAACTTAGGTAGAATGATGCCCACTGCTGAATGGATCTTATTGAGGCAGTTTTTAATTAAACAATCCACAGGATCCTTGTTCATTCCTCTTCCTCGTTCAATAGAGGATGGATTTACTCTGAGGATGACGCAGGATTATATACCAGAGGACAGCGTTGTCAGTGGGGTCCCTGCCTGATTTGCTGAAGAACCTGATAGCCATGCAGCGAGTGAGGGGGAGGCCTCCAGGAAAGGCAAGGAGCTGTTTGTGTAGCTGGGTCCTGTTCTCCAAGACTGGATGGGTCCCAGAGGGGAAGTGTAAACACATTCACGCCTGCTCAGCCCTAGGCTTTGCACCAGACTTGCAGATCACTCCACTTTTTTGTTGGCTCAACCTGTCCTAATCATCTTCTGTGACCACCTCAGCTAGTCCCCACCGTCATGCTCCCAGCCTGGGCTGGTTTTAAATGAGGGGAACATGAAGGAGCGGCTCCATGTATAAAAGGCATCTCTTGGGTCCTCTGGAGAGGTGTGCAGGAGGAAGATGTTGCTGGATCTCACCTCCGGATGCACCCTCACAAGGGGACCAAACACAGAGGCAGGCAGCAACCTCAGTTCTGGCTTTTCTAAAGTCCTGAGACTTTACAGCCTCAAAGTCCTTATCACAGTATGTATTTCCTATAAAAAGAGCAAAGTGAAAAAAATAGAAACCCCATCATGCGGCAATGTGTTAACATCCACATATGTCCCAAGAAGGACTGGATCCTTTCATTTCCTGCCACTTCAGCTAATGAAGTAAGACACAACAGCAGGAGGTTGTCATCTTCCTTCTGGATTAGCCCTAGAGAGGATGTGACCCATGGTCTGGAGCCAGAAGTCATGTAAATGGGGGAGGCAGTGGGGGCTGCGCAGCTGTAGCCAATTTCACTGACCAAGAGCACCCTTTGCTTAGGAAGGAGAGTGGGGCTACTGGTGGCCCTCATGGCTTAGCCACCTTTGCTTTGGCCCTGGGTGGCACAGGGGTTTGCTGACGTCTCCAGACAGCTCCTGTTTCTCCTTCCTCAATTGATGCCTTTTTCCCTTCTGATTTAATTCACCACTCTGCTTTCAGACACAGAGCTGGGTACAGGGAGGGAAGGGGGATATTTCCTGCTGTAGCCAGGCTTTTGTGATGGGGTGGAGGTTGTGGGGCCAAGATGCTGGTGCCAGCTGGGTTGGTGGTGGTGCTGGGCACCTGGCTGTGCACGCACCGGGCCTGCCCTGCTGGGGGGGCTGCCAGCTTCACCCCCCAACATTTTGAAGGAGGAAAAAAAAACCCAGCATGTATGTGCCTTGGCTTGTTCTCAGAAATGTCTGAATCATTTTGCCTAAAATTTCCCCCTTCCCCTCAGAAAAGTCAAAGCAAGCTAGCTACATGGAAAAAAAAAAAAAAAAAAAAAAAGCAACAAAACAAAACAAAGCAAACAAAAAAACCACACAAGCTCAGTGGCCAAGCTGTATATGCAGTGGAAAACAGGGACCTTTTCAGGGAGCCTTAGCGATAAGAGCCAGCAACACTGCCAGCCTTGACTACGTAAGACACCGAATACCCTTCCCGTACAGCACCAGTAAGACCAGTTGTTTCCCAGGCACGAAGGGCTGGTGGGCCAGGGCTCGGGCCCCCGCCGCCTCCTGCCGCAGTTGTGCCAGCCAACACAGCTGCTCTGCTGCCAGCCCCGGTGGTTTCCGAGCCCTGAACCACCGACGGTGCTTCACTGCAACACTTTATGCATCAGCAATCATTTATTTTTACAATTCCGGGCTTCAAGGGACATCGTTACGCAGAGAGTGGCTAAGGATTTCACCGCCAAGTCCGCTGAACTTGGGGCTGGGACCACGAGAGGGTGCAGGAGTGCTGGAGCAGAGAGGGGTGAGAGCAGGAGGAGCAAAGCAGGGAGGGCAAGGTATTGCAGCTAAGGAGGGGTTCGTGTCCCAGAGGAGAGTGGTGATACTGGGCCAGAGTGATGAAAACTGGAAAGCCAGGTCCCTGCTGCAGAGCAGGTGAGGAGCAGAACACAGGTTCATTTTGATCCCAGACCCCCACCAAGCTCTAATTCTCAATAGGGGAGTTTGAATAAAAACTGGAGGCTGCTGGACCCACAGGCATGGAAACACAGGAATTACAGTGTAATCCTGAAGGTTTCCCCATCATTCGCTTTTTACCACACATTTTCAGGCACTGTGCACGTCACCCAGGAGAAACACTAGGAACCCTATAATTTCTAGGTGGGCTGGGGGCAAGGAGCAGAGAATATTCTCCCCTTACTTTTTTGGCTAAGATCAGTATATGAGGCTGGGAAGCCATGCAGGGTCCCCTTTCCATCAGCTCCTGGGAAAGACACAGAGACAAGATCTGCTTGAAACTCTTGCAAAGTTTTGGGCTGGAGATGGTGCACCAACAGAGAGCAGCTGAGTCACTGAGCTCAAGAGGGATCCTCCTGCCATTCCTTCATTGCCTTCTCTACCCTGGGGCAAGACAGTCTTCATTTACTTTCTCTTTTTTTTTCTTTTTTTTTCTTCTTTTTTTTTCTTTTTTTTTTTCTTTTTTTCCCTCCTATGGAACTAACGCTTCTGCAAGTGAGTGCTTAAGAGCATTTACAAGAACCAGGGTGCTGCTCTGAAAGCTCCCTCTCCCTCTCTCCCCCACCCGTAGCTCTGCAATGCTTCCCAGACCTGATCTGCAGCATCTGCTGCTCATCCAGTCCTAAATCGTGAGCACCCTGCTTGCTGCACCGTGGCCTGGCTTGCAACCTACCCACTGCAAGGTGGCAATGCCCTCTGTGCTGCCCATCCCTCAGGCCAGCTGGATCCCACCCACCTGCGCTTTGGTGTCCCAGTGAGGCAGGCTCCCCGGCTCCACAGCTCATCCTGCCAAAAAACCTTGCTCCCCGCCACTGCCACATTCTTGCAGTACCAGGGCAGAGATTTCTCCCTTCAGCAGGCTGGGATGGTTGGCTGGGTCTTTCTCCTACCCTGCAGATCCCTCCTGTGAACTGGGTATCCCAGTGCCCCACCACAATCCTGCCCTGCCCCTGAAAACTGGGTGCTGTGGTCACTGTATATCTCACCCTGCCAGCATCCTACATCTCCCCGGCCTGGTGTGATCCTCTGGGATCTGGGGGACAGTGACTGGGAGGTAAGAGGTCCAGGGCTCTGTGGGCCAGAAGGATTTATCACCTGTGCCCCAAAGACTCAAGTACCTGCTGGTCCCACAGCATCCACTTCAACAGCACCCCCTCCACTCCACTTCTCCTGGCTTGGGATTCCCTTGGGCTGCCTCTGCTGATGCAGGAGGGCTTTCTGGAGGAGGTGCTCCCAGATTTTTCCGTCACCGCTACACAGCTCCAACTTCCCCCCTTTCTCCTATGTTTCCCCCTTTTCAGCTCAGCTCCCAGGCCCCTGAGAGCCAACCTGCTCAGTGCCCTGATGGGTTTCCAGGGGGTGGGGGAGAGGGGAGACGAGCGAGTGGCTGACGCTTCTCAGCCACTCAGCTCGGCCCAGAGCTAACGAGGCATCTCAAAATTAAAAAGTGAACTGCAATCCCCAGCAGGCCTGTCCTCCTTTTGGCATTAGTCGGAGTTCTCTTTCTCTCTCTCTCAAAAAAAAAAAAAAAAAAAAAAAAAAAAAAAAAAGAGGACTGGGGAACTGTGAGTTGCATTTTGAGCTGTTGAAGCACCACATCCCGGGGGCAGTGGGGGTGCTGGGATGAGGAGGGCCCTTGGGTGGAGACAGCAGGACAAGAAGGTGCTGTTGGAAATCCTTTCTTCCCCAGGGAGAGGAGGGGAGCAGCATTCTTTGCTTTGAGGCCAGTGGGCTGATTTCTGCACCTGTCTGCCTCAAATCTGAGCCTGTCACTGCAGGTGGCCCAGGGTCAAATCCTGGTTGTGGAGAAGGCAATGGACCCAGGGTGTGAGAGTGAAAGAGGAGAGCGTGTTCCTTAGCGCCAGCAGGGGAGAGGAGCCGCTTTGCTCCACCCTGCCCACTCCTGCAGGCAGCTGCCTGTCCAGCCAGAGACCTCAGTCACTGGGCCCAGCCCTGAGACAGCCCCATGCTGCTTCTCCAGGGCACGTGGCTCCAAGCAGGACCTGCCACCCTTCCAGGATATTGTCTCAGCCGTTTACAGATGATCCTAACTGGTCTTTCCAGGATGAGGTCCCAAATGGGTGAAGTGATCACCTTCCCAAGCGGAGATGGCTTACATCCATCTTGCCCAGCAGCCAGGGCATGGGGCAGTGTCTTGGAGAACGGCCTGGTCTCCTGGGACCGGAAGCCACAAGGGGATGGATGAGTCCTGGTGTGATCCCTCTGGATTGACCCTGGCAATGGATTTGGCCCCAAATCTCAGGGAACTGGTGAGCTCTGGGCACAGCGATGGTGCGAGGAGACCTCTACTCTTTTTCCATATGTGCAATGCAAACGATCTCCAGCGTTCAGACCCACATCTCAGCCCATCCTTGCCTTGTTTGTAAATGCTGCAGGGGCAATTTTTGTACACAGAAGCTCATCCTTAAGGGCACAGGGCCAGACATGCTCAGAGCTAGGGTGTCCCTGCACACTGAGCACCAGCGGCACGATTGTGGGTGCTGCCAGCCGGGACTTTGCACTCCTGAGCAGAGGGAAGGCCTAGAGAGGATGAAAGGCAAGGGTGAGATGCATACAGGGAAAGAGAGCTACTGCTGTCTTTCTCTTTCTCTGCTCGTCTGAGGAGAATGCAGTTTGTACTTTGGGTATTCACGGTAAAATCATATAAGCTGAGATGGTTTCCCCAAACCATCCATTTTACAGCCGGAAATGTGATGCATGCCCAGCCCGTGCATTGCACAGACCCGGCAGCATGGCCAGCACCTGGGCTGACGGATGGGGCGATGTGTCCCGGGGTGAGCTGGCTGTCCCAGGGGCATGGGCAGGGTGTGCAGGCTGTGAGCCGGGACCCCTACGGCTCCCCACAGCACCCCCAGCGCCCCTCTGCTCCGTGCCCCTGTGGAGCCAGGTCACCTGCTGTTTTACTGGATCAAAATCATCTTGGAGGCTTACGAGGTGGTTTTCCTTGCAGTTTTTATGTCATCTCTGCAGTTCTCCCCCTCATAAAATGCGACTGCACCAATTCTCGTGATTGGGGCTGGTCAGCTAAGAAGGCATTTCATGTCTCCCAGACAGACCCTTTAAATCAAATCCAGCCATATCCCACATTCAAAGGAGAAGACAAAGAGGGGGGAATCCATTTTTCCTGCAAGCCCCCCCAAAGCTGCACCCCATGCACTGAGGTGACCACCCAGCTGCCCCATAGAGGGATGAGCATCGCCCGCACCCCACAGCCCCCACGAGGCCAGGGCCAGCAGCACCTCACACTGCCCTCCTGGCACCGGGGTGACTTCAAAACCTGATGGAATCAGTGGGGATATTCCCCTGCCCCCAGCTGCAAGGAGCTTTGGATCAGGCCATTTGGGATAAAATTCCTTCCTTGCCCACCGTTGGCATCTCTTCCCCTCGAAAGCCCACGAATGAAATCCCTTCCCAGCAGCTGCCTGGAGAACACCTGGCCGTGGCTCCTGCCCTCCTGCAGGCTGAAGCTCCCCCAGTTCCACACTCATCCTCCTGAGCAGGAACTGGCATTGCCCAGAAAAACACAAAAACAGCCAAGCACGGCAGGTGAAGCCAGAAGTGCTCCAAATCCCCCCACTACGTGGCCGGTGGTGGGCTCTCCACTGCCTGCTTGTCTCCAATAATGGACCTTAGCAGTACCCGGCAGGATGACGATACCCAAGGATTATTTCGTATCTTATCTCCACCAGGGTGGCAAATAACAGGCCTTCGCATTCTCCTTTCTGTTCACAGGGCACAAGAGAGGAATTGCAGGTCTCTCCATCTCCTACAGAGTAGCAGTGAGGACACCAGCTCCTCAGGGATTATTTTATCCCATATCATTATTGAGGGGTGCAGCCTGGCAGACTGACTGACAGCCCTGCCAGTGGACACCCCAACCTTCTGCAGGGAAAATAGCCAAAAATTCTGGCACTGGGAGCAGCAGAAGTGGTGGAAGTGTAACCTGTGGTCCTTGATGGAGGTAATATCAGAGCAGAGAAAATCCAGAGCATTTGTCCCAGCAAGAAGTCCCCAGAAACATCCCACCATGGACAATCCCCCATCTGTGTACAGGATCTGTGAATTTGGAGTAGGATTCCTTTTCTTTTTTTTTTTTTTTCCCCCACATTTCTGCTCTCCAGTGGCTCTCAGCAAGGTTGAACCTGGCCCAAGCGAGTTTGGCTGACCCACGCACTACGGAGCTCAGCACCCAGCATGGGAGCTGGAGGACCAAGGCAGGCACTGGGGCACCAGGGAGCCAGGGATGGGAAAGAGCAGGGTGGGAGGAGAGGGGTGATGGAGAGGAGGAGAAAAACCAGGAGGCAAGAAGGCAAGGTGAGACAGGAGGGAGCACGCTGCAGGTCGGTCACCATACCTCCAAAGTCAGGCCTGAGGCGGACGTCATAGCCCTTTAGCAGTTTGTCCACGATCTCTTTCACCACAGAAATATTCCCAGTGGAGGGGCTGAAATAAAGAAGGACAGAGAGGTTGCTCGTCATCCTGTGCGCTCCCAGCCCCGTGGGTGGAGGTCCCAGCCAGGCAGCACCACCGCAGCACCCCTCACGTCCCACAGCATCCCCCAGGACCCCTTGCATGTCCCGCACCCCTCAGCACCACGCACCCCGCACTGCCTCCTGGTGCGTGTCTGTGTCCCGGCCATCCCACAGGACCCCTGCGTGGGCACTGCTCGCCCTGTGCTGCTGGCCACCAGCCCACCTCGCTGGGCACTTTCTCCTCATTTCACCCAACACAGCGTGGAGCCGTCACGCACTGAGGTCCCTGCCGCACACCTGCCCCCAGCACGCAGCCTGCACTGTCACATCCCCGTGCAAGCGCTGCTGTCTTGCACGCCCAGCTGTGCCTTCGTGTTCCTGAGGCACAGGAAAAAGCAACGCTCCTATGGCCGTAGCACACAGACAGTCTTTGGCATGTGAACATTCATTTTCTGCCACTCAGCATCACCATGGCTTCTTAGCAACGCGACTCGAGAGGCAGAGAAGGGAAGGAGAGTCCATCTTTCGCTGTGTGCCAGGGCCCGGCTCCTGTCCCTCCCAGCCCTCTGACAGCCGGGCAGGGGCTGCTGCCCTCCCTAGCGCTGCTCCAGCCCCTCCAGCGAGAAGGGGGCTCTCTCTAAAAGCAGCCCACGAGCCAATGCAAAGCCGAAGGTGGGAAACCGGAATGCAGAGGATGCTGAAAATATTGAAGCTATTCAATGCTGCGGGGTATATAGGTTGTCTCAACTGAAACCCAGCCCCTGTGCCAACCTCCATCCCCTGTTTTGCATAAGAATAGGGGCCCTGCCGGTGACAAGCGCTGCTCTTTGCAGTCACCCACCAAAACAGCATGTCTCCCTGTCAACACTGCCTCCCACATCCATCCAAGGCAAAAGCAAGGCGCACCGTAGCACTACCTCTGCCAGCCAGCCCTGCACCTCTCCGGACAGACACCGGGGTTTGTGCTGACATGTCCGTGCATCCACACACAGACAGGTCTGCACCCTCTGCTGACTCTGCAGGGAACCTGCGTGGGCACGCAAACATGCAGACACAGGAAAGCACTGAACGCCAGGGCTGCAGCTGTGGCAGATGTGCTCGAGCATGTGTGCATGTGCGTGACCACCTCCAAGTCTGCGTGGAGGGGATTACAGGTGCAGAACCTGCTCTGTCGGGTTAGGTCAGGATGTCCACGCTGGGATGTGGATGTGATTTGTGCAGGTACACGTAAACAGGCGTTTGTGGGTGCCAGAGGCTGGGCTCCTGGGTGGCCAGGCTGTCCGTACAGGTGTGGGTGGAGGCAATGGGACCGCCAGGGAGTCTGGGCATGCGTTAAGGTTCTGGATGCCCAGGCTGTGGATGTGCAGCGGTTTCTCAGCTGAGTCGTGATGTATGAATGTGAGATGGCATACCTCTCAGGCCCAGCTTCGTGCGTGGACAAACCGCTCAGCACTTGTGCTGGGGTTGTGCTTGAGCTGCCCTCCTGACTGGGCACCTTACAAAGAGATAGCGCTTGATTGCATCGTTTTGTTCACTGCAAAAAGGCTAGAGAGGTACACACAGGTGGACATTTTCACAACACAGTGCCTGTACTTGCAAGGTCTGTCTGCACCTGTGGATTTCTATGCAGGTATGTGAGTTTTTGCATTGTGTTTTTGTGTATACACTCACTGTGGATTGATAGTGTGCACCAGCATTTACTCATCTCTAGATAGTCACTCCTGGGTACACATTTCCATATTCATAGATTTCCATATTCAGTATTTCTCAGGGGGGTTTAGACACTTCTCTTCAGCCCCTCACAGGCCCCTCACAGGCCACAAGCTCAGAAGCCATGTTGCCTCCTTCACAGAGGCAAAGAAATCGAGGCAGAGACAGCAAGCAACGTGCCAGGGGCCCTGCAGAAAGGGGCAGAGTGGGAAGAGGGAGGCAGGGCTCCTTCTTCCTCCTCAGATACCAGCTGGCCCCGTGAGGGTATAAGCTGGCATCGTGTTTATGGGCAAGGTCTCATGTCTCTCAATGATCTTTTTGATCCAAAAAGCCACTTCCCTCCCACTGGACAGGCAAGTTGTGCATTTGCCCAGCTGTGGGTGAGCAGCTGCATGCAAGTGCTATTCCTGGCAAATGTGGGTCTGCATCCGCTGAGGGAGCACGTACATCCAGCCTGTGAACTGAATTTTTGAATACTGTGTCCCTGGCTGTGTGGGCGTGCATGTGCTTTACATACACACGTACATTTGCAGCCAAACAGCAACATACATGCACACCGTGCTGCTGGCGGGGGTGTGTGGGAGTAGCTGGAGGCATGTGCACATGGCAGAGTGGTTTGTCCCCAGGATGTGCAGAGGTGTACATTGGGACTACAGGGGACTCTCGGTCCAGGATACAAGCAGATATAAACGCACATGCAGGGACATGGCTGAACACAGACTACTGATGTGGGCATTGCTCTTTACACGACTGCTTGGACACCGCCTCTAAGCATGCCTGTGTGTGTGTCCGTACCCAGCAGAACCATGCCCAAATGGTGTGGAGAAGGTGGCCATGACTGCGCATGTGCGTGTTTATAACTATGGGAACATAAATCCTTGTATATACAGATCTGCAAGCCTGGGCAGGGACCTGCATATGTGCCTCGGGAGCGCACCGCTCAGCATGCGTGGCTGGGCAAGGCAATGCCCCAGCTCCCACCCCAGCAGACTTCGTGCACACAGGTACAAAGGCACCTGCCCACACGCGTGAGAAGGGAGGGTGAGGAGTAGGCAGCGCTGCTCCGGCGTGTGAAGGCGGCAGGTAATTGCCTGTGCCGGAGCAAACAGGTGTGCTCCGTGCACCTTGTCCAGGCTGGATGGGTGCCTACGCCTCCGGCCGCTGGGATTGCTCGGAGAGCTCAAGGCATGCAGCAGGAACAGCTGCAGCTCGAGTACGCAGGGAATTAGTGCGAGCATTTGCATGGCTACACACAGAGCAGGTAAACTGTGCTGTGCTGTCGGCGTGTCGTGATACACATGCGTGTGCACCCCAACAGGCACCGATTAATGTGCGCATGCAGGGATGTATCTGAGTGGCTTGCCCCCCCCCCCCGGATGATTATGTGGCATGCCATAAATCTGAGTGTAGTCACAGACGTAGGCATTGCCTCCTGTGCACCGCAGAGCCGGGGCTCTGGTAAAGGCACAGCACGCTTGGATGTGAGTGTGGCTGCGTGTGGACTGTGTGTGTGCATACAGGCATGGCCAAGGCAGCCCTGTGCCCGGCTGCGTATGCACACAGCTCAGTGCCGTGCACTCTCTCGGCTTCCATGGACACCATGTTCCCCAGCAAAACAGCTCCTTTTGCCATTTTCCCCCAGGTCAAGCACGGAGGGGGGGGACGTGCTGCAAGTGGGCTGCGAGGTGGGCTCCGTCTGCAGCGAGCCTGCTCCACATCTCATGTATGAGCATCCCTCCTCCCCCTAAAATGTCACGGACTGGGAAATAACAGCAGCAGGCAGCAGGGGAAGCGATTTGGGGAAAGGACCCCCCTCCCCTTTCCCACACGCAGATCGATGGAGAACCCCCCCCCCAAACAAAACAAACAAATCCTGTGTCAGCCCCCCTGTCCCTGCGGGCTGGGATCGCAATCCTTACCTTTGCGCACAGCAGGCGAGACAAAGAGCTGCTAAAGCAGAGACAATTCCACTCAATCTGTCTGCCTGAAATGTCCACATTTCCACAAAGACGAAGGATGAAAAAAAAATCTTTGGAGGGGAGGGGAAAGAAGGATGGATCTCCTGAAATCCCCCTCCAAGAAAAGGGGGGGAGGGAAAAAAAGAAACCAACCCCCCCCAGTTAGTGATTTCCTAGAGAAAGAGAATAATGAGAAAAACTAAAAAATGTGGGGGAAAAATATCCCCCCCCCCCTCCTTCAGTGCCAGTCAAAGAATTCGTTTCTTCTTCCTTTCAGCATCCTCTCAACAAGAGACATCCTCTGGCAATGGAGAAAATCCCAAGAGAAAGAAAAATAAAATGCCCCAAAATGGGCTTAGCAAAATGTGAAATTGAATCTCACAGGTACGCAGAAGAAGAAGAAGAAGAAGAAAAAAAAAAAGGAAAAAAAAAAAAAAAGAAAAAGAACTCAACGTCCCCTGAGCACTCCACTTGGATTATTTTTCCTCCTGCTCTTTTGCCATCCGGTTCTGCAGATGTTGCATGGCTCCTGCTACCCACCTTCAGAGAAGAGGAGGAGGAGAAAGAGAGTGGTGTGTGTGTGTGTGTGTGTGCGCGCGAGGGGGGAGCTGTGAGTTATCTAGCAACACAATTTTATTCTGGATTTTACCTACCTGCTCCCCCCTCCCTCTTTATTTTCCAGGGGGGAAGGGGAGGCAAGGCAACCCCACCGCGCTGTTGTTTTATTTTACGGAAAGCTGGGGCTCATCGCTTGGATGGGTTGGGGCTTTTCTGAAAGGGTTAAAAAAAAAGGGGGGGGGGGGGAAGGGAAAATCAAACGCAACCCGGTAAATGAAGAAATGCATATATGCATGTGGAGAAAATAAATAAATCCCTGTCTGCGGGAAGGGCTGCTCTGCGAGGGAGGACTGGATCTCTCCCTAGTGCTGTTGCCGCAGCTCCTGTGGAGTTTTGCTGCTCATTGCAAAGTCACAAGAGGAGGGGAGGAGAGAGGGAGTTTGGGGATGGGGAGGGGGACTCTCCGGGCAAATTGGGATCCTGACGTCATGGCTGACAACATTAACCCCTGCTGGCTTGCAGAGGGGAATTTGTGCTCTTTCCTGGGGAGGTGGGAGCAGGGGAGAGACTGGGAGAGAAAGGTGGGAGCATTTTGGCAGGCAGGGGGATTCTCCTGGACAAGAGTGGCTGAGCTGCAGGAGCTGCTGGGTGCTGGGGTTGTCTGAAATGGTGTGATCAGCAAAGGCTGGGCTTGTTCCTTCAGCCACAGACATAAAGGAGAAGGTGATTTACTGAAAGTCCCTCCACACCCCAGGGCAGAGGGGCCTGGTGGACTCCTGGGGAGCTTGGAAAGATCTAATGAAGCTTCTGGTGGGGTTGGGAGTTTCTCCAGGCCAGGGAAGCCCAACTCAGCAGGGATACTCAGCTTTCCCCAGGGAGTGCTGCATTACAGGCACAACAAAGTTTGGGAAAAGGGAGCCTAAACTTCCAGAAATGCTGCTGAGGCTCAGTTCCAGGTGCTATGGTTTTGCCCCCTGAAATGGTAACCGTTATTGAAATCTTCACGGTCAATCTCCTGTGTATCAGCTTCTGATTTTTATCTTAAAAAAAGTAATATAATTAAGGAGCTCTGCATCTCTAGATCAGGCATGTGGTGATGGATTTCCATGGAGGAATTTTTCCTGGGAAGAGACCCAGCAGCACTGTGAGCACAGAGCAGAAGCTGCAGCCCTAGGAGGAACCACGTGAGCTCTCCTGTCCGGAGATCTGGGCAGCTGGGAGCGGACCCTCAGAGAAGGGGGCTCCCCTCCTCCTGTACCCTGCCGACACTGGCTGACACCTGTGTGTGGAAGCTCTCCAAGCCCTCTGGGCCAAGAGGGCAGAGCAGATGTGTGGCTACAGCTGGGCAGGATGAGGCTTGAAAGCCCCTGATGGTGGAAAATGAGCCCTGCTCATCTCCCATCATACCTGTGCCTGGAGGGGTTCACCTTTGCTAAGGGGCTCTTCCAAAGCAATGGGAAAATTGCTGCAGAATTTTCTTGCAGATATTTTCCTGCAGAAAAAGAACCAGCCCAGCAGATCTGAGCTGTACTTGGCCAGGCTCAGCCCCAAGCCCCAGATCAGACAATTCCACCATTTCCACGTGGCAGACTGTCTCCTTTTTGGTAGCTCGTGGCTCATCCGGAGTGCCCGGCCTCGTGCTGCAGGACACAGCCAGCCCTGGCACAGATACATGGGGATGCTGTCGTGTTCCCCCACATGCACATGTGCCCCTGGGAGCCCTGAGCCTGACACGAGCAACCCCAGCTCCCCTCGCTGCCAGCCCTGCACAGTGTGGCATTAACCTCACCGACTGCTGCTGCAGCGCACAGATCTCCTGGCAGCAGCATGTTTCTGAAACACTTATTCTGAATTAAGCTGCTGGGTACCAGAGAGAAGCTCCTGGGGGAGCCGAGCAGCATTTGCCTCTCTCTGGGCACCAGAGGCCCCATATAGCCCCCCCGGGCCGCTCCCCTCCTTCCCTCTGTGGCCTGTTAGCACTGCTCCATCCCACCAGCTGTGATTGCATGTTACTGGCAAAAAGGTAAGTGGAAAGCAAATGTCAGAGGTATACATGAAGAGGAAAATTATGCTCACAAATGGTGACATTTGTGCTTGCAAGTTCACCCAGTCGGGAGCAGAAACCGTGTCACATGAATTATCTGACCACTCAGCCACAACGTGAAACTTTGGGAAGCCAATTGCTTAGCAGCAAATGCATTCAAAGAAACCATTGTGTGCTCTTGAATAATCTACCTGAAGCCATGTTCACGAATAAATGACTGCTCTGGAATTAGTCACCCATCTCTGCTGAGTCTCATTAAGGCTGATGCGCATTTGATACGTGAAGATGCTCACTGAGATGTTTGTTTCTCTCCCTCCAGAAGACTGGCAGCCTCAATCCGCCCCCCAAAACCCCAAGGGCTGCATCTCCCTCCCCTTCTTCTCTCCAGAGAGAGCCCAGCAGTGTTTCTTTTTTCTGAAGTTCAGATTCTGAGTCCAAATAGAGACAGGAGAGGCTGCTGGAGATGACATGCTGTGGCTGTAATCATCCCAAAGAAGCCACGGAGGATTTTGTTCATGGCCTTTTGCTGTCCTCCACTATTAAATCACTCATGTGAACTCCCCCCCTACTTGTTGCTCTGCTGCAAGCTCCACACCATGACCTCCCTTCTCATCCTGTGGCCACCCCTGGCTCCAAGTCACAGGGTCACAGGCAGTGTGACAGTGTTGTGCCAAAAGCCTCTACAGATCATGGCAGATCAGGGCTTCTGGTCTACAGCCACCATAGCGCAGTTTGCCTCCCACCCCCCTTTTTTTATATTTTTATTTTTTTTATTTTTTCTTTGGTGTTTAACTGTCCAGCACTTGCTGCATGTCTCTGTCCATGTGCCCCCTCCATCTTTGGGTTTGTGCCATGGGAGAGAGAAATCAGTGCTGCCCTGAGGGGCTGCACAAGTAGTGCAGCAAGGCGGTGCAGTTCCTTTTGCAGTTCCAGGTCTTGGGTTCCCAGCAGGAAAGGTTTTTCCTCAAGCCATCCCACTGGACAAAGGCTCCACCAGCAATTATAGTGCCACGTAATCACCCTCAGGCATTGGACCTGGAAGAGAAGACCACAAGTCACTACCCCCATGTAATGATGTGGTAGACATCAACCAGCAACTGCTCGGACAGCTGGGACGATCATTTTTGGCAACCCTGTGCCCTTTAAATCACAAATCCCTCCCTAACATATCAGCCCCTTGAGCCGCTGTGCCTGGACACACCATGTGCTAGAAGCTGTATATATCCAAAGAAATATCCCAAAGGCATAGTCTATAGTCAGGGTTCTCCATCTTTGCTGAGTTAAAGATCTTTCATCACTTTGCAAGATAGTGCAGAATTCTCTGGAGTGAGCGGAAATGTTCGCTATTTTTAGGAGCTGTGAATGGGTGAACTGGTGAGCAGAGCTTTGCACGCAGCCACGCATCTTGCCTGTGCTCAGATCTCTTTAGCCAGAGGATGGAAAGTGTGGCAGGAAGGGTTCTCAACAGAGATGGGTTCACGCACCACCTCCCATTTCAGCCGTCTTTTATTACAAGTCTGCAGACCCTGTCTGGTTTGAGCTTTCTTTCATCTGAAAAACGGTACGGCCTAGAGAAGGCCCTTCGATTATGAGTGTGGAAGTGCTGTGACAGCTGTGGTTATTGAGAAGCTTTAGCTCCTGGATCTACAGTGAAAGAACAGCTCTCTGCATGGTGGTGTCCCCATGCCACAAACTCACAAGCCATGCGGACAGCCCGTAGAGTGGCAGTGCCACTACTCCGGGCCTGTGGCACAGGGACAACCTGCTCGAGCCGTACCTGCATCTGCCGTGTAAGCTGGTGACAAGGGAGACGAGTGAGCTGGGTCCACAGGGCAGCCTAAGGGGCTGGGGCACCCAGGGAGGCCTAAGTTTGTTCCTACATGTGTGCCATGGGAAGTAGAGCTCAGACCCTCAGTCCTCTCACAAATGCATGCATGGCTTTATGTCCTCTGGCTACTGGCTTCTGTGTGGGCATCGGGGGCAGCTCCTTGGCCACGTGAGCCTGCCTGGTGCTGCTTACTGCAGCGACGTGTCCTCAGCTTATCCCACCTGCACATCCCACCTCAGGGCTGTGAACCCCTGGTCTGTGGAAAAGGTTTCCTCGGGTTGGAGCTTAGCACATCAAAGGCCCCGAGTTTAATTTCCATGACTGCGATTCAGAACAGCAGCGGTGCCCTTTGGGACTGGCATTTCCGATCATGTTACCACTGGCAGTACGAAGGGCCCAAGGCAAGGACAAGGAGCTCCAGCCCCTGCAGACCATTAAGAAGTGACAAAAAATGCCTCCCTGCTCCTTATTGCTAATGGTGGGGATCCGCTCTGACACGGAGCGTGTCTGTTGGGCATTCCCCAGTTTCAGAGGCTGTGGCACTCCTCAGTGCTGGGGATGTTCCCTCCCATCTGCATCAGCAGACCAGCCTCCTTCACAGCCAGACCTCCTGGGTGCAGTTCTGCAGCCAGCAAAAAGTGCTGCAAGTTGCAATGAAGTGGGCTGCAAGGATCTAAAAAAAATATTCCTAAACACCACACGGAGGGGTGGGTGGCTTCAGCCTCCATACAGGTCTCGTGCTTTGAGGTCCTCTCAGCACCACCACCCAGGAGGCAGGAGGAGCCCAAAACTGGTGTCTGGGATCCACTGGCCACAGGGACAGGGAGTTTCCAGAGCAAACCTTGCAGGTGCTACCTGAAGCTGTCTTCTCCCAAAGCTTTGCCACTTTCACTTCCTACATTGAGGAGCTGCAGCAAACAATAAAAGAAATTGTGCCTGCAGGCTGCAGGGGACCCAATTCCCCCATTAGCCTGATGCTGGTCAAGCCCCCATCTACACAGGCACATAGGAGTGAGCAAGATTTCATCTGTATTTATCCCAAAGCTCCTGATGGTTTCTTCCATGGGCAGCAACCCAGTGGTTGTAGACAGAGGGGCTCCCTCCCATGCCTTTCCTACTCGGGTGGACCCAAACTGTATTTGCTCTGGACACAACAAAGATGACCTGTGATGCCATGGGGTGGAGGGCAATAAAAAGTGGCAATGTCATGGGAGGACCGCACAGACATGTTACTGAAGGGAGTGTCCCAAAGGCTGAGAGCTCCAGGGTGAGAAGCAAACGCATGAAGTCCCCCCGCTGGAAGGTGAAGGACACTGGCGTTGCACACATCGAGGTGCCTGTTGGGGCTTTCTACTCAGAGCAGAGACAAAAGAGAGAACATAAAATTGCTTTCAAGTTTTCCAAGACCGAATGCAGAAGGAACAACCCTACTCCTTTGCTTATCATAAATTCCTGGTTTTATTTTTCAAGTGGGAAATCGAGGCAGATACGTGCTTCCTCTACAACTGCTCCTGTCTGGGACAGGGAATTTGTAAAACGTTCTCACCAGGCACATGATGTGTTCTCCTCGTTAACTCTGTATTTTCTGTGAGCTAATATTCATGTGTGCTCTCCCACGGTGTTCAGAACCTGCGGAGGTTGCAAGGGGCTTTGGCTGACAGCTCTAAAACAGGTGGCCAAGAGCTGAGTGACTTTTACGACCTGAGAAGGATGATAATTGTGCCAAAATTTGCTCTCAGGAGTGTTATATTGCTGTCATGAAATGCAATTTGTACATTATAGGATAGAAGACAGTGTGACATGTGTCTTGCTCCTGAAATAGGTCTGACAGTCCATCAGCCAGCTGACAGCTCGTAAGCTCTGGTCATGCCTCAACTTCTGAAGTCATTTGAGCATTCACTCTGTAGACATGAAAACAAAACTCCTGTGTAAGTGTGCAAAGCCCCAAATTTGTGTGTTATGTATGCCAATGCCAGGGAAGAGAAAACAACTGAGATGAGTTCTGTGTTCCTTCTTATGCTGGTGAGAAGCTGCCTTGACCTGAACTGAATTACTCTGGGTTTGCACCAGTGTAATGGCAAACACAGCACCGGTCCCCCAGTTTGGCAGAAGCCTTCCTGCCAATCCCTTCTGAATGTGGAGTGGGAAGAAGATGTCAAGCATGGGCACACCACGCAGAGAAGGGACAAGGAAATGGTCCCAGCTGTGCCAGAAGTTACAGGTGCCCCTTCTTTGCCCTCACCCCAGCCCCCCTGCCCCAGGCAGAGCAGTGCTCAGGCACAGCCAGCAGCCAACATGTCCATGAGGTTCCTCTCTGGAGGAGCAGGAGGAAAATCCCCTGTATAGACATTTTGTTTTGGAGGTTGGGAGTGAGATCTGCGTGATGCTGTGTTGCCTGGTAACAGGCTGGGAGGGATGGAGCACAGGGCAAGCCTTCTGCAGGGCTGTGCCGAGAGGAGCACCTCCGGCTCCACGCACGTGGCACAGGGAAGGGGAGCGCGCCCCTGCAGAGAGGGATGTGTCTTGGAGCAAAGGCAGACACAGAAACGTGACAAGGAGCATGAGGGAGAGAAATTCCAATGAAGAAGGAGGAAAAGAGAGAAGCCAGAGAAGGGGAGGTGGAAGAAGGATCCAGGGAAGGCACCTAGGCACTGGCTGAGCTGCAAGGGCTCATGGCTGTCACCTCACAGGGAGAGCTCTGGTCTCTCTTTGCCCCAAGGAACTGCAGGAAAATGCATATTTCCTCTGAATCGGATTTCTTCTCCTCCAAGGAATTCGTATACTCCTGATGCCCTCACAGTCCCTGGAGACCTCACCCAAGTTTCAAGGTTGATTGTGCTGATTTGGGCTGAGGGACTTTTTTTCTGAGCAACGAGCATCCACACAAGGCTTCACTGGGTATAACACTACCTCTCTGGCCAGTCCCAAAAGGATCCCAGCCCCAGTCGGGCTGTCCTAGGGGACGATGCTCAGGCTGACAGGTCTGGCTCACTCAGCACAGAAGTTGTGAGTCTATCCTTCATTTTCTTTACTTTAATTGTTTGGAAATTAAAATTGGAAGAAAAAAAAAGAGAGAGAAAATAATGTAAGGCATGGGCAAACAGACAAGAAGAGCAACTGCTTTCCATCCACAAGAAACGGTCCTGGACTGGGTAACCCCACTCAAAGCCACAGGTCTTGCTGCACCTCAGGCTTGAAATTCCCCCCCTTGGAGCATGGCACCACAAGTCCTGGCTGCGGACCTCTGCCACAGGCATCCCAAAGAAATGTTTGGGGTTGTTGTTTTGTCCTGTGCATGAGGTTTCCCCACCTCTTTCTGCTTGCATTTCAGCACGCTTTCAGCACTGAACCCCACACAAGACTGTCCCTGCACAAAATATGTTGCATAAAAGATGTCAGCTGTCCCTTTGGCCATTCTTTTGCTTCCCTTTTTGCTTTTTTAGAGTAAGCACGCCATCTCACAGTGTCCTCAGGAGGAGGCATCCATCCATGTTTCCTCTGGGACACATAAAACAAGGTATCTTGTTCGCACTCACACAGTGATGCAGTAGCAGGGTTGCAACAGACTGTGGTTTCCCCGTGCTCTGCTCTACGGTCTTAATAATTAAGATAAACCTTTTAGCTTGTTTCTTTCCATCCTAATGCTTTTCCATCCAGCCTGACTGAAAACAGCATTATAACAGGACTGCTGCCTGGCAGGAAATTCCAAGTTCAGGACTTGATTTATCCCAACTTGGAAAGAAAAGCAACAACTTTTCCTAACTACTGCTACTTCTAAGATGTTTGGAATAAGTTTTGTTTTATCTGTACCTTTCTTGTAATTTCTAATATCATGCAATACTAAATTTAAACTGATACGGACTGAAACTGTTCTGTTATCAGAACAAAATGTGTTATAATCTTCTATCATGAGCATCAAGGAAAAAGATCAGTCTTTCTCTGTGGATCATTTCCATCTTGTATCACAAGAGTTTCCTGAGAAAATGAACCAATTGTTTCCCCTTTACAAATTAGGGTTGAGCACGGAGCTCAAGAGCTAAAGGGGAGCTTTCCTCTGGGCCGAAGCTGGCACTCACAGGACGAAGCAGTTGGGAGACCAGGATGTGTGCTGGTCACGCTGAGCCTGCCCATGCCAGCTGTGTCACTAAACATGCCTGTCCTTGCCGTAATGTGAGCTTTGTTCAGGAAAGAACTTTTTTTTTTTTTTTTTTTTTAAATAGTGATAGCCAGAAAACTTGTCTGAAGAAGAAGGTTACAGCATGTTCCCCATGCAGAGCAGAGAGGAGCTGTGAATCTTCTCCCAGCCTTCCTCATGCCGGGTCACTCTCCTCTCACTCCACTGCCCTTTTCGCAGGCAGAAAAGTCTTTTCACAGGAAGAGCTATCTATAATTGAAGCAATAGCAGAAACATCTGATTTTCCACCAGCCAACACCTCCTGCTGCAGCTAGCACCAGCCTAAAGTGAGTGCATAACACTTTAGTAGCATGTTACATTTGTTTTATGCTGGTGCCAGCTGCTGCAGAAAGTAGTGGAAAGTGAGTTGAAGTTAGCACAAGAGCTCTTGGAAAGCTATTGACCAAAATTGAGGCTGTGTCTCGTACATATTGTGAACCAAGGCATGAGTAGAGGTGTACAAGCTTTCTCAATGTATGCCCATAATTTGTACACCAAGGTGCTACAAATTAGTTCTATTCAGATTCCAAATTGAAGCTTTCTCTGCTCACCAAATCCGTTGAGGGGAAATGTTTAAATCTAAAGGAAGTCCACAGGGAAAATGAACTTTTCCAAGGAAACTGCAGGGAAGCAGGAGAACAAAGCGACTGGAAAGGGAGCTGTAAAGTGTTCCTGCAATGCAGTTTAAGTACAAAACTCCTCTGGGATGGAAAAGCACTTTCCTTTATGAATGGGAATAGCAGTGGCCACAGCACTCAGCACCCCTGTGGGATGTGCAGGTAGGGGCTCGCAGGCAGGAGCAGCCCAGGTGAGCAGGGCCCCAGGCTGTCTTGGGCTGTGCTGGGCTGTGCTGGGACCCAGCAAGACTTGGCTGGGTGGGCAGTGGGTGCCCACACCAGGGGCTGGCTGGTCTAGATCACATAGGCGATGTGTGATCCTGAGCTCCTAGTTCGTGGAAACTTCACCTTACTCTTTTATTTCTTTAGAGTTTCTGGCCCTCATTTGTAAAGTAAAAGGCTGTAGGAGGTGGCCTGATGCTAGGCTCAGAAATCCTAGCAAGCACAAAGAGAACAGACACGGTGTGGTCACACGTCTGTCTGGTTGTGATTTTCTAAAGCCAGCAGCTGGCCATGTTGGTTTTGCAGGTATCAGTGATGCATTCTGTTTTGTTTCTTTTACTGAATAAAAGCAAATCCCACTGCTGCCTCCCCTGGGACCGCCAGCAGAAGTGTATTGCAAAGCCTAAGTGACCCACAGCTCAAGCTGGACCCAGACCTTCATCTCTTCCCTTCATCATCAACACACGATCCCTCCAGCAATGTCTGCCCAGTTCTGCAGAGAAACCTGAACCAACAAGCCAGTGATTCCCAGAGACTCAGTCATAGAAACACCGGCTGCAAGGGGGTTCTGGAGATCACCTAGTCCAATCCAACCTCCCCTCACCTTGCAAGCCATCCATGCCTTGTGACCACCAGGCAAAACAAGGGGCACTCCTGATGCCAGGGGATTCCTCTTTTCCCAGTCTCAGGCGAGTGCTGGTTAGCAGTGTGCTCTTGCTTTTTCTTCCATTACAAGCCCTGTGCCCCTTCCCCAGATGGCCACAAGGATATTTTTACCTCCAGAAAGGACAGCCTGGTGTGTGCTGGACCAGGCAGCAGATCTACTGCTTCCCTCTCCCCAGATCCCACCGGCACCCTGGGCAGGCAGCTGTCTCCTGGCGGCAGCACTCAGATCTACAGCTGTAGTTCTCCCGCTGGCATCTTCGCCCCGGTAGAAAGAAGCAAAGATCATCAAACTTTCTTTTCTTTATTTCCTGGCCAGCCCTGTAGGACATCTCCCAAGGAAGCTGGTGCTTTAAACACGCTCTAAAAGAAACCATGCTGGCAGCAGGCCGGGCAGTCGGGCTCTGCTGCCCTGATCTGCGGGCTCCCTCCAGCCCTGCTACCCCCTACAGCAGTGACAAGGGCAGGGAGGTGGTGAGGCATTGCGGGGACTGAGGAGCTGTTTGCTTTGCTATATCTATATTGCAGTGGAAGCACGGGGGTCAGGAGAAGGCTGCTTATCACACCAAGGTGTCCTGATTAAGTCAAGCGCTGATGATGACACCTTAAAGGGGCTGATGAGGGATAAATCATTGCCCGGCGCTGGAAGCTCTGGGGAAAAATAACCCCAAAATGCCCTGGTTAGGGGTCAGCACCAGTCGGGCACATGCACATCCCTCCCACCCTGCAGCCCCCAGAAAAGCGGAGCATTCCCTTTTCTACCCGGGGATGTCAGCCCGTGTCGGCATGGCAACGCGGGATGCTGCGGCGGGGATGGCCGGGCAGGAGTTCGCAATTGGCAGAACTGGGAAGTGTTTAGGAGATTAAAAAAAAAAAAACAGCCGCACACACTCTCCCTCTCTCACTCACTCACTCCACCTTGTGCTGCCAAGTTGAATAACGATGTTATTGTGGTGGGAGAAAAACAGCATAATCTGTGCCCAAGCTGTCGGGGAGAGGGGAGAGAGAGGGTTTAACCACTTTCTTCTTGATATCCCCCCACTTTACACCAGCACTTTGTGTGCTGCTCTTTCCCGAACCACGACAGCATAAAGCAAGAAGTGACAAGAGGAAAAGTCATCTGTGACAGTGAAAAATGCACAACTGTCAGGACACAGCTGCCTCTGGAGAGTTTTGCTTCAACGTGGCAGCTGTGCCAGGGTCCTGAGTGCCCTAACCAGCCCCATCTGGGACACCCACCACCCATTCACACCCACCCATGGCCATGGCTCCATTTAAGCTCAGGCTCCTGCACCTCCTCCTTCTTTTGGACCATGCTGTAGCTGCTTTTAGATCTATCTTTCAGAGGACCTTCAGGTGTGCTTTGTAACCTTGTCTCTGGCTGGATGTCCTGGACCTGAGTTACTGCTTTCTGTGGGACCCTGCTCTGCTCACCCTGTTCAGGTATGGTGGGGCTGCACCCTGGCTGGTAAGGGTTCTGCTTGTGCTGTGGTCACTTTTGGTTTCTGACTTGCCCCTTTTCATGAAGCATTTCTGCTCTTGCTGCTTGCTTGGTGGGAGCAGCCCTCTGAGGACCCTTCTGTAGTTCCTATCCCCAAAGAAAGGCAGGTACCTGGTGTCCTCCTGGGAAGGAGACATTAGTTGAGTCCCCTTCACTGCATTTTTTTTCTTGCATTACTTCATAGTTGAACAGAGCCTTCAGTAGGGTTGGGCAGAGCAGGGGCCTGCTCCTAAGCAAACCTTAAGGTAATATATGAAGATCTTTTCCTCAAAAATAGAAGCTAGAAGAAAAGTGAGTGTCCTGAGGTCACTTAGGAAGTCTGTGTTACAGAAGATCAGTGGTCATCTGATAAGATGCAGCTGGAACTTAAGGTAGGGTTTTAGGCCATAAAATTCTTGCAGTCTGTTATGATGGGGCGTTATTTTGAATGTGTGGTTGGGTAGTCATAGCCCCTTTTCACAAATGTGGGAAGCCCTGAGGACTGGTCTGTGTGAAGCACAAAGCATGGGTCTTGCATCTCCTGGGCAGCTTTGTTTGCCACTTCTGCACATGCTTGATAGTTTTGTGAGGCCACTTGGTGTCTGGGTGTTGTCTCTCCTGTGGACAGACAGGATCGCAGCATGGCTGTGGGGTGGGGAGCATCTCAGTGTCAGCAGGCAGAGATGTTGTCTCTGACCAGGGACTGAGCTTTTGAATCCCTTTCTTAGCACCCTGCTGGCACAGGCCCCTTCCCCCTGCATCCTGCAGACAGGCTGAGCACACCCCTCAGTGGCTTTCCTTGAGGACAGGTCCCTTGGATTTGTGTGAGTGCCCAGCCCTAACATGGAGCATCCTGCCTGGCAGGGGAGGGAATCCTGCTCCTCTGCATGGGAGGAGGGAGGCTGCTGTTTTTCTATACCTCCACCATGTATGCAGGGAAAAAAATCCACTCCAGCAGCTTGTCACTGAGCCAGGACCAATAGCAGGTGGCAGAGGGAATCCCCTTGCAGGGGAAAGCACGGCTGAGCCTAGCCTGCTCCTGACGGGGAACCTCTACAGAGCCCCTGTGAGTAGCATCCTACCCACCCCTCCTCTCTGGAGGAGCCTTTTGATCTTCCACTCTTCTGTTCTTTTCCATCTCCCCCAGCACAGCCACCTCCCTCTCCTGCATTTCTTCTGCCTCACTCCACACTGCTCTGCAGCTTTCTCTGCTCAAAATAATTTCTGCTCAGGGAATTCCTCTCCCTCCCTCTCCGCTCTCCTGCAGTATTTCTCCCTGGCCTTTGCCCTGGGATATGTAGCTGCGCATTAGCACAAACATCATCTCTCACTGGTGATCTGGAGCAGACAAGATGACTTTAAAGCCCAGTGAAAAATCCCTCTTGCAAAAACAGGACATAGGAGAGGAAGGCTTTGCTCTCCAGGTGGGATGTTTGCTAAGGAATTATTCTAAGCATTGTTCATCTGTGTTCACCTGGGGCAATCCCAGTCTGAGCAGGACCAAATGTGATCCTGGGAGCAGCAGCCCTGGCCACTGCTGCTAGCATCCATCTCCTCTCCAGTCACAGGGAGGTGCAAGCCCCCAGCAGCATGCCCACCTGTGGTAGGGTAGGGAGCCCCTGGATCCACCCCACAGACTGCAGTAAATCTGCAGTCCATCACCTGCTGACCACAATTGGAGATCTTACTTGATTGTAATGTTGTGCTATGTTTTTTTTGTGTGAGGTGTCAGGCTGTATTTGGTTTCTTTGTGGTGGGTCTGTGGAGTATGGAGGAGGAGACCTGGCCCTGGATGAGGGACCCCATGTCAGTAGTGCAAATAGATACCCTCAGAGGCAGGTGTCTGCACTGCAGAGCCTGATTTTAGCCTTTGCTCTAGCTAGGTGCTGGTTCTTGCTTCTGCTTTTTATTTTAGACTTCTTCCTTCTGCAGTGAATTAAGTTTTGTGGTTCCTCTGCAAAGTGTTGATGGGATCTGAGCTATTATTGCCCTATAGCAAATGTATTATGTCTGAGCTAGACCCAAACTTTGACCGAGCCCTAAAGGCAGAATTGCTATAGTGTTGTGTATGCGCAGCAGCTGCTGATCAGAAATTTGAGGTGAGAGAAGGAAGCTGTATGTATAGCCTTTCTTTTAAAATACTCCAGCAGTCTAACCTAAGTATCTGATGGGGTTAGGGAAGCTATTTTTAGCAAAATGCTTCAGGTGAGTTCAAACCTTCCCCTTTGTGTCTTCAAAGCACTACTTTCAGCCTGGAGAAACAAGGCTAATACGCATCTTGCTTTTCAGTTCTCCTGGCAGCGAGTCTGCTGTCTGAGATGCTGCTGAAAATTTGAGCACGGTGTTCTAGCTACAGGCTGTGTTGCTTTGTGTCACGATGCTAGGTACTAAAATGAAGAGGAAATTATCATGGATATAAGAAAGCTGGCAAACCCTGCATGTGACCTTTCCTTGAAAACAGGCTGGGATGTGCTAGCAGCTGTTCCTTGGGGTTTCTATGGAGAGTGACCTGGATTAGTTTGACATATTGCAGAGCAAGGGGATACTGAAGCTGTAGCTGCTGTGGAGGTGTGGGCTGTGGCAGGGGAGCAAGGAGGGCAGTAGCCTTTCCTTGTGGTGTGCCCCCACTCACCCTAGGAAAAAACATGGGGCTGAGGGTGCCATCCACCAAGCTGGTGCTCCTGGCTGATGAGGGAAGCTGGGTTTGTAGAGGGCCATGATCTTAAAAATGCAGTGGGTAACTGAGAATTGAGTTATATCTAAAAGATACTTCCCCCAGGTGACTGGCAGAGCCAGCTCCCTAGGGAGAGCAGTCCTGTCTAACCCAGTTTTATACCATGCATTTAAGGCAATGAATCTCCTTGCTTTCCCAAAGATCCTCACTTAAAACAAGCTCTCTTGGCACATCCCTGGGTCAGATGTAATGTATCTCTACAAAAAGTCTTGCTGACATGCCTTTATTGGGCTGCTCTTAAGCCTAGCACAGATAAGAGCTGTTATGCAGTTTGCATTCAGTTAGTAAATATTAATGCTGACTTTTAAGGTAAGTGTCTTCCTATGTTGTTGGTAGTTAGTCTGGTAAAAGGAATTGCTTAGCAGCTCAACTCTTGTTAAGGGTGCAAGGCCTGAGCTCCTGGAGTTTGAGGCCAGAGGTGATTAGGTGAGTTCTATTCACTGGGTCCTTAAATTTCAGATTAACACTCATCAGCTGAGCCCAATAACTTCAGGTGGATGAAGGTAGAGTATGTTTGGCAAGGACAGTTGTTAGAAGGACAGTTTTGATTTGCAGACCTCTTGTAAACACAAACTCTCATGCAATCAGATAAATAAGGAATGCAGTTGCAGTGAATGTAACACTTAATTATCCTTGCTATTAAAAATGCTGGCTTTGATTTTTTTTCCTTGTCTAATTCAAACTGTGAAGGCTAGTTTTTATGGTAGAAATGAGGCAAGCATTGTTTCTCCATGGGGAACTAGAGGGACAAACTAACCCAGTTTACTGCTAAATTTAGAGGGCTTTGTATTTGAAATTTAGCTTTAAATAATGGTGAGTACCTGTGGTCTAGCACAGGTGCAAGGTGTGGGAGCAGCTTAGCTGGGAGAGCAGGTCTCTAACTCACATAGTGTTTATTTGGCACTTAAGCTCTCCTCACTGGTAGCTGATAAGGATGTCCTGTGTTGGACTTGAAGTCCAAGGGATTACAAATGATCCTGTGGGAGACCTAGGGTGAATGCCAAGTAGTCTGTGCTGTCAGAGTGATGGGATATTACAAATGCAGCTTATCCTCACTCTGACTGTCTGGGGCATGGTGGGTCAGGTAAGCATAAAGGGGCTGAGGAAATCTGTAGCTAAAGCTCTAACCAGAAGGCAGGTGCTAACTGTCAAGGCTGCCACAGAAGCAGGCCCTGACCTATAGCAATCCTGGGGCCTCTTTGCAGTGTCCTTGCCCTACCTGGGCTTGTTCTGTGCAGCCAGAGCCTCTCAGGGGCTATGAAGTAAGGCTGCAGGAAACTGTCCTGTCTGTTAGCAGGGCAGCTCTGCCTGCTGGGGTGCAGCAAAGCTCCCTGGGCCATTGGGCTCTGCTAAAGCTTTTCTGAACCAAGCACTGGGCTTGCTCTATGAACGCTAGGGCATCTCTTCTGTATGTTATTAATAAATGTATGTTCACTCAAGGCTTGTCTGCTGCTGTGTTGCCTCTGCTTGAATGCAGTGGTCATATTTGTGAGGCAATGTACTTCCCTTCATGTCTTGTGCTGGCTTTTGGGTCTGAAAGGTCACCTAAAATGAAGCTTCTACTCATCTTGTACTGTCTGTTCTGTTTAAGGGAAAGTTGGGGTGTTGTATGCCTGATGTCTTCCTTTGAGTCATTAATTTGAATCTTCAATCTTTCTGGACAGTTCAAGCCAAAGTCATGAAACTGAAAGCACTGGTGGTTGCACTAGTTAGGTGTGTTCTGACCTAATTATGCTTTGTCAGTGGTGCAAATTGGGCAAAAAAGCCTCTAGTTCAACAGCTGGGTGTTTTTATCCTAAGATAAGGTTCCTGGCTCAGCAGGGTCATAGGAGACCCATTCCCCAAGCACTGTTTCCCTGCAGCAGGGTTGTGCTGTGTGTGGCTGAGGGACAAAGGCCTTGGCAGTTGCCTGGAGGAGGTACAGGCTCAATCAACTTGAAGAATAGGGGGTTTATCTCACTAGAGAATCAAAACAAAACCCACTTTTGCTGTATATTACCAGTGTGCCTAGATCAAATATCTTGTTTATGGTAGGGCACTAAGAGGGAAAAACTTGGGTATTGATGGAATTTGTGGTTTCTGCTCTTAAGGGCCTTGCATGTTCATGGTGTGCCTCTGGGAGATGAGGGCAGGAGTTCATGTAGCACTTTGGCGATGTGGAAGTGATTTTTGTGGAACTGGAGAGCAATGTAGACTAAGACTGGGAAATGGGGTCAGAAAAGGCTTTCCTTTAACAGACCAGCTTCTGCTTTCTTCCCTCCCTCCTACTCAACTGAGCACAGTAACAAAGACCAAAATCTGTCTCTCTTCAGCTAAAGAATTTGATTTGCTGTTCAACAGGACACTGAGGTGAACACAGACCTACAATTCTTTCCCTAAATTCCTGACCCTTGTCTGAAGGGGTTTTCATGGCAAGTTCAGTGCAAGGCTGCCAGGGCTGCTTGCTTAGCCCTTCTTTGCAATCCACCTGCCTCTGCAGGAACTGCTGTTACCCAGACCAATCAAATTGTAGTGAACAAAAAAGCTGGGCTTGTCTGAGATGTTGTGACATTTTCCATGGAAATATATATAATGAAGGCAATTTATGCACCTCTATCATACCTGGTAATGTATATACACATTTAACACAGGAGAAATTGCCAGCTCTGTGGGGACTGAGGGCTATGTTTGGCAAAGTAACCACTCTGCCATCAAATGAAGAGATCAGCTCTGCTTGCTGGAGCCAGCTATCCTCTGTTATATTTAACCCAGCAGTTTTCACACTGAGAGTAAGTACACTCTTTATATCTCATTTCTGTGCTGGGTGCCTTGTGTCACTGCAGCTGTGACAGAGGTGATACATTCTCCATTAACACCTTCACAGGCTGCTTAGCACATCTGATGCTCCTGGAGAGTGGGGGAGAGGGAGATAACAAAGCAGCTGTGGAACTTGGAGCCTCTGGTCCTGACTTACAACCAAGCTCTCTTCCCTTCCCTGGCTGGCTTTCTGACCTCCTTTCAGCACTGCAGGTAACGTAACAGCAAAAAGTTGAGTTCACTCTTGGACTTGAAGAGACTAAGAAACTGGGGAGGAAGAAGTGAGACATCCCTGGGTAAGAAATCTGGCAGCACTCTGAGGAAGTGCTGTCCTGCCCCTTGGTTTCAGCCAAGCAGTTGACCATCTCTCAACCCACCTAGTTCACTTTGGGAGTGACCTTGTGTAAACCAAGAGCAAAGAAGCAAGCTGAGCAGCAAGCTCTTGCTTATGCAGTTGCTTCCATCTCCTGCACTAAGTGCTGCTCAGCTGACATGGTGCCCTGTGCATGGCAGGGCTGGAGACAGTGCTGCTCCTCTGGGGAGTGTCTGGCTCTGCTCAGGGGCTACTTTCCTGAGAGCAGAAAGGCAAGAGGGGTGTGATGCCTTGGCTTGGAGGAGGGTTTTTTCCAGGCCCAGAGCAGGAAAAGGCAAGAAGTGAAGACAGGGAGATGCTGAATCCACCTTGCAACCCTAGAGGTGTGCTATCCCCTCAGGTATGCTGCTGTAGCAGCATAGGTAAAGGGGATCTCAAATATACTAGTTATTTCTCTGTGCACTGGGGGAAGATGTAGTGTCTCATGTCTTCATTTGACATTAGTCAACACCCCCTTCTCATGGAGAGAGCAGAAGTGGAAGCTGACAGGGAATTATGAGCAGACCTGGGGTGTGGAGAGGCCCAAGACTTCCACATGCCTCCTGTCTGTCTCAGTCCTGTGGGATATCTGGAATGAGCAGCTTGGTTTACAGGTGTGTATGGTGAGATCAGTCCTTTATAGGAGCAAGCTTGTAGCATCAGTCCCCTAAAAAAGGGGAGGAAGACAGGCATTCTCTTATAGCAACATGTTTAATATATTAGGAAGTCTGACAGCCAAAAGCATAGACTTTGCATGCTTTCCACACTCTAAGCTACATTAGAGTGGCAGTGGCTTTGAGCAGAGTCTTTTAGAGCTTGTTGGAGTGGGGCAAAAGGAGTGAGTAGGGAATAAACATGCCATCTATACAGTGATGGCAATGTGTGCATACTGAGGTCTGGGAAGGGGTGTGAATGCAGATGTGGAGGAGGCAAAGTAGCAAGGTCTAGAAGCCCTGGTAAATGGGGTGCTGCCCAGATGCATGTTGCAAACAACAGCACGTGTCCTGGCTGACAAGGAATTGCTATCTGAGAAATGGGATTTGGGGCATGGGGTGGAAATAGGGGGATGGGAAGGAGGGAATGCTGGTAGTTTCATTTCAGGTTAATGAAAATATGATTAACAGTTGTAATTAACTGAAATGGCCAGTTCTCTGCCCCCTCCTGATGATTTATGAGGTGCAGAGGCTGCCTGTGTCTGTGGTTTCTGCTTATGGCAGCACTTTACAGCATCTCAAACTTTCTGCCTTAAATCCCCTTCAGGCATAAGTTACTGTGGCTCTAGCTGCTGAGGTGTGTGTGGAGCTCCCCTGCATCCCTGGGCTTATTGTCCCTGCTCTCAGCCTTGTTGGGAGGCTTGACAGCAGGGATAGAGGCTCTGCAAGTGCTGAGGGAAGAACTGAGATGGGATATCAATCTGACAGCTGCTCAACAGCAAGGCTGAGAGAAATGCAGCCTTGGCCTTGGATCACTGGGGGCTGAGCTGATGTGACATCTGAGTGAGGTGGTATTTCCCAGCCACAAGGAGGTACCTTTCAATCTCGTATGCCCTGGAACTGTGAAAATTGACAAGCCTCAGATCAGAAGAGCTTGGGGTGTGCTCATGGGCTGGAGCTGATGTCTCAGGCTCCCTTTGTGGGCTGGTCTGGCTGAGTGTAAGCAGCTGCCTCCTCAGCAGATCTTATAGGCCCTCTGCTTCATTTTCCCAGTGCTAAGGTTGTACTGCGTGATGGGGAGGATGTGTGACCCAGCACATGTAAGTATCACCTCACCAGACACCAAGTGCTGAACTGATGCTGCTGCTTCTGCTCAATTACACTGCCTCTCCTTTCAGTGGCACACTTCTTACCACTGCAAAGTGCCAAGAGATCCTAACTGTCCCTGTGCCATGTCCAGGCAATGGCTAACAGACAGTATGGAACAAGAATAAAAAAACCAAGGAGCTGGACTTACCAATTCAATCATCTAGGTGGTCTTGTACAAATGTGAGATCCTTACTTAGGGGAAAAGGAAACAGAAAAGCACTGTATGACCTAATATGAATAGAGCAAACACACAGTGGCAGGGAGACAACTTCCTTTGGCTTATTTCAGTATGAGTATAGCATTCTTCCCTACAATGAAGACAGATGGCACTTCTGGTGCGTGTGCCCAAGGCAGATCAGAAAGTGATCCTCTGTCCCATCTGACTGCTCCAAAGAAAGTAATAGCTAATTGTTAAGGATGTGTTTTTTGGCTGTGGAGAGCAGGTGAGATATATATTGTTTGTCTGATTGCATATGCATGATCTAAAAAAAGTGACTATCCATTTCTCAAAGGATACCTGATGAGCATTAAAAATACAATTGCAAGAATAATCAGGTCAGACTTCAAACAAATGCAGGGAAGCAAATCTATTGAAGAAATAGATGCCCTGTTATGCCATTTTCTGAGTAGTTCTTAAAAGCTGATCTTCCTCTTGGAGATCAAACTAAGGTTCTTCAACTGAGGGATTGAACCCAGTGGTTTTACCTACAAGCTGTGAGTAGTAATTAAAGTCCTAATATGAAAGAAAAGCAAAACCAATGGTCTTATGCAAACTCTGGAGAGGTCCTGGTAATGAGGAGCACAGCAGGAGCAGGCTTTCAGAGAGGCACTCTGTGGCTTATGGTAGGCACAGACAAAGGTTAGGGCCAGAGTGGGATGGGAGAACTGCCCATGTGCTGGGCTGGGGGGGTGATCAGCAGTTCTGCTGGCTTTAGCATTTTTGCTGCTGGGTTGATTTACAGGCTGGGGTCTGCCCTGTCTGGGTTAGTGCAGCTTGTAAGTTAAACACTGACTGTCCCTGAAAAATGCTAACAAGCTACCAGTTAGCTGATCAAGATCAGCTTTAAAAAAGTCTGGATACAAAAATAGCATCTTATGGTTATTTTACCTATAGAGGGATGGTTGCATGCATCACTGGCGTGTAAATGTTTGAATAAGCTTCACTTTAAAATGGAAGTTAATCCAGGAAAGCAGAGGTCTCCCACAGACATTTCCAGTTACCAGAAACGCACTGTCTGACCTGAATGGCTGTGGCACATGTCTGCAGGTGATGCTATTATTGTTCTACAGTTTTTCTTTGCTTTGGAGCAAGTGACTGTTGCCAAGATATTCTGGGAAGCATGTATAAAGAGCTGCCAGAGGAACTATGTAAAAAAAGAGGGGTGTGTGTGGGGAGGTATTCTTAGAGAAAAGCTGGACTGTCCATTTAACTGGAGAACCAGGGCTTTGCAGGATTCTGGAGAGCAAGCGGTTCTCAGACAAGCCTCATTCCTGTTAGGCAATGATTTCCAGGGAACAACCTGTCTGCTTGCTCTTTGGTCACTTCACTGCAGGAATGCATAAATAAAAATAAAACGAGCTGTGCCTTTGTACACCCAGATCACTGCTGCTTTTGCTCTACAGTGCTCCTCTGGTATCCTGCTATCACCAGGGGAGTTGTCGAGGTTTCTGTTAAACAAGTGCCTTGCTCTGAGCACTGGATGGGTGTTTTGTGGCCTGGCTGATGTGTGGTTCTCTGAGCTCCGCCACTTGCGGGGCGGATAGGGGGGACGAAGGTCTTCCTGCTGGATGCTGCCTCGGGAGTCTGTTCTGGTGTGGGGCAGGATGTTCCCGCCTGCCTACGCGGGCTCGCCGCGCTCCTTCTGAAAGTGTCCGGTGGACGTCGCCTTTCCCCGGCCCTGCCGCAGCCGCGCACTTCCCCGCCGTGGCTGGCAGGGGGCAGCAGAAGCCGCGGAACGGCGGCGGAGCCCGAAGGGGCCGGGCCGGGGCGGGCAGGACCGCGCCCCCTGCGCTCTGCCCCGCAGCAGCAGCACCGCCCGCCCGGCCCGGCTGTGGGGGCGCTTTGTTGGGCGGGGGCGGACAGAGGGTTGCTGGCAGGGCCTGCTGCGGAGGGCCCGGCTGTTTGCCGATCTCCTCCGCTGTTCTCATCCTTTGTCCCTACGGGCTTCTTCCACGTGCAGGCCTGCGGGCGGGTGCTGTTGATACCAGTGATGCCCCTTGCCCCGATCTCTGTGCTTGTTTAGACGGTTGGTGCTGTCTGCAGGGGGTCTTCTGCTGGTGCAGAAAGGGGCAGAGTGTGGCCTGGAGTAAATGCTGTCCTGTCCCACGTTAGGAACTGGCTTCATAGTGGTGTCCTTCCCCAGCGGGGCAGTGGCCTGGCTGGCTCATTGAGGCTGTTACTGCAGTGGCTTCTGATACAGCTGTAATTTAGGGGGCTTTCCTTGCACGACAAGCAACTTCCCCTTTCCAGCCTTGTGTTGGGACAGAGGGGAAGAGGCTGTTTTTCTGCTAAACAAACTTGCTAAACCCTGTCAGCCTGTGCTGTGATATCCAGGAGAAGGTCTGCTGCTCCCTTGCAGGTGACAGTGTGGCTTTCTGGTCATGGGCTACTCTGGGACCAGGGCATAGTCCTGTCTCTAAGAATAGGGGTGAAGGGCTGTGGGTAGAGCCTAAGTGAAGGAAGGAAGAGAGCAGAAGGCAGGTAAACGGGGAAAACCCAGTGCTGTGGTGAAGAGAAACATGGAGCAGCCCCCCTGAGCTCCCCTTGGTGTGCTGCTCCCTCCCCACAAGCCATCAGGGGCCCTGGGACACTGCTTCTTAGCTGAGGGTGGTACAAAGAGGTTGGCCTGTTCTTGGCTCTGAACAGAGCTTTTCCTCTCCAGAGTAGTTGACTCCAGCCTTGCATGGATTTCCATTTGAGTCAGACACTACTTAAAAGCCCCAGAGGGAGCTTGCACAGCGTCTGTATCTGCAGTTTCCAGAGAGCATCTTGCCAAGTATCTCAGTGCCTCAATAGCTGAGGGAATCCCTTAGTAGCCTTCTTGTGGATGCCTCTCTCTAGGTCTCCTGAAACAAGGCAGTCTGGTGCCAGTCACTTCCAAAGGATGGCAGTCCTGCTTGGAAAAAGGCCATGATCAGCACACCCCAAAGCCACTCCAGTTGTCTGTCCTTCCGTTTTTGTTTTAGGAAGGCTGTTCTCATATAGGCTATACTCTCATGATATCTTAGTAGCTTTTATCGATGTTTAATCCCCCTGTGAAACACCTTGGGCAGTTGTTGTTGCTCTTTAGCCCTGTCCTCCTGGCCAGGACCAGGGCTGGAGCTGTTCTTTGCAGTGTAGCCATCAGTGTGTAGCACTGCCTGGTTCCTGGGGCTCTGAGTTTTCTGTGAGGTGGTGAAGACAGATTTACTGTCTCTGTATATCACAGGGCTTCATTTTCCAAGGTTTTACAGCTTTAATTGATATTGGCCCAGGTTAAAAATATTTTTAGCAGCAAGTACTAAACCCTCTTCTTTAAGAGAACGCCTTAACAAAAGAGTTGAAGCTGTTTTAAATGAGTGGCTTCTTAATGAGAAATAGGTTGCTTTCTTTGAATTTTCTCATCTGTTTTCACCTGACAAAACTTTTTTATTCTGATTTACTTATTTATTTATTCTCATTGGCAGTCTGATCAAGCCTTTCAACTTTCTTGGTGATGGGAAACACCACATCACTTTTGGTAAAGTGAGAGTGGGGAAAGGGACTAAGGCAGTAGCTGCTCAGAAAATATTCTGACTTCTTTGTGGCTCAGGTGGAGACAGAATGATGAAAAGGAAGAAAATTGTTTCCTCTGAAAAATGTTTTACTGCTGTTATAGCTGGGAGACAGCTTAAACTAGAAATGTAAGACCTTAAACAACAAAAAAAAAATTCTTTTTTTTGGAAGCTTTCATTTTATATTTCTAAAGTCACTGAGGTGTCAGTTTTTCAAAAGGGTAGAAGATCCCACAGAATCTAGTGTAGTGTGAAGAAGCTGCCAGCAACACATCCTTTTAACTCTGGTTCTTGGTAGCAGGGCAGTGTTGAAGCCCATTGCAGCTGATGTGCAGTGAGGTCTGTTTGGCTCCTGGCAGTGACTCCTCAGCTACGTTGCTCCTTTGCAGAGCATATCACCCTCCCAGCCCTTTCTCAATGCCCTTCCAAGGGATTAGGACCACCATTGTGTGCAAATTTGTTGTTAGACAGCTGTAGGTTGTGCTGCAGTTTTATAAACGTGAATGAGGAGGAGGCTATCAGCTTCCATGGAATGAACTTTATTTAGAAGACACACCACTAGAAGAGGAAGTGGAATCATGGGCAAGATCCTCTGAATCTAGGAAATAATCTTTCTGGCCCAACTTTTCCTTTTTCTTAACTTCATTTTTAACCTTTTTTTTCTGTACTTTGCATGCTGATGTTACTGAGAAGTTCAGGGTGCGAATCCTAATCTTTGGGAGTTGAAACCACCTTCTTTTTACCTTACCCCTCACCCCATAGCATGCATATATAACAAAATAGCCCAATTACCTGACCTCCCCGTAGGTCTTCTCTGAAGCACCTCTGCCTCACTGAGTACACAGGATTCCCAGTACGTGTGTTCAATGTGGTTAAGTCTCTTCTTTCACCTGTCATAAGATCTGCTTCTTTGCCTATTCAGGTGCTGTGCAGTAGTACTCATCCCTGTTGCATCATACATGGTACTGAACTTAATTTCACACTGCTACTACTAGAAGTCAGGTTATTTTTTTTACATTTGAAAACTGACATGCAGAACTTAGAGCAAAAAAAGTGAATGCTTTTGGCTGTCAAACAGAAGATATGTTGGGCCATGACTTTGGAATACTTAAGGTTCTCTGCAGTGAAGCTTCTCCTGACTTACGGTAGTGACTGCCCAGCACATCTGTAAGGCAGACCCAGGAGATCTTGTGCCTCTGGGAACCAAAGAGCACAGTAACTGTATTTGAGTGGCTCCCCTGGTACTCTACAATGGGCAACGGCAGAACCTGTTCCTGTAATGTCCCTTCACTAGATGAGCATCTACTATATTTTCTGCAGCTTTGTGGCTATCTGCTATTTATACCTCATTATCTGCATCAAATAACAGTTCCATGTAAACAGGACCTGCTGTACTTCATTGTGCTAATTCAGTCTGGGATAGATGCATCTGGCTGAAAGAGCTGGAGGTCCGGTAGTGAAGTAAATAGGATTACATAAGAGCAGCAAATTATGGACAGTTTAATTATGTCTGTATGAGGGCAGCAGGGCTGCTCTGAATTCTGGCAATCCTGATTGAGTGCTTGACTCTGCGCCTTTGTGGGTATTGTTTCTGGAGAGACTTCACAGACTGTTGGCGTCAGGCACCAGTGGCCACAGCAGTTCATGGAATCTGATCTCTTCCCTTCATGCTCTGGCTGCTTTTTATAGTCTAGGGTCTTATGTCTTCTTGTCCAGCATTTTTTCCATGTATTCTTGTCACAGTTGTTCCTAGCTCCCCACCCCTGACTTCATGAGTAGAGCTGTTGCCTACTTGACCTCCCTCTTGTTCCCTTTAATCTGGAATTCCTCCTAGGCATGTTCAGGATGTGCTTAAGCCTTTGTTTTTTATAGGGGACTCAGGAATGTTCCTTGGGGAATGAGTGGAGTCCAGTTCTTTGCAGCAACGTGGGAAGTGTTTGTCCTTCACTTTTTCATTTCTACTAATGCAGATGTTGACCAATGCTCCATCAGCAATAAGGATGTGCAAGACAGATATGGACCTTAATACCATGGGATTACTTTTCCTGTGGATAGATGCTTGGGCTGGCTCAGCATCAGAGCTATGGAGCATGCATATGAGCAAGAAGTGGGAGAGGAATGCAAAAGGAGGTAGGAAGGTGGCATTAACTTTCACAGCTTTCTAAAAGGGCAATTTGGTCAAAGTGGGCAACAGTTTCCCATCTTATTTTGGACGGTGCTTCCATCATTCTCTCCTGATTGTAATGAAGCAAAAAAAAAAAAAAGGCAAAAAACCCAACACACAAGTAAACAAACAAAAAAACCACCAACCAACCAAAACAAACAAACAAACAACAACAACAAAAAACACACATCGGGATCCTATATTACTACAGGGGTGTGTGAAAGCTCTTTCTGACAGGGAGCTGCTTAGGCTTTGGGAAGAAGGTGAAGATGAGCAAGGTGCTTCTGGAGGCTATTAGAGTGAAGTCAGGTTGAACCCGCCTCCTCCCCAGCCTCTCCTAAGTGTCTTTTCCTTTGCTGATGGGTTGTTCTACTTTGTCACATGATTTTATTTTTTTTCCTGAAGCCTTTCCTAGTCTGTTATGGGCAACTCCTTTCAGATCCTCATCAGAATTAATGTGCTGCTAATTTCCTCTTCCAGATCAGTAATTATGATATTTCATAAGGCTAGATCTAGTCATGATTTGTGCATTACCTCCTCTCAATATTTCCCGGTTCTCAGTGTGCTGTTACATTACAGCTTATAGGGATGCAATAGCACATCTTTCCATGTGAGGAAGTCCTTACCAATCTGATCAGAATTGCTTTTTTTTCAAGTAGAGAACAAAAAGATATTGGACCTAGACAAGGAGGCCTTTGCTTGTACTGCTAAACAGCAGGTGGAGAAAAACTGCTGTAGTGATTACTCTTCCCACTGCAGCTTCTGGCATCTTCAGATCTGCAGTCCACTGAGCAAGATCTGATGGGCTTCTGGAAAAATGCAAACCTGCTCCTTATGTGTAAGCTGATTGTGGGCTCTTAGAATTTAGGGTAGCTTTCTTTCCTGCCTTTCTAATAATCTCTGCATCTGCAAATTATCAGGTTTTCATCAAAATCTTGGTGTTTCGTATGTGGAGAAATTTCTGCTTATGAAAGAATGTCCTACTGAAAACCTCTGGGTGGAGACCTTCCAGGCTTCCTCCAGAACGTGCCCTCCTAAACACCACCTCCACATCCTGCCTCCAGACGACTGAAGTTATCTGGGGGCTGTGTATCTAATGCCTGATGCTTCCCACTGATCACTTACCCATTTGTATAAGAAATGTAACAAAGTAGCCTGATTAACTAGGATTGAGGGAATTAAGCCTGTGTTTGTGGAGATAACGATCAATGAGGTCTCTTAGCAGACTTGTTACTCTGGGCTTCCTTTGATTGGCATATCAGCAGCTACACACCATAAATTACCTTGATGGATTCCCCTGTGCATCTGAATTTAAAAGAGATGAGGCAGAAGGTTATTTTAGTTAATATTCTGGTGTGTGATTTTTCCAGGTGCTGTGCAGCTTGTCTTGATTCATAACCTCTGTTCTTCCAAATCTAAAGTCCTGTCCATGCTAATAGCACTACAGGCCATCCTTGAACCTGCCCCCTGGCTTTCTGTAGCTCCCATGTTGCTTGACAAAGATCTTTCCTTAAACTGTGTATGCTCATGATGCCTTGGGGTAGTAAGAGCTGAGACTGAGGTGGTTTAATTACCGACACGATCTCTTGGCAGGACCTAGCAGGTTGGGGCTGCTGGCATGGATCCTGGAGAGAATTAGCTAAAGAGGTGTTCCTGGATGCCTGTGGGTCCACAGCAGAAATTTTGGTACTCCCCACTGCAGCCCATTAGCAGCAAAGTGAGAGGCTGCATGCCTTGGATTAGAAAACACTTGAGGATGTCATTTACTCAGGCAGATTTCCCAGCTGACTGAGCATTCCTATTCCACTAATTACAAATCAAGAGGGTGTTGTGTGCAGTGGCTCCCAGACAAGAGGAGCTTTCATCCTTAATGGGGGCAGGTTGGGAAAAGCAGAATGGATCCTGCTAATTCTGTTATCCTCTCCCATTCTATGCAATCAGTTGAAACAAAATAAAGCTTGCTCTGGTAAATCCTGAGAAATTTGGTGCTCAGATGCTGCAGCTGGCTCCTAACAGCTGGGATCCAAGTCAGCACTGTCGATGAAGTGTATCAGAACTGGGGACAGCTCAGAGCCAGGACTCCTGCTCAAGCTAGCAGCTTTTTTTTTTTAAAGTCATCTGAATAGCAAAGGACCCGGGACTAGGGGGCGTATGAAGGAAATGACTGCCCTAGATCTTTGGTAGGTGTTTGACCAATACAGGACTGTTTTGTTCTTTTTCCAGCTCTTGTGGGAGGGAGAAGACTTAAAACTTACTCTTTCAAATTTCCCAGAATTGAAGGGCGAAGTGTGGGGCTGAGTGGAAGCAGTGACCCACATCACAGTCCCACCGAACTCAGGGCTTCCCTCTGTAGGGTGAGGCAACCTGATCTCAGTACTGCTGCTTTGGGGCAGTTAGAGCATCCCATTTCTCATATCAAGTGTCCTTTGAATCCCTGGGCCCATGTGTTCCTAATTGGCTCAGGCTGACAGGCATTTCCAGAGGCTCTGCATCCCACTGCCAGACAGCTGAGAGCAGCAGCACAACATCTGCCTGCCTCAGTGCCCTGTGGCTCTTCCTCCTGTGCATAGCTGCTTTGCTCTGCCGTGTCTTCCTGTCATCAAATGCACAACTCCTTTTGCTGCTTGTCTCTGATCTGTTCGCACTAAAAACCCTCCCGAAGGAGACAGGCCCTGGGAGAGCACTGCCTGTTGGTGGTACGTTTGGGAGAGCCACAGGCAGCTGGGTACTCCAAAACCCTGTGCCAGGAGTCCCAGCTGCCTGCCCCGGGACTTGCAGCCTGATGCTGTCTGCTGCTGGTGTGGCAGATCTGTAGGGGGTCAGGGTGAAGGGGATCCCAGAGGGCTGTTTTGCAGCTCATCAGGCTTTTCTAAGCCTTGGTGTTGCCCCAGTTCTGCTGGGCAACTGGTGTAGTTTTTTCCATTATGTATATACGCGAAGGTGTTTCTGAGAGTGGGTTTTCACTGTCAGTGGTGATGTAGTTAGGGACAGAGGAGACTTGAACCGGTGGCTAAGCCAGTGCTCCTGCACGCTTCCACCCCTGGCACCAGCAGTGCAGGTGGTGTAGGCGTGAGAAGCTGCGTGAGTGACAGGGAGACAGCCCTTGAGCATGCTTTGACTGTTCCTTTTTTGGTTGCTTCTGGCTCAACATCGGCTTCCCATGTGGCTGCCTCCAGGAGGCAGAGGTTGGAATGTCCTGTCTCCTGCAGCCACCACTCACCTTAATATCATGAAGAGCTCTTATTACCTGGGTCTCTGCTGTTTTGTTTCAGCTAATTAGCACTGATGAGATCCACTCAGTGCTAGGCGGTCTCCCGTCCCTCGGCTTCCTGCAGTCCTTGTAAAGTTTACCAAACATGGCAAGATATTAATCCTTTCAGGGACCATAGCACAGACAATGTGGTGACATTTAGAGCCCTTGTTAAAATAGCAGATTCAGCTGACGTCTTTAGGAAACTTCTGTTCTCCTGCTGACAGGCTTTACCTACAACCATATCGTGTGGCTAACTATCTTGCTTGATGGAGAGGATCCTAAAATTGCTGTTTCAATGAAAGTACAGCCAGTCTCCAAATGCAGTAAGTTCTGGTGTACACAGAGTTTGTACTTCCCTTGGAATTTATTGCTGTAGTGGCCTTTGCACCCAAAGCCCAGCCATGTCTTTCAGCCAGGAGCTTTGCTGTTTGGTGTCCAGCTGTGAAGTAGCTTATTTCTATCAAGCTGTAATGAGACCAAGATTTCCTTCAAAGGAGAGGCTCAAGCTGACATACAAGGCTGAGGAAGGTACCTATGAAGGGAAGGGGGGACCTGGAATAATATTCTATGTAATATGAACATAGGGCATTTTCCAAAGACCTCATCTGATGCTATCAACTCCTGCAATTTGGTGTGAATCTCCTGTTGTTTGGCCCTGCTTCAAGCTCCAGGTTTTTTCTTCATACCACTCTCCGAGTTTTTTGAAACAAAAAAAAATGAGTTCGGTTTTGTAGGTGCAGAGAGAAACAGGAATCCAGAAGGATCCAGATGAGAAAAACAAAACAGCCAGCCCCTCCCTAAAGCCAGCCTTCCTATAGAGATGATTTAGACGAGCATTTAGGTACCTAAAATGCTTAAGTAATTTGGATTTCACAAGCATGCACGGTGTTAGAAATAGAAATGCTGAAGCATCTAAAACCTCATGACTCCACAGGGGGATTTTTGAACTGATGCTGCTATTGTAACTGCAAAAGAGATGAAAGCCTGTGACTAGGTCTCTCTCCAGGTTTAGTTTTGCCCTTGCCAAGGGACTGCAGGACAAATACAGTCTCTTTCAGGCCCATTAGTTTTTATGAATTTGTTCCACTGCCAGCTTATAGTTCTTGAAATTCAAGACTGTGAGCTGCCCCTGCTAAAAGAGCTCTGATACTTCTCCATGGACTCGGGTCTGCCTTATGGAGACACGGATGGGCACACTTTGTCACAGAAACAAGACTCCAGCTCTTTTGCTCTGCCAGCATCTGCTAGGACACAGACGTGGAGTTCAACAACGTCCTATAAAGTTTTCCGGGGTCTTTGGTTTGTTGGGTGGATATATGAGCTGAGCATCTATATAAACTGAAGATATATGGCCCTCCCAATGGCCACTTCTGGATGTCTGGCCACTTCTAGGCATGTCTGATCTTGGGTAAAACCCCAGATCTTATCTAAAGCAGCAAGGATTGTGATGCTGTGTATAAGCATTGTGTTGCACCTCAAGCATCTCTTGGGACTATGGAAAAGTGAGGGGAAAAACGACCATCTTTTTGCTAAACCTACCTATTTTGTCATGGATTATCTTTAATCTCAAGTGAATCACTTGAAAACTCTGCCCTGGCCCATTGCCCTCCTTTTTCCCACCAGCAGTGCTGCAATGCACCAACATCTACAGATGATGCTTCCTTTCTTGTCTGCTTTGCCAGTTTTCTGTAAACTAAACTCCTGGTGGTGGAAACTACCTTCGTGTTTGTTTCCAAGATTTATTCCCAACATCAGGTGCTTGAGATGTATGGGTGAAGTCACAGACTGCATAACATATAATGTGGGGTCTAGAGATAGCTGTCTTATTTCCTAAGGTCTGATATTTAGGGTTGGAGAGTTTCAGCAGCAGGGATGTGTTTTCTCTGTTTGAGAGGATGGAAAGAGCAGTGTGTCCTGCAATCCCTTCTTAGGGCCACAGGAACAAGTGTGTGGGAAAGTCTGCTTCTTGCAGGGATAAGCAAATTCCTACCTGCCACCTACTCCCAACTGCCGAGCACAAACGAGATGTCAGCCAGCGGGTTTGCTGGAAAAGTGGTACCCTAAGGGCAGTGCTGATGAGAGCATGCTTTGAAGGGGATCCTCCACTTTGCACAGTGCTGAGGGAAAGGCTGCTTTTTCTCTGTTTCTGGAGCCCAGGGTGAGCATAGCATTTCAGGTGGCTTTTTGTCCCCTTCAGGGGCTTTACCCTGGATATGGGGAGTTCTGTGCCCGTGCTGGTGTGGAAGAGGGAGGAGGCTTTCTTACACTGAGGGAAGGAGATGCTGCCTTTCTGCCTCAGCCCAGTGCTGTGCCTGCTTCTTAGGGACTGGCCGGTGGTGCAGCCCTTCCTGCATGCTGTAAGAACTGGACCTCAGTTTTGCATGACTGCACCTGATCCTAACTCAAGGCTCTTCCTCCTGTCCGAAGGAGGACGGGTACCAGATCGGTGCTGGTTTGCATGGGAGGTTCCAGTTTGCTTGCAAGCTGGGAAAGCCACCATCTTCTTGGTGCTGCTTTGTCTCACGGCTAGACTCTGCCTGAGGGCTGCAAACGTGGTGCAGAGCAGCTCTGCCGTGCCCGCTGCCTGCGTGGGGCAGCCCCGGTGGGGAGGCTGGGAGGGCAGCAGCAGGGCTGGGCAGCGTGCGGGGTGAGCGGTGACCCCCGTCTCCAACCGAGGATGCAGGCGGGTGGCTGATTTATGGCTGTGGTGAGATAGGGGTCTCTCGGAGTTAAGCTGTAGGCGAGTTGCCATGGAGACAAGCTAATAAAGCACCAGGCAGCAGCTGGCTCTGATGGCGGCCCTGCTACGGGTGCAAGGAGCGGGCGAGCGGGTGGGTGGGGAGAAGGGACAGCTGATTTGGTGGGGATGGAGGCGAGTACCAGGAGAGCAGGACAGGAGGAGGGTTTTTGAGAGTGCCCTGGGTGCTTTGAGGGGGAAGGAGGCGAGAGGAGAAAGATCCTCCATCTTCCAGCCCTTTGGGGAGTGGGATTTCAACATAGTGCTCCTTAGGGGTGTGTGGGACCAGCAGCCTTCGGTGGAGGAGCTGGCCCCATGTGCAGCTTGGGCACTCTTTGTTCTGGCCTCCTGCCTGCATCAGCAGCCTGCTCCCTTAGTGCCTGTGGGCTGGGTGCTTCCCCAGCAGCACGAGTGGGCCTCAAAGTGGCTGGGAACATCAGCTTGTAGAGGCTGCCTGGTGCAGGCCTGGCCCACAGGACTCATAGCTGTGCTCAGGGTTGGGTTACGTGTGGGGTTACGCGTGGAGCCGTGTGTCCCTGGGCCGTGCCTCCATCACACACTGCTGCTTCTGCCTCACAGCGCTGGGGAACATCACCCGTTCCCTGGATCAGCCGCCTGCCCTGGCTGCTGCAGTGTGACTGTTCCCCTGGGTGCTGGGTCTGCACGTGAACTGGGATCAATGGGGATGGCACGGGCTTGGCTCCAAAGAGCTGGGTGTACCAGAGCCGTGCCACGTGTCCCGAATCCCTTGCTCCAGCCTGCACCTACAGAAAGGCCTGTCCAGTCTAAAAGCTTCACTGGGCTGGCGATGATTAAATCTGCAGCTCCATTCAGTTCAAGGGCACTGTAGCACGGACCTAAAACTAAGCACACTTTTATTCTGGCTGGTTGAGCAAGGTGGTAGGAGGAAAAGGCTTAGCTAATTATTAGCAAGATATTCCCAGGCTGCTGTACTTCCATTTTGAGAGATTACTCTTCAGTAATATGGTGACAGCCTTAAAGTTTAACCTTGATCACTTTAAGAAGGGTTTTGCCTCAAAGCAGTCTCCTCCTGGAGCGTGCCAGAGTTCAGGTAGGCGCTCCAACAAGTAAAGGAGGGTTTGGGGGTGTGTATAATATTTTAAGGAAATAAATAAATAAACCAAAAGCTGATGATGGAAGCATGCATTAAAAGATGACTGCTTACAGGTTTCACAGGATGTTTTTATAACTCTTACTTTGATGGATGTTCCCTACAGAGACTGATGCTCTCAGGGCAGGGCTACATTTCTTCCAAACAGGGTGAAGATCAAGACAATTCTGGCTAGCTAAGGCCAGCTATTGATAAGGCTGCTTTCCCTTTGCCTCCCAGAAAAGGTCTCCTATAGCCGGAGTTCCTAAGCTAGCCTAATGACTTCTTCCCTGTCTAGGGCCTCCCGTGATGTCCCTGCAGGCCTAGCTGGCAGGAAGGACTGGCCAGCCCTTATCGCTGCACCCAAACCAGAAGGGGCACAGGTCGTGCAAAGCTCTGGAGCCTGCCCAGGAGGGGTGATGGCTGGGATTTGGCTAGTGGAGATTTTGATTATTGCTGTTTGGCTGGCTAGAAGTAGGCCTTGCTGTGGAGCACAAGTGCTTGCTCTGCCAAGGATCTGCGTGAGCCAATATGGCCTGAATCCAGCACATCTCGGGGAGTAGGGAGGGTTGCAATGTGCCTATCCACTAACCTTCTAATTTAGGGTGCTTTTAGGTATGGTACCTCTTGCTCTGCTGGAGCAGCTCACTGTTCGTATGGCTACATCCCTGTAATTTTTTAGCTTGTACTTTTGCCTGACCCAGTCGCAGCCACTTCTCCCTGCCTTCACAAGGAGAACTTGCTGCATGGTATGGCTCCAAGGGGAGGGACTTCACTTGATTTTGGACTGATAGAAAAAAAAAAAAAACACAACAAACCACACTTTCAATAAAGGGTCTTATGCCCAAGACTATTTCAGACTGCTGGCAGTGTCAGAGGAGACCTGATTAAGCTGAGAAGGCATGTCAGTGTGGTGTGAGCTATGGTGTTCCCGGGGAAGTCTGTATTGCTGTTGGTTATGGATGAACAGGCCTCAAGAGAACCATGGTTTCCATTGCCTGTGACTATTGTTAGCACTACTTAAACCTGTAAGTCTTGGAATGTTCTTCAATATGAGCCATTTAAAATCCTGAGTCACTTGTCTCCGGATATGCTTGTCTCGCTGATTCTGTTTCATGCCTGTTCTCCTACCCAAGGCAGCTCATGCCAGCAGCTGAGTCAGTTTGGAAAGGAGGGAGAGCGAGTATTAGGGTCTCCTCTGCTCTGATCCCCCAGGGAATCAATGTTCTTGAGTTAGCCAGGTCCTCTGCATGGTCCTACTTCTGGGTATGGTTATCTCAGCAATGTTCTCCAATGGAGCCAGTGGGAAGGTGGTTGACCAGATCCTTGGGGTTTTTAGTTAAGGGATTGGTTGTGCCTTGGGTCTTCCTCTGAGCTCTCCCCTATTCCCTTGCCAACGCTTGTTTGCAAGCCTATAAATCAGAAACAGAAGGAGATGTGCCTTCAAAAAAACCTTGAAGTAAACAGAAACTTGGTGTGAATAAGTATGGCCAACTTGTGTTGCTCCCTGGGCTCTTCCTTCGCTGAGTGTGCTTTGAGTAGCAGATTAGACTGGATGATCTCTTGAGATCTCTTCTGATGTGAATTTTCTTATGATCCTATGATTTGCCACAATAGTGGAGAACAGCAAAAGCGCCTCTGCTGGCATGTATGCGTAGCTCACTCTTCTCTTGAGTGATACTTTAGATTATTGTAAGAGGACTCCAATGCAGAAAAAGATTTTTTTAAAATGGGAACAGCCCCACACCATGCACTGGTTGCTGTCATTCACGCAGAAGTAGTCTAAGGACAATGAAATGTTAGCTGTCTGCATGGGATCTCAAAAGCACAGGTCCCTGCAGCTCAGACAAAATATCTATCAGATCAGAAAATAACTTGGAGGCCTATTTGCTTCAAAATTGTCTGCTTCTATTGGCTACGGCTGGGTGTGGCGTTGAGGGCTGGAGAAACTTGGTTGCTTATGGTTTGTGGTAGCTGGAAGGCCCTGTAAGAGATCCAAGTGTTGCAATAACACTAAGGGCTCTCCATCCTATTGTCCGCGAGGTGTCAGACTTGATTGTGGGGGCATTGTGCTGGTGCAACCTCAAGTCCTTGGTCAAGATTTTGGTCTTCAGATGTGTGTTGTGAGGCTTGTCAAATCTTGTTTATGGCCCCTACCTAGTAGAGGAAAGCTGAATTCTAATGGCATTCGAACTGCTGCTGACAGATGTATAGATAAATACAGGGATATATGGACTAGCAAAAACTGCTCTGATCACAGGGAACTGAATCTTTGCTTTGAAGGAGGCTGTTTTCTTCCTGCTGTTCAGGAAGCCTATGAATACTTTTGTGAATACTGCTATCTCACTGAAGTTGGGATGGCTGTGGTCTTTAGGAATAGGGTAAAAGAGTGATTGTGTCTAACTTCTGGGTAGCAAGGGCTGGGTCACTTTCTGATACAGAAATGCAGAGAACTGACACCTAGACTGGATTTGATTGTTCTCATGCCCTTTTTCAGGGCTCTTGCTGTGAAGGATGTTTGCATGTTACTTTCAGTATTCAAAAATAAGTGTTAGAGGTATTTCTGAGGTTGTCAGTGGTGCTTGCAGTTATGAACCTTTATCTCATCCCAGCCCCTCCGCGCTGGGTGGAAGTTATATACCAGTCACAGCTGCGGCTGAGTCCTGCAGAGTGCTTCACAAGGAGAGCTCTGCAGGGACAATATATTTCGAGTGCGCCTTACTACTGTCAGCTCTCGTCTGCCCAGCTTCAGTCGTGGGGCTCTGCAAAGCCTCCCGAGCCCAGCCAGCCCTGGCCAGTGCGTCTTGTACCGAGCCTCCTCGGGGACTCCCGCACTGCCACCCTGTCCTTGTTTTTTTTTCTTTTTCTTTCTTTTTATTTTTTTCTGCCTACTCTTTGCGGCATTTTAACCTCTCTTCCTCCTCCTCCTCCCTTCCTCTGCGTTTGTTTTCCTCTGCATGCTGTTTTATTGAGATACAAACCTCCGCAATTCCAAGTTGTGCTCCGAACTTCCCTGCCCCGCCGGCAGACCGGGGGTTTTGGCCGGGCCTGGCAGCGAAGAGGCGTTTTGGCAGGGTTTGGGGTGCGGTGCCCTTTGGGGTGCCGGCCCCCTCCTCGCAGAGCGGCAGCGCCTTGGGGAGCTCCCACCCTTCAACAGGTAGACGCTGCGAGCAGCCAGCAGTGCTCGGCTCATCCTCCGGTGCAGAAAGGATGGCGGGGGCCGGGGCCGTGCCGGGCTTCGGCCGAGGGCTCTGGGGCACCGCTCGGGGCGGGGAGGGCGGCAGGGTTGGGTTGGGCTGGGGTTGGGGGGATCTGCCGCCCGCGCCGCGGGGTGGGCAGCTCGGCACAAAGCGGGTGGTTAAACCCTCCTCCGGGGCGCGGAGAGGAGGAGGAGGAGGAGGAAGGCGGGGGGATGCTGCTTCCCTCCCTCCCTCTCTCCGTCTCTCCCTCCCTCGCCGCGGCCGGAGGAGCGCGCAGGCGGCGGCTGGCAGCCCCGGCCCGGGGGGCTCGGGGGTGCGGAGCGGTGCGGAGCCGTGCGGGCTCCGTCCCCCCCCGCGCTGGGGCAGCCGGCGGCGGTGAGTGCGTGCGGGGCGCGGCGGCTCCCCCCCCCCCTAAAAAAAACCGGGGCTCCCCCCTTTAAGCTGGGTGGCCACCCCCCGGCAGACATCGGGATGCTGGCGGCGGTGTGCGGACCCCCCCCCCCCCCAGCTGGGGGGGGACCCCCGGAGCTGCACCCTCCTCGCCATCGGCTTTTGGTTTAGGGGGTGGGGGGAGAGCGATGGGGGCGGGGGGGGGCTCGTGAGGGTGGCTGGGGGGTCGGAGCCGCGCTGCTCCCGCAGCGACTCCGGAGCGAGCCGAGCCGAGCCGTGCCCGGCAGCCGCCTGGGGAGAGGGGTAAGAGGCAGCGGGGGGAACGTCTGCCAAAGGACGGTTCCGAGCCCGGTTCCAAGAGCCGGACGGCAGATGTAGGGGGAGGGCTGATCGGGGAGGACGGCGTAGTAAAGCAAAGTCAAATTTCCCCCTGAATCCTGCAGCCAGGCCTAATGGGTACTGATGCTGACTTGGGGTGGGGAAGGAAGCCGGGAGGGCGAAAGGAGTTTTGTGGGGCTGCGGTCTCTAAGGCTGGTATGGGAGGAAAGGGAAAAGAGCTCCAGATCCTTCCCCCTCCCCCCCCGAGTTACTGGGACTGAGATACGGATCATTTAAAGGGAGTAGCGTAATGCAATTAAGCATCAGACAGTCCCCACTGCAACGTTTATCCATTGTTCTTCGCTTTGCCTTCTGCCAGAATGATTCTAGTCTGGATGAGGGAAGCATAATTGAGCAAATAGTTCATTTCCCTGGCCAATTGCATCCGTAGTCTCTCTCCTGAATCTGCTGGCTGCCTGCATACACAGCAGCATCCTCAGGCAGAACGGGGGATCCGGGACCCTCTGGTGAGACTGCCGCTGTCGTGGGCCAGCTGGCGAGAGCAGCTCTTATCCCTGCTCACCTGAGGTGTTCTGACAGTGGCAGCAGGGCACGCTTGTTCCCTCACCTCTTGATCCTTGGGGGAGGTGTGAAGAAGAAAAATAACAGGTGGTGAGGCAGGTCCAGCCTACAACTAGGAGATGCTGCATGTGGCTCAGGCAAGTCATCTGTTTTCTCTAGTCTTTCTTAACTTTCTCTTTACCCTGGCAGATGAAGGACCTCTGGCTGTTTTGAGGCGAAGCTGTTGTTCTGGTGGAGTTTGTCTGCCTGTCCTTCAGCCTGGGTCTGTGGTGGCTGGGTGCCCTGCAACGCGTGCGCACACAAGTGCAGCGGCAGGGGAACGCAAACGCTCTGCTCCTGCTCTTTTTTCCAGAGATGCAAGCAGCTGGAGCAGTTGTGGCTGCACCTGGGCCCCGTGGCACATGCTTGGCTGGGGGCTGCATCCTTTTCCCTAGAACCTCCTCCCAGTTCACAGCAGAGCTCTGCGTTAGGGGTACGCACACATGCATTTGCTGCACCGCTGCGAGACCTGCTCAACACTGGGAGGCTGCTGCCTTTCCTCGCTTCTGGAGCTTTATCACTCAGCATCATGCAGCTTTCCTCCTTCTGTTCTCTCCTCTCCTTTCTTCTTTGTCTGGAGACTGCCACCTGTCCCACTTCGCTGTCAGCTTCCCCTTCGCCTTTTTCTGCTTAATCCGTTCTTTCACCTCCGTTTCTTTTTCTTGAAGTAGACCTCGTCCTCTTCACTTTGCTCCCTCTCAACACTAGAGAAGAAGCCCAGCTCCTCATCTCAGCAGGAGCATTCCTGCCAACTGTTTACAAAAAGTAGCACAATACCCAGGCTGAATGCTGACATAATTGCATACCCAGCCAGAGAGTGTAGTAAATAATCCTGCCTTTCAAGCTTTTGCCCAGTGGTGAGTCTTTTGCCATCTCCTTCACCCCTGGGCTATATGTATTATACTTGGTTTGCTTTTACTTATATGCTGGAAACACGAAGTCAGCACAGTTAGCGCACGTATGGTATCGAAGTAGACACACAGTGATGTCTTGCACTGTATATACTTTGCACGCGTGCATTGTGTGTGTGTGAATGTGCATCACACAGCTCTGCTCCTGGGTTCAGCCTTTGACAATAGCGCTTGGCAAGCAGGAGCTCAGGGAGGAACGACAGAGCCATGGTTGTCCTTCCATTGGGGAAGGAGAGATGGCTGGGGGGTGAAGGTCAAGAGCACCAGCAAAAAGCAAAGGGTTTGGCTGGCTCTTTGCTTTGAATAGGGTGCTAGCTAGTTCTCCAGGGGTTTGTGTACATACAACACGATTGCTGACTGTGGATATTGTCAGCGTGGTTGTATTTCCAGTAGTGCTCGGGAGCCGGAGTCTGTCTGCAGTTGCTCTGATTGTGAGTCAGTCTGTCTGCAGTTGCAGTAGCCGTGAATCAGTGTCTGCCTGTAATTATGTGGGTGAATCAGTGTTGGCTTGTTACACTTGTGAGTGCAAGCGGTTTCCTGTAGCGGTTGTGGGTGTGAGTCACTCTACAGTCCCTCTGGATGTGTTTTCAAGCAGAGAGCTGCAATACTGGGATTAGTTTTGTTTTGAGAAATTGTCAAGTGGCTTCTCATTTTGAAAAAAAAATTAAAGCTGGGCTGAGAGTTGGGCATGGAGCTTGCTCAACATCACCAACCTTCTGCAGGAGAGACCCAGTTTAAGGTTTGCTTTCAAAATTTCCGTGTTGATTTGAACCTTTACGTTTCCTTCCCTTCTGCCTCTGGGTTTGCGTCCTCTTAAACTGGTGTCTCCTGCAGAGCTGCAGACAATGCGTTTGGTAACCATCACGTGTGCCTTGTACCTGGTGTGGCAGATTGATGGGAAGGTGATTTATGGCTTGTGCAGGGTGTGTGTATAGGGCTGCTCAATGTGCACCTCTCGGGTGCATTTTCACGTCTGAGTCAGACTGGTTCCTCTGCCACGAGCTGCCTGCTGTGTGCCAGCACTGGCTCTCTAAGATGGCAAACAGCAAGTTTGATTCAGGTAGGCAGGGGCACTGCTGCCTTGGTCTTGTTCCCACATTCTTATAAATGCTGTGGTAGCTTTTGGTCTTCTGGCAGTATCTATTTAGCACAAAGAGCTGAACTGAGAGCCAAGTTGGAGAAACGCAGGCTATCTCAGTCGCTGGAAGCAGCGTCCAGGCTGACAAACTGAGCCTTCCCCTGCACTAGCTGGTGCAGGTAGAGCGTGCTGCTAGCGGGGCTGGACTGCTTCCAGTACAGGCTGGCTTGGTGTCTGCACTGTGCAGCACATGTGTGCATCCCAGCGAGCTCATCTCGCAACAAAGGGATGTGAAGAACCTGTAGGGCCAGGGTCTTGTGAAACACCACAGTGTTATTCTACCGTTTCCAGGCTCCAAGACAAAATATGTCTGCTCATTGCTAACCCTGCACCCAAAAAAAGAGAGGGTTTTATTAAAAGGGATCCTCCTATTTAGCTGAAATGATTGAGAACTGAAGCAAACCCACCCCAGCAGGGACACAGGGCAGCATGTGCATCATCTGCATTTTTTCTGCTGCACCGAGTGCTTGCTGGCTGCCCATCGTTGCAGAGGGCTCGGAGCTGTACCCAGAGCAGTGCTGGAAGAGGCACGGCAGCGACAATCTCAAGGCTGGTGTGTCTGCAGAGGATCAGGGACAGCACAGCCTGTGCAGGTTGGATGCTCCTGGAGTCCGTAAAGAATGTCAGAAGACCTCTCCTGAATACCCAGGACCTGGTCTGTGAAGGCTACAGTGCAATGAGGGAGGCAGCAGCTTTAAGGAGCTGCTTGTGCTGTGTAAGTGCACCTGATCTGGGGGGTAAGTCTGCAGGTGCTGAGGTCGCATACAGCGCTATGCTTAGCTGTGCAGGTGGGCGGATGGTTCGGCACCAATTGAGGCTAAATCACCCCCTTCCTCCTGTGCTTGTATCTGAGCATTCGGACTGTGGCTGCCTCTGCTTCCCAGCTGGCTTCCCAGCACCAGCTCTTCTTTGCTCACATGCCCCCGAGATACCTGATTTGGCAAAGATGCCGAGCAGCTGCAGGTCCTGGGGGCCGGGGGGGAGCTGTAAGCGTTCAGCACTCCTCTGGCTGATGCCACTGCTATGGGTGTGCGGCACGTGGGCACGCCAGCAGTGACGCTGCGGGCACGCTGCCTCTTGGTGTGTAACGGGGGCAGATGTGTCCTCTGGGCTGCTGCTTCACAAGTGTCACCTGCGTGATGAGACTATTGCTAAGTGAATCAAATTGCTCCCTTGACTGTGCGTGTTTCAAGGAGGCAGTAATTTGGGAGAGATACTAATGTGACTCTCTTAAATGTACCCATGTGGGTTTTTGGGACCCTTCTCTCTATTTACTTTCCTTTGCCTGCATTCTCCTTCTCTGAGCTGTACTCCCAGGTTGTGTTTTTTTTTTTTTTTTGCAAGCTTTACCTCTTTCTCCACCTCCAGAGCTTTCTTTTCCTTGTCAGCACTAAGCCTGTGCTAATCACTCTTTCCTAGGAAGGCATTTCAGAATATTTAATGGCTCCTACAGTAAGGATTGCTGAAAAGATCAGACCTGGTATGCAAAGTCAGGAGATCCTCAATGTTAACACTACCAGGGGACCTTGCTGATCCAAAAGGTACCAGCACATTTTTTGTTCCCAAACCCACCTCAGGAGGAACAGCAGCTGGAGTATGTTGGGGAGAGGGAAGCTTTTCCAGTTCTTCTTTCCAAAACTGCACAGCCAGGAGGAAAGCTGTGTTTCCTGGGAGTGTTGTTTCGCTGTGGTGCTCTGGAGATTGGACAGACAGCATGTGCTGGAGAGGAGTGGGTATATTTACAATGCCTTTAGGTATCTGGTTGTAAAGAAACCTGCCAAAATCCAGAGTGTACTGAATTGTAAACTTTAAGTGTTGCTTAATCCCAGCTGCAAAATGTTAGCAGGGCTCCTTAGAAAATCTGCATTTGATTCAGCTGGGGAGGTTACCAGCAACTGCAGAATTAGTGATGAATGCATTTGCTAAGTGTGCCATTAAGAAATGAGCCATGGGCAGATGGAATAAGGAAGTGTAGAGCTGCTTTGAGCACATGCCATCCTTATAGAGGTGATGCTGGGAGCTGCAGTGCCATGGGGACCTTACTGGGGTCTGGCTGAGCTGTATGCACATAGGGAGCTTTGAAAGAGCCCCAGAACCGTATGCCTTATGGAAAGGAGTGAAAACCTCGCCTGCAGAGGCTTCCTTGCATCCTCCAGAGATGGTGCTTTTCTAGTAATGGGGTCATGAGCAACAGTGCTGGGAGGGAACTGCTCCTTCTGTGGCTGCCCTAGCGCTGCCTGGCCAGCCCTGGCTCTGTCTCAGTGCTACCAGGGTTCATCAGCAATGGTTAGGGACCCTGTGTTAGTCAGGAATGTCGGTCGTGATCCTCAGGACCGGGTGGGTCCATTTTACAATCCATCTAAGTGTAACAGACAAAGAGCAAGGAAAATGCAGCAGAGCCTCTTCTCTCCAACTCCGCCAGGCAAATATGGAACAAGAACCAAAGGAAAGAGGTAGAAAGCAGTGCCAAGCTATTTTTTTTATGCTGCATAGTCCTTCCTGAGTCCATAAGAGCATCCATAGCAAAACAGCCATGTCTGGCAAAGTAGTCAGTCAGAAAAGTGGTGAAAACGGAATTTGTCCCAATGCAGGTGTGCAGAATTGGTCCTGATGCTTAAAATGAGACCGGAGTGTGCATTTAACTTCTTTTCAGGCAGCCCTGTTATTCTTGGCTCGCATCTTCAACAGAACTATCCCAAATACAAAATTAGCTATTCATCTTTACATAATAATGAAGGAAAACTGCATGAACAAGGTCTGGTGGAAACATGGCTGTCTTGAGCTTCTTGGCTCAGACACTAAGAAGTGGCTTTTGTCACTGTTCCTGGCCTGATCTCTTTCTGAATTACCTTGCTGCCTCATTTTCTGGTCTTCTTTTCTTTAGCTGCTCTGTCCCAGACTTGGTGTGTGATCTTCCCAGCCTGTGGTCTCACCAAAAGTGAGCTGCTGCAGAACCAGGAGGCACTGCTGTGAAATTGGAGGGTCCTGGTTCATGTAGATAGTACTGGTCAAAAACTGCTGGCAGTGCGAATCCTGCCAAAACAAACCATTAATTTAAATCCTCATTTGAATGGGCAAGTGTTGATTTCAATGAGTCTTTTCAGCGGTGGTGTGGGGAAGGGAGGGGGAAGCCAGCAGTGGATTTCTGCTTTTGGCTAGTGCTTGAAGCTGTCTCAGAAAGAAGTGTTTAAATCCTATTGTATAACATGCAAGTTTAAGAAAATTGAAATGAAATCTGTTGGGGAGCTGCTAATTTAAGGACTTCTGGATTTGCCTCGTAAGAAACATCAACATTTTAGCTGTCCTTGTTCTGATTTGGAACACGTTTCCCCAAACTGTTGGAATTTCCCACAGAGCAGATGTTCAATCCCTAATTTGTGCTTCGTCAGCAAATACTTGGATCCCAAGACTGTCCCTCCCAGCCTGCTCTGTCTGTATGGGATGTCTGCTGGGGGATCCCGTGTCTGCACACCCCTGCTATTCAGTACCTCTCACAGCTCAGCTGTCCCCTTCACCCTCAGGCGCCTCGGCTGCTGCTCTGGGAGCCCATGGTCGTGCCTGGCCGCTGCGGCACTGACCGGCCTGTGCCAGGCAGAGGTGTCGTGTCGGGTGGGCGTCACAACAAGCTGTATTTATACAGGCTGCTGCTCCAAGGTGCGTCAACATAATGGGGTATATAAAAGGGGAAAGGCGGTTAAATGTGTAATAACATCACAATAAAAGGAAAACTGAGCATTAATGAAAAACCTGAGCATGCTATGCATGGTATGGTTGAACACTCCCACTGCTTGGGCCTCAATGCCCAAACTTTATAACAGTTTCTGGTGGTGTCATTAGCAGAATTAAATGAGGGCCTAACTGTCCAGAAAGACATTTGGGGAAAAAATGGGTCTTAAGATTCATTTCTGCTGTACACATGTCTCCAAGCAGCATGGGCTGAGGGAGCTGCTGCAAGGGGACATGGTGGTCGGGTGTATGGGGTGAGGAGGGGGAAGAAATGGGTGTAAAAAGAGGTGTTGGAAGTGAAACTGTGCAGTGACTGGAAGGTGTCAAAGCCCCTGGAGAGCTCTGTGTATGGACGCCCCCGGCTCTGACCCCACACAAGGTTCTTTAGGGCCAGTATTGCTGCACGCAGTGCTGGTGGTCCCTGTGGGGCCTTTGGGACTTCAAATAGGAGACCCCAGAAATACCAAATTCTGGCTAACAGGCATGAACCGCTGGGAAAAATGGAATTAACTTGATCGTTTTCCTGCCAATAAATAACATCTTTCCTCTTTTCTCCTTCCCCTCTGTGCCCAGGTTGTGAAGACCCGGTGGCTGTGTGTCGAGGCCATGGCGCCAAGGCTCCCGGGAATGGGGTCTCTCTCTCTCACTGGCCTTGGAGTCTTGGTCCTGCTTTTTGCTCTCCCTGCTGACGCTGGGTAAGGTGGTGAGAGCCAAGGCCCTTGGCTAAGGCTGCGGTCCCCTTGCTATGCTTGAATATATCTGAGCTGGTGCCTGGATGAAGCAGTCCAGGGTAAAAGACTAAGAAGTCTGTTTCTTTGGGTGCCCAGGTATAAATGCAGAGCCTTGTCCCTGGTTCCTCCAAGACCTCCTGGCTTTGGACACTGCCACCAGCCTTTCCTCCCGGCCTCTAGGAGTGGATGAAAGGCTGTTAGACTGTGACAGGCCCAGCAACCCTCCTTCTGCACTGCCTGAGTCTCTGCTGGGGCCTGGGGAGCCTGGAGACCCCTTGGAGGAAGTGTGGCAGGTCTCTCCCTGGCACAGCTAAGGGAGAGAGATGCAAATAATATGTGGCTTCTATAAAAGAATTAGAAAATTATCTTTAGAGTGCTCAGTACAGACACAAATGTCTGCTGAGTACAAGTCTAACAGCATTCGAGGATTTTCATGCAGGAACAAATGTCCTGGTTCTGTGCTCTACCCGTGCCCCCTCTGCATGCAGCTGTTTGCCCAGCTGCAGGCTCTTACCACTTCAACTGCTTGCACCCAATTTTGCGTAAACAAATGCATCCCACGTATGCCTGGACTTGCAGGTGCTGACCTTGGTATCATGGTGCTGGCCACAGGGGGACAGCTGCAGTTCCTCCCTGCCTCCCCCTTCCCTCCTGCTGACCTTTTGCTTCCAGTCGTCTGATGGCTGCTGCTGCTCCCTTGTCACCTGCCATCCCTCCTGCAGGAGGATTCATTTCCTAAATCGCATATGAGGGGCTCCTTCTTCAGACACTAACCTGCCAACGTGGCAGCCAGCTCTCCAGAGAGCATGTGCACAGGGATGAGCGGTGAGGCAATGACTTTTCCTCAAGCCTCTCCTAATTAAATTTGCTGTAAAACTGTCTTCTCTGCCTTAAGGCTTTTAATTGGTTTTAAACCATGAGCCACACACCTCTGCGCAGCTCCTCTGAGTTTTTCAGTGGGGCTGGTGGCTCTCCCCTGCCGGAGCCCTTCGATCTTTTCCCTGCCTGCACCGTGCTCCCACGGTGCCTCCCAAGCTGATCCCACGCTGCTCACATTGAAGTCAAAACCTCAAATGTCAGGCTAAGCTAAAGTGGCTTTGAAATTTGTAAACTCACTTTTCCCATCACTGCTGAGCCTCTGCCAGGAGTTCCTTCACAAAAATCTGTCCTCTCCCTCTTTATATTATGGGTAATTTTTAAAGATAGCTTATAAAACGTTAATGAATGAGCTTTCATGAGCATGCTAGCTATTCATAAGTTATAGATGGTTATATACCCATCAGCACACACTGGTACAGATTGCTTTTAACTGTGACATCTAGTGAAAGCTGACACAATTGATACCTCACTAATTACTGTAGACGTTTGTTAAATTCCTTAAAATTCTCCTTATCTTCAGGGAGTGCAGATCCTTCAAATCTGCTTTATGCTCAAGTTCAGGTGCAAAGCCAAAACCGTGTTCTGTTTCAAGTGAGCCTAAAAAGGCTGCGATGCAGTTCATAATAGCAGGGGTGTTTTGATGTTTCGGAACTGATTTGGTTGCACTGGGGCTGGGGGATGTTTCCCCACCCTGCTCCATGCTTATAGGAGCTGCAGTTCAAGCACTTCATGCCTGCTTCTGGAGGCTGAGCTTCCTGGCTTGGCCACTTCTCAGCACAAGAACAGACAATGGTTTGCCAAAAATTATAGGCCGAGAAGCCTCAGGAGAAGTGGGATCTGATCCCCAGAGAAATAAACCTCAAACACTTGGAAAGCAATTTCCCACAGTGTTTGGTCATTGACTGATTAATGTCAAAATTGCCCCCAGATGAAATATTTCAATTAGTGACAACGTGCTGAATAACATTAATTCAGCCTGACTCTAAAAATACCCACACCCTTCCCTACTCCATTTTTTATTTTTTTTGTTGAAAACATTTTTTTTAGTCCCTTATCTTACTGAAGCTGGGTTTTCTGTTAGGAGAACATTTTGACAGAGAACTCCAAGCCAGCTTTGCTTCTTGTCACCCTCTCAGCCCTTCCCAGAGTATTTACAAATGGACCCAGAGTGTCAGGGGTGGCTGGTCTAACCATATGGGATGCTGCAGGATTAAGCTCTGAACTGGTTCACTGATATTCTCACCCCCACCCCCTTTTTTTTCTCTCCATAATTACTTCTCAGTCCCTGCTTTTTCCAGCTTAAACCCGTGGCAGCACCCCACAAGCTGCCAGGGGATGCTGAGGCAGCCTCGTGGGCTGGAGCGAGCTCTGTGCTCTGGGGCTGTTCGTGCCTCCCAAACAGAAAAATGGGGAGCAAAATCTATACCCAGGGGTTGGCTGGGCTTCTTCCATTGTTATGTGTGTTTCTGCCATTTATTTTTTTTAATTAATCAGTGTCTGTTTTATTCCCTTTTCCATCTTCCCTGCAATCTCTGCATCTCTATAGATTTTTCTTCTTTCGGTTTTCTGTTGCTTAATTTTCTACCTTTCCATTAGTTTTAGTCCCAAAAGCTAGTTCTGATGGGAAAAGCTGTGCTTGGAGCCACAGCACTGATACCCTGTGCTGTCCAAAATCTCTTTTCAAAGCAGCTGTTTTCACTAGGCTCCATGGGCTCCTTTTCTGTTGATTGAGAGGGAGACACAAAATGCAAATTTACTATTTGAGCCCTTTGGGCTTGCAAAATTGCATTGGATATTTTGTTTGGTGATATGAGTTTTGTTTGAGAAATTTGCTGCTTATTTTATTCCACCCGGGGCAGAAAATGCCCCAAGGAAATCATTTTATCTGGGGCTCCCGGGCTTCTTGGGCTGAGTGGAGATAGGAACATGAGAACTCATTTGATTTTATAAACAGGGAAAGTTCAACAAACTGCAGAAATGGTTCACAGTTTTAATGATGGGCTCAGCCTCACATCCTGCTTTACCGATTGCAATTTTTCTGCCTCCCTTCCCTCTTCCCAGGAGCAGAATACTTGGAAGTGGGCTGATAGGGTAAATAACTGGCACCTCTTACTCTGCCTCCTACAAGGAGAAACCAGGACTCAATTAACCCTGAGGTTTTGGAGCCTCTGCTCCTACAACATCCTTCTTAGGGGCAGGCAAAAGACACCAGGGCAAGGCAGGACTCCTCACCAGCCCCCACTGTGAAGGCTGCAGAGGCTGGGCAGGTTGGTTTGAGGAGCCCTGCAGAGGGTCCTGTGCACATAACCCTATCAACAGATGTGCTGCATCCCGCGATTCTGGGCCTATTGCAGTGCAGGCTGGAGAATAGATAAGCGTCTTTTCATTTCTATAAGTGCTCGGAGAAATATAAAGAACGTTTCTCTTCTGATCATGCCTTTTTTCTCTCCTCTTTTTTTCCCCAAATGCACCAGGCTTTCTCAGAAGCATGTTTCCGACGTCATTGATGACAGCAAAGATAACATCACCATTTTCACCCGCATCCTGGACAGGCTGCTGGATGGCTACGACAACCGCCTCAGGCCTGGACTCGGAGGTCAGTTGGGTGGAGCGATGCCGTGCTCCGCAGCCGCGTAGCTTCAGGACAGAGGGGCTGCCCAGATGGCTTGAACAGGTCTGCCCCTGTTGGGAGGAGGGTCTGGTTCAGTGGTAGAGCCAGTCTGCTGCTGGTTTCCCCGATTTTGGTCTGTGCTATCTCATTGGTGTTTTGTGAGAAGAGCGGTGCAAGTCTCCATGCATGTTGTGGCCTTCTATGACATTACATTGATAGGCCTGTAGATGGAGCAAATAGGATTTTACTTATTTCCACTAATTTAATAGACATTGTGATGCTCTAAATTATGACACCACTAGTCTCTAGAACCTTTGACCCATGTTGGTATTACGTTTTAGTCCGTGGGCTTTGCTGCACAGCCTCTCTTGATGTCCTTTCAGCTGTTTCTTATGTAGCCACTCTCTAGGGAGCTCTTCTGTGTGCTGTGCTTTGGAAAGCAAAAACATTGGTAGTCAGCTTCTCATGCTCCCTTCCAGTGCTTATGGCACGCACCTAGCATAGCATACGGAGGGAGAAGCTACAGGGAGATGTTGCTCCTGGTGCATTGCTGGACTGCGATTCCCACACAGAGCTGGACTTGCAATGTGTTTGCCATTCCCTGAAGGCCAGGCTGCCAAGGGAGGTTGGGAATGAGCTTTCCCTCTCCCTTGCATACTGATGGGGGCTCTGGTGATGTGGTAATAGACTGGAATTGCACCTCCTGCCCAATCCCCTCTCCTGCCCTTGCCTTGTCCCTCTGCTCACATCTCTCCAGGAGGGCTATGGCCCCAAGCAGCAACCATGCAAAGTCTGGGGAAGAAGGGTTTTTCCAGTGAGCATCCTCACCTCTGACAGGCTGCCATGCTACAGAGCCTGGCAGGGAAAGGGTTACTGCGTCTGCATAGGCCATCCATCAGCTTTATTGCTTTTGTTGCTTGTTTCTTTCCCCCAGAATTAACTGCGGTCCCACTAATAGCTTTGCTTCCTCAAGTCTCCCCGATGGCTGTATTGATTTAGCTGAAACGAGTTCTGAGAGGGGACTGAGGGGGCATTTATGTTCACTGTAGGCTTGGTTGCAGACAACCCTGTGCAAAGTATTAACAAGAGGACTCCCAGGAGCCCCCTTGCTGGGAAAGTTAAAACCTTTCTTGGAATATCTCTGCTCTGTTGCTTTAGATCCTTTAATAATGTGCTTAACATAATAAATTGCCTTTGCCTGAACCAGACATTGCATGCTCAAAGACTGCTTTCACCTCTGACTTCCCCTCCCGGAGCACTCTGGCAGACCCAGGTGGGAAGTTTTGACAAAGGTTACAGGCCTGGGGGCTCTGGTGGCCAGAGAGGCAGAAACCATCCTGTTGCAGGCTTAGGGGTCAATCGGCTGTTCTGGGGTGATTGGTAGCACGAGGTGAGTTTCTGTTGTCCAAGGTTATGTAAAAACTGGGGAAGGGACTGCTTTGCTCCAAATTGGCACGACTAACTTTGTGCTGCTGTGTGGTTCGGTGACTTGCACGGTTCCTTGGCTTGCCTGTGAGATAGCAGGGGCAGCCCGTGTAGACCCAGCACTGGGCTCTTGCTGTTTCCCTTGGGAATATCTTCCATTTGCTTTTCTTCATGAGGACGTCAGGAGAAAGCATCTCTTAACACCACGGAGTCTTGCTTTGGTATTTGAAAAGGGCAGATATGGTGGGATTGTGCCAGGGACAGGCTAATGGAAGGATGGACTGGCCTAAATAGTGGGTAACAGGGCGGCAGGACGTGCAGGCCCACTTCTTGGCCCCATTTTCCCTGCTTTCTGTCACAGACATCCCTCTGAAAACCCTTGGTCAGGTTATAAGCAGGGTGTGGGGCTGGGTGTGCCCAGACACCTGCCCCCGCACCCAGCAGAGCCTCTTCCATGCGCGCCGGGAACTGAGCAATGTTTGTTTAGGCTTTGGGAGCAGTCTGTGTAAGCAACAGAGTGTTGATGTGGTGACTTCTCCCCTCAAGATAGCCTCTTTGTATTTATTTTCCTATCCCCTCTGTTCTCACCATCTGCTGCCACCCACTCTAATAGCTGCCATGCCAGCGCTCCCCTGCCTACCGGGATGCCGCCGGCACGGAGCGCAGCGCAGCGGCGCTGAGCCTGCCTGGGAGCACCCGGGGCTGCAGGAGGGTGTCCCTGGGCCTCCCTGCTGCGCCTGGCCCCGGGATGGGGCTCAGGGCATCCTCTCGAGCCAGCAGTCCTCACAGTGTTGATGGCACGCTGAGGTTTGTGAGCACACACCGAGCCAGGTTAGAAGAAGAGGGATGGTTTTCTGGGTGAGGGAGAAGGTGTCTGCCCCTCCTTCTGCTGGACACCCCCATAGCAGTGGGGACACAATCACTTGTGTCACCAAGAAGTCTTTTAGGGCTGGTAGAAAGTTTCTTCCCTGTTTCTGCCTGGTGGCTTGCTCGGATCAGGGCCGAGTCCTCTGCTGAGTTTGGCCCCACGACCACTGAACTACAGCCTGGGTTTTGGAAAGGGGCAGCTTTATAAACAGGTCACGTTATGGGGCTTGGAGAGGAAGGAACTTTCAGCAGATAACCTGTCTTTCCCCCGAGAAAACACAGTGCAGATGGGCTATTAAGTCAGAAGGGGAACAGACAAGGACCCTGAGGGGATGCAGACATCTGCTGTCACGGCCAACCTTGCAGGAGAAGAAAATCTCCTGCTGAGAGAGTTTCTGTGGGCAGCCTTGGCCTCCCCTCCTGGTCCGGATCTGTGCGTCCACGTGGATCCTCTCCTGGCCCCACGGGGCTGTGGCGAGGGGCATCTATTTATAGCCCACAAATTCTCTTTGCTGCTGGGGCTCCCTGCAGAGCCGGCGTGCAGAGAGGTCTCTGCTTTGAACCCGGAGCTCGCCTTGCTTGTGAGGGTTGGAGGCAGGAGATGTGGCCAGCAGAAATAGGTAGAACTGGCAGACAAAGAGAGAGGCATCCTATAGCTGAAAAGAAAGGGTGCTCAGGGAGTGGGATGTGAGTGATGGGGCACTGTGTGACCCTCTGAGAATGATGCACAGAAAATCCTGTATGCTCCCATGCTGCTTTCTGCGAGGAGTGATCGATGTGCAGCCCTTACACAGCCAGATGGATGCCTGGCACCATGACCTGAGAGGGGATGTAGTGCCTGTGGTTGGGTGGTTTGGGGTTCAGCGATGGTCCCTGTGCAGCTCTTACCTCCTGCGGCCTTATTTCCTAACCAGGGGAGTTTGGGTACACAGTGTCACAAGCCAAACACACCTATCTTGTGCGTGTCTAGCTCTTTGCAAAGCAGGGTAGGGATTTCTCCTGTCTCAGCCAGAGGATCTCTGCTTTGGAGAGGGTGTCAGTGTCTGCAGTGTTTGGTGTGAGGCTGAGGTCCTGAGAGCATCTGGAGCAGCGCTGGACAAAATCTCCCTACTGGGTGGCCAGGGAAGCCTCGACTCCAGAAAGCCATTGGCCTTTTCCACGGGCTGCCAAGGAGGAAAAGGTTTTGCCACAAGGAGAAAGTAGGTTGGTCATTTTCTTTGAAAAGATGGGCTTTAAACTTTCTAGATGAGCCAGTTTCTTTGACTGCAACTAAATGGCAATTTGTAGCAGCTGGGCTGCTACTGATGATTGTTGTTCCTCCTGGATGCAGCATCACCTGCAGCATAACTCACAGCATTTGCCTGAAGAAGCTTCTACATCTCTCTGGAGTCTCCAAATGGCTGGCCTGGTCCTGTTGGAGGAGCACTGGCTGGACAAGCATCCTGCTGCTCTGTGTCCCTGTGCTGTGACAAGGGTTAGGAGCCTTCTGAAGAGCATGGGGTTTACCAGCAAACACAGGCAACTGGATTAAAGCAACTCACCTGCAAGGAGAACAAGGCATGTGGCCCCCTTGGTCTCTTCTCTCTTGGGGAAAGGCATGGCACCCCTTCCGTGGCCTCAGGGTTGGCAGTGAGTGGGTCCCCAGGCAGAGGGGAAGCCCCACTTTGTGCCTTCACAGCTGGGCGTACCAGGGTGAGAGAGCAGCCTGGGCTCGTGGCTGCCTCTTTTTCCTTTTCCTCATCTCTACCGGGCTGCTTTTCATGGCTTGGTGTCGGCATTTCCCTGCCCTCGCTGGGCTCAGCACAGACACACGTTGGCTAAGGTAGGTTTTGGGCTCTGCCAGTAGGACTCAGACCAGGGCTGCCCACCACGGGCCTCTGGTGCCTTTTATCTGGGTTTGCTTCATCAGCTCTGCCCTGCAAGCGGTTTTGATCTGTAGCCACCCATTAATATTTATCCTGCTGATGTATTCCCTTTATTCTTCTGTAACTGAAGTGCACTGCAACTTTTTTTTTCCTGTTTTCTTTCCAAGGTGTGGTGTCTTTTCCTGTTTTGATGATGGTGTAGTTTGCATGATGGCCTCTGAGCAAGCAAGACACATCTGGATCCCTGTTTTGCCACCTGTGTTTCCGTGTTTCAGGTGCTGACAGCCGAAAGGTTTTGGTCTTGGGTTGAGAGTGATTCCCTCTAGGATGAGAGACACCCAAGAGATGTTTGGTGCTCGATGTGTTGCACCCTCACACCTCTGTTATTTCGTCCTGACATGCAGGTAGGGGCTTATCAGCTGTGTGACCATCAAGGTGGAGGGGCTGAGACAGAATAGGAAAATTACCAAGCTGCTGCTTGTTGCCACAGAGCTGATCCCCAGTAACCAGGGCCCTCCAGCTCCTCTGCTCACCAGGATGCTCTCTTTTCACCTGGGTTGTGAAGCTACCTACGGTTTGCATCATAAACATTTTCCTGATCTGCTGTTTGTGCAACAGAAACATCAGATGACAAACCCAGTGGCCCTTTGTGTTTCGTTGTGATTTCCAGGATTTCAGGACTGTGTTTACCCTGCTTTTCTCTCTGAGTGTTCCACCTCTCTGAACTTCTCATCTTTTCTCTCTGATCTGACTTTTTGCTTTGCATTGATTACTCCAGGGAGGATTTTGACTCTTTCTTAGAGAAAATCCATGTCTTATCTCAGATTTTTGTCTTTGGCTGAGATTCCTTGATGAGTTTTAATTTGAAGCTGAGGCATAGCCTGAACAGCGATTTCTTCTATTTGCCTTTCTGGGCAACGGGGACCCTGCTCTGTCTTGTCGAACTTCTGAAGTTAAGATCTATGAACAAATACAAAAAAAAAAAAAAAGGTTGTCTTCCCCTCGAGTGCAGTTCTCTGAAGGCAGATTTGCCGTGGATTTGCGCAGCCCCTGATGCTCTCCTTTCTCATGTAGAAATCCCTGGTGCTGCTGCTTAAATCCACAGAGCAGAGGGAGAGGGAGCTCCGCGCGTAAAGGCATGTACACATCAGAGGGCGAGTGAGGAGTACAGGCTTGACAGCTACGCCTAAGGGTGAAAGTCTTCTCTTAAATAAGTTATGAATTTGCTTAGGGCAACAAGCTTGTATCAGAGCTTCAGGGATATCACAAACACTCCGGAGGGGTCAGAAATCCGTTGTGAAAAGATTAATCGTTTCTAGCGTGAAATGGCACCTGGGCTTCAGGTCAGCGCCGTGTCCCTCAGGGCCATCAGAGCCACGGCCAGGCGGAGGGGACAAACACGGCATCAGGTCCCTGAAGGAGCTGTGCAGCCGAAGCTGAGCACCGTGGTGAAGCTGTCCTTGGGCTCCTGGGTTCTCCGGAGGGGAAATAACCAAGTCCTCGGGCTGCAGGGACTGGGGAGGGAAAGGTGTTTATCGTGCTGCTTTGGATGCCTCTCTTTAGGTAGTACCTTAACTTGCTGTGTGTTTCCAATGAGGAGTCTGTCCTACTAACCCCTCCATATATTCATGTATGTGGGTAAGAAGAAAGGTTTTCACGAAGGGTGAGAATTTTAATGGGAGAACGGATCCATATGGAGGACTTCTAATGCCAGAAATTTGTACTGGAGTAACTCAGACCTTCAGTCCTACATCAGGCACCTGCACCGAGCCAGTGCCAGCGTCAGGCAGCTCATCCCTGCCCTGAGGGAAGCCGGTGGGTATGTGCTGGAGACAGGATGATGCTATTTGTTTGTAATGACTCTGGAAGGCGTGAGCCGACGTTTAAGCATGTTGAACATGTGTTAGATGTCTCTAAGAACATTAGTAGATGGTGTTATAGATGGCCATAAACTGCCTGCAAGGATGTCTTTATTGATCTGTTGGACCATGGCAGCGAGTCATTTATTAGAATTTCCATCCATTTAGTCAAATGTAAAGGATTTATAATGTGTCTTTAATTCAGAGTGTGAAATAAGTTTTTTTTTATTTTTTTTTATTAGGTATTACTGAGTTTAAAAACAACTTTAATTGTTTTATTCAGGGAAGCTGGTGGAGAAACAACTGGTCAAATATTGAGAAAACAGCAGGTATTTTACTCATTGAGCTACAAAATAAAATGTCTGCAGCCATTTGTGCACCTATACAGAGGCGCTGATAGCGTCTGTTGGAGGATGTTTTGTCATTGATGGTGTTGGTGGATTTTGGACTGGTTCCATCTGGAGGGAGAGATCAAATCACTTCTATGTGGGCCCTCTGTGGCGGGGGGATTAACGCTGCTGATTCAGACCAGTTTGTGGTAATGCTGTTTCATTTATTTAAAGGTTATTGTTGGATTAAATACAAGTATTGGAGCAGTCATGAGGCTCTGGAAGATGCAGGGGGCTTTGGGGAGCACGTTGCTGTTAAGGCTGTGCAGGCTGAACAGTACAGGGTCCCTTGGCTAAACACTGCTAAAAGTCAGTGAAATTCTCACCTTGTTGAGGGTAAATGGCAAGCCTTACAGAATCTGGTGGGGCCAAGAATGTAATGATTTGTCTATGCATACTAACCTGTAGTTTACTTTAAAAGCATGTCTCTGAAAGACATACAGTTAATATTCATTTTTTTAAAAAAGCGTGTTTTGTGGAGTACTGGGAATTACAAGCATAGAGTATAGCCTGGAGAGTTTTCAATCTACAATTTGCACTGTGAGAAAGGGACAGCCTGTTCACTTTACCTTTTGGGAGAACATAATTCAGACCAAAACGATGAGAACAACAGCCTTGGAAAAAACAAGTGTTTTTTTTTTCTTTTTTTTTTTCCCCAAGCCTACTGGAAGATCCTATTTCTGACAAAGTTCAGACTGAATCAGTGGATGGGATGATTCATGACTGGAGGAGAATAAATTGAGAATTCAGCAGACACTATTTCAAACCTGTAAAAGTCATTTCAGGTGCCTATTTTCTAGAGGATCAGTTGCAATTCTGATACAAGAAACTTATCAAGGAAAGGAGCTAATGACCATAAAGAAAAGACACCGCAATTTGCAAAGGGGAAGGAGGCAAAGGCTTTGCACAAGGCTTACTGCGCCCATCTGAACTCTTGTTAAGGAAGTTATTTGTATCCATACAGACCAGATAAGGTTTTTGCAGTCCTGAATTCCTACTTACTTGCAGACACGTTGCCTGTAGAGCTGTGAATGTCACTTTGGCCAGATAAAGCCCCTGTCATGCAAAAAATGAAGGTGCAAACTTCTCTTTCCACAAGTTGCCCTTTCTGTAAAGGGACTGTGCATATGTGTGAATTGAATTACAGGTGTTTGTTTGAAAGATTAGAGCCCTTCCCGTTGGACAGATTCACCTGTTCTTACGCTGAGAATTTAGAAAGGTCTCTTCCTAGGAAAGGCTTCTGTCTGCTTGTAGAAGGGTTAAAGAACGAAAGCATGAAACCTTGTCTCTTCTTTCCTCATTGATCTCGCTGTCATTATGAGAGAGGCTTTCTGATGGCTTCCCTTTGTCATGTAACACTAATACCATTAAGTCCACTTTGGCAAAGAAAGGTAAGTATAATTAATGTGCAAATCAGGAAAGTAGATGTGATTTCTATACGAATGAGATGGGCCTGAACTGCAGAAGGCACTGCCTGGGCATGGCCGTAGTGCAGGTGGGGCGGGACCAAGGGTTTGCAGGTGCCTGTGACTCTGTGTGGAGTGAGTTGCTTGAGCCAGGTGAAGGTATTTTAAGCCTCTGCCTCCAACTGTTCCTTTTTTTTTTTTTTTCTGTGAGCTGCAGCTCTATCAGAATTATTATTTTGATGCACGATGCATTAAAAAGGGAAAGAATAAAACCCCTGAACCCTATCCTGACTGATTTGTTCCCAGAAAGATGTTTAATTTTGTATGTATAATTGAAAGGGGCTAAATATAGCTGTATTAATATTTATGGGCCTTCTGTTGGAGTCAATACAAGAGTTGCTGTTCAAGGCAATTAAGCTTTACCTTTTCACATCCAGGATTTCAGTGTTCAGAGATGACATTAGTTGTGTGACCTGCATCCAAGAGAATAAACTAAAAGCATGCCATTATCTGTTGAATATGATACCCTATATTTAATGCTGTTTGCTGACAGGCAGTTTGTCTCCAGCAAGGATGATCTCCCAGAAGAAGGACTGCTGCTTTAACAGGGGAGAAATCAGAGAGATCGGAGGGCTCGGAGGTTTGCAGGAGAGCTGTCCATGTAGCAGATGAGGTTTTGGAGGAACTAAGTGACTAGATTATCTCATGGGACTAAGTGAGTAGACTGTCTCATGCCCACCTCTGCCCCAGCAGTAGCTGCCGGATGAGGGAAAGGGGTTGTGGTGGTTCTTTATGCGCTGTGTTCATCTTTGTGTCATCTCCAACCTGGGGCTGGGCCATACGAAACACGACTGTCGCTAGCTTGTGAGGATGTGTACAGGGCAGGGAATGCTCTCTGCACCTTTTCTTCATCCTAGGCTTTCTGTGCACATCTCTGGGGCTAGTCATAATCTTCATGTCATTAAAGCCCAGGGAAAGCAAATCCTGTCCAGAGATCTGAGCTGCTGTAGGGAACGTGTGCGCAGGGAATTAGGTTGAGGCTGTAACGATGAAAACAAGTCAGTTTGTGTTAATAACAAAGGCAAAATGATGATGCATTTGATTTCTAAAGCACTGCCTTTCAAGAGAAGGGTATCGCTAGGATAACATGACAGGAGTCCTGGCAGCGCTTGAATTGCCCTGCATTGCCGCTTTTTGGAAGCCGCAGCTCCTCGCTGCTCCAGTTAACAATGAAGCTGTTAGATGCTGTAAAATCTCTTGCTGATAAGGGCTGTCTGAATCCTGCCTTTCTACTAAATTTGATCAACGTGTCAGACTTTACTTTCTTCCGTCTGGACACTAATAGCTGCCTTTGAGGAGGAGAACTGCAGAGAGGAGCCTTGGTCACTGCTGCTGTCCCGGCTCTGCAGGCAGCAAGGGCCCACTCGAGGGCTGATGTTCCCCTCAGAGGCTGCAGAAGGGAGATCCTCTCCGTGAGGGTGAGCCTGGTGCTCAGCTCTTCTCCTGGGACTCACGTCCCATGCATCTCGAAGCTTTGTGTGGGTGTATTTCGGTCCTTTCACTGGTCTGTTAGATATTTTGGTTGCTAGAGGCTCCTTAACCTCCTTCAATAAGCATGAGCAAAGAGAATTTCCCATGGTGTCCATTTATTTGCTTTTGGAGCACACGAGGTGCTTAAACAGGGAGGGAAACGCAGAAATCAGATGGTGCACATACGGAGGTTGCAATGGTGGCCACGCGCTCTTAGGGGCTGAAAGTGAGGTTTGAACTCCAGGTGGACATCTGAATTCTGCTGTGGTGCTGGGGTTGCAGTGAGCCCAGCAGACTCATATTTCCAATTACAGATGACAGCATCCTTGCCAAAAGGTATTGGCCAGAGAGCAAGGGATTTTTCCTTGGTGTGCTTGAGAGCGAGCCAGCGCAGGGCCGTGTCCCACCTCGCTTTATTCCTGAGCGTCCTGACCAAGGGCAAGCCAAGCTGTATAGTAAGGAACAAGGAAATTGCACAAGTTAAATTAAAAAAAACTCATTTAGCTAAAGCAGCACAAGCCCCCATGAATATTTATCCGGTGTTATGGAAGCATGTGGACTCCCACCTACTTTATTAAATTGATTTCCAATAAAAACGCCAGTGGAACGCGTTTGATTAATGGCTGGTGGCATGGTACAATTAACATGAAGTCTGGAGTCAGCAAGAAGTGTACCCTGGGCCTGTGTGTCCCTTTTGGAAGCGGGGCTAAGAAAATGTAGAAACTTCTCAGAGGGACGACAGGGCTGTTTATCTGCGTGGTGTCTGCGATGGGGTGAACAGGAGGTGCAGCTTTGGTGCTCTTTGGCTTGTGCACAGCTTCATCGAGGGCCAACGTCTTGACCTTGAAGCTGTTGCTCCCAGTTCTCTGCCTTATTCTGTGCTTTCCATGCATCTCCGTGCAGGCTGCACCTGAGAATCAGGCAGAGCAGCAAGCTTTAGTGATCACGCAGGGTTTGAGTGAGACTCCCTGGGCCTTTGCATTTAAACATGCCTGGGATTAGCTCCATCAGTCTCCGGATCCGCTCGGCTCCCAGCAATTAGCTTGCTTGGATTTGTCTCCTGAAGGAAGGCAATTTGAAGCCGCGATGTTACAGCTCTATTAGGGAGTGCTAGCATGGCTTCCAGCCGGGGCTGGCACTGCCTCTCTCTGATCTGGTGGGAGAGGTTCAACATGACACAAGGGAGGTACCCAGGCAGCGGCACTGCCACCAGCTCCTCTCCCCTCTCCTATCCCTACCGCAGCGGGACAGGGATACCCCAGAGGCCCTGCAGGTACCTCCAGTGTGCGTGGAACTGGGCAGGCGCCCCAGCAGGGAGCTAGGCTGAGCCTGGGCGGGGGGAGCAAAGGGAACAAGGAATTGAGGGAGAGGAGGAAAAAAAGGCAAAACAGTAGCTTCTAACTAATATTTATGTGACAGAAAAAAAGGGAGAGTTCTGGCTGAAGACAGAGGCTGAGAAAAGGCAGCTTGGCAGCCAGCATATTCTGGAGACAGCTTCTCTGTAGGCTGTGAATCGCCTAAGAAACGTGTCAGTAAAGCACACTTGTACGCTCTGTCTCTAATAAATATATATTTGAGAGACATTTCTTCAAAACTTCTGCTAGGAGATGTCTAATTCCGAAGGGATGGGATGAAAGATGACATCTAAATGGAAGCAGGGAGTTGCCATGGGAACTGGAACGCTTTGAGTGCATGTCGATGAAACAAGAAAACATTCCCCCCAGCAAAGGAAATTAAAAATCACATCTGGAGGTATCTGCCCTCTGCTCGTCTCTGATGGGAGTGTCAGAGTACGGCGCAGCATGTCGTAATTCATGTAGTGGATAGGACAGAGAACTTGCTATTTATTGCCCTGTGTAAGTGGTAAATGAAAAGCCTCCCTGTCCGTGGGACAAACAATGCTATTAGCTGAAAACTGCTGTGGAGTGAAAGATTGAGTCATCATGGAACTTACTCCAAGAAGGTTTTCTTCATGTGGGGATGAAGCAGCAGCCCAAGCACACAAATGAGCCTGCTGTGGAGCACCTCACAGCTCCTGGCATGGGCAGCACTGGGAGGCAGTGGACTGGGCTCCAGCATCATGGAAAAAGCTCTACTGAGCAGCGCAAAGCAGTGCGAATTAGAGATTGTTTGCACTGCATATCGGCATTGCTGCAAACTAAATGAGCAGTGACCATGCAGCCAAGTGACCCATGCATCACGGCGGGGAGACAGCTCGGTGGAAGCCTTGGCTGCGTGCACAGCCCAGCTTTCCAAATGGCACAGAAAGCATCGGGGCGCGCACAGACAGGAGCGCGCTGTCTGCCATTGCCCTGGGGGTGGTGATGGATGCCAGTGGTGTCACCAGAGGCACGCCGCTGCAGGAGCCGATAAAGTTCTCCTGCTGATGGACACGCCAGGCAGGAGCTAGCGGGCGAGATAAGGGAACCAGTGTGCAAATTACTGTGTTGCTTCCTGCTAGGGTTTTCTTGTATCTTCATCTCACTACCTGGCATTGGCCTCAGGGGACAGGCTTGAGAATTAAATGGACTTTTGCTCTCAGCTGTACAGCAAGCCCCAGGAGCTGCCTTTATTTATTTATTTTTTTTTTTAACTTCTTTTTGCATGTGACTGTCCATCATGCAGCCTGGCAGTCCTCAGCCTTCAGAGCAGTCCGGGACACAATACAGCCAGAGGCATGGGAAGGCAGCTCTGAGGCTGAGAGACAGGGAAACTGAGGCACAGCAGAGCTGCACTGCGCTCTCAGTGCAGGTTGGCGCTGATGAGGTTGGAGCTCAGGGCTCAGCCTGCAATCCACATGCTCTAGTGGGCTTGTTTATTCTTCCTGACTCCGCAATGACATAAAATTAATGTAATGCAGCAAGTCTCTCTGATTTTTCTTGCATTTCCCCGCTTGTTTTCCAGTGTTTCAGTCTTTCCAGTTGTTTTCTGTGTATCAATGATTATCAGGTTAGAAATAGCAGTTCTGTATTGCACCCTAGTGTTATCTTTTCTCCCGGAGATCTGCCTTGAGCTCTGATGAATTACAGAGCTCTGTAATTGCTTTACAAAGCAAAGGATTTTGCTGGCAATGATCTGTAGCTTTTGCAGCTCCTATTCAAGCATGTGAGTGGCCTGTTGGGACTTCAGAGGTGATAGTTTGTGTTAAAGAAAGACTTACTGTGACTGAGTTGGGAAGGGAGTGTGTGATAACGTGCCAGGGCTGGTCTGCACGCTCCCTGATGGAGGAACCTGAGCCGTGTCTGCACGGGGGTTGCCTTCCCCAGGCGCCTCTGGCTTTGCCGTCATGGGCAGACATCAATACTGAGTGTGCTTAATTATGTATGCTAATTTATATTCACACATCCTCTCGTCATATTTATAATATATAACAAACATGTTTACGTAGCATCTCCTCCATTACCACAGGGTCTCAAAGAGCTGTAGCTCTCAAAGCACGCTCGCACATACGTATTCTTCCTCTGTCTTTACAGCATCTGAGGGTGTCCTAAGTCCTTAAAATAGTAACTACAGTAGCTTTGTTCATTTTTTTTTTTCATTTCTGTCTGTAGCAAAAATAGCTCAACTAATTTGTAGTCTCTGTTTGTAGTCTGGATGTGTGAGAACGAGGGGTGTGTGTGAAGCCTCCATGACTGCACATCCTCACGCAGTTGCTGCTTCTGACTCTCTCGTCTCCTCTGCCTGGACTTTGTTTTATCAATAGCTTGCACCACATACTGCTTTTAGCCTCTGGATGTGTATTTAATGTCACTCACTTAACGCAGTAATAAGAATATGTGCATGTCTGCATGGAGCAATGAGGGAAAGCTAAATTAAATTACCTGAGCTGTAAGCATGGTTTTGTTGAGTCTTGTGGTAGATTTTTTTTTTTCTCCTGGGCTCCTAATGGGGCAAGGCTTATGTCTTTCTTTCTGCCTTTTGTATTCTAAAAGCTCTTGAGCTGGTTTCCTGATCTGAACAAAGGCTGACTGAAAAGTAGACATCAAAGATTTTAAGTCCCTGCAAGATTTGTGAAATTATGCAGGTGAGTGGGAAAAGATCTAAAGTAGAGAGAGGGTTGCTGGATGAGATCAACTGGTGTTAGGCATCAGGAAAAAACAGGCAGGAGAAGCTGATCTGCAGGCAAGCAGGGTTTCTTGGTCCCACTGCTGGTAGAGCTGCATCGCTCCTAGGCTGGTTGGAGCCTCTGTCTCTTTGGACAGGCTGTTGGAGCCTCTCCAAACTCTGCAGCCAACATTGCACAGGTATAGAGAGAGCTCAGAGCCACGAGCATTTGGAGACCACTTGGTGATTTCTGTCCCAAAGACTGAGCTGATCCTCCCCACATAACCTGAGGAGCTCGTGCCCCAGGAGGCAGCAGGAGTTGCAGGGAATGAGACAACCACCTAGGCACGGCGGTGTCATTAATCCCAGACAAGCCATGCTCAGGGGGTGACTGGGTCACTTCTTGGTCCATGTCTAGCTCCTGCAGAGGACACTAGGTGCAGCTGGGTCACAAAGCTGCATACACCGTGTGCTGTGTGTGACAGGACATAAATCTCTTCGTTGCATCCGCTCTCCTCTGGCCCTGCTAAGCATGAGAGCCAGGGCAGCAGGCTGGCTCCTTGAGGGATGTGACAGGCATTGTTTCACTTCATCTGGCCTGAAAAACTGAATGCTTGTAATTGCAGGCCGTGCTGGTCTCTCACGGTGTGTGAGTGGCTTCATTGTTGTCTGTCTCTTGAGAGATTCCCTGAAATTCTTCTTAACTTCTTGCCCCTTTTGTGCTGAAATATCTAAGCTGGGGGGTAGAAAGGGGAGAGCACTGCTGGCAGTGGCACCACGTGCAGATCTGTGCTCACAGATGCAGTGGTTTGTCTCGAGCCCGGCTGGAGGACATGCAGTTGCCATCACACCCAGGCACAATTAGTCACCGCAGCTCAGGGAGCAGCATCTTTGCAAGGGGCTGTGCAGTAACTGCTGGTGGTCCCGGGGGATTTGAGCAGCAGCTGTGGGTGATAAGCCATCCCTGTGAGAAGATGCCTCGGCACCCCAGGATGGAGGGACAGGCCTGATGTTTTCAAGGAGAGCAGCAATAGCCTTGTTTTCTCTACAATTGTGGTGCCTTTTTGATCACAAGGCTTCAGAAGTCCCTGGGAGCATAACAGAGGGGGGTCAGATCTGTTACGCAGGCTGAGTTGTCTCAGCTTTGTGAGACGGGGAGACCACTTCTGAAAACAAGCAAATAGCTGAGCAAAACCGCATTAAATAAATAGTTCATGACATATAGGCAGAGCTAGATACGGATCTGATCCAAAGGTCTCATTGGCAATCCCCTGCAGGCTCTTACTCACCCCTGCTTTTGCTGAGATAAGGCATTTGTTTCAGACATTTATATTGTTTCTTTCCTTGCTCTGTGGTTTATTCTTCAGGGTACGAATTTCCCCATGCTTGGTCCTTGGCTGACCCACTCTGCAGTGGATGAGCATCCCGTTACCTTTAACCCCATGTCTACTTGCTCTTTGCAGGTGGGAGCATGAGGCTAAGGCCAGCCTTGACCAGCAGGACCCTGCTCACCCTCATCTCCTTCCCTGCTCACTAGAGAGAGGCAGATGCCACCAGAGGGTGTCAGGTCTGGGTGGCCTCACCTACCTTCAGGATTACCCTCCCTCCATAGACAACATGGAGTCAACAGGGTCTTTGTTGTCTCTTGATGTTGTCTCTTCCACCCAGGTGAGATTTCCTGCAGGTTGGATGGTGTTTTAGGTAGCTCAGGGAATTAAACTTGACGCTGCTGTTAGCTCTGTCTGGTCGGCAAAGGACGGGCCAGCTGCCAGCCCTGCTGGTGACACTCTTGGCTGTGATGGCTGCTGTTCTGCATGGGCTGTGCACGCTGTGTGCTGTGCTACTGAGCACCTTGCTGATTTCAGACGGCTCAAATCTATTGAACGTCTCTTGTGATGTTCTTCTAAGAGATGCTAAACCTGCCCCGTCCCCCCCATGTCCCTCTGTGACCCATTGCTGGCTCTGGCCAGCGCTGGTGTCTGCTGTGCTCTGCAGGCAGTGGGAGGGAGCCCCCTGGGACCTGCCCTGGGCTGAGGCTAAAACTGAAAGGAAATTAAATCCCTACAGTGGGAGACTGAGAAAATGAAGACTGAGACACCCAAAAAACTTGCATGCAGCTGCAAAAATTAGCTAGCGTGGCAAGTGCCTGGGGGAAGGCAGGTGGTGGGGGCTGGTTGTACGAACTCCTCTTCTGTGTTTCCCTTCCTGGGGATGTTGTGGTGGCTCTGATGCCCCATCCTGTCCCACATGCTCACTCTGGGTTACCTGATGTGGGACAGCTGTGCTGCATCCCCTCTCTCTGCATGGTGATGCTGCCCTTGCCACAGGCTGGTGGGAGTCCTTCCTGGAGGATTTTGTGTGTTTGAGGGGACGCTGCACAGACACTTGGAGGAGGATCACTGAATAAGGGACCTCATCAAGCTGAGAAAGTCTTGAGCTGAGGATAAATGCAGCCTAGGAGAGAATTAAGGGGCATTGCCAGCTTGTCGCTATGCTTTTCAGTCTGCGGCAGTTCGTAGGAGCCTGGTGCAGAAACATCTGCATCCAGGAACTGCTCTGGAGCAGATTTAGGGTTCATACCCCTGGGTGCTGCAGAGCAGGGGCAGCACCATCCTCCTCTCTAGCCCCATCCGTGCCATCATGCTCAGAAACAGGGCCACAGCCAGGTCCGCAGCCTCGGCAGCCCCGTGGAGATCCCCGTCCCCTCGCTCACCCAGCTCGGCTGCGAGACAGGGCTGGGAGCCTCCCCTACGTCAGCGCCGCAGCCAGGAATCCCCGGCACAGAGCCGCAGCAGCTTTGCTTTGCCCCTGTTTCAGCAGCACGCAGCAGCAGGGAACCTCCAGCGCTCCTGCAAGCCTGCGGCACAGCCTCTGGGAAGCCCCGGCTGGGAAAACATGACCGCGTTCGGCACATCCGCAAACCTCAAGAGCTGAAACACAACCGACCGAGTCGATTATATTCCGGCCCAGAATCTTAAATAAACAGCGCTTGATGAGTGCAGCGGGATGTTTAATAAGAGCTTTCTCGGTCTCCCCCCGCCCCGTGCCCCCCTGCCTCCTGTAATCACTTGTCGAGGCAGCCCTGCAATCGACAGCCGGGCTGGGAGAGGCGGCGTGATTTGTATTCCAGCTCTGCCGCTGCTTCCAAGAAGAGAGTAAAAATAGCACTCAGTCATTTTGTAAATAATAACGATCTCCTCACAGCCCTAGGGAGTCATGAGCACTTAAAAGGGGGATTGCAGGAAGGGGGGTGTCTGCCTCACCATTTGCAGAGGACTGCAGGGAGCCAGCGCCAGCAGGAGGGGATGGGGACTCTGGGCAGCAGCAGGGGATGGGGGGGAGTGTGTGCTGTGAAATGGGAACCCCGAAGCGCCCCGGCAGCAGCCTGCACATGAAAGGGAGGCAACCCACCCTGCTGGCGTGGGGTGGCAGAGTCCAGCCCTCTGTGCAGTGCTAATAAGGATATTTATTGCCTGCATAAGCAGCTAGATGCGGCGTAGAAAATTCCTGGAGAAGGAGAGGAGCAGCTTTTAAGGAGCAGGCAGGTGTAGGGAATGCCATGGTAACACTGTGGGAAGGGATGTTGCAGCTTTTGTTTTACATTTGCATTGCAGATCTGTCTGGCAGTGCGGGATTTCTGCGGCAGGAGCAAAGCGCGGTGCTTGGCAGGCAGGGACCAGGCTTTGTGCCCTGTTAGCGAAGGGGCAGCTCCAAGGGACCTACAGAACCTTGCTCCTGCTCGCACGCTTTTGGAAACCCAAGTGTGCTGAGGTTTGGGAGTAAGCTGAGCCTACAAGTGGGCAAAAGCACAGACGAGGGAACCAGCCTTGAACAAATGGCTTGGGAGCAGGATACGCCACTCGCTATCTAAACTCTGCCAATGTTCAAATACTGAACCTGAAAATCCCTCGTTCTGGTTTCATATCTGCTTCAAGGCGTTTTCTTTCATTCCCAGTCCCCTGGTGGCAGCAGCAGGGCCATCGTGGGGCCTGGCCATCGGGCTTGAGGGTGCGAGTGCCAAGAGGCAGGGCGAGCCCTGTGCTGGGCAGTGGTGCAGCCCCCGGGGTTCTGGTCTGTGCTCTGCTCCAGCTTCCCACCTGAGCCAATCCTCTCCTTTTTTTTTTTTTTTTTGTTTCCCCAGCTATAAAATAGGGCTGGCAGCCTCCACCTGCCTCCCAGTGGACTTGAAGGCTCAATTCACCATGCATATAAAAAACTTCAAGCGGTAAGGAACGGCAGTGCTAGGAAAGGAAAAACACCACTTAATGTTCTGCAACAGGCCTGGGGAAAGCACCTAACTACAGCACAGCCCTTAGTTATCACATCTTTGGTGGGAATCAGAAAAAGCAGCCAGGCTGGGGATTAGGGTGTCCCTGAACTGAGGCAGGTGATGCTCTTCTCTCTGCTGCTGCAAAATAAGTGAGGTTTCCCTCTGTTCAAACCGAGGGGAGAACACATGAGGGCAAGGAGGGGAGGCTGGCTGAGCAGCTCCCCATCACTGCAGCAGAAGGTGCCACCATCATGGGCTGAGGTGCTCAGAGCAGTGTGGGAGCTCCCGGGTTGCAGCACCAAGCAGGAAGGGGAGCTCTGAGCTGCTCTGTTCTGCTGGTGTTTTACTGATCTCAGGATTTCCCTGCTCTGTTGAAATCCCTGCTTGCTCAGGGACGATTTAATTTCAGAAATCCCTCTGGATCCTGGCCAGTCCCTGCCCTGCTTTAGGAGCACATATTAATGGGGAAATTCTGTGCGGATTTTGCCACAAAGTGTGCAGGCAGCCCAATTTTCCCAAGTGCTGGAGCAGATCGATAATCGAGCCACCCTGGCTTGTCCCAGTGCTGGAGCCGCACTGCAGCCATGTGGGGCCGCCGCCAGGTTCAAATGACCTGCCCCAAGGCAGCAAGGCTGTGTGGCCTGGAAATAGGGGTCCTCAGCAAGCCCGTGCTGCCTGGATGAGGAAGGGAGAAGTTAGAATGGAATTTATTCTACAGGGTGGGTGACAAGGTGTTCCTCTGGCTATGGCTCCTTCGCTGGGCACCTGGAGCACTCCCATGTTGCTCAGACCTCTCTCTTTCATCCTGCTGGGCAGGAGAACATCTGTGAGATAGTCTGGGTGAGCAGTCTGTCTGTTTGTCAGTCCCAGGACATGGGTTTTTTAATACAAGATCTTAATAAATGTCATCATCTTGGATAGGGTTTGCCAGATTGATGGGGTGGGAAAGGGTCCGTGGGCTCTGTGACAGCCAGGTTACAGTACGGTACAGACATCATGATCGTATGTAAAGGTGCCCCAAACTACTCCTGCCTTTTCACCTCTTTGTTGCTTCCCAAATCCCTTCCCCAGAGCTTGGATCCCGAGGGTCCCTTCATAGAGTGGGGGTCCTTTCACCCCTCTGCCCAGCTCAGTTCCCCTTGGCTGCATGGGCAGCCGTGGGTCTGCTCTGAGACCCATGACTACAAATCATTTATTGTGGACAGGCTGAATGCTAGGAAGGGAGGAGGGGAGAGGAGAGAGATTGTTTTCTCTAAAATATAATTAGTTTTCTCGCTGCATGTGTTAAAGAGCCTTGCTTCACTAGAGTTTTCTTCTCATTTGGGGACTTGCTTGGTTGGAGATGGAGAGAATACCCTGAGTGTTGAAGTCTCACAGAAGTAGCTCGTTTTGCTCAGGATGCTGTCTCGTTGGTTTCTGAGTGTTTCAGAAAGTGTACCACATACATATTTCTCTTTAACCTTCTTTTTATCACATCAAGACAAGATCAAGGGTTACTTATATAGCACAGCAATATCAGCCGCAGGCTGCATCAGATGCTTTCCAGCCATAATAACTAAGGACATGTATATGTATATTTTAGCCATTAAGGAGAAAACTCTGCCAGAATGCATTATCTTATTTTTGGATACAAAACTTTGAAGCATAAGACTAAGCTTCGTAATACCACAAAATAACTGTCAGGGGATGGAAGGATTTCCATAACTGAGTTGAGCAATGGGCTATCCAGGCTACCTGTGAACTGCTGCAGTGGCCAGAGTGGGATACTACAGATAAAACGTGAGCTCTTACTCGTGGCTCTAGTTTGATTATTCAGAAAGCAGCTCCAAGCCAGCTAATGCCATACAAAAGGAGCACAATTGCACGATCTATCCCTAAAGCAATGGGGATTTATGGTAACATAGTGCTAAGCTCATCTCATTCGTCATTTTTCAGCATAACCTGGTGGGCAGAGGGCGCAGAGCTGTGAATCTGGAAAATGACCCACTCTCTGTGCCTTGATTTCCCTGCAAACAGAGAGATTTTCTCTGGGAAAAACACCGAGATTGTAATGAAGGAAGCCAGAACGAGAGCTGTGTGTGATGTTTTGGCCGTGTTCTGGGCAGCACTTTGGTCTGTCTCTACCTGAAGGCATATGAGTAAGATTGCCTTGAGTTTTAGTGCTCTGGGCAGGAACTGGGACTTGGGGCTCTTGCTGGGCAGTGTCTGGAGGTCAGCACCCACGGGGGCAGTGCGTGTCGGCATGTGGGTGTTCGTGTGATGCACGGGAGCAGCAGCTTTGCAAGAGCAGCTGCTCATCAGGAAAACAAGCGCGATGGGAGTAAAAGGCAATCAGAATATTGATTCTTTTTATGTACAGATAAGCCTGGAGCTGTAACAAAAACAGGGTTTCCTAAAACCGGTAGAACATTGCTAGGCTATTTATCAGGCTGGGAGACACAAAGGGATTGCAGATTAAAAGGAGTTTCAGAACATCAGGGCTTACCTCTACACTGAAAATGTGTGGATCTGCACCACGTTATGTATTGCATAGCTGTATGCATTTTGCAAATACACGTCGTCTGGCTGCGTGGGACATACTCATCCTTGGTGTAAAAGTGAAAAAGAGCAGAGCTGCTCAGAAATGAATTTGCCCAATTACAAGTGATAAAATCAGCCCTTGTTCAGGGTACAGCAGAAAGTGCGATGCCAGCTCACCAAGGGCTTTGCCGGGGTGGCATTTGCCATGAAAGTGCATCATGTCAAAACCTTTCCTGGATAAATGAATTCTGTTCTCTAATTGCTTTTAAAATTACTCCCCCCCCCCTTTTTTTTTTCATTCCAGACAGTGTAACTGAAGTCAAGACAGACATTTACGTGACGAGTTTTGGCCCCGTCTCGGACACAGACATGGTAAGTGCTGCTGGCTGGTTGCCTCGCAGGGCGTGGATGGTTTGTCCCATCAGAGGATGATAATGGCAAATGCAAACTTGAAGAGTTGATGTCGTTGCGCTACTGAAGAGCACCGCCAGGGTCTTTTTGTCTCCTGTAAGCACAGCTTTCTTCAGCCTGACGGTGTGTGAAGGAAGGAAGGCGCTCCCTGTGAAGAAGGGAGGATGACAGAACCTGGCTTGTTTTGGTGGCAATGCCAGGAGAGAACAGGTTCCACCAAGAAATGGTCCTTAGTGCTTGAACCAGAAAGGAGGCAAAAGAGAAAAAACAAAAAGAGCGAATTGATTGCAGTATTTTGACATGTTCGGGAAAAATTATTAATGAAAAGGCCTGAGGTCTGAATCTAGGCTTGTATTCCCACAACGGTTTGTCTTCTAATTAAAACAGGACTGTGGAGCATAATTAATAGTGAGCTTTCTCCACAGTGTTTCTTGCAGCTCTTACTCCACACGCGCCCGGCCGCTCAGGGAGGAGCTGGCTGTTGGTGGCTGTCCAACCTTTCGGGGCTGGCCCACAAGGACGGTCACAGGCTTGGTGCTGAGCCCCTTCTGCACGCTGGTCCCAGAGGGACTTGGTGCTGGGACGGCCCGGGTGGGCGGTGGGCAGCACTGGGCTCGGGGGGAGCCCACCGCAGGAGGAGGCGCAGACAGTGCTCTCACCAGCTGGGGCAAGTAGAAGCAATGTCCTGCAGCTCTTGCAGCCCCTCGGAAGCCGGGAGGGTTTCATTTTCTGTGCCCACAAGGTTGTGAACCTGGGGCTTCCCTCACCAACTGTCCGGTGCTAGGAAGTGGAGGAGCTAGTGGAGGATTAAATCTCGTTGCGGTGCTAGCCCCACCACACAGTCTCAAATGGCTTTGGAAAGAGCACTCCTTCCAGGGTGAGAAGTTAATGTCAGTGTAGCCGAGAGTATTAATCTCATCTGAGTTCTCTCTCTATCTCGCTTGCTTTCCTACTGCAGCGGAGACCCATAATATATTCAGCAATCTCAGCCCTTGGGGACGATCTGATAATTACTTCCAAGGTGGAGCATATTTGATTAAGGGAGCGTGTATAATGAACTGTGAAGAAGAAATATGAGGTATTGGAATGAGGAAGGTATTCTCTGCAATGTGATTTGACAAAATGAATTTAAAATTAGGAAGACAGTTAAAGAATAATAAATTATTTCCCCCTTGCATGCTTTAGTTCCGTGTATTTTGCAAATGCATAGCGAATGTGTTTTAGCGTGCCATTCCGGTGTTAAATGCACTCGGATGTGTGAGAGAGAAACCCCATCTCCTAGGGAAGCGTGGGGAGAGCCTGCTCCTCTGCGGTGGTTCCTTTCGTCTTGGCGTGGGGAAGTCCCTCCCTCACTGCTGGCATCTGCCTGCTGATCTGGCTCCCGTCCCTCCCACAGCCCTTCCTCACCTCGATGGAGAGCTGCTCCTGTGCGTCCTGATGCAGGCAGAGGCTGTGATGATGATGATGATGGAGCAGAGGCAAGTAAAGCTGCCGTGCAGCACGGAGGAGGACATGAGCGCCTTCTCCCTGAGATGCTCCAAGGGCCTTCTAGTCTCAGTTTGGTTAGGAAAGAGCCTGATGGGACCTGACATGTGCCTGAATCTGCAGTACTGAGCTCTTGCAGTTTTGTCTTAGTGTCCAGGAAATAAAAATTGATAAATCCCGGGAGCTTTAAGCTTTGATGGGTGGACTCAGGAGAAGGACTCAGTCCTCGTGTTTTCAGTCACTTCTAGAAGGTGGAGGAGAGCACGGCCTAGAACTAAGTGTGTTCCTTGGAAGGGGTGACCTGGAAATGTTGCTGTTATGGAAAGAAGGATAAAAAAGAGGGGAAGAATCTGTATGTGGTTTCTCTTTTCTTTAGGAACCTTTCCTTAGCTTAAAAGAAGACCTGCAGGACCTGGGAATGTATCAGAAAAGTATTTTTTTTTTTAAGTAGGAACAGAGGGTTCTGAATAAGATAGCTTTTCTCCTGATCAGGGCTTTTCCCAAAGCTACCTCCTGGGACAAGACACAGGCTCATTCCTTTGGGTTTATTTTTTTACTGAGCTTAAAACCACTAAAGGATAATCGCCTTCTGTGAAGGGCCAGAATATCCTCACAGGGCAGAGCCCGTGGGACAACAGGGTCTTTTCTCTTTCCTTCCCCAAGCCAGGCTCCAGAAACTCCACATTTGGGCAGAAGTGGCTCTGTGGTCAGGGAGCAGGGAGGAATTTCTTTACCGAGATGCTTTCGCTTAGCTGCCATCTGCTGCAAAACCTGTAGGAATTTCTATGACCTATAGGAAACTGATGTGCAGCAGCTTTTAACTGCTGCTGAGAAGAGCTGCAGGAAAGAAATCACTCACAATGATAAGTTTAGTTGGTTCTGCAGCCTCCAGGAGCCCATAAATAAAGACTATGAAACTGCAATGGCAGGGGAAGAACAGCTGGGACAGCTTTTCCAAAGTCCCTGTCTCTCTCCACAAGCCTTGGGAGCTAATGAGATCCTTTGTTAGCGAGATAAGGTGCGTGCCACAGAGGTGAGCAGTGGAGCAGCTCATGCTGACGGGGTCAGGCAGTTCCCTCAAGGGCCGTGAGCCCTGAGAGCACGCCGAGTGGCTTGGGTCAGAGGCAATGGCAGCCCCACGTGCCAGGCACCAGAGACTAATTTAATTTTGCCTCGGGGTGGCTGTCGAGCTGCAGTGCCTCTGCTGCTCTGTCAGGTGGCTGCTGAGGCTCAGGACACTGTGAGCCTGGCCTTGGGGACGTGAGTGCCACCTCGGAGAGGTGATGTTTGCTGGGGTGCATCCTGCTACCTTGCATAACTGCTAATAAAATGGCCACGAGGAGCATCCTTGTGAGATGAAACCTGCTCGTCACCACGGAGCCCTGTCTCCTGCAGAAAGTGCCCTGCTCTGGGTTCGTATGGCTTTGCACCTCTTCCTGTCCTTCTGCACCCAAATTGAAAATATCTCCCCAGTTTTTCCCCTCTCCTCTCAGAAGGACTTGGAGCACAGGGACAAAGCCGACCCTTCAGCCCCTGCACACTTGATTCCACCTTGCCACCGTTTCCACGGGACAAGAGCTGCAGATAAGTGAATGCCCCACCACTGGGAGAGGGGCTGAGGCATGGAGGTAACTGCTGAAGTTATATTTCTCCAGCACCCCCTTCAACATTACGTTATTACTGAAGGCTGAGGTGCGTTTGGTGTTTATTTTTCTGGCTTTCTCTTTGGATGGCAAAAATCCATTTTGTCAGTAACACTGAGAAACTGTGAGCTGTCTCTAGCTGCAGGATTTCAAAGAAATAGCTTCTAATTGCCCCAGCTGGAAATAAGCCTAGGAAATGGGTTTCTACATTAGAAAAAAAAAATTAAAAAAAAAAAAGAGAAAAAAGGGGAAAGAAAGAAAACAGAAGTCACTGAGTGTTGTATAATGACAAGTTTGTGGTCCTTGATTCAATGTTTTGCTGGAGATGTTCTGGGGAACAAAAGAACATTAAAATGATGTCCTGAAACTTTATTTGTATGTTTGTTTTAGGAGTAGGAGTAGAATTACAGGCATCCTTGCCAATTGCACATCATGGAACTTCATTTTTGCCTGTTCAAACTCCCACATAGCAGCACACAATGCTCCCCTCTCCTGTGACGTCTGGATAAAGGTGCAGCAGTGCTTCCCCAGGACTAACCAATTTCCACTGCAGGCTGAATTGCAGCTTGTCTGCAGTCTGTCACAAACACTGAGATGCAGGTTTTGGCACCGCATGTAAGTCACTTCCCAAAACACAGCAAGCGCCTGTGATCCTTCACAGTTTTGCCTCCTTCTTGTTGCATCAGGCTTCGTATCAGCCGAGGGCTGCCCAAACAGAACCTGCTCGATGATCGAAGATGTTCGCCATTTCTTGAAGCACTTCAATGAGGAGTTAAGTAAAACGAGACTTATTTTTCTCTCCTTTCTCCACAAAGGAATACACCATTGATGTGTTTTTCCGGCAGTCCTGGAGAGACGAGAGGCTGAAGTTCGATGGTCCCATGAAGATACTCCCCCTGAACAACCTGCTGGCCAGTAAGATCTGGACCCCTGACACCTTCTTCCACAACGGGAAAAAATCTGTCGCCCACAACATGACAACACCCAACAAGCTGCTGCGCCTGGTGGACAACGGCACCCTCCTGTACACCATGAGGTAAGCTCGTGCCATGGCCTTCCAGGTCCCCCTACACATGACAGTCCCATGAAGGCAGGTATGGATCTGTAGTTTATGCAATTTCTTTGCCGCCAAAGTAATGTTTGTTCCTGATCTCTGATGGGATATGAAGTCAGGTTTTTGGTAACGGCAGAAAAACTTTGGGATGGGAGAATTTGGCATTCTCCAACAGCTTGAGAGCAGCTCTGAATTTGTTAGCATATTACTCCAGAACCCTGTGAAAGATCTAACAAGCCCAAGCTTGCTTGTGAGAACAAAGTGGTTTTTTTCCCCACTTCATCAAATGAAAAATCCCAATCTGTGTAATCAATGATCTTCATTAGGAAAAAAAAAATAATAATAATCACCAGCTTTTTAAAAACTGGGCTCCGGTAGAAGCCCCAAACAGGGGGTAACCCTGCAGTGTGAGTGCTTAGGAAGGGCTCTCCAGGCAGTGCTGCACGCTGTGCAACCTCACCGTCAGCTCCAGCAGCTGGGGCCTTCCTTCCAGTCACAGGTTGCTGTTGGGGAGCCATGCCTGGGGCATCATGGATTTCTCAATAACAGCCCTGGTACATACACTTGTCACTAAACTGCAACAGGTGGAGAACATGGAGAAATAACTTTGGGTTAATTGTACATTAATTCAGGAATTACTGAGTTGTTCCTGTATGCTTGGAAGCTATTCACCCATGTAACTAAAGTTTGCCACCTGGGGTTGATGTACTAACCTGCTTTCCAAGGTAAATGGACCTATAAATGAAACAGCAAGATACTCAGAGATGCAGAAGAATGGTGCTGAGTTGTTTATGGGAAGGTGTAAATCCTTGTTTTCAAAAATTATTTTCTGTGCCTCCATCTTCAAGCCAACCCAAACTAATAACACGCTTCATTGTGGATTCTGTGTGCCGAGATGCTGCACTTTCACCTCTGCTGTTCGAGGACCAGACGGGATTTCATCTCTTCATAGCTGAGCTGGCTGTGAATCTACACAGTGTCAGCAAGTTTTACAGCCTACATTGATAAACAATGCTCTGCTCTTGTGCAGCACTTCTCAAATATGAGCTAATCGTGCCAGTGCCCTGGGGGTGGAGGTCTCTGAACATCAGTGATCTCACGTTACTGAGGCAGATGGGGTAAATGAAGGGAGAAGCCCAATTTGACTTAAGGGCTCAGTTCTGCTTCTGGCTGTCTGACCTGCATGTCAGATGACTAACACTCCCCCAGTTTGTATCCCTGTCTGACTGCAAAGCATTACAGGAGCTACTGGCGTAAGGCAGCAAAAAAAGGACCCAATTTCAGGGCTTTTATACCATTTTGCTTGTTCTTTATTCAGCAAATAACCATCACCTTCAGCAAGTTTTGTGTGACTGGGAAAGTATTGAATTTGCTCTTTCGTTTAGGGCTGGGCAGGTGCCAGGGTGACAGCATCACGAGGCTCTTGGGAATGAGCTTCTGGAAGGAAGTGGAGTCACAGGGGGTTTTAAATAAATTCAACACATCCTTCAGTTTAGCCATCTCCCAGGGAAGGAGGGGGGATGAAGGAGACCACAAAGGGACCTACCTTTGTGTCTGCTCATGCCCCCCTTAAATGTACTTCCAAGTCTTTGCAAGAGGTGAAGAGCCCACTCAGAGATACCCAAAGGTGAGGACTGGATATCTGTCACATTGTGTTGCTCAGTACCAGGAGCCATAGTGCACATGGACTTTCTGCTTGTCCAGCAGAGCTTGTCACTTGCAAACTTTCCCAATAGCATGTGGGAAATTATTCCAGTGCAGCCCTGAGCATTGTTGGACCAGCCTGATACTGGAGATGTGGTCAGAGCTGGCCAGAAAGGCATCTGGAAAGCACAGCTCTGCACAGGAGACTGTCTTAGGGATGAAGCAGGTTTTATATCATTTTTTGGTTTGCTGTTTGATACATGCAGGACAGGATGTCTGTCACGGCACAACTGATGATTGTTCTTCTCCCTGCTGCTGAAGAAAAAGTTCACTCAGGGCCACACAGGGTCTTTCGGGTGGGAGCTTAGAAAGAAGACGACGTAAGGGCACAGGTTGCACAGCCCAGGGCTGTGCATCAGGCTGAGGCTCAGAGACCAGACCTGGCTCTGCCACGGGCTTCTAGGTACTCATAGGCATTTGCACCTCAGTTCCTCTGTAAAATGATAGTGATGGTATTGCCCTCCTTCTTTAGGTGCTTTGAAACCTCCCCCCAGGAAAGGGCTGGAAGAAGACTTGTTTTATGTTGCGCTTCCTTCATCCCAGCCTAGCTCCAAGGTGCACACACATGTGCCCTTCTGAAAGGAGGGAGCAGGAGCAGGAAGGCAGTCTCAGCCACACACAGCTGCCACCCAGCCAAGTGCAAGTCCCAAAGTCCCACACCGTGCTGCTGACTAGAGAGTGAGTTTTGACCTCTGCCAGCTTTCCCCAGGATTGGCAGGGCTGTGTGCTGCCTGTCCCATGCAGTTCCTTGCAGGCGCAGTTGAGGCTGGTGCATTGCCATGCGGTTTGACTCCTGAGACGTATCTTCCTCCTTTACCTTGTACCAGCCAATATCCTTGAGGGATCAGCTCTGCTGATGTGCAATTAGAGGCATGTCTCTTGCTATTTATCCTGCCGTGAAAGCCCACTTCTCTTAGTCAAGGCTTACATTTATAGATGAAGTTGCTTTGGTGGAACAGCAACTCTGACACATGCATCCAGCAAAATTACACCGGTGTGACAATATTTATGGCTCCTGGAGAGAGCCTCTTTATCACTGGCCTGAGCTTCGAGGAGCCGCACACCAGCTGTAGCTGGGCGTCCAGAGATTTCCCTTAGTCACAGCACAGCCCCCTCACAGATCCCTTAGGCATCATGGTGCAAACATCTGATCCCTGACTCAGGCCTTGGCGCCTGGGTGACAGGATGGCCTTTGTGACCGCAGCACAAAATTGTATTTCTCTCTTCCCTTCCTTCTGGCTGCTGAGCAACAGACAGGATTACTGATCCTTCTGCCTCTTCCCTGCTGCTCTGGCTGCCTTAGAGAGTGCAGGGAACACAGCTTTGTCATGTAGCCCTGCCTCTGCTGTCTTGTTTTTGGAGTTCCTACAAGATCTGAGTAGCTCACAAAAGCCCAGTTAAGGCCTCAAAGCTCTGGTGTCAGAGCTGAGCACAACAAACCAGGGATTGCACGTGGATTTACATAAGGTACAGACAAAAACTCAGCTGCTGCAGCAATCTCTGGATGTAATCTCTGGCTCAAATTGTGTGGGGCACATCGATAATATTCTGGTTCTTCCTGGCCTTGAAACATGAAAATAGCAAAAGCTTGATGCTGTGCCGATGGGATTCAACTTTGTGAATCCAGGCTTTAAAGAGCTCTTCTGCTTTTCACAGGCACTGTCAGAGTGGCATGCTCAGGCTTTGTGGTTATTGTCAGAGTGTTTCCCAGACAATATGTGCTCAAGTTATGCACTCAGAGGATGTTTTCTTTAACTGCCAGGCTGACACATTCAACTGCATGCCCAAAGACTTTGCCTCAAGCACCTGTATTGCTGAAGACAATGTAAAGTTCTCAGCTGCAGCTCACAAGCAGCTGGAAAGGACAAGTGCAGCCCTGGGTGAGGTGGAGGCAGAGCATTAGGGAAAGCTGGGCACAAAGGCACCCAGGGCACGTGGAGCCCCAACAGGGTGGTTGAGCCCCAGATAGCAAGCCCCATACCTGCTGCAGTGTGCTCAAGGGGTTGTGGTTCTCAGGCTGTTGTTTGAAATCACAGTCTCACAAAATCTCTCACCGCAAAAGCTTTGGGTTGTTCTACTATCTGTTTTTTGTTTTAACCCCTGGGTAATTTGTGATAACTGGAGGCTGCATCTTGCAAAACCCTCCTGTGCAGTGGAGGTGCAACCATATTTCTCCCTTCTGCAAGAGGAGCAGCTCAGGCATCCCAGAACTAGCTCCTCTGCATAGTAGAGTGGCAGCTATTTGGCTTCATCCTACCTTGTGCTTGGTGTAGACAACGGCATAAAGGGACCCAAGCAGACCAAGCTACACTGCTGAGCACACAAGCCCCTGAATAGACGAGGTGAGATGTTATGAGTCAGTTTGAAGCTTTTCCCTTCCATACAGTTTCCTGAGTGGATCCAAAGGCAGAAACGACCTATTTTCCAGGTTTGGTTTTATGTGGGCACACTTTCTTAAGGAAGCTATCCCAGGAGGGAGAAATCTTCAGGGATCGCCTTATCTCCCTGCATTTCTGCCATCATGGGCTGAAATCTCCGGGGGATGGCTGCAAAGTGAATTCTGCGTTTTCAGATCCAGCACAAGGATCCTAGAAAAAACTTGGCTTTCAAACTCAAACCCCAGCAATTAAACCTAACCTAGATTTGCACACAGCCCAAACCACAAACACTACCTATTCATCCTGACTGTGGTTGTTAACAAACCTCGTGGAGGAGAAATCAGGACAAAACTCAAGCAATCTCCCCGGCATAAACAAAGTTGGCTCCGCTGTGCGGGGTGCTGTCATGTTTTTGGAGCACACGTACACCGAGGGATTATTGCATTTTGCGTCCCAGAAATTGGACCGAGGCTCTCCCTCATCCTGCAGCACGAGGCAGAGGCAGGTAGCGGGGGGGCTCTAATGACACATCAAAGGCTCTGCTAAGCTGCCGGTAACCATGAGAACGCAGCTGAAGAGGTTTGTTGTACCGCCAGCCCTGGGAGAGGTACGTTTAGCCTGATTCACGCTTCTTGCCATTGTGTTGAGCAGTTCAAAGGGCTCCCCGTGACTTTAAAGAGGGAAAAACATGGCTTCTCCACTGGATGTTCTACTTTTGGTGCTGCCATGGCAGCAAAGCAGAGGGAAAGCACGAGGAGTTGGTGGTTTGATCCCAAGACAGGTCTGCAGAAGTTGGTGTTAGTGACTGGGACGGACAAGCCAAAGGATACAACAGCTGGACGATGTGTTTGCTGGCAGTTTGGCTATTTTTCACATGCTGTTGAGGCTTTGTAATGGCATTTCAGGGCTCAGATGTCCAGACCTGAACAGGACACCAGGGCAATGAAGCAAACCTCTGCGGCTATCTGGCCACAAGCTCTGTTGTACAGGGTCGGGGCAAAGATGAGAATTTCTGCAACAGGCTCTCTTGCACAAACGCCGCAGAGGCAGCGGTAATTGTCTGGGAAGCGAGGTACATTCCTCTTAGTCTGACATTTTGACATTTCATTAGGCAAAGCATATGGTGCTGAGGAGCCCTCTTCTAGCAACAGGAGGCTGTAGGGAGAGCTGGGGGGTGAAAGAGGAATACGGGCACTTCCTCAGCGGTGATTGGTGCCACAGCTCACCTAATGCTGCTGCTGCTAATTAGTGCTCTGAACGATGAGTGTGTGCAAGAGAGGCTGCAGGAGAGGAGAGCGTGGTGAAGGGGAGTGAAGGATAGCTGAGGGATGTGGGGGGCAAAGGGGAGCAATAGTGCGTGGGTCAGAGCGTCTCGGGGCCAGCACACACGGGGCAAAGACAAAGAGGTTTCAGGCCAAGGAGAAGAGCTGCGAGGGGGAATGCCTATGCTCCGTTTCTTTTCAGCAAGGAAGCTGACTGCCTTCACGTGTTATCCGTGAATGTGCTGACTTCAGGCTGGTTGAAATTGCTGAACCACACTCATCTTACTGGGATGATATGGCATTTTGCTTTTATTTAATTTTAGGATACTTAAAAAAAATAAATAAAAAAAGACCCAGCTTCTTCAGTTGAGGGTGGAGGAGGTGGTGGATTAGGTTGCTTTTTTCAGTAGTTTGTTGATATATTTATTGTGTTTTGCTGTTGCTTACTGGCTCAGCTAATAAGACACGCTTCAGATTTAAATTGTGACTGCTGCTTTCCCACACAGCCACGGAGTCATCTGGCATTGTTATAAAGTTGTCTCCTTCTCTTGATGACAGTTGCTCTTGTTGGCCATGGCCTGGAGTGGGTAGTTGGGTATGGCCAAGGCCAGCTTGTGCCTAGCTGGTCTCTGCTGCTGTCCTGGCCCCCTCCGAGGCTCTTTCTGGCTGCTCTAAATGGCACTCAGCCACCAGACCCACAATCTGCGGTCCCTTGAGCTGTCCATGTTCAGCTTTATCCCTAGTAGCTGTTAATCACAGCCAAAATTTGCAGCCAGAACAGTGGATGAAAAAGGCCATTCTGTTTTTTGGGAGTTCAGGATACATCAGAAGGAAAGCTGACTGACTAGGAGAAGTCTTTTGGAAAAGCTGACTTTGTGAACACTCAGCTAAGAGCTTTTTGAAATGATAAAGCAGTTAGTGAAGCCAAGGAAGCAACAGGAAGGTTAAATGGAAGAGTCTTGTGTGGCCTCCTGAGGGAAACAGGTGGAATGCTAAATTTTGCATGCAGAGGCATCAACATTACCTTTATGCAAGTGACAGTGACAAATACTAGAAGCAAAAAGTCCACTGCAGTTGGAGAGGAAACAGAAATAATTGAGTGGTAAAATCAGTGAGGATATGCTTGACATGCTTACAAACAACAAAGCTCCCCACGTAAATTCCAAGCTGGAAAAAGAAAGCATCACTCAAGAAAGAGAACAGAAAGAGGAGACTGTTTAACTTATGCCTTGCTACCAGGTTTTTATACCTGCTTCTTGAAATCTTAATCTTCCTCCAGATTATAAAAAAGAAACATCAAGGTGAAAGAGCAGTTGGTGGTGGCACGTGGTCCCCAGCAGAAAATCATTGCAGCAATGTGCTCATAGGATTGTTGAAATTAGTAAGTCTTGGCTGACGTCCTAAAGCTCAGTCCTGCTTTTCTGTCATGTAAGGGCATGTATGTTCAGTCCAGAGGTGAAAATGAGATCAGCAGGTCAGAGGAAGTGATTTGCTTTCAAGGAAGTAATGTTGTCCACACTGTAGTTCTTGGGTAGGCTGAGGAAACCAAGCTGGGGACAGACAAAATGAAAGCAGGAAAGTCATTATCAGTTCTTTTAGTAGAACCTCAGGACATGGTGGTCACCAGCCCCTGCGTGGGTTCAGAAAGGATTCACAGACAAGGTAAGGTCCTCGGTCTCTTATGCATTCAAAAGCCTAAGTGCAGCCTCAGAAGCATGGTAGCTGTAAGCCACCAGCTGCTGGGAGAGAACAGCAAGGAGTGACTTGCTCAGAACATGCCTGGGTTTTGTACTTCCCCATAAGCCCATCCTGGCCTCCTCTACTAGATGTGGAGTCTGCCTGCGCAGACACATTAAACCCCTTCTGACAAACATGGCCAGAGTACAGACATCGTATCAGTCACGGCTGCGCTGAGAGCCCTTGTGACCCAACAGCAAACGTGACCTTAACAGTCCACACGGGGTGTATGGGGCCACATCCTGCTGAGATCTGCTTACCAGAACTGAGCCGTCCTGCCTGTGGGAGTTGCTGTTTTTATAGTTGCCCCTGGGTGGATGTGCCCGGTGGAGATGGGGCAGTTGTACCTGGCTCTGGAAAACATCAGAAAAAAACATTTGCTGCTGTTGCACTAACAAGCAGGGAGGTATCACTGAAACGTGGTGGGGATGGATGCAGAAGGCCTGCAGGAAACCACTTTCCTCACCTGTTCCCTTTGCCATATCATGCAGGAATTAGGCACAGGCTTCCCCGTGGTGTGGCCTGCTCTGCAGCATTGCATCCCCACTGCAAAGGGCGGCATGCCTCACCTCACGGACCTCCCCAAAGGCCGGATTTGCAGGGTTTGAAACCCCTGCTGTGGGGGCTTCTGGTCACACAGGAGGGTTTTGTCCACCCAGCCCTACCCCATCAAGTTTATGTCAGCTTCCAGCTCTGCTCTTCTGCTTCTTGATTTAACGCCTCTGCCTGGGTGGGGGTGCCAGCTTTTGCAGATCCTCAAAAAGAAACCGATGATACTGGATGTGGCTCCAAAATCACAAGGTTCGTTCCCTCACGGTGGCAGAGCAAACTTCATCGCTGGAGGGGAGTTTCCAGGATACAGCAGCTGACGCGGAGCAGCTCTGCAGGAATTTGCTGCTGCTGCCCTCCCTGGCACAGAGCTCGCGTCCTGCCTGCCGCAGCACCATCTGCCGCCTGCGGCCACCATCACCACTGCCTCCATCCTCTCCGGAGGCCCCACCGTCTCCAAGCCACGCTGGCACTCTTATGTTTCCTCACAGAGGTGCTTGTAGTGATTTGGGAAGTGTTTGCTGTCATCCAGCAGGATTCTTTGATGATAACTTTAAAAAAGTCCTTTTTTTTTCTTTTTTTTCCCTAGAATTATTTAAGGCTTGCTCCCATGAAAACAAAATCCCTTTTTTAACCTTTTTTCTCTTTTTTTTTTTCTCTTTTGTCTTTTTTTTTTTTTTCCTAAGAAAATCTGAACCCTCTATTATTTTTGAGGTTTGTCTTGCATTTGACAAAGCCTTAATATTTCCTATGGAGAATAACTGACCTGAACATTTCCCATTGGTTAAAAGGCCATTTTCCAGCTAAAGGAAAATGTCTTGATAGAAGGTTTCCACTGTGCCTCTTGACCTGTGTTTTCCACAAGCCACCTTCAGCCTTCAGTCTGTGCACTTGCCCTTTACACCCACCCCTTGCTCCCATCACAGATTATTTGTTCCTTGTTATTTTTCTGAGCCATCAGAAGTGGGTCCATTTTGACAAAACTGTTCCTCCAGAGGAGATCATATTAGAAGTCTCCAGGGAAGCCATCTGTTCTGGCTCTCCCTCCTAGTCCGCAGGCTTTTCGGTACTTCAAGGAGGAAGAAGAAGAGCTCAGAGCTTCCTTTTTTAGAGCCTTTTATAACAGATCCTTTCATGCCTGGCCCCATGTTCTGCAGCATGCTGTGATTATGCTTGCGCCTCCCTGATGAAACCACTTAGTGACAAGGCATCCCGCTGGGATTTGGTGGACGTGTAGAGCACAAAAGCAGTCCAGCACTCCTGCCAGCAGCCCCGGGACGGGCACTTCTACATCTTCCCGTGTGCGTCCTCTGCAGTGCCACCACCACTGGAGGTGGGCTGTGGTGCCCCACACGCACTGCGGCCTTGTGCCCTGCAGTGCCACCTGCAACCTCATGGCTCTCACTTTGCTCAGCATGCCCCTTAATTCTTTGGCTTCGGTGAATAATCTGCCAGCCCTTGGCTCCTCCCAGCCCATCAGGAAGAGATGTCCATGTTAGGTGTCCCTGGAAGCCCTTCCTTCTGCTTTCCAGCACCATCCATGAGGTGTCCCCTGGCACCTGGTGTTAATGAGCTCTCTGCACAGCGCAGAAGCAAACGCAAGTCCTGGGCTTTGGCAGATTTTCTGATTGCACTGAGTGGATAAAGATGAACCCAGTCAGTAGTGCTGAGTTCAAAAAATGGGAAAGGCGGCCAGATCTGCATGCCTTCTGCTCTCTCCACAGCTGATGGCCTTCTGCCTGAAGACCCAGGAGTTAGGGACCACGTTGAGGCCTTTGATGGATGCGGTGTAAAGATGTCATGGCAGAAGGGCCAGGTGGGAGCCTCTGCAGCTGTGTGTTTCTGATCATTCCCTTTGTTTTGTCTTGTAGGCTAACGATTCATGCCGAGTGCCCCATGCACCTGGAGGACTTCCCAATGGATGTGCATGCTTGCCCACTGAAATTTGGGAGCTGTAAGTACTTTGATCAGCCTCTGTAAGGTGGTAGCTTCAGAGCTAAAGAACAGTCCTTTGCGTGGCCAGTGTCTTCCATGATTTTATTAATGGTGTTATTAATTGTAGCATAGTTGCTAATGGTAACATGACTAAAAATTTGTTTCTGGTATCTCAAACGCAATTCCTGCCATCATCAGAAATGAGCAGGGAGCAAATCTGTGGTTAAATCTGTGGAAAGTGGAAGAATTTGATTGACACCAGAAGAAATCATGTTTATCATGTGCATCTGTCCCTCTGTCTTCTGACAAAATGCATCCATGAAGCTGGATTGTTTAAAACTTCTAAAAAGAAGTAATTTCTTAGGCAGCTCCTATTAAATGTAGAACTCATTGCCACAAGACATAACTAAGGCCAGTAAATTAGCAAGCCTTAGAGAAGGATGAATTATTAATGTTAATTGGCCTTATGAGGAGGGATATAAAATCTCATACCTCAGGCCTAAACTTTGGGATTATTACAAGACTTTCAGGAAGGCAGATTACTCTATATCTAATTACTTTCTTGGTGAGGAAAAGAGACTAATGTGCATATTCCTGCTGGAACACCCTTTGGGATTCTTCTGGGCATTTTTTACTGATTTGCCCTTTAAATGATGGGAGTTTTGACACAAGCAGCTCAGAAAGCTGCCCTTGATTAATGTTACTATGAATATTTCTAAAGCACCCATTTGTGTAGCATGTGAGTTCACCTCTCTTAGGTTGGAGTAGGATTAAATCACTGTTTGCACCAAAAAGCTGCCCATAGCTGGAAGCTGCTCATTTGCAAGAAGCTTAATGTGGTTCAGATTCTGTAAGTACAAGGGCAGTGCCAGTGCCAGACGTGCTGTTCAAAGGATAGCCAAATTTGCCTCGGTGACAAGTGATCCCCACAAGCTGAATGGCTTATCAGAGGCCTCCTGTCCCTGTGCCACCATGGCATGTGCCCCAAGTGGGAAAGCAGAGAGCTCGCAGGAGAAGTAAGGGGATCAGCCGTTTCAGAGAGCCACAGTTGCCCAAGTGCACACCGTGTGCTCACTTAATTCCTTGGACCAAAAGTGCAGTGAAGGTGATGGCTTTACCTCTCTCCACGCTCCCTAAGAGATAGATGAACACAGCAGAGAACTGTTTCTAAGCCAGTCGTAGGAGATTCGTACAGCAGCTGAGACTAGGAAAGCAGAAGATGTTGCTAGACTTATCAGCTCCACTAAATGTTACAGAACTGTCCTTGTTTGAACTGGACTAGACTGCATTGCAAGTGGGTCATTGACCAGAAATAAAACAGATTCCTGGCATTAAATAGGTTCCAATTATCCGTGCTGTGGCTACATGACAGCAGATACACTTCTGTCCTGGACACCCAGATGAGAAGAAACCTGCACTTTCAGGTATGAAGCGAAGTGGATGGCACTGAAGACGTGTACAGGTTTCCCCTGCAGACTGAGAGTGGCGGAGGGAGAACCGCGACTGTCAGAGCAGAAGGTGCTGCCCACCAAGGCAGAGGAGCATTGGCAGAGCAGTACAAAGCTAAGCCTGAAGGAGGAAGGTGGTCTCCAGAAGCATGTGGAGAGCTGGAAGGAGGGACTGGAAAAGCAGTGTTGCACATCAGATGAGAAGTGCCAGCCTGCATCTGAAGTGCTTAAGCAGCACCGTGGCATGCTGAGAAATGTTGGCTGATCATCAAAACCACTCCCCCTGCTTCACACAGTGTCTGCTTAGCGTTTAGCAGGTTTGCCAAAACCCACAGTGCAGGGATAACAATGGTTGTTTTTAAAAGATCAGAGAAATCTAGCTGTCTTAGGACACAATCATCCACAAAGCATGAGCTGAGAAATTTCCATAGTAGACTTGACCCAATGCTTGGGCTGACCCTAGCCAGAGATGTCTTAATATCTTAATACAAGAAGCTGGTGGTAAAAATGAATGAAAAACACTTGTTAAAATGGCTTTGCAGATAGTGAACTTTGTTCTTGCCTAGAAAATTACTGCAGAGTGGGTCTGGACAGGAAGGTTGAGAGCATTACGGAGAGTTGTAGCACCTAGTAGAGCCTGGAGAAACTTAATTTCTAGATGCTGGAGGACTGGCAATACTGAGAGAACAAGTGGGAAAGAGAGCAGCTATGGGAACAAGCAGGGGTTTGGTCACAAAGGCTTGTGAAGGTGATGGTGACTGTGCGTGTTTTAGGGAGGTGCTGGGCAAGGATGGAGAGGGGAGCTTGCAAGTCGCTGGAAGGCTGCCCTGGCTGTGAGCCCGGTGCTGCCCCTTGCAGTGGCTCAGCAGAACTCGCCTGCTGTCTTCTGCGACGTGCAGGCAGTGTCTCCCCAGCACTGCCCTGCAGGCACGGGGTTGCACAGCGTACAGAACACACTGGTGGGAGGGCACACCACCTCCAGGGCTGTGAGGCTGGGGACAGCTGCACCTGAAGGTAAAGATTTGCATTTATTTATTTATTTCAAACTAAACAACCTGAAATTCAACCCCATTTGTGTGTAACCCCTCTTGCCAGCCACTGACGGCGTAACTGTCCCAGCCCCTGGCATGGCAGGGTGGTGGCTGTCCTGCTGCCCCAGCACCATGCTGGCCTGGATGCCTTCCTATTTTGCCTCTGCTTGGAGCCAGCCCTTGCATAGCCACCGTGTCAAGGCGACAGCATTTCTCGGTGATGTTGCTCTGCCCCTATCTTCCTTCCAGCTCCATTCCCAAAACCCTAGTTCACTTTTGCTCATTCAATTAGCAGTCGCTGAGCTGCCTTTGTCTCTGGCCATGCTTGGCTGTGCTCAGCCATGTTGCTCTGAGGAACGTACAGCAAGGAGGCTGCAGGCTACAGGCTAATTTTGGTATATTTTAGGTCAGCCAGAAGCACAAACCTCATTTTTCTTTCTCCTCTGCAGATGCCTACACAAAGACAGAGGTGATCTACACCTGGACTCTGGGGAAGGATAAATCAGTGGAAGTAGCAAAGGGTGGATCTCGCCTGAACCAGTATGACCTGCTGGGCCATGTTGTTGGGACAGAGATGGTCCGATCCAGCACAGGTACGTGTGGGACCATGATGAGATGCATGGGCTGAGCACACTGTCAGGCAAGACAGATCCATGGGCTTTGAATACCATGATTTTGTGTAATTATGCAGGCAGTACATGGAGGCGGTGAGGAACATGGTGCTTCTCAAGCCCTATGATGTCGGAGAACATGGCTGAGGACATCTGGGGCTGTCACCTTGAGGCACTAAGATGTTTAGCTTTTAGTGGGTTCTACAGAGAGATCATTATTATCTGTACCCTCTAGAAAACTGATTTCAAGCATCTAAAATGACCTGATGTGCAGAAAATTTGCCCCATCTTGCCCAGCTGGTCCTTGGTACTGTAGACTCATTTGTCTTGGATCCCTTTTCAGCCCGTCAGGAGAGCATTGTGGGCAGGGGAGGTGAATGCAACATGATGTTGTGTGATTTTCACTGCATCTGCTTACACAAATATTATCACAGCTAATAGAAGATTCTTCCAAACAAATGTTTCCTCTGATTAATGACCAATATTAATCATCTTTCTCTCCCATCTGCTGCTCCTCCCTTTCTTTCTGAATTCAGGTACTGATAGCTTCTGTTATCTCATGTGTTTCTCTCACCCTTCTTTTCTTCTTTGCTTTTTTTTTCCTTCTGTATGCACCAGTAATTCTCTCATTTGAGAATATTTCCTCTCTGGTGCACTTGATTTTAATAGTGTCTGTCTGTAACAACTCATATCACCTCCCTTGGGGAAATATAGGGAGTCCAGGGGACTAAATGTCATAATATCTGGCCCATCTCTCTACTTAAGTCGTAGTAAAATGTACAGATGAATAACCTGAAATGGCAAGAAAGCTGCTAACGGCTCCTGCGTGTAATGACTTAGCAGAGCCACACTCACAACAAAAAGGCACAATAACCCAGCAAAATATCCAAAGCTTTGGTGCATTGCTTTGAGTGGAGGAATAGGGTACTGGAGGAAAATAGAGATGGCTGCTCCTTTGGTCTACAGCCCAGACCTTTAACAACAGAACTTGCCCTGTTTTTTTTGAGATAGTTAAAGTGAGGAGAGGCAAAATATTGTCAGGATTGTCAGAAAAAACAAAATCGTGCCAGCCAGCACCAATACAACTCACAGACTGGAATTTCATCTTGGAGTTTGCAAGTTCGCTCAGGACAGACCGTTGGTGTTTTAGAGAGGGACTGGTGCTCAGTCGGTGCCATCCTGGAGCACTGTGGTGGCTCTGTGTCTCTAACTGGCTGTCTCTCCAGGGGAGTACGTCGTCATGACCACACACTTCCACCTCAAGAGGAAGATCGGGTACTTCGTCATCCAGACCTACCTGCCCTGCATTATGACTGTAATCCTGTCCCAGGTCTCTTTCTGGCTCAACAGGGAGTCTGTCCCTGCCCGAACGGTTTTTGGTGAGTCTGGGAGCATGTGGGGTTTCTGGTCAGGTCAGGGGAGAAGGGCAAGCAATGGGAAATTGCTGCTTTGTCCAGATTCACAGCAGAGCAATTCGGTGCATGCAGCAAGTTCTCCGCCTCCAGATCCCATCCATGCCTACGCCATCCCTTTGGTGGACAAGATCACCATGCTACAGAGCCAGCTCCCCTTGCCCCGGTGGCCTGGGGGTTTGCAAGGCAGCTGGCCCAGGCTGATGGGGCTGCTGAGGTCTAGGCCCAAACACCAATGTCCATGCCCCATGCAAGGAGACGAGCTGAGGCGGTGTAGGCTGCTGCCTTCCAGAGAGTTTCTGGCTCATGACCCCAGTGGATGGTTTCTCCTTTCTTGGGCTGCCTTATTAATATGTAGCTGGCAGAAAAAGCTAAATTATCAAGAATCCTGATCTCCAGCACACATAGGCTGCCACGAGTTGAGTCAGCGTGTCCTGCTTGGAGCACAGCTTGGAGGAGAAAATGATCCCATGGGAACAGAAAGGCTACAGAAAGAGGCAGGCTTCAGGGGTGGCTGGGAAACAAAGGGAGGAAGGATCAGCCATCAGAGCTGGTCTTCTCCGGCCTTGACTGGCATCAGTGAAGCCGCTGGCCGTTTCCCATAATAGCTCTCAGTGTCTTTCCAGTGCTCCTATTTCCACTGAATCTCTGTAAAAAATACTTCTGTCCATGTTTCTGCTACAAGCCAAGCCATAAATATTAACAGTAATCAAGGTATTGATCATCTAATTATGTGCATTTGGCTGTGTCTGCTTATCTGTATGAGCTTTTGAGTTGAGGAGAGGGTGGGTACATGGGGAGGCATTTAATGCTCTACCTTTGAAGTTGCTAATGTGCCTCTGGTCAGACTCCACGGAACAGGATCCTGAGCTGCGGCAGTTTAACTGCACAGTAAATATTTTGTTATTATTTTCTTCAGCTGGTTTCAGACCCCCCTCTCTGAAGCAAAGTGTCAGGCTGGCATTGCACATGTATTAATAGCTTTAGTAAATATATAATAACAGAATTGCTCTGTGCTTTCCTGCCAAGACCTTGAGTTCAGGATCTATACCCCCAAACCACCACCCCACCACACCCCACTGCCAGGGGGCAGACAGAGCCTTGGCTCTGCGGCGGGGGAAGGCTGGAGGGAAGGATGCAGACCTGCACATCATATAGTGAAGGATGTGAAGCTCTCTACCACCTCAAAGAGTGTTTCTCAAAAGAACTCCTGCACCAGCTCTGGAGCACCTCTGCTCTCCCAATGCCTGGGCTGACCCCTTGTCTGAGGATATTTGATTCTCTCTCATGTTATCCCGATATTTGCAATTAGACAGGTTTCCTCAAGTAGCAGCACAGATTTGTCAGGAAAAAGCTGATTGAAAAATTAAAAGCTACCTTCGTGAAAAATGTCTTAGCTCCCAAATTGCTTTGCTTTGCTATTAAGAGAATAATGAGAACTCCAATTGTTTATTCTTTTTTTTTTTTCCCTCTCAGAAAGTATTACCAACAATATTACTGAAACTCTTCAATTACCAGGAGTATAGCTTAAGGGAAGTGAAAATTAGTCAATATTTTTATAATGTTTTTAATGCATTTTTAATTGAAAAGCATATTATTGGGGAAAATGGATAGCAAGGGTTGCTTGCTTTAATGAAAAAAAGCTTTAATAGGCATTTTGCTACAGATCATTTTAAAAGATAAACCCTTGTGACACTTTTTCTGGCAGCATGGGCCACTGATGGGTGCCTGGCCGTGCAGGCAGGACCTGCGGTCCCACAGTCCATCCATGTAGCCCCCAAAGCACTTCCAGAATATTCTGAGACCTGCATTGTGAGAGTGGCCAGTTTCTGCTCCTCCATGAAATCCTAACTATGTAGCTGTACCTTATTATTGTCATTGTTGTTGTTTTATTTTATCACAGTAGCAACAAGAGGCTTCTCCACACCAGGCTCCATGTGAGGGGGCTAGGCCTGGTGTCAGGGAATTCACAGATGAGGAATTAAACTCCCCGAATTAAATGTAGGTGCCTAACTCTGAGGTAGGACTCTTTTATAGTGAGCAGAAATATAGTCAATGGAGTTTGGGTCAGATTCCTCTTATCCTAATGTGTGTGCCATTGTTTATATGAATTGGAGATATCTGGAACTGGCCCACAGAAGGCCCTGCAGTTGGCCCGACTCGAGCAGGGGGTTGAACTAGTTGAGTTCCCTCTCAGCCTAAACTTCTTTGTTATTCTGCAAATTGCACCATGGACTGGTGTGGCTAGGGGTCCCTTAATTACAGCACATTTTGTTGGCTAGGGGTCCCTTAATTACAGTGGGAACATGGGCCACATAGCTTAGAGGACAGCTCTCAAAAGTATGTGATGGAAATGCAGCTGTGTGTTTTGTGGGGAAAGTGAAGCACAAAGATGTGAAGTGGTTCACCGAGGCCTGGCTTAATGTCAGTGGCAGAGAGAGGAGCAGATTTCAGTTCTTCTTAAGCCTGGCCTGCTCCCTGCCCTCTGGGCAGTGGGGATTTTTTCTGGTATATCCCTTTTGTGGCCAAATCACTTTTGATATTGGTAGGTCCATATGCAATGGAGAAGCACCTTGGGCAGGAGCCTGCTGTCTTCAGTACTTGTATCCCTGTCCGTGTGTGTGGTGGATTTGCCCCCTTTTCTCAAGGGGCCAGTACATCTGTGGGCTAGGCTAGTGTGACCCATGACAAGATTTCTTGCCGGCTTTTCCCCTGAAAGGGCAGGGCACAAAGATGCTGAGGGTGGGTGAGTGCAAGTGTACGGTCTGACAGCATCCTTGCCTCCTGCTGTGTTCCCACAGGTGTCACCACCGTCCTCACCATGACCACACTAAGCATCAGCGCAAGAAACTCGTTGCCTAAAGTGGCGTACGCGACGGCCATGGACTGGTTCATAGCCGTCTGTTACGCCTTTGTGTTTTCTGCGCTGATCGAATTTGCCACCGTCAACTACTTCACCAAGCGCAGCTGGGCTTGGGATGGCAAGAAGGTGCTGGAGGCCCAAGAGATGAAGGTGAGCCCCATGGCTGAGGCCGGGGACAGTGAAGAAGCGCTGCATGAGAGAGCTGCGCTGGGACCAGGAGTGGGTAGCATGCAGCCCCACAGCACTCGGGAGGCTGGGTGCTACTTACTGGGGTTCCCAGCTCAGGTCTTGACTGCAGCGGTTCTTGGGGAACGAGGGAGGAGGGCTGGTCGCTGTGCTTAGCTGGAGAAAAACACCCAGATCAGACTTCTCGCTCTTTCCTGTGCCTTTCTGCATGACTGCTGGTGGAAATGAGAATGCGTGCACGTTTTGGTCTTACTCTGCTGGTGGTCTCCTTTCTCCTTCTCCCTCAAGCCCATAAATGCCCCGCTCCATCTCGCCTGCATGCCATCCAAGCCCAAATACACCACGGGATGCCAGCCTCGCCAATGGTGAGGGTTCCACTGTGCTGTGTCCCCTGCAGCAGGTACCCCCTCCGTAGGTCTCCCCCAGCATGGGCAAGCATGGTGCAGTGAGGGGCAGGCCCTAAGGCTTGTGCTGTTGCCCACAGCTGCTGGCAGCTGCTGCTTTGTACGCTTGGGCAAAGAGGATGGGTGGGAAGCAAGCAATCGGAAACGGCACCTGGCAGTAAATTAGTGCCTGGCATCACCCACATTTCTCCTTCTACTCAGGATCAGCCTCTCTGGCAGCATCCTTTCTGACAGCCATCACTAGCCCTGCCCGTGTCCCCTCCCTCCTGACTGATTTAATCTGGGCTGCGCAGAGAAATCGCTTACTGTAGCATGCTGCTCCTTGTTTATATTTATTGAATCAATTTGAAAATCACATTTGTCCTTGTTCTCGGTTCTGGAGCTTCTATATTTTTCTCCTTTGCATTTCAATGTGTTATTTAAAATTGTTGTGGGGCTCTATGCAAATACCTGGCAGAACTGCAGTAACTTTTAGGAGGACGACAGCCAGCCATTTCTCTGATACGGAGGTCACAGCAGAAGAATGGAGGCCTTGTGGAAAACCACAGCCATCACTGGGTGCTGAATGCCTCTGTCTTGTGATTCTTGGACTCTCTTTATCCATTTGCTTTTGCAGCTGTGGTCTGAGCATCAGGCTCATGGCAGAAGGGCTTCAGAGGAGGCCTGTTGATTGTCTTCCACATCCATCATGAGCCATAGCACTAGCTGGGCCTCTGGAGATGAGAGGAATCTTTCTCAGGTCATTGGCATGAACAAAAAATCAGAGCAGGTCCTCAAAGCAACCCTATCCCTTTCAGGGATGGGTAAATCAGCACAAAGTCAGGATTCACAAAGCCTTGGGCAGTTATGTGAACTGAGCACAGCCAAAAAAGCAACAAAGGCTTAAAAGCTTCAATTTATGATAAAAGAAGCAGTTTCCTCGATTTATTTATTGACCCAGCACTGCAAAATCAACCATGCTGAAGCAATAGGGTAAAAACAGGCAGAATGTTTGCACACATGGTAATTGAACAAGAAAACAAAGCAGGACTGGAAATGTTTCAGAGAAAGCACTCCTTGGGAGAGTTTGCTGCAGTTGGTGTCAGCCTGAAGAATTGCAATGGACTCCAAATTTGTGGATTCTTTTTCAAGCCAACCCTGTTCCTTATCTGATGCAAACTCAGAAGGCTAACCCACCCTGGTCTCTGCAGCTCAGAAGCTCTCACTCTACCCTATTCTCTCTATTTCACTTTTATATATGCTGCAAACAATAACATCTGAAATCATGCATCCAAGGATAACTTCCTGAACAGTCACGGACTTTCAGGGAGCTTGTGAATATGATGTGTCACCATATTTGCTTTCGTCTCTATTCCACCGAATATTTTCAAGCAGTGAATTTGCTACGCAAGGGAGGTGCCTCATTGGCTCAGTTCCAGCCTTTATTTAGCTCTTCTTGAAACAATTGACAAGCCAGGTGGTTGAAACCACTAAAGAAAGAGGAGGCCAAAGAATAACTATTGGCATTTTAAAGTGTTGATACCAGGAGTAAAACTGCCAGTGACAAGCCCAGGCTGAGCCTTGGTCTCTGGAGAGCGTTCCCCCCAGCCAAAAAGAATGTTCTTTATTGATGTGATGGCAAGGATCCTCATTCCAGGTTTGATTGTTTCCTTGCATGAACACAAAAAAAAAAAAAAAAAAAAAAAAAGAAAGAAAAGAAATCAATAAGTGTCAGCCCTGCCCTCACCTCAAATGCAGGCAGCAGCAATGCTTCCCAGCCTATTTAAAAGAAATCCCTATTTTGCAAAAGCTGCGGGTCGCTGACAGGTACTCCCAGCATGTCCACTCTCTCATGGCAGGTTCTATTCTTCCTTTGTCCCCTTCATCCATTCTACCAATTTAGATGGAGGATTCTGTGAGGCAAAGCAGTTTTTGGGTGGGACTTAACCACGATGGGTAGATCTTGGTGAAAATGTTACGTCCAAATTTTCTATGTGCTTTTCATACGTCTTTTTACTGAGGAAAAGTCACCAAGGAGCATCCTCCAAACCTCTCTGTTGATACTATCATCTTTGAGTTTTCTTCCTTGTTTTTTGGAGGTGTCTGGCATGCTTGCCATTTGCACCAGGTACCTTTTCTACTAATGGAGTGAAGCCAAGATCTTTGTCCAACCCACCCTTCAGCAATTCTGAAGTTTACCCCTTGATCAAGGTCACCAAGGAATCATTATTCTTTCTCCTTCATTTCTTTCCACCTATGGCATCTTTGTTTCAGTCCCCTCCTTCCAACAGAGAGGAGCTAGAACCAACTTTCATAGACCACAATTTTCAACCAATTTACAGACTCACAGGGTGGTTCAGACCCTTTTTTTCTGCCTCACTATGGTAAATATGTTTTAATGTGACTTTCCTTTGCTGACCATGCTCTGCAGCCCAGTCTTCTTTGTCCTACTGCATTCACAATCTCCTGTGACTCCCCATAGCACTGCAAATGATTTATGCTTCCAAAATCTTCACTAGATTCCATGTGTCATTCTTTGACACCGTTTCACCCTCTTTCTCTCCACACTGTCCACATGGTGTCTGGGGGTGATCCAGCCTCTGAGTTTTTGTCTGGAGATGCAGAGAGTGTAGAATCATTGAGGTCACCTCCACATAAGCAGAATGAAGAAGGTATGGGAGCGGTGAGTGATGCGCCTTGAATACTGGGTTCGGCTTGGGCCTCTCACTACAAGAAAGATACTGAGCTGCCAGGGAGGAGGTGCAGTGAGCTAAGTCTCTAACAGACCATCAGCAGACCCAGTAGTTCCCCTAATTTCAGATGTTCAGCCTTTAGCACCTCAACAGAGAGTCTGGGAGACAAGAATATTTAACGAAATGCTATTGTACTCCACCGTGTGTGTTTGTGGAAGAACTTGTCAGACTCCAGTATCTATCCAGGGACCATATTTATCTTCAGACCAGATTTCATAGCTTTTCCCTCGGGAGAGCAGCTCAGGAAGATAACTTCATGCAGCAGCTTCAGTCTCCCTGAGCCTAAACTGGGACATAAAAACGAGAATAGCTTTTCAACATAGACATTTTAACTAGGCCAGTTTTTCCAGTGTAAATATGGGGTCTCCTCTTGTTTTTCCACTCTTTCCATCTGATTCAGTACAACATGGAACTCCTCATAGATAAGTGTGCAGGGTTATTAAAGCTGAGGGCTACTTTGCAGCTGAGAGCAATAAACAAGTTTTGCTTTATTTGAGTGTCAAAATCTTGCCTAAAACGTTTATTTATAAAGCGTAGTCTAGTATCTTCAGGCCAAACCATTTTTTCTGACATCTCAGGAGCCTGTTTTCTTGCACGTGTGTGCTCTGATGGGAAGCATGTGCTCTGGATGTTTAGCAAAGACTGCCCAGGCTCCCAGCACTGACCAGGACAACTGTGGACAGCTAAAAAATGTCTCTGGTTGTGGGCTCCCAAGCCTCAGCACTACCTGAACAGTCTGATCTGAGGTCCAGAGAAGCGCGAGCAGAATCCTGGGGGCCTCTGAATCGCATTAATAGGAGCAGTTGTTTGCTGTCAACACCCACAGCATTCATGTTAGCCTGAATTTCCTCAATTTCAGCCTTCTGTTTTCAAATGCCGTTGGCTAGACAAGACAGATCCACTTTGCAAGCTCTGGGGCAGAAAAGCTAGCCAGGTTGAAAATGTCATGTCACTAATAGTCATCTTATTCACGTAACATGGCTGATTAATACTCAAATAATCACAGTGCACTTCAAATTACATTCTGCAAACAACAATGTTTTTCATTTCATTACCTACTATTAATTATTTTATTACCTCCTGTAGCTATGTTAATAACTAATCATACTAAAGCACATTTGAATGTTTTAGAAGGTGAAACATCTTTAGTCCTTTATTTGCTTCTTATCAGCTCTTTAGCAGGAAAAGTTCACCTGTGCAGGGGGTACAAGCTAACGTGGCTCTAATGATTGCAGAAATCAGTCACACAGTTAATCATTAAAGATCATAACAACCTCTCCCACATTATCCATAGAGGACTATGAATATGGTCTGATCAGTGGTTTAGTCAGATCCGGACTTTTCTAGACATTTCGACCTCCTTCTAAGAGCAGGTTAATTTCTGTAATTGCTATGAGGCTGCAGTCAGAGCTCTGATGTTACTGGAGAGGGGTTGAAAGATTGTGCAGAAGTCTGGTTTTTTTAGCATCCCACTGAAAATTGCTGTGGAAAATGCATTTCCTAAGGTAACCAGAAATATCCCTGGTGATTGTGGACACATTTACAACACAAGAACAGCCTGAAATGTAAAGCCCTTGGAGTACCTCTGCAGGTCAGATGGTCAATCCTGCCTTTCTGGTTCTCAGGCTAAGATGCAGAGGTGAACACATCCTGCTGGCTGTGCACTCTCCCTTTCTCCCAGCCCTTACTTTGCACGTGGTGTCTGCATGCCTACGTACATAGAAGACAGTGCCAAACACCATTGGGAAATGACTGAATGAACCTTGTTTTGTGTTTCGGTTGCTTTTGAATGGAAAATGAGATAAGAAGTCACACCTTGTTCTGAGTTTAGATTTTAGATTCCCACTGTGAGTGATTGCTGTGTCTAGCTCTGACTCCTGGTGTAATTACAGCGGACACCACGTGGACACACACAGGTGCTGGGATATGTCGGGTGTCTGATAGCTGCACAGGAAGAGATTTAATTCAACAGGCGTCTCCCGGTAGACCTAGATTGCTTCATACAATATGGCCTGTGGTGCAGCTGGTCTCAAGTCCCTGACAACAACAGGAAAATCCCCGGGGTGGGGGAAACATCCATCATGACTCTCTAGCTCTGTCTTCCCATCCACTCATCTTCATTAACATCGGAACTGTCTGTCTTAAGCATCCTCCTTCATCCTTTAGTGCACCATGTCAAACGCAAGTGTGTCTTTTCCATTTCCTGTGCAAGCTCTCCACCCTTCAGCAAGGACAGCACTGCTCTCCCTGGAGCCCTGGGGGAGGGCTGCACTTTTCTCCCTTGATTTGCAGCAACCCTTAGATATGAAGGCAAGATGAAAGGCTCCCCTCTGCCCTTATAGCATCTGGAGTCCTGAAAACCAGAGCTACTGCAAATCCTTTCTGTCTGTTCTGTATCTTGCCTGGGTAGGTGATGAGAGGAACTAAAATATCCCAGAGGCATTGTGGACGTCGTGACGTTAAATTCTGAGGTATTCCATGTGAGACATTCAGGGCACTGAGGCAGTGTAAGATATGGCCTTTTAGTATCATGGTTCAAAAGCATTGCAGTGCTGTCACCCACATTCTTAAGGCCACTGGTTTTCTGGCTAAAATATAAAAAATAAAAAAATCGTCTATGATGTCTCCTCCTCTCACCTGATCCAGGAAACAGACCGGCTAAGCAGAAAATCAAGTTCTTCCCCTAAGATGACCACACTGGGTCTCATGCTTTTCTAAAGAATGCATTCCTGCTTCGTCTCTCTGTGGCTGAACCTTACATACAACAGAAAACAGAACCCAGCTGAGGGAGAAGTCAAGGAGTCCGTGTGTAGTCTGAGCTTGCATTCACTTGTACCGGCCTGGCAATATACAGCACAGACTTGGCAGCACTCGGCCAGTCAAGGAGTCACCCATCTTGGGCAGCTACTGCTCAAGTGCAGCTGCACACACCGTTTTATACCCCTGCTCTCATCTAAGGGGCTGCAAGGAGGCTGTGAGGCTGTGTGGCTTCAGTTATTTGACTTGCAGCCAGACCTAACAACTAGCTGCCAGTCCAGGACCTCTTTGTGCTCCGTGCTCCATGCCAAGCTTACACGGAGCAGCCGGTGTAATTGAAGGAGACCCTAGACCAGCACATCCCGCTGCTCCAGCTGCCCTCATGTGGCAGATGTCATGGGTTCTGGCCATCTTCTCACCACATCTTCCTTCGCTTCCACAGTGCTGCCTTCTCGGTCTCTTGCTCCTCGCTCCCTTTTCCATCTTCTCATCCAGACAGGCAGGTAACTCAGAGGACAAAATATTCTCTGTGCAGTTCTACAGTCACTTCATCTCTATTGTGTTTCTCTTCCACCTTCCCTAGAAAAAAGAACCGGTGGCACTAGCGAAGAAAACCAACAACACCTACAACATAGTTGGCACCACATATGCCCTCAACATTGCCAAGGACCCCGGCCTGCCCACCATCTCCAAGAGTGCTGCTGCCACCGCGACGGCCACCAACGTGCCCCCCAAGATGCACCGCATAGAGGAGAAGCTCCCAGAGAGTAAGAAGACGTACAACAGCGTCAGCAAGGTAGACAAGATGTCCCGCATCGTCTTTCCAGTCCTCTTTGCCATTTTCAACTTAGTCTACTGGGCTACCTACGTAAACCGGGAGTCAGCTATCAAAGGAATGATCCCCAAACAATAAAACCGGTCCAATAAACCTTCCATCAGTGAGCAACACCCAGGCAGGAGTTCTCCAGGGCTTTCTTCTCTCCTGTTTTGTTTAATTATTATTGTTCATTTGATATTATTATTACTATTAGATCATTCTTTTATAATGTAAACAAAACTGTGATTTTAATTTAATCCCGTATACATTTAGTTTTGTTTTATTTTGGTTTGGTTTTTCTTTGATGATGAAAGGAAAAAAAAAAAAGGATCATAACAAGTTGTGCCTCTAACATCGTGAATCTGATGTCCCTACCCACCCAAGCCGCCCTGTGCTTCCATCTCTCCTTCTCCACGGTCTGCATGCCACTGCCATCTCACGCTCCTCTCCGCTGGGGACTGCCTCCCTCCTCCTCTTCTGCGATGGACTGTCCTAGCGTGGTGGACACTCCTGGTGGCATGGGCTCAAGGATGTGGAGGCCTCCAGAGTCAGTCACTGGGCTGGTCTTCAGTGCCTGGCGCTTTGTGCTAGGCTGTGCTCCCCTAGGGGCAGGGGAGCTGCTCTGTAGAGGGAGCGGTGCTGCGTGGGCCAGTGCCAGGGGCTGGTAGAACCATGGCAGGTGTGGAACAGGGTGACAGCATCTTGTAGGTATCTACTGGGCTTCCTCCCCTCTGTCTTCACCAGCTTCTTCAACCAAGCCCAGCTGCTGCTTTTCTCCATGCTTCTCCCCAGATGAGAACAGGTGAGAAAGGTCTTGTCTGTCTGACATCCTGCACTCTTGGGGCAATTCATGTTAGAGGACGGGATATTTCCTACTAGAGAAATCATTTTTCTCAGGGTCAGTGAGTGATTGAGGTCAGGACTGGAGCTTTCTAATGCCTAGGAGGAGATAGTAGCTGTGAAGCCACGTGCCTTCAGCATCAGGAAGCCATAGAGCTCAGACAGATAGTTTATCACTTTCTCTTGGCCCCATCCACTTCTCCTTCTTGACTTCTCTGCTCCCCATTCATCTTCCTTTGTCTACTGTGCAGCCCCCAGTAACAAATATCTCACTGCTTGCAGGTGGATTTAGGCAGAGAAGCCCCTGCCTCCCAGGGGAGCCACACTGCCAGGGAGGAGCACAACCCCAGGACATCCAGCTCATGGTGTGTTCCTGCTCTCGTGCACCTGAGCAGCAGTGCTGGTTCAGGCCCCTTCCTGCCCTGGCACACCAGGAACCACTCTGACACCTGTGGGGGTGCCTGGGGCTCTAGTCGGTCCCCAAGAACACCCCTGTCCCCCATAAATGCAGCTGAGCATCCTCACCACCAGGGGAAAACAGCAGAAGGGGCTCTTTGAAACAGTGGTGGTGGTGGTGGTGACACTGCTGTCCCAGGGAGATGTGTGACCAGACGCCATCTCACAAACCCACTGAGATGAGACACAGCTCTAATACCTGCAAACTCTTCCAAGAAAGCCCCCCAGTGCCTTGGAGAGAGGCTTTTTCTCTCTTCATGGCCCTTCAGTCAGGGTCCCAAACCAGCAGCTGCCCCCTTCCCAGCAGCAGCACAAGTTGGTGGCATCCAAGCCCTGTCCCTCCTACCCCTCCCTGGTGCCTGGACCCCTGTGCACACTGTCCTGCTATGAGGAGCGATGTCCTCCGTCTGTGAGTGCTCATCCCCATCCCACGGGTGGCACTGATCCTGCCAGCAGCCCTGCTCCCAGGATGGGATGCGCCACCTCTTTCCTTGGTCACTGGCTGCCCCCTCCACCTGCCCCCTGCACATTTTGGGTGCACACAGCCAGCTCGGGGCCCCAGCACCCCCAGCGTGATGTCTTCAGCATTGCTTTGAGCCTCTGCACCGAGCCCAGCACCCCCTGCCAGCACAGGAGCGGGGCTGAGCGCGAGGCGCAGGACTCGCCCCACCTGGAATATCCATGGGGACGGCAGGATGGAGCGGGGCAGGGCAGGATGCTTCATCCTGCAGCGTGCGTGGCGTTGGTGCAAGTCCTGCCCGTCCCTCACCTCTCTTGCTGGCTCAGCAGCAGCGCACAAGGAGAGGAGCTCGGAGACATTCAGCTCAGCCCCCGGCATGTCCCGTCCACCAGCAGGCAGCGTGGGGCGAGACGTGGCACATCCCCCAAGCAGATGTGAGGGAAACCAGCTCTAGCCGTGCCATCCACACCCCAAACCACCCGTGACATTTCTACAGTGCCTTTCATCCCCAGGGCTCCCCGGCAGGCAGCGAGGAGGGGAAAGCCCCAGCATCAGGTTGGAGGAGCGGAGGGAGGATGCACTGTCCCCAAATCTGCTGGGCAGGGGGGACATCCCCGCTACTTTGGCACTGCCCCAGCACTGCCCTGCACCCCTCGCACCCCCGTGCCCCTTGTGCTCCCCCCATGCCAGCACTGTCCCCTCCAGCAGTGGGTGCTGCTGCCACCCCCCAGCTCCCCGGCTGTAATCGCTGTGCTCACTGGCCGTGAGGCTGTTTGTTTGGGAGACTACTTGGATGTCATTTTCTTAAATAAGCTAGATGAAGTGTATCTCATAAAACATTCATGTCACTATAATACTCAGGCCTAAGTGAATGAAATAGAAACCCTATAAAAAGCAAAACAAACACAATAAAATGGTAACAAAGAGTATATTGTGTTTACTAATGGAATTATGTCAAAGGCAAGATTAAATGTGGGATCCAGTGACTTCGCTGACTTGAGTCTCCTCCTCAGCCCCCTCCACTAGCCTGGGCATTCCCCAAAATCCCCTCTGCCCAAGGGCAATCCCACCTGCTGCACCGTCAGGGTGAACCTCCTGTCTGTCTTCTCCACTTCTCCTTCAATCCTGCTGCCTCCAGACCCTTGTTCCTCTGCAGGACACAGTCCACCAGGCTGGCTTGCTGGTGGCACCCACCTGCTGGCCCATCTTTGCTCTCCCCAGCTCTGAAAACTTTGCTCTCTGCTGGATAAAAGGCTCCCTCCCTGGATCAGTGTTAGCACGCCTTGAAAGCCAAGTCTATTCCCACCAAAGCCTGGCACTGGCCCTGAGTCTTTTTGCCAGCTGGAAGCAGAAATACCGGCATCCTTTGGTTAAAGACAACAAACCAAACAGGATTTGTAGTTTGGCTTCCAATCAGGGAAGCATTTCGGGAAGATAGTTATAAATAAGTGGTTTAGCATCTCCTGCCAGCAGACATCACCGAGAAGATAATGTTCTTTTTTTAAAATCTGTCAGAGGCTCAAACTGGGACATTTCCCTCCCAGCTAACACGAGGCTGCTGATGGGCCCTTCTTCTATGGGGCCCTTCTTTTATAACTGGGCTGTGTAGGGATGGGCATGTACACAGCCATCGACAGTTTACTCCACAGAAAGCCAGTTGTGCACAGAGTGAGCTCTGCATTTCACTGTGAACCTCGATACTCCAACATTTCTTTTCTTTTTGCAAGGCTCAAAGCCCCCTGACTTGATGAGAGTCTCCCAGGAAGGAATTAGAAGGCTTTAAGAGTGACCAAAGTGATCTGTTAGCCTGTACTCCTGCTTTGTAGTCCCAACCTGCGGTTGCCTTCCTCCTGACAACGTCAGGTGGATGTTTTGGCACTGACACCCTGCCCCTGCCCTCCTCTGAAACCACACATGGGCCAAATCGGTGTGTTTTTGCGGTGCTCTGAACGCTTGGGAAGGCAGGGGATGGTTGAGCTGAGGTCCTCCAGGTGGTCATGGGAGGTAGCTCGTGGTGGCTGCAAGCAGCAGGTCAGTGCTGCAGGTGTGAGGGACAGGGAGAAGGGGTCACTGGGTGCCACCCGTGCTTCTAAAGGGCTGATGGGGCTATCCCCATATGACTTCTCTGAAAACGTTCCTTGAACATCACCAGCCAGGGCTGTGACACCCGGGGCACAGCTGCCCGGTTCTTCTCCACGCACCAGGCTCAATGTGAGCAAAGGCAGCTTCACTGCTCCCTAAGCCGTACAACAAATTGTTGAGGCCAACACAGCTCATCCCCTCCTGATCTCCACCAGCTCGGTGGCACTGGTGGGGACCTGCTTTATTTGCTGTAGGACCACCCTGTGTGAGCAGCCCCCGTGCTTGCTGACCCCAGACACAAACCTGGCATGCCAACAAGGGCCCGACCAGCCTGTTTCTGCAAGCAGCCATCCTGCGGACACAAGCTACATTCATTTCTCTTATGCTGCCTTGATTTCATGTGTCCACATCTTAGATTCCTCTCAGCTGCCCCCTTGGGGAGAATTATAGGGCTGCGTCACAGGTCAGGAAGGTATTTCTCCTGCTGCAGGTCATCTTGTCTGGGAAGACCCTCTGTTATGCTGAGAAGCTCTCTGAGGCCTTCTAAAACCCGAAGCTGTTTCCTCTCCCAGAGGCTGCTATAAAAACAGCCTCTCTGCAGTGCTCCTTTGCAACAGCTGGGGGAACAGAGCAATCTAGCACACATTAACCCGCCCCGCCAAGTATCCACCTGGGCTTTGCAGACCTCCTTGGTGGTGGGGAGGGCTCAGCCAGGGTGAGAGGCACACTCATGCAGTGTGAATGCTCTATTGATGCAGAAGTAGGGGGAAAAACTTTGAACGGTTCACCAAGCCTCTCTCTGTATCAAGCTAAACTACCCCTGAAGGCATTTTTGGCTAGATGCCACGGCGCAGATGGGATTGATAGCTTCAAGGTATAAATATTTACTGTTTGACCTTGTAATTGTTCAGTTAGCCAAGGTTTTTACATATATATGTGGGAGTGTGTGTATATTTATGCTCACAAAGTATATCTAAAAGTCAAGCTTTTTCTCTTTGAAAGAGAAAATGGCAGCTTTAAATTGTTTCACTTCCCTTTCATTCTCTTTGCTAAATCTTCTGCAAAGAGGTTCATCCACCTCTGCTCGTCCTCAGGTGGCTCTGGGAGGTCTGGGGGGCACAGGGAGCGAGGGAGAAAACTCTCTCTCTTGGGACCTGGGACCAAGGTCACTGCTGGCAGCACTGCCCAGCATCTTCTGGGAAAACTTAGTGCCACACGTCACAAATTCTCCAACACAGCCCTTTTATTCTTGCCCCGGACACTCGGATATTCCCAGCAGCATTGTTTTTCCAACAGCTGAATCCCACGAGCCTTTAGCCCCACACAGTAGCAAAACCAGGGTGTGTGTGACTGAGCATCATGAGGGGTTTTGAGGTCCTGACCCTGAGCCTGCTTCTAGAGGGAACACAAAACCTGGCTGGATCCATTTTGGCCATCCCGATGGCCAGAGGAATGCTGCAGGTAGGAGCATCTTCTGCAAAGCAGCTTTTAAGATCCTGTCTGCCTGGAGAGGGAAGCCCAATCCTCAGTTTGCTACGTGAGCCAGGATGCTCTCGCTGTCTTCGACGGCTCTTGGCTCTTCTCTCGCCTGCTGCTTGAAGGTCCTGTCAACTTTATAAGTCCATTGGCTCACGTTACACTGCTGTCAGCTCTCCGTTTCCTTGAAAAGTCTGTCAGTTCCTCCTGTCTCTTTACAGGGAACCCAGCAAACATAAAGGCAATCATATATTGAACAATTTGGTTTTTGCAACCGCAAAAAAAAAGAGCAGAGCTGGGAAACCTGTGTCGCTGTCACATTGCCTTTGTGGGGATGTGTTTGGAGTCAAAGGGCTCCTCGCAAGTACCCCCATGTCAAGGAGAATTTCACTGTCACCTGGCTCTGGGTCAGTGAAGGTGCCTGCTGCTTCTTTTGCTGGAGCCATGGCATCCACCATTGGGGAGAATTGCATTAGCATCACACTAGGGCAGCCCATCGAAAGAAAGAACGCATTGCAACAAATCGCCAGAAAATACGCTCATTTTCACTGCCTCAGGTTGAATCCGTGCCCCTGGTACGTCTTCTGTTTTGTTTGCCATCTTGTGAGACTCTCTTCACTTCACTATGAGAAAGAATCTAGCTGGCAGCAGTTTGATGCATGACAATCCTGTTATTACAGCTGTAAATAATTAACGACTAGAAAAAAAATACATTTTTTAATTTTTTGTTGACTTTATTTTCTCTATTGACTAGCTGGTAGCCACTTTCTTAAGGGATTTCTCATGGAAACTGTGACCTTCCTCTTTCTCTCTATTTCTCAGTGTTTTCCCTTTCTTTCTTTCTTTCCCTCTCTCTCTTTCTGAGATTTGTGTTTCAAATGCTTTTTGGTGCACTGTTCAATGCCTGTTTGTATTTTTGAATCGTATTTTTCAACCTTTGCTGGAAAAAAAAAATGCCCATTCTAATTGGCAGGATTTTGAGTCCTGCATTTTTTTTCAGCTTTTAGCTTTTTCAGTGAGTTAAAGCAACAGAAAAATATTTCAAAAATTACAGTGAAGTTCTGAAGAGAGATTAGAAAACATCAGAAACCAGAACAACATGAACGACATCGACAAGCTGAGTGGACGAGGAGGACTCTTCTGACCACCTACTAACCTCCTGGCCTAACACGCCAGGCAGGACTAGACCTTTTCACTGAACTAAATCACTCTGCTTTTCCACTCTACCCACTCTCTTGAACTCTGATCAAAACAAATAAAAAATCATATTTTAAAAAAGCACTGCACTATTGTTTTTTTTCCAGGGTCTGTTTCTCAAAGGCAAGTGATGGGAAGCCTGGGGAGCAAGTTCTCTGGGCGTTGGGCTACCTGCACAGCTGGAGAGTTTGTCCCAGTGGTGAGCAGGAAAGCTACCTGGGAGAAAATAAGTATTTCAGGGGAAAATATTCCCTGACTTCCATCATATCATGTTTAAAATGCTTTCCTTTCCAATAGCAGGGGAGTGGAGGGCACAAGATATGGTTGAGGCCAGTTGGATGGGGAGCTGGGGGTCTGACCCAAAGCTCGGACGATGGTGTGTGAGGTGGGCAGGGGGAGAGCTGGGGGTGTGCTTGTTCCCCCCAGAGCTGCCTGTGGTTAGACTTTGGTTTTTTAGTAAAACTCTCTGGCATTTCTCTGTGTACAACATGAACGAAGCTTTCTGCCACTCTAGGGGTGACCAGAAAAGGCCTTGCCCAAGACACTGGCTTATACCACCCACCACGTACACTTCTTCAGCTAAATCATGCCTTACGGAGACCCTGGTGGGAAGAAGGACACAGGAGGCCCTCAGCCCAAATGTCCGTGGCCATGTGGCAGAGGGAACACATAGCAAGGACAGGTTGGGGGCAGCTCGACCCACACTGCTGCGCTGCTCAGCTGTTACAACGACCTCCAGCATCACTTTGGTCACCCACACAGCTTCCAGGCATGACTTAGGATTTACCCTGGTCCAGACACCTTTGCAGCAGGGAGTTTTGGTTGTGGCAATCCTGGTTCTAGAAATTTAATAGCACCTAGCTGACCGTGCCATGGCACTCAGCCAGCAGCCGTGTGTGCCCAGGGGACTGTGCTGTCTGCTAGCAAGGAAATTTAAGGTGTAGGGACTTCATTTGGACCTCCCACCCCAATTACCAGTGGGAAATAGCAGGAGAAGGAAATAATTCCAGTGCCATACCCAGCTGTTTTTCACTCCTGAAGGAGTGAAATTCCTTCCCCTCTTCCCTGGGTTCCCTGAGTACCATCTGGAAGCTGCACCAGGGACTTGCCGGCGGGACAATCCCTCCAAACATATTGCAACCTTGAGCAGGAAAGTTGCACGCTTGAATTTGCTGCTTTCAGCTGAATCCTCCCTCTCGCTCAGAGAGTCGGAAGACAGAGGAGGCTTGGGAGCAGCGGGCTCGCAGCTGCCGTGGCAGATGGATGGTTATCACGGGTCTTGGCGGTACAGGCTGCATACTTATGTCTTCCCGAGGAAGGAGCATATCTTGTGACCTCGTCGAGAACATGCGAGGAAGAATCCCACTATGTTTTCAATGACAAAAGCTGGAACCTGAAGCCCTCACCCCCTTCCCCGAGTCCTCCCTCCACCAGAACTGCACAGGGTTGGACCCAGCCTGAAAAGATCTTCCTGACTCAGGAGACAAAAATAAACAGCGATGTAAAAAGCTTCCCTGCATTATCACTTCTCTATTTGAACCTGGAACAAGGGCCCTGAAGAGGAACAGAGTGTAATTGCAGTGTCCACAGAAAAGAAATACTAATGAAAACAGGCAGAGCCAGGAGAATTCGCAAAGAAGAGGCATAGCAGAGCAAGTATTTATTACCCTGGCACTTAACACTCCGGCTGACAGGTGTCTTAGGGAAGCAATAGCCAGCTTTTATTATTAGGTGCTTATACCACAGCAGCGCTCAGAGGGGGAACTGTTGATGTACGGCTCCTGCAGTGAAGGACATTTGGGAGCAGATAAATGTGTCCCCTGTGCCCAGACAGCCACACAGCCAGAGCCCCACTCAGCCGGATGAAGGAAAATGTCCCCTGGGATGCAGTGCTCTTCCTCTGCCCTTCAAGGGTCCTCAGCCCCTGTGGCTATTCCAGAAACCTCTTCTACAAACCACCTCCTCCTGGGGTGGGGCAAGAGCCCCAAAGCCAGCCAGGAGTTAGCATTCATGCATTTGGGTGGTGGGATCAGAAACCCCAACACCAAATCGGGGTTCCCCCTGTGGAAGGAGCTCTCAATTCTGCTTCCCTCTCCCCATAATGTGAGTAGGTCTGACACTGCAGGATTCCCACTCATGGGGCTCTTCCATCGCTGTGCTGCTGCCTGTGAGTGAATGGCACTTTTTTCCTGCAAAGCCCGGTTCCTCCTGACCGAGCTCATCCATCAGCAGCTTGTCAGCAGGAACATGATTTGAGACTTTGCGGTCGCCCCACTCCACGGAGAACGTTTGCGCTTGATGGATTTGTGGCTTGCTGGGATTCACTCTCCCTTAAGCTTTCACACGTTGGCAGGCCACGGGGGCCCCGTGGGGGGTCCTGGGCTTCCGCACCTGAAGCACACGCTCCTGGGAACTGGAGGTGGCAAAAAGTGGCTGCGGCTTCTCTCCTGCCTGCCCCCAGCACCTTCAGTTTTCACGTTAGGAGTGCAGGTGCAGCAGCCCAAGAAGCAAGGCGGGCTACTTCCCAGCATGGACTTGCTCAGTTCCATCTGTGGATGCTCATATTCCTTTGTCAGGCGGTGTGCCTGGAGCTGTGGGCATGGGTTTCAACCACACGAAAGCTCCTGGCAGTGGGAAAACCACCCTTTCAGCTCCCAGAGAGAAAACACCTGAAAAACAGCACTGGGTGGTTTCATTTGGAAGGGGAGAGGCGTTGGAGCTAGCCGAGCATTAGGCATTTTATAAAAGCATTTTGGGATCCCTGATAAATAGCAATCTAGGAATTGACAGCAGTGGTTTCAGCAGAGGCAGTATTGCAGCCGTGATAGTCTAAGGACATAAGCGAGGCAAGGCTGGTAGGAAGAAGCAGTATTTTTTTTTATTACCCAGATAGCACGGCCAGGGAAAAGAAGCCAGGCTTTTAAGACCACAAACTCCTCTTCTGATCTGGTGCCATAAACTTCAGGCTTAGGCCTGTGAAGGGCTGGGCTGGGCTGGCTTTGGTAATGAGGCAATTGGGGAGAAAAAGCTTCTTGCTCCATGCTGCCTGGCGAGTTGCTTATAAGGGAAAAGGTATTAGGCTTTTGTGGGGAATGGGAGAGAACAGGAGACATAATGGCACTGCTGAGTTTATTGAGAAAAAGAAAGAAAATCATGCGATGTTCATGATTTAAAAATAAACAAATAAATAAAAGAGGGAGATAAAAATACATAGGGTACAGACAGAAACCTCCTCTAAAGTTACTGTGTAATTTTTCCAGCACACACAGGTTTTACATTTGCACAAGGAGCAGTAAGTCTCTGGTCGGATCCCAGCTCAGCTATACAGCAGGTCAGCCCCATGCTGGAAAGGACTGTAATTCATCAGCCTATCTCCCGGCACTCGAGGGCAGTTGTTTAGGCTCCTCTTACAATTTCTCCTTGCTGTTGTGAATCTTTAAGTATCTGCGCCAGACTGTAATCCCCAGTTCGAGCATAAACCTGGCCTTTCCCTTCACACTGCCTTATTACATCCAGCTTAAATTACAAGGGGCATTGAGACAGGGTTGATAAGGAGGATTTATTAAGCTTGAATGACCATCTATAGCAATGCAGCACTGAGTGACTCCCACTCCCACTCCCACTGCAATTCCAATTCCAATTCCAATTCCTTCTTCTCCCTCTCCTGGAGAACAGCTGCTGCCAGAATACACTCGTTATCAAGTGTGAACCCTCAGGCAACTGATGTTGGAAGGCTTCACTCAGAAGGAGAGGAGAGGATTGGGTTCAGCTGACTGTGGTTATAAAGGGAGGCATCTCTCTAAGCAGCTGGTTTGGGAGAGCCCTGGCCCAGAGGTGTGGGGTTTGTAAATGGTCCTGGGCAGAGGAAATCCTGGAGGTTTGTCATCTCATGGAGGTGGTGTGGTGGCCTGGCTGAGGAGCAGAGACGTGCAAAGTCTGGGTACTGGGGTAGAAACCTTGGGTAGATTACGTGGTGGTCACAGGAGCTCAGGGTGGTGAGGAACAACAAAACACAAACCAGCTCCTGTGTACTGGGGACACCAGTGGCTGTCTGCTGGGACGTGCAGGTGGCTGTGCCACATCCCAGGGTGGAAAGGAAGCCTGTGGCAGGGCAGAGCTGCTCCTCTTCTGCACCCCATCAGGGGTGCTGGGAGGAGGTCGGCCTCCTCCATAGGGTTTTAAAGACTTAATGAGTAGGATTTGGGTGACATTTCCCTTCCTGTGCTAAGTTTGGAGTGTAATTGTTCTGCTGCTTGTTCGAGCTTTTTGCAGCCCTGCTGTCTGGGGAGCTCGTTTGCGTAATTTTGTTGGGTCCCGGCTAATAATGACGTCACTTAAAAACAATTCATTTTGCTGGACTGAGAGTGGGCTTTGTTGTCATGGCAACCTTTGATTCGGAGACTTGTGGGAAGGAGACAGGTAAGTGCTTGAAATTGCCATATTTCAGCATGGTTTCTAATGCCTCAGAAGTCTAAGACCGGTTTTCCATAAATGAAATTTCAAGTCGTGTTGAAATACTTTGTAAACAAAATTCATTTATTGCCTGAGGAAAATGGGGTGGAATTTAGTTGGAGAAAACACTTTTCTAAAAATGAAGGTTTCGTGAAGCATTCTGCCAACTAACAGGAGTTTAATGCAATCAGGATGCTTTAATGTCACCTTGCTCCCCAAAACAGCTTGGTAGAGGAGAAATCCTTTTCCTGTGAGGGGTGATGGTCACCCCTACAGCTGCCCAGGGAAAGGGATTTACCCTGTGTGCTGTGGGGGACAGCACCTCCGGAGGTCACGGAGAGGGATGGATGTAGGTCTGATGGGAGAAATCCTTAATTGCTTTCAAAAGCAACCCCATGTTTGCTATGCTTTCTATTATCTGGATCAAAGAAACTCTCTGTTCCCAAAATTTGGATCAATGTGCGTTACCTTAGCCAAAGTACTTTGGAAGCCTCCCTCATAGCCAGATATCTATGTGCTTATTACACAGTATTCTGATCATGAGTGCTTGTGGTTTCTGCGAAAATCAAACCTGGACAATGCTAGCCCCTGTGAATATGGGGTAGCCTGAACGGGGGTTTTAGAGAGACACTTCTGCCAGGGAAGCCCTGGGCTTCTGGTGAGAGACTCCCAGTTTGGAGATGCCATGTGCCATCAGCAAAAGCTGCGTTGTGCTGACTTAATTTCAAAGTGAAAATCACTCTGGCCATTTGGTCAGGGGCTTTGATTCTGCAGCCCCCTAAAAATTGCCTGTGGGGGCACCCAAAGGTCTGCAGGTGGAGTTATTTGTGTAAGGAGAAGCTGGTGCACTGCTACCACCAGGATGTGGGTTGAGCATTTATCTGGACCCTCCTTGGTAGAGCTGACACCTGTCTGAAATCCTGCATCTCCTTCTTTGCCTGGAATAAGGTGGTCATTTGGGGGCAACTTTCCTTCAGAGGTGAAAGTATCATTTGGCACCTAAGCTCAGGCACAGAAAGTCAGCCTCTAAGGCACAGGGCAAAGGCACAAGGTGTTATTTCAGCTCCGTAATCTGGCATCCCCAGGAAGCAAACAATGCTGTGAGGATTATGTCAGAGCTGGCATCTGCTCCTGCCTGTTCAAGACCCTTCCCCAACCGGATGGATGCTCAGGGCAGCTCCAGAGAACTGCACTGGCCACAGTAGGATGAGATCGTGTCCTGCAGCAGTGGTGGGGAGGGAGCTCTGGGGGCACGTAACCCCAGGGAGGGCAGGGAACTGGGTCTGCACTTCTCATGCTTGCAGGGAGCCTCTTGCTCGTGTATATAAAAAGTGCCTGAAATAGAAGCTTTTTTGGAAATAGCAACAAAAAGGAGCATTTCAGAAGGACTCCAACCCTTTTCCATGTGATTTGCCCAACCCTTCAGAACAGTTGTTGCTTTTTTTGGTGGTGGAAGCTATTCAGGGAATTTGACCTGGATTTTTGCATCACTTTGGGTGCCTGGAAATTGCATGTATGTAAAGTAAATAAGTCATTTGATGAGACATTATTGCCCAGCTATGTGTGGGGGGAAGACAGGTATTCCAAAACTGAACCCAGCTTTAGTGCAGGTGATTCCCGTGCTCACAATTTATGGGTACAGAAGAGCTGATATACTGGGAGAGCCAAAATGCTTGTCGCAAGAGTATCCGGTTTCTGATAGCAGTCAAACAGCATATGCATGACAGTGAAAGCCTGAGATTATAGGAAGCATCTTGCAGAGCTTCCTTGGGGTTCCTTCTCAGCTTCCAGCAATCTGTGGCTCAGGGATTTGCCAGGAAAAGACGTGTCCTTGTGCTTAATAACTCTCACTGGATTTCCTGCTGCTGTTCTGTCAGTTGGCCCAGTAGCTTTGTAAACTCATAACAGCCATGACCACGTCTTGCAGAAAGGAGTTTCCCTGCTGCTTTGTGGTATGAAGAACTTTCAGTTAGGCTTTGGGTCTGTTTTTTACCTTTTCATTGCAAGTCCACTGGTGAGCTTGCATTAGAAAAGAAGGTGAGCCCTGGATTCCTGTCCATCCTTTCCCTACTTTGTGCAATCACGCACTTGGACTTGGTGCCCTTTATCCCTGTGTAAGAGCTCTTCCAGCTGGAAGAGTCATGGCTCTGGGGGCTGAGGGGAGCTGCAAAGCCACAGCTGCAGGATGTGACCTGGCAGGGACAGGCTGTGCTGAGCACGGCGGACAAAGGCACAGTGTGCTTTCTTCTCTTCATACCTCTGAGTACAGCTGCTCCTGAGCAGAAGCTGAGAGGTGTGGAGCAGCAACATGACGGACATGTGCCCAAAAAGGTGGGGTTAATGTGGTACCAGTTCTGTGCCGTTCAGATGTGTGCCTGTTGCTCAGTGCCCAACTTAGGGCTTCCTGGAGTGCCTTTGGTGATGTTTGCTCCAAGCAGAGCACTTGGGTGCTCCCATGCCAGGATCCTCTTGTGACCAGTGGGATGTGCAGTGCACCTGAGCACGGGTTCTGTGAATGGCAGCACTCCTAAAAATCAGACTGGATGACTCCAGAGCATACTGAGACCTCTCATGAGCTCAGTCCACAGGCCGTGGGAGCGTGGCCTGTAGCACCTCGGTGCTCTCCACCCCAGAAGGAGCTATAGAAGAGCAGAGCCTGTTCTGCAGAGTGCTGCTTTTTGCAGAAGCTGACTGAGTGTTGTCAGGCTGCAGCTCTCAGTTAGCAGCACTTGAAGTAAATGAGATTTACATAAAGGAGGGACCAATGAAAGCTCCATGGGGGCAGCGGGGTGCTCGGAGCTGCCATCTCCGAGCCTCCCTCTGCAGCTCTGCCCTGACCCCAGTTTCCCTGCTGTCCTGGTCGGGGCTGCTAATGGTGCTGTCAGGCCCCTCTGTCCCCATCAACACCCAGCTATTCCCATCCTCCCCTTGCCCTTGCTCTGCTCAGCAGGGGCACTTCCATCTCACACCAAAGGGTTTTTACGGTTTTGCTGCTGGCTGCCAGTCGTGCCCAACAATAGCAGGGAGTTTTAATGATGTAGATAAATATTTCTTGAGAGCAGAGAATTCACTTTATTAGTGAACAGGACAGCTTTTCAGGGACAAAACATGGATTTAGAGCTTAATCCCTGGCTCTTGCTGTGTTGCAAGCACTCTCTAAAACCTTTGTGGACACCAAGGCCATTTTGGAGTTTCAAAGTTAAACAATCCCTCTCTCCCCTCCTTGTAATCACCAGGAGGAGGATTGGAGAATCAAAGCCTCAGATGTGAATATATTCAGCTCTTAAGGTGTCTCTCCGCCTTGAACCTGCTTGTATGGCTTGTCTCCAAATCTTCCTAGCTTATTTCCTGTGCTAAGGGCTTGAGCCGGTCAGGGAAGTTCAATCTGTGATGCATGGTATGTTGCAAATAAAAGTGACGATGCATTTTAGCATAAATAAATATTAATTTGTTTTTTCACCACTTCATTTATTTGCCATCTGTGATTCTCCTGATTAGAAAATCATAGCGTCATCTAATCAAGGACAGGAAAGGATGAGCTGAGGCTTCACTGGCCGATCCTGTGGCACAGAGATCACCTTGCAGATGGATGAACCCAGTGGCTAGTCTGTGGCTGAACATTGGTTATCCCAAGTACTGGGAAAAGAGATTAAAAATTTGCCTCGATGAATTCTAGTGATGTGGTCCAGCTCCAGAGCAAAGAGAAGTCGGGGTTCAGCTCCAGAAAGCCCCGGCTTTGAATGGCCCTCTCCTGGCCAGCACTAAACTTCTGGAGCTATCCTCCAAACTTAGTAATGAGATGCTTGGGAAGAGAAGGGAAGACACAAAAGGTAACCAATAAAGTAATCTGCAAGGGAAAAAAAAAGGGACAAAAGGCTTTGCTGTGCCAGCTGTGGAACCACTCAGGCAGCCACAATAGCATGTTCCCTCCCCATTCTTTTCGCCCCAGCTCTGTACGTTTGTGGTTATTATCTCGCCTGCACCAGATGGGTGTTGACAAACGATAGACCAGGTAGCTCTGATTTTCCTTGTGTGCATGGTCAAAGGGAAGGAGTCATCTGCCCTTCGGAGTCTGATTTGTCATTGTCCTCACACTGCTTTACTCCCTCCGCTCCACAGTGCGGAACAAAGACCTGAATTATGGCAGAAGATGAATGGGGGCTTTGGGAAACCATTAGAACAATTAGGCACTGAAGCACGGCACGGAGGGAGGGCAGAGAGGTTGCCACTTCAAGAGCCTGAGTCTGTTGAGATCTGGGAAGGTTTGGAGCTGCTCCTCCAGAGGGAAAGCAGGAGAGGAATGCAGAGGAAGGTCTGGAGTGGTGGCAGCAGCTGCAATCAGCTGTCCTGTGACCAGACAGATGGATCAGGGAGCCTGAGGGCAGCCTGACTGAGCTGGGTGCTGCTGTGAGATTTTTTTTTTTTTGGCTCTGCACCTCCATCCTGGGTGACCTGAGCCATGGTGGGAAGCATGGCTTGGGGGGCGGGGAGCAGAAACAAGGAGGTAATTTGCTGCTAGAAAGAAAGCAGCAATGGTGAAAAGCTAGAAAGGGGAATAAACAAAAGCTAGAAAAGGGAATAAACCCCATTATAGCTCTGCCATTAATTTAATGTTTATCCGATGTGATGGGAGATAGAGTGGCTTACACATTTCACTTCTGCATTATCCCCAGGATGTAGCCTTCATCCATTAGTCCTGGATTGGAGAGGAAATTTTATTCCCCCCAAACCGGATTTTGTGGCAATGGAAAATGAGCTCATGACTCTCTTGCTGGCAGAGTGGTGTGAAACAATGGTGATATAAAAAAAAAATAGTCATCTCTTTAGAAAAGAAAGGCCTGGTCTTGCTTGGCAGGTGTTATTTATTTTTCCTAGCAGAGGGAGCAAGGAGTTGCAGCTGGAATCTCCGGTTGGCTTCCCAAGATACTGCTGTGACATTTTAATGATCTAATTCCCCTCAAAGGTGGCATTTTCACTTGTTCTCCTGACCTATCGCTGTACATTTGGTGTGAAACAAACTGCACCGCTATCAGCCCTGACATCTCAGGCCCAGAGAAAAAAACTAAGGCTGTGATACTAATGCAGTGGATGGACTCTTCACCCTGCTAATCCCTCTGAGGATGTCTTCTCACCGTGCTCTGCGGCCACGGGCTCTTCAGGAGCACGTCGGTGCGATGCTGCTCGTCCTTGCAGCTTCCACTGGCAGAGGCTGTGCCTCGGTGCATCCAAGTGGTGTTTCCTGGCCCATTTACACCCTGCTCCTGCAGAGCTAGAGGTGATGTTTGTGCTGATGAGACCCTTTTCTCACTCCGTAGCATGGCTCTACTCCATCGGATGAGCTGCACCAGGCTGAAGCTCTGTTAGAGATGGGCACGATTTGCGTGCAAGCCCTTCCCGTATGTCCTAGCCCCTCTGCCCAGCTGAGGATGGGGCTTGCAGAATGCCCTACAGCCAGGCTCCGCTTTCCACTCTCCTGAGATAAACTAGTTCACACGGGTGTAAAGTGCGTGCAATGAATAACACAACTGCAGCAAAATAGTTTATGTAAAGCACCGACGTGGGAGAAATTTCATAAGAGGTTTCATACCTCAAAAAGTTCTTTTGTCAAAAATAGAAGCATTTTCTCTAAGAAAAAAAAAACAACACTCAAGTTTCTTGCACAGTCTTCCTGTTGTGCTGGTGCTCTTCTGACTGCTGTAGGGACCCTTTTTGGGAGTGAGAGCCACTGTCACCACTCTTTTCTGGGAGCAAACAGGAGCACAGCAGAGCTCCAGGATGGGGTTGTGGTGCTCCCACTCCGGAGGCATGGGGTGGCTGTGGGGACCGGGAGAATCCAGGCCATGGAAATCAATGCAAATGTCTCTGCTTGCTGAGTTTCAAGCCCGTTTGCTCTGTAGGAAGCACGGCTGTCAGCAGGGACAGGCAGCGAGAGGGGTGGGATCTCACAGCTTGCGAGATGAGATGGGGAAGGCAGCAGATGCGGGTTTTTCTGGCTTTGGAGAGGGTGGCAGCTCCAAGCGGGCAGGCTGGGTGCAGAGGGACACGAGCAGGGATGTGATGGGTCACGCTGTGAACAGCAGCCTGCCGTGTGGGCAGGGGGACCAGTGCCTGCAGATGGGCTCTGTGCCCCGATAACTGCCCTGGTTGGTTCCCTGGTGCTGGGAAAAACTCTGCTTGTGTTGCGAATTATCATTTCTAGGTGTTGTAAAGAAGAAATCCCTTTTGGGAGGGGCTCTGTTTTCATTTGGAGATGCATATGACAGGGTGTGTGCCTCAGCTCTCACTGTCGTTATAGGTTGATTATTGTTAGCAATTAATGACCACTGCTCTCAGAAAGGCTTTTCCCTGCTGGTCAGGATGCATACAAGTCATTCACAGCTTTTTCCTCAGGGACTCCTCTGGCCCCAGCAGGTGCCTTGGACTGTGGCAGGGGGTCTGAATAGTCCTGTGTGGTGTCTTTTAAAATTTATAATCTAAATACAGCTAGCAAACACCTCTCCATACTTGTGCGAAGCTTTGGGCAGGGTCTTCTAGACTAAGTTGTGTGGATTTTCTCCTCTTTTTTTGTGTGTCCCATGCAGTGAGGCAGCAGGAACAGACCCGATGAGGTGTCCAGTAGTAACACACCAATTTTCAAAGATGCAGCTGAAAAGCCTAACACCCGTAGTCATTGCCTTTGCTATGCTTACAAAAATGAAGAAGAGGGGGAAGGAGGTATCAGGAGGTTCGTGGTAAGGCCACCGCAAGGATGGAGAGCCCCCAGGAGACCTGCTGGCCTCGGAGCCAGGCAGACTTGGGCATGGCCATCCTCCTGCCAGGAGGCACTTCCAGCACTGGCCTCTCCACAGTATTTTTTTTCCTTTTTTTTTTTTCCTGGCAGATCCAGTCGCCAGCTCCTAAAATGGGGTCAGGCATATGGGATCAAGGCAGGAACGAATCCGCCTGGCTCGAGTTCCAGTTCGTAAGAAACTCAGTTGCCTTTTTGTCTTTTTTCATACCAAATCCCAAGCATAAATGACGTGAACTAGGCGCTTCCTGGCACCTGCAGCTGCTCCCCAAAATTGACTTTCCTGTCCCCGTTCCCGCTGGTGGCGCAGAGCTGCCAGCTGAGCGCCAGCCCCCGCCGCAGCCCCGCGTTGGCATCCAACAAAAGTTCAGCCAGCTCCGAGCGCTTCAGACTCAGCGAATTATTTTCTGACAAAATGTTGGTTTATTGGGAAATTTCCGGCTGGCTCTAATTGGGACAGCTGTTGAGGCGGCAGTTTTCCCGAGAACTAAAAGTCGCTTTCAGATGAGCGCAGCTCTTAAAACGGCTGCTGCTTTGATAACTGCTCGTTGCCTTTCTTGTCTGATTATTGAGCTTAGTATCTTCCTGCAAGCTTAAAAAAAATCCACTTTGCCTGTCTGATCTTTCTTTTCTCTTTTATAAATATTATCTTCAGCCCCCCCTTCCTCCTTCAAGGAGAATGTGTCAGTTCAAATTTTACCCTAAACTTGAGCTTTGCAAAAATTAATGTATGTAGCATTTCAAATTGAGGTTGTTTTTAACCCCAAGCTTCCCAGTGTTCACAGACTGTCAAAAAAAAAAATAAAATAAATAAAAGCAAACATTTTCGTTGTTGTCTTGATATGGGAGATCCTGCCAGGAAAATTAACGGGGCCTGTCTCCACAAAGGGAACAAGCTCATCTTGGTCTGTTGGTGGTACTGAGATGTGTAGCCTGCTAGTTTTCTGTAATGACATTTTTTTTAACGTAATTGTTTTTCCTTTCTAATTCTACATGCATTTTCACCACCAAACTGAAGAAGTTGGTTAAAGCACACAAAGGTTCCCAAATAGCTCGTACAGTCCCAGAGTCTATGAGCTGGAAACTTGGTATTCTCGGGGAGCTGGGAGGTGCAGGGCTCGAAGAAAGCCCTTGATAAAAGAGTATTATGAGTCTTGCTCTCATCTGCCAGCTCTCCCCGAGCTCATGCCAGGGACCAGATTGCCCCAGGCACTCTGCCGAGTTGCTCAGCTGTCCCCTTCACTCTCACACCAAGGGGCTGCAGTGAGCGGCTCCCTGGGGAATACCCATTATGGATGTGGAAATTGCTCCAGAGCAGACTGCGGGATGGAGTGAATTTAGTTCAGATTGAATTAAAAGCTTTTTCTTTTTTTCTTCCCCCCCCCCCCCCCCCCCCCCCCCATATGGCTTTCCTGTGAAATGGGGAAAAAATGAAAAAAAATCATCTTGTCTTCTTGGTATTTTGTTCAAACCTAAACAGGGGTTCCTTTTCTACCCTTTTTATTTAAAGAAGGTCAGGTTTTAAATGAACGATGGTGTGCTGAGGTGGAAAAACTTGAAGCAATTCATTTAGAAAATGGATTGGTGAGACATTTTGGTATTCTTAGAACATTTCATTTCGAAACAGATTGGAAAATGTTTTGCTGCTCTTTTTTCTTGGATTGTGGTTTTGTTTGTTTTGCTTTTAGCTTAAACTAATTGCCAAATTCTGCTTAAGTGTGCTAATTGTTTAAATGCTGCAAGCCTCTGTTGTGCACCAGATTTGTGGTTCGTTTAAAACCACAGAAATGTCTGACTGCAAACCACACGCATGCAAGGAGCTAACAGGAGACTCCTTACTTTCAGGTCCCTTGTGTTGCTTGCACCAAGAATCACTACCTGACAGCACTGCAACCTTTAATTCCCCTACAGGCAATGTGCAGTGTCGCCCTTGTTCCTAAACAGGCTGCTAGAAGCCCATGCGATGCCATCGCCACCTTGCTGGGCCCCGTGCTGGTGCCCCTGCTGCTCTGTGGCTGTTTCCCATGGGGAAAGAGCCCAGCAGCCCCCCTGGGGTCCCCAGCTGGTGGGAGACCCTTCTGCATGACCCCAGGACCTATGGGATACACGCAGCACCTTGTGCCCAGCTGCTGAGCACCGTCCTACCCTCGGTGGCAGAGGGAAGGGATTTAAATGAAGAGGAGCGAAGTTTATATTTAGAGCCGGAGGATGCTCCTTCATCAGATTACGACAGTTTTAAGTAGGTCAGGCTGAAGACCCGAGATACCCGAGTCCCCTTCAAAGGCATCCGTCCGTCACTTATTATTCCAGGCATTTCCCTTTTGCTCTGCCTTCCTTTCACAGCCCTTTGTCGCTGCTTCTGGGCTGCGCCGGCCCTTGCCGTGCTTCCCTACACTTGCTCCTTTCATTGCCTTTCCTGTCCCTGTGTCCCCTCAGGCCCTGGGGCCTGAGACTTCAGTTCAACAAGGATGAGAAGGGTTTGCAGGGGTCACATTGCCAAGCTCCTAACCCCAGCTCTGTTGCTCTCGTTGCCTGAAAAACTGAAATCCTCTCTCCTTTAGCACGGGCAGGTCTCACACGGGAGCACGGCTCTGACCCTTCTGTTCTGGCACGGGAATCAGCAGTGAGCAGCACCCGCTTGTTTTCATTGAGCCCTTCCCTCTATCTCAGCCTGTTACAATTTTCAACTCTCGGTGGGATTTTTATTTTTTTTTTTTAAACACAAGGCCTCCTTCGAGCTGATCACAAGGGAACGCTGAGTGCTTGTTTTTTAATATTCTGACAGGTGCTATTTTGCTATTTGCTTGTGATGATTCAGGACATTTGCATCTCTTTGTCCTTAATTAAAAAGCGCTTCACCCTTGCTGCAGGGATATGGCAGATTTCTCTTGATCTATTCATTTTTGGGGATTTTTAATCAACATATCCACTCCATCAGTGCGGGTGCATTTCTGACAGGGGGGTGAAGCTTAGCGCAGTGTGTGGAGAGCTGTGTGGGTGTAATTATGGCTTGCTTTTTTTTTGCCTTTTTTTTTTGGTGGATTTGGCTGCTGTTGAAAGGCATTCTCTAACAGCCTCCTGGAAGGCAGGAGCCCCCTGTCCACCAAACCCATGTGTGAAGACAGGGGAAATTTGCTGCCAGGCTCCCCCAGGAGCTGATGGTTTGCCTTCCCAAAGTACCCGTGGCAGGTGATGAGTACCTGGCTCTGGAATCCACCTCTGCTGCGGGGTGCTGGCTGTTTGGGAATACCCGGAGGAGAGAGACCCCAGCACTGCACCCCATGGGGAGCCTACTGTGTGCTCCCACACCTACTTGTCCACCCCATAACCCCACTGCCCAGCCTGGTGTGCTTGGTTCCCATTACCACTTTCCGATTCCGGCCTCAAATCATCTCTCTCACAAAACATCAGGCTAAGAAACAAGCCCTGCAAGGCTTCGGCTGCTTTCGCAGTGTTTATCTGTGCAGCTCTTGCAGGTCAGGGTGTGCGGGCTCGTGGGAACCTTTTGAAGATTATTTCTCTTCGTTTTTTTTTTTTTTTTTGAAGAGGCTTCAGTTTCCTCTCGAATCTTTTTACTTCATCTCTTTTCAGCGCATCGGCCCGGTTTCCTGAGACCTGACAGCGACGAACAAGATTAAGATTGGAGCTTAGTGAGTATTAGGGGAAGATCTCTCATTCCCGATGCGCTGGCAATTACCAGGTCCAGCAGCCTGGCAGCAAAGGGCAGCCACCTCCCCGGTGAGCTCTCACTAACCCCTGTTGGGGTGGCTCCGTGAACGGCACCGTCCCACGTGCTGCCTCCCTAAGGCACGACAAAAATCAGCCCCTCCTAAAAGCATCCCTCAAGTTCAGGCACTTGAGAGAAAAGGGCATCAGGACATTTCCCTCCTGCTGGTGTGACACCAGAGCTTCGCAGGGAAGGGAAGCAAAGAGACCCTGCTGTGCCTCGTAGCTTCCAAGAGGAAAAGAGGTGTGAGAACGTGGGCTTGCTGCGGGCATCTGAACCCTGCCACACAAGTGAGCGTTATTTACTACTGGGTAAACATTCCCGAGGCAGTGTAGAAAGAAATCCCCTCATCTCCAGGCAGAAATGCCCTAAGGGTATTAACGGAAAACGTAACTGGGACTCCCTGTCTGCCTCTCTCAAATCCTGCCAGGCTGGCGGATGACGGTGTGCCTTGGCTTCCTGGCAGGCATGGAGAGAGTCGGGTAGTGTTAGGGACTGCATGGGATTTGGTCCTGAGCACCGTCTTCTGTCCTTGACCTTCCTGGTTTCTTTTCTCCTACCCTGAACTGATGTGGTGCAGGTTGACAAGGAGCTAGCTTGTCTCGGTCCAGAGGCAGGTGCCTTTCTGCAGTGACGAGGAGCAATTGATCCTGTTCCTGCAGCTGCAGGAACCTTGTCCCCAAAGTTTGTGTCAGGAGTTGCAAGCTATTTGGAACATCCTGCCTGGGAGCGATGCTGGTGGCTGCTCACCAAACTACCAGCTCCTGGTCCTGTGCTGGACACGTGGCATCCGATGGATGGATGGATGGATGGATGGCATAGCTGCAAATTCCTGTTTGAAACTGCACTGAGGCACCTGGTGCTCAATTTGCTGAGATTTTCCCTTTTTTAGTTTTTAGCCAAGTACTGCCAACTCTCTTCCCCTCCCCACCCTCTCCTATGTACATTTTCTCTTCTCACGTATTGATCCTGAGGAGGAATGTAACATTTTAAGCCCTGAGCTGGGGAGCCTGCCAAAAGAGCAGAGCCATAAAGAAAAAGCAGGCAATGGCATCTTTCCCATCCCGGGATGACAGCAAGAACCGTTTTGACACCCAGGATCGGATCACATATCCATTTAGTGATCTTTTCTAACAAAGTAGCTTGAACGAGGGACTGTCTGTGGTGGAAGAGGATGCGGGGGCTCCTTCAGGCCTGGCCTGATGTAGCAGTCAAGGCTGAAAGCAAAATTCTTGCTCCCATCAGCACTCTCATCGCCCCCCAGGACAGCATGCACCAACTCTTGCTATGGCCTGGGCTGTCCTCCCACTCCTTTCATTCTCCTTGGAAAATGTTCACGTCACATTTGTTCGGGATCCAAACACTTTTTTTTATCCACAAGCACTGCCAGTTCACTCCTGCACCCAAAAATCAAACTGTCCTGTCTGCTTCATATATCATCGCTGTCCGTGTCGGTGGGAAGCCAGAGCCCAGCTGGAGCGGTTATTGATGTCGTGTGAGCCCAGATGAGCATCTGCTGCTGTGCCCGGTGAGCCTGAAAAGACAAAACCTCGGTGGTGTTGAACAAATGCCCTGGTACAGTAAACAAATGTTTCTGGTGTACAGGATGTGCCCCAGTTCAGAGAAGAGAGTTTAGGCTTCTGGATGGGGTTTTATCCTAGAAGTTTTCTGAAGGGGCCCTGTAACCAGCTTCTCCTGGGACGTCTTCTGTAACAGAGGGAGGAGGCCCACAGGAAGCCCCGGGGTGGGAACCTGCGTGGCTCCCAGAGGACAGCACACGATGGCCAGGTCACAGCAAAACCCTGTTTTGTCACCACGAGGAGAGCGAGCACCAAGGACAGTGGCTGGGTTGTCCAACAGCACCAGAAGGGACAAAAAGCATCTTGAATGAAACATTTCATCTCCTGTTTAAGTTGGGAGAATCCCGGACAGAAGACCTTGAAACAAATGTCTCTTCACAGTGGAAAACAGGGACTGTTTCCTCCCCAAATGCTGGTGCAGGACATCTCGTGCTTCTCGGCGTTCAGACTGAGGGTGGTTTGTTCCTGTTCAAAATAATTCACTGAATTTGCAAAGGCTTTCTGCCTGTCTCAGCCTGCACTGCTGGTAAATAAGGTGTTTGTCTGAAAAGCGGCGCTCTCCTCTTGCTCTCCTACACACGCCATTGACATGTTTCCTTCTTCCCTTTGGTGCAAGTAGAAACCAAACCTGTGCAGTGAATTTCCCCACGTGCCGCTTCACATCCTGCGTCTTGAGGGGGAGCTGAGAGCACATGTACAAACCCCTGGGTTTTCTGTGATCCGTTCAGGACCACAACCTTCCAACAGCTACATCCTCCCCGCGGCTACTGATGCATCCCTCCCAACTTCAGCTTCATCTGGATCCCTGCAAAACTTCTGGGGCAATCGGGTGCCTCGCTTTGAAGTTTAAAGGGTTCTTTCACCTTCGCTGTTGCTTTGATTTTGTTATTTACTCTTTTGACATGTGCTTCCTATAAACCCGCCATCCCAGAGCAGCTCCTGTGCTTGCACTAACAAGAAACATCATCTGCAGCTGCTCCGCTACAAGGAAATTCCATCTCGGAGCTGTGCTGCCTGCAGCTGGCTCCTACGGCTTTGATGCTGCTCAGATCTCATGCTTGAGGGCTTAAGGTGATCATTGCTAGAATCGGCAAGGGAGAGCCTGCGTAGGAAGAGCCTTGAAAAATCACCCAGGTGTGCTGCTGTTATTTACTGTTTGTGCTGCTGTAGCCCCCTCGTCCCTGCCGAGACCGGTCCTGGCTATTAGACACTGAATGCGCGTGGGGAAGGGACATCTCCCCGTCCTGCCGAGCAAACGAGGCAGTGGTTACACGCATGATGCAGAGAAAAGGAAGCGATTTGCTTGTGCTTGTGTGGGAAAGGCCGTGGCAGGGCTGGGAGAGCCACTTGTCCATGGTGCCACTGCAGTACATCAGATGGCATCAAGTCCCCAGCTGTGATCGACGGTACCAGATCCTCCGGGAGAGGCAGGACCATGCCCCTTGGGGGACAGGCTCCTGCATCACACGGGCTGTAAGCAGATGATGAAGGACGATTATTGCTCCCGCACGTAGCTGTAACAAAGTTGGGTCCCAGTAACTCTCGCCCAGAGCACGCCAAGGAGGAATCTGCTATCCCTGTTTACAAGCTGGATGCCAGCAGTGAAAAGAACTGCCCAAGGCTGCTTGGAAACCGGGGGAAGCAGGAGCAGAGGGCTCAAAACCCCCCTGCAGCCCCAGCCACCCCCTGCTCCTACCCACACCCTCCCACCCTTTCTCCACGGGCCAGCGGCCCTACAGGTGGGAAAGGACCCGCTGCCGGCTGCGTCTCCTCGGCAGCTCGGCAGGGACCGCTGCCTTGCGTGCTGTAACAATAATTACCCTAAATTATATATTTTTTTTAATTAGCCTTATCTCGTACGTATCGACAACAAGCGAAGACTCCCGGCTCCGCAGAGGGGCAGGGCGAGCACCGCGCCACCCGCCGCTGCTCGCCCCCGGGGGCGCAGCGCCGGCAGGTTTTTTCGGGGGGGGGGGAGGCTCGGCGTTCCCCCCCCCTCCCTCAGCTGCTGCCCGGCCCTCCGGGGGCGGGCACGGGCCCCCGAGCGTGGAGCTAGGACCCTGCACGGAGCCCCTCCTCCCCTCGCCGAAGAGATGCCCAACTTTCCCCTGCCTCCCCGGCGGCGCCGAGCGCGGAGCCGGGCGGGAGGCGGCGGGGCTGGAGCGCGGCGCAGCGGGCACGGGGGGGGCCCCGCCGCCGCCTCCGCCGCTCCCCCCCCCCGCCCGGAGCCGGCCCTCGCTTCGCCGAGATGCCCGGGACGGTGCTGCTGCTCTGCCTGGCCCTCGGGCCGGCCCTGCGCCCCGCCAGGTGAGCACCCCGCCGGCCGCGGTGCGCCCCGCGCCCTGCCTCAGTTTCCCCGTCGCGGAGATGTGTGTGTGGGGGGGGGGGTCACCGGGCTCCGTGCCCCCGGCCGCTCCAGCCTGCCCGCCCCCGAGGCTCTGCGCCTCGCCCGGGAGATGCTTCGCACTTCGGGTCCCCGCTTTGGGTGCCCAGAACCGAGGGGACGCCCCGTTTCCAACAGCCCGCCGCCTCCTCGCCGGCCCAATCCTGCCGGGGGCTGAGCCCCGTCCGGGGGGCAGCCGGGGCACGACCGGGGGCGGCTCGGCACCTCCTGGCGACTCCAGGGCTCCGCGCGTCGCCGGGGCGTCCCCAGGCGGAGCTGCGCTGGCTGGGAAGGAGCCCGTAGCCCCTCCTCGCGGCACCCCAGCCCTCGGCACCCCCAAAAGCCCACCCCAAAACCCAGGCACCTGCCGTGCTCCACAGGTTGGCCCCGGGTGCGCCGGCCGAGGGGGCGAGCGGAGGCGTGGGGCTGGCACGTTACGGTGCTCGCCCAGGGCCAGCGGCTCGGAGCGCTGTAATGCAACCGGTGATGAAGGGCCCCACGCACAAGGGGTTTTTCGAGTTTCTTTTTTTTATTTATTTTTAACAATTGCTAGCCCTGCTGGTGAGTTTAATGGCTGGATCGGGGAAAGAACATGTTGTCAGCAGATTGTTGCCCCCGGGGCTCCGGGGAAGAGGGATTTCACTGGCTGAAGCTAATCGGCAGAATAAGCCGCCTTAAAGCCGATCAAATCCCATTACAAATGCAGGCAGGGGCAGGGAGCATGAATCCTGCTACTGACGGTCTGCTCTGCCAAGGCTTCCCCAAACTCCGGTGCGAGCAGCCCTGTCCCTGCCGCTGTCCTCCAGGGCACAGCCTCATCCAGCGTGGAGGCAGCGAGAGCTGCCCCGTGGCTCGTACGCTGGTCCTCAGCCTCTCCAGCATGCAGGAATTGGGGGGCTGAGGGCTACGAGGGGCTCATGGTGGTCCCGCCTCCTGTGCCCTGCTGTCCCCGCAGCACAGTGCCACCTGCACTGTCTTTTGATGGGGTGAGTTGTAAGCGGTAAAATCAGCTGGCGGCGCCCTTAAGTCCTGTATTCACGTGCCTTTGAGTGGGAAGCTTTGCCCCATAACTGGCCCAGGTTCCCTTCTGCCCTGTCCCTTATGCCTGCTTCTTCACCGAGCTGCCAGGAGCAGCGCCTGTGCATGTTGTGGAGGTGATGGAGCAGCAGAGGAAGCCTGGGGGAGAAAAAAGAGAAAAGGAGCAAGTTGTACCAGGGTCCTGTCCTGCATTTGCTGCATTTTCCTGGGTGCAGGCTGCTCTGCGCTTGGGTGGGTGACTTGGCGGAGGAGCGTGGTGCAGGTACCACACCGAAGCAGTGTGTGCAAGCTCTTCTGGCATGTGCTGCAAGACCTGTCCCTGGTGCTGGGGTGGGCTGCATGCTCTGTGCTGGGTGACTCAGCACTCCCCAGACGATTTCCCCACCACAGAGGCTAATTCACCAGCGTTTCCCAGAGCACTGCCCCAGCTGGGACCAGGACGCCCAGCTCAGAGCCCTGAAGGCAGGATCCTGCACAGCATTACACCACCAGAAAGCTGGGCTCGATGGATGGCTGGAGCTGTGCAGGCTTGACCAACAGGGCTTCACTGAGCGAGCTGGGAAAGGAGAGGTATGCTGACGTGTGAAACAGGTAGGGTACCGTTTAGTGAGCCCTCTGTCCCTAATTCTTCTGCCTGTTTCTAATTTAGATTAATTTGCCTGAACGTTCCTGTGCCTGCAAGCCCTTGGAGGCATCTGTATGGGTGACAAGGACACATTAGCATGCAGTAATTGCGATTGAGCACCGTGCTTTTCACCCAGGTGAAATGTCCTTGCTTTTTGTCGCTGTCTGTTCCTGTGGAGCACTTGAGGCTTTGAGCTGTTGGCAGAGGGGTGGGACAGTCACAGCCTGGGGTCAGCATCTCCTCCTGGACCTTCCTGCCAGGAGGTGGCTGCCAGCAGGGACAACTTCTCTGGCCCTGCTTTTAATCTGCCCATCGGTGTGCTCGGAGCCAGCAGTAAAACAGGTGCCTGCCTGCGTAACACCCAGTTCAGGAGGCAAGGCAAGCAGTGCTGTCTTGCAGTAAAGCCCAGGGCTGCCCAAAGAGGGTTGTCCAACCCCATCTGTGCACCTGGATACATCCAAAAGGACACCTCTGTGCCATGCTGCCTCGGCCAGACCAGGGCTGTCCCCGCACAGTCCCCTGCCCTGCCCTGCGGTGCCCCCAGCCCTCCTGTGCCTGCTCTCCTCCCAGCTGCATCCCGGCCCCGGAGCTGTGTGCGGCAGCAATGCAAGGTGTCTGTTTTGACATTTCCACAAGCAGAGGTGAGGAAACACTGCTCTGCCTCTCCTCCCGGCTGCACGGAGACATATGGAAGCTGGCTTTCCCCTGTCATACAGCCAGAGTCGCTTTGTGCAAGGAGACGGAGCCACCCGGACAGCAAGTGTTCACGGGGCATCGCTGTGGGTTTGCAGTGTGACGTTCCCAGATGCAGCTGGAGAGACACGCACAGCCCTCTGTCCCTCACTTGTCCCCTCTGCAATAGCTCCTGGACTCTTTGCTTCTTGATTTGAACTGGGGAGGAGGCAAGGGACTGTGTAGGGTGGCACGAGAGTCGCTCCTGACCAGCAAGAGTTGCTTTCTGTGTGTCTGTGCATACACCCAGCAAAAGCATATTTTCTCCAGCAAAAGCTGGCTTGCTTATGCTAAAATGGCTTAGTGGGGTTTAGTAGCCCAGGATTAGCTGCATTAGCAAAAAAGGCATATCTTTGGTAGTGTCACTGCATCTGTAATGGGAATGTGACTCCCTGAAAATGCTACTCCAAACCTCAGGGTGTTCAGCAGCAACAAGAAATGGGGGGAAATCTAGAAGTCTAAGATCAGAGTAACCAGTCTGTTTTTTTTTCAGCCCCAGGGGGATGTTTAGAGCTCTGCTACAGCCTTTAGGGCTGCACGAGCTGGGTTTTGGTGGGACAGCAGGACAGGCAGAGTTCAGTGCCGGCAGGTAACCTGTCCTGGGCTGGCTACCAGTAGGGTCAAGCAACCATTGAAAGGAGGTTTTGCTGTAGTTGTTCCCACTTTGCTAGAGGCAGCGAGGAAAAGGAGCTAGGCTGGCTTTCCCCTGCTGGGCTGGGGGCAGAGACGTGTCCCTCCTGTCCCCAGAAGCCAGCTCTGGCCAGGTTTGGGGTGGGCGCAGCAGTGGTCCCTGTGCCTCCTGCTGCCCCCGGGCACCGAGGAGCTCGGCTGCATCTGGAAGGCAGTGAGCCCGCGCTGCCGCTCAGATAGGGAAGCACATCCTGACAGCCTTGCTTAAGACTCCTTAAGCCTCGTTAGGAAGTGCAGCATGCAATCAGAGGGGAAACAACAGGCTGATGTACCAACACCTAACGTGCGGTGGCAGGCAGGCAGCTGTGCGCAGCCCAGCCCTTGCCAGGGGCCGCGTCCCAGCGCCTGAAAGCTGGGGAGATGTGAAGAGTTTTAAAGTGGCTGTGAAAGCAACTTTCATCTGGGGGTTTAGAAGAGGAGCTTCTGATAAATTAACTGCAACGTGTCAATTTAATGCTTTCTCTTCTCTCCCAGCGCCTTTGCCAGGCTCTGCCTCCCCTGGCGCCGAAGGGAGCCGTGTACCCGCGGTGCCTGCTCGGCGCTGCGAGGCTCCAGCTGGGACGTGGCAGCTCCCACTGCGAGCCCCTTGCAGGCACTGCAGCAGGTGACACGTCGGCACGGCAGACGTTGAGGGGGGTGCCGGGTGCAGGATTGCTCGGCATCCTCTCCCACATATGGCTGTGTCTTTCCAGGGATGATCCTGCGAACGAGCTGCCCAGATCGGTGGCAGGTGGTTGGAGTTTCCCCTGTGACCATGTGGACCTAATTTAATTAGAGGGTGTAGGAAAACTCCTTTAGGAAAACTAGAGGCACAAACGGCTTGGAGAGGGCATACTTAAAAGGCAGGGGGAGAAGCTGTTGCTCAGTACATTGTGTCTGAAAGAGGACACAATTTTTCTGGCCTGGAACTGGACGATCAGAAAGGTGGAGCATCTTTAATTGCGAGCTGGCTGGAGAGGAAGGGTTGGTGAGCACAGGGAATGGGTTGTGGCAGATCATGGCCCGAGGGCAGAGGAGTTTGCATAAGGCTTTAATTTCCCAGGATCTGTGCAGGGCAGATGGCTGGGTGCCTGGCGAGCCAGACGTGCATGCTGTCTGCTTGGTAGTTTTAGGACCCCTTTTCTCTGAAGTGCCTTTATTATAAATGCTTTGCTCCCCCAAAATGCTATTTGGTCACTGACCTGAACCCTGCTTCAGGTGCAAGCGGCAGTGAGAGCAGCTGAGGTTTTGGAGCTAACAGGCAGCCCCCGTCTGGGGGCTGTGAAGTGAACAAAGGTGCCAGGTAAGGTGTCTTAGAGCATCGCTGTGAGGAGATCCCTGAGCTCCATGCGCTCAGCATCCTCCTCCCCCCTTCAGTATCTCTGAAAGCCAGCTGTGCCCCCACTCCCACAGCACACCAGAGAGATGTCACAGTGATGTCTCTCTCCTTTTGTCTCTCTGCTCCAGGTGTGAGAGCACAGAGGAGTATGATTACGATTACCTCAGCATCAATAAAACCTGGGTCCTCACCCCCAAGACACAGGAGACTGATGCCACGCAGATCCTCAACTCACTGCTGAAGAACTATGACAACAAGCTGAGGCCCGACATTGGCAGTAAGTGTCCCCACTGACAGCCTGGCCCGGCTCTGTCCCATGTTCTCCATGCCTTTGTGGCTGCTGTAGTTGGGATTTTTGATCCGATGGAGCCCCTCTGCTCCCTGATGCTCACCTACATCTCCCCTGGCCTTCAGCCCTTCACTAGCCAGTGATCCTGGCCCCGAGCTCATCCACACCTTTTTTTTATTTTCTCTACAGTCAAGCCCACGTTCATCGACGTGGATATCTACGTGAACAGCATCGGGCCGGTGTCTGTCATCCAGATGGTGAGTGGTGGCACCCCTGCTGCAGGGTTGGAGCGCGGGCTGTGGGGGCAGCTGGCCCACCGCTGGTGGTGGCATGTCGTGGTGGTGCAAAGGTGGTGGTGTTGCAAGAAAAGGTGGATTTGTTTGCTTCCCTCGGGAAGAGGTGCTCTGACAGGCTGATAGCTGGAGCTAGGAAGGCTTGGTGGCCGCCCCAGGTTAGGGGCAAGGTCTCTGGGTGCCCTCGGTGAGCTCAGTGACCCTGACATCATCACAGGCTTGGGGAAGAGATGCTCTGCGTCCTCCCCCAGTGACACATGGATGGATGCCTCTGCCTGCTGGCTCCGTGCTGCCCAGGGAGTGCGCAGGGCGATGCTGTGATAGCTGGGGGAGAGAGAGCAGTGGTTGCTGTGGCAATGGTCGGAAGGTGCAATATTTGGGTGTTCAGGCCAGCCTGTGGTGCTGGGAGGTGCAAGCAGGGTGCCTCAGGTGCAAGAGCTCTGCTTCTGCTTGTGCTACCTTAGATTGATGCCACCACGCCTGTGATGGCTTCTGCGTGCGGCTCAGGCCCCTGCTGCACTGGGAGCTCTGGAAGTACCCAACAGAGGTGCTCTTTGCTCTGCAGAGCCTCCAGGCCACGACAGCAACTGTTGATTGCTTTTTTTTAACAGGAAACTTCCATTATTGTTTTCAATGTGAAGTCATTTTTCATCTTTTCTAGCAGGAAACAAAGCTGACTTTTGTCAGCTTTGGCTCATAGGACAGTGGGGTAGGGAGGCTCTCTTTCCATGCAAAATGGAGCAGAAACGAAACCAGCCTCTCTTAAGCCAAAAAAAAAAAATAATCTCATGATGGGTATATGTTTATTTTATTTTTCCAAGTAGAAAATTTCCACTGAGCAAAGTTGTCTGGGGATGGAGGAATGGCATTGTAGACATAGTGCCACTTTCACTCCAAAAAGCATTCAAAGCAGCCCTTTTTGTCTTTGTTCCTGTGGGCCTGGTCTCTGGGAGAAGACCCACAGCATGCGGGTCTAGCCCAGGCCGGGTGGGTGCCATCCCTGGTGCCCACAGACACCTGCTTTGCACCGCCCAAGGATGTGCCAAGAAAACCAAGCCAAACCACAGTGCACATCCTCATGCCTCCTCTTTCCTCCTCATCTGTTTCCCTTCCCCTCTTCCACCCCTCCTGGAAACTCCGTTCCTCTTGGAGCTCCTCATGACTGTGCAGGGAGCAGAGAGTGGCTTAGAAAATCCATCCTTGCATCCAGAGTTTATCCCTTCTCCTAAGCGGGGCTACCAGACACTGCTGCTATGCTGGTTTCCTAAGAAACAAGGCTTATGCCATGGTGATGCATATGTGAGCACGTATGTACATCCATCCCAGCCCTTCAGTGGTTTTTGATCCGCCGGGCTAATACCAGCCATATCTGGCAGCAGGTGCAGCAGGGGTTTCGAGCATATTCAGTTTCTCCAGTATTTTGTGAAAACTGGTGGAGAGAACAGCGATTCCCTCCGAGGACTCGACCCTTACTAGACACCAGAGAATCGCGGGGAGAGTGCTGCTGCCCAGAGCTGATTTACCCAGCCACAGCCTCCCCACCTGGGGAAGGTGTCAGTGCACCCAGCACAGCAAGGAGCTTCTGGGCAGGGCAGGAAACTGCTGGGCATGGGCGTTGAGGGCTTGTGGGGTCCTGTGGGGCTGGTCACAACTGGCTGCAGTCGTGGCAATGCACATTTCCACGGGAAGGGAACCAGAATTTGACTCAGAGCTAGGTCTCTCCAGAGCCCACGGTGAGATTTCTTTTAGATGCTTTGCCTGAGCATCTGTGGTGCCTGCACCAGGTACAGAGCCTCGGGTAAGCTGCAGGTCCGTCGGAGGGCACGTGTCGCATTGATCTTTTTCAGGTCACACTTAGCCAGGCCATGTAGAAGATAAAAGTCCAGTTCTCCTTTTAAGAAATACAGCGCCATGGCTGTGGCTACTAGCTTAGGCTAGTGTAGTCCAAAGCTGAATGCTGCAGGAGAGTCCTGAAAGGACTGGAAAAAGTCCACTGGTGAAAGGAAGGCTCCAATCTAAGCAGTATAGTTTAGATGTTGGTGTCCTGTGATCTTCCCCTGCCCCTCAAAGGGTTAACCACTCACGGCTGCCTTCGTGCTGGTGATGCTCTGTCGGTGCTTGGAAGCTGGTCCTGCGTAGCCACTGCTCAACCTCCACATGATAAATCACGTCAGGATGCAAAACTGATTCCGGTCCTTAAAAATGAATAGGTGATTTGAAAATGTCCTGCGCCGGGTGTGGATTCTGCATCCCCGTCATCAATCACTTGTCATAAATAACGTTAACATTCAGGAGTCAGCAGAACACAGGCAGGTTCGGAGGGGGAAGAGACGTAAAGTGATTTCCTGGTATCTGTTGTAGACCAGAACGGTAGTCTTGTTTCCCATTTAGGTAGCTGAGCAGATTTTACATTCTCTCCTCCCTGCGAAAATGGCTTTCTTTGCCAGCCCTGGGGCAGTAACCAGGAAGAAGGCAAGGAGGTGGTTAAATGGCAGGAAGATGGTTTAGGAGTTGTGGTCCACAGAGGGACAGGGCTTGGCTGAGCAGAGAGGATGGGCTGAGAAGCAAAGGGGTGCAGAAAAGCTGGTGTTTCCATCAGGTCCCAGTCACCGCATGGGCTGGGATTTCCAAAGGGGCATACGCAGCGTCCCCGTGCCCTTGAACCCGCTGTGGCTGGGTGGCATTGGGGCACCTGGGGATGCCTGGGGCAGTGGGGAGCTGTGCTTGTGCCTTTGGGGAAAGGAGGTGCGCGGCCAGGAGCGCTTCCAGGGCTGCCTGCAGCCGCTGGGTGCCGGCCAGCAGCACGTCAAGCCAATGAGTTATCCCCCCACAGCGCCGCAGCTTTCCAAGCTGTGCCGTGGCTTTGGATGCCCAATTAGATTCCCATTAATGCAGACGGGTTTTAGGTGTCCTTGGCGTATCGCTAAGCCTGGTACAAAAACCCTCCTTGGTTCTCCGAGCGTGTTCGCGGGAAGAGGTGCCGGGGAGGGCTGCGGTATCAGGGACCGAGGGAGGAGGCTCTGGGTTCAGATTTTTCGCTGACTGGTTGTTTGCTGGAGGGATTTACTCCTGGTTTTGTTTTGTGATGGCATTATGGCCATAGATTATAACTGGTGTCAAGGGCACCTAGAGTTCTTCCTCTGGGGATGACTCTCAGGAAATGACTCTGTAGAAATAGGGCAGTTGCCAAATGCTGGGGCTGGGTGTCTTTCGGTCCCAAGGACATCCGTGAAGTGTCCGTGAGAGGCGGCACGGGTGGGATTGAAGGAAGTGCCTCTGTTCCTACCTTGAGGATGGAGCAGGTCCCGCTCAGAGCTTCACCCATTCCTCCAGAGCCCTGACTGCAGTTGTCCTTTTCTTCCTTTCTTGCACAAATCCAAGCATGAGGCTTGAGGACAGCAACACGGAGAGCGTGGTGCCTCCTGGCCCATGCGAAGGGACACATGCTTCTCACCTAGGGACTGGCCTTGTCACTGCTTCGGGTGTCCGGGATCAGAGGCAGTTTCAGGGCTGGAGGCTCCTCCGCGGTACATGTGAGGGTGTTAGAAGCAGAGGAGATGCCCTCATGTGCCAAATCCTGTAGCCAGACTTGGTGACAGCCCTTCTGCTGGGGTTGCGCACCACCTCAATCCCATTACTTTATGATACCAAAGACAGAAAGGTCTCTGTCATTCACCAAGGGCCAGGTTCTGTTGCCCAAGAAGTACCTGTGATTTCCACAGGGTTGGACTGAGCTCCTGTCCCCGCTACTGCAGCATATGACCTCCACAGCCCCCCCTCCGAGGGGGTGCCTGGAGCCTGAGGAGGGCGATATGTCCAACTGGACGTGTTGAACATCCCCCCTTCCCTCCTCGGGAAGGAGAAGCTGCGCACTACTAAATTCATGCTGCTGAGCCTGGCTGCAGTAGTTACCATGCAACACGCTAACGAAATTGAGAGCGAAGAACGTATTTTCCCATGTCTGAAGTATCGCAGGATAGATTTAATAGATGTGCATGTGTGGTGCATTTGTGAAAACCCCGGGAAATAAAGGCGAGGAGGGGGCGAGAAAAGGGGGAATGTTTATTCGTTATCAGCTGATGAATAATTAATTTACAAACGTTGTCTTGTTAAATATAAATTAAACCCTCATTTGACACACTTTATAATTTAGAAGTGTAAGCACAGTGTGACTGAGGAGAACTCCCCACTGACTGCTTTCATGTAAATCCCGAGGAGCTGGCGAGGGGCAGCGCTGCGCGGGGGGGCTGCTGCCACCGAGCCGCCCTGGGGACCCGGGGCTCTTTGTCGAGGTGCTTTCCGTGCAGGGCTGGCTTAGCGGAGAGGGGAGGCTGGGGCTGTCCACACAGCCCCTTCCAAGGACGGCTCCCTCCCCACTTGGAGCTGCGGGTGGTTGAGAGGCTGGCTCGCGGCTCTTTGGGCGAAATCCCCATCGGTGCCGCGTTATCGGAGCGTGCGGCACGTCGGCAGCTGCCTGTGATCGGCTGAGCTGTCCCAGCAGTGCAGGAAAAGATCTCTGAGAGGGGAGCTGGGCTCTGCAGGGCTAAGCCACCCTCGCTGAGAGCCCTTAGGCACTTAGCAGCAGCTCCACGCCAAAGCAGAGCCGCATCCCGAGGAGCGGCGGCCAGGCTTTGTTGGAAGGCAGCGAGGGTAGGAGCTGCCGCGGGAAGCCCTGGGTTACAGCCCTGCTGTCCCGCTGCAAGGCTTGGGTTAATATCTTCATTTCTTCTTAATAGATGGGGAAACCGAGACCGGTAATAATTGTCTGGCTCTGAGGAACACTTAAGTCTTGATTATACTTAGCTTCGGCTGCTTTGGAATAAGTAGGGAGGAAATGAAATGAAAATGGCTCACTTTTTAAGATGCTTGAATGTGTTGCTCTGGAGCACGAGATAAGCCTATAGGTAAAGGAAATTTGTTACCTCCCCCCCCCACAGCACTTCTCAACTGAAAGGACTTAAACACGCTTCGCAATTCATCTGTTTAGGAGGCAATAGCCCAGAAGCACCCACGTCTGGGATGGATCGCAACGCCTGAAGCACGCAGCAATGTTCTGCCAAGGGCCGTGCGCTCCCCTTGGCCTGCCCAGCACACGGCAAGGGCCGGGTGTCAGCATAAATCCCGTGGAGTCGCACGGGACGTGCACTCGTGTAACAAGCAAGGTCGGGTTTTGGTCTGTGATGAAGACGTATATCACGGAAATTTAAAGTGGTGGGAAATGGCTGTGAAGGGCCATGGTGCTTTTTCTGGCCATTGGTTTCCACGCCTGAGTGATGGCCCCGCGCAACTCCCAGCCGGAGCTGGAGGAACATTTATAAAGGCTTCACAAATACTCATTTGCTTGGAGAGGGCTTGTCTCTCTTGACTCCTTGACATTTGGGAACAGTCACCTGAGCCCAATCCTGCATGCCCAGGTGTCAGGGTGTCAGGAGAGGGACCATTGCCCGTGTAGCTGCCCATATTCACGTGGTGAGGTCAGGCAAACATGAGGCCAGTGAGGAACAGCACCGATCATGTATGACTTGTGGGACAAATCATGAGCCACACAGAAGGTCTAATGAAATAAATAAGTTACTCCCATCTTGAGTGCATCCCAAGAGCTTCCACAAGTTTCAGGGTCTGCTCCCAAACCAGAGAAGGGCTGATTTATTCACTATGAATAATTCAACTGGCTCCATTTATTATCCAGAACATACACTAATCCCCTCCAGATATTTTCTGTTTGACATCCATGTTGGTATTTTATTTATAGGCTGTTTATTGTGCAGAAAACACAAGGAGTCTGTTATCAGAGATGATGAACAAAAAGCTGTTTTTTTTCCCCTCTAAAATTTGGAGCAAAATAAAATAAGAAAATCTGGACAGCTGGCTCCTGGGGGGAAAAGTGCTGTTCTTCAGAGGCGTTTCTGGAGAGCAAAGCCCCGAAGTTAATTAACATCTGTGCTCCCCAGTTAGGCGCTAAATGGGGATGGTGGCTGTACTCAGCCAGGCTCCTTGCACTGCAGCATCAGCCCTGGCAAAGAGGTGCCTCGCACAGCCCCTCGCTCTGGCAGCCTCCAGACCTCAGGCAACGCGGGGTAACTCAACATGCATAATTAAGTGAGTGGCTTCTGTAAAGTCTTCCACAGATATGATTTCTGGCCTTCTGCTGGCAGCAATGGCTCAATTCTGCATTTATTTAGTGCCAGCCTCTGGATAAAACTCCCATTTCTTCAGCCAGTCTTAGTGTAAGTTTTTTTTTGCCCAGAGCCCTCGCAGGCAGGGAAGGATGCTCGCTGCAGTCAGCCTGAGTGCTCGCAGGCACGACCTGGGAGTGTTGCGATGTGTAATTCCTCACCCTTTTCCCCAGAAATCCTTTCTAACTGAGGTCGTGACTGCAGCAGCTGCATCTGGGTCTCCCTTTCCAGAGGTCCCCACCAGCACCTGGGTCTCTCCTCGCTCTGTCCGGAGCAGGGGACTGGAGGGACATCCCCTGTGCTGGCACCTGAGCTGCAGTGTGACCTGTCTCTCGGTTCAGTAGGAGCTTTGCCCTCTGCCAGAACATCAAAAGAGGCTTTGCCAGGCTGCACAGGCATGGGCAATGGCCCCCATGTCTGGGAGGTGGGAATGTCACCTGGATGTGTCTGTGGGACACGGGCTTAGTGCAGCCACACAGCTGCAGCTCGTGGAGGAGAGCACGGATGCAGCCGTCATGATTGCAAGCACATCAGTACCAGCTGATGGAGTTGCTCTTCAGCATCTCAGCACTGAGATGTGTATTTGTGGCCAGGCCAGGAAGGACGTGTTTGATTCTGGTACTGATCTGTGCTCTGAACCTCATTAAATTGATTCCTCCAAGTCAAAGGGAAAGCACTACTGCGTCAAATCTGAAAGATATAGGCTCTGAGCTGTACCAATAGCTGTCACTTGGTGGGCTGAATTATTTTTAAGGCAGGGTTGATTTATCTGAGCTGAAGGCTTTAGATCTCTGCATGGGAGAGCTCTGGATATTTAAGGTGTAGGAGGTGAGAGCAAAGTCAGCGTGCTGGTGAGAGGCCGGGGTTTCTGGTCTGGGGTGCACAGCCGCCATCTGGGGAGCATCACTTGGTTTCTTCCCCCACTTGGGACAAATGGCCAAAGTTCCTCAGCATTTCTGAGGGAAAACGGGTTTATAGACAATCAAAACATTTATGTCGTATCCTCAGATTGTTCTGATTTGATTTCTGTATATTGATAAATTGTGTCCTCTAACTAAAGCATCAAAATGAGTGTTTGAAAATAGAAGTTGAAGTGAATCAGGTAAGGGTAAAGCAAAACATTATTTAGTTTACTGAAGAAAAAAAAAAAGCTTCTAAATGAAATGATGCGGTTGAGGTAATTCATTTTAGGTTTTGACACTTTTAGTTTATTTTCAGCAAAACTTTTTTCACTAGATGAAGCCGTCCTACCATCTCCCCTAAAAAGCTGGTGTGAAATCTGCCTGCAAGAAACGTGCAGGAGAGGCTGTTCCTCAGGATTCAGTGTCTGTGGGTGACCAGAGGCAATATGCATCAAGAACCTCTCTATGCCTTGATGTCAAACACTGAATATTGTGCCTGTTACATCTCATCTCCGTGCACAGGAAGGGCCATGATTCTGTGGTAGCCTGAAAAGAAGAACTGAGAAAGGACAAACTAAATGAAGCAGGGAGAAGGAGCTAAATCGAGGAACTGGCAGGGCCAGAAGAGAAAGCTGGCAAGCACAGCAAGAGGGCATGAGAGACAACATGAAATAGAATTCCTTGAAAGAGTCAGTGGAGCAGAGCACGCTGCCTCTTCATCCTGGGCCAGCAGAGAACAGCGTCAGGAGTGACGGTCTGTGCAGAGGGCACAGCCCCTCCCGTTTTGTGGAAGTAGAACTTCCACAGATATTTTTTTGATTTATTTATTTTTACCTGGAGGGTGAGGGTTAGAAAGGGAATTTTACAGGCCAACACTGGTTTTCCTCCTGGCCAGCACAGGCATTTCTGTACAAAGAACAGCATCCTAGGGACGTGGGCAGCAGGGGTGCACGGTGCCCTCCGAGACCTGTTTTGGTGAGAGGACAGTGTAGCATCAGGGTTTGGGACATGCGCCTGTCTCTTGGGTGCCTGACATTGCCCACCCATCCTTACCCCCTCTGGTTTTGCACCCTACTGTGCCATGCCATGCAACTCCTGCGCTGGGAGAATGCTCCCAGCTCTGATCCACAGAGAAAGTAAAGTTCTTAACAGCTCCCTTTCCCTGCCACCTTTTCCTTCCCGTCTTGGCCTCAAAGCACGGCTTCTGTAGGGATTTCTCAGTCACTAAGCCCGGAGTGGGAGGGACTGCGCTCTTTGCATGACAGTTGGCACCCTGCTGAGATCATTCGGCATGTTTCAGTCCGCAGAGAGAGCTGTCCCTGCCCTGGAGAGCGTGCAGCCTTACGAGATGAAGCAAAGTCCCATAAGAAGATAGGAAGGGGGTGGGAAATTGTGTGATGTTTGAATAGGACCATTATAATTTGTGCTGTTTCTGTTCGTGGCGGAGCACGGGCAGGGTAGTAATGCCTTCTTGCTGAGGCAGAGTGGTGAGCTACAGGCTGAGGGGAGTCTGGAGAGGAGGAAGGAGTAAGAAGAGTAGGATGGGGGGTAAAGGGAGGTGCTGTTAAAGGAATTCCGGCTTCTCGGCTGAATTTTGCCAAGCTGTGCTGAAGGAGCAGCCTTGGGAGGTAATAGCATGCAGTGAGGTTTCCCTTCTAGCCCTCTCAAAGGAAATTTCTTTTTGTCTTGTCAAACACCCCAACAGCATAAAGGACAAATGAACAGGAGCGCCTGCCCAAAGTGCTAGGTATTCTCTTCCCATTATCCTACCTGCTTCTGTCCTCACCTCTTCTCCCCCCACACCTGCTTTCTTCTCTGGCACACAGTTGCCTCAAGCCCAGCATCGTGGGGAGCATTTCAGCATTTATCAGCAAGGTTTGACAGGCAGACAAGACTTTGGGTATGTGTGGCATTGTTTTGCAAGCAGCCCAGGCTTTTTCTGGAGATCACAGTAACTGGACTGCATCCTGGTGTGCATCAGGAGGTGTTCACACACAACTTTCCACCCAGACCGTGTCCTGTCCTGAGGGTGCTGGGAAAAAAATGAAAGGAGGCAGCTCCTTCCCTGTGGTGCTTTGCATAATACTTCATTGAAGTGTTCAGTATCTTCCCCTGTAATTAATTCTGCCCCATCTGCATACAGCATCCCGTCTCTGTGCCTCTGCCTTTTCAATAATAACCTCGTCAGGGACAGTGCAGACAGACCGTGCTTCTATAAACCCGAGTCTGGCTGATGTCATGTCTCGACTCAAGGACTTTCCTTGATCCTTTGGGTAATGACTGTTAATCAGATGCTAAAACACACACGTCTAGGTCACACACCCCTGGGGCTCACAGGGCCGGGCTCCATGTGCCAGGCTGTGCTCCCACAAAAAGAGGAACAGGCACCACAGAGATCAGCAGCTGTCTTGGGGGTTTCACGTGAGGAGATAGCATCACTGAAGGACAGTAAGTGGCGTTACAGGGGAACAGCTCAGGAGGAAGGGCTTGGGGGAAGAAAAACTCTGGGGTCGTTGGCTGTTGTCGGTACAAAAGCCTGCTTTTCCTGGTTAGCAGGGTCACTCCAAAGCGGGATGGCCAGCAAGCAGCCAGTGTTCAAACATGCTCAGAGCACTCTGTGCCAGGGAAACGATTAATCTGCCAGCCCTGGATGCTCTGCAGCACTGGGGAACGTCAGAAATCCAGTTACCTATTGTGGAGTTGGTACCTCTATGGTTCATCCTCACCTTCGTTGCCAGTTTTACGTGAAGGAAGCTTTAACAGGACAGGGAGCTGTGCTTTGGAAAGGGTGTCTCAAAGCGTAGGTCTCTCCGTGTCTAGCAGTGACGGAAAGCTGCCCCTGCCTGCACGTGTGTGGGAGCAGCATGAGCAGAGGTGTGGGGGGCTGGCAGGCAGAAATCTCAGAGGGCAGCACTTGGATTTGAAAGCCCGGTCTGGTTCCCATCTGTGGAGACTCCAAGGGTGAGCAAGCCATGACTGGGGAGTTTGCAGTCGGCAGCATAGCATGTACAGCAAGTCCTGTTTGAAGGCTCCTGGCAAGAGTGCAGGTCATGGTGATGTTTTTTAACAGCAAGTTGGTATTATAAAAAGAACACTGTCTCAACTGAGATTCCCTGGGCAGAGGCGAAAGACATTCAGACAAGGACAGCCCTGCTGGTGTTGTTGCAGAAGTGAAACAGATGGGAAGTTCAGCGTGTCACCTTGAAAACACAGATCAGCAGAGCTCTGCTCCTTTTGTCCTTGTGAGCTCCCCCAGTCACTACGGCGTCACGGTCAGAAAGCTCTCCGGGGTGTGACTTGGAGGGAGGAGGATCTTGCAGGCATAATGGAACTTAGACTCTCATTCTTTTGCTCTTTGTGTTGGGAAGACAAAACTCAGCCTCCCTGCACGCTGAGGTTTGTACAGCCCTGTTGCCCTGGAGGCTTATTCCTTCCTTTCCAGCACACCCTGCATTGAGAAGCAGCACCTGGCCCGGAGCAGGGAAAGGGAGGCATCCCATCCACGAGCGAGGTGTCCTACATCTCTGGCGGGTCAGTGGCAGGACTGAGAGAAGCCTGACACTGCCTCTTGCTGAAGAGCTCAGTGGCAGGCATTACCTGTGCTGTTAGCAGATGTACTTTGTGCTCGCTGCCTTTTACCAGTGCTTGCGTGTGTCATGCCAGCAGCACGCGTCTGCCCACACCCTGCATGGACAAGAAGTTGTGCACCACATTCGATGAGTTTTCTGAAATAAGGTTATTTTATTTGGTTCTCAGAGTGTGGAGAGTTTCTCTAGACCTTTTTTGTGTGTTCCCCGTGACGTGGAGCTGGCTGCGGTGAGCAGCCCAGGTGCCGTTAGATCTGTTTGCAGGCGGGGAGGGATGCGTGGGATGTCGTGGAGAGGAAAACGCTCGCCTGCGCAAGGCTGTGTGGGTGGGGAGGTTTGGCCTGAAGGAGAAGCTTCCTCACTTGCCTTGAGCCGTGCAGGGACACCCACCAGCCCTTGAAGGAAATATATCCCATTCCTGGGTCTCCTCCAATAACTCCTGAGATTTCGCTGAACTGCAGCATCCCGAGGGGTTTACACAAAATAGTTGTTTTGTTTAGCAAGTGTTTTATCAAGTGACAGCACGGACCCACCAGGTTCACATCAGCCCACCGAAATACTCGCCGTGCTCCCCAGGCAAGCAGCCTGCTTTATTGCGCTGCAACCAGGGATTTGCTTGGAGGTGCAGGGGGAACTGGGCGCCACGAACAGAGAAAAATATCAGAACAATAAAAGCTAGAATGAGACTGGCTAGGATATTAATCTCTCATCCTAGCTGTTATTTAGGATTTTTCCAAGGTTTCTCTCAAGTAGAGGAAAATGAAAGAACCTGTTTCCAGATTTCTCTCTCCTCTATTTGGAGGTTTTCTTGTTGCTGTTAAATGAAAGTGAAGTTAAAAAAAAAATCTTTAAATCCGTAACTTTATCCTTATTTAGGAAGACATCTTCATCTTGTGGCTTTCCTGTTCTCTTTGGCATTTGTCAGAAAGTTGAGCTCTTAAAGAAAACAGAAGAATCTCATAGATGAATACAGGGGGACTATGGGGTGCCAGTTCCTCTGTACCCCATCAATTGCACCCTTTAGGGGTGGCAGCTGGATTGCACACACAAACTTCCTTTGAGCCATTTGCAAATTACACAACACAAGATCTCCTGGCACTGTACAACTGTGTTTATTTGGTGTACAAGGTAACCTGAAAATACAAAATGCGGATTTCAGGTTGTGTCGTGCTAACCCTGTGAGTTGAAGCTCTTAGTCTGAAACTGGATGGCCCTAACTCACATCATCTCTGAATGCAGGGTGGGACTTGATCCCAAGTAGAACTGCTGGGAATGAAAATGTCAGCTTTTTCTCTTAAATGACTTTTCACAATTAAATTCCATAGCTTTTCACTTAGACTTTTTTTTTTTCTTTTCAAGATTAAATATTCCTGTATTTATGTGACACCCCCTTATTTCCCCAAATGCTTTTTTACAGGACAGATTTTTTTTTTAATTGAATGTTTTGAATTTTACCTTTTTCTGGAACTGGGTTTCCACCAGCATCTGTGCCGTCCACATGAGGAGAACGAGGACTGATCAGTGACGTGCGGCAGTGCCAGGTGATGAGGGTGACCAAGAGCCAGCAGGGACATGCTGTAAGGCTGAGCTGGATCCAGGCCCACACAGCCAGCAATGCTGATGCTGCAGGGTGTTTCTTGGCTTTAGATAAACTCACGTGATAGTATTCAGGGTAGGCAGTCTTCAGCGTTTGCCTTACTGGCAATTTGTGTTATTTTATGACTGAAGTTTGGTGTAAGATGGCATGCATGCCAACATGTGCGTGCTACTACACATGTGATCCAAATGGCACAGCCTAACTCTTACAATGATCCCTCTTCTTTCTCTAGTTCCTTCTGTTGAAAGAACTAAAAAGCCCATGCTGTTACAGAGAAGTTAACAGCCTCCATGTGCCGCACAGCAGATGGTATGGTAATGTTGGGGGCGTATTTTACAATAGCCTTTTTTCCACATGGGGAAATTGAGGTATAGAGAAGTCTCCTTCTGATGCCTGAGCATGAAGCAGTGACAGAGAGAACCTGCAGGTGCGGGAGTTCAAGAAACAGCCCTTCCATAAGTTTTAGGGGCTGAGCCCTCAATCATCCTGCCCTCAAGTCCCTAGGAGAGCAGCAGGTTGCTTTCTGGGTGTGTAGCTCTGTGGAGTGCATCTCATTCAAACAGCGTATGTGAGACCTCTGAGGCAGGATCTGTGCAAAGAAAAAGCATCTCTCCAAACTGTTTTTGTTGCCCAGGGCTGGTGCTTTGGGCAGTTTGCAGCCAGCCATGTAAGTCTCCTGAAGAGAGCATGGAGATAAAGTCAGAAGGTCCTCATACGACCACAGAGTGCCCCCCTCACTAGCCAAGGTGTCCACAGAGGCCTCCTCGGAAGGAAGAGGAATATGGCAAGCACGGTATCCATGGGTCAGAGGACTGGCCATCCAGGGAAGGCAGTGAATTATGAATAATAATAGCTAGAAGGAGTTATTGGTGAGATGCCCAAAGGCCAGGGCATGCGTGTATAAATTTTGCCTCGGCTAATTCTGAATGAAAATCCATTTGTAAATACCAACATCTCCCAAAGGATTCCTCGCATAAAGGCAAGGCACCTACCTCAGCCAATAAGTTCTTCCTCGTGTATAACTGTGCTTATAATAGCCACCAAAATTAGATCAAACGACAGGACAGTGACAATAACAGCTCAGATTTTACAGAGGAGCTGAATGACTTGTGTGCTGCGCTTTTTGCAAAGGCAGGCTATCAATGGCACAAGAGGAGCTCTTTAATGCTGATCCCTTCTGAAAGCCTGGGCTTGACAGCAAGTGCTAAAACCCCGGGATATCTGACCCTCAGCTCTCCCAGGACTTTAGCACTGGTTATCCCAGACCTGACTACTGAATTTCACAGCAGGGCCTCTGACCTGAGCAGCCAGCTCTGAATTGAGCTCTCACAGGTTGTTCCAGTTAAGAGGTGAAAATGATGGTGGCGTCAAACCTGGATTTATCATTGCAGTTTTGGTTGCTTTCTCCTACGCCAGAGGTGTTCCTGAGGAGGAGCAATGTGAGCTTATACTGGCTCAAACAGGGTTTGTCTGGGTGGGGGAGAATATGTCAAATGTATTATTTTGTCCCCAACAGCTGGCAAGGAAAAGAAAATGGCCCCAAGCAGAATGAAGTCAGATTTCACCTTCAATGTCATTTTCTTGGGCTCCCACTACCTAATCTTGTCCCTGCTGTGCTAATGTTTCTTTGCCCACCTAAGGGCTCCATCTCACTGTTTCACCACTTAAGACGTGTCTCTGTGTCCAAGTAGCACCCAGGACAACACAGAGCACTCAAATGCAGGAGTGGGCTTTCCCCACCTCCTGTGTTCAGAGGGTGGATGTGCTTGTGCACCTGGCTTTGAGGGCTGCTGTTATCCTAGCTCTGTGCCTCTGAAAGGGAGTGCTGTGCCTCCTCATGTCTGTTTTGAATCATTTGTCAAGGCAATGCCATCACTTTTATCATGCTTTAGCTTAACGTGCAGCATCTGTCCCTATTTAGAGCTACATTAGGACCTCATCCCCATCACTTTGGTTCATCCCTATGTCTAACCAGGGTGAAGTATCAGCCTAGAAAGTGAATTGACCGCCTGATGGCAAATATTCTTTTCTCATGATCTCATTTCTATGCAAGGGACGTTTTTGGTAGCAATCACTCATCACTGGTTGGCTGACAGTCGAACGAGGGCGAGGAAAATGAAGCAGGAGTTGTGAGCTGCCCTGCCCTGCCTCCCCCAAGCAGGACACGATGTCCAAGGGAGCGTCCTAAGAGCACCACATCTATTTTAATGGCACCGTTTGAAGAAGCCAGCTCTGAACCAGCAGTGAGGGCAGCGGAGGGAGGACGTGCTGCAGTCATAAAAATTCCGCGGGGATAAATCAATAGAGGGTCGAGGAGAGTGGGAGGGAGATGGCAAGTCAGGCTTTGTTCGTCTTTGCACACAGGAGAGGGGGAAACAATGCCTCTGTGGTCATGGCTGTTTAACAGGAGTGAAAGGGAGCAAAGTCCAAGTCAGAGAAGAGCTGGCAGAAGCAGGTGAAAGCCTTTAGTATGGGCTGGTGGACCTGGATTTGGGGGTCTGGTTCAGACAGCCACTGAGTGCCAGACATGCTCCTGCACGGCACTAATTAGCACCTTCTCAGGCAGGCTGAAAAAGAGGGTAAGGAGCAAATTGACTCGCAGCGGCAGCAAGCCGCAGAACAGTGGGCTAATGATGTGGACCAGTGCCAGTCCAATCCAGACGGGAGCTAGTGAGCCAGTGCTAGCTAGGTGAGCTCAGACACCCTGCCTCTCACCAAAACCAAAGGTTCTCATTCTGGTGGAAACTCTGTTTTCTGCCTGCAAAATACTCAAGCAAATTTTGAACTGGCTGCACCGAAAAAAAAAAAGAGCTGCGTCAATAGCAGCTCCTCCCCAGCTTTCTTCTCTAATCTTCAGCAAGGGGTATCTGCCCAGGAACCCTTAGTGCCTTAGTTTTTTTATATAAATGATTTACACTATAAGCTCTGTATTCAAAGGCTTGATTTTCACCAGGTTTATGTACACCAATACTATTGCTACATGTACGGAGCGCTGCTGGGCTGTATGCTAACAAATAATAGAAAAATACTGGCTGTGCATCTTCTCTGATAAGCTGGCAAGCAGCTTTCCTTGCCTGTGTATGAGATGTGTAGCCTAACTTAGGACTGGGCTCAGCCAGCGTGCCCTCTGCCCCTCCGTGCCTGTGCTCAGGAGTGTTTTCTTTGTGTTACCTAGCAAGAGGAAGCCCAAGCCCTTGTTCATATGGTCTGGGCTGTCTGTGGGTCAGGCCAAACATGTTACGGCTCAGCCCACCAGCCAACAGAGTGCTCGGGCCTGCTCAAGTGTGCTCTGCATGTCCTAACCCTGAAGAAGAGATGAGCTAGGAAAGCTGTCGGTGGTTACCAACACCAGCTCCCAAACTTAAGAGGCAAATGCTCTGGCTGTGACTCCAAACCGGTGCCCTCCAGACCAGGGCACAGGGCGCTGCTTTGCCTGAGTCCCTCTCAGAAAAGTGTGTTTTTCCTTCTCTTCCACAGGAATACACCATTGATATATTCTTTGCTCAGACGTGGTACGACCGGCGTCTCCGTTTCAACAGCACCTTGAAGGCCCTCACGCTGAACACCAACATGGTGAGCCGCATCTGGATCCCAGACACCTTTTTTAGGAACTCCAAGCGGGCTGATTCCCACTGGATAACCACTCCTAATCAGCTCCTCCGCATTTGGAACGATGGCAAAGTGCTCTACACGCTCAGGTAGGTGCAGCAGGCACCACAGCTGGGCTGAAGAGGTGAGGGACCAGGGAGCTGATCAAGGTAGAGGAGAGATCCAGCTGTCCTGGGACAAAATAGTGGAGATGCCTCCCAGTGCTGATGTTCTCACACATGTAGCACTGCTCACAGAATGGGCCTCCTCTTCCCAAGACAAAGGGTCCCCCTAAAAAATCAAACCATTTTTCTGTACCATACCAATAGAAAAGTCAAAAGTATCACAGGTTTCCCGAACCAAAATCCTTGAAATGTTTGTGTTGGTCATCCAGCTATTTTGGTTTGATAATAAACTTTTGGCTTTTGTTCCCATAAATTTCCACTCTCATAAATGAATCTGAAAAGCTCTCTAAACAAAAAGGCTTTTTGAATGTGAAAATTAGATGGTTTTCCTCAGTTTGAAAATATCCAAACATATGCTTTGTTTTGCTGCTGTTTTGAAATGTTCCTGCAAACAGACTGATCTTCAACAAATTAGTGTCTCTCTTTCAAGGAAGCGAGAATCCCTTTGTCACATCATGGTGTTGAAATCAAACCACCTTCACCAGCACGAAATCTCAGCCTTCCTTTCCCTCTCTCTGCTTCTTTTCTCTCTCAGGCTGACGATCGAGGCTGAATGCCTGCTCCAGCTGCAGAATTTCCCAATGGACACTCACTCCTGCCCTTTGGTTTTCTCTAGTTGTGAGTATCCATATTTCAGAAATAGTTTTAGAAGGCAAGTAGAGAAACTTCAGTAGGGTAAAACTCTCTTCAGAGGAAACTATCTTCCCTTTTAGCTACGTTTTCACCTGATCTCTACATCCCTCTTCCTAGGCCATTACCCACCATTACCTGGAGCATCCCCACAGTCCTGGGCTAGCAGTTATTCAGATGCAGATTCACAAACCTCTGAGTTTCTTCTTAATTAGGGCGGACAGTTGGAGGTGTTTATTTCGTTGACCTTCTGGTCACTCTGACCTCCTAAACGTGATATATCCCTTCAGCTGGCAGACCAGTGACACAAGTCCTACATTGCATCGTCACTCTTCTGCTCTCCAAGGGAACAGCTTGGCTTTCCAGACCAAGGGAGACACCATCCTCAGAGAGAAGCCCACTTGCTGTACCAAAGGCAATTGAAAGGAGGAGTACTCACAAACACACGCACACACCCTCAGTCCCCATTTGTACATTCTCATCAGTAGATAGGGCTGCCAATGTTGGCACATCTCCACTGGTAATTTTGCCTTTCTGCACCAAGAGATTCCTGCCTTCGTGCGTTGGCTGGAAATCTGATTTAGTCACAGTGGCCCTGTTTTGGCCGCTCCCACTTCCCCTGCCACCGAAGAGATGCAGCTCACATGGTGCTGAGGTGCATCAGAGGGAGGCAGCATGCTGAGGAGATAACACCACCGCATCTCCCGCCACCCCTCGTTCTTTGCTAATTAACAGTGCACGCCATACATTCTTGATAATTAGAAGCACACTTTTAGTTAGCTGCCAAGCTTTGCTCCTTCCCTCCTCTGAGGAGCTTTCTTGTAGGTGTTGAGGTCCCTGCCTGACAGTAGGCTCGTGTCTTTGCCAAGAAAGCCAGAGCCAGGAGAAGCCATGCTCCAGCCTGCAGGAGCCAGGTCTCTTTCTCCGTGGAGCAAATCCGGGGTGCATTACCTCTTCTTCTCCTTACAAACATCAGCTCCCAGGGTGAGAGGTGCAGAGACTGTCGGAGCAGACCCAGCCATGCTTCTTCTCATGTTTGCAGCTTTGTATTCTTGGTGTACTCATGCCTGGGAAGGAAGGGTAGCCATGAGGACTGGCAGCCCCTTGCTGCCTCAGGATGCTAAAACACTTAAAAATCTCGGGCTGGCAGAGTCCTTTTACACAACCCGAGTCTACTTCCCACCATTGCAGTCCTTAGAAAGGCTCCGTTTCCAGCATTATTTTACCCTTCCCTAGGACTCAAAGTGGCCCCCAAAGGGAGCTGCAGTCCCTGCTCCCGTTGCATGTGGGGATGCCTAAGGTAATCTGACCAAAGGGCATCAGAAACACCTGCCTCAAAACTTCATGTTAGCAAAGCATCTGGAAGGAGATGCAAGTGCGTTTGTAATCAGGGTGGTGTAGGGGATGGTTGCACATGATTTATGGTTGGACTCGAAGATCTTGGAGGTCTTTTCCAACCTACATGATTCTATTCTGTGATTCTATAATGTACTCTATGTCCTTGCCCCTTTTCCCAGACGGCTACCCACGTGAGGAGATTGTCTATCGCTGGCGGCGCTATTCCATTGAGGTCTCCGACCAGCGCACCTGGAGGCTCTACCAGTTTGACTTCACGGGGCTGAGGAACACCTCGGAAGTTCTCAGGACTGGGGCAGGTGAGGCAAAGGGAGACAGCCCACAGAAACAGCAGTGTGTCGGAGACCTCACGGGATGCAGAGGAGTCACCAGACAGCTCCGTGGGTGGGAAGAGAGGTCACAAGAGCACAGTTAGAAGAACATAAGAGTGAAAAGATGGACCTTTGCTAGAAGGAGCGGAAGTAATGGAGATGAAAGGTGAGGGGAAGCTGAAGCAGGTGTAGGTCGGAACTACAGACATCTGTGAACTGTAGGGTGACAATGCTGAGGTGAACGAATCCCTAATCAAAGGGTCAGAAGGGAGAGGAGATGGAATTCAGATCCCCTCTAGCTGGAGTATGTGCATGCTGTGTAGATCCCTGGGTGACTGTAGTTGGAACATGTCTTGAGAAATCAGAACTTGCAGGTCTTAATCCTGTCTCAGTCTTTCCTTATGTAAAGTGGTGTGAGGCTGATAAACACCTGAATTGTAATTTAATAGCCAAAAACATTGCTGTGTGGGTGAAGAAATGAGGTGATGGGGGCCCTTCAGCTCCTCCTCATAGTAGCTCACATCCCCTTTCCCTCCTACAGACTACTGGGGAAAGCCTCTTTGGGTTCCTTCAGGTGGGGTCATATTTTGGCTTATATTTTTCAGCCCTCTGAAGGAGCAAGTTCAAGCAGTGTTTCTCCCACCCAGAGAATGTTGCTATTGCCCACGCTGGCAGCCAGCCTTTAACTTGGGCAGCACAAACCGAGAATAGGAGTGGTGCAGTGAAAGTGTCTTGAATGCATTAGTGTTTGTCTGATGTTTGTAATTCTGTTTCTTGGTAATTGCTTGCAAGCTCCATCTTAACTCTAGAGCTGTCGGGTTGCTTTCTTTCAATACACACTAAGAGTCTGAAAAAGAGGAAGAACCTCAGCTGTAAGTTGCCAAATGAGCAATTAGGATGTGTAGTACCATATGTCTTTTCCAAGGGTAGAATCAGAGTCAATGGAAGTGATTGAAGGACGTCTCCTTTGTCGCAGCTCAGGTAGTTAGTTGACAAGTCAGGCCATGTAGTCTGCTACAGCTAAATAGCTTTCTATAAAAAAAGAAGCCCTTGCAGCGATCAGCTGAGGTTGAATACTCTCTTCAATTTCTTCCCTGAAACTTTCCCAGACGGTGTGCTGTTCAGTGTGCTTGGATACACAGCAAGGCCAGTACAAATGCAGCCTTGTGGCCACATAACCAGCTAGACAGTTAGGCAAGCACAAAGTCAGCTCTTAAATTGGTCACAAAGTCAGAAAGTCAGGCAGGCACAGAGCCAGCTTGCCAGACAGGTAGCCACAGAAACACTCCAAATTCTGAAGCGTTCTTATTCCTGTGTTTTAGGAAGCCACGTGTTATGATTCCAATGTCTCTGTCACTTTTTCCTAGGGGAGTACATGGTGATGACAGTTTCTTTTGACCTAAGTAGACGTATGGGTTATTTTGCCATTCAGACCTATATTCCCTGCATCCTGACTGTTGTTCTCTCCTGGGTTTCCTTCTGGATCAAGAGAGACTCTACACCAGCCAGGACTTCTCTGGGTAAGAGACAGATTTTTGCATGCTGACTGCTGCAAGGCTAGCAGACTGATAGTGTTGGAGTATGGAAACTCCTAAAACACTTCAGCATTATTCAGCTTAATAAAGAGTACCACTCATCCACCTGTTTGTAGCAATGTTCTCAAGCTCAACTAAATCCCTAGCTGTGCTTGCTTGGACTACTGGCTTATTTCAGGATGGCACAAGACTCTCATTTCTTGATCTGAGACCTGAACACGGCCTTTTCCAAGCTGACGATGTGGTGTTCTCATGCTCCAAAGGGGAGAGGGAAGGAGTGTGCTGTGGCATTGCAATGCTGGCCCCTGACACATGCATGTGTTCTGTGTCTCCTCGTGACTTCCCAAGGGCTCAGTAGGTCCAGTGACATGAAGGCTGTAGGGTAATGAGCAAAGTTGCTCTGCCATATCCACAGAGTCCCAAGCTCTGGCAGGAGCTGCAAGCCTGGTAGGAAGATCTACCTATTGCTTAGATCTGCTCTGCAATCTGCAGTGGCTCTTTGAGGTAGAATAAAAAGCTTATGTTGATTGAATCCTGCTCTGATAGGAGCTAGAGAGGGCTTTACAAATCTTTAAAGTGCTTTGGCTGTATCTGAATTTTGCAGCAAGCTCTGCTTCCTAGCGCTGCCCTTCCCACCAGCCCTGCTGACTTTCCCTTAATTGGAGGTTGTATTCCCAGCCTGCCTGCAGGCTTCTGCGGGGAGGGAGAGGAGAGGGGCTGTCAGCATCAGGCAGGGCTATTCAGAGTCCATCCATTCTGACCAGCCATCCTCACCTCCCTATCAAAACCAGTTCACTTTGTGTCCATGAATAGGGCAGGAGACGAACTGGGGTGTTGTTTCCAATGGAGGTGAAGGTATGTCATAGTCCATGGCTGGGGAAGGAATGAACAACAAGAGGCGAAAAGACACCACTGTGGTGCATGACTCAAAAAACAGGCAGGCTCCCCCAGAAGGCAGGCCCTCTCTGTGGGAAGTGACCTCTGCACATCAAGAGTAATGTATTCTCTCAACAGCCCCTGTTGTACTTTATATAAATGATCCCTGGCACATTTGAAGCCCGTCAGCCTGCGTTAGGGAGATGTGAACCGGACCGGTTCCATTGGCATTTCAAATGTATGGGAAGTCACATCGCAGCTGCTAATGCAAATACCTCAGGAAAATACGGAAAGCTCTTGCTATGCCCCTACCCAGAGCCATTGGGGTGAGCACAGAAATGGGTGGCAGGTGGATTTAGAGGAGTGCTAGAGTGCGGGAAGAGTTGCTGCTGCTCCTCCACATCCTAAAAACAGTGGAGTATGGTCAGAGGTCACTGCAGGACCGCAGTCTGGCTAAGCAGAGCAAAAAAAGGGACCAGACAGCCAGAGGCATTTCTCTCCCACAGAAGGGAAATGGAGGTGTTCTGGGGACTGGGTGCATGCAGAAGACAGAAGTGTTCTTCTTCATTACCCAAACCAGCTCTTTTTCCTCTTAGGTATTACCACTGTGCTAACAATGACCACTCTGAGTACCATCTCCCGCAAGCACCTTCCCCGTGTTTCCTACATCACAGCCATGGACCTCTTCGTCTCTGTGTGCTTCATCTTCGTCTTCGCAGCTCTCATGGAGTACGCTACACTCAACTACTTGGTGGGAAACAAGAAACCACTGGAGCACAACAGCAGGAAAGCTAGGCTGGTAGGTTGAAGGGGCTAGCAGAGCTAGTTATTGTTACAACCCCAAGTCATTTAGGAATATCCCTCCTGAGCCTGCACTGGAAACTGCTGAAGTTGTTTAGTGTGTGGGCTCTGCTGTGTTCATAGAGTCCTCAGACCAACGTGTGTGCTGGGTCAGAGCACCTGAAAGTGAGCCACAACAACGAAAACAAACAACAACAACAAAACAACACCAAGGCTCCCATAAAACAAGGAGGTGGCCCCAGCAGGTGAGAGCAACCAGAAGACATATGCACTGTGTGCTCTGCCTTCAGAGACAGCTGACATCAGAGGAATGAAGGAGGAGGCTAGCACAGCTGAAACCAAACAGCCCATTTGCTGACTATCAGTGGCAGAGCTGGGGAATCAGAGCAAGTAGCTCTTTGCTGCCTAAACCCATGCCCTAGGATGCCAGGGAGGAAACTCGCATTCATGCAGGGAGCTGCCAAATCTTCACAGCATGCCAAGGTGGTTATCTACAACCAGGTGCAGAGATGGGAGGGGATCAGTCACCTCCCTCCATTGAACTGTGCCTATGTTATGAACTAATTGCCAGTTGCATAAGTTTGGATGTCTAAAACGTGATCTCTTGCCTTTTTCTTTAATCCACTTATCTCTCTTCATTACAGCCACCTGCTGGCGCACAGGTGATGCCATCCTTCACTGCCATCAACATCAACAACATCATGCATTGGCCCCCAGAGATAGAGGATGATGAAGATGAAGACCCTGGCTCCCCATGCCTGGAAGGAAAGGAATGTGAGAGGTTCTTCTGCTGCATTGAGGACTGTCAGACAGGGATGTGGCGGGAGGGGAGGGTCCGCATTCATATCTCCCGCCTGGACTCCTACTCCCGTGTCTTCTTCCCCACCGCCTTCCTGCTCTTCAACATTGTCTACTGGATTGCATATCTCTATCTCTAGCTGTCCTTTGTTCTCAGCTGGAATGGACTGGAAGCCAGAAGACAGGCTTTTCAAGGAGCATAGAGAACGGTGTCTCTTCCATTTAGTCGATTGTCATTCTGAACAATCCAACCTGGTGAACTCCTTCATCCCGCTCTCTCATCTCTTCTGAGAAGAACCAGACGGCTTTTTTTTTTTTAGCCCCCAATCCTATCTCTTTAGATAATCTTCCCTTCCCAAAAACCCTCTCTCCAGCACCACCAGCATTTTACTCCTTGTAAGATTGCCCAGAAAGTTCTATTTCCCAAAACATTAGGGATTTTGTCAAGAACTAAATCCTTAATGTTTATTTTTTTTCATCCACTCCCACTGCAAAAATTCATGGGAAATGATTATAAATGGAGTTTTCTGCATAGCTAAGTCTGCAAAGGAAATAAAGCAGATTTTACAACTTCTGGACCATCTCAACCAGAATAGACTTTGTGTTAGGGGCTTGCCTGGGGGCTTCTAGGTCAGAAAGAGAGAAGGGGGGTGAATGAGGGTGGCAATACAGCTTTCCCACAGTAGCTGGGCTTGGTGAAAATGTTTTGAACCTGCCCAGAAAGCTGACAGTGGCACAGACAAGAATGGAGTAGCCAAAAGCCTCCACCAGCTCCACATAGGATATCTGTGGAGATATTGCTCGTGGATTGCTTCACTACTTGTACCAAGCAGCAACCAAGGCATCCACTCAGTGAGGCATTTTTCCTCAGACAGTGGTGAAAAGCACCTCGTAAGTTTGGAGTGCCTATCTGCCTTACTGGAGCAGACTTTTCAGGGCCCATGCTGGTATTCTGCTTTGTGATCAGGACTTGGAGTGGGGTATGTAGTTTATGTTCAGCATAGCCAAAACTTGTAGAAAATTCCTTATGCTGTGAAGACTAGAAGCAGGTTCATAAGTCCATTGAGTGTTAGCTGTCTTTGGCCTGTTTCGTGTGAGCTGGGCCCTGTTCTACCATACATCATGGTGGGGCAGTGCTCTCTTTCACGAGGACACTTGTTGAAACCATCAGACCTGTGCATGATAATAGGTGCTAACCTGAGAAAGCAGTACTTGAGAAAGGAACACTATCAGCAGTGCTGCACCTACTTGTGGTGGGGAGAGAGAGTTCCTGCAGCTCAGATTTTCTTTTTTTTTTAATATTTAAAAGAAAAGATAGACTTCAATAAAACTGTATGGCTCCTTCCACCTGGAGGGCCACCAAGTCCTACCCCTTTTCTTCCCAAAGTCAGGAAGGGGAGCAAGTGTTACGTGGTAGTTCTCAGGAAGGTCTGACAGAAAGAGCTGGTTCCTAGTGGTCTCGTTTGCTTGTCAGGACCCTGTCCACTGCAACAGGATTCATCAACAACCCCAAAGAAAAGGGCTAGAGAAATGCAAAATACTGACTCAACTGTATTTTGAAATCGTATAATGTGGAAAGGCAAATTCAGGTCCAAGGTCCATAATGTGTACATCATCTGCCTCCCCATTGATACCAACTGCTGATGTGGCCCACAGCATGATTGTGAAAAGCAATGTGAAGCAATGTGACATTAATATTTACTTACTGTGTAAATTACAGACAAAAACATTATTTTTAAAACACACATATTAGAAACAATTGCTACTTAAAAGGCTTGTTGTGAGAAGAAAGCTGGCATGGCTGCAAAGAAAAGTTAGGAACAGCTGGCTTGCAGGACATCTAACAGGGGCAGGAGGTTTTATGTATTCTTAGACAGCAATTTGATCTGTTTTAAAGATGGATTTTGACACTGTTAAATCTGATCTGAATAATGAAGTGTCATGTTTAATTCATTCATAAATACAGCCTTACCTTGGTTGCAGAGGAACAGCTAGAGCGCCTAATTAAGTATACAATAGTACAACACTCAGCTAAGTATAACCTAATGGGGTCAGACCAGCATAGCTCTGGAAAGGGAAATTGTGCCTGTCTAACCTGTTACAGTTCTTTTAAAATACCAAGTAAGAGATAAAGGTTACCCAGAAGCATAATTTGCTTAGCTACTCCGACAGCTTTTGAAAGGATGGAAAGAAATTATGGCGGGTGGTTCTAACTGAGGAAATTGATTTAGCAAAAGAATTATTAAGGAGGTTCTAATTAGAGGAAATTAACTGAGGAGAGGGGGAAAAAGAATTGTTAAGGAGGTTCTAATTAGAGGAAATTAATGTTTTAGAGAGAGAGAGACAGAGAGGGAGAAGTCTAAGAAAAGAATCAAAACAACTTCCAGACAAGGAGGGCTGCTGGGTGACAGTGCCGACTCCCAGCCAGGCGGGTTGATGTTCTGCTCCTGATAGCAAAGTGCTATTAGATGTGGCAATAGAAAAGCCTCCTATGACTCAACTGTACACTGACAGGGAGCTGGATTAGACAGGGACCTGTGATCTCTGCAGGGAGCCAAAAGGAAAGAGCATCCTAGATTAAAATTGGCTCACATGACAGCCTCTGAGTGAAGCGTGTCTCCACATGTCAGAAGGCAGCTGCTGGTGTGTGTGTGGGAGGGGACGCCCTGGCGGTAAACCAGGGCCTGTGCCAAGTACGCTCATTAACAGTACGATGGCGTAAAAGGTGTACAGGCAATGTAGGCTGCAGTGAGCGCAGGCAGCAAAATCTGGAAAGGTAACATGCAAGAAAGGACTGCTGGAAGGGGAAATTCAATGTACATGTCCAAAAGAGTCCAAACATCTCCAATTCATTGGAGCCTCAGAGCTCTTGGGAGCCTTGATGGATGGAGATGATCATCATGGACACCAGAGGAAAGACTTCAGCCTTGAGAGCAGCAGCACGTTGAAATTAGACCTTTAACAAAATGAGTCAGGAGAGAAGCACAGTGTACAAGCGACCTAAGAGGATGACAGGGACTTGGGCAAAGTAGACTTGAAAGATTATAAGATTTCACCCCAAAAAAAGATAAAGCCAACACACACCTAGGTAATTTAACCAATGATGGAGGCTTTGACAGAGGAAAATAGCCTAGCGTGGGCTGGAGCACAAGGAAGCTGATTACTAAGGCTGGGGAAGGAGGAGGGAGGGGGCTTTTTGGCTTAGGGAAATCTGTGCCCATCATAAATAGCTCAATAAATAAAGGCATGCACGAATTCAAGTATGTTGTTAAGTTTCAACAATATCTCAAAAAAGGAAAGCCAAGAAAAGACAGAAAGAAAATTCCACCATTTTTCGAAATTACTTTGCAAAGCTCCAGTCTTCTGAAAACAGGTGTAAGGAATTCAGGGCACAGAGACACTCAGCAGCCATGCGTGGCCCTGCTCAGCCAGGCAGGGGGAGCCGAGCCCCACTGCTCCCTTCCCAAAATTGCATCAGCCACCTGCCTTTCCCTGCATGCTGTAGCTTCTGCCATCACAGTGGGGGGGGGGAGGGGGGGGGGGTTGTGGTATTGTAGTATCTTTCAGATCGGGACAAATGTTGCCTTTTCACCAGAGTCTGACTAGCTCGCTCCAGGGGACACAGCCTGAGGACATCTGGCTAATGAGGGGAACTGGAAATGATTATCTCAGCATTTATGTTTTATGGCTTTTGTTTAGAAGATGAAATAAGTCAGGGGGGAAAAAAAAAAAGTTGATTTCTCATATCGCAGTCTTCAATTCCTATCCTTCCCTCCAAATTATACCAGATAAGGGACCATTTTTAGACTGTAAGCTCTTCAGGGCAGGGACTCTCTTATTGTATGTTTGTACAGGGCCTGGTACTCTAAGGCTTGATCCTTAACGGAGTTTTTGGGATGCTATTTATTATAGATAATAAACAATACTATGGACTATCTGTCTCCAAGAATACTGTCTATCCACATGGTGTAAGAAGACTACAAGTTGTTCCCCATTCCCCTCCCATTGTAATTACTGGAGGTGATTAATATTTTCATTTCCCCAGGAAAAAAAAAAAAAATCTTACTATAAAGTGGGGGAAAATGTTGGTAGTCGGGGGAATTTTGAAAGAAAGGGAGTATTGATGCTAATTGAAAAGCTCTCCCCCCCAAAACACCACAGCAAAATCATCCTAACACAGAAAGCATCACATGGGGCCTGTCTGGGGATAGGACTTGTTTTCTGGCTTCCTTCCTGCCCCGCACCCTTCCCGGGCTGCCCAGAGTTTTCCCGATACGTCAGTGTGCATTTTGCCATCCCCAGGACAGTTTCTCCCACGCGCGGAGCAGGGCCGCGGCAGGGGCCTCCCCATCGTCATGGAAACCATTAGGCCCAGGAGCTGCTGCCAGTGCTCAAACTATAAAATCATTGTGCTTCTAACGTGTTTTTTTATTCTTTTTTTCTCCACCTTTTGAGTGCTAACAGGAGGTGTTGTTATTTTTACTTGAATTGCGGCAAGGGAGTGCTGAGTTTGTGAGCAAGGCTGGGCTGCCCACATGCCCTGGCAGTTGCCAGTGGCCTGCTTGCCCGAGCCAGGCCCACATAGGGCAAAGGGTCCCACAGCTCATGGCCACTTCTCAAGTGAATTTCTTTTTCCCCTTAATGCCAGGCCAGCATGGGAGGGCTGCACAGATGGTGCCTCATACAAAGGCAGGTCATTGATAAAAACGATGTTCTTCCCTTTCTGCTGAACTGCACTATTTTTCTACCCAACCCTAGAAAAGCAGAGCAGGCACAACACATGGTCCTTACTTGCCGGTGGTCTTTAGTTCCGGCTGTTCCTGATCTAGCAGGACTGAGAAGAAGGGGAGAAACTCTCTGCAACCTCAGTTCTCACCATCCCAGGAAGGGAAAACCTCCTTTCTCTCTCTCTGGCACACATTACATGACTTCAGGACTTCAAGCTTTGACAGTTCGCAAAATGTTAAAAACATGAGATTATGGGGGGGGAACTCTATATTAAGTCATTACTTTTTATATTGCTAAAATATATTCGTGATGTCTTCCTCTTAATAGCTCAGATTTATGGGCTCTGGGAAGATTGAATTGAGGAGAACAAGCATGGCCAAAAATTTTTCAAGCTCTGTACTGCAGGGCAAGAAGGCAGACAGAAACAATTCCACCTCTGCAAGCACGACAGGGTTTGGGACAGGTGCTGCCAACCCAGATCTGTGTCCAGATGACTGTTACACCACAGCATTATATTTTTTTTCTCTGCTCCTATGTGTCAATGGAGAGAGGTGGCATGACCTCTTCTTCCCAGCAAGAGAAACTCCTCTTGGAGAAAGGGCATTCATTGCCTGACAGCACCGCACAACCTATGGCAGCCCATTAGTAGCAGGAGGTGCACTCTGAAGTTGCAGGGAACATGTCTAAGCTCCCAATGTTCCCATCACACTGGGTAAAGAAACCAGGAGGAATGCTTTATTGCCTGCAGACCTTCAGGGAAGATGTGTGTTTAGGAAAAAAAAATGTTTTTCTGAAAAACTTGTGCAAGAAAAAATTGACCCTTTTTTTTTTTCAGAGGAATCTCAGTTCTATGCAGCTTTTTTTTTTCTTTTCTGTTGCGGAGTCTTTATCCTATTGTCTGCCATGACTTTACCCCTCTTACTTTTTTTTCCCCTTTCTCCCCACATCTTCCAAAAAAAGTAAATAATAGAGGCCAGGTTTCATCCATCCCAGCCACGCTTCTGGCACCATCTGAGCCCATATGACAGTAACAACACTCCAGGATGGGAGAGAGCAACCGAAACCTTAATAGTCGCTGTAAGCAGGTCGGCATAGCAACATCTCCAGAGAGTGCTCTCCATGGGGTCATTTCCATTCACTTTAGAGACCACTTGGGCTGCTAGAGTGGTATAAAATGGACTCAGAAAAGCTGTTAATTAGGATTAGCAGCTTCAGGAACATCAAGCCACAGTGCTCCAAGCTGAGCCGTTTATCTGAGAGAACTAAGGCCTCTTGAGTGCCTTCTAAATCAAGGCACAGGACACCACATGTCAAGGCAGACAACTTTGGCATCAAATGGCAGAGCCATCTGGTTAACCACAATAGAAGGTTCCTACCTTGGCTCCTGCATGACACTGCAGCAATCTCCTGTGATCAGATCACTTTGCCAAACTCAGATGGCCGTCAGGTCTAAGATGTTCCAGTTAGCTGTACAGGGGCAGGGGGAAAAGCATGGGCCCTTCTTATCAATGCATATTGCACATGGTGTGAATCCACAGGACATATGGTGGCTAACCCCAAATGAAGTTTCTGGATGATACATATGTCATAACAGGTTTGTAGAGCTCCAAGAGAAAGCAAGCGCTGTGGACAAGAAAAATGCACCCATGGTTGTCAGCATGCTTTTTCAAGCCCAGTCACAGACTCCAGGGAGAAACAAGGTAGAAACAAACTTGTGTTTTGCAACTGCTGGAAAATGTCTTTTTTTTTTTTTTTTTCCATAAGCTTCCTTCTCTTCATTAGTCTGCACCAGGAAAGGCCCAAGGAAGGCAATATGTGCCTTATGTGCAACAGTAATACAGGAAGCCAACTTTGCAATAGCTTCTGTCACACACAAGTAAAACAGACTGTGGGGAAAGTGCGCCATTCCCAGGCTGTCGCTGGGCTGGTTTGTGTCTCTTATGTGTTACTGGCCCTGACAAACATCCTAAGGCATTCCATTCTGACACTTCCCCTTTCCAGATGCAAGGTGAAACACAGACAATTCCCTCACATTATTCTGCTTTTCCTGGTGTTTACATCCCCTCCAGGGTAAATCACTACCTAAGTCAGAGCTGAGCTGGAAACAAAACTTCCCAATTGGGAGAGCAGTACCAGCTGCCTTGCATATCACTCTTCCTGGAGAAACACATTAGGTCTGGTCAAAGACATACCCATGGCACCAAGTCAGGCATTGACACTGCAACCTGTCCTTGCCATAATGGAGATCTTCTGTTGTTCCTCTCATGTAAATGCCCTTCACCAATCATTTTAGCACAGTTTCAGCCAGCCCCCAGCAGCATCCAACAGAGATCAACAGCTCAGGGAAGAAAGCCAAGGCAAGGTGTAAGAACAAAAAGCTGCAGGAAGAATTTTGTGAGCTAGAACTATTACACCTCAAAAAAGGAACATGTACAATGCTAGGTGACTACATCTGTGAGTCAGACCAGGCGTGAGTGCTTTGGCCAAGCAGGTACTAAACCAAAAAGCAAAACAAACCACATAGCTCTTGTGGAACCATTTCAAAGTCCCTGCGTGCTCCCTCTGACACTGCAATACAAAAGCCTACAGCCCAGTGGAGAAACATGCTAAGTTTATTCAGGTATTTCCCATTAGTTTCCCAAGATCTCTCAATATTCTGTTTTCAATATATTCATCTAGCAACAAATTATAGATGAGGGAAAAGCATCTCTCCCTAAACCATCCAGAGAACACAAAGCAACAAAACAAAATTAGACAGGGAAACTTTTGAGAGTCATTCAGCTTTCCTTTCCCTCTCCCATTCCAACATTGCTGATAGCCCCAGGACTGCTCCATGCAGCCTAAAGCCAGAAGGTACCTATTTCTGCTGCAGGCATAAACCACTTCACTCCAGAGGAGAAAAGAGGATTTTTTTTTTAAACACAGTTAGACTTTTACTTTCATTTTACATAAGTAACAGAAGAAAAGAGCAATTGCATACTTGTATCTCTCTACTTATCCACCTTGTATATGCTCTTCTGAGTTTGACGGCCCACTTATGCCAAGTGCATGAAATAAAATAACTATCCCTTTCCCTAAACATTCGCTGTTGCGCCCAATATTAAACAGACAAACACCACACACGTGAATACAGCAAAGAGAATACAAAAGCAGTTGTGAGCAGTACAAAGCAAGCCAGGGTGGCTACATAAATATGAAGTCAAATGAAGAACAGCACGTCTGCAGAACAGACAGCATGTTTTTGTCAGACCTTCAGATCCATGTGTCTAAACTGCAAGGCATTTTCTGCGGCATTGATTTTGCTATATCCTATCACATATTTCAAATTTTGGCTTGGTCACCATCTTTTACTGATCAAAAAGGAAGATAAAAACTTACTCTGGGCTGATACATTTTAAAGAAATATTTCTGATTTCTTTAGCCAAGTTTTTGGAACAAATACATTTGTCCTTGAGATAAGTTTTATTTGATCTGCATTGATATTCACAAAGTAGCCCACTTCTCCCTGGCTGAAGAGACTGAATTGTTTGCCACAGAGACTTCAGATAAGTCATTAATTCATGTTGCTGGTTTCAGGGGTTACAGAGTCACCGTTCTATGTGGTCTATACATAGCCAATATTTTTACAGTGCTTAGGACTTGAATTTAAATTCAGCACCAGTCCACGTGTTTATATTAGGGGAAAACTTGGCAGGCTGAAATATAGTTCAGCATATTTCTAACATGGTTTCCTCACTGGGTTTGCTGTCTCCCAGGAAACCTCTTTGGTCTAAGGGCAGGATGAATATACCTCATCTGAGGAAGCTCTGCTATTCCACTTCCACTGAGTGCATAGAGACTTCAGGCTCATGTTAAGAAATTACTTGGTGTCTCCTACAGCTCCCCAAGTCATTATAGGTGTTGGTATTCAAGAATCAGAAAAACCAGAAGATTTTATATTGGATTAATTTCAGTGATAGGTTTTTGTGCCAACATCATTATCAGACTCAATAGTATGAGTCTCCACAGCCATAAAAAGCAAGACCATGAACAGTCACCTTGTAAACTGAGCTAGTGGTGTAAAGCCCTGCCACTTTATGTTATAAAGTCTCATAACCAAGTTTTTATTGACCTTGTAGGATCACAGCTCATGGCGTGAGACACAGTGATCCCCTTTCTTCATTAGCTCAAGCAACAGACACAACTAGTTTGGAAGTCTTGGCTTCCAAATATACAGAAAACTGGGTCCACATACACTGTCCCATTAGTGAAAAGACAGGAAAAAACAACAGTTTCCATGCACAGCATTCCGGAAAAGGAAGCCCATAAATTCAGCCTGTCCCTAGTGCCTGCCTTCTTTCTCAAGGGAGCAGAAATGTATATAAGTTATACATGAATTTACAGGAAGAGCAAAATATGAGTTCAGAAGAAGTTTTACCCCAAAAGGCCTCTGGTAAAAGCAGTTAAAGCATCTGCTCTTACATGTAGTTTATGACTTGGGGTGAAGCAAGCGGAGAAAAAAAATATCCCAAAATAATGTAAAATTTTGACCACCTAAAAACATGTCAGAACAGAAGCAATTTCTCACTGTGATCTAATTCTAGGGCAAATCCAGGCCTCTCTTTGGACGATCAAACTCTTTGTAGGCCGCTTAAAACAGACTTGCGAGTGTGAAGAATGGGGACCTCACTTTCAAGCAAGTAAAGAGCCTGCTGACCCTAGGCTGCACATACTAGCATGCTGTGATATTTCCTGGACCCCTGGCCAGAAGAAGGCAGCAACTCCTACCCCATCCCACTGCACGCAGGCAATTGAAAATTGTTCCAGAGACCACAAGCACCTTGGAGCAGTTTTTTGTGTTTTTTTTTTTTTTCCCAGCAATAGTAGCACAGGTCCACACTGTGCTCCAGGGCAAATCTCTTAATCTGTACACTGTATTCAGGCAACCTGACCCAAAGCAATTAGATTGTCTGCAAAGGGTCTAGATTGAAGAGATAATATTAGATTCGGGCTTTGAGACCTTGTGTTAGGTCATCCAGGCATAGCACTTCCCCCTCCTCCATACAAATAGCATCTAACTTCTCTGGGGCAGCCAGAGGTGGGACACGGTCCTTAGCAGGACCTGCTCAGTGCCTTCTCTCCTCATCCCAGTGACTGCTGCATTGTAAAGGCAGATTATTATATTGCAAAATTTATTTTAGCTATAACTGGGAAAAAGTAATCAAAGCAAATGCAACAGCTCAGGAGGAATCAGAGTAGGATTAGACATTTGTATGAATAAGAATAGCTTCTGTACTTTGACTTGCTGTGATAAAAATAATAAGAACCTCAGTGTTCATGCTGCAGGGCAAAAACCTGATCTCTGAACAACATGTTAGAAAGAAATTAAAGAAAATTCCTCTCCCAGTAGTAGTTCCCAACTGTCCAGGCCACTGCACAGGGTGCTGCCTCACTGGCCACTGCTAGTGGCCATGGCTAGGGGCAAAGCTGGCTGTGAGTCTGCAGTGGATTGCAGGGATCTCCTTGCGTTGTTTGGTTTGTTTCTGTGCAGAGATGGATCACTGCTGCCCCTCTGCCCCTTTGCAAGCTGAGCCATTAAGCTATAATGGCCTTAGCCCCAGCTGATTAATAAACTGGCTTGAGACTGCTGATCTCTCTGGACCATTAAACCTTTCCCCAGCGACTAGTCGTTAATCCCCCAAAGAGTCATCCTAGATGAGGTTGTTGTTAGCCCCATCAATCCTTTTTAAGGCCTCAATTTGCAGCAGAAAGGAGCAGAGAAGGGGGGGGGGACAGTCTGCATTTGTCAGGCCATGCCATCTGTTCCCTCAGGTTACAGACAGCTACACTAGCCCCTGCATGCCAGAGCTTAGCAGTTCCACTGGGGTGAGGGCTGTCACTGTGCAGCACAGACCATCTACCAAAGAGCAAGACACTGCTGCACCAGACATCTGGAGTATTAAGCAAGACCAGGAGAAAAAGACAGCATTTGTTTCCTTAATTGCAATGCCTCTGGCTGGGGCCAGAAGGCACCATAACATATGGTTACCGTAGGAATACCTGCCGTATCAATTTCAGCAGAGATGCTTTCCAACAAACAGGTTTAGGACATGAATTACCCAGAGCATTGCTACTTACAGTCATGAACAAGTCCTCTTGTTCTCCCAGCTTCTGTTTCTAATCCCAGTGTCTTCATTGTAAAACAGCTCACATCTTCAGTAGGAAGACTGTATTTGCTTTATTGATGACTCTGGGAAGTGGCACTTCCTCCACCCTGGCAATAGTCCCCACACACTCTTTCAGCCTCATCCCTGCGTGTCAGCACACTGTCCCCAGTTTTCTTTCCTTACCTCTTCTGGGACTTTTTGCTATCCCCAAATGTTGTTACCACAAGCCATGCTTGCAAGCTTGGTAAGGGAGTAGTGGGAGCAGAGGTGTCACACACTTCACAAAGTAACCTCCAATGCTCATCCTGGATGCAGCACAGAAATCACACCTGCAAAACTGCAGTCAAACATTTCTGGCTTTTCACCTAAAAATTCACAGCTGTTTTTTCCTCTCCTGTCTCTGGGAAGTCACAGCTCTTGAACTCTGGATTTTATGTCATTGTGGGGTTTTGAATGAATGAATGGAGTATGCTTAAGTTCAGATTTTGTAGAGATACAGGTGGAACCAAGCTACTTTTGTAGGACTTTGAGCAGAGCAAACTGTGCCCCAGTCTGGTCTGTGCCGCTGCACATTGTGCTGCTGTTAATGGCCTGCAGGAGCAGTCACAGAAGGGGAGGGAGGGATGGTACTGGTACAAAATTTATGGTATGGACAATATTTATTCTCTGCAACTAGTTGTGTCAAGGATGGGAGCTGCTGAAGTCCAGTGTTCAGGCAGCATCAGAGAAGACAGACTGATAGAAGAGAGAAGAAAGTTTAGAATGGTAGCTTGAGTTAACCATGCCAGTTCTGTCATTTCAGTATCAAACTTCTTAGACCGTGAAATACTTCTTACCATCCACAAGCAAAACCTTTACGTGTTCTCATCAGAGGTGCCGGTATGCTCCTTTACTACCAGCACAGACTATGATTTGGCTCTCTAGCCAGTACTCACCAGATTAATGTGAACACGAGTCTGCAGAAATCATTTGGGCTTTAGCAATGACGGCTGGTGCTAAGTGCACCATACACAGCCAGCAACAGCTGGCCTCCATGGGGAGTGGGGAGAAAAGAAAATAACCACACACACATGTAAAAACCATCAGTTGAGCTCCTGTTAAATGATTAATGCGGTGCACAGAGGAAAGCTTTTCAGCTCTCAGTTCTTCACATGGTTATATAAACCTTAACTCATCCAGCTACCAAGGGCCTGCGTGTGTTTGTGGGCATTAATAGCTGCCGTGGTGCTACAATTAGACCAGAGAATGAAGAGTCCCACAGGGAAATGGAGGAAACCCCACGTTGCTCAAATCATTTAGACATTAACGGAGATAAAACACCGTGGAGAAGTTCTGAAGGGAGGGAGCAATGCTTGGGGGAGGGAGGACTTACAGCCACCACAAAAATTGTTTCTGCCCCTCGTGTCCATGCAATTAACTATGGCCATTAATTATTTAGGATGCTACAGTAATAATTAGTGCAAAGTAATCTTTTCAGCCACTGAAATAGCCTCTGAAGATCTCACAGGGCCTCACAGATTCCCATGCAGGATAGAGGGACACTGAGGGACTGCTAAAGTAAGCCCCTCTGGGAGCAATGGGGAGCTGTGGCCTGGTCCTGCCGGCCCTGTCCCCCAGCCCTCTGTTGGGCACCTGTCAAGAACATCTTGCCTGTGACCCCAAAATCATCCCCGGAGAGTGGTTTTCCCCAAATCCACCATCCATTTTTGTGCTGGTTACTCCCATGGCCTGTCCTAGGAGTGCTCACATTGGTAGCACGTTGCTGTGAGCTCTCACTCTGTCACCCCTAGCCATGGGCCAGGAAACATCTGTGGGCATTGTGCTGATGCCAGAGTTTTTGCATCATCTCAGGGCCTTGTCAGCAACTGTATTCCTCAGCGGGCAGCCAAGGGCCGGAGGTCACTTCCCAGCCCCAAACGTCCCACCCAGAGGACAGGAATGCCCCCTCTTCCCTCCAGCCCAACTTCCATTAACTGGCCCCTACAAGTAAGGATTTAATTCCACACAACATTAAAAAATTTCACAACGCCCACGCCCTGAAGAAACACTGGTGGGCCCACAGCATCAAAGAACGAACTCTGAAAACCAAGACATGCCCCCCCCCCCCTCTTTCTCCACATTCTCTCCGTCCTCCCCCAGGACAGGTCCCAGCTGCTGCTTGGAGCACCCTCAGTGCTTGGAGCGAGCCCACAGGCCTCCTCGCCCAGCCTCCCCGGGACTTGCGTAATGGGAAAGTGTCAGAGATTAGAGACAAGAGAGCAGCGACTGCAATATAAAAGCAAACTGAATAATTAAAGAGAGGAGCTGTTCCTCGCAGAGAACAAAATGAAAGAGTTGTGTGATTTGAGCAGAAGTGACCTTTACACTTCATTACAAGGAGGTGGCGTCCTTATAGGGTTATTAATATTTCCAGCTGAATTAGCTCAGGTTAAAAATGGCTCAAAGGAATGAAGAGGGAGAGGGAGAGTGTGCACAAAAATATATCATTCTGTCTTTTTCTCCTCCTCTTTGCTTTTTACCTCTTTTGTAATTTGTTGGATTGAAAGCAGAAGGGCTGAGTGGCCATCAGGAACAAGGGTTCATTAGTAAGGGTGAGAGCCACAGGATGACCTGGCTGAGAGCTTTTCCCTCCCTGCTGGCCCTGCTTCAGCAAGCAGTCTGTGCGATGCCTCTGTGGCTGTTTCCCCACATTCTCACCTAGGGTACAGAGCACACCTTCATTCACCAAGGAGCAAACACATCATGGGACTGACGGCCAAGGTTTTTCTGAGCCACTGGTGGAGGTTGGTGCTGCTGTGGTTGGCTCCGTGTGGAGGATCACCAGGATCATCTAGGGCGTTGCAGGTCTCTTGCCTGCTCTCAGGGTTACTGTTCACTTCCCTCTGGGCCAACTGATTCCCCTTCCTGCTGTCCCATGAGACACCTTCCCACCTTCATCAGTGGGAAAACAGACAACTCTGCTCGGCAAGCTTTACCTCATCAGACTCTGAGGGCACTTACACTCTGACATAAGGAAGGGACACATATCCTCCCTCCCAAATGGAGATGCTGTAGATGACGGAAGGTCATACACACACAGACACTTCCCCCCCCCCTCCCCCCCCCCGTGTGAGCACAGAAAAGGATCTTTCCTTCAGCACATCGCAGCAGACACAGGCCCATACAGCTTTACAAAAGCGTGACTGTCAATAATGTCCCAAAGCACTGAGTGAATTAGATAAGCAAAGCTGAACTCAGCAATCTGAACTTAAATCCAAGCTGCAATTTTGCTGCTCAGAGCCTTGAGGTGTACACAGTTCTGCTTTTTGCTCAGCTCACTCGGTTTCGTACTAAACCCGTCCTTGTCATTGCAGACACAAAAGTGCTGCTACCTCCAAAGCCCATCCAGATACCTGTTTGCTTCTCCCCAAGCCTGACCTAAACAATTTCTTTTAGTGCCTCTCTCTGCCCAGCGATCAGAGGCATCAGGAAAACCCATCCTGGCAAACAAGAAGAAAGAAACATGAAAGCAGGTACACATCAATAAGGAATGAGGGTGCTGTGGTGAGCCTGCAATCAGTCCCCTGGGCTGCGTCATTATGTCAGTGGTTACCTCCACACCGTCCTCCCTGGAGCCACAGCAGACTGCCTTCCCTGCCCCACATCAAAAAGAGAGTTTAGGGTTTTGAAGTAATCATGAAACGGACACGGTGGCAGCTGCTGCTTCTCCAGCTGCTGCTGAATCACAGCCCCTCACTTATTTATAGGTCTCCCCTGGGTGCTTGCAGCGGAGTAGATGACAAATGCCAATGAACATCTACTTTCACCCCCACTAGGTGTTGTGATCCTGGCTGTAAGGGAGATGCAGAGCGACTAAACAGCACACCGTCAGCTACACCAGACGGATGTAGCCGAGGCAGGCAGCGGACCCAAGACACCTCACGGACCAGCCAGTCCTTCCAGCATCATCTGAGTAATACACAGCAAATGCTCAGGCTCCGGTCTCTCACACCACAAGATTTAGCTGGTGCCAGTTCCTGCAGCTAAGCCCCACAGTTTTTAATATTATTTTCATTCTGATGAAGAGCAACATATTTGCAGCAAGGGAAAAGAGGACACAGAGCAAGCAGAGAACTTACATGAGCTCTGAACCAGGCAGGGAAAAATCCCAGGGATGGAGACCAAGACGCTGATGATGCAGAGGGACAAGCAGGAGGAGATATTGAAGCCCCAAAATAGCCAAAGTTTTCCACTTTTTGCTTGAGACAATTGAACTTAGGCCAGGCAGTAAACACTTCTGAAGGCAAGAGGGGAGAAAAATCAGACCTAAGCTGGTCTTGGCACCAGGAGGAAGCATGAATGTTTAAGAAGGGAAAGGGAGAGGCCAGTTATTCCCCAGGCTGGGACAGGGAGGCAGGAATGCCTTCCAGGCACAGGAAAGTGAGTTGTACCACCCTGCTGTCTGTAAGAGCATCCCTCCAGCAATCTGTGCTCCAGAAGGAAGAGACTTTTTCCATTGCCTGAGCACCAGGGACCTCTCCCTGCCTCACTCTCCCTCAGGCTGTTCTTGCAGCCTTGAGCATACGGGGAGCATAGCATCCATGCAAAAACAGCTTCACCTTCAGAAGCTGTGCCCCCAGCACAAGCACAGGTGGATCCCCAGCTCCTGGTGGTAGCAGCATACTACATATGCCCATATTCCCGCTATTTGCCTGCCCTACATGTATTAAAAGTGGAAGGAAAATGCTCTCCAGACTCCTGCCACAGCCCCAGAATTGTTATCCAGACCCCAGTTAGAGGAGAAGTAGGTGTGAGGTGTATCCACAATCTCTGGTGCTGTACAGCTGGCAAAAGTCGGAGTCAGCCAGCAGGATCGCCATTATCAGTGATGATTCACAGGACATGGAGATCACAGATTGACTTGGAGATGTCACTGGGACATAGCAGTCAAGGAAAAATATCTTATTTGTAAACGGGTGAATTGAGATTGCTGAGGTATTGCCCACACAGGAGCTGATGCCCGCCTCTCAGAGCAGAATGACTTTGAACAACACAGGAGGCTGCAGGACTCCTCTGTAGGGTTGAGAGCTAGGACAGGGCCACCCGGGCAGGGTGTGCAGAGCCCCATCTCCCAGACTAGGTCTGGCCTCTCTGATCAACTTCCTGGGGTTGGCTGGCACGTGCTTCTGTAGCTGGTGTTTATCTGCCTTCTTTCATGTAACAAGTCTGAAGTGGCTATTTGGACTAGGCATGTTTTCTGTAAGAACTTTCTCGAGGGCTGAAAAAGCAACGGGTTCTATAGGAAAAACCCATGGACTTGTTCCAGGGAAACATAACTGTGGAGCAGTGGGGAGAAAAAAGAAGAAAGGGTTAGGATAAGGAGATATGAGGTGCAGAAGACCCCTTGCTCATCTCAGTATCCAAGCGAATAACTTTAACAACTCCACTAACAGAGAAAACATTAACAGCAGTAGCTCATCATCTGAAAAAATGTGACATGAAACTTATCTTTTCTCCTTGCTTTCACAGCAATTTTGCACAATGTTTGATAGCTGATGTGCTTACCCAAATTCATGCAGCCCTCCCATCCCTCTCTCTCTGCCTACTCATACTCACCCACACTCCTTTCATGTGTGAATCAGGATGAAAAGTGATTTAGAAAAACGCAGGGAACGTTTACAAGCCACCCACTATTTCACCCTTAACCTGGATGGCCACATTAGCACCTCCAGTTTGCATTTAGGGGCCAGGCTGGCCAGCATTTGGGTTGAGTCCCTGGGACAGGCATTTCCCGTCTCCCCAGCCCCGGCAGACGCAGAGCAAAGACACACAAACTGTGTCAGTGATTGCTGTTTGCTGGGCATTGCAAGGTTGGATTTGCCTTCAGACAAGGCAAGTGTTGTGACTTCTGGCTGCATTGTCCATAGGCTGCATTGCAATACTCATTCAAGAGTGGCCACTGCAGCAGACCCAGTACATCTCCTGAATATGGTCCCAGGATAAGGAGGTACCTCTGTCACCCGGGGAACTGTAGGAGGGTGAGAGACACACAGCTTTGGAAAGCCACAGACTGTGCCTTTCAGTAAAATTGGGATTGTGTAAACATCTGCAGTTTTTTCTGGGCTGCCTGAGCGAGGTGTGAAGACCCGATTCTGTGAACTCACCAGGAAAATACCTGTGAACTCACCAGGAAAATACCTGCAGCACAGGAGCCTGGTGCAGGTGCCGCGGGCACAGAACAGGCAGCAAAAGCTCCCCTGGCAGCAGCTGTCAGGGACTGACAGGGGACAAGCTAATCAGGTTTGGGTGAAAAACTAAAGCGAGGCTCCCCCTCTCAGAGGGCTGCCAAGCAGCCGTGCAGGGGAGCGCGTCACCACTAACATCATCGTGTTTCCATGGGGACCAGATTAACAGCACGGTGAGAGAAACCGCACGCCTAATCTCTTCCAGAGAAAAGAGCTTGCTGATACAAGAGATTTTCAAATGTCTTTAATCCAAACTCAGGGTTCTCATTTCCATGTTCTCTCTGATCCTGCTGGAGGTTACCACCCCCTTGCAGCTCCCAGCCCAGCACAATGGCACCAAGCAGCCCAGGTACCCCCAGCCTCCACAGTCCCATGCTACAGTAAAATCTGCTCTCCATCTCTGCAGAAGTTCAGCTGTCTTAAAAACAGCACGTAAGTACCCCAGCTCATCATGGACAAGTGGCCTGCATAAAGACGTGTGCATTGGTGCGCTCAGCGTGCATTCTGGCGACGGGATAAGGCACTGAGGGCAAAGACATGAATGCACCACCTCCATCAACAAAAAGGAGAAAAAAAAAAGGAAAAGAAAAAGAAAAAGAAAGATCCAGGTCCTGTCATCTGTATAGCATCAGGCACCTTTTATTGACTTTCTTCCCCTGAGCTTTAGTCCTAGCTGTGTGTCACCCCAGGTAAGAGCAGATCCCACCAGAGTGCCAGCCAGTTTGCCCAGTGTAGTTTGCCCAGTGCAATGGTACACGGCAGTTTTAGAATCATGAAATCAAGTAGGTTGGAAAAGACCTCTAAGATCATCAAGTCCAACCTTTTAGCTAAAAACTTGCTGATAACAACTTCCACAAAGATACATTTGATCAGTGTCACTACAAAAAACACCTTACTATACCTATAGTCACACACGTGCTTTGGTTGTGTTTTCTAGGGGACTGGAGACCAGAGCAGTTTCCAGCAAAAGTGATAAGAAGACAAAGCCTCTGATGAGATGTCGCGGCTGGAATAGTAAGGGCTCCTGAGCCCAGCCTACATGGGCCAGGAAATCCTCCTTCCTAAGCCCTAACCTTCCCCAGAGGAACACCCACACCCCAAATTTAATTCCAGTTTGGGAGGTTGGAAGATAGTTACCATGTCCTCTTTTTCTAGTGGCCCTTCAAATTTAAGTACAGCAGAATGAGGTCTGCTTCCCTTCATCTGATTTTGGTTCGGTGTGACCTTTTCCTGACAGACACCTTCATATCTCTGAATTCTTTGGGAGTTCTTCCCAGCCCTTCCTCCCCATCCAAGGCAGGCACCCACATTTTCAAGCCATCAGGAAGGGTCTTTCCACACAGGTTTTGATGATTTTTTTTTTTCCAATAGGTTGCATGCTGTTTTAGCCTCAGCTACTTCTCTAATACCCCATGCAGGTGGGATGCTGCACACCTTTTTGCTTTTCATCAAGGGGGTGCACTGAGCACTACAGATGTGGCCCATACTCTTCTCCAGCTGTGCTGAATCAGAGCCATGCAGAACAGCTCTGGCTGCTGAGCTGAACAAGACATTCAAGGCTCTGCCACCTCCCTGTTGCCTTCAGGAGTTAAGAGGAATTTGGCTACTTGCTTTCTCTTCCCTTCACCCTAGTACCTTGTCAGGAAGTTCCTGACAAAGTCTGACGGTGCCAGAAAGAGATAAAGGAGGGAGTGTGACCAGGAAAGTTCAGTTCAATCTCAATTTCATTCTCATTCCCTTCGCCAAAGGGGTTGATGGTGTTCTGCACATCCAGAGGCATAGTCATGGTTATGTGTTTACACAGCCTTATCCTAGAGGGCTGGAGCTTGTAAGTCAGCTGTAATACAAGGTCTCACCTGAGTCAGCCCTCTGGCCTTCCCCTGGGATCCTGTAGGTGCTGAGGTTTCTCTTTGCAGACCATATATATGCAAGCCCGAAGGTTCCCAAAAGCAGAGCTCTGACACAGGCACAATGCCTTTGGAAAGGGTCAGGCACCAGCAGATGTGTCCTACAGCTGTGAGCAATGAAGGCTTGTTTTCCTCTCCAGCCTCAGTGGAAGCGCATTGCAGAAGCACCAGACTACTTCTGATGAGCATCTTTGATTACAGATGAGAGCTGCTGTGGGGTACAGCTGGCTTGCAGGACAAGAGGGAGCAAAGTTAAATGCAGCATATTTTGGGGCAGGGTTTAATCATTCTACTTCCACAAATCCTTTGACTTAAGGGCCCCTGCAGTTTAGCTCATGCCTGGGCATGGTGGCTGGAGTGCAGCAGATGTGGAAGCAAGGGGCGAGTTAACACAGAGAGCTGTAAAGGCTGTATTGATGGCAGCTACATCCACAGGTGATTTTTATTTTTGGCTGGCCAGATGATGGGCCCCTGGGCTCTGCCTTGTATCCACAGCCCCTCTGGGTCCGGCAACCAAGACTATTTCATCTGAACATGACCCCAAACTCCTCTAGCTCATCCCTTTGGCCAGTCTCTGGCGAAAGCCCTGATGCCCAGCACAGAAGACAAAAATGCAAAATGTTCCTGTTTGTGTACAAAGAGGTTGTACCATCGCCACCAAGGCCATGTCCAGAGGCCCATGGACCACAACTGAAGACTTCCAGGAGGATGATCTGCAGCCTGATGGTGTCCAGTGCGGCCAGCACCGCCCCGCGATCTGCCCCATCAATCCTTCAGTGCTCCCAGGGGAGCATGGACAAGAGGAAGGGTAGGGAAGAAGCTGGCCTGAGCACGCCACGTAGGTGTGGGAGGCAGTATCCGCCTTCTCACCTGCAGCTTTTGGGCACCTTGGTTGGCCTCGGGGAGCAGAAGCAGCAGGACATCTGATGTGTCCAAGGAGCTGGCGGGGACCGGGTACCTCGGAGCTCCCTCCCATGCTCCGGCCGGGTGCCAGGGGAGCGTGAGCGGGGACCGGCTTTGCTGACTCGGTCCCAGCTGTCGGGCCCGATGTGTCTCCAGTGGGGTCTGTCACGCTCCGCCACCGAGGCTTGTTTTTGCTGGCGGGCAGGAGCTCAGCAACGGACAGGCAACCAGAGAGAGGAAAGCGGGGAGAAGAGGGGGCAGATGAGATAAATAGGTACTGTGAGGATAATAAAGGAGGACAGCTGGCCTAGAAAGCTCAAAAGATAAATCGGCAAGAAAAAACTGAAGCTAATTCCGTAGTGCGAGGCTCCTGCTGAGCCCACAGGAGAGAGGCTCCCACTGTGCCTCCCTGCTGCCGAGCGGAACCGGCGGCCTGTGCCTGGCCATGGCTGGCAGCTGCTGAAGCCCTTCATGTCAGCATAGTTTGCAGCCAAGGAAAGCAGGTGGCTGCACGGCCTTCCCCACGAGCAGGGGACCTTCTCTGCAGGACGGAGGTGGCTGTTGGACAGGCAACACGCTCCCAGTGCAGACTCAGGGATCTGGGCTGTACCAAGCCTCTGCATGCCAGCAAACAAGGCCGAAGTGGGCTGCAGGGTCTTGTGGTTTCTGTACTCCAGTCCTTTCCTTACAGTGTCATTATCTGAGAGACTCAGCTCCTCCAAAGGAGGTAGGCAGGAGTCTTGGTACTACCTCAATGCAGCACTAAGCCCCACGAAGCCCTGGGGAGGCCAGAGATGAAGGCTTGCCACCCTCACCAGGGCTGGCGGGGCTGCATGAAGCACTGAAGCAGTTCACCATCAGTCACCCAAACAATTCGGGCTAAAGGATTTATTACCACTCAGGCCCCCTTATGCACCACGGCACCAGAGGCAGGCAACAGAGGCTATGGTGCCGAGGCAGCCATGTCAGTGTTCCCTAGGATCCCACAGGAGGGCCAGGGCCTGGGCAGGGAGGTAAGCCCACATCTCAGCTCAGTGATTTTCCTGTCCGGGTGAGGTCTGCTCATAAACACAGAGCACTGGCACTTTCACTGATGGCATCAGCAAGCTAGGTCATTTTGCAAGGTTCCAGACAAAGATGAGGGAAAGTTAGCGAGGAAACAACGGAGCGGGGAGCAGGCTGTGCTTCCCAGGTTGGTGGAAAAGGGGCAGGGGGGCTAACAAAGAAACTAGAGCCTTGCTTTAATTCCCTGCCAGCCACCACGTCCACAAGCCTTTCTCTCCCAGCACAGGAAAGGCTGCTCACACTTAATCCTCCCCACACGTATTCACACCCCTCCCCTCAGAGCCTGGAGCCTGACTTGGAGAAGTGAAAACAGCCACTGCAAAGTCAAAACTAAGTGGCAGCTTCCCATTTAACCAGCTCTAATTGCCAGCTGAGCAGACGGTTAATCTCCGTGCTGTGGTACGGGTGTTGCTGAGTCCCCGTAATTGCTTAAGAGCAGCCATTGAGGATGCCAGGAATCGGCCAATTATTCTGCCTAGTTTCTTTTCTTCTTTTTTTTTTTTTTTTGTTATTTTTTGTTATTTTTTCCCAGCGTTGTGAATTTGCAAAGAACTTTCTTTGCCCAAAAGCAGCCAGCGCAGGATCTCTCAGCAGTTCGGTAGGGATGAAGAGATTATATCTGGGCTGGCTATTCCTGTGTGGGCAGGAAATGGGGGCAGCAGTGGGGACCCCACTCTCACTCCCACCATGGGGAAGGGGGGGTCCACTGTGAAATCCTTCCATACTGTTACTCTGGAAGTGAAGGGGAGGGAAGGCAGCAGTCACAGAGGTGACTCCCTGAACAGAATTCATCCCAGCAAGCCACTGCTGGCCCTGAGTACAAATCACATCCAATTTCCAGTTCCTCAATGGCTCTATTGAGCAATAAATCAGCTCGGCGTCCAAGCTGGCTGAAGCACTCGAGTTTGCGCAGTTATCTTATTCAGCCCTGAGAAGCTAAAGCCTTCTTTCTTGCCAAGGCCAGCAGGCTGGGGAGAGTCAACCATCCAAATCCCTTCAGAGCTCACCAATAAAAAATAAAACAAAACAAAACAAGCCAAAAAAAAAAAAAAAAAAAGACAGAAAGCAAGTCCCTGAACTGCAGATCACCTGCACATCTCCATTTGTTCAGCTATTTTTCTCCACACCAGAAGAAATGCGTTTGCCAACCCCTTTCCCAGCAGCAGCAGCAGCAGCCAGTGTGACTTTCCTGTTTCTGCTGCGAGCAGAGTGGTACAGACACGTGGCACTCAGCTGCCCAGGGCACCCTTTGCCTGTCCCTGTACAGATGCAAAATTCAGAATCAAGTGATTTTCTCCAGATCCTACAAGGGTCTCAGAGTGAACTCCAGGCACGCATCCTAACCCAGCTGCAAGCCACAGCAACCACAGCAACTGCAGCTCCACCACCTTACATTGGTACGTGGCTCTCCATCTTGCAGCCCATCCCTCCTATTATTTCCACCCTTGAAGACACCAAGTGGAATCCATCACTGGCTTAGTGTAGGGAATCTCTTGGTGTCCTCTCTCAGCTGGGATGGGACTGGGGAGCTAACACTGACCCCCAGAACACAAATCCACCCCATCCGACTCAGGCAGGCTGGAAAGCTCCCTGAGAGCTGAAACAAGAGAGGATGTGGGATGTCAGCAAAGGAAAAAAACAGAGCAGAGCAGGAGAAAAGGTGACTTAAAATCCCCCAGTGCACCTTCAACTCAAGGAATGCCAGCTACAGTCCTAAAGCCGTTATCACAGCAAATCGAGGAAGGCACCTTCGGTAGCACGTCTGATCTCTATGCAACTTCAAAACATGCCCTACAGATGCTGCCAAACCTTCTAGGCAGAGATGGGGGGGGGTCCACCCTGCCAGGGCTGGGCTCTGCTCATACCCACCAGCCAGCCCCCCAGCAGGGGCTCTGGAGAGCACAGCTGCCCTGGGCATGGGTCTGAGTGACCAGGGCTCATGAGCAGCCACAAGCACATCTCCATCCTGCCTTGCATATGGATGCAGCAGAGACAGCATCAAATGATGGACCATGAGCACAACAGCAAGTGACAACCTTCCTACGGGAGGATTTTGTGCTTACCCAGCAAGGCCTCTGTTGTGTTGGAAAGTGACAGTCCTGGGGCTTCCCAGAAGCTCTCTGAGGACAGGAGAGAAACCAGGGGAACATGAGAGCAAAGGTCTGGAGGGCTCTCATCCCAAATAAAAGGCTTTCTTTACCCACAGCATGCCCCTAATCTCTGCATCCCCTCCTGGGCAGCCCTCTCCTCCCCCTGCATGTCCCTGGCACCCACCTTGCTCTGGGGCTGCTCACTTCAGCCTGCAGACATGATGCTGCAAGAGCCATAATCAGCCCTGAGACACCCCGTGCATCTAAGCCCAATGCAAGGAGGAGGGAAATCATACATTAAAGTAATGAAATAACAAAAAGGTGATTTTCCATCCAAAGTCAAATTGATCCTATCTGTTAAGACTCTCCCCTCATGGGGAAGAGCTGAGGGGAACCAGCCCAGGGCATGTGCTTGCCCTCCCTCCCCTCCAAACCACACAGCCTGGGGAGCAGTGACTTCTTTCTCCACCGCACACATTTACAAATCTCATGCTGACACAGGGACTAAGCACCCTTGCAGGTGAAGGTCCCAGCCCCACTAGTTACTCCGTGGTCTGTGCCATAGCCCCAGGAAATCTTCCACTTGACACCTCCCCTTGGCTTTAGAGAAACCAAGTCCTAACCTATGGGGTTGCTCAGGCTGGTGCTGGAGCAGGCTGTTCCCACAGGGTTGAAAGGATCACAGCGCTTTCATTTTGCACAAACACAAAGCTGAGCCCAGCACTAAGGCCTCCTCCTCCCCCTGCCTTGCCCAGCCCCGTGCCCACGCCACCTTGCTGCCACCCTCCTCCCTAGAGGCAGCTGCACTCCGACACCATCGCACCTGGGCAAATGGGGGGAGCCACACTGGGGCTGCAGCGGTGCTTCCACGAGCTGCCCCTGCCCTCCTGCTGCCTCTTCTTGCCAGTTGTCCAGCTGTGGATATCACATTTGGCTGTCCAGGGGGAGAACCACTAAGCCTTCTCACAGCTGCTCCTCGTGCAGAAACCTTTGCACAGGGCAGCGTTAAGGCAGGCGACCATATGCTCCAGCACGGGGGACAACGAGCCACTCGCTGCGATTAGCAGCGCTGTGATGAACCGTTGTCATGACTGATGGCACGAGGACTCTGGGGGAGTGGGGAAGGAGCAGATTTTCACAGCAGATAAGGCCTAATGAGCAGAGAAATAACCTCAGCGTGCTGTGGGAGATTTACAGAGCTCCGACAGACATGTCCAGCCTTGTGAGGAAGGAAACACTTCATTGCAAGCAATAGCTGGGGCAGAACAGCCGGGGCGCTGAGAAAGTGCTCTTTTCCCTCGGTTTGGGAGTGGGGGAAGAATCAAACCCTTACATGGAGGAATGAAAGTGAAGGAGGATGCTGCAGAGCAGGACAGGTGCGTTGGGAGCAGGATGGGGGCTCCAGATCTGGCCAGGCACTGCAGCCACCCTGCTGCAGGGAGAGCAAGAAAACCATGCAGATAAAACACATCCACACAGCACCCAGACTGCATTACAGAGTGGAAACCAAGGCACAGAGGGATACAAAGCCAAGCAGTGCCCTTGTGCTGGGGAAAAGGGAAACTTCAAACCTCAATATTGGCCTTTGCACCTTGCGAGCCCATTCTCAACAGGAATCTCCGTTGTCTAATACTGGCTCAAGAGCACGGCACAGCCGTCCCCACCGCCTCGGGGGAGCTTTGCCATGGGAACTGCTGCCGAGCCACCTTGGATTAGAAGTTACTACAGCTCCGCCAGGAAGCCTGCCCCGTGCTTTCTATTTTTAGCTGCAGGCAGACCTATTCATATCAGTCACTGCTGAAACACGGGTCTTTATGCACACATTTGGTGCAGTAATTCAGGGCCATGAAGTCAGTTCCTCGGCTTTGAACACAGCTCACCAAGATAAATAATAAACCTACCAGCCGAGTACTCCCCAGCCCAGGGGCGATGGAGGGGGGGGAGCAGGGCTGCACATCGCTGAAGGTGCTCCCGTCACACACATTTCTTCCACGGGATCACACCACTGCTTACGTGTGGAGTGAGGCACGGGTCTGAATGTGATTTACCAGCTCAGGGCCATAAACTGCAAGGGAAGCAGGAGAAATGGGATGAGAGACAGGAAGGGTCCTGAGGGAAGCATAAAGAGATTCACAAGGCTCCAAACTGGTGGTTGTTTTCCTGCTTTTTAATTATTTCATCTTAAAATGCTTTTAGAAGGGAAGTGCTTCATTTGTGCTTAACACAGGACAAGTGAAAAAGATGTCTCCTTTTACAGCTATTCACTGTAAAAATATGGAGAGCAAATCTCAGAGGTCCACAATAAGTCAAAGTTTCTTGAGTAAACCAAGGCAGGGAGAAGATGTACACGCTTGGTGCTGGAGCTCCCAGCCAGCCAGCCCTCGTTCTGATGATGCTTTATCATGCTCCCTCCTTTCACATGCACGATAGCACTTGCCAAATCTAGCCAGTAACATGATTTAAAAACTTAAGAAGCCTTCAGCAGTGAGACTGCACACCTCCTTCCCAGGAACACTGCCTCTGCCCACCATCACCCTGCCCTCTGCCAGTGGAGGGGCTGCAGAGCCCCCAAAAAACTGTGGCACCCACATTCCCCCACTGAGGGGGCACTCCCCAAAAACTGTCCCTATTTATTTCTCCCTGTGTAGCCTGCTGCTTCTGTACCTTCTTCACACCCTGGGGGGGACATCTCACCCTCTGAGCCCCTGGGCACATCGCCACGGGGAGGCAGTAACTGCAGCCCTGGCAGGAGCACCGCGTTAAGCAGCATGGCACCCCACGCCTCCCAGGGCAGAGCCCTCAAGTCAAGAAGCCTCTGAGTGAAAATCTACAGATATTCATAATTAGCATCCTTAATTCATAATTAACGTCCTGAAATTCTCAACAGGTCTAAAAGCCCCTGCAGAGCCAGGAGCCCCAGCGCCGGTGCAGAGCCATGCTCCTGCCTGGAGGAAATGCGAGAAGCCCTGTGAAGGGGCATGGGAAAACACTGACTCCGAATCCCCATATTTACGGTGCTGACTTCTCTGCAGCTGCCTTGCAGCTGGTGACAAGATGCTGGTTAGCAGCGTTTCTCCTTCTCTTCCCCAATTGTTTTCTGAGTGACAAACCAGAACATGTAAGTACTCCCATGAGCTCCTAACTATAACTCTGTACTTGGGGAGATTTAATCAAGAAATCTTCTGTCTGATTTGATTCAATTTTTGCAGAAAATATTACCTGGAGCTTGCTAGCTATTTTGGGGCTGAAACGGGCTTTCTTGTTACACTTTTACAAAGGAAACCTGAGCATGTTGCTCAGCCCAGAGAGAGCTCTTCACACTGCAGTGCCCTGGGAGGAGAAGAGCCTCAGCCAGAAACTGCCCATCACCCAGCCGACAGGTATTTGCCTGGTCCATCCCTGTGGATCCAACCCCACCACTTTCCACGTGAAGGAAATGCTGCCTAGAACAGCTCACCGGGACTCATCCTACCCGGCCACGCTGCCAGCTCGCTGCTGGCTGTAGCAGGCAAGAGCCCGAGGCACTTTGCTGCGGGGTCCTGCAGTCAGAGAGGCGGCAGGAGGGGGTCTCCTGCTTGCACAGCCAGCCCAGTCCCCACCGGGACCCTGGGTCACTCAGCATGGGAATTGCTGCCAGCAGCCCCAGCCCTGCTGACCCGAGGTGTGAGCAGAGCAGATGGGACAAACGGACAAACTCTCCTCCCGTCCGCGCGTTTTCCAGGAGGAGCACTGGCAAATAAATGGACAAAAAAGCCCCAAAGCAAAACAACAAGGAGTGTGAGCGTATTAAGTCTTTTTCCATCCCCGGTTTATGCTTCAGCTGCTACCTTGAGACCGGCACAGAAAACAACGTGCCGTTTGCTTCACACAGCTCCTGGGACCTGCGTGGCACACTTTCTGCTTGGGTACCTTCACTTCTGGAGGCCATTAGGCAGGGTAATTTCACCAGTTCCTGAGCAAATGCCTGGAGGGGTCTTTGCAAAGCCGGTTCAGCACAGCTGAAATATGGAGGAAATGTTCGTTTGAATCCTAAAGAGAAATGTAATGACTGCTTTGTAGTAAAGCGCATTAAAATCAGGCTCATTTTGGCTGATCGAGGCACGATCTCATCAGCACTCTCCAAGAAGAAATACTTCTGATCCAGCAAGTGAGCTTAACACCTTTACAGAAGAGTTTTCATCAACTGACAACACCCAATTTGGGAAGAATTAGCTCACAGCATCATTCAATCTCAGACTATAAAAACAAGTGCATTTAATCTTTTTTTTTTTTTCTTTTTGTTTTGTTTGTTTTCCGGAGAGGTACTTGCAGTTTGATGGGCCCGGCTCTGATGAGATGCCATCTGGCTGAACACCCCAGCAGAGGTTTGCCCTGCCAATTCACTTCGCTGGGGGCTGTGACCTGCTTGCCCACTGGCACGTTGGTGCAAACAACTGCTGGTGTAAGTGCTGCGTCCTGAGCAGGGCGGCCAGGAGTGAAATGAGACCTTGGTAACACTGCTCGGGGAGCTGGAATGAGCCCTTGGAAAGGCAGCAGCAAGGCCTTGGGGCACCTAAGCCCACCAACACACCACAGAGGGCAAAGACATAGAGCAACCTTTTGGGGGAACGAGAACCAGGGCAAAAAAATCATTGGTGCCACCAGATCATCAGTGCCACTATGAGGATCTAAGTGAGAAACTCAAGGGAATCACTGGGGGCTGAGGTGAGAAATAGCAGTGGGGTATTTGTACTGATGTCCCCAGAAGGATGGAGAGGCTACAGCCTGTCTCCTTCAGGTCATCTCCTTCATACCAAGCACTTGCAAAGGCTTCCCTCCTCTTGCCCCGTCTCATTTCAGACCACAGCACTGCTACCTGTGCTGAAAGAAAACATTGTAGGGAGGAGAGGGTAGCAGACAGTGTTAGAAGCTGGTTTTGCAACATGCAGACTTGTGAATACCCAACTGCATTTTGTTAGAGTCTGGTGGTCTTATTCATTAAAAGGACTTCCACCGAGACAAGCACGCAAAAGGTGTTTGTGGAGCGGGCCGATGTTATACAGCATGCGTCAGCAAAGGGAAGGAAGCGGCGAGCTGTCAGCCCTCCCCAGCGCTGCTGGATGCAGGCACAGCCTCAGCCTTGGCAGCTGCAAGCACTTGCCTGTGCTCATCTGTGGTTGTGTTCCTGTGTGGGATGGTAGAGATGTTAGGCTACCAAGGGATTATGTATTAGCAAGCATTTGCCCTGAAACATGCTTGTGCTCCTGCAGAAACATGTGCCGGCAGAGCAAGAAACAAACCCCAAGAAATGCAGCTCCCTCTGGCCGCGGGGTGGAGCACGGGGCTGGCTCCCGAGGGGCTCTCCCCGGTGCCGGGAGGCTGTCCCTGGGCAGAGCACCCCTGCGTGTGCCATCGGCACGGCAAGGAGCAGCTGGAGTGGGTGTACCTGTGGAGGAACCTGTTCAGATGGCAGGCACGGTGCCAGTATGTGACTTCGGGTGAAACTCAAAAACTCAGCTGGTCCCCTCCAGGAAGGAGGTTCCTTCACTGTCTGCCCCAGGCTGATCCTAAGCAAGCCCAATATTTGTCAGTGAGGAGCAAATGAGGAAAAAGGACTTGGCCCCTGGCTTCTGCCTCCTCTCCCAGGTACCAGTGCTGTGCCGCAGCCACCCACCATTTCGGTGACCCGACAGGAACGGGGTGCTGTTATAGGGATATATTCTGCTCCCACATGCTGCTCCAAACACAGCACTGCAGCTGATTTCCCCCCAGTGATTCCCGCCTGGTGTCCCCTGGTGTTTAGGGACATGGGCTGCTTCATCTACATGGGATTTCTTCATCCCCAGCACCGACAATCCTCTGATACTGCTTGGGTTTTGTTGTTGTTGCTGTTGTTTTCAAACTAATCAGAGCCTTGGTGTTGTTTCTCATATCAAAAGCTCCCAGTCAATCTGATTTTCAGAAAACATCGCGTGTCTGGGGAGAAACCTGTAAAATATGGAGCACGCTCTCCATTTGCATCCAAATGTTGAAAAACCTCGTTGCTCCTCTACGATACATCATATCAGTGCTACTCCTGCCATGAAATATTCATGGCCATTTATTATGATGTGCTTTATTATCCCTGTAAAACTCTCCAGTGATCAGCGTCTCTGTTTGCCCAGCCTCCAGCCTGGATCAGTGCTCCTGTCCCTCCCCCAGTGCCAGCAGGGGCTGAATTCATCCCCGTCCCCATCAGCGTTAAGGCCGGTCCTGCAGCGCGCCGGGGGCTCGGGGCATCCCAGGCTGCTTCCCTTCCTGTGGCATCAGGAGGGAGATCAGGACACGCTCTGCCTGCAGTAAGCTGAAGGAAAGGAATGAAATTAAAACCGAGATTGACATCCCGAGCCCAGTGTGACAGCACACGGAGCATGGAATTAAATGGCTTTGCAGCTCCTGCATGCATTGGGCCGGCAGTGGGGAGTGCAGCAGGTCTTGCTACCCCTACACCCACCATGTGATGCTAAAAAAATAAAAAATAAATGGAAAGCCTCCATCAGGACAGTTCTTGAATGTTTTATGGCAACTGCTAGACTCATTTTGTCATTATCTACTAGATGCTTTTCAAATGGGTGTCTCGCCGTTTCCTCCCACCTCCCTGCAGGGTCTGGTGCCGGGAGAGCGGCACTGAATTGCTCACACCCACCAAGCTGCCCCCCGCAATAAAGCAGAGGCAAAGGCTGAACCCAGAGGGAAGGTAGGAGAAAGACAGGGACAGTTTCTGGAGCAGACACAGTTTCTGATTCAGAGCAGTCCTTTATAGCAGGACACTTTATAAGAGTCCCATTCTGCAAACCTTTTATTCTTCCTGCAAGAGCTTGCTAGACCGGCCTTTTACGTGCAGAGGGGAGTAGAAAAGATCTACGAGGACGCTGAGAGCTCTGCTTTCATAGAGGCTGCAAAGCTGAATCTCAGTGGGGTGACCTTGATACAACCTCTCGCTTCAAGCACAGCAAACAGTTCTGCGTCGAACAAACTGCTGCAAGAGGACTCAGGCTCCTCGCTTGCCAACATCCTGGCACTGCTTTTCCCCAGAGCAGCGCCTTCCAAAAGCAAACTGCATCAGCCTCAGAAAAATAAATAAATCTACTTTCCACATCATTTCATCTTCTGATAACAGTAATGAACTCGGTCCAAGGCATTACTGGGAATTAATGACTGGCTGCCTCCTGACTCACCAGCTCTTCCCGTGCTCGCATAAATTCCGAGGAGCCGTTATGAACCACACATCAAAGAGGAAGCCGAAAATAAAGCAATTGTGCAAAGCCCTGGGATAGATATACAACATGCCAGTCCCACCTGGAAGCCTGGGAATTGAGATGGGCTCCGAGAGGCACGTGCTTGCTGGGCCCACATGGGGACGGGACCCCACCAGCAGCTGCTGGGCAGCTGGGGCTCCCATGCTACACATATCCAAGCTGCGTCACTTTTCCAAAATAAGTTGAAAGCAGCACACATCACCCTTAGAGAACTGCTCCTCTGGATAATTAAATTCACATTGCATGCTTTACCTCTAACCTTTCTTTGTGGCCAACTCTCCGGTTTCACCGTGCTCTTGTCTGAGAGATTAAAGAGCCTCCCAGAAGCTCCCCCTGGGTGTGGGTACTTCTGGACCATTATCACATCACCTCTAACCTGCTCTTAATAAAATAAAAGAGGATGCCTCATTACTGAAATTAAGCTTTGCAGCTTGTACCTGCTTGGCAATTAGAAAGCTGGGTACCTCCTGCACGCAGGGTCACTCCGACTTGTCCTTCCACCTCACACTGCTCTCTGCAGGGAGAAGAAGGGTTAACAAAATTGACAAATGCTTATTTAAATATCTAGATTTCTTGATCTCCCAGTTGCAAATGTAAATTTGGATGTCACTAGCTCCAGTAATTAGATTTAATGACTAAAGAGCATTCGGAGATTATGCAATTCATGAAGTTCTCCATCAGAAAGGACAGATTAGATCTGCTGCCCTTTTTGAAAAATATGAATTATTGCAATAATATGTGTGTTGAACATGTCTATCCTGGCTGCTTGTCTCAAGAAATTTAACAAAATTAATAAGTCATTTTGTTACCATTTTTTAAGTACAGTCCATGTGCAGGTTTTTATGTACCAGAGCATTCAGCTGGCTGGAGAGGCAGGCAGAGATATGGCTGATAATAGAGTAAGTTTTAATTTGGAAAAAAATATAGCTGTTACATTAAACCAAAAGGCTGAGCAGATCCAGTCCAGCCCACAGCCGCATTCGTTTACTGTTGGGGCTCACTTCTGCTGGAGTCACACATCCAAACTACTCAGGCTCCAAGGACAATCACTGTAAAATACAGCCCAGTGCAGGAAAGAGACTTGTCTCATGATAGATTATCCCCAGGCGGAACTAGCACGACGCTCCAGGTGCTTGAGAAGACAAGCCCTGAAAAACAATCCTGCACTAGAAATGTGTCCTTCTTCTCTGCCAGGCACCAGCCCTGCCCTTGGGACCCTCGGGGCAGAGTGGGACACCTGGGGGCTGGGGACAGCATTCATCCCACGTTGGGAGCCAGGCCACAGGTGCTGCAGAGGCATCTCTCGCTAGCCCAGTAGCTGTGTCCCTCCAGGTCTTTAATTAAGGCAGCTTGGGCTTCCCAAGCGGTGGGGTGTGAAAGCAGCACCTCATAAAAACGTCCCAGCCCCAATAACACTTCTAAATCAGCTTCTTGGGACGCAGCCGTAACAAGCCACATGGAGAAGCCACAGCAGCAAGGGGAAGGTTTTACTGGCTCTTAATTACGAGGTTTGGCACAAGTGTCTGCAGCTGGTGCTCTGGAAAACAGCGAGGAGGAGCGCTCCGGCACTGTGCCACCGCCTGCGGCAGCTCCCCATGCTCCTGCACCTTCCCCACTGCAGACCTGGAAGGAAGGGCAGAGGGCCCAGGTCCCCAAGAATTTGGGTGGGATGGACGCGCACCCGCCTTTGGGACAGACAGGCTCAGTTACACCACAGAGCACACGTCTCAGGCTCTGTGCACCAAACATATTTCGCACACAGCTACGTGTGTTGGCACGTCTAGGGCTGCATGCTACAGAGATGGGGACCGGAGGTGTCCCTGAGAAGCTGGATGAGACCCATCCCAGCACACTGCCATCCTGCTCTGCCTTTTTCCCTCCAGAATCTCACTCCTTCATCCCCAGGGTAACACATGGGCGCAGACACTGCAACACCAGCATCCCATTGTTAGCTCTCCAAAGACCCACGAGCCAGCAGCATCGGCCTTTTCTCTTTAGCAGACCTCTGATATTTTTCTGGTGGTGACCTGTGTATAATTAACTGAAACCTCCTGACAAGCCGGCTTCTCCCAGGTTCCTCGCTGAGACCCTCTGAGAAAGGCCCCGCAGGTCAGCAGACTAAAAGCTGCTGATGTGAACAAGTCCCCAGACGGCGAACCTCACGATTAAGAGCTCTTTAACCCAGCTGAATCCCTGCCTGCAGGATCAAAGGCTGCAGCTGGAAGGCTGGATACATTCAGAAAGACATGGTTAATTGTGAGAGCAATTAGCCTCTGCGAGAATTCACCAAGTACGTGACAGATTCTCTGTGCCTGTAAGTGTTTAAACCTCAGAGGAGATCTGTCCGAAAGGAAGCTGTGTTCAGCTGGGGTGGAAGGGCCTGATACAGAAATGGCCCACTTTGTGCAAGAAGCCAGAAGAGACGAACAGAATGGTCCTTTGAGCTGGAAAAATCTCTAAAATCTATGAAACTATTAATAGAGTGAGACATTTCCAGTGGGTTTGACAGCTAGATGACAAATCTGTGTTAAATTCCATAGGATCCAAAGAAACTCTACTCGGCCTCATTTTCTGATATCCTCCAAGGGGGTTCCCAAGAGGGGATTATAGTTTTCTATTTTTTAGCTTCAAAATGTTTTTTCTGAACTGGAAAACTTCTGCAGCTCCACTCCGCTTACCTCCCTCTGCTGCTCCATCCTCTCCTGTGTCCCGGAGAGTATGTGGGCGAACCCCCGGAGAGGCGGCAGCAGGGAGCTGTGGCAGCCCCTCCTACCCATGGCACAGTCCCCCCAGGATTTCGCCTTGGCCACTCTTTCATCAATCATTTTATTTTGTTCCTAAAGCCCCAGGAGCTCTGTTGTGCTGCCCACCAGCCATGGAGCCACCCACCATGTCAGCCCCCTGTGAGCACCTTCGGTTCCCCTTGCAGGCGGTGTTGCCCACCCCAGCCACCGACAGACCTGACCCCGTCTCTGCTTCTCCCCTCTTCTGCTCACCTCTGTGGTTTCTGCAAACCACCATCACTCCTCAAAGTCCAGATCAGTCAAATTTGGCTGGAGAAGGAGGTCTGAAGGACATCAACGTCCCACCTGTGTGATGAACATGGGTGGCTGGGCAGAGGGAGGAGAGACCCCACCTTGCACTTTCCCACCTCAGACCCATGGCACGACCACATTTGCAGACCCTGGAGAATCCCCCGGCTTGCACGTGTTCTGCTGCTCCCAGAATAGCTTGGTTTAGCATCCCTTTTAACTCTGCTGTGCAGCTTTATCCTCCCAAATTCAGCGGGGTGCTGCAGCTCTCGGTGTCTGCTGCTGGGGCCATGCTTCTCATGCTGCCTGCTCTCTCATCCGCCTCGAACAGTACAAGCAGTCGTGAGGCACAGTACATGATGCAAATGATTAAGAATTAATAACTGCTTCTTAGACCAATCATTTCAGCCAAGACTACTGAGAGTTTATTACTTTATATGTATGTTTTGAGCAAGGTGACAGATAATTGAAAATGTAGTATTACTCCCAGTTGTTCATCATCTTCAGTGAACTTACACACACACCCCCAAACATAAAAACCTCATTTCAGAATGCTGCATCCTCCCCTCACCTTCCTTTGCTGTGCTTGCTTAGCAGGGAAATTCTTCAGGGAAGTCTGACTTACAAGTTTGTGCTGTGCCAAGATAACAGCCAAAAAGCATCACAGGAACGAGACTGACAATGCCTTGTTTGCTGGCAAGGAGATTACACTCGTGTGCGATCGCACCTGCTCCTTCAGCAAGAGCTGGGAGGGGAAAGCAAAAACAAACCAAAACACCATCCCTGTATGAACAGGTATAGCCGTAAGTATAATAACACTAAAAATGAGAGTAAACCTGAAGCGTGGCAAGACTGGCAGGGCTGTCAGGGAAAAATGAACTATGGGTAAGTGAGGGAGGTGCCAGCCACTGCCTGGGCAAAGGAAACCACAGAGCAAACACTCGGAGGGACCCTTCAGAGGTAAGTGGGGTGCTGCGGGTCTGTCGGGGGTCACAGATCAAGAAACAGAGGTCTTGCCTGTGGGTATTTCTTCAGTGGGAAGCAGCAACTGAATATGGAAGAAATGAGTGAAAAGCTGGGAAGGTCCACCAATAATAACAACAACAACAATAATAACAATGTTCAGGATGTGAAAAGTAGAAGCAGACAGACTCTGAATCTCTGAATTCTGGTAGGACTTCCTGATGGGCATGAAAACAGTACCCTGTACTGTGGAAATCTGCTCCCTTATGAGGCTGCCAGTCCTCCGGAAAGCAAAGAGGTTAACAAAATAGAGGCAGGAGAGATTAAAAGGTTTTCTGCACTTTTGCATCATTTAAATGCGTGCAGGGGACTGCATTCTTCCAGCAGTCCCACTTGGCAGAAGGAAAATAAAAACCACTTGGAGGATTTAACCCAGCAGTCCCCAATTTAATGCGTATTTGTAATGTGAAGTTTGTATAAGGCTGTAGAAAGCCTGGGAAAAAAATACATAAACAGCAACCAATTTACTGGAAGAGGAGTAATTGGCAGAAGGATCCCAGGCTTGTTTCCCTTGGATGCCTTTTGAAGATTTCACTCTTCCTTCTCACAAAAGGGACTTCCCCTCGTGACCATCCTCCATGCTCAATTCAATGCGTCACATGGTGGGCAATGATGGCAAGGGGCTCTCTGCGGCACGGGGCAGGATTTCAAAAGCATGCTGGCAAGGAAGATGCAATCTGGTGCCTGAGGATCGGCAACATCTGAGAAATCTCCCAACAGCGTCAGGGCTCAGACGGGTCTGATCACTGCCTGGGAGAGCTCTCAGCACCTGCTGTTCTCTGTTCCCAGCCATCCTCATGATGCTCCAAAGCCTTTGGAGAAGAGGACCTCTGCTAGTCCTAGGGTTTTCCCCAGTGCCTTCTCTGTGCAGGTAGTCACCACCCAGAGGGGGCTGTCACTGCCCGTCTCCTCTTCCTCCCAGCGCTTGCGGATGGCAAAGCACGGAGCTGCCAGGCAGAAGCTTGCCTTGCCTACTAGTCAAGCCAGTGGTGCTGCCCTCTGGAAACCTTGCCTTCCTCCTGCAGGAGATGTGTTTTGTCAGAGTTTCTCTCCCTTATTTCATAGGATCAGTTCCTGCCCCAAGGAAGAGCAGAGAGGAGAGCTGAGCACCAAGACACGGTGGTCCAGAAGCAAGAAAATCACACACACACGCAGCTCTCATAGAGATTAGCATGCTCAGACTGCTAATAAGATGCTGGTTGTTCCTTGCTAACACATTGTCCCCTCTTGCCACTTGATTTCCTGGCCCTGACAGTCCCTGCAAGATGCCCAGGGCCCAGACGTGCTGTTCCCAGACCCTAAAAAGTGCAAACACCCTTCCTTTCCTCTCTTTCCCCCTTGTGCCTCCTTCTCGTGGCTCCTACACGGTACTGAGCAAAACCAGGAGTCTGCAGGAGGGGCCAGGCTGCAGCTGGTACAAATCAACGCAGCATCCCTGATTCAGAGTGACCGAGCATCTGATACAAATCCTCCCGCATCAACGACACGTTCCTGGGGACTACTGGCGCTGCAGAGGAGGAGGCTGCACAGAAGGACCCTACCGTCACATTCGATCTCTCATCCCTCTCCGTGCGACGCGTGCCCTGGAGCGCCAGCAGCAGCCAGCCTTGGCCACCGCTCCCAGCCACCTCAAGGACAGGGTCTGGTCGGGCAGAGGGAGAGGCAGATGTGGCACCCTGCCCTGGCAGAAGCACAGCACCCTGTCCCAAAGGCAGCAAGAGATCTGGGACCAAAGGAGCCTAGAGAAAACCACTGTGAAGACTGTGTCCCTCCATCCATTGCTGCGCTGTTTCCGTGTCCGTCTGCCTGTCTGCTCTCCCCCTGGGCCAGCCAGCGCTGAGCTTGCAGGGAAAATGTGTGAAATCTCATGTGTGCTGAGAGACACCTGTAATCCAGGGCTTTCCCCAGCAGATCGTCCTTGTCCTTCTCCTCCTGCAGAAAAAGGACGGGGATGGTGGAGGTCAGGCCTTTCAAGCCTGAGGACGGTAAATCCATGTAGCACTCACTCCGTTGTCCAGAGATTCATGGCTTTGTTCTCTGAAGGTCAGCTCCAATTGTTCTAGTCAATTAAGGATAATCTATGGCTTCTCCCTCTGCTCCCTCCCTGTCCGTATGCTCCTTGTCAGCAGGAGACCGTTGGTCAAAGGAAAGCCGGAGATGCTCAGAGAGCCGCAATGGGAGGAGCAGGAGGAGGCAGATAGCTCTTCGTCTCACGAGGGGCTCCCAGGGACCCCAGAAAGGCTGGGGGCTGACAGAGAGGAAAATCCCCAGTGATGTAAATGCCCAGGAACCATCTGCAGCCTGGGAACAGAAGAGGGCCCTTGTGGCTACACCACAAAGCAGTCCCTGCTGCAGCGGGTCGGTCTGCCCCTGTAGGGCAGGGACCAGGAACCGGGGCACATTTTCCATCCACGTTTTCCATGGCAGAAGGAGAAGGTGGAGGAGTTCCTCTCCTCCCGGCCCCTGGTTGTCCTTGTTTGCTTTGTTAGCCGGCTTTGTTTGTCTGTTTTGTTTCTGAGCAGCCCTCGGGGCTGTGTTTTGGAGAGAGGGTTTCATCAGGCAAAAGTAAGGTACAAAGATGAGTTAATGAGAACGATTATTCAGTGACAGCTGCTGCCGCTCACCTCCTAACAAGTGTAAGGCACAGCCTTGCAAAAACAAGTCTTTCTCTGATGATTGTGTGCAGGGGGATTAACTTAGGAAACTTTGCTTAAGACCTGCAGTGATCTTATTGGAAATCTAGTCAATGAGCAGACAACTACGGGGGAAAGAATACCTTGTTTGGAGTGCAGCTGCGGGGAGCAGAGGGAGCCTGAGGCTGGGCTAGAGGCAGGCCGGAGACGTGCGGTCCTTGCGCTGCCATCCCTGGTTTGCACACCTTCATCCCCAGCACATACAGCTGAAGGCGATGGCCCACCTGGGGCTCAGCAAGGCAGAGTCCATTTCCAGAAGCATTTTCTCCCTCAGCTGCTGTAGCTCACAGATCAAACCCTCTGTCTCACACCCAAACCTCCCATGCCACGAGCTCCCGCGACGAACACCGGCTGTTTCTCACCGCAGACACTCGCCTCGATGACTACAGTCAGCTCTGCTAATGATTATAGATGTGTTCATACCCGAGAACTACTCTTCATCAGCTTCTCCACACAAGCATGAAATTCCCAAGCCTGGCACATAACGCCTGCCATTTAGCGTCCCCATCAAGCCACAGGGGAAACAAATGGAGTGGAAAACTGGCCCAGGATCCGCGCTTTCCTTCCAAATAGGCACCCCCTGAATGCAGGACTCCTGTTTTCCTCCTGCCTTCCCCCTCCAGCCCCCTGCCCAAGGTGGGCGAGCGGCAGTGCCTGGCATGGGTGCCTCTACCTGTGCAGCCAAGGTGCTGTGCACAAAGCAGGATCTAGTCCCCGGGGTCTCTGCCCCGGCAGCCCTGGTGCCAGCCTCAGCTCCAGCCGGACCCAGTGTGGCAGCCCTGCTGCCCACCCAGACAGATGGCGAGCAAGCCCTGCCCCGTCTCCCAGGGCTGTTTGGCCACTACCGAGAGCTGCTCTGGCCAAGCCCAGTTTGGCTGGCAGGTGTCCGTGCCCCAAACAGAAACATTTTGGCAGGATGGGGAGGGAGAGGCCGTGAGCCGAGTGGATGAGACCGCGGTCTCCTTCCAGGCCAGGGAGGAAGGCTTCCCCCCACAGCTCCTGGGCCTTCCTCTCCTGGACACACCAACCCCAGTGCCCAGCAGCTCTTCCCTCCGCTGGCTCCCATCCCTGCTGCATTTCAGGCATCTGGCCCCACGCTCACCACCAGCGCTGGCCCTGCTCACTGGGCAGCATCCCCAAAATAGCAGCCAGAGCTCTCCGTGTTTTCCCCACCATTCCCTCTGTGAAGCCCTCCTGCTTGATTCATTCTTGTTCCACCTCCCCCGGCTGACCCCTCAGCTCCGGGGTCCGTTAGCAGTCAGTGCTAATCAGCTCCTGCCGCCGTCCCTTCCTCCTAACGCTCACACGGCAGCTGCTCCGTGTCAGCCCCATCACCAACGCTGATTTTACAAGGCTGGCTCTTAGGGGCCTGCAGGGGTCTTACGGCCACCTCTAAACACCAGTCTCTGCAAACCACCATCAGACTCCTCCCTTACACAAACCTGGAATACGTCCTTGGCCGTAAAACTCCCATACTCGTCCATACTGCTTTGCTTCCCAGAGAAAGGCAGGAGCAGGGTTATCATCCTCTCAGGGGATGAGAAAACCACTGTGGGCTCCTCCACAAACCCCAACCCAACCTTTATCAGCCCGCATGGAGGGCCAGAGGTCTGCAAAAATCAATGCTCTTAAAATGAAATAAGAAGCCTTGACAAACTTTTATTTGCCATCTCCGCTCACAGGCAATTAAAGGAGTAGAACAGAAGGTCTGATTTTATGTGTTTTTTTTTTTTCCTTTCTTTTTCCAGTTTGTAGCTCTTGTACCACAGAAATGCGTCTTGCATGATAACTATATACAGGAAGAACCCCCACAGCATAAGAAGCCCAATCAATACCACCGGGCAGCCGGAGCCAAAAACATGACAGAAACGAGCTGGGAACTGGAAGAAAGTAACAGATACCATTCAAACCCCCGGGGAGCGATGAAGGGCCAAAGCACGCCCTGCCTGGCTGAGCAGCCCCGGCAGGATGGGACTCATGAAATCGGTGCCTGGGAGAGGAGAACTCGTGGCCACCAGGCACCGTGTTGTGGGCAACCGTGTGGGCAACAGCAGGGGGGATGGCCCGGGCACTGCTCTTGCTCCTGCAGAGTTTGTGCTGTCATCGGAGAAATGAGAGGGAGGGAGCTGCCAGGTGACGGCGGGCGAGAGCAGAAACTGCACCTGGAAACGGGGGCAATCTCTGGGGACGGGGGTGGTGGGAGCCAGGGAGCAGGGGAGGCCCCCGCCGCCGCAGACAGAGCCCGGGCGCTGTGTGGGTGATGGCAGCGGCCCGCCCCAAAGAGGATATGGGAAGGATTTATGAGCACAGCTATAATGAAAGCCAGTTATCCGTGACCATCTTAAATCTTGTCAGGGGGAGGATGAGAGGGGCCATCTCTGGTGTGCAGACGGGAAGATTTAACGCTGTTGTTCCACAGCATGGGCACAGAACAAGCCCCCCGCACAGGCTGCTGCTCGCGCTCCCGGAGCTGCTCGGGGCCGAGCAGTGGGTGCTGAGCTCCTGCTGAGCTCCCCCAGCCCTCACTAACTGTGGCATTGCCAGCCCGCTGTGCTGCTGCTCGTCCCGGCCCCGGGAAGGAGGAAAGCTCCTGTCCCTTCCCTGCCCCACAACCAGCTCCGCGGGGCTGCAGAGGGCCAGATCCCAAGAAAGTCCTCTCCTCACCAGCACAAGGTGCACGAAGCAGCTGCCCCCTCGGCATCACACGCACATCGGGAGCAAAACCAGCACCGGGGTGCACACACCCCACACGGACCATCCCCGCTGCCCCAGCCCAGTCCTTGCAGCCTCACCAGCTCCAGCCAGGGGATGGTGTTTCAGCCGGGGACACCAGGGCACAAGGGGACAGGGGAAGAGCAGCACGGCCAGCGCAGCCCCCGTGTGCCCAGCGTCTGGCGCAGGAGCTGCCCGCATCCCCCTCTGCCTAGCAGCCGAGCCGTGCTCTCCCTGCAGGGAAGGAAATCAGGTAAGCCATGTCTACGAGCACATATGGAGGGGCTGGGACGCTGCCCAAGCTTCAGCTCAAAAAAAAAGTGCACATCTTATGGTACAAATATTTTGGTTTGCCTCCTCCTCTCCAGCCCACAAGCTCCAGCACAGAAACCACAACAGCAGCCCTCAGCGCAGCCGTCTTGGCACTCGCTTCCCTCCGATCCCCACAGCCACCACCGTTTGCCGTGACAAAAGCCTGTGCAGTCTCACCTGGATGTGTGATATCACCCCAGCCCTGTGCGTGACCCCCAGCTGCCTGCACAGACCCACACGCCTGCAGAGAGATGCTCCTGGCAGCGTGGGTGGATGGGGGGCACCTTCTGGCCCCAGGAAGGTGCTCCTTGCCCTAAGGACCATGGCAATTTTCAGAACTAGGGCCAAGGAGAAAGCAGGCTGCCTTGCAGCTCGTGGAGCTGTTTGGCTCCTTTCATTCCCCCCCCAGCAGAAAAGAGCCGGGCCCACTCCCTTTCCTGTTAAGAGGCTAAAAACTAACGCTTGCTCTGCAATGAACCAGCCGCGCTCTGCCATGGCAGGTGCAGCACCCACGCCGCGATGCGCGAGCAGTGCAGGGAGGACGGGGGCTGTCTTCGCGAACAATCAGAGCATCTGCGGCTGTGTCCTGCCATGGCTGAGTGTGACGAGGCACGGGATGCCACCTCCCAGCACTTGCTCCTCCGTGGCAGCCACAAAAATTTCTCTAAAGGCTCAGGGAGGTGGGATAGGAATTTGGTGGTTTGGGAATATATTAATTTGATTCCAATGGGAAGGAGAGGACTTCCCGCAGGGGTTTTCTCCACTGATTCCTCTTGGAAAAAGAGAAAGAGAAGGACCACGTCTAATGAAAAATATATATATTAAAAGCAATTTTTCACCAGCTTAATGGTTCTTTATTCTTGAGCCAGCTGAGGACCGAGGTGGGCTTTGTTGTGAATGCGCCCAGGTGGCGCCTCCCTCTATGTACACCCCAAAGCCACACACCCAGTGCAAAACCTGAGCTGGAGCCCTGCACTTACCTGGGCAAACATTTGTTTTGTGCTCTAATAGCAAGGCAGATGCGCTATTCCCCTGTGTAAACATCCACTCTCCAGACATAAGCACTTCCGAGCTGTGCAACGCTCCTCTGTTCAAACAGACACTTTCTAGGTGAAATCTGCTGCATTCTCCTGTGTCAACAGAGCCTGCTTGGGGCTGTCCCGGTCTCCTCTAGCCCACCTGTTTTCTTGGATGGGAACACTCCAAGGGCGGCTGTTCATCCATGCAAAGACATCCTCTGTACGGGCATCCTGTAGGGTGCCCTGCTCCTTGCACCCTCTCAGCATATGGGGCTGCAAAACAGTAGGGAGGTGAGCAGCGTGGATATAAAAGAAAAGAAAAAAAAAAAAAGGGTTAAAATACATACTGGGTAGATATTTTTTACATATGCAACAGATTGCAGAGGTGGCATCACACAAGGTCCCAGCTGCTGTTGTTTTGCCCTGGAAAACTTTTTGATCGTGGCTTTTGCCCCAGTCTAAGGTCTATGTCAGGACCTGGACCTGGGATGTGCAGCGGTGTGTGGGTGAGTCGTTCAGCCTACCCTGGATGCTCGTTTGGACTGCTCAGATGTTCTGCGGCTGCCTGCAAGGGGCTGGGGCAGGATTCGTGTTCCTGTTGAGATGTAAATGCACAGAATATTGAATGAGTCCCCATAAAGGTTCAGCACTGGGAAGGAGAAGGCTCCTACACTTGCTATAGCACCTAACCCACCCATGCCACAGGATGGGGCCACTGCTCTCTCTATATACGTAGGGAAACTGAGGCAGGAAAGGTGACATGAATTGCCCTAGGTCACTCTCACTGCGGTGGCTCAGCCAGAGGGCTGCCCGCTTTAAGGAGGGTAACAAGGAGCAGAGAAGGGCTGCTTGGGGGCCAGGGAATGGAGGGCACACGGTATGGAAGGACTACAGAACAGAGCTCGCTTAGCCTGGACGAAGCAAACAGGCAGTGACATGATTTTTTTTTCTCTATAAATACATCTGGAGGGTAAACATCAGGGAGGGGAAAAAGCTATTTAAGCTGAAGGACAACAGTGGCGCAAGAAAACATCCATATTAATGTTTAAAGGAGCAAAAGAGCAGGTTATGGAGAGAAGGGAGGGAGGGGGACACGGCCTGAAGTAGGAGCAGAGGAGATGCAGGCTGTGCCCGCCGCATCCTGCCTGAGGGGGATGCCACCGAGCTGGGGTCCACACGTTCCCCACGGGACAAGGTTACATGGCAAGGCAAAGTTAGACAGTCTTCGGCACCAGGTGGGCAGAAGGAGGGGGTGGCTGCTGTCCTGCTCCCCAGGAGAGTGTCTGATCCCTCCTGCCCTCATCCCCCCAGGTTTCCCAGATGCACTGGCAGGCTCTGCGGAGAGCCAGGAGACCCCGGGGTCGTGCAGGGACCCCACGGTTTCACCCACCAGCACGGCAGCCCCAGCAGATCCCTTGCGCCCCGCTGCCCGCTTGGCTTAGAGCACGGAGCCAGACATTGCTTCCTCACCCCACTCCCAGCAGCGAGCCGGGATTTCCATAACTGTCAAAAACAAGCCTTTGTTATTAGCCCTGTGAATTATTTAGCCTATCATAATTAATGCAGGACTGTTAGCGACCGTGGCAAAGCTCCTCGGCTCGCCTGCCTGCAAACACCGCTCCACTTCTGCTTACCATTTCAGCATTAAATATGCATCAGGACTGATAAACGGCTCCGGATCGCCGCGAGCCCGCTGGACAAAGTGCCCTGAGCACCGACACCTCCCTGGGAAAGGGCCACGCCGGGGGCATTTCCAGGCAGGGCAGGCTCACCCGCTCCATGCCCTCACCCCCAGACGGAGACACCCTCCAGCCCCACTGGGCTGCCCCGGGTGCATGAAGAGAGAGCTGGAGTTCAGTTCCCTTCAGTCGTTTCATGGGGTTTAAACAAATGCCCGGAGAGAAGGAGGGAGATGGGGAGTGTGTCACCTAATTAACGAGAGGAAATGAATAGCTGCTCTGGAGCTGCTGAGCTCTTTCGCTCCTCTGCCAGACCAGCCCTTAGGAAAAGAAATGAAGCAATGCCAGAGCGTGAGGCTGCCTCAGACTCGGATGTTTCCTTTAGGTAGAGAGCCATGCCCAAAAATACCTGGGGAGCAGGGTCCCATGCAGACAGGTATTATAGGATCCCTCCAGGACTCCCTGCCAAGCTCACCGGCCATTAGATTGGTGACAAATAACCAAATCCAGACAATTCCAGGCTTAGTGCAACAAATGAACCTGCCAGAGATGGCCGCCTGGGAGCCCTTACTGCCCACCCACCAAACTCCCCTCCCGCGAGCATCCCTCTGTCCTGCGGTGTCCTGCGGGACCCCCACGACCCGAGTGCGCCGTGCTGCTCATTCTCTGCCTTCCTTCTGTCCCTGCTGGCTGTTTTGCAGCCCAGCTCCACGAGATCCCTCCGAGCAGCTTTTCGGGGGGCAGTTAGGACCATGGCAGCATCCCAGCATGGAAAAGATCATTTCGGCAGGTGCGACGGGCTGGCGCTGAGACGGCGGTCTGAAAGGGGGGCTGCTGGAGCTGCTCCTGTCCTGCCACTCCAGGGGGTTAAAATAGGGAGAGAAAATAGGAAGCATTAGCCCTGTATTGTGTGGGCTAATCCCGGCCCGGCAGTGAAGTGCACTTAGAGTGACCCTTCTCAAAGCCTCGACTCTCTCGTTCGATATTTCTCTGATTTGAGGATCTTTCCGGCTGCAACATCTATTTCTCTGTCAACAGCCCTCGGTGCATCTCGCTTGCTATCTTTAGTCTCGGTTTATCGATCCCTCATTCCTATCTATCCATCTAATTCTTTTGTGCTTATTTCTGCCTGCCACTCCATTTACCGCAGTACACCTGTGCTGTTTTACAACGGGCAGCTCACGTCAGCTGCCGGGCAGGGGCTGGGAGCTGAGCAGCGCGCTGGATGCTCAGCTTTTCGTGGAGAAGAAACCCCCTCGGCAGACACCGCCGCATCCCCCTGACTGTGCCCGGGCAGGGGATAAGCACAGATCAGGCAGCAGCGGCGACGTCGGACCCTCTGCCCTGCTGTGGCACGCCTTATCGGAGGAGATTAGTCAGAGCCTTGATCCTAATGCCGTCTCCGAATCCGAAAGGCAAACCATACCCTTGCAGATAAGGGCATCCTTGACAGCAGCAGCAGCTCTCAGCGCTGCCTGGATCTGGGCGTAGCAGGGCACAGCAGGCAGCAGGGAAAGGTGGATGAAAGGGGAGAAGAAGGGCTGAGAGAAGGGGGAGGATGGAGGTGTGCCTGCTGAACTGCTCTCGTTTTATTTTCACCTTCCGTATCTGGAAAGGTGAACTGGGAAAAAGGGGGGCCAAGAGCAAAGCCCTGTCGCTTACCCCGGCTCGTTAAATCATTGCCATTAATGCAGGCTGTGGTCCGCAAGTGGAATGGGGGGAAGGAGAAGGGTTTCACGAAGATTCATGCCTCCAACAAAAACTGTTCCCACGTTTTAGCCCCAGCACCTCTGAGCACCGAGGAAGCAGCCCTGCCATGCAGAGCCCCGGCATGTGCCAACGTCCCCACAAACTGTGGTTTTGAGGGCTTCTTGAGCTGACCGAATTGTTTTACATTCTGCTGTGGTCCTACAGGGACCATGCCTGGTTTATGATCACCAAAGTCCAGGGCTTTAGGGGCAGGACAATTTAGGGACCCAAACACTCACCCACGCTCCAGAGAGAACAGCAGCAGAGAAATGGGGAGCAGGGCAGTAATTCAGCCTTAATTAGCCTCATCAAATATTTATCTGGTAATTTCCCTGAATTTACAGAGAAAATTAACATCAATACGATTCATTGACTCTTCGAAGATCCCACAGCACAAAGCCCATCCCCTCCAAAAAGGGAGACCAGGCCGAGCATGGAGAACTTGGGCAACGGGAGGTCCAAGGCATTGGGATTTGCTCCAGCAAAGCCTCCAGAGATGCTGGGCTCATCCAGCAAGTGGGGTTCCCCTCCCCTGCACCCCAGGTTTTTGGGGACGTGGAGCTGGGAGGGCATGGTGGCATGAGCAGAAACCAACACCCAATGTCCCTCTCTGGAGCAAGAGGAAAGCTCAGCGGGCCGATGCACAGCAGCACAGCAGCTTGCGTAGCTCACTGGAGCTCTTGAAGGTCCTGGCCAGAGCTGGGTTTGGAGGCTGTGGCTGAGAGAAAAGGGTTTGCAACCCAGCACTGCTGGGAGGGCTGGGAAATGCCACCCCTGGGTTTTACAGCTCGGGTTCAGAGCAATTTGAGATGATCACATTCCCAAATGCCACGTAGAACTTCCTCTCAAAAACTCAGGATCCCAGATCCACCCAAGGTTTTACCACGAAAAGGCTGAAAAAAAGATTGGGGAAGGGAAAAGGAATAAAAGCCAAGCGCTTTGTGCAAACGGGTCCCTAAGCCTGAGCTCTCACAGAAAGCACTTGCTTTGCCCTTCGTGTCTGACAGAAAGCAATCAAGCCAAGGCCAGCTCGCAGGGAACCTTTGCCATTGCTTTGCAGTAGAGAGATTTCCATAAACTGCTGGTTGGTTTGTTTTTTGGTGTGTTTTTTTTTTATTATTCGCCCATAAGACATTTTCCCTCAATTTGTCTTTCACAAAAGGTCACTTTTAAAGACAGCAGCCCACTGGCGCCCATCACTCAGAGGCTCTGACAAGCCAAAGGAACTGTCAGACCACATTTTGCCTCCCAGCTACATTCAAGGTTTTGCATTCAATGTTTTTTTATTATTATTCTCCTAATGGAGTTTCCCCTCCAAGGCCGCTGCACTATTGGAAACCCAAGAGCATCAGCACCAGGCAGGACTTCACACGGGAGAAGCCTTACAATTAAATTTATTCCCAGGGAGAAGCTACAGCAGCTGGCCGCAGTGGGAAATCTCAAAGCAGGCATTCTCCAGGTAGCAGGACACAGGTGCTCAGGAGAGCATCCAGACAGTGGTGAGGTTTGCAGGGACCACATGGGGCTGAATAGGAAGAAGATTTGTGGTGTCCCACATGTAGGCAGGGGAGAGATTTGGGAAACAGTTGGACTCTGGAAGCCTTTTCTGGAGAAGGGAAGGTCTCCGTGTCCCTGCTGGCTGGGGACAAGGTCTCCTTGTCCCTGTTATGTGTCACCTTATGTGCAGGGTCCTCCATCCTCAAGCACTGCGGACAAACTCCTCAAGAACTTGTTCTGCTCCTGCCAGCACCTTCTGGAGGACGGCACCAGAGCAGGGACCACAACTGATGCGGCCCAGACCCAACCATGCACGTGGCGCGTTAGCTGCAAGCACGTTATCATCATTAAGAGCAACCACGCTTCCCTGCCAGTGAGGGAGCTGCGAGGTGGGCACGAGCAGACACCACCCAGACTCATGAGCCCACTGAGGGCAGCTGCTGACAGCCCCCTGCGGAGGGAAGCGTGGGGCACTCGGGGCTCCCGGGGTCCCAGAGCCAGCGAGGAGAGGCTGCCGTGTCAGCTCGGGTTTGCTGCCTGCCCCCTGATTTCCCTTGGCCTCAGCAGGAGGAGGGCAGGCACAGCCCCCCGGCCCTGCCCCACCAGCCCTCGCCCCACAGCACAGCTCTGGGCAGGAGGGTGGCACGGGGACACTTGCCTGGGACAGCCATCAGCCAGCGAGCAGGGAGCAGGGGGAAGGGATATTGCTGCAAGGCAGGGTAAGAGGACAGCAATCACCAGAGCAGTGCTCCAGGTGGCTGAGCCACGTCCCTAATGCAGCCCAGATCAGAGGCAGCAGAGGGAGGCTTTAAAAATCTGCTAGGGATGAGCCTGCCCACAGAAAAGCGCCTCTGTCCCCATGCAGACAGCAGCAGTGTCACTGGTTCAGATCAGCTCCTGTGAGCATTACACCACGCTGAGCCCCTGGAGCAGCAGGGCCCTTTGGTCCCATACACAGCGATCAGCAGGATCCTTTTTTGGGGTGGAGGATTGGTCCCATACACAGCGATCAGCAGGATCCTTTTTTGGGGTGGAGAACATCCCCTGTGGCTGCTGGGGCTTCCCACCTGCAGACACCACGGCTCCAGTCGCAGCATTATCCCAGCTATGAGCAGGAATTGAAGGACGCTGCGGGGCCAGAAGCGGGCTCCCCCAGCTCCTCTGCCGTCCGCCAGCCCTTCCTGCCACCCCCCAGCCCCTGTCCCCAGACCTTGGCAGCCGCCTGCCCCCCCTGGGGCTAGCAGCAGCGCCTGCCTGCAGCCCGCCCCGGGGAACCGTTCACCACAACACGCTGGCTTTTAATTTGCTTACCCAAGCAATAAAGCGGAAATGAGGAATGGCAGCTAATTAAAAGTATCGATTCATGTGGCATTCAAAGCTACCCGAGAGGGCCAGGAGGGATGAGGAGCCCGCGAGCAGAAGAGGGGACAAGAGGGCTGCAGCGCCCCGCAGGCTGCCCCCTTGCTCCCTGTGACTGTTTGCCATGGGGAACACTCCTGTCCTCCAGCAGTCCTGCTCTGTGAGGCAATTCTCCAAAACACCAGGTCTTTTCTTCACCAGAGAAGCCCCCAGCATTGCCGTTACATCAGCTCCGTACCAACACTCACCAAGCCCAGCGTGCCCCGTGTATTTATAAGATTAGCTAATGAAAGGCAGGCAAAAATCCTGAAATGGGGGAAAGGCAGAGCTGGGCAGCGGCACGGCTCGCTCAAGGGTTACCGTGTGCAGTCCTCTCTGACCTTCACGTCTGCGAATTCAGCCAAAGGCACCGGTACAGTGACTGGGGAGAAGCTGCTGGGAGGACGAGGAGGTGCCTGGGGGCGGCAGGTCCGGCCAGGGCCCAGTCCAGCAGGTTCGTTAGGAGGGGAAGGTGCTCACAGCAACGTGGGGGCTGAGGCTGCCCGTGTGTGGAGAGCAGGGTGCCTGCTGGGTCCTCGCTTCTCAACAGATTTTGTGTCTTAATTACAAGACAAGCGGAGTGCCTTGACAGCTCTCTGCCAGTGACAGCTATGAATAGACTCGGAAACACCTGCAGTCACCCATGAGGTGAGAAACAGCCGCGCTCTTGCTCCTCGTTACCCATGCCAGCACCTCCCCACCCCTCCATCCTGTGCAGCTACCAACAGCTGGCCTCACACGGTGGGAAAAGAGCCAACAACCAGGACTGGAAGCTCCTGGCCCCTCTAATCCCACACACCGAGCGGATGCCTCCACGGCCAAGCTCACAGAGCAGGGTACCCAAGTGCAGCACCACCACCCGAGGACTCAGGAGGGTGATCCTGCAGGCAAGGACTTCTCCTTGGATATGCTCTAACAGCTCCTCTGAGAAGCGCTGGGGTTCCTCCAGAACTTCCTACCTGGGGAACCTTCTTTTCCCCAGCCAGCAGCCTGCGGTGGGCCGAGGGGAGGAGTGTGTCGGGGAGTCATCCCGGGGCTTTCCCTCCGCCCGGGTGCCTTCACCTCCTGCTCACCCTGAGCTGCTGTCATGGCAACACAGACTCCGATTCGGGGAGGAACGGGTACTTCTGCTTGTTTAACCGAGGAGGCGGCAGCACCCTGGTGTTTGAGCAGGGGAGAAAGCACGACAGAGCTGGGGCTCCTGCCACCCACACAAGGGCTGCGGTGGTCAGCCCCTTCATCCCTGCTCCTCTCAGCTAGGCAACATGACCAGGGGAATCACGATGCTGTGCCCACCTCACACTGAGACCCTGCGTGAAGGCACGGGTGATGGAGGGCTTGAACTCCACAGGACAAAACTGGAGCTGAGCACCCTCCAGTCTGTGTGGCACGCTGGGTGCTCAGCACCAGCCTTCCCCTCCAAAGGGCAGACCCATCCTCAGTGAATCAAGACTCACCAAAACATCTCAGGAAGTTTTGTCTCTTTTAAAAGCCTGCAGACACCCACCAGGGGCTGCAAACACTGCACCCATTGCCCAGCACCACCAGAGACCCTTGGGCTGAGCTCACAGCTTCAGGAGGCTCCGGTTCAGCTGAGCCCCTGGCAGACACAGCTCTTCATGAGCAGCTTGAGAAAGGCAAAAAGCAGGTGGACGGGAGGCAGGAGTCGTCACTGTTTTGTCCTGCCAAGATGGCTCCATTTCCCTCAGCTCTGAAATGTGTACTTACATTTCCCGGAGGCCCATGAGAGAGCTTTTTCTGGGTATCATCCAGTGATGATTGCTTTCCTAGAAATGGTGCTCAGAGAGGAGGAGGGAAGCCCAGTACCACACAGAGTATTTACGGTTGATTCACCCCAAAATCCCAGTCCTTTTCCTGCCTCTCTGGTAGAGGCAGGCTAGGGCTGAAGATACACCCTCCTTTGGGAGCAGGTTTGCAGAAAACTGCAGCAGAAGGCAGGGGGCTCCCCTGGCCCGATGGCACTGGAAGGGGCAGCTGCCTGGCGAGGCACCCCCACTTCCCCTCAAGTCTGCCTTCTCTGGAGGCAAAACTGCAAAATTTGCTCCATATTTGATGTCTTCCACCCACAGCACACAGCTGAGAAAGCTTCCATTGTAAAGGGGATTATTTTTTGCAATGAGAGAGATCTAGAAAAAAAAATGTGTTGATAATATAAAGCCAAAGCAGCTTAACGCACCGTGGTGCAGGGGCAAATCTCTGCAGGGAGCAGACCCTTGCACCCTCAGCTTGTCCCTCCAGGTGCCAGCCCGCAGGAGCAGCCTTTGGCAGCTTCTGTTCCCCATCTCCCGGAGAGCCTTACGCAGCAGAGGCTCGTACTGAAGCCACCTGTAAAATGGGCAGCCCCAGGGCTGCATCTGCTGTGCCCCCTGTCCACTGTGCTGGGAATTCAGGCAGCCCAGAAGCGCAGCTGTGCCACTGTGTGCTTCTCGCCAGCATCTGCCTGTCCTGCTCACTGGAAAAATCATGGAGCTGCTGCTAATTTCATTAGCAGGCCCATCAAGCGGTTCATCAATCTATGATTCCCTGGCTTGCCGCCACGAGGAAAACAAGCGGGATCTGCTCCGCATTTGCAAAGCCGTCCTCTGGGGTAATTGGTCTGAAGGCTTCGACTTTCCCGAGTGGATTATTATCTCGGGTTAAACCTGGGGAAGGAAGAGGTTTTTTGCCCCTTATTTATTTTTTTTTCTCTCCCCCCCACCCCCCCAAGAAGAAGCCGGGATATCCCCCGAGCTGCCAGCAGCTCCCCAAGCAGGGGGCAGGAGCTGGGCACCGAGGATGGGCAGGAGCTGGGCACCCAGCCGGGGCTGGCTGCACCCCCCCAGCAAACCCTCCTCCCCTGCAGCTGAGGAGCAAAACCCCGAGCTTTTGAGCCCGCAGCCGGTGGCAGGGCAATGCCTGGGAGCTGCTGCCGCCGGGCTCGGCCGGTTCCGCGGCTCACAGCTCCCTCTCCCGGCCCCGTGCCGGCATCCTCAGGCTGCAGCCCGCGGCCAGCCCGGCAGCGCCGGGACACGGCACTGGGAGCAGCCGGGGTCCCGGGGGTCGAGAGAGGAAAAAGGCAGAGCAGGAGCCGGTTCGTCTCCACCCCAACCCGCCTGGGTACCAACTAGACGGAAAAGCCTAACACTTCGGTGACGGGCAGCAGAGGAGTTTTGATCTCGCTCCGCCTTCTAACGTTGGTAATTTAACCTTCCCTCGCCCAGCGATCCCAAAAGCAAGGACGTTTCATTTTAAACAGAAAATCCTCATCCATAACGAAGAAAGGCGGTCTCATTTTGAGGGAAAAGAAAGGCCAAAGCAAACACTCTTGGTTTTCCACCATGAGCCTTTCTGGGCTGATATGCTCCCACACCACCCCCTCGTTTTAGCCAAACTATGGGCCGAGTTTGGCCCAGAGCACAAATTTCGCCCAGATTCCCTTCTCCATTGAACTTCCTCCTCCTTGTAAACCAGCCCACCCCACGGACCCGGTGGGCAGGAGCAGGAGGCCCCAGAGGTGTGCATGCAGTCACGGTGAGCTGCGTGGCAGAAGCAAGCAGGGAGGTTGCATCCCCTGGTCCCAGCACCTGCACGGCACCCCTTAGGCGTGGGCATGGGTAGCATTAGTGCTAAGGATGCTGTGCAAGGGGGCTTGCAGGGATTCGGTGGCCCTTCCTGCACTGCACTCTTGCCAACAAGTTGCTTGCATCACGGAGCCCGCGGGGCTTTGCCTGGCAGAGCTTTGACAGTGGCTGTGCTGGTGCCAGGTTTTTGCCCTTACAGGCATGTCCCCATGACTCTGCCGTTCACGTCTCCTACTTTCAGCAACTGGCCTGCAAGGCCCCAAAACTCCCACCGAGTTCAAGAAAACCTCCTGCCTAAGAAAATAAATGTGTTCTGCGCTCTTTCCGAGCTACTAATGGTAAAGCAAATACGGGCACAGTTGGGTCCCATCACTGCTTTGTTCCTAAAGAACGAGTCCGTTCAGCCAAACCCTTCCTGGCACATCTAGCCATCATTAGAGAGATGAGAGAGACAGTTACTGTCTTCCTTCTGCACACGGCATGACAGACATTGTCGTTCAGCGAGGAGAGGTCTCTACCTGCGTATTGTACTTGTCATCTGAGTCCTCCACAGTCCAAAAGGAAATCACTCCACCTCTGCAGCAGGAGGGCTCAGGAATGCTGTCCCCCAGGAAAGTGTGGTGCAGGGTACCCAGCTGCTCGTGCCGGGGCAATTTGACAGCTCAAGCACCGAATATAGCAGAAGGGAGAAGAGTGGTGGGCAGGAGAGCAGCTGCCTGCCCTTCCAGCTGGATATCCAGCCTCGGAGTAGGAGGTGGAGATGACCTATGGAGTCACAGTGACCCAGACAAGCTTCCTCATTTGCAGACATAAGAGGCACAGATTGGGCTTTCTTAGCTAAGTTTGGGTATCCTGCGGGTATGGAGTCACTTAGTGCGGACCGGGTGTCTGCAGGCACTCAGTGGAGACGCTGTATTTACATGAAGTAAGCTATAAAAGCCAGACTTAAAATGCCTTTGTAAATATTTGGCCTGTGATTTGGTCTCTCTCGGTTGGGTGCTTTGTTATCTGCAAGGAATGCAGCATCTAGACCGCCTCCCCTGCCCTGGTGCAGATACGGAGGTGGCACGTGGCAGGTTGTGTGCGCCGAGACTCTGCATCTCCCTGACACACAGGTACATCCGGGTACCCCTCCAGCAAGGGTCACGTCCCACCTCCTGCTAAGGCAAATGGTAAGAGGGAATTGAGTCGGGCAGAGACCATTTGCTAAGCGGGGAGGAATCGTTAGCAGTGGCATTAGCCATTCCCCTCTTTGTACTGATCCAAGCCCAAGGTCTCGCATTGAGGTGATGAGAACAGAGACAGGCCTGAGGAGGAGCGAGGACAGACACCTGATTTGGAGCCATCTTCTGAGCTGCCACTGAGGCAGTGGCAGCAGCAGTGCTAAGGACCTGAGGGAAGTCCAGGCAAGGCAGCCAGAGGCGCTGCCGTGTGAAATAACACATCTCACACAGGGCAAGACATCACCTAGCTGGCCTCTGCGCCCCCGCACTGCATCCCACCAGGTGTAGCTTCTTCCGTAGCCTAAGGCAGACTGTCTGAGCTATCTGAGAAGAAGTCCTCCAGATCCTGCTGCCTCAGCTGGGACTCTAGAACAGTGATGCGTTGCTTGAGCTTCATCTGGGCTTCATTGTACTCTGTCAGAAGGCGGCCGAAGCGGGTGTGAAGCGTGTCCAGGTTCAAGGCCAGCCTGTCCAGCTTCTCTTCCACGCTCTTCCCTTCCATGCTTGCCTCTGCAGCTGACTCGTCCAGCAACCCTTCCTTGGTCAGGATCTCCCGGCCCCGCTCCTCCAAGACCTTTTTGGCATCAGGATACTCTGTGACTGCTTCCATCAGGTCTTCCTTTGACAGGCAGAAAAGATCAGAGTAGCCCAAGCTACGGATGTTGGCCGTGCGCCTGTTGCCCATTTTGCTCCCTTTAATGTTGAGGATGCTGATCTCGCCAAAGCAGCCTCCCGCAGTGAGCAAAGCATATTGTGTTGTTCCATCATCCGCCACCACAGCCAGCTTCCCCTCCTTGATGATGTACATCTCTTTCCCAATATCTCCTTTACGGCAAATGTAATCCCCAGGGCTGAACACCTGAGGGCGAAGCTTCAGCACCAGCTCCACCAGTAGACCTGCCTCACAGTCCTGGAAAATCCTCACCTTCTTCAGTGTCTCCAGGTGAACGTTGATGGCAATCTCTGCCCTTAACTTATCAGGAAGATTCTTGAGGACTTCCCGTTCGTCTACAGCCTTCTTGTTTGTCCACAGGTAGTCAAACCACTTGATGACTTTAGTTTCCATGTCTTTGCTCACCTTGCGGAACTGCATGTAGTGTTTTATGGCATCAATTTTTGCCTGGAACTCTGCCCTGGTGGCGTTCATATTGGATATCATGGATCCCACATTCCCCACGATGGTGGCGAAGATGAGGACACCAATGAGGAAATCGAAGATCACAAAAAGGTATTCTTCATCACGCACAGGGGGCGGGGTTTCTCCAATGGTGGTCAAAGTCAACGTAGACCAGTAGAGACAGTAGACGTACTCCCGGGTGAGATACCCATATTCAGGGTCTGTGACATTGGGATAGACCCAGCTGTCCTCCCCAAAGCCTATGGCCTTGGAGATGGCATAATAAATGCAGGCATTCCAGTGGATGATGACCAGGATGTAAAGAACCAAGTTGCTGATGCGGAAGATGTTGGGGTAGCTGGTTCTGGTCTCCGTCCTGTCAAAGAACTCAAACATGCGGGAGAAGTGCAGCAGCCTGTTGAATCGCAGTTCAGGACGATGCAACCCAACAGCAAAGTAGGCCAGGTCTGTGGGCAGGATGGAGAGAACATCCAGCTTGAACTGTAAGGTGTGGATGTAGTTATCCCGTAACTTCTTCAGGTCCTTAACCAGGAGGCCCTGTTCCAAGAAGCCTAACAGAGAAGCAAATAATAGAATGATCTTGGCTTATGTTCAACTCTTCTACTGGCTTTGTAAGTGCTTCTGATAAATATTTCAGGATATGCCACGCATATTTGTGCATGTATACAGTTATCCAAACATTACCAGTTGCACCTGATCTACTCTGTTTACAAGCTTTTGCTATCACGCAAGCTCCTCATTTGGCAAAAGCCATGTAAAGCTATCACTTAAGGATTTACTCTGTTGCCATGAAGTAATAGGGACACAAAGGTTTCCTTCCTCCGGTCATGAATTACCGCTATTCTGGACAGAAAGCACAGCCACCTGCCCCATTCCAAGAACATTAAATTCTACCATTTTTCCATGTAGATAATTCATTAGCTGAACTTGTGCAAAATCAGAGATACAGACCTTCGACTATGCCCGAATACTAATAGTAATGTGGGTAATTTTGTACAATTATTCAAAGGTGAAGTTGAAAGCTAGGATGATTAATCTTTCATTCTGAAACTTACTCCATTTCTCAGATCCCTTAATTAGATTATTTCTCTGGGGACTGCTTCATACAAGCAAGAGCCAAGGTAGACAAAACCCTCCTTCTAACGGAGCTGTAGATTAGGTCCCTCCCTTGCAGCTCACCTCCACCTTTAGGGCACTAAAGCAAAGCAATCGCAGGCCAGGAGGCTCCTGCTGCTTACCTGTGCGCATGCGGATCACTATGTCCCCTATGTAGATGCAGTCTGAGACGTAGTCCAACACCAGCCAGAGGACAATGTAGGTCTTCTGTAGGTCACTGAAGCAAGCCCTGAAGGAGGACCATATAATGGGGCGGTGAGACCAGTAAGTCTCTGTTACAGCCGAGTATAGGCTGATTCTGGGGCTGCTAACTCTGCAACAGAGCTTGGCCACTTGCCCCTCTACTCAGAGAAGATAAAACCATCTTCTCTGAAGAATTTGCCATCCCTTGACCTGCATAAAGCAATGTCTTGAAACCACATCCCAAAAGCTCTGCAAGCAACTTCACCCCGAGATGACAGTCCTTTCCAGCCAGGTCCAGATGAGGGATGCTCTGCGTTTACATGCTGCAGTCACTGTGAGACTGAAGGTCCCTTTCCTTTAGGCACCCCCAGCTCCCCCCCAACACCAGTTGTCTGATTCTTGCTTGAGCCACAACAGCCAGCTGAATAGGAGGATTAGAAGAGACAGGAACCCTACAACCTCCGAGCTCACCTGGCCACCAGCAAGCACCAGTTATAGAGGACAGGAACGGCGATGACAGCCAGCCAGCGGTAATACCAGTCCCCCGCAGGGTCTACCACAAAGATCTGCCATTTCTTCCTGGAAGCAGAGAGAAGGCAGAGCTGTCAACGTGTGAATAAAGGGTTAAACATAGAAAACAGGTTTGGAAGGAACCATCTGAGTCATCTCCTTCATCCTTTGCACTAGACTGGATCAAACCTAGCTGCAGCTTGAGTGACAGTCTGTAAGCTAAAACCAAACCCAGGAGTGCTGAGCAAAAACGTCCAGCACTGTTTAAGTTCCTCTATCCCCAAAACAGTGCTTATTAACATACCAGAAGAGAAACTGTAGCGTGGCAAGACAAAGCAGGTGGCCTACGTGCACCACAGAGGCAGAGCCAGACAGGTGTATGAAAGAGGGTGACCAGAAAACTTCTTCTTAGATGGCATCGCCTCTCCCAAACGAGGCATGGATTGGTGCCAGACAGATCTGAGAGAAGAAGATTAATTAGAGCAGGAAGGAAAACATGCTGCAGCTCAGCGGGAGCACCAGGAGGGGCTGCCCAAGCCCCAGAGCGGTGGCCGGCATCAGAGGGCTGCCATCGCCACACCGCCTGCCTGCAGTCAGTGCTCAGTCCGGGGTCCAGCCTTTGAACTGCTCCCAAGCATCTGATCCTGCTCGTCTTGGGGCTCTGAGATAAGCAGCATGTGCTCCCATGGCCAGATCTCACCGGAGGAGCAGGGGAACAGCAACTCTGCAGCTTGGCTGATAGGCTTGGCTGCTGCCACCTGCCAGGGCAAAACGCCTTCTCCCTTTCCATCCTCCCCTCACTTCCAGCTTTTGAACACGTAAAACTCCCTCCAGCGCTAGGAAGAACAGCCCGCTTGCCAACACATTCCCCGCGCTCACCTCACTGCTTCCAACAGCTTCAAAAGCAAAACCTCTGCCTTGAAGCCTCCCTCCCCAGCGGCACCCAGACTGCCCGCAGCGTGGGGACCTGCACTCAGAGCAGAGCCAGCGGCGCTGCTTCACGTTCACCCCGGGCACAGCCACAGACAAGCAGGTGGTTCAACCTTCCCATTGCAAGTGAGGAGAAAATGGCAGTGTTTTGCTCAGATAAGGGTTGATGTTTTTTGAGACAGGGACACCTTGCTCGCTGGGACGTACAGCACCTGACACCAGGCAGTACTGTTGTAACACCGCACCACAAGCACTAATAACCTCAATAACAGTGTTAGTCAGGTTGGTAATTTCAGCTTTAAATCACCAGTGCTGGAGTCACTGACATTATGCCGATGCATGCTCTGGCAGCAGGGCTGGGGCTGGAAAACCCCAGACTAGCTCAAGACTAGCCCAGAAAGGGGGATAACCACCCTGAAGGCTCTGCACCCCGTTCTGCAGCCTTGGGGGCTCCCCATGCCATGAACAGCAGCTCCATGCTCAGCGTTACCAGGCCTGGGGCTCTTCTCACCCACTGTTCTGAGGACTGGGAAAGCAGCAGAAGTTGCTACCATCTCCCCAGGAGCTCATCCCGGTGAGCCATGGTGTTCTCCTTTCAGAAGTTTGTAGGGCAGCACTAAATAACACAAACCCCAGTGCAGGGATTTTCATCCTATCCCTTAGATGAAGCCAGGCTGGCAGACCAGTGGCATTTACTGGCCGTAAGGCGACAGCACTTGGCTCTGCTCTTGCTTCCCCCACAGATACATCCTCAGCTCAGACAACACAGCTCCTCACGAGGAGCCCACCGGCAGGGAGCTGCCCTCTGATGGCACACTCAGTGCCTCTCCGATAATTAACAAGCTCCCCTTAACCCTGCAGGGCAGAGCACTTTTTTGTCCACGACTAGTAAAAACCCAGATACAAGGCTCAGATATTTTCCTCCTATAGAAAACAATCATTTCTTGGTGCTTTAATTACCAAGTGTAATGGTAGGGTCCAGGCTAGTCCATGAGCTTTGCCCTTTAATTAGCCAGCAGAAGAAAAGCCGGGTTATTGCTTTTCACCAGGAGCGTGAGCCGAGGAGATGAAAGGGCTGGATTTGAAAGAGCCTTTTCAGAAAGCTGCCGTCACAGTGTCTGCCCTTGGAGGTGGTGGAAACAGGCAGCAAACACACTCCCTTCATCTCCCTTCCTCCTGAGATGATGAATGAGGCTGGAAAAGCCCACAGGTTTGTGCTCGCTGGGGTCTCCTGGGGGGTGACCCCACCTTCCTCGGCTTCTCCCCAGCTCCACGTGTGCACAGGCTGCAGGCACACCTTTTTAGGGACCCAGGGGTGGGTTCAAATGCCAGTCCTGGTGCTGAATTGCTCCAAGGTCGGGCAGGGCAGGGGGGACCCTTCCCACGGCTGCTGCCCTACCTGCCCCCGTTTACCATCACTGCTGGGAGACCCCGAGCACCATGCATGGTCACAGGGAAGGGAGCCTACTTTTTGCTTTTCTCTTCGGTCTCCTCATCCTCTGGATCGCTGCTGGCGTCTGCAGCCACCATCTGGAGCTCCGGGCCCTGGAAGCGCTCAAGGAAGGGGTCAGGCCTCTGCTGCTCCTCGTGCAAGCTCTTGCTGGCCCAGTCCCTCAGCACCAGCACCAGCCGGACTATCCTGGACAGGGGGAGAGGCAGAATCAGGAGGTGTCCATGGAGCAAGGAGAAAGCAAAAGCCTGTGAGCAAGGAAAGGGGCTACGGCTGAGCAGGCCTTACGTGCCTAAACATCATCTTTCTGCACCTTGCAGTGATGGTGTGGGCCCAAGAATACAGGAATATAGTAAGGCAGCCCAGGTCCCACCCTGGCAGAGTCCCACAGCTTCTCCCTGAGTCCTGCCACCACTCCCGTGGGGACACAAGGAACGTGTGGGTGACAGGGGCAGAGCTGGGCTGCCGGTAAGGGAAAGGAGCCCCCAGACATGGTCCTCTCCATGGGCACCGGGGCATGCAGCAGCACTTCACAGATGGTCCTTGCAACCCTAAGTCCTACGCAGCAGGAGGGGATCCCGACCCCACACACCCCCAGTGGGTCGAAGCCAGGCACAAAGGGCTCAGGCTCAGCCAAGAGCCCATGCAGCAGCTCTCCAGTTTCCTCCCTGCGTTGCACAGGACCCGTCCCCGCACCCAGGCACCCAGCCCAGCTGCACACACAGGTACCTGGCCAGAGCTCGCCTGCCTTGGAAAGCGGGGGCAGCCGGCTGCTCCCCCCCTGCAGCGGGAACCCCTCTCTGCAGCTCCGAGGAGGCCTCATCCTGGGTGGAGCAGGTCCTGCAGTGGGGAGAAGGGAGGGTCACGGCCATACTGCACGTCCCACTGCCTGCCCACGGCCACGCAGGATGAACCAGAGGACGCAGGCAGCCGAGGTTCGCCATCGCAGCCTTGCCCATGCCCCCAGACCCACGCCAGGTCTCGGCACACCCCGAGCTGGCCCTGCCCCGCCAGCTGTGACCGTCCTGACCTGCCGGTGCTGAGCTCTGTCCCCTCCTCGTCGGGCCCTGCTGCGGCTGGGGCGGGCGGGCAGGGGCTGAGGGCGGCCGGGGAGCGGTGCAGGCCGTTACTCTTGGCCGTCATCCTCCCCGCGAGGAGACCGCGGGCACACGCCTGCGCCGGGGACCTGGAAGAGCAGAGAGCAGCCAGGAGTGCAGGGAACACCGGCCTGAGGTCCCAGCTCTGCCCGTGGCCCCCGAAAGGTGCTCTCCCCATCACCAGGGATACTCGGTCATCGCCAGGGCAACAGCACCCACAGCGAGCCCTGCCGTGGGCCTGCAGCTCTCCCGCAGCACTGCTCCCACCGCCTGCCCCATGGCGAGGACACGGGGGTGAGCAGGGAGGTAAGGGCCAGGCCAGCCCCGTGGGGAGATGTCAGGCGGCAGCACGAGGCAGGCGGTGTGTGTACAAGGCCATATGCACCTGAACAGCAGCCTTTCTTCTGTCCAGTGCCCACCCCTGCACTGGAAATTAAGGTTTGCTCTTTAAAAAAAAAAAAATAACAACAACAATAATAAAGCACCTTGCTGAGGTTCCTGCTGGCAAGTGCTACCATCTGGTTTCAGAGAGCATCAGAGAAACTCAACGTTTACACGCAGAGGCTGCTGTGGAGCCGTGAAGTCTGGGAGCTGATTTCTCTAAGAAGTGCGAGATGCCCTGCGGGGCTTGTCTGGCCCCAGCATCACACGCACCCCTCGCACCCGCCGCCTGACGCCCGCTTAGTACACAGACATGCACGTATGGGAAATTCCCAGCCCTGCCTCGGGGAGGAAGAGGATAAACCCCCCCCCGGGGGCACAGCTAGCCCTCCGTGCCCCGCAGTAGGGGTGAGGCAGGCTCCTGGGGGCAGCACGCCACTGCTCCCGCATGGCGTGCCCACGGGCGATGCTCTGCGTGGGTGCAGGCAATGCCTTGCACGCCCCAGCCCACGTCCCCTCTGCGCTCACACAGCCACACACACGCAGCACGCTGCTGGCAGCCCGCACGCACAGAGCTGCCTGCAGCCCGAGCCACCTCCCCGGGGGGGCAGAGCCACCACCAAGACCCCAATGCCGTCCACTTACGAGCCTGGCGTCCTCTGAAGCTTCGCTGCCGCCTCGCGTGGGCTAGCAGGGCTGGACGGGGAGCATCCTCCCCCAGGAGCCTCCCAGGCTGTCCCCAGTGCCACCCGTGCTCCTGCCCTTCTCCCCGGCCCAAGCAAGGGACCCGGCAGGAGAGTCCCCGCGGTGCCCAGGGAAGGTGACAGCGGGTGCGCGTCTCCTCGCTACGGCACGCACCCGGCCCCTGAGCTCCCTCGATGCCCTGAGCAGCTCACTGCACGTCAGAGGAGTTGGTTGCAGTGGCTGCGAGCCCAGGGATGAAAGGGGAGGAGGGACACGCTGCTCAGGGCTGCTCCGCTTCCCTGCGTACCCCCTTCTCCCCCGCCACCCCGCTACCTCTTGTGCTCAGGGAGCAGGGGTCATGTTTGCTGCTCAGGAGTCCTGGAGAAGGGAGCTGCAGAGTTTGATAACGATCATGAAGCGCGCCTTTCACCGGTCTCTGCTCTCTTATGTTGTTCACAAAGCCGTTTTGATAACCAGGCAGCAGAAAATTTGCATCCCCAAAGCCATAAAGGAGTTAATTTTTACCCTCTTCCACTTGCATCCTGCCATAGGCACGGGATTTGTGCACCCCAAGCAGGGCTGATCTGAAAGCACCAGCAGCCGGAGTCCCTTCACTACCAAAAGTTTACCTTTACTTTCTTCAAAGCCTTAATTTCCACACACAGGAAAGAAAAAAACGACAGGGAACTTCAGCTTCGGTCAGGGCTGCCGGCAGCGTTGGGCAGGAGGGACACATCTCCTTGCTCTTGTCCCCATGCCACAGACCCAGGCACTGGCAGCAGCACGTCCCCCTTCCCACCTCTCCTTTTGCTCCCTACCTGCAACCACCTCCAGAAACAACACGGAAACTCCGGGAGCCACTTTGCTTCTGCCCCTTTGGCGCACGCCACGCACCTCCCTCGAGCGCTACATTGCACAAGATGCTTCTTTTTGTACGCACATTGTTGTGGCAGCCACCCTAGGGGACACCCGGCCCTGCCACACGTGCCCACCCTGGAGGGAGAGGAAATAAATAAAAGCATCGCCCCCGGGGCAGGGCTGCAGGTGGGCAGCAGGGAGCTGCTTTGCAGCTCCAGATCCCCAGCTCGTCCTCCTCCCAGCCCCAAAACAGCTGCCCCCGGGCTGCCCAGCCGGCGACGTCTGATTAAACAAGCTCGCGTGGCTCAGACAGCCGGCACCAGGTCAGAGTCCTGCTGGCAAAGGAACGAACCTCACCCATCCCCACCCATCCAGATACAGGGATCAGGCTCCACAATGGCACAAGAGACACATCCAGCACACAGAGTTTATTAAAACACGCATTTTATGGGTTAGTGGTTCCAGATTTAAACCAAGACACACACCTTATGCAGAAGTCATCTTCTATCCCCTCCAGCCCACCAATAATTACCCTCCGGGAACACACACAGTTTGATCACCTCCTACTTCCAGTCAGACCACATCCCTGAGCTGCAAGCCACAGGAACCAGCTCAGCACCAGTAAATCCCAGCGCTCTCCTCAGCCCAGACATCAGCCACAGGTTCAGACCTGCAATTACTTGTGGGGCACTTATTTATTAGTGAACGTCCACCTGCCGGATTTATGCTCACAGATGCTTGATGCAGTTGCAGGCAGGAAACACCTAAGCACCCAGGTCTGTAAATAAGCTATCGGGACATGCGGGTGACCTGCAGATCCAGCTACGATCGTTTATAGGTGGCACAGAGGCCCTGTTGCCAAGACCTGCCCCAAGCACACAGGCGCAGCTCCAGCAGATGTGCTGCATGAACCACCGAGAGTCTCAAATTCCCCCCGAAGCCAGGTGTTCCTGGACTCCAAGGAAAGCAAGAAGCAGCAGAGCTGTTGAACAGCGCTTGTTTTTAGCTAAAGAGCATCTGGGCCGAGACTTCCCCTCACCTGTCTTGTTGCATCCTTGCTGAAATTGCAGCTCGGCAGCAGACCTGGGAGTGATCCTGCCCTCTGGCACCAGCAACCCAACAAACACCTACTTGCTGCCCGAACGGGCACTTTTCCACGGCCCAGCTGTGCTTGCGCTGTTGTTACGAGGTGTTATAATCCAGAGAGTCACCGTGGGGAGTTTCCCATTTCAATCTCTCTGGGAAAAGGCCAAGCTTCTGGATAAGCCCAGAGCTCAGCAGTGCTGACAGTCACTTTGGACCTGAACATTTGCAAACCCGCTGCTGGGCGGCCTCCAGCGTGCTGAGAGCCCAGGAGATGGCACAGCAGGGGCTGCAGGGATGGGAGTGCCCAGCTCCCCCACGTCCATCCCTCCTATCTACTCCTACACTCCTTGTCTCACCCCACCACCCCCTGACACCCATCTCCAGCTGCTGCGGCACAAGGTCCGGCCTCAGGGTTTCACTTCTCCCACTGCTGATGCTGAAGAGTGGCACCTTGTCATCAGGGCCCGAAGGACACGGGTCCTCCAGGGCCTACAGTGCAAAAAGCAGGTCAAGTTCAGAAGAAACACACGGCTTTACTGTTTGCAAGTAGGTGAGCAAGGATCCTCCCCTGCTCCCGGTGGGCCGGGGCACAGAAAGTCATCTCCTCAGCCAGAGCCACGTGTTGACGAGGCAGGCGGAGATCAGCACGGAGTAGATGAGGGCCTCCTTCTGCTGCCAGGCGTTGCACTGCTCCTCCAGCACGCGCAGCCTCCCCGAGATCCTCGTCAGCTGCAAGGAAAGCAGCGGGGCCATCAGCAGCCCTGCGGTACGGCACAAGAGGCTGGCGCAGGGACAGCGACGGAGGGAAGGAGAAATGGGGGGCTGCCACCCCCTTCAGGTCCTCCCGCGTGGCAGGATTAGCAGCCCTACCTCAGCCTACGAGGGGATGCTTCAGGAAAAGGTCCTTCCCATCGGAAGAGTACCTGAACCATTCCCTGAAGGCAGGTTGGGGGGGGTCTGGCCATCTCCTGCAGCCCCTCAGGGGAGGAGCTTGGTGGGTCAACACACGCCAGCTCTCCCTGCTTCTCCGTGGGAGGCATCACCCAGGGCTGGCTTGGCAACGCCAGCAAATCGAGCCTGAGCAACAGATCCCTGGAGCGCCCTCATCCACCCTCTTGTGGCTCTCCCAGAAAACACCCGCAGCCCTCCACCTCCTCTCTCACCTGCTTTCTCATTGCTGCCATCTCAGCCGTGCCGACCTCCTCCAGGGAGCTTTCCGGGGCTGGGCCAGCCTCCTGGGAGCTGGGGGAGAAAAACAGAGATGCAAACGCTGCTCGAGAGGTGCAATTATCTTCCTGCACACGTGGCACTGCCCCGGGGAGCCGAGCCATGCAGGCAGCGCATGCGTGCCCAGGTCGTGCCAGCTGAATGCAGCTTCAGGAGAGAGGAAACGGCACTTGCACAGCATCTCCTGATTTCTTCTTACCCCCATCATGCATTTTTACACCCCTCCACCACGCACCCCGGGGTGATCACAACAAAACACACAGCACATGCTACAGCAGCCAAGAGTAAAAACACGTGCTTATGTTTCTTTAGAGGCCCAACAGAGAGAAAACACGGTATTTACCCAGCATCCATTTTCTACAGCCAGAGGAACTCACTGAGGATTGGATAAATCAGAGTTAGAGCAAGACAGGCAAACACAGACCACATGGCCAACGCCAAACTGGAGGGATGGTATCATTTACGTCAGCGGGTGGGGAGCCGGCTGGTGGGAAGCAGCCACCAGCTGGGGGTACCTATCTGAACACGTGTGTCAGCGAGCAGAGAAGGGTCCTGTGTTTGCTGAGACAAGGATTTGCCCTCTCCCATGACTCCCCCGCAAGAAAGCGTTGCCTTCTGCCCTCATAGCAAATCTTACTGGAAATGTAAATACGCATCCCAGCCGTGCAACACCTCCTTCCGCCCCTGCGAACACGGGGGCCACCCCTGGGACACGCAGCTGCACCGGCAGAGGCTACGGATGAGCACCCCTGGAGACACAACCTTGCTCCAGGGCCCACAGCACCGAGCCACAGAATAAAGTCGATGCACGGGGAAACGTCCGACTTGCCACGTTCAGTCTGTTGTTGCTGCCGTCATAGGCTAGCGTTACATGAGCTCGTCTGTAAACCAAGCGTCCCCCACAGGCACTCGCTGATACACTATGGGTTACCAGGCGTCAAACACCACTCCTCTGGGGACCTCAGGAAGGGGGGAATTTACTCCTGTTTGCAACCTGATACTGATCTCACCGAAGAGAAGACAGAAAAGCACGCAGAGATTAAAGGAACCTGCCTGAAAATACATTTATGAGATAATGCCTCCACATAACGTAGCCATGGTATAATATGAAAGCCACAACAGAAAGAAAATCCAATCTCCCGCAGCACAAAGCCATTAAAACTGGACACATTCTGCAGCTTTTAACTGAAAAATCCCAGTTGACACAGGTGACCACCCTTCACAGTAGAGACTAGAAATTACCTCCCGACGACTCGTACCCTTCAAGAGGTCACTGTCATGGAAATATTCCAGTCTCCAGCCAAGGCCAGAGTTGTGGGTTTTTTTACATAAAAAATTCAGCATAAGCAAGTCAGCTCAATCACTTTTTACTGCTGTTGCTGGGGGTACGAAAGAGACACTGTATGCATTTGAAACGATGCAAAGCACCAAGAAGAGGTGTTCCACGGCGCCTGGCTTCAAATGGGAGATCGAGAGCTGGGGAGAGGCTCAGGGCTCACCCCGCTGTGTTACAGCGGCTCCACAAGTTACCTCCTGCCGTGGCACCATGGCTAAACCTCCTCCACGGCTGACAGGAGGAGGGAGAAGGTGCTATGCGGCCACTAACCCGATCAGATAGCATGGCCAGACTTTGTCAAAAAAGCCACGTTTGAAGATGTCCCTGCTTTTCAGTGTGTGCTGGCTATCCCCTGGCAATGCCCGCAGCTCCAGCTGGGGAGGGAAGGAACGATGCGCCAGAGTGGTGCGGGTGATGGATGCTCCCTCTCCTCCCCGTCTGCCTGGAGGTTTTGCTCAAGGAGAACCGGTGCTGTGCGTCTGCGGGAGAGGGTGTCGTGGTGACAGGATCTGGGATTGGGCCGTTTGTCCCGGATTTTGATCCCCTTCCCACACTTCTCTCCGTCGAGCATGCAGAAAAAGTACCACCGAAGAGCAGCTGAGACCCAGCAGCGTCACGGGCGATGTTAGGTCACTTGGGGCAACCAGAGGAATGGTATTAAGGCAAGCGGGAGGTGCCAGCCCAGCTGGGTTAGCAGGGTGCACCCAGCCCGACCGCACCGGGCACCCAAAGCCGAAAGAACAGGCAAGGAGAAGAGACCGGGGCAGCTGTGCGGGAGCATCCCGCCCGCATGGCTCCCATGAGGGTTACGAAGCTCAGGCCTGGCTGCTGCCTCCGCCAGGCAAAGGCAGGTCCTTGCAGAGCGGCAGGGACGAGCCGAAGTCACCTGGATGGCGTCGCGTCTTGCAGGGAGCCCTGGACACGGTGGAAGAGCACCTGGCCCAGGAGGTACATGGTCTGGAAGATGTTCTGCACGGAGTAGATTCTGCCCGTCTCGGCGAGGAGGGGGAGCGGGGCGCTGCGAGTGGGCAGGGGGCACACGTCCGGCCTGGGGTGCACAAAAACCGCGCCGGTTACTTCCTCGCCTCGTACGGCAAAAGCAAGGGCTGACGGGGCCCTTCGTCCCTACGGCTGCTCCAAGCATCTCAGGGCAACGCCAGCGGCACCCAGACCTCCACGTCAGCAGGTGGGAGAAGCCCCTCCAGCAGCCCAGGCGCAGAGGCAGTCTCTCGACTCCTCCAAAGCCAGCCACGGCTGCACGATAAGCAGACCTTCACCATCGCACCTCTCCTGCCTCCCCCGGACAGACCTTGACTTCTTGACGACTCTGCTCTGGTTTAAGCTAAAGAATTTTCTCCACTGAATCCAGAGCCCAAGACCACGAAGAAAGGACCAACTTAAACCCCTTCCTGCTCACAAGGTATGCTCAAAGAGCTGAAAAACAAGTATGCTCTTAGCCCACCCTGGCTGTAAGGCACTGCAAGCTTCAGCAGTCCACGCAGAAACTCAGTTAAGCCCTGGCACCAGTGTTGGAGCAGGAGAGCAAGTCAGGAGGCACTGGGAGGAAGATGGGAAGAGCTGGAGAGACTGGGACCAGCCAAAGCAGGGGCAGCACCATCCTGGTGGCCCAATGGCCAGGCAAGGACCAAGAGCGCTGCCCCGAGCTGCAAGTGGGGTCACGCTGTCCTGCGTGTCTCAGAGGGCAGCACATCACCCCGGGGACCAGCACAGCTGCCTTCCAATGCTGCCTGGCATGAACCTCTCCCTACCAACACCAGAGGCCGCTTTCCTCTTAACGTCCTCTTAACGGGACCAGCCCTGATCTGGATCCGCCACACCTCGGGGCACCAACAGGGAACACCAAACCAAAGCACCACGGACCCCAGGAGACGCTGCCCCTGCCCACCCCAAACTGCTCTGGGTTCGTGCTCACCGCTCGTGGTGCTGGCCCGGGCTGTGCAAGGCCAGCTGGGTGTAGTCACTCGGAATCCTCTCCCGCCGTGACCTGCCGCTGTTGTGGCCCTGTGGGCATCAAACACAGCTGCGTTAGGGCAAAGCGTGCACAGGGCGAGCCCAGCCCCATGCCCTGGGCAGTCTGCAGGGTGAGGACCCCACCAGCACGAGGGAAATGCTCAGTGGCACTGCACAAGCCCCAGCCCGGCTAGATGATGCTGGAGCAGATGGGAAGATGTGCCTGGAGCAGGACAGGGTCAGCAAAGAAGGTGTATTCTGGAGAGAAAGACCTGAACGTGATACATCCAGGAATGGCTCCTGAATTTTAGGGAGGTGAAAGCACTTGAGAAGGCAGAGCAGCAGCTCCAGCATTCAAAACATGCCTTTCTCTACTCAAGTCAGAGGCATCTCTTTGAATTAGTTTCCCACTAGGTCAAAATCTGCTTTCAGCTCCAACACCACAACCCTTTCTGCTGCAGAAACAGCTCCATCTTATACTTCATCCAGGAGAAACAGTGATTGAAAAGGGATTTCAAAAGTACCAGAAGGAGGTTGCAGGGGACTGCACCTACTTCAGCCCATCTCCTGCTCATAAAATGCAGTAGAAGATCTGGCTGAACTGATGACCCAGTGTGGGACTGTGTACTGATTATGGGGTAGAAACAGGTCCCACTACACCATTGCTGCTAGCACCCTCTGTGGGGAGGAGGTAGCACGCTGGAAAATGGCTCTGGCTTGGGCTGGTAACAGACCTCCAGAGAAAAACAACCGCTGGGATGCCCCCCACCACCACGACAGGCAAGCCCGGCTGCTCTCGACACAGTACCAGTCGTCTGCGCTTCTGGGAGCTCGGTCTGCCAGCTACGTGCTGAAAAGGGATCTCCCCTGGGGCGGCGGGCTGAGCTGAGGAGTCTGCGGACGCGTGCCACACAACAGAGGGGACCTTCCTTTGCTGCTCCAGCAGGATGGGCCTCAGACCGGCATCTGATATTTCTACAGAGAGGAGAGAGGGAAGCGTTAAACAAACCTGAACATACCCCATTGTCCCCAGGACAGGGGGGAGGAGGGATCCTCCCATGTTGGAGAGCCAACTCACTGTCCAGAGTTAACAGATGCACATCAAAAGCACATCCCGCAGACACGAGTAGTGGGACAGCCTGGAGAGGTGAGAACCGAAAAGCCACACCGCTCCAGGAAAGCAAGTTTGGGGAAATGTTTTTCAAAGCAGGGCCATATATCTCTGCATCTCAAAGCAGGGAGTTTACCAAAGACCAAGAGGGAACTGTAAGAGATGCGGAGGGAGGGCTTTAAAAACAATCCTGCCCCCTAAAATATTAAAGAGCCTCACCAAACTTCAGCCGCCCCAAAAGACAACCTGGGACATTACCTGCAAGAGAGATCCTCTCAGGGATGTGCATCCGAAAGGAAGGAGGAAGATCCTCGGCTGCGGGCTCCTCGTCCACAGGGCTGTAGCTGTCTGCCACCTTCAGCCTGCTGGGGACCTGCATCCTTTGATTGATGGCTTCGGTGAAGAGCAGGTCACAGCGGGCTCGGTCCAGTCCCCAGAACGGCCACATCTTTTTCGTTTTCCTCAGATTGCCGCCGGCGCCTGCCCACGGCCATGCAGGATGAACCAGAGGGGCCTGGGGTTTCACACAGGGAGAAAGAAAGCAGCAGACTGAGAGAAAGCGGTAGCAAGCGGGTCTTCAAAACTGGCACCTGCACGGGGACAAGGCTCGTGCTGTAAGGCAGTTAAACACAGGCAGAAACAGCAATAAAGACAGCTCCTATGGGCTTTCCATCCAGAAGTAAAGTTTTTCGGAGACCTAGGAATACATTTTTGTGTTCACACACCTTAGAGGAAAAGCGAGGTTTTCTAAAAACAAAACACATGCTTTGGTGATAAAATTCCAGGTCACCACCGGAAAAACTGAGGACTAAACTGACTCCACACACGCTTCCACCACCGGATCCCCTAGGGCTATATCCCATTCCCACACATCTCCTCTACTGCCCGGACAACCAGAAGCTGAATAGGATGTGCCTGAAGCAGAGCTGTCGGACACCAGCCGCCCTCCATGAGGGAAAGGAAAAGCACAGCCCCATGCCGCAGACGGGCCCCCCCTTTGCTTCTAGGGTGAAATCTCCACCGCAGAAGGGGCTGCCTGCCCCCTGCACAGCCCAGGCAGCTGGGGGAAGGGAAGTTTTTCATCTTCAAAGCCTGGAGGGGGAGAACAGGAGGCGGCAAGGAGCTGGAGCGTGCAAGGGCCCTGCCTTCTTTGACCACGTCGGGGTCTATTTTTAGCACCCAGGTCTCTGCATTTCCAGCCCACCAGGCCGCTCACACCAGCCGGCAGCGGCCACGGCCACCCAGTGCTGCCTCCTCTCCTGCCCTCGTCCCAGCGCCCTGCTACCTCCTGGAGCCCTGTGGACCGCAGGAGACACGGCCCCGATCCCCGATCCCATCCCACGGCCCCAGCAGCCAGGCCCCGTAACTCCAGGCCCACGAGGGCGGCAGAACCGGCTCCGTGCCTGCAACAATCAGCACTTCCAGCGATCACCTCCCTCTGTTCTCTCCTCCTCCATCGTTAAAAAGCTTTTTTAATTAAAGAGACAGAAAGTTGTCTGGCGTCATCCGCGGCAGTTTCCGTCCCTGCAAGCCGGCTCTGCCCGGAGAGGCACCATGGGACGTGGTTTTGGGGGCACAGCAGCCCCCAGCCTCGTGGGAGCTGGCTGCCCCACACCGGGAGGGGGGCGTTAATCCTGGGGCTGTCCCTAAAGGCACCGATCCCACAGGAGAAACCTGCACGGGGCGCCCGGCCCCTTGGCCAGCTGCTGCAGCTCCAGGAGCACAGGGAGGGGAGGGAGAAGCAGGCTCTGAGCGTCCAAGCCCCTAGGACCATAAAAAAACAAATAAACAAATAAAAGCTGTCAAAACCCGTCAGAATAAAGCGCTCAAACGGCCGGATTTCCTCCTTTGACTTTCTCCGGGGCTGTTTGCACCTCCTGCCAAGCAGCCCCGAGCCCGTCCCGGCCTCCGCGCTGCCTGTGCAGCGAGGGGCGGCTTCGGGCGGAGCCGAGCACGGCCCCCCCGGGGGGGGGGGAAACCCGCAGCCTCCCGGCCCCCCTGCCCAGCCCAGGCGCCCCTCCGGCAGGGCTGCCCCGGGGGGGGGGGGGGTCAGCAGCCCCCTGCTGGAGGCCGGAGAGGCCTCGCCTCCCGTTCCCTGCCCCGCCGAGGGGCTGTGGAGGCCGCCCCCCCCCCCGCGCCCGCCTCCTCCCGCCCGTTCCGCTGCGTGCGGGGGGCAGCTCGGGGCGGAGCTGGGAGGGGGGGGGGGGGGGCACTTTTATTATTATTATTATTTTATTTTTTAGCCGTTTAAGCGATTTCCCAACCTGGAAGCAGCAGCTCTTCCTGCCCGGGCGGCCGGCGGGAGGCGACGGCAGGCGGGACAAAGCCCTCCCCCCTTGGCAGCCTGCCGGGGCGCGCTTAAAGCCGCCGCCGGGCGCTGCTCGGGCGCCGCCTTCCCCGCGACAGGCGACAGGCGACAGGCGACAGCCCCGCTGGGCCGCAGGCCTGCTCCCCGGGCACCGAGGGAGGCCCTGCTGCTGGCACCTTTGGGCCGCTGTGCGGTGGGCAGGAAGATGGCAGCCCTGGGGGCTCCCCCGCGGGCGTTACCCAAAGCTTCTGCCCTGGTCCCATGTAGCGACCCCGGGGGGCGAGCTCAAAACCTGGGGGGACCAAAGCGAACCCAGGAGCCACACCGGCTCCCTCCCGTCCCCGTGCACGCAGCACAGGGGGGTCTGCGGGCCAACAACCCCGCACATCCTCCCACAGGGCTCGGCCCACCTCGCTGTGGGACCCCAAGCCAGCCCCAGCACGTCCCCAGAGCCCCCCGGTTCCTGTGGGGAAGCCGCGGAGGCTGCGGCCGCCCGGCACCGAGCTGTGCCCGAGCTAATCTCTTCTGCCTCTCAGTGGAGTCTGCAGCGACAAAACGATCCGTTTGGGATGAGCGGCGGTCTTAAACGCTTCTGAATGGGGACGGAGCGCAAGGCCCGACCATCAAAATCCAGTTTTGAAAGGGCTTAAAATAAATCCCACGCTGCCCTAGTCTTGCTATTTAAAGGGGATTATCTAAGAGGTTTAGGAGCGCGCAGAGGTACATCGAGACGAGCCGGGTGCCCGAACCCCCCCCTAGCCTTTGGGAAATCCCTCCGCACTTCACCTCCCTCCCGGGGCCCGCAGGACGCCCTCCATCTCCCCAGAGCTGCACCCCCTGCCCGGGGAAGCCCCTGCCCGAAGTGGGGTGCCGTTCCCAGCCCCATGGCTGCACACCCCGGTCTCCAACCCGTGCCCACCCTGCAGAGGACCTGGTTGGGGCTGTGCTGCAGGGTGCGTGCGGGGGCCTTGGTGCCACCACCCCACAGCCGCCTCCATCGCCCCGCAGAGCTCAGCCCCGAGACGCAAGCCCAACTGCACCCAGCCAGACACCCCTGTCCCGGTTTGGGGAAAAAGTCACCCTGTGCCACTCAGACAGTGAGGGTTTTTTAATAAATACCTTTTTGCACAGAAATATACCAAGTTTTACAGAATACAAACCGCAAGGATAACGACCGCACATCGAAGACAGAGGATCCGAGAGTGCCCCTCTGTCTCCCTCTGGTCTTTTCCAGCTCTGACCCTGGCGTTCGTGCCAGGTCTTCCCATAGCCCCCACACACTAAGGCCGAAAGGCAGAGTGAAGGCTGGGGAAGGGACGAGGTGCCGGCAGCCGCAGCCCCCATGGGCCTGTATCCTGCCCCAGAAACGGCCACGTTGGGCTGAGGGACCTGCTGCGAGACATCGCTGGGACCGAGCGGGACACGGGCGGCCCACGGACGTACAGCGGCCTTTTGGTGCTGGTGGAGACTGGTGCTGGGGTAAACCCCGCGGGGTGGCAGTGCTGGGAGCTTCTGGGCTAGTCTGGGGGGCTGGGGAGCAGAACCCCCTTCGCAGCCCATCAGACATTACTGGGAAATTAGAGACATTACTGGACAGCCCTGTTGTGTGGACCCCAAAAGCGGCTGCCTAGGAATAGGGGACACGCTGCTCCCACAGCAAAGCACGTGGCTGTGCCCTGCCCGGGCACTGGGACCACCGAGGGGTCAGGCACGGCAGGGTTCAGCCCTGCTCCTGTCCCACCAGCATCCCCGGCTGTGGCACGATCAGTCGGTTCTCAGCCCTGCAGCCGCCTCTCCCAGCACGCCCTCCACACCGCGGCCACGGCCACCCCGTGCTCTGCCCACCAGAGCAGCCTGGAGGACAGTGGGGTCTCAATTCCCCCGCCTGCTCTGGAGGACAAGAGCCCCAGAGAGAGGGCCAGAGAGGACAGAGAGGTTCGGGGCAGGCAGAGGGGAGGTTTGGCACGTCCGCAGCCTCTTTGTGCCTGCATCCCTCCTCTGGGGCAGGCACCAGACAGGTCGCCTCCAGGACGAAGGAGCATCCCCACTGCTTAAAGTCCTGCGAGCACCTCTGGTGGTTCCAAAGTGACTTACATCACATGCAGGACCACCACGAGCCTTGCTCCCTTTCCAAAGGGATCTAGGAGATCACAAAACACCTCCCTGATGGCTCCCTCCCCCTTCTCCCAACAGCAACCATCACTGCAGGCACCGCAGGATGCTGTGGGCTCCCTGCTCCCACCAGGCAGCAAACACACACGAGGGAGGCACTTTCTCCCCAGTCACAACTGGGGGCACAGGCAGAAATCAGCACCGCCCCTCCTGCATCCCCGGCTCCTAACGAGAGCACCAAGCAGCAAAACAGGACCCGGTGAGGACTGCGGTCTCAGCACATCACAAACCAGCCCTGCTGACTTGGGCATGGAAAGGACCGACCCCAACACCAGCCCCGCACGTGCCTCGGGTCCAGGAGCTGGTGTGCGCACAGGGTAAGGCTGAGCAGAGCCCCAGGGAGGCAGTGAGGCTGTTTTAATCGTGGGAAATGTTATGTCCGAGGGCAAGTGAGGAAATCGAATGCACCGTGGGGAGACCCCCGCGTTGAGCCAGGAACAAGCTGCTGCTCTGCTCTGGCTGCTGCAGCACTTCTGTGAGCGGGGAGCGAGGGGAAGGAGATGGCTGGTAAACTCCGGAGCCATCCCCACATCCCATCCTCACCCTGCTTGGGGACAGCTGGTTTTGGTAAGGAGGGTAAGGCTACTGTGTGATGGCACCAAGTGATGGTACAAGTGAGATGGGGAGCCAACTGGCACCTGAAGGGGGTTCCGGGCACGGCAAGGGGTGGGGGGTGAGTGAGCGTGAGTGTGTGAAGAGGCAACAGGGACACGGACCCGCTATTTGGCCGCAGTGGGGGCAGCAGCCACGATCTCTTCATATTTTGGCGGTGGGTCGTTGTAGGAGATGCTGGTCTCTTCACTGCTGCTGCTCTCTGGGTGCCCCGTCACCTCCTCGTAGGAAGGCGGAGGGGTGGCACTGGATAGTCTGGAGAGGACAGAGACCGAATGCTCTGGCGGACAGAGGGTGCCGTCCTGCTGAGGGGTGCCTCCTGCTCTGCCGTCTCCAGCCCCCCGGTTGCTCGCTTCTCGCTGATTTTCCCCCTGGCTTTGCGACCGCTCCCGGTACACCATGACCCTGGGGAGGCTGCGTCCCGTTCGGCTGGCCAGGTAGCGGTTCTGGGCATAGGAAGGGCGGTGGCGGGTGGCCTTCTGCAGCTGGCACCTCCAGATGATGAAGAGGGCGATGACTATCAGCAGGGCCACTCCCAAGAGGGGCACCACCACGTACATAGCGTCTGAGCGCTCTGTGTTGTGCCCGGGGTCCTTGACAGAGTAGACGGAGTTGGTGTAGCCCTTCCAGAACTCCATCTGCGGCAGGAACGGAGAAGGAACCATCGTGTGCTTGCACATGGGGCAAGCAGCCCCCGACCATCCCCAGGCCCACAAAAGAGGCAGAGGTTTTTTGGCTGCCTTGCAGCACCCTCACCGGGGCTGCGAGCCACTCTGCCAACGTCTGAGCCGACGGTGGGAACCAGGTGTAAGTGCCTCACGCACCCACCGAGGAGCAGGGCGGGACAAACTCACCGTCTTCTCCTTGTTCTCGAACACTTCCTTGACCTCCTCATAGCTGCAGACCTCCTCGATGCACTCCCGCTCGATGGTGCCCTGCCGAATCTCCTCCAGGAAGCCGTTGGCTCGGGGAAAGCGCTTCAGGACCGAGCGGGCATTCCTGGCCCCCAGGAACACTGCAAGACACAAGGCGCAGACGCTGAACAGAGGCAAGCCCACGCCTGGCCTCTGCCCAGCCAGGCTTCCCCGCCTGCGGGGCCGCAGCACAGGATTTAGGTGGATCAGGCACCCCAAACGCCACCCAGCCCCGAGCTGCAGCTCAGGGTGCCCGCGGAGACAGGGCACAGCCAGAGGGGAGCCCCTGGGGGGCTGCCCAGAGACACGCGGCACCAGCAGCGTCCTTCCACCAGGGCAGAGCTGGGGAGGCACACGGGCACCCCACAGCAGCAGAGCCCCCTGGCATTGCTGCGACGCCCTTGCTGGAGCACAGCTGGGAAGGGAAACGGACCCAGGGCCAGGGCAAGCAGAGCTGCCAGCAAAGGGACACTGAGCCCCCAGGCAACCGGACAGAGCCCCCAGGCGGCAAGCTGCTTGGGCAGATTTGAGGGAGCCTTCTAGCGTTCCCCAGGGACTGCAGGAGAAGCGTCCAACCTCCCCAAATCCCCAAGAGCTTAGCATTGCCTCTCAGAAGAGGCAGGCCGGAGGCCAAGCAGATCTTCAGCAAAGCAATACCCCAGGCCCAGGAGCCGGCCACCACGGCCAGGCCTAAGCAATGACTTGGGGACGGTGCCTGCCCACCCAAAGCTCAGGCTTTGGGACGAGCGGGTCCTCCCGCACTTCCAGGAGGGCTCCGGGAGGCGCAGGACCAGGCGCCCAGGGCAGACAGCCCGCTGGAAGCTGGCACGCACGCTGCAGTTGCTGTGGGGCCGTACAAGTTCAAGGTTTGCCCCCGTACAGGCCCCAGAGAAAGCAGCGTGTCTTCTCCCATGCCCAACAAGGGCAAGCAACCTCCGCACCCAGGGACAGCACGGGGATCACGAGCCAGACGCTGAACGGGCCTGAGCAACCTCTCCTCACGCCCGGCATCACCTTCTCAGCCCTACTGCATTTGGGTGCGGAGGCCTCGCGAACCTCCCTCCGCTCCCACAGCCCGGGAGGCTCCGGCTTGCCCACGTCAGCCTGAGAGACGTCCCACAGAGCACACGCTCAGAAAGCCGGGCAGGGCCAGCGTTTGGCTGCCTGCAAGAGACGGCCCTTCCGCAGGCTCTGCCCCCGCGTTCTGCAGGAGGGAGGCCTCCGTGGGGTGCGGGGAGCAAGCGCCTACAGGACCCGCGGCAGCGCGGGGAAGGCGGGTGAGCTGCTGCCCAGAAAGCAGCGGTGCACGCAGACCCTTGCAGGACGCGACCATCCCACGCGCGCTTTTTTGTAAGGCAGCGCTTCCCTCACGCGGCCGACCACGCGCAGCTGCGGGCTGGCAGCGACCTCACCGCCTCCTCGGAGGCCACCGGATCGGTTCAGGCGGCTGGTCCGCTGCAGCCTGTTTGCCTCCTTCCCCCTCGGGCTCAGCCGGAGGGACCGACCCGCACCGCGGCAACTGCGGCAGGAGGAGGCGGCGAGGGGCCAGCTGGAGCCTCCCGTCAGAGCAGCTCGGCCGTAACACGGAAATCCTCCCTCTGTGAGGAGCTCGCCAAAGGATCAAACGTAACGCTCATTAGCGGCCTCTCGCCAGAGAGACCGACAGGTTTCCTTCTGCTTCATCTTCCCTTCATCCTGCTTCTAGAACAAGGCAGCAAGGCGGTTGTGAGAAAACTTGTAAATGTCGAGGCAGGGACAGAGTAAGCAACTACTACAGCGCTGTGCCATGCCGTGCTTGGAGATGCCGTGCTCTCTTTGTGCTGTGTAGGTGCGTTCTCTCCCCTGTGATTTATTAATGGCTTGCTTCAGTGAGAGCTTGCAGAGGGCTGAGCCACTGAGGTGTGAACGAAGAACAGCATGAATGACGTGAGTCAGAGACTCTCCCTTCAGAATCGACTTTATTACGCCTTTTTTTTTTTTTTCTAAATAACAAGGACAACCAAAAAAAGCATCTCCAAGCGGAACAGAAGGCATCTCGCAGGAGGGCAGGGATCAGCTTGCCTTGGCTTTCCCAGCCAAGGAGCGCTGTCCTGGCTGAAGAGCGAGCAGGTTGGCAGGCCGGCCTTCTCTTGAGCCTCTCCAGAAACAGATGAAATTTTACAAAGATGGTATCCGTTCTGCAATCATCCCATCTTTCAGTGGAGAAGCCTGGCCTCACCTCCTTCAGCCTCTTTCCGGCTTCCTCGGCACACCTTGGAGCAACGAGCTTGGCTGCGGATCTCACTTGCAGGCTCTCCAGCCCCGCAGAAACCAGTCGCTTGAGCCCTTCCCTGCTTCGCTGAACTGGCCGCTACGACAGAGATAAAAACAGACACACAGACGGGCAGGTATCAGGAGCAACGTCCCAGCTGAAAGCACGCTGCGATGGAGGCATGTGCCTCTTCCCACAGCCAACCTCCCTCAGGGACCTAGAAATGACAGGAGAGCAGAAACTGTCATTGCTCCCTCCTCTCTTTTACGAGGAAAGCGCTAATAGTTCCCACAGGCCTGGGGAGCAGAGCAGGAAAACGGCAGAGAGAGCCCAGCAGTGGCTGTACTGACTCCTCATGCCTCTCCAAGCCTCCCCACACCCATGGGAGCACCGGTGCTCAGGAAAGATTGGAGCTTTAGGCAGGGGGAGCGGGAGCTCGCTGCCATCCCCGCTAGGTTTCCTAAGGAACTGCTGGCCCCTGGCGGCCCGCAGGCTGGGCCATGCCTCTACCCACAGCTCGGCTGCCCTGCCCTGGGGACACCCCCAGAGCTGCTTCCCTGCAGAAGGACACAGGGGCTGCAGCCCTGGCTCGGTGGGAACGTGCTGACCACCGCGTAGCACTCCTGCAAGTGACAGCCCTCCAGGTCAGCACGAAAGGGACCGCTCGGCGGGGGGCACTGCCACCGCTAGGGACACCTCCCAGGGACAGCAAGTGCTCCTAAGCCGGCACCCAGGCTCTGGGAGGGAGAAAGGGCAGCAGGGCAGGGAGCCAGCCGGGTACCCTCCTCGTTAGGGCAAGGTCAAAACTGCCTTTTAAAAGCACTGCTTAGGGCATAACCTGCCTGACGATCTCTGCTGCCTTCCCCACCTAGCACAGCGCAGACAACAAAAGCAGACGTACCTGTCATCCCGGAGTCCTCCTCCTCCTGCCCAGCCTGGACGCGGCCTCCGCCTTCACAGCCGGCTCCGGTGACACCCCGAGCGGACCCCGAGATCCCAGCCAGATCTCCGGCATCCCCCCGTTCACAACGGCCGTCCTCCTCGAGCTCCCACCGCAGCGCCGCGCGCGGCCTCCGCGCAGGCTGCCCAGAAGAGCGAGGAGGGCGGGTTGAGCGCAGCCCTTCCCAGACCACGCGCCGCTTTCCTCCCTGCGCCCTCGCTAGTCTCAGCCCAGCTTTCTCCAGGCCAGTCCCTGCGGCCACCAGCCCCAGGCGGCCACAGCTGCCAGGCACGGGCTCCTTCGGACGCCGAGACGCAGCGCGCCCCAGCTGCACGAGCTCCTGCTGGGAGCGCAGAGCGACGGTGCCCCTGGCCACGAGGGCTTCAGGACAGCACGGCACAAGTCATGGGCCACCTCCCTGGGGCACCGAAAAGCCTCGGGGAGGGCTGCCTTGCACAACAAGCCTAATGGGAGTAAAGAAACGCTGCAGCACGCAGGCACTCCTGGAGAGGTCAGCCCTCCAGCACCTCCTCTCAACTCCCACCTTGCGCAGAGAGAGGCACAAGGCAGGCGGGACCTCAGACCATGTTCAGGGATAACAGTCACGGCATCTGAGCCCCCAGGAAAGCACAGGCACCCCTTCCTTGTGAGGTGACTGCAAAACACTCCCCTTCTCCCCTCCAGCACCACTGCCACCTCTCCACCTGGAGCGGGGAACACTTACTTGCCATGCTGCCTCACTCGGCTACGGGGAGCTCCCACCTACCTGCAGGGAAAAAAAAAAGAAACAAACAACAGGAGCGTCACTGACAGCTTAAATTTCAGCCCAGCAGCCCCTGAAGCCCAAGCCCTCCACCACCCAGGGCCAGATTCATGCAGCACGATATCTGCAGGACCCGCGACAGCTGCCAGCCAAGCGCTACCTCCTCCGAGAGCCAGGGAACCCCCCCCTCCCCACCCCCGTTTGATGTGGCCTCCGGCCGAGGGCAAAGTAAAACAGGCCCAACCTGCAACCTTGTCAAGCTCCCGACTTTATTGGGGTGCACAGAATTACGGACGCTCGGAAAGCGCCGAGGGCGCTCCGAGAAAAGGAGGCTCCAGAGCAGCCAGCACAGGACGACGAGCGAAAGGGAGAGCCTCCCATTCACGGGACCGAGGCACACCCGACGAGGACGCGCGGCTGGGAAGCGAGCAGCGACGCTCTGCCGAGCGCAGAAAGCACGTCTGGCACCAGAGCCTTCCCGTGCCTGGCACGCCTGCTGCCAGCAGCCGCCTGGGGCGGCCCCTGCGGTATCTGTGCCGCGCCAGGACCCTGCCCCAGAGGCTGACCGAGCTCCCCGGGAAGGGAGGGGAGGGGAGGGGAGGGGAAGGGAAGGGAAGGGAAGGGAGGGGAGGGGAAGGGAAGGGAGGGGAAGGGAGGGGAAGGGAGGGGAAGGGAGGGGAGGGGAGGGGATGAGAGGGGAGGGAAGGGAAGGGAAGGGAAGGGAGGGGAGGGGAAGGGAGGGGAGGGGGAAGAAGGGGATGGGGAAGGGAGGGGAAGGGGAGGGGAGGGGAGGGGAAGGGGAATCCCTGCAGCTTCGGGAGACGAGGTGACCCGAGGCTCGGACGCTGCCGGCAACAGGCTGGTGCTCTTCCCTCCCCGGGGGCTCGACGGGCGCAGGTTCAGCAGCCACCCCCGCTCCGCAGCCGCTCCGCAGCCCCGCCAGGCCCCGCTTCCGCGGCTCCTTCCCGCAACCCGCAGCGGGCGCGGCCGGGCCGCGTTCCCCGCCGCCGGAACGGCGGCTGCGCGGCGGGGGGGAAGGGCCTCGCCTCTGCCGAGGGCCGGCCGGGCTGGGGGCAGCGCGGCAAAAGGGCTCCCCGGGCTCCCGGGGCGTCGGCCGTTACGGCAGCCCCGGCACCTCGGAGCCGACACCGCGCTCCGCGAGCGGGGAGAGAAAGCTGCGCGGCACCGCAGCGCGCCGCTACCCGCCCGCAGGAGGAACCCCCGCTTGGTTTCGGGCTTTGGGTTCTCACCGCGCTCGGCGTCCCCCGGCCCGGCCCGGCCGAGCCCATCCCCTCGCACCTCTGTGAGGAACCCGCAGCTCCCGCCCCGTACCTCATGGCGGCCCCGCCGCCGCCGCCGCCGGGCAGGAGGGATGCGGACCCGGGCCCCGCCCCCTCGCCGCCCCCCCGCCCAATCGCGTCCGCCCGCACCGCCCCCTCCTCCTCCTCCCGCCCCTGCCATAGGTGGGCGGGCGGAGGGGGTGGGACTTGCTGCCGCCGAGGACGCCGGGAGGTGTAGTCCCGCGGCGGGGCTGCGGCGCGGGCCGCAGGCGGCGCTGCGGGGCCGCGGCAGGGGCTGGGTGCGGGCGGCCCGGCCGGGGGGCGTCCGCCCGCGGGGGGCAGGCGGGGCCCCGCACGCTTTATTTATCCGCAAGGCGGCTCCAGCCCCCCCGCGGAGCCTGGCAGCACCCGGTCGGGGCGCCGGGCTCCCGCCTGCCCCTGCAGCAGGGCGGCCTCTGTGGTGCCCGCGGCCTCTGTGGTGCCCCCGGCCTCTGTGGTGCTCCCGGCCCCCGGCCCCACGCCGCTCACGGCCTCTCCTCCGTCCCCATGCCACGTACGCCGCCCTCACACCGGCCTGGCCGAGCCGGCTGCTGGCAGCAAGGAGCCGGCCCCCGTGGCAGGCACAGCACCCCCAGTTTTGCCCTCCCCTTCCTCAGCGTCCTCCTCAGCGTCCTCCTCCTCATTGTCCTCTTCATCCTCCTCCTCCTCCTCCTCCTCCTCCTCGCTGCCCGAGTCGTCGTAAAGGCAGAGCGTGGCCTGCACGGGGAAGTTCCGCAGCAGCCTCTCCCCCACGCCGTACAGATAGTCGAAGGACTTGGACCTGGGCCACAGGAGCCTGCGGGGGGAGACGGGCGGTGAAGGCCTCCCCCCGCCGCCCTCGGGCACGGCAGGGGCACGGCGGCGGGGCCGTACCTGACCGGGTGGTGGAAAAGCGCCAGCGCCTTGCTGGGGTTGCCGTCCCTTGACGCTTCTGCCACATCGCGAGGCTGGGCCTGAGGAGACAGAGCCGGGGTGGGAGCTGCCCCGGGGCTCCTGCTGCCCCCTCCTGCTGCCGTGGCGCTCCGGCAGGGCGGGTGGCAGCAGGGGCGTTTCTCCCATTTCTCGCCCATCGGCGCAGGATTACACCTTGCAGACCCCACGGCCCCTGCGCAGAGTCCCTGAGGGGCACGACTCCTCCCAACCCTGCTTTTCCTCGCTCCTCTGCCGTGAGGATTTAGGCCCCTGCGCCCCCGCGAAGGAAGCTGGCATCTAAACCCCAGACGAGGGCCTTTTGCCAGAGTAATCTCCCCCGCTGTGCCCAGGCGTCCCGCTAACCCCCTGAGGAATGCCCGCCGGGCCGGGAACAGGCGTCCCTTTGAGGCCCCCACAGAGCAGCTGTGTTCGCCGTGGCTGGCACTGCCCCGGCGAGGCGATGTGCTGGGGGACGTGGGCGCTGAGGGTGGCCCCTTCTCACCCCCCTCTCCCCACAGACACAGCCACCCCCGCGCAGGCTCCAGCTAGTGCTGGCATGGGGCAGAAGGGATGTCAGGGTGCGGGCACCCTCGGGGGACATAGGGGTGAAGGAGTGAGGGGGCCAAAGGCTGGTTTTCTGCCAAACGTGGACCCCCAACCCTGCCGGTGGGAAAAGGGGAGCCCCAGCAGGGAGCCCAAAACTCACAGTGTCCGTCCGTTCCCGCTGCCGCCCGGTCGCCGCCTCCTCCTCCTCTCGGGGCAGCCACGGTCTCCAGAGAGGCAGGGGCCTGGGTGAGGACAGCGGGTTGGTCACGGTGGCCGCGCTGGCTCTGCACCCCCGGTGCTGGGGTTCCCCACCCGAGCCAGGAGCAGCGCAGCCTTCGCCCGAACCCAGCCGGAGCCCACCCGCCCCGACCCCCAGCCACGCAGCACCCGAGGTACCTTCCCCTCTGCTCCAGCCCCGGGGCCGGGCGAGCACCATGAGGCACCGGGAGGCAGCGGGGAGGCAGGCGGCAGGCAGCAGCTTCCATGTGGGCAGCGGTGTCCCCCCTCCGAGGCTGCGGGCCCTCGGCGAGGACGCCTTTATAGCCCTGCCCCGGCCAGGGACTCGCAAATTCTTCAGGGCAGGGGAGCGCGGGGCTGGGGGCAGCAGTCCCCGGGGTGTGAAATTTGTCCCAGTTGTGTAAACAGAGGGTTGGGGGGGACTGGGAGCGGGGTGCTGGGATCTCCGGTGGAAAAGCAAAACACAGAAGGGAAAAGTTAGACACCGTTTGTGAGAAAATCACCAGGGGCACCAGGGGGGCAACGGAGGAGGGCAGAGACAATTAACGAGGATGATTAAGTGCTCTTTGTAGCCATTTGCATAAGGGAGAGGGGATTTGGGAAGGGCTCAGGAGCGCTGGGGCATCACGGTGGCGTGCGACCGGCATGGTGGGGGCAGCGTGACGGGCTGCAGCGGTGCTGAGCACAGAGCAACCGGGAGCGGGGTGAAGGGATGCTCAGGAGGGGACAGGGGGAAGATGGATGGCAGGGGATGAAACGGTCCTGCCCAGGTTTGTACCCCTCCGGCACCACCACATGTCCTGACCCCCTGTAACGCCCCCGCCCGGGCGCTCAAGGCGAGGTGCTGCCGGCGGTCAGGTCGCCTCCCGGTCCTGGGAGAGTTTCACTTTGGGACAAGGAAAGAAAATAGCAAATGGTCGCTGCTGTAGCTCTGCCAGCGTCCAAACACCGGCCGGACCCGGCCTGGCTCCGAGCGCAATTTGTCACCGGGGGCCCTCCCTGCCCCTCTCCATCTGCGGCAGCCGGGGAGCGGGAGGGGGCACGGCGCGAGCGCAGCCCTCATCGCCGTCCCCATTTGCTCCTCATTTGGGCCGGGAGCCTTGTGACAACAAACCCCGCCGAGGACGAGCAGGGCCGGGGAGTTCAACCTGCCAGCAGCGGGCACGCAGCCCGGCACGGCTCAGACTCGGGCACAAGATGAGAACAGCGCTGCCACCCGTCGCTGGGGGTGCTGGGGCGCCGCGGGACACCTCGCCTCCTGCCCGCTGCGCCGCCCCACGCCCGCTCGGGCTCCAGCCGCTCTCCTCTTGCCACGCCAGCTCCCAGGGGCTGCTGAGCCCCGCAGGCGGCGACGGCCCCGATGTGCCCCCCGCCAGCCGGGCATCGCCGCCAAAGGTGAAGGTTCCCAGGAGCCCGCGGAGACGCAGGGCGAGGGAGGAATTTGGTTTTATTTCTGCAGCTGCTCCTCCTCCTCGCTCTGCTCCCTTCGCTCCCCCCCGCGCCACGAGCCCCCCGCAGCCTGGCATCCCAAGCCACTTAGGCAAACGCCCACCCTGAGAATTAGTAGAAAACAAGCAAAACAAGGCAGCCCAGCTCCCCAATCCTTCCTGATGCCGAAAGGGTTTAATTCTGATCTACAATAAGCTTCTGATCCGGGCTGAGATTTGCAGATGGATTTTGCAAAGCCGCCGCGAACGGTTCGCAGTCCCTGATCCCCGGATCCCCGGCCGCTCGCCCTGCCCCGCCGAGCCTCCTCCGGTCCCGCACGCCTGCAGCCACCCTCGGCCCCGCACCGCATCTCCGGCCGCCTCTGTAAGTACGGAGCCCTCGCCTGCCTCAGTTTGCCGGCCCCCGAGGGCCCCGGCTGCTAATTTAGCAGCAGCAGCCCTAAGATCGAGCAGAGGGGCTGGTTAGTGCCTGGGAAAGGAGACACAAGTCAGGGAACTTTGGTAGCAGACATCTGAGGTGCTGCAGGGGCTGCACCCTCAGCCGGCAACTTTCCCAGGGCGGGAGGCCAGTGGCCGGGCGGCACCGTGTGGTTTGGCGTTTCGCAAGAACCGCACCAGGGGGAATTTTGAAACAAGGTGAAGGGAAAACAAACCCGCGCCTGCCAAACCCCCGCTGCCCGCTCCGAGGCGGGGACGGAGGCAGCAGAGGGGCAGAAACTCCCACCGCGGCACCAGCACCCCCGTGGGGAGCACAGGCTGCGCCCCACTGCAGGACGGGTCACCCCTGCTGTGCCCGATGCGTTTCTGTCCTCTGCGGGCCTCTGGGCTCTCCTGGGGACACAGGTGTCACCGGCACCTGCCATTCCTCCCTGTCACCGTGCCATGGAAAAGCTGGCAGCCAAAGTTCGGCCTCTGCGGGCCTCAAGAGAGCCCTGCGCTCCAGCGGGGCTGGGACAAGAGGATGCCCAGGCAGCAGCAGGAGCCTTAAGTGAGCCCCGACGGGAACAGGAGCAACCCCCTTCCTCTGGCGGGGAAGCCTCGGGGGGGGTCACCTCCCAAATCGCCACCGCCAGGTCCCAAACACACAGCACACAGCTGCAGCTTTTTGGCGTTTTCCCTCCGGACAGCGGAAGATAAGGATTAGCTGAGCTTACAAAAGCAGCTCGAGGCGCGCGTAGCAGCAGAGAAGTATTTCCATCCCATACAACACGGGGGGCAGGGAGAGGCAGCTGGGGAGGCTCGCACCGGGACACGCTGCTCCCCCTGCCCTTGCACCTCCTGGTCCCGTGGGAGATGGCCCCGCGGGGCCGGGCGGGCTCCCCATCCCTGCCCACGGCCGCGGCACCGGGGCGAGCTTTGGCGTCCTGCCCGGGCAGCGCTGCTGTGCCTCTGAAGCTTGCCTGGGAAGATAACAGAGGCGAAAGGGTGCTTGGCGCGTCTCCGCAGGCTCGGGTCAATCGTTAATCGGGGAGGGATTGCTCTCCACTCTTGCAGGTAACCTCTCCTCCCCCCTGCTCCCACCCACGCGCGGGGCCCGCACAAAACTGGCGCCCAGGGGAGCAGGGCGAAGGCACGGCACGGGGAGAGCAGCCGCCAGCAGGGCCATGGGAAGGTAAGCGTGCGGCAGGCAGAGGCGACGCCCGGCCCCACCATGGTGTCCGTGGGGCTCCAGCTGGTGGGCTACGCCATCGCCTTCCTGGGCTACGTGGGCACGCTGACGACCACGCTGCTGCCCAGCTGGAAGATCAGCTCCTACATCGGCTCCAGCATCGTGACGGCCGTGAGCTTCACCAAGGGGCTGTGGATGGAGTGCGCCACGTACAGCACGGGCATCACGCAGTGCGACATCTACAGCTCCATGCTCAACCTGCCCTCCGACGTGCAGGCGGCCCAGGCCCTGATGGTGAGCTCCTGCGCCGTCTCCTCCCTCGCCTGCCTCCTGGCCGTGGCCGGCATGCGGTGCACCGTCTTCAGCCAGGGCTCGCCGGGCAAGGACCGCGTGGCGGTGGCGGGTGGCGTGGCCTTCGTCCTCGGGGGGCTGCTCTGCTTCATCCCGCTGGTGTGGAACATCCACGTGGTGCTGCGGGACTTCTACAACCCCATCCTCCCCGACAGCACCAAGTACGAGATGGGGGAGGCTCTTTACTTGGGCATCATCTCCTCCTTGCTCTCCCTCGTCGGCGGCTTCATCCTCTGCGCCTCCTGCCCTTCGCGGGACTCGCCGGTCACCTACTCGAACGCCTACCCGTCCCGGCTGCTGGCGAGCAAGAGCCCCCGGCCCTCCGTCAGCCCGACGCAGAAGACCAAGAGCGAGTTCAACTCCTACAACCTGACGGGATACGTGTAGCGGCGGCGGGGCCCCTGCCTGCCTCCTCTCCCAGCTCCCCCGAACGCCTGGGCTGGCAGCGAGGGAAGGCGGCGAGAGGAGAGGACGCGGCGGCGCCTCCCCTGCTCAGCCCTCTCCTTCATGCGTGCGTGCTTGGGGGTTTGACTCTCTGACTCTGGTCACCTCGGCTGCTCGGAAACCCCAGCTGGCAGTGAAGGACCCCGAATCTGGCTTCTGTTCCCACCTCGGTGCCGCCAGCCCGCAGGAGCTGCCCCCGTGGGCCGGCTGGAAGCGCACCCACGGCTGCAGCCCCCAGCCCCAGCAGGGACAGCCACCCCGCGCCCCCAGGGCTCAGCCGCTGGCCACGGAGGGGTTGTGGGGGGATCAGGGCACCCCCAGGGGCCCTGAATCACTGCGGGAGGCGGGTGGGGGTGCAGTGCTGATTACAAACTGATGTCGCAATAAATCTGTGTTTGTAGCTAGGCTGCGACTGAGCTTTCCTCCGGCACCAGGGGGCCAGGAGCCCCCCCAGTGTCTCATTTGGCAGGGCAGGCTGCGGTGGGGCTGTGCTGGCCTGCCTGGCGTCCGTCACGCACAGGGAGCCCCATCCCTAGCCCTGGGTCTTATAGGAGACAAATAAAACACAGCGGGGTCTCGCAGGCGGGTTCTGAGCCCGGGGGTCCTTGCAGGGGCTGGTTTGGGATGGGGAGGCAGGGCCGAGCCCTCTCCACGCAGCCCTTGGGCACTGTGCAGCTGCAGCCCCACAGCTGGCGAGGGTCCGGGTGCGGGCTGCCGGCGGCGCCGAGCGGAGCCACGTGTGCCAGGGCAGGGGAGATGCAGGGGAGGGTGCGGGCAGCCCATCGCGGAGGAACGAGTGCGTTTTAACTCCCGTGCCGGCTCCGATGCCCGTCGGTCCTGCATCCCACTGCCAGAGGCGCGATAACCCCTGCCCCCACGGGGGTTTCAGTTCACCTGCCAGCCCCTCATAAAACAATTTAGATCAGGTCCCGGCGAGGAGGGCACCAGGTTCCCCACTGAGACGTCACCATTAACCTTGCGCCAGTGAAACCGTGTTTACCCGCGGGGCTAACACAGTGCCGATAACAGCGTGAGTCACGCTTTCTCCCCTTCTCCCTGAGGAAGATGCTCACTGTCAGGGACCACGGTGACTTCAGGGCGCAGGCCATTCCCCCGCTTCCCCACGGCCCGGGCACAGAGCACGTGCCCAGCTGAGCTGCTCGGTGCTGCCCTGGGGAAGGAGACCCGGGGTCACAGGGGCCGGGGGTGCAAAATGAGCAAGAGCTGCGGCTCCGGACGGTGCCTCAAATGAAGAAGGGGGGCAATAAAGTATTAACGTGCCCTTATCTTCTGAAGCAATAGAGGCACTATAAACGCCCAGCACACAAGCCTGCAGCCACACCTGGGCCACGGGCTGCAACCTCCCGGGTCAGTCGCAAGAAATGTGGTTTTCAAGCACGTCACTCTTTCCTAACTTCCTCCTCAGAAGGACACTCGCTCGGCCCCAAGCCTTCTGCAGGCAGCCCCCGCTGCTGCCCCTGCTCCCGAGCAGCACAGAGGTCCCCCCTGCCTTGGGGACAGATGCAGGTGATGCCGCCTTCCCCGGGCATCCCGCAGCACACGAAGCACTTACTAAAAGGGACAGCCCTGGCAGGATCCCCCAGCACCGAGGAGCCCTCCAGGCAGGCGGAGGTTAGCTCCTTCTGCCACCCCACACCTGCCTCCTTCCCTGCCGGGACAGCGGATCCGAAGCAGCAAATAATTCACGGAGGCTCTCTAAGGAGTATTGGGCTAGGTGCTGGGGGAGACCGTCTCTCCCCCCAGTGCAACCCAGGGAAGCACTCAGAGAGGAGAGAAGGGAGGGGAAGAAAATTGAGGCCAAGTTCCTGATGGGCCGAGGCACTCGGAGACGGCCTCCGCATTCCTCTGCCCTCCTCCTTCCCCAGCTGCCTCCCGCGCTGCGCTGCAGCCTCCCGGCCCCTCGGCAGCAACGGCACTCGTACCTCACCTCCAAAGGCTTCCTGCCCTCCCAAAACCTCGGGGACGGCCTTGGCTGGAGCCACAGAACTGGGACACCGAGGTGAGGCCGGCGGTGCCCGGCTCTTCTGGTTTTAGTGGGAGGCTTTGCGGGTGAGGGTTGGTGAGAAACCAGCTCCTCCTCAGGGAACACCTTCAGTCGGAGGAAAAGCCTGTCCTGCGCCTCGCGGCTACCCATATTCTGAAAAGTGAGCTTTCAGAGGAGCCTTAAAGGATCTTTTGCTCTTGACAGAAAAATATGAGGTAAGCAAGGCGGAACAAACTCCATGACACAGAGGGGAAGTGGACCTTTGGGTGCACCAGAGCAGACTCCTAGAAAGCACTTTCCTGGTTGAGGTCGAACAACAGCTCAGAAATTTATCAGGAGAGCTATAAAAACTGTTTACCTTGAAAAATCAGGTATTAGACCCATGAAAAGGACACAGAGGTTCGATCTTCATGGCATTACGTTAATATCACAATCACATTTTTCCATAATTTAAGTCTAATCTACCCTAGAAGAGTTCCAGGTTAGCGATCTCAGCAAAGCCAGCACGCATGCAATCTGCAGCAGCAACAATCTTTATCAGTGCAGCCTACACCAACTGAGCCAGCAAAACAAGCTTTATCAGCAAGAAACACTTGTACAGGAGTGTAAATAGAAGCTACACCAGGGACTTTACAGAAATGTCATAGAATCACAGGATGGCTTGGGTCGGAAGGGACCGTAAAGCCCACCCAGTCCCAGCCCCCTGCCATGGCAGGGATGCCGCCCACCAGATCAGGTTGCCCAGGGCATCGTCCAAGCTGGTATCGGACACCTCCAGGGATGGAGTAGCTTCGCTGGGCAGCCTGTTCCAGGGAAAGCAGACTCATCTCCAGACAAAATCCATCCTGGAGAACTGGGAAGTGCCTGGAGAGTTGAAGAGAAGTTGTGCCGCACCCTGGGCAGCTCCACTGCCCACCTCTGGTTAACCAGCAGCGTGCTGCAAGGAAGAGAGCGAGGCCAGAGGGTCCTAAAACTTTACATGAACAAACCGAGCTGCAACCACGTTAACCAGGCCGCAGAGTCATCCCAAGCAAGCCTGTTGTCCCCATACTCAGGATACACCGGGACATTTGAGGGCTGCAGTCCAGGGGCACCCCTATTTTGGCAGCTGCTAACCTGTAGGTTACTTCTAGGTAACTTCTGTAGGTAACTTCTGGGTAACTTCTGTAGGTAACTTCTAGGTCTGTACCTCGAAGACACCCAGCCCGAGAGGCAGCCGAGCCCCTCCAGGCTCTCAGCTGCGCTGCGTGACCCTGGAAGTCATCCTAGAAGCACAGGAACCACGGAGGCTTCACCAGCCCCGGGGCTGCCTCTTGCCTCTGCTTAGGATTTCAAAGGAAGGGTGTGCTTCAAAGAAGCTTTTCCCACACCGGGGAACTAATCTTTCCTTGAGCAGGTGCCTTTTTTCACAGAACTTGCAATACCGTCTCTATTTCTGGGATGTCCAGCTTGCTAAAAAAGGCTAAAACCAGGACAAAACCCACGTCACAAAACAGCATGACTACACTGAACTTGTTTCCCTAGAAAACCTCTTCTTCAGGTCATCAGAGCAAAGTCCCACAACACCAGCTACACCTGGCAGACACTCCCAAGATTGCTACAACGGATGTATTATTACCCAAATTTTCAGCCCTTTTCCTTTTATGGGGTGGGTGGAAGCAAGAAGAGAGCTCTTCCAAGCCACAGAGACACCCAAGAGCTCTGCAGGCATTGCAGAGCTGAGGCCACCACCGGCTCCACAACCTTGATGCTCCCGTGCCCTTTGAGCTCTTCCAGTAAGGCTGTACTGGGAAGACCACGCTGCCCTTTGCCTTTCAGTTTTTCCCTGGCTGCAGCAGAGGCCAGGGGACAGCTGTCAGAGTGCGGGGGAGAGATCAATTAATCTCTGATCAGCCCTACCTTTCCTGCCGTCGCGCACTTCCTCATTAGCCTCCTGCTCTTCCCAACCCACCTCGCTGCTACGGTGGTGCCAGGCCGCGAGGCTGCTCTCTCCATCTCCATGGCGGCATCTGGGGCAGGGGGCACAGATAAGAGGCTGCAGATGGCAGGAATAATTAACTCCTTCTTTTCAAGGCAAGGAGAGCGGGCACCGCAGGGCTGGGGACTGTCCCCTTGTTGCACTCCTCAACAAGGGCAATGGCCTCTGCTCCCAAGCCAAGCCCTCGGCAGAATCACAGAAGCAGAATCACAGAATTGTAGGGGTTGGAGGGGACCTCAAGAGATCATCGGGTCCAAACCCCCTGCCGAAGCAGGTTAAATGTCCCAGGGCCTGTTTGCACACAAGGGTCTTGCTGTGCCTTACAGCCTGCTCCCCAAAAGCGAAGTAGCCTCCCTCCCAAGTGCACTATATAGCGCCGAGCATCCCATATACGCCCCTGGCTTGTAAGTCTGCAGCTGCGCACAGCTGTTACTGGTGTTACAGGCAGGTGCAGCTAATTCCCCCAGCTTTGGGACTTCTGGCTGAGTAAAAGTCTGCCAAAAGGAATGATCGTGCCCTCAGGCACTCCGACGGCAGCTCCGTCATGTCGGAACAGACAAGTTTATCCTCGGCTGTCCCTGAGCGCAGCTACCCCTTCCCATGGGAAATCTTTGTAAAACAGAGGGAAGCTGCCCACGAAACGCAGCGCTAAGACTCCCAGCTCGCGGGTGGGATGGAGCAAGCCGCACTGCTCTCGGCAGCGCGAGCCGAGGGGAAACGCAGCCCTGCTCTTCCCCGGCTCCTCGCACCGCTCCGAGGCTGCAGCAGGGCACCTGCACGCCTCCCACGCAGCGCAGGAGGACAGGCTGCGTTCCTCCACTGAGCCTTGCCAGGGCTGCCTGCTGCAGCTCCAAGGCTTCATGAGACACGGCATGGTACTGATAGGGAGGACCTGGAGAGCTCTAGGACGAGAAAGCTTTGCCAAGTGGTCTTATCTCTGGAGATGCTTCACTGACCTCCTCACCTGCAATAAGTATTTATCTTCACTACACAACTTACTTCCCCCAAACCATTACGGCACCGCGAGCTTTTGGCACGGGCGCTACTCAGTGTGCTTTCAGGGATGCAGGAGAGAAGTGCCAAGTTTCAAAATCAGGTACTTTGATATCAGCTTATCTAAGGAAAATAAACAGCTGTACTGTTTGCCAAGTTATACCCATTTAGGAAATGATCCATCGCACAACCATTTTCTGTGTTATTTCTTTACTCCGAGGAAAACAAACCAGCTCAAGAAATGTCAAAGACCCACGTATTACTGCAGAGAGCCTGTATTTTGCCTTGCTGGTAATGCGAGACACAGAGGTAAGAATACGAAACCCGCTAACTGTTCACAAGCTGTTAAACGTTTCTGTAGGCGCACAGATCTCTGCCGATCGATGCTTGCATCAAAGCTGCCCTTTACTCACCACCTCCTCATTCAGAAAAGCTCGTTCCTATCGCTAACGCCCAAGCGCCTTATTTCTGTATGTCATGCAAGTACGGTCTCCGTTCCCTGGGTGGCAGGAATTAAACAGGAGCAGCTCTGAGTTGTTCAGGCTCTGCCACGGCTCCCACCACAGCAGCAGCCAAGATCCTGGAGACAGGGTACAGCTGCACGAGGCACGACAAACATCGGGGATGTCTGTAAATAATCTCGTAAAGAAATAAGGTCAAGTAGTATTGGGGATAAACTTCAGATCCAGAGCTAGCTATAACGGGATGGAATAAAAAAGATGCAAAGAGCAGCAGCAACTAAGATTACTAGCTAACACATGCGGAGATCAAGCCTAATGGAGGTGTAGACATTTCCTGCTTTAGCAGCAGCTTTGGAGAAGAAAATAAAGCTCCGTTTCTTCCCCTTCCCACGGCAGATGATTCAAAGGATGACTAGCTTATGGTATAAAACTTCCCAGCACGGCCAGAAGCATGACAGCTCCCCACGATCTCTCTGGCTATGCAAAACTGTACTCCACGCAACTGTAAAATTCATGCAAGTGTCCCAAACGCTGTGAAAGGAAACTTCAATTCATTGTGATATCCCGGTGGAGATTTGATCTCTTCAATAGCTCTATTGAAGATTAAATGCCATGGGGGTGTTATCCTGTGGTTTGAGGACCAGCTGGCAAGATGTCAAAACAAAAAAAAAAAAAAAGCAAACATAAATGGAGATAAGAAACGCTGCCTTCAAACCATGAATGGAGGGAGATAAGGGAGCTACCTTCAAACTCAAGTGTTACCACCTGCAGGACTGACCTGAAAACACAGCAGACGGCTCAATCTGAAAATGTCAAGACAGCTCATAGACGCCGATCTGAGATCTGGAAACATGAGCTAGAAACAGAGCAGGATTCAAACACAAGGACAGGAAATCAAAAATCGTAGACACAGGCACAGTACCTACTGACTGTAGAAAAAAAACCCACAGTTGTATTGATAACATCCTTTCTGCCTGCACCAGCAACAGCGAAAGTCAGTTGTGCAGTACTGCATGCAAGCCCAGCCATAGGGGAAAAGGAGGCAGCAAAGTCCTCAGCACGCGGGATGAGGCACGCTGTGTGCACACAGCCGGGTTGCTCAACTCCTGACTTTCAGGCAACACACACCACGTGGCTGGTGACACCACCTGAGCAGTTTCTGTCATGTGGTCTCACGCCTTCGCAGGATAAATGAAGTGCTTAAGCCATGTCAGAAGAGCAAAGCTGTGCTGGCCACACACACACACACACGCCCTGGCCTCCAGGCCCACCAAGAGAATGTGCCCGAGAAGGATGTGTCCTTCAGCAAGAACAGGGGATGCGGGAATTTGAGAGGGGTTCTCCTCAGCTCCTTTAAGCCAGTCATTTTACACCTGCAGGACACCACATTTGATTTGGGAAGCTTCTCAACCGGAGATAAACACAGGCTTGAACAATACTGACGGACTGCCACATGCACTTGCCCTTATTTTCTTCCTCTGAAGCCTGCTGGAGGCAGGACAGGGAGCTACAGCATCCTTTGGTCCGTGTGACCCTTCTCCTGCGTCGTACCTGGCTGCTCTCGAAACCGACGTCTGCATCATGTTCGTCTGCACTCCCTGAGCCAAAAGGATGGACGTGCAGCTGGCTAAAAAAGAGCCAGGAAAGCAGGCCTGAAAAGAAAGTTTAAAGGAGAAGCTCCCCCCACAGGACAGCTACTGCTGAAAGAAGCTGCCTTAGCCACGCTAGCCCGGAGCCTCGCAGATCTGACTGCACGCCCCAACGTCACCATGCCACCAACTGTTCCCATAGCTACATACAGAGATAAATTTAGTTCGAGGAACCTTGTGTTGCTACATTATTTAACAAACAAACAGATGCACTCGGGAGGAATACGCAGGCAGGGACCCAGTTTAGCTGCTGCGTGGGCTGATCGAGAGCGCGGACTCAAGGCCGCCTCCCCGAGTGCAAGGGCCCAGAACCTCGCCATCACGCTGTCCCCCGGCAGTGTCCGACCGCTAACCGTGCTCAGAGCCCTGCCTGTGCCATCCCCACGGCTCACAACACCTCCAGGTTCCCAGCCCCCGAGGAAACCCAGCCTCCAGCGACAGAGAGCAGAAAGCAGGTCCTGTCAGAGCAGGGGAGGGTGAGGAAGAGAACCTCCTGCCCCACCACAATGACCACCAGGAGCACGAGTGAAGAAACCAGGGGTTTATTGATGATGTACGAAAGGCCCAGCGGCAGCAGAGAGATGGCTACTCCTGCGTGCGGTTTGCCTCCAGTATGGTCTGCAAGATCTCATCCACCTGATCTGACTCAAAGTCAATATCCCGGAGCTCCAAGTGGGGGAGGATGAGCGAGAGGAGCCAGCTCACGTTCCTACGCAGGTTCTTAAGTCTCTCCGTAACACTGTGGGCGAGAGAAAAGCCAAGAGAGGAGTCAGAGGTGAGCGCCTGGATCCGATACCTCCCATCGCAGACACAGCTGCCACCTTCCCTGCTAGAAGTACCACGAGCACTGGGGTTTCCAGCTCCATCCCATAATTATCTCCATTACAGACCCAACACTGTGGGAGGGATCCAGCAACAATGCGCCACAGTGTAGCGCTGACACTGCATGGACAAAGCACTTTTCTGTAAGGCATCCTTGAAGCCTCATCAAATTACGTGGATTCCTCTGCTGATTCTACCTCCTCACAGCAGCAGGATCCTCAGCTATAATCCCGTTACCTACACAGCAGCGTGACGAGTATCAGGGCAGCAGCGTCCCACGGAAATGGCAGCCCATGGTTACTCCTGCCCTCTCCCCCCACGTTAGGGATGATGGGGACTGCCAAAGGGCCAGCCCACTGTTCTGACCTCTTCACATCGTCTTTCTCTGGGCCCCTGCAGGAAACCTGTGCCTCCCTGAGCGCCTCTAAGTGCCTCTCTGTATCCTTGAGTCTCTCCATCAGTTCAGCCTTCTCCTCTGTGGACTTCGCCAGCTTTGCTTTCAGCTCCTGCAGCTCAGCTTGGCAGTAACCCGTGTGTTTTTCGCCCCAGTACAAGCCTTCCACCTTCTGAGGTCTGAGCGTTGCCAGTTCCTGTTGGCTTTTCAATAATTCTGTTTTCAGGCAACACTTCTCACGCTCAATTTCCTCCACCTGAAATGCGAGGAGGGTGCACGCACAGGAATGGTATCAGTCAGCAAGGTAAAATGAGTTTTGCCAGGCCCGAAGGAAGAGTTAAGAGTCAGCAAATCAAGGACAAAGCCCAATGCACTCTTTATGCAGACGTCATGTCTCCTCCTCACTCCTCTTTGACCCACCTTCTCCGAAACCCTCCCAACCAGCAGGGATACACAGCTGCATATTCGTTACCTTGCACCGAAGCAAATCCCTCTCCGCAGAAATGTTCTTCAGTTCCACAGAGGTGTTCTCCGCTGCTCTTCTCACATCCTCCTGCTCTGTTATACCCTCCTGCTCCTGGGTGTTGAGGACCTGCAATTCTTCTCCTCCTCTGTCTCCATCACTGAGGTGTGGGGCTTTCTCCACCTTTAATTTGTGAAGTCTCTGCTTCCATCCAAAAGGGCAGAGCTGAATGGGAGCTCCACCACCCGTAGCAGCCTTCAAAACACTGACAACTGGCACAAAAGGTTTCTTGTCTACGCCCTTTGCGCTCCTGCATGCATTGACACAAACACTCATGTCTGCAGACCGTCTTTTCGCTTTCAATTTTGGCATTTGCTCTTTCTGCCCCCTTTGGATCACGTCAGTCTTCTTCTTACCTTCTGCTGAGCTACTGGGCAATGCCTCAAGGCAGCATCGCTCCCAGCGTGACACACTGTTAGCAAGGCTGGTGCCCAGCTGCTCTTCAAGCACACAAGTGTGCAAGCTGCCACCTACATTCACATCCTCCTGTTTTCTGCACAAAAGGCTTTCCCTTTCTCGGTAAGGTAACACAAAGCTCTTCTGAAGAGAGGAAGAACGGGGGCTAGGAGAAGTCAGGTCTGGGGGTGAAACCACCACTATGTTCTCAGACTTCTCCAGTATTTCTTCTTTTTTGGTCAACTTGGATTTGCTGGAAAACAAAAAAACGGGGGTGAGAGCAGGCAGGAGCGTCTCCAGTTCACAGCACAGCTGACCTCAGTAGCTGCTGCAACTGTAGCACACTATCAAGCTCTTGACTGCGGGGATCAATCCTCCTCCTGGCCAGGTGTTTGCTGCCCAGTACAAGGCGTCGCCGCTAAGGAAAACTCGTGGTATCTGTCTTTCACACCATACTGCTCCTCACACTCCCTCTCTCCCCTTACAACTGGTAGCTGTCATGCCCATTTCAAGCAGGGGACACATCAGGCCTACGGAGCTGAAAGATCCTGGCTCCCTACCAGCCAGCCCCACTGCCCGTCCCCCATCTGTGGTCCCCGGAAAAAGCAATTCAGAAGTGTGCTAAACGTCCTACCTGAAATTCATTTGCCAAATGCGTTTCATTTCACATGCCAGGCAGGTCTGTTCCCAACGGGCTGCCACTCTAAGTTTCTCCAGCTATAAAATCATTTGGAGGACGTTTGTCCACAAACCCAACCAGATCTTGCACCTGTCGAAGCCCCAGATGCCCGACCCGTTTGTAACACAGCCAAATTCAGGAAGGGAAAGGCCAGTCTACTCGCGAGTCTGTGACACGTCCCAGGCCCTCTGGTGGATTCCCAACAGCGCTGGGCAAACAGATGACAGGACAGGTAATGTGGACACAAGGAGGAGCTCAGAAAAAAGCAGAGCGGAGGGTAAAAGGGATGTTGGAAGGCATGAGCAGGGTTGGAGTGCAAAGATGTTGGTGGAGCTTGTTAGAGGTGCTCTGGAGAGCTTGTCTGGAAAAAACAGTTCAATGTGACAGCAGTGGAGAGATAAGAGGGGCCAGGGAATAGCTAAGACAGGAATAACTGGAGTAGCAGCAGGCGTTTGGCCCCACAATGAGAGGCAGCTTTGAGAATTACTACTCGGAGTCAGCTAGTGATGAGCGGGACTATTATCAAACAATGTTTTCAAACCTGGTATAATCTACTGGGCTTCTCCCCCCCAGAGATCCCAGCACAGAAAAGCATAAGGCCAGCCGGATCCGCGATACTCTAACCAGCTGCGTCGCGTGCAAACGATCCCACAGAGAGAGGGAGAAATGTGAGGGTCCACTTCAGCGCATCGCACCCATTCTCTAAAAGTACCCCGGCAGCCCCAAGGCACTGCCCTGATGCAGCCCAGAGGCCGTACAGGGAGAAATGCAGGACGTGGCGAGGCTGCCCCTCGGCCAGGCTGCCACCCGGGGCAGAGGCAGGCTGGCAGTGCCACCGTGTGGGAAAAAGGCCACATTGCTCCCTCCTGAAAGGCACTAACGGTGTCAGCACTTACAGAATTACAAACAGCCCGGGAGCGGGTAAGGAAGATAATTCGAAAACATACAAATAAATAAACCATATCTCAATAAAAATACTTTAAGAGAATGTGAGACTTAGAGAAATTATTTTCTCCAGAAACCTTCTTTCGTACTGGAAGCCACGTGGTCTTCAGCTTCCCCTGGACAGAAACATCCTCTGTACAGAGCGATTCCTAGAGCTGAATGCTCTGGCTCTGGCAGTCGCATCAGCTGCCACTCAGACTGAACATGGGGCTGGAGAACTGTAAAGACGGAAATTAATTTAAGTCCAAGGGGTGTGAAGGTGTTAACACCGACATGGACAGGCCACTGGCCGAGCTGAAACTTGGAGGATTTAAAACCATCAGTTTGATCCTCCCTCAGTTCCTCCCTGCTCACCTTCTCTGTGGGGATACAGGAGGATGAAGGAGTGTTTGAGCCCTGCAAACCAGTCTCCCAGTAAGGGAGGACAGATAAGGACAGATCCACTGGCTCTGGCCAGCACACTACTTCCAACGAACTGCACCTCACCAAGACCTTCCACGCTGACCTCAGAATGGATCCCAACACGTGGGCAGAAGAAAGAACACGGGTGGGGCAGAAGCACGCAACCGATTACCACTTACCCTGCTGTTAAGCAGCTGTCTCGCTCCCGAGGTCCATCTTCTCCCTGGACTGCGGTTATCTTTTTGAGAGGAAGGGAAAAGGCATCAGTCCCGTGAGCGTCCTTTTCCCCAGGCTCCAGCTTCCCGGCGCAGGTGAAACTGCTGGTTTTAGCAGGCAATGACACTGATGCAGGGGGTGACACCTGGGGAAGAAATGAACTTTGAGAAGTGTAAAACAACAGCCCTCGATACATCAGCTGCACTGGGGGAAACCAAAACTTAGCCAAGAGGAAAGACGCGCAGTGAGACAACCAAGTCCCTTCCGAGCAGGTTCCACCAGACAGGTACTAAAATCAATACACCCCAGCAACAACGATCCTTGGGACTCAGCCAGGAAGGATCAGTTTCCAGTCCCTCTAATATCCATTTGGCTACGGGGGGCCGGTCTTGTTCCCAACAGACACCACTCCAAGGAGCTCTGCCAGCTGCGACCTGGCCTCCTTGCAGTTAACTGACTCATGACGAATGTATGCAGTCACTGGCCACAAAGTAATGACCGCTCCCTTGCCACCCCGCCGCCCCGTACCACGGAAGCACAGGTGGTGTTTCAGGCTGCAGAAGCGTATCTCCTTGATTTGGGAACAGCGTGTTAGTTCCTCTGTGCTTTGACAAAGCACTTGCAGCTGTGCAGTGAGAGCCTTCACGCTTATTACAGACAAACGTGCAACAGACACACTGCCTCTACATCCATGCACCTGGAATAACATGAAATTACCATGTCGTGGAGGAAACGTGAGCAAAGCGGAGAAAGAAGAACCGGATGCCACAACACGGAAGAGACGACAAACGTGAGTGAGGACAGAGTTACTCCCAGAAACCCTCCAAGGCTCAAATCAGGGCAGACTCTCTATGACAGCGAACGAACTCTCATTCACATAAGTGGTCTGCACTAGGCAAGTTTATTAGAGATGGTGCACAGCAGAAAAATGGTTTGTGCGAAGGAGGAAGAGAAATCCCCTGTCCTTACCAGGTTTGCCCTTTCCAATGAACTGAGAAAAAGACATGAAGGTGTGCAGAACTGAAGGCATGGGACATGAAGGTGTCTTTGGGAAGACGGCACACAGAGGGACTGGGCTGGAGCTGCAGGGCTACAGGAAGGCATCTGAACACTACGGTGAGTGTTGGGAGGGAGCTGTCCCTACAGGATGGCCAACCTGATCGCATGCTGCAGTGTCCAGAGCTGCCCAGAGAACCCATTCTGGGCAGCCGTGTCCGAAATACAGTTCTCCGGAAAACTCAAAACATCGGAGTCTTTATGTAGCCAGTTAACCTGCAAACAGGAGAGGAGGCCACACAGAACCTGTCCTGCAACCCCAGAAAAAGCAGCAGGAAGCTTTCTGCTCTGTTTCTCCTCTTCCAGACAGGAGTGGCAGGACAGGGTCAGGAACTGCCTTGGTCCCTGTTACTGTTAAGAGTTCGAAGCACTTCTACGCTGTAGGCAGATAAAAATTAAGGTCTCATTTTATCCGATGCTCCGACATCACGTGCTGGTGTCTCTCCTGTTGGGGGAATGCGAACAACAGCAGGGCAGGGGTAAGAACCTGCCAAGCCCTAGAGCATCAAGCACAAAGGCTTTCCCTGTGCTGGTTCTTGCAGCCTTCTCCCACCTGCCTCACCTGCTGTTCCACACTCTCCTCAGACAATGATGACCTTCTCTTTTCCTCTCCACTCTGCTCCCTAGAACACAGAAGGGAAAAAAAGCAAGTTTCTTCTTGCTGTCATACTGAGGAGTATAACGTTCTTTTGCCAGGAGAAGAATGGGATAGAGGAGGAACGCAGCAGACATCTCCCACATTAGAACCATGTGCCACTGCTGCATAAGGGACACCCAATGCCTCCCTTTCCCCACTTCTTGCTCAAGGTAGCTGAGCTGCAAAGTAGAACTGGATATACTCACCGCTTCCTGCATTTCTGCCTGTATCTGGGGCTGTTCTCATCACTGTGTTCCAGTTCCTCGGGCACCAAACAGCTTCTACAAGAGCAGTCAACCGGTCAACCATATTTGAGTGTGTGAAAGAACGGGTTGACTCCCCTCAGCCATCAAAAATCTCCACTGTTTGGACAGCTCAGCAACATCGCTAATCCTTTAGGATTTCAGATAAAAGAGGATCAAGAGAATAACTGAAGAAGTTAAATGCTTCTGTGCTGAAACGCTAAATGGAAAAGAGCCACTTGAGTCACAAAATAACATAGATGAAGAGCAATAAAGTACGGACTACGAGATGGAGTTCAGCCCACTATATAGTATGCCAGCCAGTTCTGCTTCGGTTTCGAGCTGACAGAGGAATGCATCACAGCCAGCGTGGGCAGCGTAGACCACTAATAGCAGCTGCTTCACAGGAGAGAAACTGTCACAGTCACGAGCCACGGGACAACAGGAAAGTTCCCTCTGTGCACCGCTATGCGCTTGCAGGGATGTCCCGAAGCACAGGGTACAAATTCTGCATACACAGATTTTCAAAGCCAATAAAAATAAATGTAAGCATCACTTTTGTGACAGTCGCAAGTAGTGCACAGATGCTTCCACTGAACTGTTAAACACATTCTTAGGTCTCCCTCCTCAGCCGGTAACGCTAATTTAGAAATGATCTGTACACCTAGGCAATCCTAATTACTCCTTCCACAGTAACTTACTTGCCTGCTCTGCTCTGCCACTACCTTGCTGTGTGATTGCTCACTTGAACCAGGTCGTTCTGAAGGTACTCACAAATCCCACAGTCCATTTGTATGGCTTGACAAAGAACTGTCTCAAATCTGTAATCTATGCTGCTTCCTCTCCCAGATCACAGACTTTTAATATATCAAGCAGCTTTAAACGGAGCCACTCCTTTATTAGCTTTCTCTGTTGAAAAGTGGCTTTATTATCTACTTCCTATGCCATAAAAACTTACCCTCTCCCTCCAAAGCCAAATGATTTCCATAACAATATTATGAAGGCTATCTTATTTATCTTTGTGGAATGCCAAATTTCAGTGGGTAAAGGCGGTTCAGCCATTTAAACTGGTTGCACTCCAGAATTTGTTCATCAGAGGAAAGGATGTTCCTTCAGTAAAATCTAGACAGTTGGTCTCAGTCCCAAGTCTATCAGTTCTTTCTGCTTAGCACTTTAGCTGATATCCTTAGCAAGGAGGCGAAGCTTTTTTTATCTTCCAATAGGTCAGCAGATCTCAACGAGAAACCATATTTTGTTATTAGCGGGTTTAACATTTGGCTGTAATTCAATCAGTACATTTAACTAAAACCCACCCACTCCTACAGAAGTGCTTTTAATTTAAATGGCCAGCTTCCGCTGCTCAGTCTCATTTTAAATGCATCAGGAAAAAGAGATCAGACAGTGACCATAGCAAGCGTGTACTGAAATAGGTTCCTATTTTAACACCGTCTGTTTTAAGAAATACGTATATTCACAGGTATGTGGAGGGAAAGCAGGAACTCGTGCATTTGGCAGAAACCATTTGTATTTCAAAGATGTGTGATGGCATGGAGAAAAGTCACTCAGGATTCAACCTGCGAGTCCCTTACCTGTATTTGTGGAGGGGATGGAGATGACAAAACCACTTTTCTGGAAACGATGTAAGGTCAGTTCTGTCAGGGAGCTTCCTCCACTTCAGACACTCTTCACATTGTACCCATATCTGGTCTGGTCTGTCTCTGCAAAAACCAACACTCAGTCTGAGTATCTCAAGTGCAGAATAAACACCAGGAAAGGCTGCTCAGAACGAGCATTGATCCCAAGGCAATCCCAGCACAGCACATGGAATGGTCTGGGGCAGCCAGCACGCCTCTGCTCTCCCATGGACAGCCTGCCCAGGGTGTGATATCCCCCCAGTAACCACAGGGCCTAACTCCCCAGGTTCACATTTCAGTTCCCTACAGGAAGGAGGGGTCCTGTCACCCCCTCACAGCCTCTGTCCCTCCGGGTGGCACATCCCCATCTCGTGCTGGCTGAGGAAAACACGGGGCTTTTAATGCTGGAAAAGATCAGAGCAGTGGCAAGCTGGTCCTTATGCTATTACACAAGCTGCATCCACGTTTCCCAAGTTCATCTGTTGCATCTTTGCTTTCCAATAGTTGTTGAGTTTCTGTCCCAGCACAGAGATCATCCGTCTGGAAGGAAGAACTCCATAAGAAGTCGGACAAATCCCACTGGCACAATGGGCAGAACAAGGAACAACCAGGGCAAAAACAACCCCCTTCCCCAGGGTCTTGATTCAGACTTGCAATTCCAGGTTTTAGGTTGACCCTACTTTGTCACCCACCCCACACTTGCCAAAAATGGACCAATATCACCATAAAAAATATCAGGCCATCCCCGAGAGCTGCTCCACTGCCTCAAACCCTTCCTGATCCTCTCTGGGGTGTGTCAGTTTTGGTATTCAAAGTCACATACACCTCCCATGAAAACCAGAGCAAAACCTGGCCTCCCTGGGGACCCATGGGCTGCACAGCACACGGGGAGCCATTCCCTCTGGCCACAAACCTGCGGGTAGCACAAACATGCTAGACTGCGTCAAAGGGCCATTCCACACCTCTGCAACTAAGGAGGCCTGGCTAGACCCACCCCAATTAGTTCTGCACAAACCTACTTTGGCCTGTTCTGCCCCCGTCTTGCTTAAAGTTGTCACAAGTTTTAGTTGCCACAAGTCCCCTTCCCCAGGCGCAGCACTTCCCAAAGTGCTGCAACCCCAGGAGAGCAGGGGCTGGTGCCCAGAGGGAGGATGTCGCCTCCTTCTGTTGCACCCCTTTACTGGAGGCTCCCTGAAAGCATCCAACTTTATTTTTTTGGCTTTGGAGGTCTGCTCCTAGATTGGGCAGCTCTGCTAAAGTGAACATGGTCACAGACTCCACTCAACTCTATTTTGTTCCAAACAGAGTCCAGTTGCAAGGCTGGACTCCTGTGGGGGAACAAGCATGGATGCCAGACCTGACGGAACACAGACACCGTGTCCTTTCCTCAACCCAGGGCTCCATGTTTGCACCAGACTTCCGGGACAAATTTCTCCATGATCTCTAGGCATAATAGGGAAAGTAAAAATGGTCTAATTTGGAGCTACTTCAGAATAAACAGACCTAAGAACACGTGCAGTGCTCAGAACAAAGGCTGTATCACAGAAAAGCCCTCTCCAAGCAGCATCCCCGGGCAAAGGTCTGTCTTACCGGTACTCCTTGCTTTCTTCAAAGTCCTGTTTGTTGTGTGTTGGTTTCAAGAAGTTGCATTCAATTACCCCAATCACACCTACACCTTCCCCCTGCATTGGGGGACAGAAACAAAAGGAAAGGACTGCTTTAGCCAGTTCTGCTCACAACGAAAAAGAAAGTAGCCCTTTGAGGAGTGCAGATGCCCCAAATCCTGTGATACAAAGGTTGATGGCAACACCATGGCCTGTGTCTTGCAGGCCAGCAGCACGTATGAGGTACAAACCCCATGCCATAAGGGTATTTTGAGCATATACTGAAGCTTTTTGTTCCAGAAAGGAAAGCACATGCTGGCTTAACTGACAGATGAGAACTTTCAAGGCTACGACGGTCATCTCCAAGGTGTGCCATAGCTCTGAGATACTGCTGCAAGGCCACAGCTAGAACTCAGTACTCCCCAGACAGCTTCCTGATGGGGTGCAGGCTATCCTGCCAGAGCAGATCACCATTTGGGGACCACCCTGGAAGACAGGCAAGCCTGCCTGTCCTCTGGTAGCACCTCCAGCCACAGCAGTATTAAACAGCAGCAGGACATTCCTAGTTAACTAAAACCTGGACAACCACCTGCTGTCCAGACACACACACTGATCTGATCCTAGGGACATGGCCTCTGACATCAGGTCCCTTAGTTCACCTCCGAACACTGTGCAAAGTAGATACAAGGCTGCTTTCAAGCCTTTTTTTTCCCCCCTCTCCCATATAAAAAGGGTTAAAAGACAAGTCCAGCCACTCACCTTCTTTTGGCAGCCCACCTTCTCATAAGATCTGATGAGCCGGTTCTTGTGGTACATCATGATCCCATAGTGGTTTTTGTTCTTGCAGTTGAATCCAAAGGTGATCTTCACCCTTTCGCTCTGAGGGAAAACATGTCAAGGAAGAAAGAAACAACAAGCCCTAGAGGAGGAGTAGGGGAGATGCACATGAGTTCCGCAGGAAGAAGTGAAGCACACCAGAGAGGCTGCAGGATCGAGCAGCCCACGCTGCATTCCTCAGCACGCCACCTCCTTTCCTCGGGAGGAAAACAGCACTCGGCCTACCAACAACCACCTCGTGCACGCAGCCAACAATCAGATAAGAACAAGTGTAACTGACTGAAGGTGAGCTGGATACAGCAGTACTGAGTGGAGTCACTTTGTTCCTGCCAAGTCAAAATATGCTTTGGTTATAGCTTTAATAAAACCTCTGATAGTCATTTACATTGCCCTGATAATAGAACAGGCAGATCTGTGCAAGGAAGCTGCCTCTGAGTATATCACAAACAAGATAACTAATGACTAGTAATTTTACTTGCGATTAAAAGATAAGCAACCAGTGTTTACAAAACGAAACAAGCACATTCAGTCAGGGCTGCAGAAATCTTAACAACTAATAATGACACCAAAGTCCATCAAAGAAGGAAGAGCTCACCTTCAGCAGACTGCAGTTACATGAACTCAGTTCCAGATAGACTGCTCTCGGATAGGGAACTGTGGTATTAGGATTAAAATATTTAGCTGTCCTTTTTTTTGTCTAAATACATTCTAATTTGCTTATTTCTTAAAGTCAGAGTTCATGTCTTTGCAATGTACATAGTCATCGTGTGCTTTTCAGTACAATGCCACTTCATACGTACACAGCAGATATTAAACTCCAAATCGTGACGAGCTGTTATTTCACGCACATTGGTTATGCAAGGACAAAGCGCCTTTGAAGCAAGTATGTAAGTAGAGAATTTAAGCAAATAAAGTCTTTTCATATTTGATCAATGTTTTCATATTAATGTAAGCACAGAAATTCAGGACCCCAAACCACCAGTTAAGCACGTGGGAGGAAGGGGGGTAAAAGATGCTCAGACGTAATTCAAAATAAAGTGAAAAGAAAAAAAAAAAAATATGCAAAGTTCTTTCTGGGAGAGATTTGAAGGGAAAATTTTTCTCTGCACTTGGCTTTGACTTGGGGATAATAGTCTGTGCTCTGTGGGCACTGTTCTCCAAAAGCACATCAATCTTTTAGAAGGTATTTTCAAAGCAGAACTAACCAGGCAGAAGAAGCCTCAAGTCCTTCTCCGTGTCATTCTGCCCTACCACAAGACATTACCTTTGGGGTACAGCAGGAACCGGCTGACATGCAGCTTGACCCCTCAGCCCTGGTATCCACGGCTCCAGTCGAAGCAGCTTTGAAAGCTCCTTTCTAAGCTTCACATCAGGACTTGGCTTCTCAAACATGACCAGGAGATGGGAAGAAGAAAATAATTCAGCCTCTCTGTTCATTTAACTCTTGAGTTCCTCTATGCATTAGACAAGGCCTAAGCCTAGCCATGACGTTGGGGTAAACTGCCACCATGTACTGAGGGAGCAATGCCAAAAGGCGTCAGGAAGGATACAGAGAATCTCGGCTTGTATAGATCGTGTTCAGTGTTCGCCAAGCTTTTGGTGATCAGCTGAGCGTTCACCTTCTTCTGCCGCAGGATGATCTGCATACAAGGCTTCAGGTACAAGATACTGCAGTATGCCTACGAGAAGGGACGGCACAACGCAACAGGAAGCAGAATTCTAGTCTCGTGTAACCTTTTCCAGGTGAACCCAAAATCTAGTTTGGATTTCATGGTTTTTGCAGCTCATGTGCATAACAAGCTCAGGGAAAGGCCGCCCTGCTCCCTTTCAGCCCTCATCAACTTACCCGTAACGAGTACTCCATTTCCGGGGCAGGAAACTCTTGAACCTCCTCCTGACAGCGCAGCCCCTTTCTCCTTGGAATCTCTGCACCGTCTGCAAGGAAGTCAGCTAAGCGAATATCATGCTTATCTGTATCAAAATCCAGCTCCGGCTTCCCATCTTTATTTCTGAAAAACACCAGACACAAAAATAAGGACAATCTTCTCCAGTCATCAGCTCCCCAGTCTGCTCTTCCGTATCAGGGTCCCAAGGGAATTTCCTGAGGAGCTGATAAACCAGCTTATTTCCCACGCCCCACGGATCTCATTAGTCAATTGTTTAATTAGACGTTTCAGTGCAGAACACCAAAGAAGCAGAACACTTCAGAGCAGTCTTGGCACACAGAAAATGAAGGTTTTCCATTGCACAGGTGTGACAGACAGCTAGAGCCATCCCTCTAACTCACAGCGGGGCATCCCAAGCACTCAGTCATCCCGATGGAGAAGGGGGAAACCCCTGCAGTTGTTCCTCCAGCAGCCAGACTGGATGAAAGCAGCCCGAGACCACCCAGGCCAAGGACTGTCCAGAAGCTGCCTCTGCTATCAGTTCTTCCCCATGCTTAGGGGGCACTGCTGCCTCACCGCGCACCCCAGCCCCATACCTGTGAATGTTCCAGATGAGGACGCGCGTGCCCTTTTTGCCTGGAATGTCATCGAACTGTGCCAGCAGCTCCTCACGAGTGTTGAACAGGGTATGCTCCAGGATGGCCTCCAGGCTGAGCAGAGAGTCTTCAGTAACAATTATTTTCTCTAGAAGCCACACGGTCAAGGAGAACAGAGTTGCCCTCTCCACCTATCTCCCTTTTGCCACAGGAGGACAAAAAAAAAAATAAAAAATCAGCTACAAAGAGCTTGCCACAGGCCTGATTTCTCAGAGATGTGAGACGCAACGCAGACTACAGGAGGATGGTCTTAGACAAAGACTGAGCCAGGACAGACATGACAGTAGGATGCTCTGAAGAAAAACACTCATCAAGCTGTGTTATCGACACAAGTTTGAAGCAGGGTAGGGCACAGACATAAGGCAATAATGCCATACCAGCTGACAATGTACAAGCAGGGCTGTACCAGCAGTGCCGGGGAGCTGTGTATTATCAAATGCCTTCAGCACGAAGGAAACACAGCCCAGAAATATGCTAGCATTCCCCAGGCAGCACCAGTATGGGTGCAGAAAAGCAGCAGAGAGCATAGCTCCTGGGCAGGGCATGCATACATGGGTCTGTATGGGGGAAAAGGGACCGAAACAGATAGTCCACAGGTTGGGAGCAGGACTGCAATGGCTTGCCAGGAGCCAGGTTAGCAGCAGATGCCCCCAGGCAGACACATGACAAGTTCCAGCCCAAGCAGAAGGGAACGATATTGGATGGCAGTGTATTAACTGCAAGGCCTGCTGCAGGGATTCTCCAGGTACAGCGCTGTTACAGTTACTCCCATCCCTCCAAACATCATGGCAGTGCTGCTGCCCCCCGGTGCCCCTTTGGATGAGAGTAGCAGCTCAGCCACTCGGCCAGGAAGGATACTGTTCTGTTGGCTGAACGGCACCAGCGGGACGATCACTTCCTCAGCGTGTACAAGTTCCAGGTAGGTCTGGGAAAAGAGCCCCACGCTGAGAGCGCCTCCATTCTTGGTGAACACAATGGCATCCTTCCCCAGCCGCATGGAGCCAGACTGGAAGCCATTTCCATTCAATCCAGAGGTTGGGTGGTCTCTCTTCTCAGTCTTCTCTGTAGAACCAAAGCTGAAAGCACAGGAAGGAGTAAACTGTTATTTTGTGGATCTGCCACATCTCAACCTAGACCACTACATGTTTGCCCCAGAGCAGCTTTTAATGCTTTGCTTCCCTCCCTGCCTTCTTACTATCACCAGCTTTCTGCTCTCTTACCAAAAAAGAAAGATTTTGCAAGGAGCTTCCATCTGCTCTTGCTGTACCTCATTCAGGTTTCCTGAAGCTTTCTGTCACCCTCCCCCACTTCGATTCACAGGCAAGTACAGAAAAAATTACCAAGCCCAGGGCATTTCTTTCCTCCTTCCCACACAATACAGGGCAGGAAGGGGACATGGCCTGATTTTTTTGTTTATTTCCTGAAACCCATTTGCTTTTCTGAAGAACTGTGGACTTTGCGTGTGCTGCATTTCAAGAAAGGTTAGTTTCTCTGCTTTGCTCCCTCATGTTTTGTTTATATCAAATCAAATTGTCAGAGAAAAAAATAACCAGGTCCTAACCCCTCCACTTCCAACCCTGAAATGACCATGCTTTACAGAGCAAGCTAGAAAAGGAGCAACTCATAAAGGAAAATCAAAGCCAGGATATTTTGTAGCAGCACCAATTCTGGGACAGGAGACAACCATGTGTGAGTTGGTGTGAGGCTGGTGTGAGGATCGTCCCCCACCAGGAGACATCCCTGTGCACATGGGCACTTCTGACAGACATGGGAGAGGAAGGAGATGCTGCAGATGCAGATGACACCAGGAACATGGAAGTGGGCCTGACAGAAGAGCAAGAAGGGAGACCTCAGGTGCAGGCTGGGCACCTGCCAGCAACACAGCAGCCTCTTTAAAAACATGAAAGAGGCAGTTAAAGGAAAAAAACAGATTTCTGCTGTCCTGTGACTGACTTCAGAAGAACACTTATTCTGTCGTGTTTTCCTCACTACGGGTAGCACCTAGCGTCCTCCCTGCGTGTGCACACATTATGCTGGATGCTGACAATCGGAAGCCAAAGGCCAGTGGTGATGCTGACAGCTGGGAGAATGCAGCCCAGCAGTTGGATGCGGGAGGGCTTGCGGCTCGTTACCTGAGCACGTGGTGGAGCTTGTGAGGAGTCATTCCTGCCCCGTTATCCGTAAAAGTTAAACAAAGGTGACCCTTGAGCTTCACAACATCAATGCAGAGAAGCTTAGCTGTCACACCGGGATCTGAAGCACTGTCTAGGGAAGGAAGAACCACGGGCGGTGAGAAGTACGGTACGTAGGCTGGAAGCGGTATGGGACATTGCCCTTCTTCCCTCCCAAACCCTGCCTGCCCTCCGGTCAATTCCAGCGGGTCAGTTTCCCGACCGCACCTCTCCCAACCACCAGGGAAGCAGGGGCGGCACACCCGCTAACCCTACTGCTGACAAGGGACATCTTTTCCGCCCCTGAGGCCGAGCTGCTCCAGAGCCACAGGGCAGGAGCACAGGGGGACACTGCGACACCGGTGAGCGGCTGGGCTCCAACAGCTGCGCCCCCACCGCCGGGGTACGGGGGGTGAGCGACACAAACCGAGCCCAAAGGCACCGCCGGCAGGCACCAGGCTCCTCTCCCGGTGCTTACCGAGCAGCTCGGCCACGGCGCTGAAAGGCCCCGCGTGGCTGGAGCCGCAGCCCTGCAGGTAACGGCTGGCAGCGGCTGCCATCGCGCCGCACCCTGACGGCCCCCCGCATGCCACAAGATGGCAGCCCCCGCGCGGCGCTCCCGTACGGCAAGATGGCGGCCCCCCCGCGGGCCGGCGGCTCCAAGCGTTAACTTCCTCCTTCCCCCGGCGGGGCGACATGGCGGCGCCCAGCGCCGTACAAGAAGATGGCGGCGGCCGGCGCCAAGCCACAGCTGGGGCCTCAGAACGTTCCTCGCCCCTGCGTGGCTGCAGTGACTTGTAAATGAGCACTCAGAGGAATACCTTATAAATGCATTTATTTACGTGGCTTCCCCTCCCCTTCGTTGCCACAAAAGGCAGAATGCAGACACAAAGGTAGAACGGGAGGAAAAAGCCCGCACAGCCCAACAGCGTACAGACGGTGACAGGACTGCACGTAGGAGGCCCCACGCTGCCCAGGCCCTCACGAAAGTCCTCGTGTGCCATCAAGGCAGAGGGAAGCCACGCTTCCTCAGCACCCTTCCGAGAGGCCAAGTCCAGCCCCAACACCCCAAGCCATCCCTGCTGGCTCAGGCTGGGACAGAGCTGCTTCTCCCCTCCAAAATCCTAAATCCCCAGCTCTCTCCCTTCCCCACTCTGAGATTTACAGACTGCCACGTTAACTCCCAACAGTCCTTCGCTGTCCCAGTTATGACCAAGAAGCTCCCACGGTCCATGCAAGCCTACAAGGTCCCCGCTCCTCCATCCCTTACTTGGCGGGGGGGGTCTCTCCAGCAGAGGAGCAGGGGGCGGCAGAGTCTGCCTCTGTCAGCTGCCCCTTGCTTTTCCCAAATTCAATCACCAGCGGCTTCCCCTGCAAAATGTACCCGTTCACCAACAGCATCGCAGCCTGGGCCGACTGAATATCTGCAAGAAAAGAACAAAATGGGCTGAGATGACACAGCAGGTTCTGACACAGGCACACACAGTGCTCACACGTCGTCAGTCTGCACCGTGACCCAGCGCAGTTCTGGGGTTCTCCAGCTGAATAAATACAGCAGCAGAACGCATCCCCGCTGTTTTGATGAATCCTCCCCCAGCCCAGAGCAAAGACTATGCCATGATATGAAGGAAAGGGAGCAAAGTCCCCTCCTGCTCCATGGAGAGAGGACTCTGCACCAGCCGAGGGTCCGGTGGGAAGATGTGGCACCTTCAGGAGTCAGGGAAGAACCGAGAGGCAGGAGGCAGCGACTCACCGGGGAAGGTGATAAAAGCCTGACCCCTCATCCGGCCGCTCAGCAGGCGGAACTGGATCAGCGGGCTGTTCTCCTTCTGGAACCGAGCAAACAACGACACTAGGTCCTTCATCGTCACTCGAGGGCCCAGGTTCTTCAAATACAGCACCTGCAACAGAGAGAGACAGGGTCAGCTGGCCTGTGCCATGCCAACAGATGCTTTTTAGCCCATTCCCAGTCTGTACACCTCAAACGTATGAATTATTTCAGCCACTCTGCCATCCCGTATTTATAAACCATCTGCCATATTTATAAAACAACACAAGCACCAGCTACCAGTTAAGCACAGTTTAAATAAAGTCACAGCCAGTCTCCGAAGGGCTCAGAGAGGGAGAGGACATTTTGTCTAGGGACATGCCAGAGCCAGGAGGGGCTAGCGTCTGCAGCACAGCTGTTTGCCAGCTGTGTAACCTCCCACTAGAGCCAGCAGCCCCCTGCTCTTCCTTGGCAGGCAGGATCAAGCAAGCACCCTCCAGGCAGCAGCCATGCAGCAGCGAAGAGGAGCTTTTGCTTGCTGAAGCAGCTTTTGGGCATGCTGGCTGGGAAGGTGAATAAATCATGGTTCATCTCCAAATACCTTGTTGGGCTCTCCAGGATGGTAGGAAGCAAACCTGGGTATATTTCGGAGTTCTTCCTCTGAGAGACGGTTCTTGCAGATCTCCTCCTCTGGGAGGAACTCCACTGGCTCTTTTATAGTCACAGGTCTTGGAGGGGACTGATGGGGCTTTGCTGCAGGAAGGCTGGGACTTTTTTCCTGGTCTGTCTGCTCTTCCTGGTCTGGAAGCGATGACTCCTCGACCACAGGATGCTGTGGGGCCGGGGAAGGGAGCAAGCATGGGTCACTCTTGGTTGGCTGGACTTCTTCAGGTAGCTGCTTGCTCAGCAGCTCTTGGTAAACACTCTCCAGGTGAACCATGGGGTCCTTTTCATCTGTTATCCTCCGAGTGTCATCTAATGCGCAACAGAGAAACACGGCAATGTGACCACCACCAAACACCTGCAAAACGCAGACTGCAAAAGAGACACAGACGGGACCGCAAAACAGGAAAAAACCCATCCTGAACCAGCCTCCATGCGGGTTAATTAAAATAGGAAGGGCAGCCCTAGCAGGCAGCAGGTGCTGGTGTCCCTGCTTAGAACAAACCCACAGACAGGAGCAGCACCACCACTAGTGCTTGGTGCAGCACTCGTTTCTTCCAGAGCTGACCTCAGCAGCTTATCTGCAGCCACACTTCAGCACATTCTAGCGATTCCTTCACCACACCCTGGCTCCTCCTGCATGCACGGCCAGGATGTGCCATGCTACCTTTCTGTGCTGTTACTTGGAATATAAATATTTGGTTTCTAGGGACAACACCACGTTAAACTCCTGGGTTTAAAGAAAGTCCATCCCACGGACTTGCTGCATGGAAATGAGGGGCACATCTCCCAGCCTACCAGCCTCAGCTTTGCCACTTCTCAGTTTTGCTAACTTCCACAACACTGACACCAAAGGAGGGAGAAGGGGACAGAGGATGCTGGGGCACCTGTACTTTATAGAGCAAACACTGACCAAAGTGGTGTTTTAGGAGATAGGAGATGAAGTTTAGGAGTTCCTCCTCATCTTGTTTGTTATTTGTCTTAAAAACAAATCCCAGCGGGTTCACGCCTGTACATTTCTCCAGCTAAAGCAGACTGGAGCAGCTTTTACCAACTCTGAACAACACCAGACTCTCCATCCAGAAAGCCAAATGAAACCACTGGCTCGGAGACAACACTGCTGAGGTGAGAAGCGGTGTCATGCAATGGTCAGGGTACTGGGAATCAGCAGCTGGCCTCCATTTCCACCTCTGCTACTGGGCTACCAGGAAGGGCCTTTAACAAGTCACTTCTCTTTCCTGCTCTGTGCCTTTGCTTCTCTTCTACCCTTGAAAATACCCCCACCCATACGGTGCCAAAACAGAACACCTTCAGGGACATAAAGCCAGACGGAAATGTGTCGGACCCCCACGCACCCATCTCTCCCTGCTGGAGCAGAGACAGGAACAGCCACCAGCACACAAACCTTGGTGGTAGAGTGCCCGGAGGAAGGAGTGGCGGTCCGTTCCCTGAAAGAGGGCATTTTCAATCTCCATCTCCCGCCGGCTCAACTGCTTGCTGCCAGCAAACCTCTGGGGCAGCGCGAGGATGCGCCGACGCTCTTCCATCTTCTCCTGGATGGCATGGAGTCGGTCCTGCGTGGCCTCCGGGGCCGCTCCCAGCCCAGAGCCCTGGAAGACAGGCACAGCTTTGCTCAGGCACAGCACGTGCCTCCTCCTCAGAGGCTGGTTCAGCAGCCAGCCTTCACGTTCTCCTGCCCTGGAGCTAGGAACCATCCCCCAAACTGCAGCTCACCAAGAAGTCCTGTTACTGCAAGGTTAGGACGGAAATACAAGCACTGAGAAAGCCTCAGTTCTTGAGAGAAGTGGACAAACAGCCCCTATCTCCCGACCTTTCTGATCTGCTTTCCTTTCCCCAGCCTCAGTCTTACGGTTTCTGTGTCCTCTTTCCCAGCAGTCCCCATCTCTGTCAGCTACATGCATTTTCTAAAGCCCTCTACAGTAACTGCACGAACTCCTCTTTGGCATTTCTTTTTCCACAGCTATAGCATCCACAAGCCTAAACCTCCACAAAGCTTTTGGTGTCCGATGCCCACATCCCTTGGAGAACCTTGTCTGCTGAGAGGTGGACCCCAAGCTTGGCACCTGAGGGAAGGTTTACGCTGAGGACTAAATTCCTGGTCAGCTTCACACAAGCCAGCTTTCAGTAACCATCCCGATCCTGCACCTCTGACGCTGGACTAGCTAGCCTAGCTGAGACTAAATCTTCCTGTATGAACAATAAACCTCCTTACATGGCGCCAGGGCACTGCTAAGATTCACCAGACTTGCACTCCAAAGCCCAGTGACATACCCCAACACCTGGAGGGGCATTTCTGCCCCCACCTCAATCTCTATCAGAATCCCAAGGATACATTTTTCTGAGGTTGTAGCTGGATTTTCTTTTCTCAAATTCAGTTCAAGAATTAGTGGCAAATGCTTCTGTTTCAGGCAAGAAATCAGGCTTTTTCCTTGCACTGCTCACAACCTAAAAGACCTTCCCATGGCTCTCTCTCCCTCCTTGCCTGGGCCAGTATCTGCCCTACTTCCATTCACCGTTTCACGGCTTCTTTGGGGCACAAAAGGCTATTTATATGGAATAGCAATTCTGGGAAATCATTTGTAGCACTTCGTTTTCAAAAAATCTGCAAGTTAGCAGCTGAAAGTAACAGCAGCCTACACTTGATACCTTGCTGAGAGCTCCACAGGCAATCTGGAGTCCTCTGTCTCAGCTGATTCCTCCTTGGTGGAATCTTTTCACTCGGGGCCTCCACATACAAAGCTGCACATCTCTACTGGACTTGAGCTCTCTACATTTTCTTCTCCTCTCACGAGCTGTAGAGAACGTACTCTAATGTCACTGGTTCCTTCTGTCAGAGTACTGTTTTCCATTCTATTCTTTATTTCTAAACACCCCAGAACCAATTTTATAGCAAATACAACAAACAAACTTGTAGCACTGATATTTATTTTCACTCTTAAATTACCCAAGTTTAAACGCAGGCTCCACCATGGCTGGGTTTGCATTTAAACACCAAAGCAAGAAATGACTTCAGCTGAAGAGAGGCAAACCCATGATTACTGCAGACAGCTTCCTTCTGCACATGGCTACTGATCAGGAAGAGGAGGAGTAGAAGATGGGTGGAAGCCAAGGATCAGCCCAAGTCCTATTTTGCACCTTTTATTTTACCAAATTAAGAGCAAGACACTCCAGTACACCTGACAGAATAACCCCCAAAGCACCTTGTCTCTGGGATGTGAAAGAGGCGAAGGCAGGGGAAGGAGACGACCTGCTTTGGTCCAGCCTTTAAATCCGTCTTTCAGGCGTATGAACAGCTGAAATGATTTGCTCAAGGCCATCAGGGTGGCCTGTGACAGGAACATAGTCAGGTCTTGCTGTGGTGCAAAGAACCAACTCTTCTTTCCTCCACAGCTTTTAGCGCAGACCCTTTAACCAAAGAAAACAGGCCAGAAAAAATGCCTGATAGTGCTGGCTACAGGCAAGAGATACACGGAGTGGCCATCCTTCACCGAAGGACTTACAAAGAACTTGAGCTTTCTAAAAGGGTGTAGAAAAGGGTTTTCTGTGGGGTTAGAGAGGCTTGACCACGTTTGGATGGAGCAGAGCGTGCCTCACCTTCCCCGCCGAAGCCCGGTTCTTCCAGAGCAGGATCTCCGGGTCCGAGAGCCCCAGCTCGCGGAGAGCCGCGGTCTCTTTGTCGCTCTCCTGCAAGGCCTGGAACTGCGACAGGGTCAGGGCTCCTGCAGCCTCTTCCCCAAAAGGCTTGTAGAAAGCCGCGGGGGCAAAGCATCGCCGCTTCGACTTGCACCTGCAACCCGAAGAGGCAGAAGCGCCTTAGGGTCCCCAACCCCGGCGAGGTGACACCGCTGCTGTCCCCCAGCACGGCCACCCTTCCCTCCCCCCCCCCCCAGGGCTCTCCGGGCAGGTCGGGACTCACTGCTCGATGGAGACGGAGGTGTCCAGCTGGTGCTGGAGCAGGCTCTTCAGCTGCCTCTCGCCTTCCGTCTCCAAGTCTTCCAGGAGCACCTCATCGCTGGCCAGGCTGCTGTTGACCCTGGGGAGCAGAGGCAGCGCTCAGGGGACACCCGCAGCCCCGCACACCGGCACGGCTCCCGGAGCGACATGCCACCCCCCCCCCGACCCGCTCCCCCCCGGCCGGCCCGGCCCGCTCACCTCCGCATGGCCGCGGTTCTCGCCTCCCGCCCGGGACTCCAACTCCCGGCAGCCCCCGCGAGCGGCCGTGCCGGCCGGCGGAGGGCGGGCCCGCGCGGGGGCTGCTGGGAATCGTAGTGCGGGAGGACCGAGCGCCGCCTGGCGCCTGGGCAGAGCCGCGGCGCAGAACAGGCCCGAGGACAAAAGCGACGATTCCGATAAAATCAGTGAAGTATCACAGTGAGGTAGCCCTTCCATTTTATTTCAGAGAATAATTATGTACGGAAGAGGGGGGGAAGAGAAAAAGTAAATATAAAGATATAAAGCACACCCACTGCATGAAGGGCAAATGAGAATTGGGGGCAGCTCTGCTAAATACACGATTACTAATGCAGTAAATGAGTAAATAACACCATGGAATGTGCATAAACTGCATTGTTATTAAAATACCCTTCATCTTAAGTCTTCACAGCAGATTTTTTAACATGTTCTCCTCCACCCTTGCAACTGAACATGTTCCACTACTGAATTTGGTACTAAATGTTTACTTGAAAAATACCTAATGTTTTTCAACTAAAAATCCTGCTTACTGGACCATTTGAAGGCACAAAGCAAAAAGCAGCTCATCTAAAAACTACAGGAAATGAGGCCCACTTTGTGAAGTAGAAGCAACCTCCAGTTTGTAAATCTATCAGACTTCTACAGCTTCTTGTGAGGACAGCTGTTCATTAAACCACCTCTGTAAGGCTCTGAATAAATTTCATAAAGTTCTGATAGAAAATATTTAAGTTACAATTAAGTACAGAGCTGGAGAGGTCAGTTGTGAAGTCACACAGTGCTCAAATCCCTCAAGCACAGCATTTTTGTATCTAACAATCGGCACACAGCTATAAAAAAACAAAACAAAAGCATATACTTTGAGCACAAACTTCATGCAGGCTCTTAGAGCAGAGTTGGTGAATTCTAAAGACACTGCAAAGAGTAGCTTTGGAGTAAAAACAAGCTTTATTGCAACAAAAAGAAAAGCAGATCACAAATTTAGACATAGGTCCCCACCAGCCTCTTTCCTATGCGGATATTAGGTTAATATTCACAATTTGAGACTTTCAATCAAAAGTGATCCGAAAACTGCGCTCTTGCTCCTTGCGGCGGCTCTCACAAACCTTTGTCACTTCTTCCACCTTTCTCTGCAACAAGGCTGGGGGAAAGAAGAAAAAAGTGATCAATTTCACAATCATCCTAAAATATAACCCTGCACAGTTAAGCCTGGGGAAAGAGAAAGAAAAACACTTTCAGTTTTAACATTCACTGGGATTTGACAGTGCACAGTGAAACAGGAAAACAACACAAAGCACTGCTAACCTTCCCCGGCCTTTAAAGGTTGTCCAAAAAGTATTGTGGCAGGGACTAGCAAGCAGAATCAGAAAAAAAACCTGACATGTTGTTGACACTTCTTGCTGAGCCAGCTTGTAGTTTCAGGGCACAGCACCAGAGAGCAGAGCAAACCCCTCCTGAAGAGGAGCTGCAAGCTGGTCTGCAGCTTGAAAGGAAGTAATTGCTGTATAAAGGAACTTCCCCTGCCCACCTCATGCTAAACTACTTCTGAATTATGCAAATTACAGGTTAGTCAATCTGTTTGAAGTATATACATATTTTCCTGCAGGATATCACACAGCCATAACAAGCTTTTAACTGTAAATACAGAAAAGAGTGCAATCATACAGAAGAGCTGTGGATCACTTGCAGTCTCAGTACAGATAACCTGTTATATATATTTCCAAATCAGTGATCTGCAAATAAGCTACTGATTGACTATCAACTTTAAATGCAGGAGGCATTGCAACATACAAAAATTCTTGGCACAAGCTAGAGCAATGTTTAATTTAATTTCATGAAAGCTTATCAGAAGTTATTCAACAGGGCTACGGCATTATGTCAGTCTGTGGCTTGGAGATATTCCAGTTTAAGTTTTAATTTTAGAGTTTGCCAAACCCAGAATCTTCCAGTAACATATTAAACACCACATTGCAGTTTGTCAGTTTTCAAAAATTCACTGTGCAAAAATGATCATGGCATGAAATGACAGTCTGCTTCACCATCTCAACTCAGAACTCGGTTGTAACTAAGAAAAGAATTCCTGTTCCTCAGGAAAAGGAAATTTCAGAACAAGGTTTTGTCCAAATCCTCTTTTCACTGAGGCCACCTTATGGAAGGAACATCCCCCTGTATCCATGTTCAGCAAGTCCATTCATGTTCAGCTTCTGTTACACTGACAAGTTAACAGTAGTTTGATTAAAGTGCCCCAGCTCCACATAATTCTTGAACACGTCAGACAAGTTAATAACCGCTGTGTACACACCGGCCTAGAAAAGATCACTGGCTGTTGTGAGACAGCCCCGAAGGTGTTTCATGGGAAATAAAACTGATAACACTACCTATAGAACAGATGTCTTTCTTTTGTGGAGTTCAGTTGTTTCGTTCATTCATTTTTGATTTAAAAAAGAATGTTAAGAAATGGATCTTTCCCAGGCCTACTCTCAAATTACTAATGACAAGAGCTGCTTGGAGGGTTACGTTCAGAACTGCATCTTCCTCCCCCTTGCAGTAACAGGAATTCTCCTCCTTGCCAAGAACTCCACAGAAACAGATATATTAATTTAACTGCATTTTCTTAGGCTTTTTGCTTCTTATTTGAAGATAAACTGAAGCTGAATTGTTTCTTTAGAAAATGCACATTTATCAGTAAAGATAGTGAATTCTGATTAACTGACAAGACAATTACTTTAGTATAGAATGACTGAAAAAATTATCTCCTTTCTAGTAAAGTTGAAATGAAACAGATTGCTTTTTTCAAACATTCTGTAGAGTCAGCGTTCTGGTGCCAGAGGAGCTATACCAGATTTCATGATAAAGGCATGTCGGGAATGTGAAAGCTAGCATTTGTCTTCTAGAAGAAAAAGGCAAATTTAATCCAGACCTAAGCAAGCCAATAGCGCTATTTAAAAAGAAATTACTAGCATGCCTGCTTTCACCCAAGAATTACAGCAGGTGTGAACAGCCCTGCAGTCAGACAGCCACAATTTGGTACTGGTGAGAGCTGCACTGCTTTATTCTGCAATGCCCTCCTGTGGCTGCTAACATCTGTTAAAAGCAAAGCCACAGAATTCTTGAACCCCTCACAAGGACACGGTCCCTATTAGAAGAGTTCGTTTGTTTTTTGTTTTGTTTTCAGTGTTGAGCCCTGAAAGCACCACATTATATTAGTTGAGTGAATCCAGAACATGAAATAACAGTAACTACGCTATCAAGTTTTCACTATAGAGCACATTTTCTGCCCTGCATTAATTCTCAAGCGATTGCTATTTTGACATTTCCACACTATTACTCCAGTTACCATGCTTGCAGATAAACACATGCAGATCAGTCCTGCCTTGATTTGGCTTTTCCACAGTTCACAGGGGAATGCTGCTAACACTAACCTCCCCTATCTCCACCCCCCTCAAAACATACATTTTCTTATTTCTAAGGAGAATCCAGGAACACTTCAGAAGTTGAAATATTTAACCTCATTATGGTGGAACCAAGGATAAGGTTTTTCACATCATCTGCTTTGCATTGATGCATTTCAAACAGTACTTTTTATAAAATACCAGCTGTTATCACAAACCACTTTTCAGCAGAGGCCCTCAAGGCACATCAAGAGGATTCAAGCAGAGAAGGGACAATGTAATTGAAGACAAGGAGGAGAAGATTCCTCAGTGATCTTCAGGAACTCACTTATATCCAAGGTACACTTGCATACACACTACACACTTTGTATTTACATTCCCCCAAAGCTGCAAGATGGACTCTCACCTGAGTTCTGGTCAATCCACTGCAATGAATCCATGTGTGCATTCAAAATTTTACAGATCTGCTGAAGCTGAATAGAAAGAGAAGGTGAGAGCTATTTGTTACAGTACATTAAAACTAACAGCAGTAAAAGACAGCCTTCCTGTCCCCGTCTTCGGAGTATAGAAGTAATATTTCTCACACATACAACTCCACTAACACAGCAGTCATTTTTGCTGTGCAGCGACTGTGCTAGTTTGCTTCTCCTTGACATCAAGAAAACAGACTGAGTGTATGCCTGTGGCTTAGTTTTAGCCAAATTCAACCATAAGATCCCACCACATCATTAATCTTAGTCTTGAGGTGGAAGAAGTTAAAAAAAGGGAAAAAAACTCAGTCTGAACCACCAAATGGAAATTTTTACTGAAAAAAGCCTTGTAGTAAAGAGATGCAAGGAGTAACAAGATCAATTTAATACCTATCAGGAAGCTAGCAATTCTGGTCTTCTACTAAAGTAGTACAGAAAGTTCAACAGCTACTGCATCTCATAAAATGGAGGAGCAGGTAGCAGAATAAAAGTCAAGAAAGGTCTCAAACTAGTTATTTAGGCAATATTACACCAAAAGAGGAAAAAAAATTCACACCAGAATTAGATACTTTGAAAGCTAACAATCACAGACTAAGTGGGCAAGCCAGGCTGGCTTGCATTGTGCTATAATGCAAGTCTTACCAGAAGTGAATGAAATGAAAGATGAAACAAAATACGTTACCTAGCTTGAAACTAAAAGCAGAGTATCCAAGAGCAAGCAAATGAAGAGTTAGCACTGTTTAAATATCCCGTGACTCTTTTCCAGCATTAAAAAAAAAATCAAGCTTGGATTTACCGGGTCACTGGTGTCTGCTGGGCCTCCCGATGTATTCAAGTGCTCAATGATGTCCTTGAGATCTTGTGCCATACGCTTCAACTGAGCATCTATGTTTTCAGCCAACTTATAGCTGCGAAATGCATGGGAACCAAGGTCAGAACATTTAAAGTGTACTTCAGCAGACCTACGACCGATCACACTAACTTCAGTCAATCAGAACTAGCATTCGTGCCTTTTAACCAGGGCATAGCAGATATGCGAAGAACACCATGAGAGGCATTTTATTACACAGATGAAGTAACTCCTAATGTATTTCACTCTATAAGATATAGAGAGACAGACATGCAAAACCGCTGAGCTCTTTCTGGAAGGTTGTCAGAATTGAACCACCTGTCCAGATTCTTCGAGATTATCTCTTGAACAAAACACTTCTTTAATTATCTTGCTAAAATTCAACACTTATGCTTAGAAGAAAGCTTGAGCTGCACATAGTGCATTCTGTTCTCATCACTTTTATCACTGAATAATCATTAATTTTTAGAGATTAAGCCTAAATTAGAAACCTTTCCCCAGACAGCTGATTAGAACATCCAACAAAGCTCTTTTCATGCTCATTAAGGGGCTTCCAGTTGCAATTCTCATATTTCTAATGCGTAAAATATAAGTTGCCATGCGTAAAAGTGGATTACATATTTGAAAAAGGCCATTGATAGTTATGTATTATCATGCATCCCAATTATAATTCTGATTGATCATCATCATATTAGTCTGTTTTAGCACATGTTCAAACAGATTTTTGTCTTACGTCCTCTCCCGTTCTTCATCTGCATGCTGCAAATAGATAGTCCCACTCTGTTCCTTCACAGACTCCTCCAGAGGGGTCAACAAGTCTTCAAGCTCTTTCTGCTGAGACAGAATGAAGTCTAGCTCCTGATCCAATCTGAAAAGAAAAAAAGACCTACAATTTAGAACAGGCTTAGAGGCTATATACATTCTAGAACTTCCACACAATGCAAAGTGATGCAAAAAAGTGAAAAAATTCTCTCAAGTGTTTCTTACCTCTTCTGATCAAGCTTCACTTTCTCTACTTCTCTGTGTAATGAAGTAATCTGTAAGCAGAAGACAATTATAGCAGGAATACTCAAAAAGTAATCTCAAAAGAAAATGAGTGGAACTGAGAAAGCTATTATCATAAAAATATCTACTAGAAAAGCGAAACAGTTGCACCAATGTTTACAGATGAAAAGTTTACTAATGGAGTTTTGGCTATAAAAAAAATAAAGACTAGACACTGAGGTTTTCAAAGGCATTTCACATTTATCTTTTTAAAAGCAGAAAGTCTTACCAGAGGGCTTGCTGCATCTGTGGCACAATGCCTTTAACAATCTAAGCAAGCAAAATGAGTTCACACTGGATATCACCTTACCTTCTCTCCATTCTCTATCAGTGTCCGATCCCAGGCATTAACTTGTGTAGCTTGATGAAGAAAGTGTTTCTCTTGATCTTCCAGTTCTAGACTCCACTTATTTATCAAACTCTCAAGCTGGGCATAAGTCATCACTGGAGGCGCACTGAGAGGAAGCGTGAGACAGTACAGAATATAAGATCAAAAAAGTCCAAGTGTGGTAACGCCCGTTTCCCCTTCCTCCACCAGATACCAGCATTAATACTGACTCATGTCCCAGTCAGGAAATAGTTGTAATAAGACTCACCTGGTTGTTGTGGTGGTTATAGCAGTTGTAGAAGTCACAGCTCCAATAGCACCCGTTGTAGTTAATGGCTTAAGATTCAAAGCAAAACTAGAAGCAGAAGTGCCTGAATGAAGAGATTCAGGTCAAACAACAAAAGAGAACATCCGGTAACAAACTGAGAACAGATCCAATACACAACTCTAATGCAATGCTTTATGAGCTCAAATGTCCCTTTAACAAAAAGCAAATCCTGCGTGTGTCAAGAAGGAAACCAAGCACATCTTGACACAATTAACAACAGTGGACTGTAAATACCTGACTGCTAGATCTAGTCAAATGAGGAACTGACGATCTGCCCTTAACCTGTGCATTATTCAAAAAAACAGAGCCAACACCCCTCTCAATCTGTGTTTCAATATTAGATCTAAAATCCATCAGCACATCCAGTTCCTGCCCTGAACCATTGCTGCTAGAGTGCGCTTTGTAGGAGACTGATTTCTGTTTTTACAAAGCTAAGGAACATTTATCAGATGCTGCCGCCAGCCAGTCATACAACACTTTAGGTATTGAACTAAATTCTTCAGTCGCTCTAGAAACAAGCTTGAGAAATGCCTTGAGCTGAGCAGCATCCATATTGTTACAGTGAACACTGACAGGTAACTGCAGCCCGAAAAGGATGCTCAGTCCTGAATCCTAACACTGTGCAGCACTGCAGATCTTCACATGAGTGTCAACATTTCAATGTAGCACTTAACACCACATTTTTGGGAAGAAAAGCTAGTGAAATCCTATGCTTTTAAACTTAAAATGTGGAAAAAACAGCTTAATAGGGCAGAATCAAAACATAAAACATTTCTCCCTAACTTTCCCCACAAATCTTTGGCCTCTCCCTTCCCTTCTATCCGAAATAGAGAAATCTAAAGCAATTTTGCATCTACACAGACAGGCTAGAGGAGAAGCAGCTAATGTACCTGCTTACTCCAGACTAGAACATCAAAGCCCTGAAGGCCTTCACGCACACCCTGCTGTGGGCACTCTCAGAAGCCATAAGTAACTGCGGACTTGTGGATATGGAAAAGGAGGATCACAAAGAAATATTGTATTACTTTCAGTCACTGGACACTAGAAATTAGCACTGCTGTGCTGCTACACTAGCATGGGCCTTTACACCACTCCTAGAAGGAAGTCAGGCTTCCTTCTCTTCATCTTTTATCAGCATCTACTTACTTGTGGCTGTGCTTGTTGCTGCAGCTGTTGTTCCAGGAGCTTTTAAGCCAAATCCAGAAGTTCCAAGACCAGCTGTACCAGTGGAAGGAGCACCAACTGTGAACCGAAGACAACATTAGGAGTTTGCATGTCCCATTAAATACAGTTCCCCTTTGAAAAACCACCCTGCCTGTCCACCCACCTTCACTGGGTCTTCTGTTTGCATTAGCCATGATCACTGTTTACATGGAGGATCATACAGACACATGAAAAGAGGTAGGCTGAAGTCATAAAATAGCCAGTGGCATTGTTGTTCTTATGATACTTACAGAAAACTACTAGCTCAGCTGTCAAACTACAACCATTTCTCTTACTTTGAATTATCTGACATTTAACTCAAACTACAACTGATTAATTAAAAATAACGACTAACAAAACTTCTGAAGCTCCCTGGGAGCATCTAAGTTTTCAGAGCTAGGTGTAAGGCAGTATTATTATATGGAAAAGTTGTATTAACTCTAGTAAACATTAACATTTGCTGTAGCTAGTCTCCATAATCAAAGGAAACCACAGTGTTAACATGTCCTTGCAGGTTGAGAACGGAAGCTGTTAGGACTCACTTTAAACTTCAGCTTCTGCCTTGAAGCTGTCGGAAAACAGATACTATTTCCTGCCAAAAATAATTTTGCAAGAGGAAACAAGTCAATTATTACCAGAGGAACTTGTACATGTACAGCTGTATGAATACAGTGTGTTTTTACCACACTGCACCTCCACTGTCGCAGGCCACTCTGCTCTTTAAGCGTGAGCACCTAATACAAGAGTCAAAGGCGGATGTAACCAGATTCAAGGCACTGGTCTGGGAAAACGGCAGCATCACCAGAAAGCTCAGCTGTGGTATTACGCAGACAAAAATTCACGTACAGATTAAATTCCCACTTGCTGCTTTGCCCACTGAATCTAAAGCGTGCTCTATTTCGTACAAAATTTTCTGTGCCTTGCTACTGAAGAAGTTTTGCCACAATTTAAAGAGGGAAGGCACCAAGCAGCAAGAAGAGCCTTGTCCCGTATTATCTCAGCAACTGATGCTTCGCTACAGACAGACAGCACCTCATCAATAAATGCTAGTCATTTATTCCCCCAACACACCAGATCTGCATACTGTGACTCACGTGAGAGGCCTGTGGTGGTAGATGAGGTCGGTGCTGAAGAACTTGCTATAGATGCAAACAAAGTAGGGCCCGTTGAACCAAGAAGGGAAGCTGTGGTGGTAGCCGCCGTTGTGGAAGCTGTGGATGTTACTACAAACAGAAAAGTGGAGATTTTGTACAAGCAGAGCCCTTGGGGCTTTCACACATTTCAGAAGAACCACGCTACGAGAGGGACACAAATTTGCCTAATTAGACCATCTTTTGCATGGGTACAAGAGAATTTTAAATTATTTTTGCTGTGTTCTGCTTCCATTTTCTCTTTTCCAATGTACCCTTTAAACTTGTAGTTCCCTTCCATTACACTCCAGAAAGATGTGCAGAACAGAATGTTGCACGGGACACAATACAGCACACTAATCAAGCTTTGTAACTACATTCAATGAGCTTTCACAGAGTACTGATGCCATTGCAAACTCACAGTAACAGTTCCAGACCACCTCCAGAAGCCAGTTTAGAAAACTATACCCAGAAGGGCAACAGATTCACCGAGTTTGAGTAATCGTTTCCTAAAATCTATTCCTACCTCCCAGTTTGTTTCCAAAGGACAGAGTGGGTCCCTGGCTGGTAGTAGCAGTCTGAGTTGCCGTCGGTGCACTAGTGGCTGCTGTTGAAGTCAACGATCCAAAGTTTAGACCTGGAACAAAACAGGATACATAGAAAAGGAAAGATGAACCTCTTACCACAGAGAAACCGATCACAGTATTCAAGTCAGCAGAAGTAACAGTTTAAGCAAAACATTAATGTTTAATGTAACGAATACTCTGCATTATCCAGCAAATGAAGTAGAGCTAGGAAGATTACTTAAAAGGCTTTAACAAATGATTTAATGCAGATGAACATCATCCTAACCCCAGATCTTCCTTCAGAGGCCTGAACTATCACCAAGTAAATCAAAAGCTGCAAATTGAATTTCTGCCAATTCTACAGAAGCAAACAGGCTCGTGCACACCCCGCAGCACTCCTTCCCCACTGCTTCCAGCCCTTTCCCCTCACATTAGGAAAGCCACCAAAAACATTTTTATAAGGCTTCAAAGAGAGCTGGCACCTCTACACACCCTTTTAATATTATTTCAGCCTCGCTTTTCAAACCCATCACGTAAGTAATACTTGTAAAACACCACTCAGCTTAGAAGCCTGTATCCATGGCACTCAAGCCCTACCCACAACAGCCCAGACATACTGTCAAAGCCAGAGCAAGGTGCCATTCTGAGCAACTTCTCCATAGATACTTTGCTAGCCACACTGTTAGCCAAGAGGCAAGCTCATTAGTTCACTTACACATACAAACTCCGCCAAAGACAGCTCACGTTTCAAGCCCAGGCACTCACCCGAGGACTGTGTCCCAAGGCTGAAGGGGGCTGCAGGCTGGGTTGTGGTTCCTAAGGCGGCCGCAGTGGTGGCCGCAGCAGCGGGTGCTGCTCCAAAGGTCAGCCCCGCGGGCGCTGCTTGCAGAGTCGTGGTGCTTGCAGCACCGATGTTGAAGCTGGTTGTTCCCGCCTGGGTCGTGGTACCGCTAGCGAAAGTAAAGCCTCCGGTTGTCCCAGACTGAGTGGTGGTGGTTGTCGTCGTCGTGGTGGTGGCGGCGGCAGCAGCTCCAAACACGAAGCCAGCAGGGGCTGCTGCTTGACTCGAGGGTGTGCTGGTTGGTACAGAGCTACCAAACCCAAACCCCCCTGTGATTCCAGTAGCCTGAGTTGTGCTACTGCTTCCAAAGTTCAATTTGGGTGCATTTCCCCTACAAAAGAAAAAAAAAGTAGTGAGTCAGGCTGTTTAAGACACATCCAGTGAATACTGAGTCAGCTCTCTTACGGACCGTTTGCTGACAAAACAACAGAAAGCATCTTTGAAAATGACAGGCACTCTACCAGGATCATATTTCTGTTTTGACAAAGATTGTATTATAAGTCCTGTCAACTGCAATACTGTTAAGTCTCCTTATATTGACACCCCCTTAATTACTTCTGCCTATCAATACGCTATAAGACATTTAGAGCAGCGTAATAAAGCTGTTTATTCTCTCAGCTTTTAAGCGTCTTTTCCACTTCCTCCACACAAGCCTGTTCTTGTAATTACGCATCACAACTAGCCCCAAGTTGAGCTCCCTTCCCACCGCTGTGACGTAGCAGGCTTCCGAAACAATAAATCAGAAGAAACATTTCAAAGCTCGGCAGTCACCTTCAGGAGAAAACAGCCCCACCTGAGCAAGGGGGCACTCAATGCTTCAGATACGGATCACAAAAGACGTTTTATATTCACAATTGAAGCCTTAGCCCTCTTTCCCACAACTCAACGGCAGGGTGAATTACAGAACGAGCAGCTCTTAAAGCCAGCTCCGGGCACCGGTACTGACAAGCAGCGGGCAGGCCTCGCCGCTCGCAGTAAGCACGGCGGATCCCGGAGCACCAAAGCGACCGCTGGGGGCCCCCCCGCCCCCGGCAGCGCCGCTCACCCCATTGGGAACACGCCGGCTGCCGGCGCGGCGGCGGCAGGCGTCCCGAAGCTGAAGCCTGCGGGCGGCGCGGTGGTGGCGGGCGTGCTGAAGGAGAAGAGCGCCGGGGGCTGGCTGCTGGCGGGCGTCGGCGCCGCGCTGCCGAAGCTGAAGCCCCCCGACGGGGCGGGCGTGAAGGAGAAGCCGGCGGCCGTCGTGGTGGCGGCGGTCTTCGGCGTGCCGAACGTGAAGCCGCCGCCGCCGCCGGCCGAGGCCGAGCCGAAGCTGAACTGGTTCATGGCGGAGCGGCCCGGGCGGAGCGGGACGGGAGGGACCCGCGGCCTCCCCCGGCCCCGTCACGGAGCCCGCCCGCAGCACCCACCGGCGGCCAGGCCCCGCCGCGCGCGCTGATGACGCGCTCCGCGCACGCGCCCGGCGGCTTTCGAGTCCCTGCTCCCGCCCCTCTCGCCCAGCCTCCCAATCGCCGCCCAGCTTTTCACCGCCTTCATTTTCTACTGGCTGAGCCTGCCGTCGCTCCTGAGTCGCCACGCCGGATTGGCTGGCTGGAAGAAGCGGGGAGGAGCTGGAGAGCGGTTGCTATGGCGACGGGGACGCGGGGCCGGGGGCGCTGTGCAGGCCTCAGCGCGGGGGGGCCGTGAGGTGCTGCTGGGCCCGGCCCGGGCCGCTCCCTGTTCTCTGCAGCCAGAGAGCCTTTTGGGGGCAAAAACCTGCAGTTTGGGTCCCTCATAAAAAAGATCGGGTCCCCTTATGCGTGTATTGACACACACAATATTTAAATCAAGAGCAATGCCCCTAGGACATAAAGCCCCCGAGGAGTGACGGTACAGAACAAAGCGCTGCTCCTTCCGTCTCTGACCCGTGGTTTTCTCTGCCTACAGCAGCGGCTATGGACTTGGACTGTATTTCCTCAGCCTCGTCCCTGCAGGCCCTCGCCAAACTGCTCAGTGATGCACCTGACGACGATGATGATGACGACGACCAAGGGGTGAGTCTGTCACGAGAACTGGTGCCTCTTCCACCTGGTGCACCGCAGCCGATCCGTGGTAGCTACGGAGATGCAAATCCCTTTTTTCCCAGTCTGAGTAAAAAGAGAATTAAAACCTTAGAAGGTTTTGGAGCGACTGAAACAGATAGGAGATATTTTTAACATAATACGCTCTTGAAGGAAGATGCTGTCCCAGGAGTATGAGGAGAGATTGTGACCAGAGAATGGGAGGGATATTCACTTTTTTCATCCTAAAGGAAATGAGAACACGTACTTGAGAGACCTATAGTTACTTAGATTTCCACCTACTTTTCCCTGAAGTCTGTTAGAGGTGAAGGCAATTACGGTTAGGATTTCATATGAAGAAAAAAAAAAGTTGCTTCTCAATTTCTGCATAAAGACTAAAACATCCAGAGGCAACTGAATGCATTAAATCTGACATCTGAGGACTGTAGAGATAACTGATCACTGAAGTACAGTAGGTATGTTGGAGATGATAGAATATGGTAGAGTGAGTAACCATGCTAAGATGAAAGATCTGAACGGTTAATGAGAGAAATATCTCTATTCTTTTTTATTAGTTCACCTCAGGACTAGAAGAAAATCACATATTTTGGAAAAATGTCTGTTTCTCCTGCAATATACAACTGCTGCTTTAATTTAGGCATGTATATGTGCTGGGGAGAAATACCTAGGTCTGTCATGCGCAGGGAAGACCACAGGTACCACCAATCACAATGTGCGCGGCCTCAGTGAAAGCTCAAAACTTTGGCAAGTCTGAGGATTTTCAACAAGTTGTATGGCGACACGAATAACAAAAATTGGCAAAAGTCTTAGTGCTCCTCTGTGGCATCAGTTCTTCCAGGAGCCAGCTGGCTGACCCAGCAGTTGTGCACTAGTAGTGGCAATGGGACTGTTTGGGGGAAAAGAGATGCATCTCTTGAAGTTTCTTTCAGTAGATGATAGATGTGGTCCATCATACTCTAGCTACACTTCAGCTTTTAATGCTTGATTTCTAAAGCTAGCATTACTGCTGTACATCTTTGCAGTAAACATCCTGATTTTAAAAGAATTTGTTTACATCTTATTAATAAAATGAATGACACTTCAGAGGCAGAAATGGAAAATTGCCACAAGTGATGTCAATTAAGTCTGAGTCAATCTGGGTAATTTGAAATCTTTATTTTGATTTAATTTAATGTTCTGTGCATATGAGGCACTTTTTATCAAACCAAGGAATTTCTCTATGTATAGATATGCCTCACATTGGCCTATTAACACTAAATTGATTCATAATTAGAGGAAAATGTTGTTGCCTCATATGATCTCTACTGTTAAAAGGAATCTAAATGCTATGATGGGATTTGCATGTAGCCCCCTTGCTTTCACTCAATATTTTCATGGCAGGCAAAGCAAGACAATTTTGTCAAAATGCCATAGAAACTAATGCTCAAGAAGCACATCTGGCTTTAACGCTACTTTTGGGAGTCCTGTCTAAACCCAGTTAGTTATCAAAGCTCCTCTCCGCAAAGTGAGAGTAAGAGGGCATGTTCAGTGATTCAGGCTTGAAACTGGGAGAATTCTTTTTTTTTTTCTAGCAGTGATTTACTTGGCCTCAGATAATGTTATACTTACTGCCATACATACTCATTGTTATGGGGCTGCTGTCTATGAAAATTAATTGGAGTTCAATTTGGCTTTTTTTGCAGCCACGCTGTTCTGTTAGTGCTATGACTCCTGGTAGCATTGGACCAGTAAAGAAAGAGACCTCTGGTAAGAAGGAGTGTTTGTATGTCTTAGCGTTCAGTTGCGTGTTAGCAGACTGTAACAGCTGCAGTAAATTACCACAAATAGTTTGCTTCAGTAAGTGGGTGGACTTCTGAGATGGAAATAGCACTGCATTTTGGTTACGCTAAAATTCTCATTTTCCTGAAAACTTAACCACAAAGCATACAAAGAGCAGCAGAAAGGGTAACTCTAGAGGGTACCAGCCTCAAGTGGTGATAATAACCTGAGTAGAGAACGCAGCCTGGTCATGGGCTGGGGGGGGTGAGTCATAACCGAGCAGCAAAAGGCTCCAAATAAGCACTCTCATGGAATTGTTATTTCTTACTTAGAGCAAACACGGAAGATGGACTTTCAGTACTCATCCTAAAGGATCTTCATGGAGTAAACTGCATGGAACTGAGTCTGTGCTTGTAGTGTTAAAGAGTTATGAAATATACCATGAAACACAGACACGTTGTTACTCCCAAAAGTTTCACAACCCTATTTAGACAACACGTGAGATGGAAAATAAGCTTTGTTCAGGGCTGCCCTCAACAAACCGAAAGCTGTTTTTCAGTTTTTTCCTTACTGCACCTTGTTCTTTGCCTTGAAACCCAGTTCAACTAAATTCGCTATCTGACTCCAGGTGTTCTGGCATCCTATAGAAAGGCGGACTCTCCGACAATGAGAACAAATACCCTGAAGGTTCATAAATTTGTGTCAACACCTTGAATTGTACTCAGGAGAGAAAAGAAGTCAAGTCTAGTCTTAGCAAAGTTAATGTGAAGTTCTTCCTGGGACTAACAGTGTCACATAATTGGACAGCTTAAACCCGTAAGACAGTTTAAGAAGGACCGGGATGAAATTAACAGGAAAGGAACTGTCGTAAATGCAACCAACAGTTTTTGCTTGGAATCCAGAAATAACCAGAGATTTTACTATAAAAACCTCCAGGTTGCAGATTTACCAGCTAACTAGAAAATGTATTTTTCGTTGTGGAATAGGTATAAACCATGTTATTCTTCCCATGGACTTTCATGAGCCTTCAGTACCTTATCTGTGCTGTGCTCAATAGTTAATGGGAAGAACTGGATTTATATGTGAGGAAGAGATCCTTTTGTAAATGACTCTGCTCACTTAAAATCTCACGTCAGGGGCATGGGGAAAGATTAATACTTCATACTTCTACACATTTTGAAGGACTAGATATTTCATGCCTGATAGGACAATTTCCTTGACACAGAGGTTGAGTGAAGGAGATTTAAGGGAATAGAATAGAAAACATCCTCCCTCTGCAAATTCTGATTCATATCATATCAAGGGGAAGGAGACTGTAATCAGTAATTATAATGGGTTTTTTTTGATACAAAGATTTTTCTTAAGTCTAGAAAAATGAAAGTTTGCTGAAAACCTAGAGAAACAGACATTCTATAAAACATGACAGTGTGATTTTTCTCATCATTTACAGGTACTTCTGAAGTGAAATCTGAAAACAAGAAAACTATTTGGAATACAGAGGAGGTCCCAGAAGGATCTGAATTTGATGATACCTGGGATCCTAGAGAACAGCCAGAGTAAGTCAGTTGAGACGGCATGCATGGGTTTTACATAATTTCATTGGAAAAATGAGTTAACTTCAATGTGAGTGAAAAATAGCAGTCTGAAAAGCTAGTCATGAAAGGGCAAAGGAATGATATCAGTGTTTCAGCTAAAGCAACAAGCGAGGAAGGATTTTAACTTCTCCCTTGGAAGCCTTCTGATCTCGTAACAGAAATGTAGAGTTGGTTTTTGCTGTCATAAGATTATTTGCAGTGTCAGATACTTGTACCAAATGGGATTAGGAGGGGAAGGAGACCAGCAAAGTGATTTACTATCTTTGAAACATGCCAAGTTTGTGTGAAATACCTGGCTCTTCCTGCTGCAACTGAAACATGTTCATTTTTCATTCTCAAATTCATAAAATACTAAAACTCATGTTCATATTTCAAATAATTAAACTCTTCAGAGACAAATACTACAGTAGGAAGGAAGGCTACATGCAGGCAGTTTTAAACTTTTTAAAATCTTGTTATTCAATCATAGTCTGTCAAGGGACAGCCTAAAACCAGTCTTTTCCTTTGGTCATAGAAATACAATGTTTTTGAAATAGGTAGTGAGGCAAGTTATGCTGCAGTTTGTAGAGGTCAGAAAGCCTTCAGGGTCAAGTAATTCACAAAGAAGACTTTGAATTTATAATCATTGTGTTCTGATGCACTGTGCCAGAGTTTGAGATGTCAGAACAGATGCACTGAAATCCAGGAAGCTGCATATTGCACACGAGATCGTAGTCCAGAATCATCACTTTTCTCTGCACATAAGTCATGCCATTATTTTTTCAATTTCCTGATATAAAAACTGGACTGAGCCCAGTCTGAAGTTAGGCTCAGCATTTCCAAAAATGGTTTGGCTTTCAGCTGCATCCTTACATACTGTTGTGTGCTTGTTCTTGAAACTGTCACCTGTGAGGTACAGAACATGTTTTCTTTGTGTGGGGGCACAACAGAGGCTTTTCTCATGCTATTTTTGACCTTCCCCTCTCTGCTGGGTAAAGTGTGGTCTTTCTCTAGCCTCAAGTAATTGTCCTGTGTTGCGCAGATGAGAAGAGAATATAAAACTTTGTAATAGTTGATCAAATTAAATCATGGAAAAAGGCCCAAAAGGAAAACAGATGGTTAGAGGTGCATCCAGAGTGGTTAGACAGATTTCTCATTGACTTAGGAATTATTACATATGCACATGAACACTGGAGATGTGAAAAAGACTTTCCATACACTTTTTCCAACAGCTTTGAGAAGCGACTCCATTTATTTTGCTCAATTTAGCAGGAGTAATATGTTCTAAATACATTCTTTTAGTTTGCATTTCCTCATTCATTAAATATCAAGTGGAAGGGAACATGTGATTCTAGATTTTGTAGGGTTCTAAATTAAACAAATTGATTTCGAGGGGAAGAAAATCGATGTTGGCCAAATGCAAAGCAATTAAAATTAGACAAGATAACAGTGGTGTTCTCGGGCTGCAAGAATAGGCTGAATGACAGAACAGAACACGTGTAATTGTGACAGCATCCTTTTCAAAGCCTTTTCTCAAGAGTTTTTGGGTTTTGACTAGTTGATAAGTATCATTTTCACTTGGAATGCATTTTCTGTTCCATGATCCTGCAAAGGCTGGTTAGTTAAGTAGAGACAGCAAAGTGACTATCCTAAAAGATGGAGTGAATGTTCTTCACATGTCTTGTAGCTAACTCTGTCATGACTCTGGACAGAATTCCAGTGCGGTTGGCTTGAAGGCTTGAAGGGAGACTGAAAAGTAGGAGGAAATGTGATAAGGATATCAGCATTCATACAAAGGTTTATGGTCCCCGGAGAAATACAATCTCCTTTGGTTTCCTGCCTCTTCTCTGGTATTAGGCAACTACTTCTCTCTTTCAGGTATGAGATTTTATTCAAACAGCAGGTTGGAACAGAAGATGTCTTCTTTGGGATGAGCAGGAAAGACCCTTCCACGGCCTGCTGTGAAGATATGGTGGTGAGCTAAACCTGTATCTCCCATCCTTTCCTTGTGCCCTTTCTCTGAAGAGTTGTCTTCAGTCTGTCCTTCTTCTTGAGAGAGAGTATGTAAACACCAAGCTGTATGGCTGTCTTTGGCTTCCTGTAGGATTTTCTTACAGTTATCTAAGCATCTGTAGATATTTACATTTGCTAACCTGAGGAACTCATGTATATCTCCTCAAGGACCTAGTGTGTCCGAGAGAATCTGTGCTAAAGTGTGTGCCACACAGACTAGAGGGAAATGAAAGTAACTCTAAAATGAGTTTTCATCATGGACACAGTTTTGGGGTGGAGAGGGACTGAGAGTTTTCATCTGTCTGCATTTATTACCGTGTGTGCGTTAGCACAATGCTACAGTACTGACAGTTTTTCAAGTTACAGGGAACAGATTCTGTCCCATTATTATATGATCAAAGACTTCCCTGCTTTCTGAACTTCATGACTGGTATAACTGCTGTGCAATTTTTCTCGCTGAAGCAAGCTGTCCTTGGAATACACAAATCCAGGGGCTTTTGGTGGGTAAAGAATACCTGCCAAGTATACTATCAGCCCAGGATTTTGTAGAAAATTAAGGTATCAACACACATCACTAAGCTATTGAAAACAATTATCGCTTTGTCATATTTTCTCTAATACATATTACCTACTCAGAATGTTGCTCTGACACTAGCATCAAAATGTTCATGGAGATGGTGTATTTTATGGCTTGTAGGTCTATATTTCTAATCACAGTTTTGCCTCTGCCTGTCATTTCAGATTAAAATCAAGCTGCCGGAGACAAAGGTCTCAGACATCACATTAGATATCCAGGACAAGGTTCTTGACCTTCGAACTCCCCAAAAGTAAGTGAAACATAATTGATAGAAGTACAAGTAATATATTATTTGAAAGGAAGATTAACCAAGCCTTCCAGAGAATGCTGGAAATCAAAGGTAGAGACAAAGATGGGATTATTAATTACACAGAAGAAATAAACAACTATATTTCACCCTTATGTCTATAGTTTGCTAGCTTTAAATCTGTGATACTATTCAAGCAAAAATAGTTTTAAAACAGATTTTTGGTTATCTAAGCAGTAGGGCTTCAAGGGCCCAAAATGTCTGGCAAAAAAACTGCCCAGTCTTTAAGGACTTCTTGGGAATTAGCTTTTTAAATACTAATTTGTACAAATGAACAACTGAAGGTGCTCAAAAATGTGCAGACACTTTCAGGTGTTGAAACTCTGGACATAACTAGGCATGGATGCAGACATGGAAGTGGTACAAGGTTTCCCTGAAGAGATTCCCTTTGAGTTTGTTACAGGACTAGCTATTTCAAAACTATGAAGATAACGAACTGACTTATACTCAGGCTTCTCACAATCTTCCTCCATATTTCCATCTGTGCAATTGCCCTGCCTGAGATGCACAGGTAATTGCCATGTCTGTTCTGCTCTAAATTCTTCACAATAAAGTGTTTTCATAAGAAAGCTCGACCCTCTACCTGCACCTTTCTGCACTGAATGGGATGTGGGAAGATTCATATGTGAATAGCTTCCTGCAAATCAGTTCAAGGTGTGCACCATAGATTAAGGCCAAAATAAATTCTCTCCCTAGAGAACTAACTGCAGAAAAGTCACTTTTCTCACGGACAAAACCAGCCTGAGTCAGTTACCCCTTGCATGAATTTAACCTGAAGATGCAACAGTACTAAAAGAATGCTTGAAAGTTCTGGCTCTGAAACAGGTAAAGCAGGAGGAATAATTGTCCAGCTAATAACTAGCATGACCTGTAGTTACTAAAAGAGGTAGCTTAATGCAATACTGCAGATGTAGGAAAGCTTCAGCTTCCTTTTTCTTTTGCAATTCTGTCTTTTTGGTGACTCAGATCTGCCATTATCTTAGTATCCAGCTGTCACAAGCCTAGCAAATCAAAGTTTGTTGTAAATCTAATGGTTGCTTGGGTACAGCCTGAGCCAGTGCTGCTTTTGTAAATTTAAGTGCAAATCTTCTCAGTATGAAAGAAACAAATAAGATTTCAAGTTCTCCATACCAAAAAACATTGTGATCTCACGGATGTATGGGAAAGCTCAAAGGAATTGTTTCCAATTCTGTAGTCCTGGGGTTGATTCTAAGCCCAGCTGATTTTAAGGACTTTTCCAAATTATAACAACTTGTTGCCTTCAGTAGGTGGGATGCAAAGATGTTTGGAATGTGCTGCTTTCATCTATGGCTGCTGTTACACAGATGAAAAGGTCTGGAAGAGTCACCATGATTTTAAACCCCAGTTTGAAGTAACCCCTATCCAGGCTACCATGTTGTCTTGTAGGGCTTTATAGTGTTTGGCTGGGCAAATTTCTTTATTCTAAAGTCTACTTGTTTCTCTTTTGCACTATCAAATCAGTGGAGGTTCAAGACTGGCCAATCATTCATATCGTTAATAGATAAGCCTGTGATAAAGAGGAAAGAGTCCAGATTCTGCATGAGCAAGTAAGCTTGAACTATTAGAGTTGAAGGAGTCCAGACCTAGACATCCTCATGAGGAGATAAACCAGAAGTATTGTCAGACATTCCAGGAATGTCTGCCATAGCAAGGGAATGTCAAATAACTCCTGAGTCAAATATCTAACCTTTGTGTAGTATGGGCCTGAGCAAAGGTAGGGGATCACTGAATTAATCTTCAATGTAGGTTACAAAAAAGAATTTCAACAGCTTTACAACTCTGTTCGCTCTTGTAACTGTGTTTTGCACTGTAGATATATCTTTTGTGAAACTGGACTGTCCAGAATCTCCAGCTGTGCTAGTTATTTCTGATAAGACAAGCTCCTAAAGACACTTTCAGGCTTTAGGCATTATTCAGATTTTTACCACCAGGAGAGCGTTATCAATGCAGCTCTTCATCTGCATTTAAAATGCAGCATTGTGTATAAGCAAGAACAGTGGAGAGAGCTCACAATCCGTCATTGGAAGCTTTTGTCGTAGCCACAGAGAAAAGAAAGGAAGCGTTGGAAATATTCCAGGGCCTGTATAGCTGTGCATCAAGTATTGCAGGTACTCCACAATCAATCATGAGAAGGATATACTGAATGGACTTTCCTTGGTATACTGATTGGTGAATTGCAAGAGTAACTTTCAGTGTCATCTTAATTGCTCACATAGTTTGGAACATTAAAACTCAGTGTCCTCTTTTACAGGAAGCTGCTGCTGCATCTCCCTTGCCCCGTAGACAGCAAGAATGGTAAAGCTCGTTTCCTCTCTGAGGAGGAGATCTTAGAAGTCACCTTGAGGATGACAAGGGAGTTTGATTTCATCAATTTTGCCTGACGGATAGAGAAGTGGAGAAAGTTTTCAAACAGTAATCTCTAAATTTGAAGTCTTCGCAAAATCTAAGTGGTCCTGAAATAGGAGATTGTTCCCCTTGAACAGTCCAAGGGGAACATCCTTGGATAAATTCAGTAGGTCGGGAGGAAAAAAGACTTATTTATAGCACCCATAGGTTCTGTAAGCTGGAGCTGTCTGGCTCTTGCACTGATCTGGTTAGTATTCTGCTTCCTTCAGTCTGTTACAGGCTCTGTGAATTAGAAGATAGGAGATTACAAATTCTGTAAGCCAGGGAAAGTATTTTTTTGGTTATGGCTGATAAGTAGCACAATGGTGCCCTGGCCATTGACGCTGGTTCTTAGTTACTGTTAGAAGACTTGCAAGTGATATTTGTTTGGCCTCCAGTACTGGCACTGGGACCAGTTCAGAACCCACTCTTAGCTATTTGGTGAGAAAATCAAAGCTCTTCAGGAATCCGTATCCACACCTCCGAGGCTTCTTTACCCTGGCAGAACAAGGTAACCAACTACAATTGTGTTGCTGAACAACTTGGCTCTTTCGAACAATTTTTGACAATGTATGGTTCGATGTCATCTATTGTCATCTGCTGCCCCTCCAGCTATTCTTCTGATTTCTATTAATAAAAGAATGTGCTCTAATGAACTGTTCCAGTTACCTTTCACTCTGCCTTCTCCGCATTATGTCCTGAGAGACTTCTAAACGTGGAATGAGAGGAACTTTGCATAACAAAGTACCACTTTCTTAAAGGGCAGAAGTGCACAGGAGCTTTTCTTTTGGCCTTTGGGTCTAATCTAGAGCAACAGAGACGAGTAACCATGATGTTACCAGCTTCTGGGCAAATACATTCACTTAGCATTGTTAGTCATGCAGCAAGCAAAGATATCTGCTCAATGATCAAAGAGGTGAGGACAAACAGGACTTACACTTTGATGGAATTTAAGCACGCTTAACTAAAATCTTGTAATCACTTTAACGACAAAATAGATTGGGTCCTGAATTTGCCTGGCATAAAAATAACTAAATAAATAAATAAAGACTAGCTAGATTGTGGATAGTATCTATGCAGCTATATTTGTGACAGGAAATTTGTGACTGAGAACTGAGACAACTGAGAAGATGAATTTTTCATGATGGATGAAAGACACTGATGGTGATTTTTTCAGACATCTTTTTGGTCAATTAGAATTTTCAGAATTTGTTTGTAATATACTTCCTTATAACTCTAGGATGAAGTTAGCTGATGTTTGTATGCTTCAACCACTTCCCTTAAAGCAGACCTATTCCTTGGGTCTGAATAATACTGCTCAACCTCTGCTTTAGTGTTAATGCACTGGATTGCATGGAAAATGGGTACCTCAGTTGTTATGATTCATTAAAAGCAGTTGGATATGCTGACAACACTAAGGGGCTACTCCAGTTTGTATTTGCTAAAGTTTCCATAAATTGCATTTGAATGTCTCTTATTCGTACTCCAGGGAAGCCATGGTGGAGGGGAACAATGCAGATGTATGAAGAGGCTGAGATCATTCCTCCTGACTCAGTTTGTACTGCATGTGGTTGCCAAGAAGTTACAGTAATGCTGTTTCTTGGAAAAAAAGGTTGCCTTGAGGTACTGAGACAATATGCTGTTATGCTGTTGATTTTTTATGTACATTACAAAATGGAAGGTTGACGCTGTCTTTATACACAGGTGAACATAACATTTGCCAAAGGTCATTCAGTAAGTCCATGGCAAAGCAGAGAGTACAGCTCTGCTCTTCTGAGCCCTATTCCAGTCCTCCAACCACGAGGCAATATTCCCCTTATAGTTGGATGTAGTAATTACCTAAGCTTTCAATCATAAGTTCTGCATAATTTAATGTTAGTGCTCGATACTGACTACAAAGGTGAGTTTGGCTCATTGTGCCTCTTTCCAGTCCTTCTAATAGGAAATGAGAATGTGCCACACTGGTATTCATGTCCTGTTTTCTCCCCAAATCTTTTTTTAACCTGGGTACATTTCATCTGCATTCAAGAGACAAAAATCTCAAAGGTACATATGTTTTATAAGAAAGTTGGCTGCTGAATACAAATACATGGGAGGGAAATACAATTTAGTTCTGCCTAAAGGGAAGTTCTTGTGTATTTTGGGGCTTGTATTTTTTTTATATGCTGGCCAGTCACTCTACACCCATATTCCAGGCTACAATAGATCATCCTCACCAGTCCATGGGAGGAAGCTGGCGAGTTGGTGACATAACTGGATAGAGAGGATATTGCAGGGCAGGGCACGCTGAAACTGCAGTGTTAGGGTATCCAAACACAGGGGACAAGCTCAGTAGAAGCCAGGCTTCATATTTTCCAGTGTTCAAAAGGACAAACTATTGTTGTGCTTTCAAGACAGTAGAAACATCTGCCCAGAGATGTGCAGATTGCTGTTCTGGTCAGGTCAACTGCCATCACCACCTGGAGATCCTCTTGTGTTCTTACTTTCTTTTCATCAAGGAGACAGAGGCTGCCCTAGAAAACCAGTTTTTTTTCTGCAGATCATCCCAAGAGGAAGGTGGTCAAAGGGACATGCAAGCTAACTTTCCCAGAAAATTGGGAGGTACAGCTGGCTACAAGAGAGTTAACTTTTTTGCAAGTGTTTGAAGGCAATTTTGCTTTGCTGAACTAGCTCTGGTAGAAATGCTTTTTGAAGGGGATACAAAACCCCCTTTGCCTCTGAACATCAAAGCTATTGCCTAAGTACCACTCCAACACCTGCAGGCATCTTAATTAATCAAAATTATGAGCCCAGTTAAACAACCCAGCCATTAAGCCCCAGCCATTAAGCATCATCAAGCTTTATTTGGTTCCCTAAGAAACATCTTGATTAAATGTATTGCAGTTAACTAGAGGGTACTGTAGCTGTGGAAATGAGATAGAGGCTGTTTACAGTAGCATTCCGATAAACTGCAGGTTGTTGTATTGCCTCGGTCATGCATTGCGTCCTCCAGTTGTGGTGGCAGAGTCACTGCTCCCATTTTGACTTGCTCCTGCCTTCCATCTGAACCACGGTCTTGTGCTAAAGCACACAGCCCAGCTTGCTCTGTTTCTGTTCTCCTCACATTCACTTTTGCCTACATGTTGAACTTCTGAGGCAAAGCTACCTTCTTCATTCTACAGCCTGAGAAACAGAAAAACTAGAGGAGTTGTTCCGTATAAGTGCCTGAGACAGAACAACAACTTAAATTTAGATTTTTCCTTTAAACGTGCAGACTAGCTTCTGGACTGTTCTCATTTCTATCTTTCTCCAGGTAGCAGCATGCTATAGGCCTTGTATTTGTTTTAAAACAAAAATTACTTCACATTTTTGCTGTTCAGCATAAAGTTTGTATCAGACTTTCTACGTACTTCTTTCTTTGTGTGACACACTGTTTTATCAGTATCTGCTTCCCACCAGATAAAGGTTATCTGAAATAGCTAAGCTGGATCTAATAACTAACTCGGTATACAGACGGATCTCTCACTCCCCTACAGCATATGGAGAAGGTAAGGAGACAAGATCAGTATCGCTTCCGTCTCTCCCATCTAGCCTTGGCCCCCAGTGCTCTGTGTGTGACTGGGCGCCTGGGGGCAGAAGGAGCTTCCCAGCGCCCCTCGCAGCTTGCAGTGCCGGCACTGGCAGAGGAACACCAATACACAAAGGAAGCCTTCAGTGAAGTACTGTCCCCAGGACATCCCAGATTGTCTCATTCAGGCAGCAGGGGACTGCTTTTAGCAGTACCTACTCCAGATGTTTGGCAGCCTGAGCTCCCAGATATACAGCAAGGCAGTCTGATGGCAAGAGCACGCAGCAGCACCAAGCCACGCAGGCAGTGGCTTGAGCGTGGCCAGCGTGCTCGCTGAGCGCTCATACAACCACTGCCCATGCACCGTCTCACACCAGAGTGGGTGCCTTTGGGCCTGCTGGTGTTAGCAGACCTTTACCCTCTTCTCTGTGGTACCTGCAGCTTGGATTTACCCTTATTCTCTGGGATCTCCTTCAGGAGCTGCTGCCAGGCACAGTTGGTCAGTCTGCTGTCTTGGACCCGGGGAAGGTGCCTTGAATCTACTGCGGGTGGCTTGTTTCTGTCCTGTAATCTGCACAAACGGGACAACTTCTCTGTTTGTCCCTCTTCACTCATTCTGTCTCCTTCAGGCAGATTTTACATGCAGATTGTGATGCCGAGCAGCCCCATTTTTCCCTTTCCCTCCCAGTTATTTGTTCCAGTCTCATTTCAGGGGACTCTGATCTCCCCTGAGTGCTTCATCTCACTTCCCCCAGTTGTCCTCACATTCGGACATGTCTCACCAGTCTCCCCACAGGTGGCATTCGGCACATCTGACCCTGGCTGGACGTGCCAGATGTTGGCGAAGTGCCTGATCCACCTCTCCTCGCCCAGCCTAACGCAGGGCTGAAGCTTTGTTCTGCGTCTGCTCCGCATGCGTGCAGGGGGCACCGCAGCACTGCAGGTCAGAACCCGAAGTGCATTAGGCAGTTACATCGAAGGTCTGAGGCTGCAGGCCAAGGCAGAGCTGTGCAAGGAGCCTGGGCAAAAATGGGAAGGGGCCCCTCTAACAGACAAGCCTAGCGTGCGTCTGTTCCTCAAACACGACCAGCCCCACACCGCCCTGGTGCAAATAGTGAGCCCATCCAGAAAAAGCCAGAATCGTTCAGCATTTCAGCCTTTCCCAAAGCCTGAAAGTTTCCTTTTGCTTCCTGATATGTCTCTGCGTGTCCCAGCAGGGTACTTAAAGAAGTTTTTGAGATCCAGCCCACGGCAACAGTGACACAGACAACACAGGAACGCCTTTGGTTTTGGAATATTTCTCTCAATCCAATGAAATCTTTGACCACTTTGGCCTTTCTCAACTCAAGGTCTCCTTTTCATCTCTTTCCTGTCTTCATGCACTCGTTTCTGAAGAGAAGATCATAGGAATTTACCAGTATGCTAGCTGATGCTGTCCACCTACAATCCTTGGAGACCATCTCTCTTTAATTATTAGCCTCCTTTGTGGATCCCAGCAGCCTGTCAGCTTGCTTCTGATGTTGATAATCCAAGTTATTTTAACTTGGTGGTATCACAACCCAGCAAAGGTTGCTAAGGCAGCTCGGTTGCATTTGGCCGCCTGTCTCCTGCAGCTGCAAGGCAGAGAAGAAAAATCTTCTGGAAAGTTCTTCACCCATTGGAAAGCTGTATAAAAAGGGGAGGGATAGGAATGGGGATGGATACAGTGGATTTCGTTAAATTTTAAGGAGATTATGCCTTTTTCTCAGGCTGGGGACGCAGGCGATGGGTTCTCCTGACCAACAACTTTCTACCCCAAGGTTCCTGCAGCTCTATCCCTCAGGCAGAGCCCCAGGTGGCACTGAGGCAAGCAGGCAAATTCATAAAGGGGAGGCAGGGGTTGTCTTCGCCTGGGATGGCCAGCTCTGCCTGGTCTCACCTGAGCTGATCCCAGCTACCTGGGAGTCAAAGGGCCCCATCCGGGGGGTTAAACGAGTGCACAGCTAGCAGGAAGAGCCCGTGCTGTGTTCATGGAGGGGAAAAACAAAGGGGGTATGACTGCTGTGCAAGGAGCAGTAAGGTAGCTGGAAGATATGTGATTTGTCTTGGTTTTGGGGCTGTCTGCATTGTGCCCGGGGTGATTCAAGAAGTAATTGGGTGATGGCCGGATGTGGGAAGCTCTGACAAGGTGAGAAATGTTTCTGGTTTGTTCTGTGTCACGGGCATTGCAAGAAGGCTTGAGTGTCAGTGTGATTTAGCGGGCTGCGTGGCTTCTGGTGGCCTCAACAAAACACTGAGTGTGCCACCAAGCACCACCCTCATCGTGATTTGCCTTTAGTACCTCGCCACCCGGCCTGGATGAGGGTGTATCTGTGCGGGGGGGTGCTCAAGGATGTGGGCACTGGAGGCCTTGTGGGAAGTCAGGGCTGGGGTCATGTAGAGCCGAAACTGTGTTGTAAGGCAGCGAGCAACAGGCTGAATGGTGTGTGGTGATGGAGAGAGACAGGGATGGTGGGGAAGTGAGGTGTGCTGGGCAAAAGCGCAGTAGGGAGAGGAGGGAAAGTATCGAGGTTCCTTAAAACCACTATGCTGAAGGGAAAGGTCCGAGCAGACAGAGCTCAGGACAGATTAAGTACCTCTGTTAGAGTGTCACCAGCCCTAGAAATACTGAGCCAAGAGAAGCTGTGGAAAGGGAAGTGTGCTTGGAACAGCTATGAGGTCTCCAAGAGAAGCTGAGAGCTAAGGTTGCACAGATCTATTGAGCCGGGAACCCTGTCTCGCTCCAGGGTCAGCTCAAGGTGGCACACAGCAATTACTTTCATCAGCACGGGAAGAAAGGGGAATTGGTGCGGGAGGAGGGGGAAACGTGGCCGCAGACCACAAACCCTCACAGATGCAGCCTGACTTTGTGCCGTCCTTGCTGCGGCTGTTTCAGGGTAAGCAGAGTTAGTGCGTGAAGTATGTGGCGTCAGCTGCCGTGCTGCAACGCCGAATGCCACCTCTGCGTCTAGGACCGTGTATGCGCCTTCTTGGCTCCCTTCTTTTCCCCATTTAGAGCACATCTTGTTGTTGGGTGCATGTTTTGGTTGTATTTAATTAAAAAATAAATAAATAAAATAATCTGAGATAAATGATGAGACTAGAGTTGCTCTTACTCTGCAGCAAGGTGCTACCTCCGGGCCAGGATGTCTCCTGGATGAAGAGCCAGGGTTTCATCATCCAGAAGGTTGTCTGGACCAGCACTCAGATAAGAGAGAGATGAAGTTGATCAACTGTTTGCTGTGCTGTGGGGACTGAATGAGAACACCCTGTCTCTGCTGCTCTCTGTAACTGTGAATTCCCCAGCTTATGCTCTGTGGGTTTAAATAAGACCTCTGCTTCTATTTGGAAGTAGTTTTTTTTGTTTTCCTGAATAAAACATCTTCTCCAATTCTGTTGCCCCTCCCCAAGCCATAGTCGAGCAGCATCTCAGGCTAGTTCCTTAAATCAAGAGAACTGTTTATGTCCTTGGAGGCTGGAATAATAACAGCTGAAGAAAGCCATGAGACGCAGGAGGAATTCATTTGTAAGTTAATGAAGGCTGTGCAGTGCAGCGGAAGGATGGTCGGGGATGTTCCTGGGCAGCATTTACCAAGCTAGATTTCTTTCTGTCGGCATTGTTCTCCCTTGAAGCATTGTGGACCAGCTTAAATACCACTTACGTATCAGTTTATTATAGTTTTCCTTGTTCCAAAGATGTGCTCTGTGTAACAGCCAGCGTCCAGCGTTGTGGCAAAAATGGAGGAAAGCTCTCAAAAGAGAGAACCTACTTGCTAGTTATATGCCCTTTAAAAAGGAAAAGAAGCAAAAAAAAGAATGCTTGAGTGGACAAAGTGTTGATGCGTGAGTTGGTGAGGCTTGGAGCTGTTCAGGCCCCCCAAGGCCAGCAGCTGAGGCCAGCCCTTTGCCTCCTCTCGCGGCACCTGGCCCTGGAGACCGGGCAGCAGCCCGCTGGCATGGGGGCTCCGGGAAAGCAGCTTGTTCTTTGTCCTGCAGTCAGCTGCTGGCACTGCTGCTGGGGCTGACAGCTGATGGTCGGTGTGCCTTCTGGGATGCGGAAGCCTTTCCAAGTGCAAATGGGCTTGTTTCGTATCAGCCAGTGAATAGCTGCCCAATAGTAAATTGGGCTTTGCAAGTAAATTGATTCTTTTCACCCCTTCCGGACCAGCAGCACAACTGTAACATTCAACTTGGATCAAAGAGAGGAGGTAAAGACTCCGAGTCCTTCTTTCCTTGCCCAGAGAAACTTTGTGATGTTGTTTCCCACAACCTGAAATCCTTCATTCAGTCTGAAGCAAAACCACCTGGTCTGGGGTTTCTTCAACAAAAGCAAGGGAATTTGAAGACTGCATTCTTGAAACCAGCAGCGTCTGCTTTTCTACCAGCTAGTGTGTGATTTGGAGTTGCTCTTCTGGTGGGAAAAGGAGATCCTGGAGTGAATGTTTAGGTTCTGCCTGGGCACTGGGGTGGTCGGAGCAGGCCAGCGGTGCCATATTACAGCACCGCTTCTGCTGTGAGTCAGAAGCAGACTCGTCACCGTCATGTGGCTTTCCAGTCACAAGGATGTGTTTGTCCTCTCTCACACTGCTGTGTCTCTTGAAGGAAGAGGAGCCTGAACTCGGATCTGTGACTTACTCTGCCATGGGTCTGCAGCAAGACCTTCGCTATCCAAAGGAGCAGGCCTGCTTCTGCTTTCTCTTTCTGCCTCTTATCAGCTTAGGTCTTAGATCTCCAACCCTTAGATACAGGCACTTAGATGCAGGAGAACCTAGCGCAGACCTTGGTGGTCAGAGCTCTCCTGCAGAAGCAGGCTGCGGCCGTAGTCCCTGTGGATTTGGATCTGTGATAGAGCCAGAACCCATGCCCTGCTTTCCCCCGTTGTAGGAGCACAAGTGGGTTTCTTTTCCATCTAGTTTCTTCTTGACATGCAGGGTGTAAAAACATAATTCCAGCTAACACTGATAGAGGCGTAGAGGTCTCATAGTAATTAACCACCAAGCTCAGAAGTTACTGAGAGTGGGAGGGGAAAGGAGCTGCAAACAGCGTAATCGTATCAGCTGCCTTTTTTTAAGAAATTCTGCCAAAACAAATTAAATTGCTTAGAGAGCTCTGGGAGTGGGGAAACAAGTCTGAAATTGCTTGGGGAGAGGAGATGGGCAGATCCATGGCACAAGAACAGAGCTGTGGACCCAGGTCAGAGTAGCTGGAGGTAATGTGCGTAACGCTCGCAATGACTTAGCAGACCTGAAGGCGATGTTGCAAAAAAAACATGTTGTTAGCCCTCCCGTTCCCAGCACCAGAGGCTGCGTGATGAAGTTGGGCACCCATATCTCTAAGTTGTCTGCAAATACAGACAACGGTAAGCTGTAGTTTTTGTTTGGTTAATCCCTGTTCTCCCATGGCTAACCACCTGCTTGAGCCTCAAGGGACAGACGCACACCCAGCAACTGAGGAAACAATGGGAAATACTGGCTTTTATGTTCTCGGCAGTACCCCCTCTTGTTTTTAGGGAAGGGAGGTTAGTGGGTTGGCTTGGACCAAGCTTAACGGGCAGTGAGGCAGCTACCTTGGATGTTCTTCCCCAGAACTGTGCTGGCATGGCAATTCTGCTGTGCCTGCAGCCTCCCAAGGCGCAGCTACACCTAGTACTACAAATGCGGCATCCTAAAGCACAATGTTTTATTTTTGTCTCTGTTTTACGTTCCTGAGATCTGGGCTCCCGAATTCTGGCCTGACACTTGCTGCAGGCTCCTTCAGGTTGCTAAGGGAGGCAGAAATTCCTCCAGAAGTCTTAGCTCCCCATTCGCTGCTGCCGTCTGAGCTCTGAAGCAGCGCTGGATTAAGATAACGACTAGCTGGGCAGAGACCAGGGCTGCTGCCTCATTGATGCAATGCCAAGCGGGCTGCGAGCTTTCAATAAAAAGTAATTAATGGTAGAGCAGACTCCTGCAATCCTGCAGAGTCCCTTCTATTTCTGTTAGCAAGTCAGGCTTCTAAAGGCAACAGGATCACAATGGCTTGACTTTCTTCTCTGGCCAAATAAGAAAGAGCACTTAATTCAGTGGCCTCGCATTTATCTTCTGCCCTTCATTAGCACCATCTGTCTCCCTTTGCCTGCTAAAAGGCTACTGTGCCTATCCTCACGGCCGGGACAATACAAATATTGCTCAACTAGAGCAATGCTCCAAACACGATTATTCAATTGCAATGTTAATTGAATTATTTGAGTTTAATTATTCCATCAGGAATTCTGTCAGTACAGCTGAAGTTGCTCGCTTTCTCTCCGGGCTAGCGGCACAATGCAGCATCTGGCCATTCGGGGAAGGGCTGCTTCTGCTCGGATTCAGACAGCCCTAATTAGGCTGGGGAAAGTCTGGCACCGCTCAGAAATGATGCTCTCAAGTTCAGGGACAGGTGTTGAGGCTGCAGGGACCCTCTTGACTCAATGAGTTTCCAGGCACAAAAATATTTGCAACCAGAGAACAGTGACTGTTTATGCAGAAATAATTTTGCTGGAGAGCTGGTGTCAAAAATACTTGTGAGGGATTTGTGAGTGAAACAATCCATCCTGAGAAGAGCTATGTGGCAGAAGCCAGAAGGACTAATAGCACACCACGAGCACGTAGTGAAGGCTGCATACGTCCAGCAATGCAGATACAAAGGGCTGCTCACGGGCCACGTTTGTTCCTGAGCTGCTCGAGAAGAAGCAGGGTGAGAAGAGCTGGGATTAACAAGATGTGGACCTGTAAGCCCTTAACCCCTTTGGCGGTCCCAAGGCGTAGGCACGCAGTGCACTGGAAGCTGCTTTCCTGCCTCCTTGAGGCAAGGGCAACCACCGCCTCTGTCCCGGGCAGCACTGATCTCACATCCCAACACCCTACGGTCTTGTCACTATCTTTGCTTTTTCTCAAGAAAAAGATCATCAGGAGCCCTTGACTTGTGGGTCACGTTATGCCTAAGAAGGGTACTTAAAAATCTCCTTACCCTTCCCTTCAACCACGAAAGCCTCCTTGGCTCTTTGTAAGAACAGCAGCATCCATTTAGAGCTCTGACAGGAGTGGAGATAACCCTGTCCATCCCAGCAGGACCTCTTCACCCTCTTACAGCCCGAGTCCCGCTAACACTTGTGCTCTGCAGCAGCCCAGGACTCAGGCTAGCACAGGCAGCCCTGGGCTTGGTGCTTGACGCCTGCATTGCACTCTGTAAATGTGTTTAGCATCTGCGCTGTGCTAAAGGTGCTGTCCCCTAAAGGGTGGACGTCACTGGGGGATGGGGGTGCACATCCTGCAGAATAACTGCGCAGAAATGCAAAAATAGCTCCTAAAAAGCCTCCAGGGATGAGTGATCCTAACGGCTGCTCCCGATGTCTCGGGCTTTGCATCCCCCTTGTGTAGCTGCAGAGCACTCGGGAGCTTGCTGCTCCAGACGCATCCAGTCCATTGCGTCGCACTGGTTATTTGAATTTCCAGGCTGATTTTTGTGTTAATTTCCATATTCTCCAACATTACTCTTGCGGGCTCTCTCAATCATCTCCATCTACATGCCCGTGTGTATACACACGAGTGCCTTTCTGCATCTCCAACCTGCAGCCTCATCTCTGTTTGAGATGTTACCCTATCAGCATTATCTTCAAAGCACTGCCTATTTCCAATTTAACAGGGAATTGGATTTCTGCAGCCCGCAGTATCTCGGCATCTCTCCTCTCTGCACCCTCTCTGTTTTCTTGCCCGCTCTCCAGGATGTCCCTGCCATTCTGGCAGTGCCTCCTTATTTCATTTCAGGCAGATCCAGTCTGTGAAGCTCAAGCTTTCAAAGCCGCTTCAGTGCCAGCGGGTGCACCAAGGCATCAGCTGGGGCTTTTCAGACGCACCTACGGCATCCCTGTGCTGCAGCTTGCTGGCTGTTCCCCTGGCAAAATGGAACAGATCCACAGGGAAAGCAATAGCTTGGCACGGGGGAGCCTTCATCCAGCACCATCCTCTGCCTCAGGCCCTGTGGGTAGCCCTGGGAGCCCTACCTCCTGCTTGAAATTGGAGGGATATGGGGGGCTCTGAATGTCACCGGGGACCTGGATCGTGCAAGCCGCACACAGCCAGCGCCGTGCTGGCTGGTGGGGTTTGTGGATGCGCTCTCACCACCAGAAGCGCGAGGCAGGGGCACACGGGTACCGAGGAGGAGCCACCTCCCGTCCCCTGCCTGTGCCAGGGCGGGTTTGCCATAAATCCATACCCATTTACGTCACGGGCGTTCGGAGCCAAACCCTAAGGGTATTGGAAAGTGGCCTTCAGATGCGTAATTTTGTTCTTTAGGCTCTGACTCCTCATTTAATATTTCACAATCTTGGCAACGCGCTGCTGTGCCAGAGACACCCACAGAGGCCGGCTGGAGGTTCAGCAATTGACATTTACATTATTATGATGGGGCTCCAGAGCTCACGCTCGGCGAGGAGAACAGGACTGTTCCTTCCCTCTAGCTGAAAACACAGCGTTTGCAAAAGCTCTCGGCACTGGCTCCGAGCTCTAATCCAGCTGGTGGTTATAGATTTCAGACAGGAGTTAGGACAGCGCTGCGTTTGAAAACCTTGCCCGAGGTTTTCTTTAAATGGAAGTCTGGGCTAGGGTAAAACCATCAAGAAATGTGTGGGCTCTCGATAAGTGTGCTCCTGAGTCAGATGATCCTGCTCTGAAGCACTTCCAGATCCTCTGCAGACACCGGTTTAAATAATTGCCCTTCAGTTTGGAAATATTGGCTCTTCTTTTGCATCAAATAACACCTAACATCGCCGTTACTGAAAGCGAGTGGGATAAAATTGCCTTCCTCATTTCTCCCAGCGTGTTGACTTTACGCATTTGGCAGCATCTGCAGCCTGATCAGTCTTCCCTTCTCTCGGACAGGCGCTTCCTTTTGCTGATGTCAGGGCAGAGCCTTCAACACACCGGGAGGGGAAGGGAGAGGAGGCAGTTCTGAATTGTCCGGGGGATAAATCCCTCCAGAGCAGGGAGAAAACCGCTGCCTCCTGCAGAACAGGCCTGGCAGAGATCCGGAGATCTTCACTCTGCAGGCGCTGGCTGTGAGCGGCCGAGCTCCTGTCATGCTCGGGCACGGGTACCACACGGACCCCGAGCTGTGCCTCACCCCACGTTAAGGAGCCATCGCTTTGTGGCAGCTGACTGGTCGTCAAGGAAAGGGCACCGCAGGGCTGGCAGGAGGGCCGTCCCTTGCCACTCCTCTTCGCCCTCCTCCTTTACGAGCTGCGTGGCCTCCTGACCCACGCGTGGGCTGCGGGATCGGCTCAGGAGGAGGCTCAAACCGCAGATGGACACCTTCACTCACGTCAGGCTGCAGGAGTCCCTCCGGCACGCGGCAGAAGCACGCAGCATCCCCCTGCGCTCGCCGGTGTCTAACCAGCACTGCCGCCTGCTCCTCCTCGGATCCCTTCGTCCCCGCCGTGGTTCAGGCGCCGTCTCTTTTCCTCATCGCTGTAGATTATCCCTTTCATTCTCTTCAAGAGGCCTCCCGTTGCCTCTTAAATCTTTCCACTTCTGCTCATTTAAATATTGCAGCCCACTCCGGAAACCTGATAAAGCTGGATATGGCGAGGATTGCTCGCCATAGGGCGATATAGTCCCCAAGGGATGCTTTCGTTCTTGCTCAAGAGGCGCTGGGAGCCATTCTCTGTGCGGGGATGCTGGAGGGCAGCTGGGTGGCAGCCCGAGCGTGCTGCTCCCCGTCTGCCAGGGGTGCAGGGACGGTCCCCAGTGACCCCACGGGGTATGGAGGCGCTTAGAAGGCCGCTGTGCTGCTCCACTGGCTGTGACGTGAGCCTTTCCCACCCCTTGGGACACAAAGGTGGCACCTGGGGAGAAGCCCGCAGGTCAGGCTGCCGGCACAGCATTTCTGGCCTCAGCACTCTCTCTCTCCCTTGTGCCTCGCTGCTGCCCCTCCTGCAGGCTCGCTGTGTGCTGAGCGAGATGGGAAGAAATCTTCCTCTCCAATTAGCGCTTTTCATGCGGTTGCAGCCGGGTGCTCCCTAGGATGCCCAGCCACCGAAGAGCGCTGGTTTTACAGCCGCGGCAGGGGGAGCGTAATCTCCATTCCTTGCTTTATTAGTGCTGTAACTACCTCGGGCTGCAGTTACCTTTAATTACTGGCTCTGCTGGGGCTGGTTGTGCCTCTTTCGGCGAACAGTTTGGAAGTCCTTGCTCCCAAACAATGAAAGCACTTACTGTCACTTATCTTTTAAATCGGAGCTAATATTTAGCCGGCACCTTGCATTCAGTCTGCTTCTCCGCGCCTGCACAGAGAAAAGCCGCGCAATCAAGTCATTCACAGAAGTGTTTGAAAGCTGCTCTCCAGCAGTGCCACTGCACGCTGCTTTGGGATGGGGCATCAAGGAGGACATCGTGTCTGCTAGCATTGTCTTGCTGTTGTGCTGTTAGGAGGCTTCCTTCGCTTTGTGCATCGTTCCAGAGAGAAAATGTCTTTGTTACAGACTGAAAATGTCTTCATGTGCGTGAAGTGGGCATGGGAGAGGCGGCTGGTACCCCAGGGCTGGAGGGGACTGCAAGGAAGCTGCTGACTGAATGCTGGCTTTGGAAAAGGGGTGCTGCTCATCCAGGTAAGGCAAAGGAGCCAGGGCTGGTGTTCCTGGCCCTGTCGTGACACGGAGCATGGCTGCAGCATAAATCCCAGGGGGGGAGCATCAGTAAAACACCAGCACTTGTGCAGCTCCATAGCAGTGTTAATCAGGGCGCGTAAGGCGCCCTTGGAGGGAAGTGGAAGTCCCAAGGCAGAGGCAGCGGCAGAGGGAGCTGGCTGGGGGTCACCTTCCCTCCACACGTGTGAAATGAGACCTGGTCCCTCCTCCCCGGGAGCTCAGCAAGCGAGCAATGTCTTCTCAGGATGCCCAGGGAGCAGGAAACTTCTGGAAACATAAGCCAGGAAAACAGGCTTGTTTGCAGTGAAATCATTATTCCCTGGATTTAGCAGCAGCTGAAGGGAGCGGGAGCAGTCCCGGCATGCCCAGCCTGTTGTTTCTATTTACACACAGCCTCGGGAGCAGAAAGCGCAGCATCAAGTTGTCCTCAGCAAACACGGGCTCTGCCAGCAAGAGCTGTGCTCTCGTCAGCCCTGCAGAGACCGGGGAGCAGGCAGGGAAGTGGTCCTGCTCCCTCCTGCTGGCCGTGGCGGTCCCGTGGGACGCTGCTGGGGGGAGCGGTGCCTTAGTGAAGGACACAGCACCTTCACCCATCGCGTTTCTTTCGACCTGGGGCCGGTGCTGCCCAGGCAGGAGGTGGCTGCGAGGAGCAGGAGGGTGCTGATGCAAGGCACAGGAGGGGTGTGGGGACAGCCAGCGGTGCCAGGTGGCAGCTGGGGACAGCTTCTGTCACCCTCCTGGCAGGAAACCTCTGCCTCTGTGCTGTTACCCCATCCACAGCAAAGTCACAGGCTATGGAGGAGGGTAGGATGGGGGGTTTAACACCCCTCGGTGCTTGCCAGGCATGGAGGGAGATGAAATGCACCGTTCTCCAGACTGGGGTTTCCAAATGCCATTAAGAGAGCAGAGTGTGCTCCAGTCCCAGTGGCTGGGCACTGGCAGCTGGCAGGGGAAGGAAATAATTGATCGCTTTCTCCCCGTGATCCAAAATGGTTTCGATGTCAGGCCATTCATTGCGGTGGCTGGAATACTAACACAATTCATTTGAGCTGCAGCCCTGCAAATGGGTGGCTTTACTAATGGCTAATCTGGGATGATGGATGGGCTGGGGGGATGCTGCTGCTGAGTAAGGAGAAGGCAGCGGGCGGGAGGGGCAGGGGAACAGAGGGGACAGAGGGACAGGGAGAGGGGAGGGGGCAGAGGCGCAGCCCAGAGCACCCTGTCCATGAATTTTGGTGGAATTTTGCCACCTGGTTTTGCCAGGTCTGGCAAAATGAAAGATTAGCAGAGAGATGACAAGCCCTCTACCCACCCCTCCCTTCGTAAAAATTAATTTTTTTTTTTAATTAAAAGCACCCCGAGGGCTGCCAGCATTCTCAGGTAAATGAAAGGCAAAGCTGAACGTGAAAGAAAGAGCGGCAAGAAACAATCAGACCGGCAGTCCCAGGAGACAGCAGCCGTGCTAATCAGCAGCAGGCAGGGGCCGGCACCTTCCCGAGCACGAGCCCAGGCTGGAAGGGGGATCTGCTCCCCGCGGGCCGGTGCCTGCTCCCAGCTCCGCAGCAGCACCTGGTGCCTGGGGAGCGTTGCTCCTGGTCTGGCCGGAGGAGTGGAGGTGGCCTGGTGGGGTGGCTTGGAGGGAAGGGGACCCTTTGGGGATGCTCTGGCTGTGTCCCGCCCCCAGCTGATTCCCGGGGCATGGAGGGGCCGTGCTGGGCTCTCCCCCAGCACCTTTCCACCCAAAAAGCAGCCTCCATGCGCACACGCCCGTGAGCAGATTGATCTGAAATGGTGGCAGATCAGGAAGGAGCCTCTCAGCTATCGATCACCTACTGATTAGCTCTCGGTATTCAGCCTGTAAATAAGATTAGGGTGTAAATCTAAAAAGGAAGCAGACGGATGATAAGATTCTGCTCATTTACAATAAGCTCAAAGAAGTTTTCCCCCTTCGCCCCCCTCCAGCTTTATTAAGAAGCCCAACAAAATACCCTGGGGACGAGAAGGAAGAGAGAGGAGTGATTCAAAGGGAACATCAAAAGGCATTTCCATCTATTTTAGCATGGAAAGCACCAGGCTCAGAGCTGCTCCCAGCCCAGCACAGCGGCTGCTCCGAACAGGGCTGCCCCGGTCAGCTCCTGGCCAGGACTTCGCCTCCTCCCTGCAAGAGACACCCCCACCCCTGGGTTTTGTAAGGTCTCGAGGGAGTTGCTATTTTGATGGCCATCATTTTGAAGTGTTAGATCAGGAATTCAATGCCATAGTCTGTTCACACTCCTTTCAGCCCGTCCCCGTAAAAGAGGAAAGCACAAACGCGTTGCAGCTAAAAATAATGCGCTCCTCTTCCTTCTCCACGCTGCTCTCGTGCTGTTTCGGGCTCCTAGCAGTGCCCTGGCTCTTCCAGGCCAAACCGAAGGAGGCTGTGGCTTCACGGCAGGACATTTAAGTTATGCACACCTTCGCCAGCACTGGAGGCATCTTGTGGTGTCGAGCAGCAGAAATAAACCCCAGCCCCTGGAGTCATGGGAATTACTGAGATTTTTTAATCCTTGAGGAAACCTTGACTCTTTCCTTGGACAACCACAGGAGGTTTCTCCCTGCGCCTGAGCGGGGCTTTGGCAGCGGTGCCAGCGCGCCCACGGTGCCAGGCGCTGCCCGCTGCGGCAGCAGGCGGCCCTGCTCCAGGAGCCGGGCTGCTAAATACCACGGGATTGATGTGGAAACCACGACTCATTCATTTTTAAATACCAGCTCTTGGATTCTTATCCTCCGCTACTAGGTGTGTATCCCCAAGCCTCTCCGGGTATTTATGAGATCTTGAAATTTAATCCTTAAAGAATATATTAAAAATACAGCTCTTCACGCCGTTCTCTGATTTCAGGGGCTGAATTCTGAAGGAAGGAACAAGCATCACGAGACACACGTGGTGAGACGGGGAAAACCCGCAGCGTTTCACACAGGTGGGATCGTTGCTGCAGGAGCCCTGATCCGTTTGGGGAAAGTGACTGCCCTTGTGCTTTCATGGCCTTTGGATAGATACCCCTTTCCCCTGTTTTCCTCTGTTAATAAGAGGAAAAAACTTGCACATCCTTCAGGGCGAGGTGTCTGCTTCACAGACCCGGGGCGTCCATGGATTACTGCTTGGGGTAAGGAGTGAGATAACACGTCGACAGTCTGTACGTGCGTGGGGTGAGTTTCTGGAGGGGCTCGTGCCTCCTGGGGAAAATTCAAAGGCATCTACAAATCCCCTCGTGTGCTGTTCTAGCTGCTGAGGGATGGGGCAGCCCCCGAGCCACAGCATCGCTGGCACAAAACCCCCAGACGTTTGAAGGCATAGCTGAAGGTCCCTTCCTCTCCGTACCTTTTCAAGCCCGCCGCCTCATCCGTGCCAGGGAATGAGTTGATTTCCAGCAGCCTGCCCAAGAGCACACCTGCTGCCCGAGGACCAGCTGTTACACGGCCCCGATGCTGCTGTGCTGGAGTGGTTTGGGAGAACAAGCTGCAGCTGCGCTGCCCCAGCCAGAGCCAGCTTCTCCAGCTTGCAGATTGGCTCCAACCGCCGGCAAAAATTCACACCCGTGCAGAGAAAAAAAAAAAACGCCGAAAAGGTGAAAAGACAGGGAAAAGTTATAAACAATTCTGAAAACGACTGCTTAGAATAGAAATAGGTGTGTAACCATGGCTTCGGCTCTGCAGTGCCTGCCTGAAATGCAGATGCCTGCCACTGGCTCTGCTGGGCTGGAGCCTGAGGAAACCGCTCCGGCCCCGGGGCTGGGGGCGATGCTCGGGCTGGGGACAGGGCTGGCGTGGCCCAGATGGTGTCCTCCAGGGAGCAGTCCCTGTGCCAGGAGCGGGGATGGAGGTGCTCCTTATGAAAGCACCGGCGCATGAATGACCCCAGCCCCGGGGCTGCAGGCTTCGGCCAGAACCTCTCCTGGGCTCCAGCCATGCAACGTGGAATCCGTCCTCCTGGGGCAGGCAAAGGCCACTCCTGTCCCCAGCCGTGTCCCACACGTCCAGGTGCCACCAGCACTTCCACTCCTACGGCATCCCCGCTGTGGAGGGATTTACAGCACAGGCAGGAAACCGGGGTGCGAGCGCGCGCCAAGAATGAGAATTCAATATCCGAATGCCTTCGGTTCCTTCTTCCAAATAAATCACGGCATGACTCTAATTATTGTGCTTGCCTGGGTACACACCGGCTTAATACGGAAAATGAGCGTGGAGGATTTATTACTGCTGATCCTTGATCTTTCATTTTTGATATTAAAACATGTTTAATTCATTGCAACAGAGATTAAAATAAGGAAGGCCGCAGACAGGCGCCCGGCTCGCTCTGGGAGAATTTGGTCGCTGCACTGCCCGCGTCGGGAGCTGGACAGTGCCTCCTCCTCCTCCCCTCCAAGCCGATTGTGAAGCCGGGGCCTGGCTAAATCATATTTCATTTCGCCACCGTGCTTCCCCTGGCTGTGGATTTGTGGTTGTTTGGACAGCAGTACTAGAGAGGCAGCGTCATAAATAAATGATTTCTCCCGGACAGGCGGGTGGCTGCAGAGCTCGTAACCTCGTTAGATGCAACAGGAGTTGGAAGTTCCGGAGGTTTTAAGCTTTCCTAAACAAACGGCCATCCCTGCTGCTATGAATCAGCTCTTGCTTTCAGAGCAATTCTCCTCTGTGCTACAGAAGCCCTTGGCCTTTGGGGCCCAGTTTGCATCAAATCTCCAGCTATCGTGAAAGTCTTTCCTGCATAGTCTGGGAGCGTTCTTCGGATCCTGAACATTTTTTGCCCGTTTTTCTTTTCAAGACAGCACTGCCGTGTGGTTCTGCAGAGCGACGTCACCCCGGCCGCTCGCACGGGGCCTTTGCAGCTGCCTTGGTGGGAGCAGAGCACCCAGCAGCAGTCTGCCCGCGAGCCTGGCAGGCAGGAGCCAAGCCAGAAACCCCACACAGAAACATCAACGTCCACCGTGAGGGTGAAGACACATCCAGAGGCTCAAGGGGCTGTTGCAAGAGGCAGCACTCCTGCCCCGGAGCCTTGGCAGCTCCAGCAGGGTGGGCACCCCCCAAAAAAACGCAGAGCGACCCGCGCCCCCCTGGCGGAGCTGCTCCGGCAGCCCCCAGCTCCCGCCCCGGCTCCGGCCCCGCGAGCCCAGGGCAGAGCCCGGGGGAGGAAAATTGAAGTTTGAGGCTCTTGCTCCGCTTCAGTGCCTTCTAGTCAATACTATGTCCCTCCGCAGTACGTATTTCATCTTTATGGAGCTCTGCCCCCGGCCAGAGCCCAGCGCCTGGGTGCACAGCACCCAGCCGGGGCTTTGCTGCATCCAGACCCACACCTCTCAGCCGTCCACTGCCAACAATTGCCCTTCACCTGTTCCTGGGGCCTTTTAAAGCGCAGCTACGTGTGCCATCGCCCCCAGCAGCGTCTGACACCTGCAGCCCCCCCAGCGCTTCTCCAGGCTGAGCCCCGGCCCCTGCTGTGCCCCCTGCCCCAGCTCCATCCCTGCCCCGGCCTTCCCCCGGTGCCTGCGTTTACTTGGGGTTGATTTGTGCTGCGTTAAGACATTCTTGTTAGTACAGAAGGAAAGAGGTCTGCTGTGTGCCCACGGCCACTTTAGCAAGGCAGGATGAGGGCGGTAAATAAGGTTTCACTTTATTACGATGCCTGAAAGATCTCAAACGAGACCGGCGAGCCGGCAGAGCTGCAGAGGTGTCCTCCGAGGGGCAATTGCCCAGCAGCAATCTGCCAGCCCGCTGCTTTGCTCTCGATTTATCTTTCTGCTGAGCCACGAGCTGATTTCAAGCTCCTTGTCCTGTCTGGGGTGGCCATGGGCAACACTGGGGTCCTCCGTGGGATGGGGCAGGGCAGAGGTGTCCCCCAGCAGCAGAGCTTTAGCATGACGGGCAGCAAAGCTGCTCCTGGGGGTCACAGCTGAGCCCCCAGCCCCTTCCAAGCCCTGTGACGAGCTCTGAGGGTGTCACCAGCCCAGGTTGCTGCTGGACAGAGGTGACACGCTGCACGCACAGGGTGGCACAGCCCTCAGCTGTGTGACGGCTGTGCTCAGCCACAGAACAGGCTGTAAACTTCCTATTTGGGGCTGGTGGCTCTTCGTGGCACATGTGAGCAGTTCTGGTGGCCCTGATAACAGCCAGGCTGGCAGCCAGGGCTGATCCCCACAGGGTGCACATCCTGGGGCACGAGGGGTGCTGGAGCCAGCCCCAGACGCATGCTCTCTCTCCTGTAGCATTAAGACAAGAGCAACACGCACCCAAACCCTTGCAGAGCTTAATTCATCACTCTGAAAGGCAGTGCCAGGTGCCTAAAATTAGACTCCCACCTCCTAATTTAGGTGCTTCAAATAAAAAAGGCTGCTTTTCCCTTCTTCCCTTCTCCTCCCTGGTGCTGCTGAGCAGCCAGAGGCCCCCAGGGAGGTGCTCTGCGCTCAGGTTATGTTAGAGCTATCCAGCAGCACCAGGTGTGAGGTTCCCAAATCCTCCTGAATCCCTGAGGTATCCTGCTGGGGAAGGAGGAGCTGCAGCGTGGGGGCACCTGCTCGCTGAGGGCTGGCAGGCGGAGATGCAGGCGGGATGCTGGGGGCCGTAGCGTAATGCTGCCTCCTGCCCTCTGCTCCCGCAGCACCCGTTAATGGCTGCTATGAAGAAGCAACCTGGTACACGGGCTCTGCATCCCCAGGGTGTGCTGGTGGAGGCACCTCAGCCTGCTGCACCCTGGGGTGTTGCTGTTACCCCACATCAGAGCCCCTCTAGGACGTCCCCAGGCTTGGGGGGGACACAGGAGCGCTCTGACCCCTCCATCCCAGGGGAGATGCCCCCTGCAGCAGGAGTGTGCTGGGGACAGCCAGCAGCAGAGGCCCAGCCGTGCCATAGCCCGTGTAAAAGGGGGGCAAAACGATGCCTCTGTGGCCCGTGGGGTCCCTGCCTGGGGGTGCTCACCGTGCCAGGACCCCGTGCCCCGAAGGAGGCATTGCCCGGCAGCTCCCTGCGTGGCACCGCGGCCGGTGGCTCTGCCTGTGCACGTTTCACAGGGCACGTGTGCCATTAAGAAGAAGATCAGAGTTCCCAGGAGCTAAAAATAGCCAGAGGCAGCGGGGTTTGCACGGGAGGCAGTACGGGGAGGTGGGGATGCGGAGCAGGAGGTGTAATCGCGCTGCCGGCTCCCCCGGCAACAGGGCGCAGGAGCAGGCAATGAACCGAGCCAGCCTCGCGGAGGGAAACCGCTGCCGAGCGAGCACCCGTGGGCAGCATTTGTTCAGCTCCGTGCTGCCCTGCTCCTCGCCGGACTGTGGTGGGTGCTGGGGGGACGCAGCCCGGCCCCATGGGTGCCCTGGGGGGCAGAGCAGCAGCAGGCGCTGCGATGCTGGGGTAGCAGCAAGTCGGGGGGAGCTGCGGGGACCTGCAGGCTGGCAGTAGCGGTAGCAGGGTTGCTTTCGAGTATGGAAACCTCTGGTGTTAAATGGAGAGAGCGAGTGCAAACAGACTCTAATTACCACAGCTCCTCCGGAGCCAGCTCTGCCTGCTCTCCTCAAGCTGTCAGATGCTCTCTAGCAAATGCCTCCATCTCCTTTTCGTGGCCAAGTCTTTATGTATTCGCTCTTCCAGATCCAGCCTCTTCTGCTCCGCCACTAGTTGAACAGCAGGGAGAAGGGGGGGGAAAAAAAAAAGGAGAGGCGAGGAGGGGGCAAGGCTGGGAAGAGCAGGGATGGGGCCGTGGTGGGCTCTGCTCCCCGGGGAGGTGCGTGATAGGGATGCTCGGGGGCTGCTCCTGCACTTGCTCACTGATGCTGCCACAGCTCCTCAGCGTTTCAAGCTGCCCTTGCGTGGCCGCAGTCCTTCTGTCTGCGGTGACAGTGCCAGGGGCCTGAGGGCATCGAGTCTCTGCTCAGTGCCCCGGCTCGGAGCAGTCAGCTCCTTTTTTTGGTGGTATCGAATGCCACTTACCCTCCTTGCCGAGGGAGTGCCTAGCCTGCCGTGAGCCCTGCTCAGGCTCCTGCCCTGGGACTGTGTGGCCACCAGCCCCTCTCCTACAGCTACACACGAGCAGCACGGGGAAAGGGACGGTTCAAGGAATTTGCTCTTCAAGCTGCTCTGAGGTCCTGCCGCCCTGGCACGGGTGAGAGCACCTGGCAGGGCTCTGATAACCCCAGCACGCTCCTACCGCAGCCTGGAAGTAAAACAAAGGAAAAAAAAAAAAAAGAAAAGCCATGGCAACAGGTCCAATTAGCAAAGGCGTTTATGCTGCTGGCTCTGAGAGGGGCCGAGCGGGATGACTGGCAGCCCAGCTGCTCTGTGCAGATGGACCAATTCCTCCAGGTGAGGAGCCGCAGAGCTCTGCCGTTTCCCTGCTCTGTCATTGCTGCTGCTCGATGGCCACCGTCCCTCACAGATCCTCCTGGTGGGACAGCACCCATGGGAGCACCGTGGAGGTGCCGGTCCCTGGGTGCTGTGTCCCTGCAGGGGCTGGGCTTGAACGTGAGACCCCCAAGGACAACATCCAACAGGTTCCTTGGAAGTCGGCAGCTGGGTGGAAGGGAGCAAAAATCTGCTCTGTGAGTTTAATGACCCCAGATGAGTGCTCCCTCCCAAAGGGTCTTCCCTTGAGACTGGGACCTTCAGGGGAAGTTGATCTCAGGGCTGAGAGGTCAATCCATCGGACACTGGGAGTCCTTGGTACCTGCCAAACTGCTGGGTTTCTGCTCTCCGTTTAACCCAGACCTGAGTGACTGCAGCATCCCTGGTACGGAGCATCCCTGCGCTGGGCAGAGTGCGAGGTGTGGATCCAGAGCTGTCCCGGGCTGCCTGGACCAGAACAGCTCCCAAGGAACAGCACCGGGCTTACGTCTTCTGCGTACACCCAGCCAGAACCACCCACCCTGCCGTAACGGCCAGGAGCACCCACTGCCTTGCCCCAGAGCTGCATAGCCACGTGTAAAGACAGCCTGGTGGCACGTCGTGGTGCCCTGGCTCCTGCAGGAGCCTCATGAGGAACAGTGCGAGGCCAGGCACGGTTCCTGGGGCAGCAGCTATCCCCAGGTGGGCTACGGCCCTGGGTGAAAGGAGGATAACTCTGTACGGGCAAAATCACCCAACTCCTGCTGCTAACGTGGGGCTTTGCCTCCAGCTTTTGCTCCTGCGGGCGTGCAAACGTGCGCTGATCTTGCTGTGTGAAGAACGCTCTTTTTCCAGCTCGAAGGGTTGTTTTGCTGTAATTGCAATGCATTCCTAATTACGTGGTTAACTGAGGCCTTTGGGGACCAAGGAAGAACAGGCTGGGCTGAGGGAGGCATTGCAGAAGAGGGGCTTTAGGCACGCAGGGAGGCAGGAGAATGGTGACACGGAGGTTGGTGGTCCCGTGCTGTGGCTGCTGGTGGACGTTCCTCCCCAGGACCCCACTCCTCTGAGCAGGGCAGAAGCTGCTACCAGGCACCCCCTGACTCTGCAGCAGCCACCCTGCCTCGTGAGTCCCTGCAGCCCATCCCCGTGCGTGCCCCAGGTCCCCAAAGGCGGAGGACTTGAAAGCCTCCCACCCTCGCTGCCTGGGGTGCCCCTGGGCAGAGCAGAGGGAGGAGGCACAGGGAGAAGCCTCCTCGCCTTGAAATTGCCAGTGCTGTGCCACCCAGTTGGGCTTGCAGCTCCCCTTGGCATCCTTCGTGGAGGAACATCCCCAAAGGTCCCCCAAAATAACTGCCGGCGTTGGAGTGCCCTGCCTGCAAGGGACAAACCCGCAGGAAGAGGCACCGGTCTCCCTGCGCTCTGCCCTCCCCGCAGCTGGGGAGCCTGTTGCTTACATAAACTGCTCGCTCCCAGGCGCTGATAGAGCTGTTTGCTTCCCACCCCACTGGGCTCGGCAAGCTAATTTTATTTTTCCCCGGCTTAATGGGATGTTTATTCCACAACAGCCTTCCCACGACGCCTGGCGGGAGGGGCTCCGAGCCCTCACCCCAACAGCGCTCTGCCTTCCTGCGGAGCCCTCCCCATGCTGCGGGGCCGAGCGCTGCTCCCCAAATCCAGCCCAGAGGGCTCGGCTGGGGCTCTGCGGAGCGAGCCCAGCACAGAGAGAAGCACCCGGCTCCCTTGTGTGGGGCCTGGGGGCTCTGCAGCAGGCAGAGCGACGACACCGGTGGCAGCCACGCAGTTTTGGCACGGATCTAGGGAGCCGCCACAAGTGTCACCTCCGTCTCCTGGGACAGGGAGCAGAGCAGGTGGGTGCAGCTCGCAGGTGCTGCCCTGCGGCCACGCTTCTGTCCTGCAGCACGAGGTGGCTCCAGGGCGGAACGGCTGGGGCTGGGCCGAGCACCGAGCCCTGCCATGCTGTGACAGCGCGGCTCTAACCAGGCGACGAGGATTTGGCTTGACAAGCGCCGGGCTTGTTTCATGACAACTGCCAAGCAGCCATCAGGTAGTCGTGATTTCTCCTACTCGCTCTGGCTTGGAGCCATCTGGAGGGACGGAGTAGGAGGGGGCTGCTCTGCTTTTCTTGTAGGAGAGAGAAAAGCCAGGTGCGCGCAGCTCCGTCCCCCTTGCACAGGGGTGACACTTGCTGTTCTCCCCACCTCCTGTCCTCGTCTGATCCCGGGGCAGTGAGGCTGTACCAGGGCCACCTCAGGGCCCGTGCTCTTGCAGCACCAGCTGTCTGAGCGGTGTTTGTGCGTGTTGGATCCCTGACGCATCCCTGCCACGTGCTGGCGTCATCTTCAGGGTACCGCGCCTGCCGGCACGGGGGGTGCTGGTGCCAGTGGCCACCAGGCACGTCCTGCTGGGCAACCTGAGCCAGCTGCTGCCAGGAAGCCAGGCCCGGACTGCCCCACACCTCCCTGCATTCTCACCTGCCGCTCGCAAAGGGGACGTGGGAAAGGAGCGTGTCCCTCCTGCCGTGGGACAGGGAGAGTCCCCAACGGGAGGGCGACACAGCAGCTAATTAACCAGCGGCTAACCAGCGCGGGGCAGGAGAATGGAAGGAAGGACGGTGAGCATGAGGAGCTAACGTAGCAGCCGTGTGGGTGCCGTGCCAGCACTGCCAGCGAGCCACAGACACGGGGAGGCCTGGGGGAAGGACGTGCAGGCTGGCAGCGTGTGCGTTGTTCTCAGCGTCAGGTCAGGAGGGGGGCTCTGAATTAACAGTGTCTGGCCACGTGCCTCAAAACGTATGAAGGGGGCAGAGAACATCGCCCCGGAGCAACCGGCCAGAGACACCAGAGGAAGTTTTCCACCTCTTCTGCAGGAGGGATGCGTCCCTCTCGCTGCCTGCGGAGCAGCCTCCCAGAAAACAAGCCATGCAAAAATAAGGCAACTGAGCCAAAGCAGCAGCTGAAAGGTAAAACTCTCAGCGGTGATCTGTGGGGCACCCAGCTAGTGCTTTTAGCAAGCTTTATAGCAGCATCCAGAGCTGAAAGAAAGAAAAACAGGTGAAAGGGGTGTGGAAGCATGCATCCTAATGCTCTGCAACGGAGCGCTGATGCTGTGAGAGGGCTGCCTGCATGTGCAGGCAAGGCAGGGAGCTGCATGCATTCTTACAGAATAAATGGCGATATGAAATCTAGGAAACTATTTAAGCTTTGTTATATCTTTTCAATCTTCATTCTGAAAATATTTTTAAAGCTCTTTTCGCAGTTGTATCTGTAAAGAGCCAAAAATTGCAACAGGTTTAAAATAGCTGGGCAAAGGCAGAGCAGAGCCTTCCCAAGGTGCGTGTTGTGTTCAAACAAGGCAGGAAGGAGAGGACACGGATTTCAGTGAGGTAAATGCAGCCCCCTGGGACAGACAAGTTTTAAGGTGGTACATATAGAAAGCACAGAAGCTTGTAAAGAAATCTATTCCAACATTACTAGAGGAAAGCTAGCCAGTGCTGTGCTGGCTTCTTGTGATTCCGTGGCTGAAATAAATAAATAAATAAATAAATAAATAAAAACGCATTGCATAAAAACAAAATGAATCTGTTTACATCAGAGCTTGCCATGAAGCATGTAGGAAAATTCAGACTGCCCCCTTTCCTATGGCAGGTACCTCCAAAGAGCTAGCTCACACTGAAACGTCAGAAGAGACCTTTGGGAAGCGTAGATAAAAATGGAGAGCACTGGGTTGCCAGGAGCAGGCAGGGTTTATCCGAGGGCTCTGAAGCACAGCAAGGAGCTGGTGGGCTACCGGTGGGGCTGGTGACTTGCTGCTCCCGTGAGCACGTGCAGCACACAAATGGAAGGCGGCAGGAGTGCTCGCAGTTTTTGTAAGAGGTTCAAGCCAGGAAGCCACAGACAGGTCTAACTTCTGTACAGAGCAAATAAATCACATGAGGCCCTGACAAAGACTTGAGGTAGGAGACTTGGAAAATGATCGAATGGGAGTAAGTCGGCTTTTCAAGGGAGGATTTGTGGTTTGCAGATCTGTTAGCATTACTTCTTGTGGATGTGAACCAGCTAATAGCGTACTCGAGTTCCCCAAATCCATGGTAACCCAGCCCTCGTTTCCCAATCTTTTAATAAGAAATACACACAAACCTCCTTTCGTGCTTAGATAACACGCTTTCCTTAAGAGCTTTTGCTAGTTTGGTTTTCTTTTGCAGAGCAGAGGGAGGTTACCATGGAGTTACCTGTGGATGGGAGCGCAGAAAACCCAGCGCGCTCTGAGAAGAGGCTGGGGAGCAGCGAGGTGACGGCGTCCGTGTGCCGTGCACCACTTCTGAAGGCGCCCAGAATAAATAATAGCAATGCCCGAGGAAAAAGCTAACGGGGAACTGCGGAGGGTTCTTCTCCAGGGGCTGTGCTGCCCGCGGGGGTCTCCTGGGAGCGGCCTTCGGGCTGCGGGGAGGGCGGAGGGCAGGGGAGGGGGACGCGGTGTGCCCGGTACCGTGGGGCACGGGGAGAGGCCGCCCGCGGGGGGGAGCCGCCCTCGGGGATCTCCTCCGGCGGGACGGGGCCGGCGGGGGGACGCAGCCCCACGCACCGGGGCTCCCCGGGGCGAACCCCCCCCCGGGCTCAGCCGTCGGGGCCCCGGCCCCGGGAGGGGGGGAGCGGTCCCGGCGGGGCTCCGCGCCCCCGCCCCCGGCTCCGCCCCGCTCCGCGCCGCCGCCGCTCGCCCCGCAGAGCCGCGCACAGCGCCCGGGGCCGCCGCCGCACCTGGCAGCCGCCCGGCACCGGCACCGGCACCGGGACCGGGGCCGCCGCCGCCGCCGGCCGGAGGGAGCGGGGAGCCCCGGCGGCATGGCGGCCCGGGGGCGGCGGGCCCCGGCTGCGCGCTGAGCCGCGGGCTGGGCGCTGCGGCAACCGGGCACCGGGCGGCGGCGAGGAGCCATGGGGGGGGCGGCGGCGGCGGCGGCGGCCAGCGGGGAGCCGGCCCTGCCCGCCCGCCGCGCCGCCCGCCTCAGGCCCCGGTGGTAACGGAGGGAGAGCGGCCGGAGCCCAGGTGAGCCCCCAGGGGGTGGAAGCGCCGTTGGTGGCCGCGGAGCTCGGGGAGCGGCGGGGCCGTGCCCGGGGCCGTGCCCGGGGCTCCCCCTTCCCGGGGCGCTGCCGTCGGGAGCAGCCGTCGGGGGCGAGCTGCGCGCCCCCCCCCCCCCCCAGCACCGCTCCGGGGGCACGGCAGGGAGGCCGCCCGCTCCCGCAGGGCGCTCAGCCCCCGCGCTGGGTGCCCGACAGCCGCCGAGCCGCCGGAGCAAGGCTCTGCCCCCCCCCCCGGCTGGGAGACCGTGCACGGCAGCCCCGTGGTGTCCCGCGGCACCGGGAGGAGCAGCCCCGGTTTGCGCCCCCGCTGCAGCCGCGGTGGCCCCGGGTGGCGGCTCTGCAGGTGGCACCCGCTTGGCCGACACCGTGGGATGAGGAACTGGGGCCGTGGGGGCTGGATGGGGCCGCGCTGCTGAGCGCCGCTCTCGCCCGGCCCCGCTGAGACGGCTTTGCCCACCCCAAGCAGGGCAGGAGGGAGCGGGGTGCAGGGCAGGAGCTGTGCCGCCGCTGCCGGGTCACCTTGGCCAGCCCCTGGGTGCCGATGCCCGCCGCGTTATTCCGGTGTCGTGGACGTGGTTATAAGGGATTGCACCCGACTGAGCTGAAAGAAGGGAGGGGAAGCGCTTGGCTCCTGGCTCGGGGCTTGTTTGTGTTTTTTTCCTCCTTTCCCGGCTCTAGAGCGATTGGGATGGGATGAGTTTTCCTCTTTGTCGGCAGCAGGACCGGCGGAGAGACGTGGCTCCCTCCAAAGGGGGCCGCAGGGCAAGAGCAATGGGGAAATATTTGCATCTTTCTCCTCTCGCATGACAAGCAGCGAGCCCTGTGCCGCCTTTCGCCTCCCCGTGCCTCAGTTTCCCCATGTCTGCAAGAGAAGGGTGGAGGAGAGAGAAGCAGGTTCTCACCAGAGGGGCTGAGATGTGGTTTGTCGTGTGTGAGAGCCTCGCTGGGCACGGGTCCGCTCTGAGGCCAAGAGCGGTTCTGGATCAGGCCCAAGGGACACCGAGTGCTAGCTGCCATCCTGCGGCAAGGAGTTCCACACTGCGCCTGAGCAGCCACCAAAACCGTGTGCTTTACATTTTTAGTCCTAAAGAAGGGCGCGGGAATAACCCCCCTCACCGTGCTGGCCGGATCTGGCAGCCCTGCTGTGCCCCGGCCATCCCCTGCCCAGGCAGCACCACTGCCTTGCGCGGAGGCGCTCCAGCATGAGAGCACGGAGAGAGTCGCTCGCAGGTCCAGGCCCTGCTTGGCACGGGTCTGCCTCTGCCCGGGATATCGGCACCGCCGGCACCGGGGCCGAGCCGCCGGGTCCCCCCGCTGCCGTGGGCGGGTGCTGCTGGCTGCCAGCAGCCGGCTCTGCCTCGCCGGGAGCTCTGCCCGCGGGCTGCCACTTCGAGATGAGCGGGCGGCTGCCTGCGAGGGGGAATTGGGATGGCTTGTGAAGGAAGGGGCTGTGGAGCAGATGCAAAACACGTCCTTTTGTACGCTGGCTGGTGAGGGAGGGCCCGCAGGGGGTGCAGCAGGAACGGGCTCAGGTTTGGTCCCCGTCTCCCTCTTGCTAGAGATGAGGCTGGGGAGGGGAGAGGTGCCCCCCTCAAAATTAGCCTGGACGAGGGCACGGTGGCCTTAAGCTTCCCAAGGCAGGAGGGAGGCTTTATGCCTGCAGTGAGCAGCAGTGTGCTCGAACTGAAGCCTAAAAGCATCAGGTCCAGCCTAGCACGGGAGAAATCCCAGAGCAGAAAGCAGCCTAGAGGCATGGCACCGTCTGCACACACGTTTCCAGCGTGTTGCTTCATCCCCTGTGATGCTGCCAGCCGACCTGCGTGCTGGGGAGGGGCGAGCTGGGCTGTGGGACTCGCTCACGGGTCTGCAGAGACCGGATCCTGCCTCACACCCCAGCCCCGTGGTACTTGGAGGATGCTTTTGCCGTGTGCTCAGCGCCTGCTCGCCGGCACCGAAGGACAAAGCCTCGAGTCCCCAGCTCTGCCTCGTGCTCGCAGAGCGCCGCCACCGCCGGTCCTTCCCCGCGCCCGCTGCAATCGGCAGCAAAGCTCTCCTGGTTCGGACCTGTGAGTTAAGTGTTGTTCGCCAGGGCAGCTCCAACCCACAGGCGCCGCGTTTCTGTGGTGAACAAGCATTTTTGTCAGAACAAAGTAGGTTGCTGCCTTGCAGAGCCTCCAGCCTGCGTGGAGCAGGGCGCGGGGCCCTGGGGCGCAGCAGCTGGCGATGGGGACGGGGCAGGGGGAGCGGGACCGAAGAGGGGTGCTGGGACACCCCAGGAGGAGCTCGTGCGGGTGGTGTCTCGGAGCCTGCAGCAGGAGGAGGGCAGGTGAGCTGCAGGATTGGTGCCCAGCGAGGCTGGGAACACTTCTGAGCTGCTCGCTGTTCTCTGTCTCTCTTTTAAATTAATCAGGAGCCGGCCTCAGCAGCCAGTCAATAGCGAGATTTATCTCTTAAATAGCATTATTGATTGCTCGGGAAGCCTGGTTTTGTATTGATAGATATGTACACGTGCAGACAAGCCCCGTGCCAGGTCCTGGTGGTGAAAGGCACGGAGCGGACCGCGCGACACTGCTCGTCACAGGTGGGGTCGTGCGTGTGCCCACCTGATGGGGACGCAGCTCCCTGCCGGAGAGCACAGTGGGTTCCCCAGGGGTCTCGGGGTACAAACCCTTCCGCATCCATCCACTGCCTTGCCCAGTCTTGAGCTTTTTCCCTGCTCTTCCCAGTCTGTGGGGTTGTGGTGCTGATGATGCTGCCAGCAGGCATTGCCTACGTCGGGTGCTGTCTCCCTCCCTAGCGAAGGGGTCTTCCCACAACTCGCACAGTGTCCTAAAAGGTCACTGACCCTGCAGGGGTCTTTGTGTGGGGACGCTGGGGTAGATGTGCAAAGCTAAGCCTGTGCTGGAGCATCGCCCGGAGGGGCCAGTTCAAGGAGGATAAGCGAGGTGGGGTGCACCTGACCCCCAGAGGGGGTTCGGTTCGCGCTGCTCCTGGGACCCTCGGCTGGGGCTGCGAGCCGACACGTGCGGGAAGCGCCGTGGGACCTGGCTGGGCTCCGAGCAGGTGGAGCTGTGGGAGTATAGCAGGGAGACAGCTCGCTGCCAGTCTGCTGGTGGGAAGGGCAAAGTGCGCCGGTGCTCCTGAGCCTCCAGGTAACGGGAACCGGGCTGAGGAGGGCTCCCACAGGCTGCGGGGGCTTCACCGGCGGCATCTCCCTGGGCTTCAGCGTGCGTCTTGTCCCTGGGAGGTGGCAGAGTGCTTGCAGCCGTGGAGCGGTGGCACTGTCTCCGGGTCCCATTGCCTGGCTGCCTGCACCGGGTGCCGTCGCTGTGCCATGGGAGAAGGGGCAGGAGCAGGGGGTGTCGAGCCGGCCCCCAGCTGGGCTTGGTGTTGGGAGGGACTGGGCGCGGGTAGTCCCAGCGTGGAGGGGTGGTTTGGGTGCTTCTGGCCCCGCATGCATCCCTACGGACCCACCTGAGAGCCCCGCTTCACTGGTTCAGCAGCCGGGGCGGGTCTGGGACCTCGGCATCTCCTGCTCCTGGCGGTGTGGCTGCAGTACCCAGGGGAGGTGCTGGTAGGAGCGGGGCCAGGGCCGTCTCGTGGCCCAAGCTGTTGTCCTTTTAGCTCTGGGCAGTGCCACAAGGCTCGCCCCAAAGCAGCACCGTGTGCTCGGGCAGCGCCGCTGTCCTCCAGGGTCGTGGAGCACAGCCAAGGTGCAGTGCTGCTCGTGAGACGAATCGCAAAAGCTCTTTCCAGTTTTGCTGTAGCAAACTTCACGCTGTGGCCGTTTTGCCTTGGTGCTGCAGAGCCTGCTGCCGAGCCCTGCCCGCAGCGAGCCTGGCTCCCCTCAGCACGTGCGCGCTGACAGCACAGGGCTCCTGGCCCCAAACCTCGCGCCCAGCCTCGCGGAGTGCTGCCCGATGGCTGGGAGCAGCGGCTGGGACGAGCATCAGCTGAGCTGTCACAGGGGATCTGTAGGGTCGGATCACCAAAGGCTCGGGTCTAGGAAAACCTGCGTGTGCTTGTCACTGTTTCGTTAATCGCCATCCCTGGGAAGTTCTCGGGTGCTGCCATGCCTGTGTGCGTGTGTGTATTTACATCTATATGCGTAGCACCATAGCATCTCGGTAATGCTCGGGCCCCTTCAGCGTTTTTCCAGACAATGTCTGCCCGCAGCGAGCGCCCAGTCCGCCTGATCTCAGCAAGCCAATCTATGCAGGGATCTTGGGAAAGAACAGTTGGGGTTTTATGAAGCTGGCATAATTTACAGCTAAAATAGCACACCAGAAATATGTCCAATCCAATCTCCTTTGTAATCTTGTTTTCATTTAAGCCTCCGGGCTGATGGAGGGGGGGAGTAAGGGAAGCAAACCGCAAAGGGAGTTTATTACCCCTGTCAGGGAGATTTGCGTGGTGCTCCGTACGCAGTGACCTCAGTTTGCAGGGGTTGCAGCTGGCTGGGGGGCTCCTGGCCCCGAGGGGCTTCTCCTGCCCGGGCTGGGGCTGCAGCCCCTGCTGCGGGGGTCTCGAGGCGTGCGCCGTGGAGCAGCTCCAGCGCCTGTTCCCGCAGCTGGGCAGGCAGAGCTATTGCAATGTCTCGGCGAGCACTGCGCTCGTGATGTCCTGGCCAGCTCACCGTGAAAAGGAATGAAATTATCTCGCTGCTGCTGCCTTTGCGGGTTGCGTTTCTCTTTAGTTTTCAAACCACAGATTGTCCCAGATCTCCTGCCAATAGCAGGGAGCTAACTGATAATGCAGCTGCTATTAATAAAGCGGTGTTGTTACATATTCATATCAATCAGACTTCTAATTCCACAATATTAAAAAAAAAAAAAAAAAAAGGCAGTGTTTCACAGGGGCGATGGAGGAAGGTGTGAGGCAGGCTGGTGTTTGACGTGCATCTCAGTGTTGGCAGAACCCGCTCTGCTCACATTTCTGCCCTGTGGCACTCCTGCCCTGAGCACTCTGCGTGCTGCTCTGACACCTTTTGCATCCCAGCATCTGGGAAGCGTTATCTTTGCTTTGTTTTGCCAGAAGCAGCCGAGATGAGCCCAGTTCTCCGTCGGCGCGGCCCTGGCAGGCTGCGGGCAGAGCTTCGCCCCGGCCCTGGAGGCTGAGCTCCTCTGGGAGGCCGAGGTCCTGCAACACGATGGGCAGGGACGCAGGGGCGGGATGGAGAGCCCTTCCTTCGTCCTGTGTGCCTGTCTGTGGCCACGCTGGTGGCGCTGAACCCAAGGGCCGGGTACCACACGCAGCTGCGGGATCCCCGGAGCGCCGGCACCGCTGGGAAGTGGGAGCGGTGCAAGACGGGGGAGCTCCCGATCCGTGCGGGTGTGTTGGTGGGAACGGCTCCGTGCTTTCTCCATTTTAGATAGAAAGTTTCGCATATTATGTAAATTAAAAAGCAAAGCATAGAAAATCCTACGGTATAAATCTGGGATGTATATATGCTTGTGCAGCCATTAGCAAGGGAAGTACACCAAAGAATCCTGGCCAACGGATATATATACTTCCATTGCCGTTCCTGCAATAAACTATGTTTTTGTCATTGCTACAGTATTTTAAAAAAATGTACTATCTTCAAAACTGTAGCAGCGTTTTATGGTAAGCTGTAAATTGGAAGAGATACCTAATTATTCATAGGGTATTACGGAGGTGTCGGTAAATGACTTCAGCATTAAGGCTGCCCTGAGACTTGCGTGTGCAGCAAAACCCTCTCTCCTAATGAATTTGGTTTCCAGATTTGGTCAAATATCCTGCAAGGCCAAAAAGATTTCACTCGAGTGCAGCTCCGGCACCTCCCCCTTCCCCTGTAGCCAGGTGTGCTTTGAAACACAGCCTCAGGACCTCGGGTTCTCCGAGTCCCAGGGTACAGGAGCCGCTCGGGGTGCGACGGAGCCATCCCACAGCTGCCCCCACCAGGAGAGGCGCGCAGTCGCTCAGCCAGGTTCCTGGGGCGCGCTGGCTGCCAGCCCTCTGACAGAGGGCTGCCGTCGCTGCAGCGAGCAGTTTCCAAGCAACTCGGCGGCTGCCGGTCTAAAAGGACTCTTGGTAAAGGCACGTTAATATTAAGTGGAGTTATTAAATGGAACAGCGCTAAGAAGGATGCGGGAAGGGCAGCTGGTGTGGCGGAGCTGATATCCTCCTGCCGTCGCTCGTGCTGTAAGGACGAGCCTCCCTCGTCCCAGGGACAAACAGGGGGCCCGGGACCAGCTAGGTGGGCTGGCAGCAAGAAATCCCCCAATGCCTCCGGAGGGCCGTGGCGGTGCCTGGAAGGCCTGAGTTGTATGGTGGTCGGGGCCGGGCTGGCTGTAGCCATGGTGGTACGAGCCCAGGTTAGGGCTGCGGGGCGGCCGGGCACCTCCAGCAAGCCAGCAGCAGGGCACAGCGTGCCTGATTCGGGGAAAGGCAGAGAGAAGAGAGTTGGAGGTGGTAGAGAAAGGTCCTCCGGGACAACTACAGGGAACAGAAGCTGTACCAGGAGCAGATGGGATTGCGGGTGCCACAGGGGGCCTGTAAGTGCTCGTGCTCTTTGCTGTGTTTATGCCTAGCTGGAGGCATCTTGCTTTTTTCACCTTGTCCATGAGTTTAACTTTCTGTCTCGCCTGAGTTCGTGTGAGCTCAGGACAGGGCGGGAGGGATGAGGAAGAGGTTGTTCTTTGCTGATCTGAAGGAAATCCATTGCAAGTGTTATTGTAAGCAAGCGCTGGCCTTGCAGGAGTGCCTGGGGGCTAAACAAGGCTCCCAGGGGAGGGTTGCTGGGCCTCACCTGAGCACCCTGTGCTGTGCAGGCAGGGCTGAGAGCCGCCTATCCCCAGCACCAGCCCGCCTGGGAGGTGGGGAGAAGCATTTTTATTCTGGAAATACTCTCAGGGCACTTCAAAGCCAGGGACGGATTTGTGGAGGCAGCCGCTGTCACAGTCCAAGCGAGCAAAGCCCTGCTTCTCGGGCAGGCTTTCACCCTCCCGTTTTCTGCAGCAGAGCTCCGGCTCGGAGAAGGCTCAGCTTGATTTTCAGCTCTGCCTGATGATGTTTGTGCCGCTCGTAGCGGGGCTGTGCTGGGAAGGTGCTGGCCGAGGGGAGGTGGCAGGGGCAGGGAGTGAAGGCAGGGCCGTGCTTTCCTGTGGGGCCAGGCCGCCTCCTGGGCCGCTGGCACCGTGTGCCAGGACACCTGCGCTATCAAAACCAGCCAGCTGCTCGCTGCTTGCTGCGGTTCGGCACCTTCTAGAGTGGGTGGGAACGCAGGTTGTGCAAAATCCACGAAGCGTTCGTGATCTCTGTCGGGAAGGGGCTGCCGGTGCTGCGTGCCGAGGCGTTTGCTCGGGGAGGCTGCTCCTGCCTGCGCCTGCTGCAGGAGGTGAGGCCGGGCCGCCCGGCAGCGCCCGCGCTGCCATCGTAAATCTGCCCGGCATCGGCGCGTGCAGCAGCAGCCTGGGGGTGATGTGAGGAGCGTTCCCGCTGACTTACGGCTTCTCGGCTCGATGGGGGTAGGAAACGGCGGCGAGCGGCTGGCTCTGCCGGCATGTGCCACGTCGCGAGCTGCCCTCCCTCCCCATGCAGCGTCAGCGGGACTCGGGCAGGGGCTCCCGGCAGGCAGGGCCAGCAGCGGTGTGCCGGGAGCAGGCTGGTGTCGGGGCTCCAGCCAGGCAGCAAGGCTGAGCCATCGTGGAGGTGAGTGAGGCTGGAAAAACGCAGAGCAGAGCAGCATGGCCGGGGGGTCCCGCAGCCCACCTGACCGCTGGCTGCTGCTGTCCCAGCTGGTCTGGAGAAGGCCGTGAAGTTGTTCCCCAGCTCCTCGGTCTTTTATCCCTTAACAACTCCTCTCCCCGCGAAGCTGACCCCAGCGTCTCCATCTCCTCGTGTTGTGTCAGACACCCACCAGCCCGGGAATGATGTGTGTGAGCAGGAAGCAGCGTGGTGTAGGGCTCCGAGCCCTTCATCACAGAGCAGTGCTTTAACCTCTTCTCCTCCTCTGCACATCTCCTGGGCGAGTGTCTGTGCCTCAGTTTCCTCAGCCTTCAAGCAGGAGCAATGCTCGCTTCCCTGAAGGAAAATTGGGAGGAAAATTAAAAGCCAAGCACCATCTCCTCTCCCTGTTGTCCTGCCGGGTGCGTTGGGGTGTCCTCGTACAGCCCGTCTGCCCGAGGAGGGCCCGTCTCCCATCTCAGCCCTTTGAAGAGACGTCACACAGCTCTTGGCTAAACAAATTTTCGTTTGCTGTGGCTTTTTTTTTTTTTTTTTCCTGCTCAGCATTCAGGGAGCATCGTTGTGGTAACCAAGGTATTTGCATAATCTGTGTTTTGTGGTAATTGCTCCCTTTCTGAAGAGGTGCTAATCATCCCATGGGTTTGGGGGGGCTTTTTCTATCTTTAGGACCGTTTTAGAAAGTGAGGGTGATGCCTCCCATGGGGCAAGGTGCCTTGAGGCAGCCTTTAGCCCTCTGCCTCTGCTCAACATTTCCACCTTGGGCAGAGGGCACAGGCTTCTGCACCGCCTGCGAGCACCTGAACCGAGTCCCTCCCTCACCCGTGCCTCAGTTTCCCCAGGCTCGCCAGCAGGTTGCCCCAGCACAGTGGTGGCCACGCTGTGTGCCTGTGTGCCACCGGCAGCGTGACTCAGCCCCGAGGCAGCTCCCACACGGCCGTGTTTCCAGGAGAACGGCAGCGTCCCCGCGGGTCCTGGGGGTACATGGGGCTACCCAGCCCGGGGCTTGGCTGGCCATGGCTGCAGAGCTGAGGGGCAGTCAGCCCTGGCGAGCTGCCTCTCGGGTTTGCTGCCCATTAGGCATGGGGATGTGGAGCTTGTTCTGGCCCTGAATTATTTCTGCTGCTTGCTCCCATGAAGCCCACACGTGCTGCCAGCAGGTCCTGCGATGCCTGTGTGAAGGGGACAGGCAGCAGGGCAGAGGCTAGCCTGGCCATGGTGCAGAGGTTAAACTGTCCCCGTGCTTTGTGACCACAAGGGAAAACAGCACGTCCTGGCTGCTGAGCAGGGGCTGCAGCCTCTGGAGCCCTGCCGCACCCCTGTACCCCCCCAGCAGCAGTCTGGCCCGCTGCCCTGTGCTGGCATCGCTCACAAAATGCCTTTTCCTTGCAAACTCAGCCCCTGTTCATTACGGGCTCTCACCTCCAGCCTCACTCTGTGCTACCATCACCAGAGAGCAGAGGCTGCATCTGTCTCGGCACTGGTCGTCTCCCCGGCAGTATTAAGTCTCAGTTTATCTGTATAAAATCTCATGTCATTTATCTTCCTAAATCCCGGCAGGTAATTCTGTAATCGTGGTCCCTCCTGTGGTGCTGGCCTCTCCTCCCTACCCGATATCCTCTTCAGATTTAATCCCCCTGGAGTTTACATTGTTTTTTGCGATCCCTAAGGGATGATGCTGCTAAATCCCGATCCCGGTGCTGAGCTCCCTGGGAAGCACTTAATTCCCTTCCCATTAGCAGGACGCACTGCTAATGGACCCTGCAGCTCCTCTCCTGCCGCTCTGCTCCTGCTCCCTGCAGAAGTGCTCTGGTTGCATGGGTGCCGAGGCACTTTGAGGACAAGGGGTTTGGTCCTTGGTTTTGTGTTTTGTTTTGTTTTGTTTTTCCTTTTTTTTTTTTTTTGCGTTTTGTTGTGTTTTTGGTGTGTGATGGAAATCATGTGCTGTGCACGGAGCTGTTCAGTCTGCTCCCGGTGTAACCAAACTGATGAGACAAACGTTCCCAAGAAGCCCTGAGGGGCCTGGCTGTGCCTGGGCTGGGGACACGGAGAGGAGACCTTGCCCAGCATCCCCACCCTGCTGGCTGCGGTCGTAGGCTTGGGGTCTGGGCAGGCAGGGAGGCAGGAAGACCTGGCAGTGGCAGGGCAGAAGCCGGGTGCTTTGGTGTCGTCTCCGGGGCCAGGCTTGTCGGAGGAGGATGCCGGCGTTTGCCTTGTCTCTGCTCTTTAGGGGATGATGTCTTTATGGCAGTGCCTTCCCCTCCTACCTGTTCACGCAGGATGAGGTCCCGGTTTGATACCCTCTGATAAGGCTGATTCTAATAACTCGGCTGTGTTTACCTGCCCCCAGCAATATTCTTGCAAATGAGGTGTCAGCAGGGATGCTGGCGAACGTGAGTTGCTGTGTGTGGATTTTTACAAAACCAACAAAGCGGTGCCGGGGCTTGTGATTTGCGGGCATTGTGCCGGCATCCAGCCGGAGCCCCGGTGGCGTGCGAGGAAGGTCTGTCTCGGAGCCTGCTGGGGACGACAGCGTCTCATCGCTTGCTCCTTCACCTGGTGCGTGTTTACAGAGGATGCTGGTGGAAAGGCCTCGAATGGCTCATGTGCTGCTGCCGGCCCTTCTGCTAGGGAAAAGGCAGCCTGTTAGCTGAGCTTCAGCGCAGGCTGCTTCCCAAGGAGGCACTTGTGTAACACCGTGGGCTTGGTGTCTCTCCATCCGTGCGTGGTTGGGTTGTGCAGCCCTGTCTGTGACTGCGAGGGATCTAATCCAGTCAGGGCTCTGATCTCCCAGGCATTTTTCATGGTGGTCTTTGGCAGGCTGGCTGCCTAACCCTGCCGCCCTGCTCGTGCATCAGCTTCTGCTGCTGGAGTCACCGGCAGAGTCAGGAGGGCCTGGGAGCACCTCCTGTGCGTCCCCTGAATTTGCGGCACGTGGCGTGCCCCCGTGGGCTGGCAGGGAGCCGTGAAAGAAAGGCTGCTTCGTATGGATTTAGCATGTTTATTCCCTTCTCGTGAGGGTTTGGCCGCCGCTTTGGTCATCGCTGAACCCCCAGCCTGGCCAGGCAGGCGTACGTGAGGATGGGTCCCCAGTGAGCTCGAGTGGTTCTGAGCTGGCCCACCAGCATTTGTGTGTTCTCCATCACCCCAGGCCAAGCCCTCCTGAAGCTGTCCCACCTGGTTTGCATCCTCCCAGCATTGTACCGTGAGCTTTGAGCCCGTGCCTGGGGGACGCTGTGACCGCAGAGCCCCATGGCAGAGGGGTGCCACCTCTCCTCCTGCTCCTCTCCTTCCCTGGCCGCCAGCCCGAGAGCCCCTCAGCCTCCCGGAGGGATGCAGACCCTGTCCTTGGGCTGTGACAGGATTCACAGCCCCCAGCTCCCCGTGACAATGCGCTACTGACAGCCAGGAGGCATTAAGGACCAACTGGCTCGTCTGCCGAGACCGCTGGATTTTTGTTGTTGTTTTGATTCCCTTTTTTTAAAGGCTAGCAGGAGGATTTTAATCTGGGCAGCGAAGTAAGAATCGAGAGAGGCTCTGCACACATCCTGCTGTGCCCACAGCTCCTCTCGTGGAGCTGGCAGGGGCCGGTGCCTCCGTGGGTCCGAAGCTCTGGGGGGTGATTTTGATGCTCTCGGCCAGACTGGGAGCACTGGGACTGGGGAGAGGCGTGCCTGGCCTCGCGGGGCTGCGGCTGTCCCCGTGCCGTCCCCAGCCCAGCTGGTGCCCACGCAGCCAGCGATGCTTAACCCCGCTCTCACAGCTGCCCTGAGCCCGTCCCTGCCCCAGAGAGCTGATGTGAGCAGGCGGGCAGCGGGGCGGCGAGCTCCCGAGGCCACGCTTCCTCTCTGGCTCCCGTGTACGACTCAGGACACACAAAGTCACCTGACAGGATTTTGCGAGCGGGCGTGAATTGTCATTCCCCAAAAGTGCCAAGGTGACGGCTGAGAGGGCCACGGGCAGTGGCTCTGCTCGCAGATGAGGAGCGAGGCGAGGCTCTGATGCTCCCAGGGTGCTAACACGGGTGCTGCGAATGGGCGCTGTGCTTGGGGAGCTGCCGGGCCGTGCCGTGCCGTGCCGGGCTGTGCCGCCGCTCCTCCAAGGCGCTGCCACGGCAGCCGCCAGCTGCGTGCAGCAAAGCGGGTTTGCTTCAGTGGCCCTGGGTGAAATCCCGTTAGCGGTGCTGTAAGCAGAGCCGCGTACCTCACACTGCAGGGCTCGGGGCGCGAACAGGCAGCAGACGGCGCGATGGGGCCGGGGCCTTCCCAGGGGACTCGGCTGGGACAGGGCAGCCTCGCGGAGCAGGCTGCAGCGCGCGGTGCAGGGACGTGTTGCAGCTAATGCTGTGTGACAGCTCGACGGGTCCTCCCGGGACGGCCGGGGCTGCCATGCCAGCTTCAGAGCTGTCAGTCCTTGGCTCCCGCACCACGGCGTTTATCGTAAGCAGGCGGCGCGGGGAACTCGCTCCCGGGAGCAGGAAGGGCTCTGGATCCGTGGGCGCGCTCCCAGGGAGGTGCTCAGCCCCGTGTCGGTGTTCTCGAGAGGGCTGGAGCCGGCCGGGGGACGGGACAGAACCTGAGCCGGGATGTGAGCGGTGTCCTGTGCAGCCCCCCAGACGGGGGGGCGCGAGGGGCCGCTGATGCTTTGGGCCCCACGCCTCCTGCTGCTCTGCCCAGCCGGGCGCTGCTTTCCTCCTGCAGCGAGGCTCCCGCTGCTCAAACCCCACCAGCACTGGATAGACACGGACCAGCAGCACGGACGGTAAGCGGCGGTACCGGGGCAGGGAGCTGGAACGAGACGGGCTCTGACAGCCGCTTCCACGAGGGTTACGAGGCGAGCGAGGTGTCAGCACGCACGGCTCCAGCCCCCCCTTTTTGCTCTCTGCTTTTCGGCACAGGCATGTCTCAGCTCTCCGTGCCCTGGGGTGGGCTCTGGGGGTGGGCAGCGGGGCGGCAGGCGTTGCCTGCTCCTTGTGGGCTGGTGGCCGAGCACGGGGACGTGGGGAGGGGAAGCAGCACGTGTGCGCAGGCTGAGTCATGCTGAGGACTGTGCCTGTTGTTACGAGTCCAGATATGATGCGCGCTTGGCAGAAATCAGCTCATCATCTGCCTCTCCCCACCTGGCTGTCCATCCGTCCCAGCTCCTCTGCGCAGCGTCTGAAGGGAAAAAGAAAAAAAAAAAAAAAAAAATCTCCGCCTGGAAGATTTGGGTTGCTCCTCTGGGCTGTGAGGTCAGGGAAGCAAAAGCTGGCGCTTGGTATGCGGAGCACGGAGCTGGCGGCAGGGGCTTAGGGCTGCAGCTGCGAGGGGCCGCAGCACCGCGGCACCCTGGCAGGGGTCTGCACCCGCGGGGAGAAATGATGCCAGCGGGGTTGGGAGAGCATCGTGGGGCGAGCAGGGGGGGCTGCTCTCCGATCTCCCTGTGCCGGATAGGATGCAGGGGGGGACGGGGGCACCTCGCCGCTCCCCCCGCTCGCTGAGCTGCATGTCCTCGGCTGCTCTGTGCCTAGGTGATTTTAGCTTTGATTCAGCTTAGAAATTGCCTTGGCTGAAACTCTGTCTCTATTGTTTGCAGTCTGCAGGAGCATCATTGAACGCGTCAAAAAGATAAATTGGAGAGAAGGAGAGGGAAAAAAACTGAGGCGAGCGGTGCGGTTGGAGGGGAGAGCGGCGCGGGCTGGGCTCTCCCAGGGCGGCTGGTGCTTCGGGCACCCTCTCCCTCCACCCAGGCTCTCCAGGGTGCTCCGGGTGCCTCTGTCCTGCCCGTTCAAGGAGGATTCAGGCACCCCTGATGCTGTCCCTGGAAGGATTGGGCCCAAGGGCTGAGGTTTGGGGGTTATCCATCCACGTTGGGCTATCGGTCCGTGACTGTCCCAGGGCATGAGCATCCCTCGGGGCACCGTAGGAAACTGCTCCTGGTGCCAGCGCTGGGGACGCAGCTTTGAATGGCTGGGGTGGTTGGGTGTTGTAACGTGGTCGCTGCTGGTAATGCCATCGGCCTCCTCCAGAACGCCTCCACCAGGAACATCCCTGCCCCAGGGAGCTCGTTAGCTGCAGGACGTGGATTTGGGTTCAGTCCCACCGAGGCCCTGGGGGAAAGTGCTTGCACCGCGCCGCCGGAGGTCGGAGAGGCAGTTGTTGCCGCTGCTGGGGATGCTGGGGCAAATTAATCGCCTATTAAACAAAATGTCAGCCAGAAATGGGTGAAAACTGGCATTGCTTTTACGGCTTGCACTTTACAAAATGAATACGCTTGTGCACGGTTGATTTGCATATTCAAAACAGACTGCCTGGGAGGGCTCTCCTTTTGAACTGGGTGATACCAAAGGCTAAACTGTGTAAATTCAGTTATCCAAACACTCCTCTAAATGACTGGAATGATCTAATTACATAATCCATTGCCACAGGAGATGGTTTTTCAGAGCTTGAGCCTCTTTGTTTCTGGAGACGACGTCACCTCGCGCGGGAGGAACGCCGATGAGGAATTGCCCTCGCCCGCCGGCGCAGCCGAGGTGGTTGGGGTGCGTGCAGGGAGCCCGTGCCCCCGTCCCCGTCGCCTTTCACACCTGAAATCGGGGAGACTGATCGGTGTGAAAACTTCACGAGGCAGATATCACCCGTGTCAGATTAAATAAGGCTGGTTTCAGATAGGAACTGATTTGCATGGGCTGATCAGGCTAATTACTACAGTGTCTGCAGGACCTCGGAAAGTCGTCGGGTTCCCGTGCAGGAGGAAGGCAGCGACCTGCCGCTGCGGAGCTGGGTGCGCGAGCAGCCGCGGGCATTGCGGTGCCTTCAGCAGGAGCCACGTCTCCACCTGCTCCCGAGCTCCGGGCAGAGAAGGAGCCATGCAATGGCACGGGCAGAGCTGAGACACCCCCGGAGGCCGCGTTTTGGCTCTTTCTGGTCACCCGGTCGGGGACGCGTGCTCCTGGGCGGTCAGGAGGCTGCCCAGTTGTGGAAGCGGGGCCGCGTTTCCCATCCCCTGCGCTTGCCTCCGGGTCTCCCCGGCTGGCGTCGGAGCAGCCGTGCTGTCTGGTGGGGAGCAGACTTCGCTGGGAAAGGGTGTTACGCAGCCGTGGGCGTGCGTGTCCCACGGGGGACGGCGCCTGCATCCCACGGGCACCGCAGGCACGTGTCCCACGTGCAGGCTGTGCGCGTGCGCGTCCCTCGGGGACCCCGGCTGCCTGCATCCCGCCGGGGGACCGCATGTGCGTGCATCCCTCGGGGACCCCGGGCACGTGTGCCACCGCGGGAGCAGCGCCGTGTCCCCGTGCCTGCGCCGTTCCCCCCCAGGCGAGCGCCTTCAGGTGACTGGTGGGCGAGGAGGCGTGCAGCTGGGGAGCCGTGCGTGTCTCCTGTCGACAAACAGAGAGACGCCGTCTCCCGAGGCTGTCGGTTCGGCGCAACGTTTGTACACACGTGTGGAAAACAGAGTGCGCGTGGGCGGGCGGGCCTCTAAATATAGACCTGGCTACCTGGGATGCTCGCACGCCTGCTCTGAGGACGGCTTCAGTGCAGGTTGTAAAGAGATTATAACCGAGTATACATTAAGCCTCTCTGCTAGAAACGCCAGCAGCCCCAGGCGGAAAACATCACACTCAAAGCTCCTTCTCGTCCCTTTTTTTATTTTTCTCTTTTCAGTGATGTTGCCTTTATCTGGTATCAGCTCAAGAGCTTTACTGAGCCTCAGAGCACCAAAAGGGCTCCCGGAGGGGCAAGATGGGACAGGGGACCTTACGATGCTGTTTGTCACCTCCCAAAGCTAGCGTTGGTCAAGGCTGGTGACAGCCACCTTCGTGGCTGTGGCAGGAGCTCGGAGCTGCACCAGGAAAAGCCAGCCCGGCAGCCCTGCTCCAGGACGGGACATGCGGGTGGTGGTCCCCGCTTGTTCCTACACAGGGGAACAGGGGTTGGCTCCACCGAGAGCGGATTCTCCTTTCGAGGGACGGTGGTGACACAGGCGGCGAGGTGGCCATAGCTCAGGGGCTTCTGCGTTCAGCCCTGGGTGGCTGGCCCGTGCTGGGTGAGCTCTGGGGTCCGACCCGTGCTGACACCAAGACACGATGTGCTGCCTCCTTCTCCCCCTGGGACCATCACGCTGAGATCTCGGCTGGGGACGCTGCTCGCTCTGCGGTCCTGCAGCCCTTCCTCCCCGCTCTGCGCCACGCCGCATGGAAATAGCGGCCCCCAAAACCCCTGGCAAGCCATCAACCGAGCAAATTGCTCTCTGTAAATCCCGAGTGAAAGTCCTGGGATTCGGGAGGGCCCAAAGGAAAGCGTTTGATTGGATTTTTCAAGCTGCTTTCTGCTGTGCCAGGAGAGACAGGCTGACAGCCTCCCTGAATCTTCCCGGCTGCCATTTGGGAGCGGGTTCAGACAGATTGCGCCCTCTCGATAATGGGATATAAGCGATCTATAACTCTCCTCCCTTTATTTAACTCCCCTCCGGACTTCATACGCAGTAATAAATTCCTCCTCTTGCAAATCCTTCTCCAGGCCAGCTCCTCCGCAGGTCTCTCTCCACGTCCGGCAGGCGTGGGGGGAGCGAAGGACCTGGAAATGAGCACAATGGGGGGGAAACAGGCGCGGAGTTGAAACGTCCTCGTGGTGCCACGTGCGGGGCAGGCTGCCTCGGGGCAGGCCGCCTCGCTCCGGGCTGCAGGCAGGGTGTTTGTTTCCAGCAATGCCAGAAAGCACAGCTAATACAACATGAAGGTCGCCCAGGTTAAAATCGGTGGCGTTGGGAGACGGAGGAGCCGAGAGGCTCAATCAGCAGCGTTAACTGAGTGGCACCGAGCGGCCAGGCGCCGGGTGGAATATATTGCACCCAAAGCACACGTCACACAGCCCGAGCGTCAAGGGAGTAAGGGAGAAAAGTGCTGCGAATTTTGCTTCATTGCTCCTTATCTCTGATTAATCCTCTGATGTGTTCGTCTCGTTTTGGCCTGGTGTTGCCTGTTTACTGTGTTCCTACAGCCCTCGCAGAGATAAAGATGCCTCCCAGCCTGGAGCGCCTTTACCAGCCCTGGCTGGGCGAGGGGTGGTCCTGCCGCTGACGGTGGTGGAGGAGAGGAACGAGCACTGTGCTCGTGGTCACCGTGGTGGGCAACAGCAGGGAAGGGGCTGGAAACCAGCTTCTCCCTTCTGTCTGTGGAAGGGAAAGAAACTTACCCTGCCAAGCTTGCCCCACGTTGCTCCTTCGAGTGTTTCAGGCACCCGCAGAGTTGCGCGCAGCTGTGGCTTGCAGCAGGCAGGGTCCGTGGGTCCGATGGAGAGCTGCCGGCCTCCATCACTTGGAGATGGGCCGCTGGCGGCGCTGCTTGTGACACTGGGGCCGTTTCCCTTCTCTGCAGACGCTGCTGCCTGAGCCGCTAAGAGAGGGGCCGCCTCGGAGCCTCCCACCGCCCGCTGCAGCCCCCGGAGCAGGCGCCGAGTGCTGTGCACCGCCACCAGCTTGTAAGTGGATGAGACATCTGGACAGGGACGTGGGGGGAAAGGGAGAAGGAAAAGCAGCGAGGTGACGCGTGGGGCAGTCCCTTGGGCACCCAGCCTGCAGGTGGGAGTCTGGAAACTGGGACAGCAATGGGGACAGCGAGGGCAGAGCCTCTGCCCACGCCTGGCAGGGAGAAGAGGAGCGCTGCCTTCATCCCTGGGGCCATCGCGGCATCTCTCCCCCAGCTGGGGTCATCCCTGCCCCGGGTCTGCTCAGCAGGGTTTTGTTGGCAGCCTCGTGGCAGCAGCTCGCCTGCCTTCTGATGGTGTTTCTGAAGGATTTTGCTTTGATCCTCTTCTCGGCAAGGCGCTTCTGTACGTCTGCAGCTGGGGAGAACAAAATTCCTTAAATGGCCAAAAATCGCAGGGAAAATTGGGAGAGAAAAAGCTGGGAGCCCCCAGGTAAAACCAATTTGCATTTATACGAAAATGATGTCTGCAGCAGCGTGGAAACCCACACGGATGAGGCAGCCCGCTGCCTACGGGAGGCATTCAGACAGGTTGCACGGGATGCCGGCTTGTCCCCGTGCACGGGGCTGTCACGGGGGGATCTTCGTCACCTGAAATGCGTCTCCTTCGCCCCTGCAGGGATCGGACGCCCCGCGGTGCCGCTGGCCAGTGCCTGCCCTGGAGCCCAGCCACCCGGTGAGGGCGCTGGGACACGTGCCCGTGGGGTCGTACCCCTGCCACGCTCACACGCGCCCCGGGGAGCCCCCCGCAGTGGCCGGACACGCGCAGGTGGGTGCACGCCTCGCGGGCAAGCTCGGGAGGGGGCTCATCCGTGTCGGGCTCATCCCGGTGGAAATTCCCCCAGGTTTTGGCAAGAGACAGCGCCTCAACTCCAGAGGCAGATGTTGAGCCTCTGGCTTTAGTAGCTGGAAATTGCTTTCACACCCACTTGAATTTACAGCCTCCCCAGCATCCCGTGGCAGCGCGCTCCAGGCATTAATTGGCTGCCGGGTGGCTCCTTCCTTCTGCATGTTTTATACCCTATTGTGCCGATGCCTTCCCATTCTCATATGGTCCTGGCTCCCTTCCCCTGGGTCAGCCTTGTTTTGCAGAATGCCTCCTCTTCCTTCTCCCTGATCTCCTTTCCCAGCCCTCGTCTTACGTGAGGAAAATGCCGCCTGGGAGCGTTTGCCTTTGCAGGGTGCCGTGGGGGCTGCACTCCGGATTTTCAGTGATGCTTCCGTACGCGTCTCAAAGGACTTCACGGGGCTTGTTTTGGTACAGCCTCTTCCTGCACAGAAGCTGTTTTTTCTGTTGACCTGTGCCTCTCTGGAGGTTGGGTGCAGCCATCTCCGTCAGTCGTGCTCACGCTGTGTTTTCTGTTAATTACCAGCATTCCTCTGGGAACGGCTTCTCTCCCTTCCCAGGCAGCAGCAGGCAAAACCTCGCTCCGAGGGGGGCCGAACCCCTCTCCGTCCCTCTCCGCCACCCCTGGTGCTGGGATTCCCACCTGGCAAGCCTGCCCCCGGCCCTGATGCCACGGAAAGAGCCGCAGGCCGAGCAGCAGAGAGCTGTGCCTGCTGCCTCCGTATTTACAGCTGCGTTTGGCCGCCTCGCCGGCTCCTCCCGCAGCTCCGGGGGACGCTGCTCGCCGTCTGCCCCTTCCCGTCTGAAAGCCCCGGGCGTTTCGGCCCTCGGGCAGCCACCATCTGGCACCTGGGAATAATGAAGTCCTGGGCCGTGTGGCAGGGCCACACGCGGTTCCCCAGGCTGTGTCCGTGCAGGACGTCAGACGTGACGGCCTGGGTCGTCCTGCCTTCTCTAGCTGTCCCTTCAGCCTCGGCCAAGCTGGCATCCCACGCTCCGGCCCTGCCCGCCGGAGCCGGCCACTAACTGCTGCTGCCACAGCCAGGACAGCTGCCGCCGGGCCTGCGAAGGCGCAGCGTGTGTCTGAGCAGCTCTGGAAGCACAGCATCTGTTTGCCCTTGCAAACGCGCTCTGCGTCATTGGGACCACACAAGCAGCATCTTCCATCATGACCAGGCGCGGCCATGCCAGGCCGGCGGAGCTGTCACGCACCCCGGTGCTCCTGCCCGCTCTGCTCCTGTCCCCGCTGCTGGTCCCGGGCCCCAGGAGCCCCGCAGGCTTCCTCTGGGCTGGAGACCAGCACACAGGGCCGGAGCTGCCATACGCTGCCCATAAAACAGCTCCTGGCCTGCTCCCCGGCGTTCCCTGCCTCTGCCACACGTGCGCGGGATCCCACATGCCTCGCGAGCCGCTCGCCAACTGCAGCCCGGCAGATGGAGGAGCCGGGCAGAGCTCTGCAGCGGGAGGGACAGGGATCCAAAGGCTCTGTTTGTTCTCGGCTGTTTGCGGCAGCAGAGGAAGCGGGAGGAGAGCTGGCACCCAGTCCTGGAGCTCCGTCTGCACGCGGTGCACCCACCCAGCCCGCCGGCAAGAGGCTCGGGCACGGGAGGGAACTGCTCCTCCTGCTCTGGGCCTGGGCCTGGAGCCTGCCCAACACCTCGGTGTTTGTTCTATGTAACCTCCCCTGAGAATACTTGAACCGAGGCAGTGTGAACATCTAGCTGTATGCCCCCAGCCTGTTTTAAGGGTTTTGTCGTTGTTTTTCTTTTCCTCGGCGGTGTTGAGTAGGACCTGTTTCAAACGAAGCCCTTCTTGAGCCACGGAAAGTGTTTCTGTATGGTGCCATCCTGTGTGAAGGCAGCCGGGTGTAGATGCAGCCCCTTGCTCCCAGTTTGGGCCTGGCACTGGTTTGTTCTGGTGGCTTTTCCTGCCGGTAAAGGTGGTCAGTCAGCACTAAAAGCAGAGGCAGAAATCCGGTCCTTAGAGGGAGCCGAGATTTATTGCAGTAGGAAATTAAAAATGCACACGTTGCCTTTTGGAGTAAGCCTTGCTCTGCCCGTACCCGTGTGGGGGAAACGATGGCTCTGCACCCTGCTGGTGTGCTGTGCCCTGGCATCCTGGGGCGGCAGCAGGGACACGGGCAAGAACAGCCAAGCCGGAGTTACGGAGCATTAGGGGGAGAGCTGCCGCTGCTGCTCGAGGGCTTGCTCGCCAGCACGTGGCTGGGGGCTGAGTGAGTGCCGTGCCCCAGGGCTGGTGCAGGAGAGCTGCCGTGGGAAGGATGCTCACAGCCTCAGCCCCAGAGGGGCATGTCGTACCTGCTGGCGAGCACATTACTGCTTCGCCAGGAGTGGATAAGTCATGCCTACGAGGACGCTGGTCCTCTTTTATTTAATTTCCTGGTAATGCTTCTGCAGCATCAAAGTCTTATCAGGAGAGGAGCAGCTTAAGAGCCTGGTAAAGGAGTTTTATTGTCAGTATGCAGCGCTTTATTCCCCTCTTCCCTTTAACATTGGACAGCAGACCTGGTTATGGCTGAAACGAGGTGCGCCTTTCTGCTTTTCTCCTTTTAAGATGCAAAGGTTTCCCTGCTAACCTCTTGCAGATGGTAATTCAGCTGCGTGAGCGGCTGCTGGTCCTCCAGGAGCCACGGGCTCGGTGGGGCTGATGCTGGCACTGCAGCTGTGGGGCTATTTGCAGCTCCTACGGGCGCTGCAGAGTTCCCATTTCGCAGACAGGGCGCGTGCTGCGGGACAGATCTGAGGCCCTAACAGCTTCAATGGGACGGTTGTGGCTCCAGGGCTTGTCAGTGACTTTGCAACCCCCTGCCTCAGTTTCCCCAGAGCAATGGTGTTGAGCATCCGAGTGTTTCCAGCCTGCAGTTGTTGTACCATCGTCCTCACTCTTGCACGCTGCTGGGGCTCGTCAGGTGTGAGCGGCTGGGGGCTGCGGCTGCTGGGGGCAGCCTGGGGGTGGCACGGGGGGGAGGTTTGCTCGGTGGCTGTGCTGTCAGTTGCAGCCAGCTCCCTCTCTGCAAACAGCAGGCGTTCTCCCTGGCCGTGCCAGGCGTGCCAGAGATGCGACGTTACGTTCAGTCGCCTTTTCAGCAGCAGACAATGTCCTTGGATAATGTCCATTTAAGAAAATTGTTTGAATTGTGCAGGTTTTTTTTTTTTTTGCTGTTTTTTTAAATGCTCGTGGGAGCAGCAGAGCAGATAATGAGGCAGCGCAGAGCCAGCGGCAGGGGAGCTGGCACCGAGGGCACTCCCTGCGGCTGCGTCCTGCGGGAGATGGAGCCCCCCGTGCCCGCGGGTGCTGCACCCCGCTGGGACCTCCTGTGGGTGTGCTGTGCCCCCCCGGGAAATGCCCGCTCCCTTCCACCCCTCAGAGGTTCCTTCCCTGGGATGAAGCCAGACCCGGCTCCCTTAAAGCCTCTTGGGACCGGTGGCCCCTGGAGCATGGGCTGGTGCTGAGCTGCCAGGGGCTTCAGCCCCTCTCGTCCCACAGTTGTTCCTCGCCGCCCTGCGCCAGGTGCCCGCAGTGGGAGGGGGGCAACGGGAATGCAGACAGATTGGACTAGATGGGTGATGCGTCAAACCCTAAACTGATAAGAGACAGAACAATTGATGTGTTGCCAAAAAGGCTGGGAGGGATCTTTTTTAAGCAGGCTAAATAGTCTGGACAGGAACAAGCAATGAGCAGCACAGAAACAACGGCATGTTCATCGCTTTGTTTGTCTGGCGGTGGCCGTGCGCGCTGCCATCTGCCCCGGCTGCGCTCCGCAGCTGTCCCCACCTCGCTGGCCTTGCTCCCTGCTAACCGGCTGGCAGCCCGGCCCTGCTGGCCCCAGCACCGCAGCTGGCATCGCTGCGGGATGCCCCGGGCAGGTTCAGCATCACCTCGCGCCGGGCTGGCTCTCCCCACCTGCAGGAGGCCCCTGGGCGGCTGCTGGGGACTCGTCACGTTGAGCAGCGGCAGCTCGGTCTGTGCTAATCCTGATTTTTTTAGGCTAGATTTGATTCCACCTGTGCCAAGGATGCCAAGGGTCTGCATGGGAAGAGTCAAGAGTAGGGACAGAGCGAGTCGCGGGGACAGGGATGGGGCGGCGAGATGCTGGGACAGGAAGATTTACCCTTGAGGTGCCGCCCGCCAGGCTGCCATCAGCGGGCTGTCCTCTGGGTCCTGGGGGATTTGGGGCAGGGGGGGGGACAGCTGCCTTTGCAGCGGGGGTGATGCGTTACATCCCACCCCCCTCGCTGTGCGGCGCAGCCATGTGATGCCGGAGGAGCGCGGCGATGATATGGAATGTGGGCAGCTGCCTGCGGACACGCTCCGACAGGTGACGGTCCTGCGCCACCCCCGCTACGGATTCGGCTTCGTGGCCGGCAGCGAGAGGCCCGTGGTGGTGCGCTCGGTGGCAGCAGGTAAGGTGCACGGGGGGGGTCCCGGGGCATTACCTCGTGGCTCCAGGAACGCCTTCCCCCATGGCAGCCCCTCCCTGGCCTCCTGTCCCCGTCTGTCCCCTCCGGTGGGCCCATGGGGTCCCCTCTGTGGCCACGTATGTGGGTAAATGCTTTGGGGGTGGTTGGGACCTTAATTCCTGGCTGGGAATGTCACCACCACCCCCGGCCAGCCCAGCGCTGACCCTCTGTCCTGGCAGGTGGCCCCTCTGAGGACAAACTCCTGCCAGGAGACCAGATTTTGGCCATCAATGATGAGGATGTGAGTGAAGCCCCCAGAGAGAGGTTCATCGAGCTCGTCAGGTGAGGGCAGCAACCTGTCCATCGTCCGCCCCAGGAGGGGTGCGGGACTGTGCCGGCTGAGCGCTCACGAGGCCGTGTGTTGAGCAAACCTGTCCTCCTTCCCCTCTCCTTTCTGTCGTAGGAAGGCCAAAGACTTCATCATCCTCACGGTCCTGCACACCCACCAGGTGAGAGCAGGCAACGGGCGCCACGGGCAGCCCCCGGGGAGCCGATCAGGGGAGATGGGATGGGGATTAGCAGCCCTTTGGGAGACCAAGGTGGGGTTTTGGGGGCCCCAGGAGACCGCTGGCTCAGCTGAGGTGTCAGACCGGCTTCCCACCACCCCACTGCTCTTCTGAGCTCTTGGCTCTCAGAGCCGCCACGAGTGCATGCATCTCCCTGTCCTCACTGCTCATGAAACCACCTACTCGTGGGGCAGAGGGAGGGAGAATATCCCTTCTATAATAATCCTGATAATTCTTGATAATAATCAAGAATGCTTGTGGGGGCCATCAGGCATGCCTGCTGAAGTGACCCAGCATGCCGGCTGGGAGTCCCTGGCGAGATGGGGCTGCCAGGCTCCAGGTTTATGGCACGACTGGCACCAGCACCGTGTTGTGATGGTGTTTGCTCCCCAGGCGTTCTCCTTTCTCCGTGCCGGGCTTTCCCCGCGCTGCATTACCAGTGTAGGTGATTTACCCAGCGCTCTCTTTCCAGTCCCCCAAATCCGCTTTCATCAGCGCAGCCAAGAAGGCGAAGCTGAGGTCCAACCCGGCGAAGGTCCGCTTTTCAGAGCAGGTGACGGTCGGCGAGACAGACCCAGTGAGTCCTGCCTGCTGCCCTCCCATGGCACCCGATGTGTCCCCGTGGCAAAAGGCTTCAAAGGAGCGCCCGTGAGAGGGGTGGGCTGGCCGGGGCATGTCTGCGGGAAGCTGCTGTGCTGCAGTGATGTTCCAGCTCAGTGGCATCATTTGTTAATTGCAGGAGGGTTTTATTAAGCAGCACTAGTACAAAAAAAAAAAAAAAGACACTCAAAGCGCTTCTAGCAAATTCTATTTTTAAGCAAAATCAATTAGGTAATTATCTGATCGAAGCGCTGCTCACTAAATAAAATCAGCTGTCACCCCACTGCCTGCCCAGGGCTCGTGCAAGGCTGAAGGGGGCTAAACTTGGGCTGGGGACCAGGAAAGAGGCGGTCAGCTCTGAGCCCCCCCAGCAGCTCCCCTCTGCCGGGCAGGCTCCAGACACCCCGCTGGGATGCGCCTGACCAAGTGGGATGCTCGCTGCTGGCGGCTGGGCAGGTGACTCCATCAGGCAGCCCTGAATCATTCAGGCTCCGTGCTTCTAAATGCTCCACGGAGAGGCTGGGTTTTCGAGGGAAATGTGCCTCTGAGCGCACGAATGCAGGGAAGCGAGGGATGCTGTCACCACTCCATCAGACAGCCGTTCTCTCTGCCTCCTCCCCTCCATCCCCACCCTCCCGCTTCCCCTGCAGGACATGCTGAAGAAGGAAGCTCTCCTCCTCATCCCCAACGTGCTGAAGGTTTTCCTGGAGAACGGGCAGATCAAGTCCTTCACGTTTGATGGCCGAACCACTGTGAAGGTGGGCCCCCCCGCTCCTCCCCTCCCCGGCACCGCAGCGGTGCTCCCTTCTCCGTTTTTTCTCTGTCTCTTGCTTCCTTGTACAAGCACCTGCAAACTGCCATGACATAACGGTGAGCCCCTTGGCATCCCTGGGTGATGTGTGCTGCAGCCAGCACCTCCTGGGTGCCAACTATGGGGCCGCATCCTGCACCGGCCTGGCCCTGGGTGCTGGGACGAGGCAGCTCTCGGTCGCGTGCCGGCCCCCCATGCCCCAGAAAGGAGGCAGCCGCTGCCCCGCACCCAAGCCCATCTGTGGCGTTTGCAGGACGTGATGGTGACGTTGCAGGACCGCCTGTCCCTGCGGCACATCGAGCACTTCGCCCTGGTCCTGGAGTACTCGAGCCCGGAGCAGAGCCACCGCTTCCTGCTGCTCCAGGACAAGCAGCCGCTGGCCCACGTAAGCCCCCGTGTGCCGGCGCGCGGGCAGGCTCCCGCCCCGAAAGCAGGAGTGCGGGGCTCGTCCCGTGGGCTCACCAACCCCATCTGCTCCGGCCCCAGGTCGTGCAGCGGACGCACTACCACGGCATGAGGTGCCTCTTCCGCGTCAGCTTCTTCCCCAAAGACCCCGTGGAGCTGCTGCGCCGGGACCCCGCGGCCTTCGAGTACCTCTACATCCAGGTAGGGACGGGACGTCCTCCCAGCGCCCGCTCCATCCCCATGAGGAGGGTGCCGGCTGCCCACGGGTCCCTGAGGACACCTCTCTTCTACCCCGCAGAGCCGCAACGACGTGATCAGAGAGCGCTTCGGCGTGGACCCCAGGCCGGAGATGCTGCTGGGGCTGGCTGCCCTCCACATCTACATCACCGTGGCGGCCACGCGGCCCAGCCAGAAGGTGTCCCTCAAGAACGTGGAGTGAGTCCCGATCCCTGGCCCCGCCAGGCCCACTCACAGCAGCCTCCCTGGGGTTGGGGAGGTGTGTGCTGGGAGCCCAGGAGCATCCCCAGGGGAAGCCGGGCTGATTTCCCACCTGGCGTCCCAGGCAAGGAGAAGCACTGTGGCTGTGTGACACCAGCGCACCACGGAGCCCTGTGGCCCTGGCTCAGCCCTGCTGCGACTCCTCCGGAGCCTTAAATCCATACGAAGCGCAGGGTGGCCTTGTCGAGAGGGAGGGAAGGAGACAGCACATGGTGTCGGGGGGGAAACCTCAAAAAAGAGTTTGGGGGATTTGCCCACATGGCGGCGAGGCCTTCTCACCGCCGTGCACCCCATCCCCATGGGGACCCACGCCAGGGCTGTCACTGCTGCGGCGGTGACACCGAGCTGCAGCTCTGGCTCCCTCTCACGGCAAGAGGATGCTCTCCAGCAGCAGCCCTGCCTGCTGGCCCTCTCTGCCCTCCTGTCCCCATGCTCGTCCCCCAGGCCCCAGGCAGGGCTCCCCAGCAGCGGTGCCCAGCACTCGGGGTGCCCCAGTTGAGGCCGCTCCCTCCCGCAGGAAGGAGTGGGGCCTGGAGCCCTTCCTGCCCCCCTCGCTGCTGCAGCTCGTCAAGGAGAAGAGCCTCCGCAAATCCCTCTCGCAGCAGCTCAAAGCCCACCAGAACCAGCCCGGCGGCACCAAGGTGAGCCCACCAGCCCGCCCTGCCCCACCTCGGTGCCGGTGGGGTGACATCGCGGATGTCACGCCGGTGGTGATGGCCCGTGCCATGTCTTTGGTCAGGTCTCCGCTGCCCAGGCCAAGCTGCAGTACCTGAGGATCCTGAACGAGCTGCCCACCTTCGCCGGGGTCCTCTTCAGCACCGTGGGCCTGGTACGGTAGCTCGGGTGGGGAGGTGTTTGGCTCCGGTCCTGAGCGTGTGGCCGGGGGGAGAGCTGGGGGAGATGCGTCCGTGGCTCCTGCAGGGGTGTCCGCTCTGTGTGCACTCCCCCGATCTGTTCTGTCCTCCCGGGCCCTGTCTGGAATGCGAGCCCCTCCAGAAAAGCCTTCAGACCTGCTGACAGCAGGTTGGATCTGCAGGGCCAGGGCTCTGCTCCTTTCTTGGCGGCCTTTTGGGCGACGAAGTGATCTGCTCGGTGAAGCTGCGGTAGTGCCAGGCATGTGCTCACATCCCCCAGGCTCCCCATCCACACCATCCAGCTGGGACACTCTTCACAGCGCTCTGCTCTCCTCCTCCCGCTCCGGGGAGGCTGGCCGCATCCTGCCGTCCCTCTCAGAGGAGGGTGACCCTCGGCAAAGGCCACCCATCCCCTGCTTGTCCATGCAGGGAGTAGCTCAGCTGGCCTTGCCATCTCCGTGAGTGGTGGCCCAGCCCCACCGCCGCTTGGTGGCTCTCGAAGCTGCCACCTCACTCCTCCCTCATCTCCATCAGAGGCATCTCCACCCCTCACCCAAGCCACCTCACTTTCTCCATGGCAGGAGGAAAGCCACCAAGCCAAACAGGAGAACGGAGGACCTGCTAAGGCTCCCCGCTGCCTGCCTCACCTCTCCATCTCCATCCCTCTCGCTCCACCTCCCATCCAGGGGACTCCATGTAAGTGTCACCTCCGCCATCATCACCTTTCACCCCCACCCAAGGGCTCAGCAGCTTCCTGGCTTCTCCGGCTTCACCCCCTGGGTTTGATTTCTTGCAGCCCGTGATGGATTTTGTTCTCACCATGTCTGGGAGCTCCTAAGAAATAAGTGGGTGCAGAACCGCGCTATATCTCATAGGTGCTGGGCGGTTGGAGCTGTGCCTCCAACCCTGCTTGGCTCTGTAGCATTGGGAAAATCATCCCTGGTGGGGGTGCCTGGCTTTTTGTTTCATCTCTGAGACCACAGCTGTGCCTCTGAGCCAGCTGAGCAAGCCGGGCTAGGAGCTGAACCACGTATTCAACCATACGAGCCACAGACTCGAGCAGTAAAAAAAATATTTCCTTATTCTCTTCTGCACCGGCCTGCCCAGCTCCTCTTCACCCCCAGGTTTGGCTTGGAGCATCCGTGCTGGGCAGACCAGGACAAGGAAGATACCAATTTCAGTCAAGGCTTCAGTCTTTCTTCTCATTTAAAATGCATTCACTCCCTCGCTCCCTCCTCTGCTTCCCTCCCTCAGCGGCGATGTCAGATCAGGCAGATTTGTAACACGCTCCCACTTTGCTGTAGTGACACCAGCAGGCCTGAATATTTCATGTGGACGGTCAGTTCGGGGCTGGAGACTTAAATAGCCTTGGCACCCCGTGCACGCTGCTGCCGGCTCTGCAGAGAGGCTCGGGGAGGGGGCCTGGCACCAGCTTCACCCGCTGCTCCCCGCCAGCCACCTCTGCCCCCAGCCCCAGCTCCCGGCCGTAGCAGGAGCCGGCCGAGCTCCTGACATCGCTCCCTCGCCCGTGGATGCGTTTATTGACGTCTGTCCGTCTGTCTGTCTCCCTTTCTCCGTGCGACCGTGCGCTCAGGACGAGAAGCAGCCGGCCACCACGCTGCTGGTGGGCCCCCGGCACGGCATCAGCCACGTCATCGACCTCAAGACCAACCTGACCACCGTGCTGTCCGAGTTCAGCAAGGTCAGCAAGATCCAGCTGTTCAGGGAGAACCAGGGGGTGGCCCGGGTGGAGACGAGCATCCTGGATGCCAAGGTAGGCACCGGGCGCCCCAGGGGACGGCATCGGGGCCGGGGGCTGCTGGGGCGAGAGGAGCGGTCCGTGGCTGTGGCTGGGGTGGGTGCAGGCACTGCAGGGCACCGGGGAGGTTTTGTGCAGTAGCACAAGGTGGAGCTCGCCAAGCCACGCGGGGTTGTTGGGACTGGAAACGCTGGGACCAGGCTGTCAGGCTCGGTGTGAGAAGAGATCCACGGCCGCCCCCGGGTATGGGTGTCCCTGGCTCCAGTAAGCCCCTCGGTGGTGTAAATGCCCTCCTGCGGTCTGTGCGTAACCACCCTGCCCTCCTGCGCCCTCCGTGCGTGGTGCAGCGGTGGCCCCTCTGGTCACATCCCTGCCACCCCTCCCCACCCCTCCCAGCCTCTTTTCTCTCTCCCCGTTCCCAAACTCTTCAGAAGGATTGCCAGCAGTACGCTGAGAGCTTTACTGACTTCTTTGGTGCCTGGTCCACTAAACCCTTCAGTGAAGCTGAGCTCCTTCTCTGGCTGCCTCTGCGTTTCCACATCTCCTGTGGGGTCTCTCAGCCTCTCTGCAGCCCTTGCCTTGTGGTCCCTATTTCAGCTGCAGCCTCGCAGATGTAGTGACGGGGGATTTGTTAAGGATTCTCCTGCTGCCTCCTCTCCTGGCAGACTTTAGCACTGGGCCGGGAGGTCCTCGCCTGCTGGAGGAGCAGCCTTTTTCCATATCCCCTCCATCCACCTCCCGGTCGCTTGAGAAAAGGCAGTACTCCCGTGCACCTTCCCGTGGGCACGCACGCACAGTGGCTTTATCTCCCTGAGAAACTGCAGACGGCTGCCTCCAGCCACTGAAATCCCCCTGTGCCTCTGGAGAGGGGAGAACGTCCCGTGGGTGAGGCTCAGCAGCACCCCGCCGGGGCACAGGCTGCTGCAGTCTGTCTTCATTTAACTGCTATCCGAAGGGCTGGGCTTTAAAGGCAGGATGTCTGCTCCAAAATGAGGCAGACGCTAATCCTACACAGGACAGCGATGGATGAGGCTGGCTAAGAAAAGCTGGCAACGAGATCATTACCTTGAAGCGCTAATCTGCTTCCTGCAATTACTGCATTGTACGGAACGTGTCGCTGGCTAAAACACGGGGTTGCAAATAAATCCGTTCCCTCCGGGATTCGCAGCCCGATAGAGGGCTGTGCTGTGAGCCGTGTCCTACCCCTCTGGGGACCTCTGGTCAAATCCACACGACGTCCCCAAGCCTGTCGGGGCAGGGAGAGGCTGTGAGGGTCCCCGGGCTGGGGCTGTGCCGGGGGTGCCAGCCTGGGAGCACCTCCGAAGGCTGGGACAGAGGCGAGCCAGCCCAAACCTGTGCCGTGTCTGCTGCAGCTGCTTGCTGGGTTACTGTGGAAACGGCAGATGTTGAGCGATGGGCATGGGGTCGGTGCGGAACGGCTGGGCTGGGTTTCTGTGCGCCAGGTTTATTGCTGATCCTAAGGGTTAAAAAAGGGATCGGGACGAGGAGCAGCCCTCGGCCACCCAAACACCCTCGCCTGCCTCTGCAGCCCAGACCCGCCTGCCAGGAGTGAGCTGGGGAAGATTTCCAGGTAACAAGCGAGCCTGAGCAGATCACAAACCATTCGTGTTTAGTTCAGGAGGAAAAGAAGTGGTGGTTGTCTTATAAATTATTCACCGGGCAGTAATAGCTTTGTTTTGGAGCGTTTCCATCCCGGGCTTCATTCGGTGTTTCAGACAGCCTGTTCCGGGTACAAAACCCAGGCAGAGCCTCTGCTTTGTTCTCTTGCTGCCACTGCGACAGTGGCAGAGGGGCTGGGGGAGGACCAGGTGCTGGCAGGAGGCTGGCACGGGGACCAAAAGCCTCGAGGTCTCTGCTGCTGGGTCCAGGAAGGGTTTTTGTTCCGACTCGCTGGGCTTGAGCCTTGGTTCTGGAGCTCGTAGGCTCCCCACGCTCCTCCCAGCTCCTGTGTTGGGACATGGTGGCAGCTGGGGACATCAGAGCCGTCCCCCGTATCCAGCCGAGCGCTTCCTACCAGCTGCGTCCCTGCCCACGTGGCTCTGGCGGTTCCCGCAGGTGCAAAGGTTATGTTCTCGCTAAAAACCCTTTTCAAGTGAAGCATCTTTCCTTCCTGCTCTACGCAGCTACACGCTGCTAAGCTTTTCATTACGACAGAATTAATATTGGCAAGAAGCTTCTGAAACCCCTGAAAAGGGGCTGGAAGAGGAGCTCGGGGGCAGCCGAACCTCCCAGCCGAGCCCAGAGGAGCGCCCGCAGCGGGAAGCGTCCCCGTGCCTGCAGGGAGCAGCTGTCCTGGGCTGCGCAGCGGCTGGCTGCCGGCCCACGCCATTTAATCACGGGCACGAGGGTAATTGGCTCCGTGTGTCCCAGCAGGACCTGCCGCCAGCCGGCAGTTTAGCCGAGATCAAGGCTCGGCACAGGAAAACAAAGGGAAAATTAATTCAGAAAGGTCCCCGGCTGCTGCCGCGCCTGGAATCTGGCTATCGATTTCAGCATCCCGGGGGCCCCGGGCATGCCTCCAGGCAGTGACAGAGATAAAAGCACCGCGCATGTCCAGCTGCAGCCTGCTCACCTTGCCGGGGAGCCAGGCAGCTCCTGCCCGGCCCCCTCTCTCCCCAGAAATAGGAGGTGCAGGGGAACATGCGGTGTGTGCCAGGGCAGGTGGGGAACGGGCATTCGCTGGTGTGCGTGGATGAGAGGAAAGCCACGGGGAGTCCCGCCACGCTGGGCAGCCGAGGGCAGCACCGCTCCTGCTCGTGCAAGCAGTGACTGGAGCCGTCAGATCTCTTCCACGCAAAGAGCGCGGCTCTAGACTGATGCCAGAAGCTGCTTCCTGAAGCCGAATTAATCTTACTAGTTTTCTTTGCGCTAAGCCATTCTGAAACACCGTGAGAGCGAGATTTTCTTTGTCTCGGTGTCGGGGCGGGGAGGTGCCGTTCCCGCACGCGGAGCCTTTGGGCCGTGACTGAATGCAGGGCACGCAGCGGCGCCAGCCCCAGGCACCCGGTGAGGGGCTGGGAGCCGGCCAGCAGCACGAGATGCAGGCAGCATGCGGAGGGGATGACTTACCCAGCCTGCACAGCCAAATTTGATTCATTTATTAAGAAAAAAAGAACAACCGAACAGAGCTCAGGCATCTGGTGCCGTGGGGATGAGCACAGCACAACGGTGCTGCGAGCTCCTGCACCCCGAGGGCTGGTGTCAGCAAACGGGAGGTGCAGAGGGTGCCAAAAGCAGCCCCCCGCTTTGCCAGAGCATGCAGGGAGCGGGGACAGCGTCCCGCAGAAGGGGCAGCTGCTGAAATCCCGACGAACAAGAGCACCGCTGCGAAACCTGCAGATGTGCTGCAAACCAAGCCAGGAGCTGTATTGATCAACAAATGAGAAATAATGGTCCTAATCACAACAAGCCCGGTATCGATAGAGCCGAGTTAATAACGCTTAGAGGGAGGGAAGGAAAGGTCGGGTGCACGTGAAAAATTGACTGCTGTCTTGTTAGGCCCCGGTGCCTATATTATTAAATATAAACTTGGCAGAACACCTCAGGTAAGCCAGGGAACATAAATTATGTAAATTCATGTCCCAGCTTTCTCCTGCGCTGCATTAAGGGAAGCAGTGTAAGACCCAAAGTGCATGATAAAGAGAGGACATTAAAAGGAAATACACATAAGCTTAAGGGTTAGAGCTTGCATAGATCAGGTCATAAATTAATTTAAATATCAGGACTGCTAGCATCCTCTAACATAACCCCGGCCATAAAATTTCATCCAGATGTTCTTCTACGAAACCTTCACCTTTGTCTGAACAGGAGAATACCCTTCGGAAGGACATCGAGGGTTGATTTAAAGGCAGTACATAATAGAAAAAGCATTCTATCCTTAATGAGCTAATGCAAAACTCATCTCTCCTATCCAGTATAAATGTATTTTATTTTACTTTCCGGCGAGATTGGTTGCTAAGCAGGAAGCTTCAAGTGAAAAAACGCCCTTTGCTCATTAGGACTAGAAAATCCAGAAAACCAGTATGAGTGAAAGATCAAAACATGAATAATTTCAGGCTGGTGTTGCGGATTTAGAGGCAGAAAGAGCTTTCTCTTTAATATTTGCTTCTTTTCACGTTGGCCTGTCGTAGGTCTGAGAAGAGCCCTTACCTGTGCATCCCGCTGTGCATCTGGTGTTTGGCGTTTTTTAAAAGTTATCCCAGTGAGTGTGTTTCTGTGTAAAGCTAGCTTTCCTCCTCAAGGCGCCACTGCCCTGACGAAAATCTCCGGCCCCCGTGGGAGCAGACCCCAGGGGCTGCCGCAGCACAGACCTGCCTGCGGGAAGGAGCAGGAGGAGGGCCACAGGTGTGTAGACGAAGTGTTCCAAAACTTTGTTGTCGTGCACGAATACCTGTGGTTGGTTTTTTTCTCTTTTTAACACATAATTCGTGGCAAGGCACATTGCTTTGTCAACAGTGGGGCTGCTGAAGCCTGGTTCCCATGGCTTCATTCAGCGTCCCGACAGTGCTCACCTTTCCTCTCATTTTCTCCTGGATTTCAGCGCTACCTGCACAAGGCGCTGGTTCCTGCCTGTCCTCAGCTCCCTCCCCTCTTCCCCACAGCGGTCCCAGCTCCTGAGCAGCAGCTGGGACAGAGGCACTGCATTTTGTATTTAGAAAAGCTGTGAAAAGCCACGTGTGTTCAGCTTGCTGCCGTGCTGTCGGACCTCCTGGAGCTCAGGCGGGGAGTTAAAACATCGCCGTGGGAGCAGGGATGTTGTGTGAGCCCCAGCCCCGGGGAGCTGCCCACCAGTGTCCCCTCTCTCTCGCAGGAGGTTTTCAAGGAAAAGGTTAATCCCCTTTGCCACGGGACACTGGTATCCCAATGGTACCAGCCCAAAGCACAGAGTAGAGCCCCGCATCATTATTTCTTAGAGCAGCTCCCTGCAAAGCTGCCCCGAATTTACGATGTAAAAGCCTTACCAACGTTAGCTGGAAATTTTTCAGGCAACCGTTCGGAGTGTAAATGTTTGCTTAGCTCGCTTGTGCCTGGCTGTCTCTGTAAGATCTCATTTTCCTTGCCTGCTTGGAACAGGGTGACCACGATTGCTGGAGCCTTAAAATAACGTCTCTGTTAGCTGCCGCTCATCACACCTCCTCGCTGTAGCCTGATTTCCAAAGGAAACAAGGCTTCTGCCATCGCCTTGCCTCTTCGCCTCTCTACCCCACGAGGCGTTCCCAGACCTGCTGGCCACTTTCAGTGCGCTTTGTCGCCGGGGCAGAAGTCCCAAAGGCAGCGGAGAGGCGAGGGCAGAAGGCTTCGCGCTGGCGCTGCCCAGCCGATGAGCGGCTTCCCTAATAACAGCGTTTTAATGCCTGACAATTCCCGCGGAACTCTCACACCACTCGCTTGGCAGGGAGCGAGAGTAATCTTATCAGGGACCCCTCGCTAAGCTGTAATGTTAATCAGCACTGAGATTTATCCCTTTCAGAGCAGCATGCTACAATTAACTCTGGCATGCAAGGCGCTGATTGCTGGGGCCAGCCTGGAGGCTGGGCTTGCTCGGAGACCTGGCAGGGACCTCGCAGCGTTTTGGCGTGCTTTGTTTTATTCGTGGGCAAGAAGTGCCGGTCGGGGCTGTTCTGCCTGGGTCCTGTCTCCCTGCGGGCAGACGGGCTGATCGCTGGGCTGCTGGTGGCCAGCAGGACCCGACAGCCCGTTCCTGGGTGAGCTGGAGCATCCTGAAACTCAAGGATCGTTTAATTACGCGGCAGTGGATAATCACCAGGCATTGCCGCTCTCACCTTGGTGTTTGCTTCATTTCTTGTTGCTCGCACTCAAACCCTCGCTGCTGCATAACAGAGGGGGAAAAATGTGCAAATGTCTCTTTATTCAACAGATGGCTTGAAAAAAAAAAAAAAAAAAAAACCAAGAAGGCTTAGCCCTTGTTTTAAGGATGCTGCATATGGCAGAACTGGAACACATGGTTACCTTTCATCACTTATGTCAAGCTTGAGGCTGGGCTAGGAGCTGGCACCCCCCTCCCCACCGCTGGATGCCTGCCTCCTGCGAGCTGCGTGGAGAGCCTCCTCCGTCCCTCCTCTCCTTCTTGATGCTTTCCCTCTGCTCCGTGTCACCTCGAGTCTGTTTTCCGGGATGCAGAAAGCCTCTCAGCAGAGCTCGTTTGTGTGTCAGGTTATTTCTTGTCCTTGTGCCACGCCGCAGCCGGGGAGGGAACTTCTTTACGCCTGCCCAAGGAGGAAGCAGCCCCCGGCAGGGGCTGGGGTAGCTCGGGGCTGGTGGCCTCGCCCCCAGGTTTATTATGTTGTGTCGGACAGAGCGTGACATGCTGCAAGGGTCTGCCTGTGCCAGGATGGGGCAGAGTTTGCTCAGTGACTTAGGAAAACAAGCGCTGAGCAGAGCACAGAGCCAACCAGCGGGTGCCGGGAACCTCCCGTGGTTAGAAAACAAGCAAATGAAAATGGCTTTAATGCTTCTCACGCTGCGTGGGCTGAAGCGGTTTTAAAATGGGCTTGGTTGGCCCTGGATGTGGTAAATGAGTTGTGAGCCCTAAAGGGGCCATTGCGGGAGCAGCAGAGCCCTGCCCGTGCCACCAGCAGGCACAGCGGCACTGGGAAGGGGATGAGTGCGCTGCCTGGAGGTGGCTGCCTCTTCCCCCGGGGCCGGGCGCTCCTGGAGAACATCCACAGGGATGCGGGAGCCAGAGTTTGTGCTGCTGGGCTCGTCCTTCCCGCGAGGAGCCCGAGGTGGGAAGCCGACAGCTTCTTTGGGAGAAGCCGGGCATGGGGCAGTCCCGGTGCCTGTCGCTGGACCGTGCGGTGAGGTTGTATGCGGTGCTCACATCGTGTCTGGTTTTTTTCCTCTCTTTAAAGCGAAAACCTTTTTTAGCGTGCGAATAAATGCTCTCCTAAAACAGAAGACGCCATCTGCTCCTAGGCACAAATTGAATTTTCCAAAGGGTTAGGTTTAAATAAGATCCATGGGCTCAGAGCAGTGGCTGAGGGAGCCCGTAATGGGTTTTTGCCCCTCCTGCAGCTCACTGTAAGCAGATGCCTCGGTGTATGGGAGGGCGACGTGGTGCCTGCAATGACACAGGGGCTCTGGCAGCTGGAGACTACACAGACTCCCCGAGCTCCCCAGGGCCTGGTGTTTTAATCCTGGTGCTTGTAGGTAGGCTTTGAACACCGGGATGCACACAAATTACCTGGACCCTGCGGGGAGCGCACGGCGGCTTTCCCCTCTTTCATCTTCCTTAGAGGAGTCGGCAAGCGGGGAGTCGCAGCTGCAGCGAGGCGCTCTGTCAGGCCCTAAGATTTGTTGGGTAATCTGCAGCAAGGACGTGCACGTGGCTGTTTCTTCCCGTGTGGGAGCTAAAGCTGCCAGCCAGCTCACCAGTTACCCCAGCGCGAGCCCTTTGGAGCACCGGTCCCGCACCAGGCGAGCTGCGTTGCCCTCACGCGCTGTGCCTCTCGTGCCTTCCAGCCGCTGGTGTTGCTGATGGAGTGGCCCGAAGCCACCAACTTCGCCTGCCTGATCGCAGGCTACTGCCGTCTCCTGGTGGACTCCAAGAAGATGATATTCTCCAGGCCCCCCAGCCAGCCCCCGCCGCCTCAGATTATCAAGGCAGGTACGGTTCAGCCTCTGCTTTCCGTGCGAGCCCCTTCCCAGCCACCTCCCTCCGCCGGGGGCCCTGCTGTGGTAGGAAGGAGGTGGTTCCTCTGGGATCTCCCTCTGTCCTGGTCCCCCCGCAGCACCAGCAGCCCCCTCTGAACGGCAGAACGAGGCCTCGCTTTGCAGAAGCTCTCACTTAAACAAGAATGAGCTTGCAGTCGCAGTCCCTGGCTGTACAATGGCCGTTTCTGCCAGCTCTGAAAGTGTGGCTACTGTGCTGATTTCCTACATCGGGGGGAAATTTGGGTGTGTGGGCTTTCCAGGCGCCCAGCCTGCTGCAGGGAGCAGAGCGCTGCTCCGGGCACAGCAGCTACAGACAGGTTGTGTCCCACCAGGCACTGATGCTCGGTTCTTCGAGGACAGATTTCAGCTGTCAGTCACCTTCAAAATGATCAGTTATCATCGAGAGGGATTTCAGAGAGGAGCCAAACCTGAGCTACGTGCCATTACTCCATGCAGGGTGTGCATATTGAGTACGTCTGGTACAGGGAAATAAAAAGTACAGGCTCAGTGGCTGGAGTTGCTTCCCACTGCAGTGTGTGGAGAGGCTGGAGATGCTCACCCTGCATAGCCAGGAGCTGTGAGGGGCCTTCAGTTTAGTTGGTGGGGTGCTAAAACTGTCCCCTGGAGATGGGCGTAGTCAGAAGAGGTGCCAAGAGCTAGCAGGGCCCCTGGGGAAAGGACCTGGTGTCTCTGAGGTGTGAGGAGGGCACCCGGACACGGAGCTGGCACCAGCGGGAGGACGCGCTCGGGAGGAATCGGGAAGGCACCTCCAGCACCCTCAGCGCACCCAGGGAGAGACCTGGCAGGTGATGTTGGTGTGAGTATATGAGCATGGTTTCCTTTGCGTCTTCACCCGTGCATCTTACTAACAGCTGCCACTGTGCTCTCTGCTCTGGGTGTCCTGCATAAACCCAGCCCCGTTTGGTATGAGTGAAGGGTGCTTCCAAACTAAGTGGTGTCATCAGAGCGCTCCCTCCCTTCACGCTACAAGGCATGGCCTGAACCACAACGTGTCGTAGGTCTTGCCTTTTTCTTGACAGTCACAAGAAACCAGTGTCGCTCTGCGTGGGGGCTGGAATGAGCGCGAAGGGGAGTGACGGTGTGGTAGCACAGCGGTGGAGCAATGGATCCGTGCTCTTCATACTGAAGAGCTGGCCCCTCTCTGGGTGGCCTGGGCTGTCCTCGGGGGCACAGTAAAAACCTCTCTGGCCAGCAGAGTGAAGCGGACCCAGTACACTCAGCCCAGCTGCTCAGGCATTGTTCAGGAGGGGTGAATTTAATTTGTGTTGAGAAAACAAATTCTGCCAATAGTTGTGGCCTTGCCACGGCTGCAGGCTGAGCTGTCAGGAGCTGAGCAGATCACCAGGAGCTGGGGCTGCCGGTCGTTAGCACATCTCTGCAGGAACGATAAGAAAGCCCCACTGGGATGAATCAAGTTCCCCCAGCCTTTGACTTCCCAGGCTGCAGGCAGGCCGTGCCAGAATCTTAAACATGACATCAAGCCCTGGCCTGCTTTTTGTCTAGAAGCAGAGCGCATCCATCTGCTCGGAGGCCCATTAAACCCTCCTGCTGAACTGCAGTCCTGTTTAGAAATGCACGCTCCATCCAGATGCTGTCAGTTAAATCCCCCAAATCCCTCTCTCGGCATTTCCCTGCGGAGCCGCACGCCAGACCCCTGCCATAGCTGCACGGACGATTTGCCTTCCTTGCCCCTTCCTCCCCCCGCACCCTCAGAGCATCATTAGCAGAGCAGCGCCCAGGCCGCTATCTCAGCTCTTTGCCAGGACTTTCTCTTCCCGAGAAAGCAGCTGGATTACAGATTTTATGGTTTTGGCCTCATTCAGAAGCGGGCCCTGATTCGGCGTGGGCAGCCAACAAAAGCCCCGGCTCAGCCTTGGCAGAGGCTGGTGTACATGAGCTCTGGCCAGCTGCAGGTCTGCACGGATGATCCTTTCTCCTTTGCCTTGGTCCTTGCAGCCCGTTGCTGAAGGTGTCTTCCCAGCATTCAGTCACCCTGCTGGTGTTCCTGAGCACCAGTACGTCCATAAATGAGAGAGAGATTGTTTAGATTAGGTTTTTAGCATTGCAGGTGATGAACAGTATAATAGAAACGTGTGTTTTGGGAGACAAATTGTCCAATTTGTTGAGCTAATGAATTTAATTGGGATTTATTTGATTTAATTTACACTTTGTAAGATGGAGCCTGCATCCCCCTGGCACCCGTTCTCGGCACAGCTGCACAATTCAGCCTGTAATGCAGACAGACACCCCTCTGGAGGGCTGGACCACTGGCCAGAAGCTCAAGCAATATTTCAGCTGCTCGCCTTGCTCAGGGAGGGCCAAGAGGAGGCTATCACGGGGAAATGCTTAATAAGGAGCAGAGCATTACTGCACCGTGTTTAGCAGCCTTCTTTGGGCTCGCTGAAGAAATGGCTAAGTAAAATGGCTTGGTATGGCCAACATTATGCACAAATGGTGACAGTAATTCCTTCTTGCCATATAACTGCCATTAAATGGCAGGCTGAGGCTGAAAGTCCTCATATATGCATGCAGACGTGCTGTTCCCATTACCCTCTGAGTCTCACCAGTAGCTTGCGAAGCAGCATCTGCATGCCCAGGTTTTGGGACTGGCTGTGCTGGGCAGCCCTTCTCCTGCCTCCCAGCAAGGGATCTTGCTCCCTCTCTCTGTTGCTGCTGTGCAGCACAGAAACAAGATGTTTGCTTAGGTAGCCAACCTGGATGGAGTCCAGCTGGGAGCAGAAAGCAAGCTGATGCAGTTAGGAAACAGACCTGTCAGGAAAGGTTAAAGGAATTTGCTGCGTCTAGTCTAAAACCGAGGCGGGTAGGGAGATGGAGGGGGAGGAACAGCATGATCTTGCTGGTGTCTAAAGGCTGTTTATAAAAGGGCAGCGATCGGTTGTGCTGCAGGTCCAGGATGTTAATGATCTAATTCCTAGCCGAAAAAAGAAGACGGGGAAAAAAACAAAAAGTCAGAGTCAATACTTATAAATGTCACAATATTTAACTTTATAAAATTTATATGATTGAACTCTGTAACACGTAATCATTTTGGAGACAAGGGAGGCAGTGTGCTCAGTCAGTGCGCTGCGGGGCTTTTGCTGGCTGCAGCTCAGCTGCTCCTACATCCCAGTGAGCCACCCCGCAGGCTCTTCTGGCCTCAGCCATCGCTGTGCCCCAGCCACGCGTAAAGGCCTCACTAAACCGCTTCCAATAGCTCTTTGTTAACGGGAATCCATTTTTTATTGATTTAGGAGAAAAGGCACGTTAGCACCTTTGACCTGCGCGGGCTCTCCTCGAGCTGCAGAGCAAGGAGCTCGCGGCACGAGCTGAGCCGGGTGCGAGCTGTGTTCAGCGCCCAGGCTAGGGGCAGCCCCAGGAGACTTCTGCGTGGTGTCCCTCAGGGCATGACCCTTTCCTCCATGCGCTCAGCGGGGAGGCCAAGGCAGGTGCCGGGTGTGCAAAGCCTCCATCAGCCCCGTGTTTGTGCAGGACTGAGGGCAGAGAGCACGTGGACGTTCCTCCAGGGCGGGCAGTGGCTTTCCCATCCTCTTTTCCCCTCTCCCCAGTGCTGCTCATGACGCTGTGTTGTGGTTTCGGTTTAGATTACATCAACGCACACAACCTCCACCGGCCCGCGGGGCACACGGGAAAGAAGGAGAGCGGGTTCGTGGGCGGCCCTGCCGCCAGCCCCGGCGAGGCCCGGGCTCGAACGGCCAGGGCCTCGGACTCGGAGCTCGTCAGCTTTTGCTACCTGCACATGCGAGAGCAGAGAAAGGAGAGAGAGAGCAGGACGGATATCAACGAAAACCTGATCTTTTTCGAGGAAACTCGTCCCAGGACCAAATCCGACCCCACCTCCAAGAGCTCCGGCCAAGGCTACGACGGGGCTGCCAACGAGCACGACCCAGACGGCCTCGACCGAGAGCGGCACACCAGCCGGGCCCGGGCCCACACCATCGACACCCACCCGCGGGGCGACGCCGCCCACTTCTACTGCGAGTCCTGCAAGGCCAAAATCAAGAGCCGGCTGGCCCTGCGCAAGGCGGGCAAGCCCGGCGGCGCCCGCGACAACATGGTGGACCTGATGTCTCTTCCCCCTCCCGGCAGCGATGAGGAAGAGGACGAGACGACGGCCCTGCTCCCCGCCATCGCCGCCCCCCCGCCCGGCTTCCGCGACAACAGCTCGGACGAGGACGACCCCAAGCGCCGGGCGGCCGCCCAGGGCCAGGAGCAGGGCCGGCACCTCTGCGGCATCCTCTACGACGAGATCCCCGTCACGCTGATAGACAGCGTGCAAACGCGGACGGTCCGGGACCATGCTCAAGAGCTGGACGATGCCCTGGTGTCCACCCTGCAGGCGCTGGAAGCCCTGGCTGCTTCAGAGGATTGTCCGCATCCCCCGCCACAACAGACAGCAGGTATTGGAGCGGCCGTGCCTTTCTTTTTCCCCACAGCCTTTCTTTCCTATGGTGCCTCCTTCCCTTTATTCTCCTCCTGCCATCCTATAAGTGATTGCGGAGCTGCTTGCAGTGAAAGCCAAGTTGTGGCAGCAGGCTCTAGGAGGGCCTGCTCAGAAGACTTCTCAGAGCCTGAGGTGGGACCGCTCCTCTCCGTGACGGTAGGTGAAGAAGTCCCTTGGTTGTCCCACACCTCCACGTGCCACGTTGAGGTGCTGACAAACCAATGCCACGAGCATCAGTCCCTGCCTGCTGCAGCCCTCCCCTGTCGGCACATTCAGCCTTTGCAGGTCCCCCCAGGCCCTGCGGTGTGAGCCCCTCACGGGGCAGGCCTGCAGCCGGGTGGGTGTCTCTGGCTCCAGCCTGCTGGAGGACAGCCCTGAGGCCCCGCTCCCCTCCCTCGGTCGCCCTGCTCACCGTGGCAGAGCAGCTCTTGCCAGATTTCCCTTCTTGCTCCAGAGAATTCCCTGCAGCCCTGCTCTCGCTGACACTGGAACCCTTCCCAGGACCTCTTCCTGGGCCAAGAGCTGAATTGAGCTAGCAAGCCAGCTCAGTGCTGACAACTGATCTCTTAAATGTGTTAACTCTTAGCTGGGAGAAGAGTCACTAAATTCTCTCCAATGGGATGCTGTGTCCTGCCTTCTTAGGACCCTTCTGCTGCACTGGGTTCGTCTCTCCTCCCCACAGTGGTGTGGCACGGGCATTATTGTGGGGTTTTCTTTGTGTTCCTCCTTAGGTCTTATTGTCCTGGCCGCCATCACGCCTGAGTCATCCTTGGATTCTGGCCACGAGACCAACTCCTCAGAGCTAACTGATGTCTCGGAGATGGTCTCTGCTATGAAGCAGCATCAGAACGCAGCCTACTTCCTCGCTCAGCACATCAACAAAGAAAACCTCCTGGCCAGGAAGGACTTGCCTTTCCGAATCCAGAGCTGCGCTGCCCAGGCTGTTCTCACCACGCCATACGCCCTCAACCGCCAGGAGCCAAACTCTTCATTGAAGCCAGCTTTCTCTCACCAAAGCCCCAACCTTACCAACTGCAAGAGCAAACAGGAGCAGCAGAATGCTGAGCGGAGCTACAGCTCGGCTGTCCAGCCGGTGCTGACCCCCCAGCTGAGTGAGCAGAACAGGGGGGCTCCAGCACCAGGCTCTGAATGCAAAGGTGCAGGCCACACAAAAGCTGCCTTTGAGGTATCTCTGCATGCCTCAGCAGCCCCGGGCAGGGAGCAGGCACAGGATCTACAAGAGAAGATGACCAAAGAGGTCAAGCCGAGCCCCAAGCTCCTCCCAGATCAAAAGAGTGGCGTGACTACAGCCATCATTTCAGCTGCTCTGCAGCAAGTGGCAAGTGCACAAGGCTCAGCTCCCCAGGCAGCAGCAGCCTCAAAAGAAGACAAGAACACGAATGGGACCAGCAGCTGTGCATCAGCCAGCAACAAGCCCTTGAAACTTAAAGGAAGTCAACAAACTTCAGAGCCATTATGCAACTGCCAGCAGCAGCAGCAACTCTCTCAGCAGCAGCATAGTGAAGTTTCTTCAAGTCCTAAAGAAGCTCACAGCAGTAAGGCTGAAGCTTTCCACCTCACCTCAGCAGGTGAGGAACTGATGCCCGGTAAGACTTTTGCCTCTAAAAGCTACCAGCAAAAAGTGAGTCGAGATGCCCCAGGAAAAGCAGCGTGTGGAGAAACAGGTCAGAAGGCGGGTGGGGAAACCATGAACCTCGTTTTTCAGAAACACACAGCTCTTTCAAACCAAGCGGAGAAAACGCAACAGGAAAGTTCAGCCAAAAGCTTAAAAGTTGGGAGTAGCAATCTGCACTCTCCGTCACCTGGTAGCACTTTCAGGAGCGCCAGTGAGGATTCCAAGGGGCCGATCCAGCTAGTGCCCAGGTCCGAGAGCCTGCAGATCAGCACCGTGCCTTCCAAGAAAGTAGAAAAGGTCCTGGAGGTGACCCAACCAGATATGGATGTCCCAGCTAAACCCAAAGCTCCAAAAGCTCCCTTCAGGTTTAGGAACCTGTTCTCTGCAACATTTCCTACCCGGCTGAAGAAGGAGACGGACGAGCGGCAAGCCCAGCTGCAGAAAGTGAAGCAGTACGAGCTAGAATTCCTGGAAGAGCTGCTCAAGCCAAAGAGCAAAAGTGACCTCCCACCACAGGAGTATCTACACCCTCCTGCTCCTGGACGCTGCAGCTGCCAGCTAAGGAGCAGTCCTGTCCAAAAAGTCCCAGGGATGTCCAGGGAGCAGAGGCGCAGCTGTGACTGCAAGCGGATCTGTAGGGGGGTGAGGCCACCGATGGTGATGCCAGAACTGGAGAGGCAAGGGAGGGATAAAGTTGCCGATGACCAGAAGCAGGCAGAAGCAATTAGGTTGACAAGCATGAGCAGCCCTTCCAAAGGCAAGCGGATACGATCTACGAGTTTAGAGTCCAGGGACTACCGGTCAGATCCAGAAAACAGCATGTCATGTTTGACAACGTGTGCTTCCCGAGGGGAATGCATAGGTGCTCCGCACTATAAGAAGCTCTTGCGCCGCTACAGTGTTAGTGAATTGGATAAGACTGATAGGACATCCCTGTCCTCTGACATCTACCAAAACATCTATCCAACCAAGCAGAAAGGCCCTCAGAAAGAGCCTGAGCCCAGCATCCTTTGTCCCGTTTTGAAGAGCAAAATCCAGGAAGCCTCAGGAGCGGCTGATCCATCCTATGTCCAAATAGCACAGGAGAAAAAGAACCAGAAAGGTTCAGCGGTGTTCTCTGTCCAGGAGGAGTTGTATCCAAGTCCTGCAGAGCTGCGGGATGAAGACATGGAGGACGAGAAGTGCTGCTCCATCCGGTACTGCTTCTACTACAGGAAATGTGATGTCGCAGATGATGGGAGCGAGAAAGACGAGCTGTCCTACTCCATCCCCATGCAGATACTGCCGGGAATGAAGCTGGACAATCAGATGGTCCCGGTCATGAGCAGGACCCTTCAGGTCCTCGATGCAACAGCCTGCAGCAGTCCCAATGACGCTCAAACCCAGGAAATAGATTTAAGGACCTCCACTTTTGAGGGGAGCCTGGCAAAGATCAACACCCTTCGAGGCCACGCCTACAGCTTGCCCAACGGCTTTCTGCAAGTGCAGCTGGATACCAACGAGCTCCTGACTATCCTGCGGCAGTGCGTGGTGAGCCCTGATGTCCGGGACTGCAAGCCGTACATCTCCCAGCTGGCTGAGTACAAGCAAGAGCTCGCCCTCAAGTTCAAGGAGTTCCGGGCCTCCTGCCGCCGGGTGGCAGCCGTTGACAAGAGCCCTACCCACATGCTCTCCGCCATCACAAGCAGCTTCCAGGTGCTAAGCAGCCTCATTGAGACGTTTGTGAGGCTGGTGTACGTCGTGCGCTCCGAGTCCCAGCGGCAAGAGCTGCTGACCAAGGTGGAGGAAGTGGTGAGAAACTACACTTTCCTCCTGAGGGCTGCCGAGGAGTCCACGGCCAGAACGCTGAGCCACCAGCAGACAGTGGAGCAGCTCGCCCGCCAGTCAGCCACGGTGGCCACCGTTATGAGCACGCTCACGCGCTCCCTAAAGACGCTGATCAATAAGTAAACCAGCTCCGAAAGCCAACAAGCCAGCGTGTGCCGGGCTGTGTCGGTGGTTCTCGTGTCGCCTAAGTCCGGTGAGGATGTGTGTCTGCAGGGAAAGCCCCCGTCCGGTGGGGTTTGCAGCGGAAAAGACATCGTTTTATTTCTCCGCAGAAGGGATGGTTGTGCTGGTGGTGTTCTGAAAGGTGAAGTCGTGCCCTGATGCAAGCTGCACAGCCAGCTTGTCAGGGGGCTCAAGCAGCTGCTCTGCTTGCTCTCCCATGCTGGCTTGGCAGTGACTGGCTTGGCAGTGACGGAGGCATCGTCACCCCGTCTCCACGCTAGTCTGGTTCCGTGTGGCTCCGGGCCTCCCTTCTGCAAAGACCTGACACTGTCTCCCTTTGCCACGGTGCGTGCTGGCACTGGCCAGCGAGTTAGCAGGAACTGAGGGGAGATCTCCCGGCTTCGCTTGGGCAGGGGTCCAGCTGGAGCCAAACCAGTGTCTTGCCACGTAAACAGATCTTCTGCCTCCAGGGTCTTCCTGGCCCACAAATGCAATGTCAGCAGCAGCAGAAGGCATCTCTGGGATGCAAGCCCCTGCTGCTGTGCTAGGGCTTGGGAAGCCCTAGCACGGGGAGGATGCAATGATCCTGGGACAGGGCTCGGTCCCCCTCACGGGCTCTACTCTCACAGCTTATGCACCAATGCCCCTGTCCTGAGCACAGGCACTGCCTGCGCAGAAGGCAATAGCTTCATGTGTGGGAGCAGGGAGCCATTCGCCATCCCCTGCTGGGTGGCCACGTCCACGTTAGAAAGCCTGCAGAGACCCGGATTGACCTGTGACCATCGCAAGCCAGAAGCCGGGCTGGCAGCTAAGAGGAGGCCTCTTCCACGCCATTCTCCAGAGGTCAGGTCCATGCCTCAGAGGCTCAGCCCAAACCCTCTCCTGCTTCCGTTCACAATGCCCGTAAGAGAGGAGCCCCAGATCAGGTTGGTCTGAACCGAGGCTTCCTCCTGAGCCAGGCAGTGCTACTGCCGTCTGCCAAAGGAGCTGCCCTCCTTGCCAGGGGGCCGGGATCCTTTTTCTGTCTCCACTGGACTGACTGACTGCCTTGAGGAGCATTATTTAGTACGTGATGGTTATTTATTTGGAGTTGGGTTAGTTTTTGGTTTGTTCGTTTTTGTTGTTGTTGGGTTTTTTTTGGTTGGTTTGGTTTGGTTGGTTGGTTTTGGTTTGTTTTTTTACTTCCAGGTGAATGGTAAAGTGATTGCTAATTGTTTTCCTCCACACCCCAGGGTTCCCGCCCTCCTCCCAGTCTAGCTCCTAGACATAATCAGACCGCCTTAACTGGTGCTTCAGCGCACTCGCCCTCCCTCCAAAACGCAGCGAGGAGGAGAAAATGCAAGGTTCCGCGTTGCATTGCCCTTACAGTGCCACCCACTGCACTTCACGCACACGGGGGGGGGGGAACAGGGCTGCGGGGCTCCCCGCGCCTCCCCCCCGCACCATCTCCAGCTGGAAGGGGAGATCACGGCGCTCGCCCCGCGGCGCAGCCGTCGGGGGGGGAGAAGGGTTGGCAGACTCCGCAAGCTTGCCCCATCGCCGCCTGAGCGCGTGGGGCTGATCAGGGATCTCCGTATGATCAATCACTTCCCATCTCTATTATTTATTTTTTTATAAACACGCACATTTGAAATCTCTTGTTCTTCCATAAGAGTTATGGAAATGCACAATGTGCTTTTAACACGCGCATCCTCTACTGAGTGCAATAACGTCCCCTGGCCCGCGGCTGTCCCGGACTTTGGCTGTTGCTGTCAGCAAGGCAGAGAGGATCCTGCTGTGTGGACAGAGCACCCTCCTGCCTCCTGCTTTCAAGAACCATGTAGCAAATATTCGGTGGAAGAGCCAATTCGGATTTCAGCCCACGGTGGGCAAAGCCTGTTATAATGCTGAAGGCCAACTGGGAGCTGTGTTTTTCTTTTCGTCGTGAATTATCTATTATGAAACTCCGAGTTTCCTCAAGCTCCCTGTTATGCCTATATCATTTCTCCATAAATCTCTCAGTCTAATACAGAGGAAAATTTTTTTATTGTCTGTATATAGTATATATAAAAATATATAAATTATATATATATACACAAATTTATGTCTTGTTTTACAAACAAGAAGGATTAAATATATTAATCTTAATATCCAAACTAGCACTTTGTGTCTTTTTTTTTAAGAACTTGGTGGAAATGTGGCTGTTCCTAGCCGTACCGAGCACTGTTCACAAGCAAAAACCCCTATTTTTGTTGCTATAGAAATGCACGTATCTCCATACGGGAAGGGCACAGCTTAAGGACTCCGCGACGCCACTGCACAGGAGTGCACAGGCCACAGTCAGGGCACAGCAGTGAAGTACCAGACTCTGAAGGAAGCCACGAAGCAGCAGGTTGGAAACGAGCTGTTTAACTTGTTACGGTTTCGTGTTGTTAATGGGTGTTTTGGATTAATTCACCTTCAGGAGGGGCATGCATCCAGCAACACCGACCCCTCATCACCGACTCTGGGCACTGCGGTCGTGCTGGAGGAAGCAGGGTCCTTCTGGTGCCCCCAGGACACCCTCCTGCCCCTAAAGGACATGTTTTCAGCCCAGTTTCAGCCTCTGTCTGGCATCTACTGTTCTGCCTAGGAAGAGGTGGCAGCGTGCTGCCCAGCACGGGTGGCCTCTCGCTTCTGCTGAGGGACTGCTCCCGTGTGTCTTTGCAGGGCAGAGCCCAGTGAAAGCCTAACGCCAGACCCAGGGGGAAGTCAGAGCTGTGCAAACAGTTTCCTAGCTACAGGTGATGTTTCCAATAGCCCGTTTCCTCTTGGGATGTGGTTCGCCTGGCACAATGAAATGCTCTCTATTTATCAGGGAGGAAGGCATTGATGTGTGTCCTCTATATACCCCAAAGCCTCCAGGAACTATAAAAGCCAAGTCTGATAAAGATCCAGCATACAAAACATTAGGAACTGGGCCATTTTCTGTACGGGGGTTGAATGTGTTGTCTAAAGCAAAGATAGCAGCAGTCTCGGCTCACGCACTTTCTCTGTGCCTCCAGGCTGGTTATTTTAATCTGCATCACACCATTTCCCATGCTGAAATAACTAATGATGCTTGACACTGACTGGGACAAAACACCTATTTATAAAGCTGGGTATGGATCAAAAAACTGGGAAAGCCAAGAGGGTTTTTAACAACACACAGAGCCCGAAAACATTATTGACAGCAGGCACTTTAATCAACATTTTGGAGCTGCTGCTGAGTTCTCTTAGTACCATCTAGTGGGCAATCGGCATCCCGGTGGAAAGGAATTAGTTCTTCACAACACACTGTTATTATTTGTACAGCAGCGATGATAGGTGCTCCGGGGACAGTCAAATGTCCCCGTTTGAAGGGAGGAGCTGTACTCCTACAGACCCCAGCAAGATGAATCCCTGCCTCTATTATTGTACTGATCTCTTCAGTGTTGTCCCTATGGCCTCGCTGTGTTAGGCGCTTGTAAACACTCTTGAAGGCAATGATGCAGGTAAAATTTTCTAGTTAATGGTTTTGAATCACAGATTTTTGAAAAATCTGTCTCAGTTACACAGCACAGAGAATTTTTTTTCCCCAAATCTAGTTCCCTTTTCACTCTCCAGCCAGTTTATCTGCCTGTTCTTACAGAGCATCAGCAATTCTCCAGGTTGAAACCACTGCCCCCCAGCAAAGTATATGGCGCTCAGCAAAGGACAATATTGTTTGGCAGGGGTGCGTGCCCAAAGATAAATATGTTTTTCTCCACTCCCTCCCACCAGAGCAGCCTGCCTGAGCTCTGCTGTGAGCGCGGCAGGCTGTGCAGGCCTCAGGGGGAGGCCTGAGGGGGAGTGCCAGGGGGAGCCGCCTTCTCGCACTGCCTTCACTGGGACTTTTTCACCCTACAGTTACAGCGGGAGCAGTTTCCCAAACAGCCTTTATGGATGGCTCCCCAGCTGCCATTAATGCTGATCAGCCACACTGTGCGCGTGTGACCATCAGTGTAATCGTACCCGCGTAACCTTCCTCCCTCTCTTAATCGTCTCAAATTTATTTCCACTCCTGTTGAGTCCTGACCAGGAGAATGCATAAAAAAGGAACAAAAATTGGGCTACTGCTGTTCCCTCTCATGCTCACAAGAAAAACAAGAGACCTGGCTCTCAGGGGTCCTGTCTCAAGGCAAGAGATGAAACTGCAGACCTTCAGCAGCATGTCCAAGATACATTTGGATGTAATGGGTTGTGTCTCTGTGGACTTTGCTGGTCATTCTCAGCTGGAGATGACAATCAGGTACATTGGCTCAGAGCACCCCACAGCCAAACCCCGCATCCATCGGGATTTCTCTCCCTCTCCAAGGTCATGGCACCACAACAGGGACTGCAGCAGGCCCAGGTACAACAGTGGGGTGAGCGGAATAGCTGAGCCCCACAGCTGCTGTCATCACCCCTAGACAAAGATAAATGATTAACGTCTAAGTTTTATCCTCATACTGCCTGCATTCCTGTGTAAGATATCCTAATAAATTCCCAGTTTAGGCAGTGGTGGAGATGGCTGGGACACCCATGGCTTTAACTGGACAATGGAAGAATCTGCTGGGAAGGACAGTAATTACTTATTTCTCTCCTCCTTATTCACTATACATTAAAATGGTCTGTACACATCATAGGAAGCTGTTTTCCAAAGGTGTTTTTTGTCAGACTATGTAATTCCATACTGGGACATTAGCAGACAAGGAGCAGACAGGATGTGATGTCCCAGCCCAGCGGAGATGCTGCCCCTTGCTGCCACCTGCTCCCCACGATAAGAAGCAAACAGAGAGGGTGTTTTTCTGCAGCCGAACTATAAAGTCATTAAAAGGCAAACATGCTGTGTTAAAAGCAGCAGAAAAGCCAGTGCTGCCTCTCTGGATGCATGCCCTGAGGTTAGCCAGGGGTCGGAGATTAAAGGGCTGTGGACGTGCATGGGACCAACGCACACAGCCCAGAACACTTCACAAGGCTCCACTGAATTCCACTTTGAAAAGCACCTTGGAAATATTCCTAAGTCTAAAGCATTCAAGAAAAAGATTTTGGTGAAGAACATTCACCTCTTGCTGAAGCAGTTGGACTCCATCCTCATATTTTCAACCAGGCAGGTAGTAATAGCATGCTAAAAATTAGAAATATATGCAAAGGGAGCTGTCAGCTCTTTAAAGAACTTGTAATTCATAAGTCCATATTGTTTCGTATGGAGGCTTGAAAATACCATTTATTTTCCACAGTTCAGTCTTTATGCTGACAAATGGTGGATGTGCTCTGGTTGGGGTGTGTCCTGTGTAGCTGTGCTAGCACTGCTACTGCTGCCATTGAGCAGGGTATGGGTGAGCTTTATTCCTAAACACAACCCACCTGAAACCAATGGGATCCCGATGATTAAGTGATTTTACTCTTCAAGGGAAAGAATACGGTGTTTCAAAGAGAGTCAGTAAAGACCTGGAAGCAAGACGTTTCTTATTCGATCCTAGGGGGTTCGATAGTAGCAGAGAGGGGATTTACCTGAAAATAATCCCTGTGAAAAAATGATAGAGGCAGAGAAGCAGCAGAAAAAGAGCAGCCAGTAGAAACGCTTCCTGAGCTGGAGGTTAGTTTTTCTACTGCCCACACAGAAAAGCCTCAGTTTTCTGAACTGTTAAGTGAGAATACAGGAAAGGGGAGTGAAATCCAGAACGTCATAAGACTGGAGATGGGCCCTAAGCCACAGAGGCAAACGCATTCAACATTGTGAATTCATGCATCCAAAGGGCAAAGAGTTGTGCTATTTATATCGAGTGCCATTCATTAACAGAATGGTCTACAAGCCATTGCAGTCACAAGGCAAACAGAAGGGGAAAAAAAAAGGAAAAAACTCTCAGCAATACACTTTCTGCATGAAAATGGATCCTTGATTAAGTGACTGGTGGTAATTGAGCGGCAATTGTATGCAGGAATGTGCCAAGAGAAGGAAAAGGGCTACTTGTCTTGATTGACATCACCATGAAATGCGATACTATTAACGTGCTGCCTAAAACTTCCTGGAAAATGTATTCTCAGGCCATGAAACACAAAGGCATTTCTGAATAAATGAACTTCCACAGACTCAGGTAGATAAAAAGGGAGGTTTGCCATTCATGTGCTTTCAGGTTCTCTGTAGGTGGATACTAATTCACTTCATAATTTCCAAAACACGAGAGAACACAGCACCTCAGGCTCTAGGCTAGTTCCTTCCGGAACCAAAATCAACTCACGCTTGTCCACAGTGTAAGCCAGAGGAACATTAAATACAATTCCTTAGACTGGAAGTAGATCATTCAGCTTATTACATTTGGCTTTCACAATGAAGCAAGCCAAATTGAATTATGCACTTTAATTCTGAATAAGGGTGTCCACACACAAGTTAAGATACTCCAGTCCACTTTCACATCCAGCCTTACTGAGTCTGTTGTAATTTTCCTAAGCACCCTTTGACAAACAACCAGGCTCTCAGGGCAATGGTTCTTAACCACAGTCTCATCCAGCCGAAGCCAGCCCAGATAAACATCTCCCTCTTCAAAGCTGGTTCTCCTTGTCCCTGCTACTTGGATTAATGGGAATGCACGCTGCCAACAGGCTATCGCTGAGGAACCTCATGAGCTGGCTTTTGGGGTTTGTTTAGCTAAGACTTAGTTGCATGCTGGTAAAAGCTTCTCCTCAGTAAAATCTCCAAGATTACCCTGTTATAAGAGCTTCACTAGAGATAGTAATAAATTGTTAAGATAGATGGACTTTTGTCCTCTTAACCACAGTGCTGTCTGATCCTCCAAAGACACTCTGGTAGCTGAAATACTGAAGGGTGGCAGGACTTTTCCTAGATTGTGCTCCTGGCCTTTTAACAATCCTGCAAGCACTGCAAGGCAGCAAGGTGATGCAGCACTGGAGCACCCGTTAGGGCTGCAGATTCCCAGTGCCCAGACCATGAATAAGCTAGGAAGGGACACTGATGTTGGGACACAGAAAACAATACTTCTACATTCAAGAGCAAGGGAAAAAAATGGAATTTAAACCAAGACTCAAGCGAATGGCTCAGAAACAAATACTTCAGGGACTGGAAAGAAGTTATCCATCTTCCAAATTCTTCAAACTGCAAAACCAGCAGCAAGCCTTCTGTAGCCTGTGTTTTGTAGGGAGGAGAAGCCTTGAAGTTATTTTTAGAATATATAGCTTTATCACTGAAAAATTTGTACGGAACAACCATTACAAGCTTGCAATATCCCAAACTATCATTTGAAAAATAATGTTGCGAACTGTGAGAGGCCCATATGGTAAGAACAACAACAGCTGGGTTTTTTTAGGTGTCTAACAGACAAAAGTAGAGTCGTCGTATGTAATAGTTACAGTGATGTATTTTTGGCACAAGAACACGGCTGTTAGAAATTTGGGAGATATCCACAAATCCCCTCACGTTAACCATCAAGTAGCCATCTTACAGTGGTATTTTTTGCTTCATTATTAAAATGAGCAATCTTTGGTAACAAATTAGAAGCAGAGGGCTGTATTTTTCCTTTCCCGTTTGTTGGGTTTGCTCTATGTCCCCGCGTTCCACAAGCCGCTAAATTACGCTAAGAAATTAGAAATTACCACCAATCTGATATTCTCAATCCCATTAATGCTAAATATGGAAATTAATATATATTTTAATCCAGATGAATTCCAAGCACAATGAACTTTCACAGAGGGTTAGAGAAAACCTCCCCGAAGTCATTTTGAAAATGTGGCCAGCCTGTGTGAACTGCAGACCATTTCTTCCAGTTGAGTTCTCAAGAACTCAAAGCGGTAACTTACCAATGCCAAATTACTTGCTGGAGTTTGTTATCTATGAAACAGGCAGGTTAAATGGGAAGGAATTTCATGACAGAATGCCTATTTTAAAGAAGCTGTTTGTGGCTTCTGTTTTATTTTGTGTATCTGAAAACTTTTAAACACAACATCGTTTTTTTTCTTTTTTACAAAACCTGAAGTAATTTACATAATCACATACAGACTGAAAGTTCACAGGAGACTAATTGCAGGATTAGGTTAAGAAACCATGATTATAAATATAAAAAACCCTCAGAAATTAAACAGTTTATTAAAATAGTAAACACCAGTCCTAACACTGATCCAGAAGGCAGAAAAAAAACATCTCTTTATTTGAAATTGTGGGTATCCACCATCACTATGACTTTTTAAATCTCAAAATGGAGCCAGAGGCTATTTACAACAGAAAACAGTGTAAGGTATTGCTGAAAGTCCTGAGGATGAATGCTGGAAACGTTGATTTGGGCTATCACGGTATTTTTTTCTGTGAGTTTTGCAGTGAGGCCAGCAAAAAGGCTCGTAAAACCAATTTGTAGCGCTGATGCAGTCTACAAGTTGCACGACAAAAAGGCCAAGCCACATCTGGCAGCGAAGAAGCGCTATTTATCCCTCAGCAATTGGGACCCTCCTGTCAGCGCACCTCCGCCCGCCCTGTCAGGCGGCAGCGGGGGCCAGGCCCGCCGCCGGGGGCCATTTTCTCGGCGCCCCCCGAGGCCGCGCTCCCATCATGGCGGCCGGGGTCCGCCCGCCAATCAGGCGGCCGAGGCGCCCCTTCCCCCCTCCACCCCGCCCGGCCACGTGGGGCAGAGCCGTCGGCCCGCTCCGGATGCTGCCGCGGCCGCTCTGACCAATCGGCGAACGGGCGGGCGGGCGGCGACCAATCGCACGCGCTCCTCCCGCCGTTCGCCCCGCCCCCTGGAGGAGCACACGCGCGCGCCGCCCTCCTCCCCCCTCCGCCGCTGTTTATGCGTGCGGCGGGGGGCGCCAAGCCACGCCCACCGCGCCCTTCACGGCATTGGTGCGCCGGCAGGGGGGCCCTCCCTCTGCTCCCGCGCAACCAATGGGAATCGCGTTAGGGCGGGGCCGGGTGGGCGGGGAGTCTATAAAAGGCCCGCGCGGCTGGCGGGAAGGGGTAAGATGGCGGAATAGCCACGGCCGGCGTGGCTTGCGCTCCGTGTGCCGCGTCCCCGGGCAGCAGGCGGGTGGATCCCCGCGCCGCAGCGGGCCGCGGTGCGAGGCGGAGCGGGGCGCAGGAGGAGGAGGGGAGGGAGGTGGAGGAGAAGGAGAAGGGCAGCGTCCCCGCAGCCGCCGCCGCCGCCGCCATGCCCAACATCAAAATCTTCAGCGGGAGCTCGCACCAGGACCTGTCGCAGAAGATCGCCGACCGCCTGGGCCTGGAGCTGGGCAAGGTGGTCACCAAGAAGTTCAGCAACCAGGAGACATGGTGAGGCGGGGGCGGGGGCGGACTACACGTCCCGGCGGCCCGCGCGGGCGACGCCGCGTTGGGGCCTCGCACAGCCGCCGCGCGGGGGCTGCTGGGACTTGTAGTACGGGGCGAGCGGTGGGCGGCGGGGCCCCGCGGGCAGGGCAGGCCCGGCCCGGGGGGGCCGAGCACGGGCGGCCCCCGCCGCCTCCTGCCCCAAGCCGCCGGGCAGGGGCCTCCAGAGCACCGCGGCCCCCGGGGCTGGGCTTCGAGGGGGGCTCCGGTGGGCGCCCTTCAGCTGCGGCTCCCCCCCCGGTGGTGGGTCCCCCGGTCTGGGGGTGTCCCTTCCGTGCATGGTTTGGGGTCGGTGTCCTGAGGCACGGCCCTGCCGGGCTCCGGGGCGTTTGGTGTCGCCCGGCTCCCCAGAGGGCATCAGGGCCTGCAGGGAACCGGTGCGGGATGCGGGAGAGATCTGCAGCCAGCATCAGCACATGACAGGCCGTGCGCGTGGCCCTGCCCGAGCTGGGGAACCGAGCGTCTCGCTTCATCTCTGCCTTTCGCTACCAAAATCCTACCTGAAATTAGAAGGGAGAGGCAAAAAAGAACACCAAGCTATTAAATCTTCGTGTGGAAAAGTACGATTAGCATGTGAACGCTACACGCAGTATAACACAAACAGCCCTCAATGCTTGCTCTAACGCTCTCCTTCCCTTTGCAGCCAATATATTTTTTTTCCAGGACAATCTGTAGAGACACGAGGCAGAATGTTGTGTTTCCGTTGCATGGGTATTGAATGTAACCACAAACTTAAAAGGCAGTGCAAAGAGTTGTAAAAAGAGTCTGTTTATGATGTACAGCAGGTGCAGTTGCACCTCTCATTGCTTTTTATTAACTGCCCATAGCTAAGCTATTCCAGGTGACCAGCCAGCAGGTTTTTGTGTAATCAGCTAATGTGGCTTCTAAAGGTCTGATAGATATCGTACTTACCTTAAAAAACTCCTGGCAACATATTGCCTGAGAAAAGAGTATTTTATCAGAACGGTTCAGTGATAATTTTGAACACTAAATGTCTTTAACCAGCTCTGATATTAGGTGCTCTAAGTACAGTGGGAGCTGACTTGTGTGCTAGCTGCTAATTCAGGCACTCACCTGGGGGAAGTTCTCCTGCTGGCTGAAATGCTTCATGAGAGACTGGTGCATGCTGCAAGTCAGTGCAATAAAAATGGCAAAATTACTTTGAATTAGCAGTGTGCTGGTGGAAATGGAGCAGCAAGACCCTAAATGGCCTGTGGTCAACAAAACCATGTTGAAGAAGGGGAGATGAGAGAATAAAATAAAACTAAAGTTCTACCCTAAGGTGCTGTAAAATTGAAGCCATGAGGAGTGTGTTGGGCAATCATCTGCCCGCTTGCTCGTAGTCTGATGTGGCAGCGAGCTGCAGGATGGGTCAGCATCTCCAGCACGAGAAGGAACTGTGCAAGGACTTTGTCTTCCCTAGTGTGCCTCCTGGTTCCTTCCAGATCCGTGCTAGGCTTCTCTGAACTCCAGTGTCGCAGCGCTTGGTAGTTAATCTGTTCCTACAAAAGGCCTTATACAGCATTTCTCTGTAGGAAGCCTCAGACCTGAGACTGCCGCTTGCTTTCCAACTCTGCCTTTGGCGCAGGTGTCTCGATACAGGCGCTGGAGCTGGCAGTTTGCTGCTGGCAAACAGGACCTTTGGCTTGTATTCAGTCCCTTCATCAGCTGGGATTAGTGTGCATTACATCCAGGAGGAAATTAACCCCAAAAGCCTTTCCAAAGTGAAAAGCTTGAGGGCTTCTCTGTTCAAGCCAGTGAATAGCTGTTATGACTCTAAATCTAATAATCTGCTGCAGCATAGCTGCTGTTAGAAGCTTGGCTCGGCTTTCTCTGCTGACTGGCCGTCATCCCTGCTTCCTTTATGCGCTGCTGCTTTGAACAGAGCTGGTTGTACTTCGGTGATTCGGAGGGACAAGGACTGTTTGAGGGTGTTTACACGCTCAGCTTGTGCTGAGCTTGAAAGTACAGGCTGAGCGCTTTTAGCCTTATTGAACCATTAAATTTGAGCAGTGAGTGATGTGGAATGGCCACTGAGCAAATAAGCAGCAGCGTTCGTGCTGGACACCCTTGATGATAGTGCATTGTCACCCACAGGCCCTTGGGAATGCAGCCCCTCGGTCGCTCTGCAGACTCGTGTGATGGCTGGTTTTAATTTGTATTTGGATTCTTCTTTCCCCATCTGTCTCCAGTGTGGAAATAGGCGAGAGTGTACGCGGGGAGGACGTCTACATTGTGCAGAGTGGCTGTGGTGAAATCAATGACAATCTGATGGAGCTTCTTATCATGATAAATGCCTGTAAGATTGCCTCAGCCAGCAGAGTCACAGCTGTCATACCCTGCTTCCCTTATGCTCGGCAGGACAAAAAGGACAAGGTAAGGGATTAGATAAAGGTTTCTGCTGGGGAGATGTATGTATGCGTTGAAAATCCTGACTGCCTGGCAAGGTTTAAACAAAGTTGAATATGTAGAAGAACAGATAAAAGTTACTTTAGCTTACTTAAACCTAAGGGCTTCGGACTGCAAATTCATCTTTTCATAAAGATGTAGTTCTGCTTGAAAAGATACCGACCTGTAATCACCAGCTGATGAGAAGGTGCAATGTTAATGAGTACTTCTTTGAGTAACTGCTTGTGAATCATTGCCTAGAGGTGGAAGACTGACATCTTGATGAAGGAGTTGAACTTGTCTTAAATACAGTTTTTTTTCCCCATGCTAGAGCCGAGCTCCGATCTCTGCCAAGCTGGTTGCAAACATGCTGTCTGTGGCAGGTGCAGATCACATAATCACCATGGACCTGCACGCATCTCAGATTCAGGTAGGAGCTGAAACCAGGGAAGTACTTACCTGTGCCCATCTGAGCCTGCTTGCTGCCTCGCAGGCTTTCTAGTGATCCGCGTTTTTTAGCTGCAACAGCAATCAGGACCTGGGAACGCAGGACTGGAAGGGACTTGTAGGGTCGGTTAGGGTACAGGGAGGTGAGCAACAGGTTCGTCTGTAAATAAAATTATAGCTGTTCCTAATCAGACTAGGCATAATGAGCCCTGTGTAAATGAATGTTGGGTAGGTAAATGATCCGTGCAGCTTTGTCGCCATACAGTGACACCGTGTACTCTTTCTTAACTGGTCCTTTGAAGGATTTGAGATGGAGAAGGGTTTATCCAGAGTGTTCTTGAACAGCGGTTCATGAGCATTGCTTTCTTATGCTTAGTTGTCAGGGAGACATGAGCGTTACTGTCAGTGAGTGGCAGTACTGCTGCCCTGAGCTCAGTGACCCTCCGGGTGAGCTGACCCAGCTGCTTGTGACCAGGACAGTGATCCGATGGTTTGCTGCTGGTTAGCTGGGCGACTCTGCTTGTACCCATTCACTTCCACATTTCCTCTTATGTTGGCTTTAGTCCTCTTCCAGGCTGCCAGTGAACTGAAAGTTATTCGTGGGTTTTGCTGGATTAGTGAACCAAGTAGTGCCACTGGGCAGCTGAAACCTTGACCAGGTCTTGCTCTGACACAGCAAGAGATACACCAAGCTGAGGAAGGACAGCAAGCTGCTAAATTGGTAGTCTTGTCTCTCTACTGTGAGTGAGCTCTCTGAGACAAGGAAACCAAAATCATTGCAGCTGGGATGGATGTGGCAAAGGGGAGGATACCTGATACCTATTGTGTTGCCACAAATGTTTTGAATCCGGAGAGGTCAGATGTCAGCTGCCTGGTGAAGTAGGTGGGCTTGCTGTCATTTTAAGAGTTGAAAATGCAGCCCTTCATACTTCAGTATAAATCATTCTGGTATAATTTGCCCAGAAATGCTTTGTCTGAGACGGAAATATCTATGAGAGTACAGCTGAGAGTTTTTGAAACTTCATGAAGTAGAAGAGCAGAGCGCAGGGTGGTATTTCTCTTCCCTAAGAGGCTTGGAGCTGTGACGTGTGCCACAGGGTTCGCCGTCAGTTATTTACCCGAACCTCACCATTGCTGATTTTGTGTAGATCAGTGTCCAGCTGGGTTGCTGCACCCCGAAGGAATGATGGTAGGAAGGATCTGCTAGCCCTGCACCTTGCACGTAAGGCCTGTTTTGCTAGGCACTCCTCCCCACTCCTGCCCATTGCTCCCTGTCCAGGATTAACTTACTGGTTTGTAGTGACCTTTGAGGTTTACCTGGAGGAGTCTGCTGGGCCAGTGTGGAGTTGTGTAACCAGCTGCAGTAGTTTAAAAACAGATGTTACTCAAGGTTTTTTCATAGGTTTACTGTAGATACAAATGGTGTAGGTAACAAGCTTTAGAGATTGACTTTGTAAACAGGCAGCTAGCTGCTCTGGAAACAAGTGTTTGTTGGTTTTCTATACCACTTAGGATAGAACTAGTTCCATGTTGTAAAATTGTCAGATGTAAAGGGCTAGGTATGCTGCTAAACTGGCTCCAGGGTTACATTACTCTACCGTGTATCCCAAAGGCTCCTGCTATTCCATAAAGGAGGTAGAAAGGGAAGCTGGAAGTGCTGTGGGAAGGCGGTGGCTGCGTCTGATTATATAGAAGTCGTCTTCCAACTGTTTTTGAGATGCGACCTTCAGCTGCATCTGTTCCTGTCGTCTTTCTTGCAGGGTTTTTTTGATATCCCTGTTGATAACTTGTACGCTGAGCCTGCTGTGCTGAAATGGATCAAAGAGAACATCGCAGAGTGGAAGAACTGCACCATCGTTTCGCCGGATGCTGGTGGAGCCAAGAGGTAAGCTGTCGGAGCAAGCTGAGATGGTTCTGTATCTACTGCAATTCCTGAGGGCGCTTGGAACTAGCTGGGGCCTTGTTCTCAAGGCACGTGTCTCCCTTCTGCCAGTCTGCCACAGCTAGGGAAGAGAGGTCAAATACTCTTCCTGGGGAATGTTTAGAAGGTTTCTTGGGCTATGTGGCGAATTGAATAGCTTCTGGACTCACATGTGCATAGGTAGGAATTGGGCAGTGACAACATCCCTTGGACTGAAACTATTCTTAGTAGAAGGGGAATTGTGCAAGTTAAAGGGAGGGAATCATGTAGCTCATATGCCTATGCGAAGATGAGGTTACCCCTGCTGGTTAATGATGCCTTTTGATCTAGGCTGTTCTCTGCAGTGTTAAGCTTAGTCTACTGAGGCATTTTCGTGCTTTATTGCTCTTAATTTGAATTGCTTGCTGTGACTTCAGCCTGCTGCTGCTCTTCCTCTTCCTGAGAGCAAAGATAATAGATGGTTACTTTCTGAAGAGCAGCAGCGTATGTTACAGCACACTTCTGCTTTGATAGTCTGGTAATCTACCATCTTCACGCAGATGAACACGCCATTTTGTGGGCAATTTGGAATGCTGTCAGGTGCTTATTAGGAGAAATTGGCCTGATTCTTGATGCTTCTGTGTAATGGCGTCATGTGAGCAGACAGCAAAGGGAAGCAGATGTGTCCTTTAATCCAGGGTACTGTTACACCAAAATGGTGGTGCGCTGACCTGATTCACATACCGTGGAGTGATTTAAGTTACCTGTCACAGCCAAGCAATACTACCGCTGTAGAGCAGTGCATGCCTTCCGGTAGCTTTGTTGTGGTCCGTGTATTAGACACGACCTCTTGTCTGTGCAACTACTTGTTGCGTAATGCAGTATGTGGAATGCCAAGTCAGCCAGCTACAATCTGCCTCCTAGACTTCTTCAAAAGCCCCTTAAGCTGAAATGCGTTGATCTTAGGTGGTGTGGTATTTTATGGAGGTGCTGCAGAACTGAATACCTTAGTAAAGAGTTCAGTTTAACCGTCTTGCACAGGACTACCAGGACAATGAGTCTATCTGCTGAGGATGGGAACCTGCTCATTATAAGTATAGAATCTCTCAGGGGCAGGTGCATTTTGCTCCTTACTGTTAATGCTTTTAAACTCTTTGCTATTCATCAGTATCAATATATAAAGTTTGGGTCCCTCCTGGAAGGTTTTTTCGTGGTCTCTTCAACAAAAGTAAATGTGTGGTGGTGGACTTGCATTTCTTGGATGTGCACTCCTGCCACTGCCCTTGCGCTACTGCCTGTATGCATTTGGCCCCACGACAACTGAGTGCTTATGAGTGCAAGCAGATCGCTGTCATAACACAGCTTAAGCCGTTCCAGTGCAGTTTTATAAAGACGACAAGTTCCCAAGCATTCTGGTTGCTTGAGGTTTGCCAAACTTGCTAGTTAAGGTTTGCTTTGAGCTTTAGATGCAAATTAATTTGCAGTGGTCAGGATGAAGACTGTTTTACTAGGCGCTGTTATCAGGAAAGATTAGATCAAAGATTTCAGTGGAAGTGCTTGAAGAGAAGCTAAGGTGGCAGAGTTGTCTTCTATGAACTGCTCGAGACCAGTTAGCAGACGTGTTGACAGCTTCTTTTATGGCAGTCTTAGCGCTTAATGGTTTTAGAAGAGATTTGACTAAAGCTATCGTGTGGAGTTAAGTGTGGTTTGGGAACTGTTCTCTCTTCAGAGTGACCTCCATTGCAGATCGGTTGAATGTAGACTTCGCCCTCATTCACAAGGAGCGCAAGAAGGCCAATGAGGTGGATCGCATGGTGCTGGTGGGTGATGTGAAGGACAGAGTGGCCATTCTGGTAGATGACATGGCAGACACGTGTGGCACCATCTGTCATGCTGCAGACAAGTGAGTAAGGCTGGCTGATTCTTTCCTAAATCAAAAACCTATTGTTAGTGATCACTGATGAATTGATCAGGTTATTTGCATGTGGAGTTTCACAAGGTAGCGTCGTTTCTTGATTACTGATCTAATTTCATACATGATAAATAAAAAGTCTAGCTTAACTTCTTACTGTATAAATAGCTAGAAGGTCTCCATAAATAGTCTCCATTTTTTAATTTGAAAACAGTTTATATTGAAGGTATGGCTAGTGGATATTGCTCTTGATGGGTAAGCTTAGTGATGTTTAATAGTAGGTCATGTACCATCTCTGACTATATTTGGTGGGATTAAATGCTGTCTCAATCATCAACTTAAGATCATATGTCTGAATTTCTACTAGCAGTAAGCTTTTCAAGCTTTGGCATCAGCTGTCTACACTAGAAAAGCCAGCATATTCGACGCTTTGTAGTATTTGCTGCCTTGTGTTGGCAGAACTCACAGAAGGTGGATTAGTATGATCTAGCCCAAATGTCCCAGAACTGATAACAATGTTTTTTGAATGTATAGTTTGCCTGTGCTGGATTTTATGGTACTTGTTAAACTGTTTTCTTTCCTCAAATCAATAATGGACTGGAGGGTCTGTCCCCTAAGCATATGGTATTCTCTCCTTTCCTCCTTGCCCTGCACCAATGTCATTTTGATACTGATTAAAAATCTCATCTTTCTCTTCCCTCCCCCCCCCCATAGGCTTGTGTCAGCTGGAGCCACCAAAGTTTATGCCATCTTAACTCATGGTATCTTTTCTGGGCCGGCAATATCTCGGATCAACAACGCCTGTTTTGAGGCGGTTGTAGTCACAAACACAATACCCCAGGAGGACAAGATGAAGCAGTGCCCTAAAATCCAGGTGAGCGTCTCATTTCTCTTCTGTCGCTCTTCGGGGATGCTAGCACTTGTCTGTCCCCCTGTTGGTGGGGAAGACCTTGTAATACTGTCTAGTGTTCACAGCAGTATTACCAAACTATGGCTTCAGTGGCAGTGCTGACCAGTCCTCGTGTTCTAATTGCTGCACAACAGCAGACCTGGTACACTGATAAAATACACCTCCTTATCCAGGTAGTCTTAAAAGTTTGTCATTTTTTCCAGTGTTTGTCTTACCTAGTTCAGATCACTGATTGAAGGGGGGACCATCATGTAAGCAAGCAGTTGTCACTCCAAAGTGTACGGATACATGCTAATGACACACAGCACTCAAGCAGCAGTAGGTAGGAATTTCAGGAGCTGGTGATGATGCCGACTTCAGTTGTGAAATGATAACCTAGGTGAGACCCTTCACAGTAGGAGGGTGTAAGCCTTATTCCTCACAAAAACTTCAAAAAACTATCCAGAAGGATTTCTGCTCTGTGAGAAGTGTGGTTCTTGCCTTTCCTGATGCCCTTGGAAGATCAGAGAAGCTACTGAATTTATAACAGCAAGTGCAGGGAGGCATAATTTCAAAGGATGTGACTACTTGAAACATTGTCTTGTACTTCTGAGCCTGTGCGCAATCCTTTAAGCAGATCTCTTTATCTGTATGTCCCTTTTGTGACAAGACCTTTTGTGGAGTAGGCCTGATCTGGGGAAACTGTCTGATGTCTGGTGGTAATAACTAAGTGGCCTGAAGAGGGAGCACAGTCAGTCTGTGTCTGTGTCCTGCTGGTTTGACTAAGAGCAGGTGACAGCTCCACAGGACATTGTTCAGATATGTGCCAAAGATAAACAAAAGCACTTTGCCATCCATATCAAAGCAAGCAGCTGATTTCTTGATGCTCGTTTTGTATCTTGGGTTTTCTATTTAGGAAAAGTACTGTGGCATTTTGTTTCTGAAGCTGGGGTAACTTTCCTGGAAGAAAAAAATAAAAATGGCTGTGGATCTTGGGCTAGGTACAACTTGAGGATTTTCTGTGTTACCAGGCAGCTGGGAGGTGCAGCTTTACCTGAGCATTCAGACATTAAGAGGTTTGTCAGAAGCTTAAGGTACTGCTGTAGCATACGCACAGTCAAGGACATCCTAAGTGTTGACTTCACAGTGCAGATATATAGGACAAAGGCATTTGGAGAATTTCTGGGAGGTCCTGCTCATCACCAAGTCTGAAAAGCAAATGGAACTGCTAATGCTCAGCCAGTCCTGCGCTGTAAGCGTAGCAGGCTGCCCAGTACCTGGAGTTCTGGTGAAAAGAAAGCTCAACTGGCTGAATCTGCAGTGAATTTTAAACTGGTTTTGGAAGCAAATTACAAGCTGATTGCAGACTTACTGGGTTACACTCAGTCAGCACAAACTTCTGGGTGATGCTCCTGCAACTGAACACATCTAAAAGATACCTGATGCTTCGACTTCCCTGCATGCTAACAGTTAACATAGGCAAAATACACCACTGCTGATCGGTATGTAAATAGCTGCAGCCAAAGATTGCAGTGGAGTCGTTTTACAGGCTCTTACTTACACCTCACTCTTATGCTAACATCTCGTGTTCAGCGTTGGGAAATACAGAAGCATAGGAGTTGTAAGTCCCCTGCTCTGTCTGCTTTTGCAGTTCTTAAGTTTTTTTCCTTACTACTTAGGAGACAAACTATCCGGGAGAAAGAAACTTAAATATCAGTTTCACTCAATTCATGCGCTGTGACTATGGTGCTTCTTGCTGAGAGACTGCGTTATAGCGAAATGTGTTGGTGCTGGGGTTCAGAGCTAGAGTTCACTGAGTTTACTGAGACTTGATTTTTTTTCCCTCCTGTTAACTGGTTTACCCCACCAGGTGGAGCCAGACAGCATGGTGACCCGGTATTGAACTGGAGCACAGTAGCTTCACCTCTGATTTAAAAGAAAAATAACTTCTAGCAGTGATGATAAAGCCTCATGACTCAAGAGAAGCAGTCTGATCTTGCTGTAGACTCCCTGAGCTCCTCTGCAACCTACACAAAATGAATAAGATAGTCCCAGGGTAAACGGACTAGGGTAAAAGGTTTCTAGGGAGTCTCCACAAAGAAAGGTGACAATAGACTGTCATCTTGATGGAGATCAACAGTGAGGTATTTCCTGCAGTAGAATATTGTTGGGGTGATACAGAATAAGTCCCTATCCTGTGTAGAACTAATTTGTCTTCATTGGGCACGTTACAGATTCAGGGTAATGAGTTCGCTTTTGAAGTTCTTCCTGACATACTGGCTACTCTCCCAGGCTTCATGTGTCTTCTCAGTGACCCTGCTACGTCTTTCTTTTCCCCTCCAGGTGATTGACATCTCGATGATCCTCGCGGAGGCCATCAGGAGGACTCATAATGGGGAATCTGTCTCCTACCTATTCAGCCATGTCCCTTTATAACAACAGATGCCAGCTGCTGCTTGTATGGCTTTTTTTTAAACCAAAAGTTGTTCAGCTTGTTGTAAAGTTCAGTAGAAGACTCTGCTTGTTCCAGTGCAGTTCTCCACAGCTCCTCCTGCTTAAGTCAGGCTTACTGGCTCTGGCCCCAACACTGGGAGGCTGGGGGGGAAAGCTCATCTCGGTAACACTCCAACTCCACCAGCAACCCTGTGCATTGGGGCTCATCAGTAGCATTGACTCAATACTGCAGATCTGTGGAGAGCAGGACTGACACATGGCTAACTGCCACAATTATTTTTGGAGGGGGGGGGTGGGAGAGGGAGAGGGTTTGTCTGTGAGCAGGGTTAGGTGATCCAGGCACACCCTGAATTGTTTGGGAAATAGATCTCCCTAGGACATGTTGGTTTGGATCTACAGCAAGAGCCCAAGAGACTGCTTTGACTCTTACCACTCTACACGTGACAGAAGCCCTTGAAGAGGGACGAGGAAGGCTTGTGTCTTGGCCAAGCTTGACCCTAGGTGAAGCCCTGGGGGCACCTGGAAGGTGGTTCTGCTACAGCTTCCTCCTTTGAAAGGAAAGGAGGTCAGTGTAGCTTGCAAACTTGAATTCGTCTTAATTGCTGAAGAAATGAGATGTTCTTTAACATGCTACACAGCAAAATGGTGAGAGCTTGGTGTGTGCAGTGCTGTCTTGCTGTGTTACCTTAGTGGTGAAGGTACATCCTGGGCAGGTGTTCTCCTCCCTCTTACGTTGAGGATGCCTGGTGGTTGTGGGCTTTAGTTTTTAGGGTAGACTAAAACCAGTTCCTCAATTTCACATGTTCCCGTTAGCCTTGCTTGTGACTAAAGGACTGCTGTCATGTATTTTGTAGCTGCACTTTGATGTGCTGTGCAAATGTACCTTGATCCTTTTTTACCAGTACACCAGTGAACTCAGCCTCTTCACCCCACAGAAGCCTGGCGTTGCGTCTAGCAAGTGCCTGCTTAGATGCTAGGGTGACCGAAGAGGCAACAGCTTTGTGTTCAGCTGTCTTAAGCTCTGATTGCCTGCAGCCCTGCTGTCCCGCAAGTTACTGATGTGCTGGCTGCTTGCCCTGGTCGCTAACTACTTGCCTTGAATGCATTGCTCATTGTAAAAGATCCTAAACCTGGGAGAATGGGAGGCTGCAGGACTACAGGGCCTGAAGAAGCCCTCAGGGTGGCTCTGATGCTGTGGAGTGCTTACGGGAGTGGGTTGAAGAGGCTTGTGATACACAGTACTGGGAAAACTGCTGATCTGAAACCAATCTGACAGGCAGCAAAATGCCTGAAAGAGAAATACCAAAACTAGAGCTGGCTGAGGCTCTTGGATGTAAAATAAGTATCATCCAAAACTTGAATGCGTAGTAGCTGTACCAGACAATCTTAAAGTAAACTGTTAAATCTCTCCTGGACTCTTACGGTGTTACAGACCAAGCTGTTTTATGCTGTGGTTTTTATAAAGCACTCCTGATTTTTTTTTTGTGAGACGGGGAAGGGAAAAAGGGAACAGAAGGAACTTGAAATAGCTTGCTAGGGTAACTAGCATGGCATTGAGAGGCTGGGGGCTGGGGTGTCAGTGGGATTAACTGAAAAATGTTAAGATCTAGGGAAGTACTTCTTTAGTTGTGCCTTTTCATGAAGACTTCTCCCCTCTCCCTTCCTAGATATCCTGTCCTGTGGCAATGTTAACACTTGTATTACAGTGTAGGGTTTTTCTTTTGTATAAGAATTGGTGTTTGTCTGGAAAGTGTGTGTCTCTTGCTTCTTTGCTTTGCATCCTGCACTGAGCTCTACTGAGAGTCTGATTCCTGCCTCCTCCTTTGGAGCCCCTGCTGCCACACTGCCAATGCCCCGAGAGCCAAGAGCCAGGACATCAGAGCAGCGGTGTGAGGATTTACAGCAGCATTTGTGTTTAAACTTAAGACCTGATGAAGGAATTAAACTTTTATTTAAAAACCACGGCCTCTGCCTATAAATGCTTCTAAGAACCCTACCGAGATGTGCATCTTCTGAGTTGGGTCACTTGTAACCTTGATCGTGGAGCAGTGTGATTTGGAATGAACCTTGGCAGGTCATCTGGTTTAACAGCAGGGCCGACTGTGAGGTTCAGCTCTCCTGTGCTCGCATTGCATGGAATAAAATGCTTAGGACCAAGCTACTTCTGGTGGCTTTTATCTCTGTCTAATCTTACAGACGTAATTGTTTGAGGTGGTAGTGCAGTTTCTCTTGTACTGTTCAATTATATATCTGAGCAGATCTGTTCACACAGTGTTCAGGTGGGGGAAAACCTAAATAGTTTAGCAAGCATGAATGAAGAATTGCTTAATGTCTTGCACAAAGCTAATGAGCTGAAGCAGCAGGATTGTTATGAGAAGCACTTGTTTACCTAACCCGTGATCCTTATTGTGTATTGTAGACCCAGAAAGTATAAATGAAGTTAAGAGGATGAGATGTCAGTTCTAGAGAAAGGTCTTTGACCTTACAGCAGTCTTCGTGCCCTACATTGAACCATTGCTTCAGGAACCGTGGCCTCAGGTAGACTGTTGCTGAAGAGCACTATTGTCATTCCTCTGTTAAAATATTTCAGTACTGGTCATTGAATACCCAAACTGGATTTCTGCCCCCTCTCAGTTGGCAGCGTGGCAGCGGTGCTGTTGCTGTGGGTCTCATCAGGGTGTGATGTAGCAGATCTGATCTTCCTTAAAGAAAATGAGAACATGAGCTTTACAGCTGAAGGTTTAAAACATCCTCAAACTGCGGAACCTATCTGAAGACAGACTGGCTGACTGGCAGTGACCGTTGTGCTCTTAAAGCACAGGGTGCTATTGTTTTTCACACGTGCCTGTAGGAGGATTAGAGCATTCTCCCCCCTCCAGGGCAGTCACAAAAGTAGCATCAGGCAGCTGTGGTAAGGGAATCCCTTCGCTGCGGGGTTGGCTGGGAGGAAAGCAGCCCCAGCCTTGTGAGCAGCAGGCACTCGGCTCCTGCACTGCCCTACAGGATGGGGGTGCTCAGCTGTCAGCCCAAGCAAGGTCAGTCCAGCAGCATTGCCTCCCCCCCCCGTGATGTGCTGGTGCTAACTTGAGCTGTGTGCTGTGGTTAAGGCAATTCCCCAGCCTGTCCTGGGGAGCCTCTGGAGTAAATAAGGAACACGCAGTGCTCTAGAGGTGAAATGTGCAGCGTTTTCACAGGCTTTCTTTACAGCTGCTAATGAAATACCATAGGAAGCAAGTCATTCGCTTCCTCAGAAGAAAATCCCAAGTGGGTCGTTCCCTGTGCTCTGTACCTGAGGGGGAGCTAGAGGAAGAGGATGGAGCTTCAGCAGCTCACGGCCACAGGCACGGTGCTGCTGGCTGCAGAGGGCAGATGCAGGGACTGATGCTGCTCCTGTCTGTCAGGCTGCTACCTGATGTAAAAGCAGCAACAGCAGCAGAAATGGATGTATCAGTCACAGAGAAGTCCTGTGTCCTTGCCCAGCTCACCTGCCAGGGCAGCTGAAGGTAACGCTGGGGATGCCTTCAGCTACGGGGAAAGCTGGGCTAACCATTTGTGCCTTGCAGGCAGCAGGACCTGTCTGCTGTTTGGAGCAAGATGAGGCATATCCCAGACTGTTCTCAGCAGCACTTCAGTTCCCTACCACTTCTCGCTGTTCCCTAGTAGTGTAAAGATGATTTCTCATCTCTTACACTCGGTGTTTCTGTGATCTGGAGAAACGAGCAGTTTGCCTTGCTGCTGTTGAGCAATGGGGAAGTAGGAAGAAATAACAAAGCTCTTCTTGAAACTGCTGCCTTGGCAAGCACAAGGAGAAGCAAAATCCATGGGAGAAATGAGCCAATGTCTTGGTGTAACACAGCAGCACCAGCGTACTCATTGCCTCCCTGAGGCACCCAGCTTTTTCCCTGGTGGAAAAGAGGATGGTGGCAGGAGGCAGGGGTTAAAAATGAACTGAAAAAGTAAACTGGCCCCGCTGAGTTGGGGGGCTGGCTCACAGCCAGGCAGCTGCAACTGAAGGGGATTTGGGTTGTGGCGTGGTGCTGTGCCTGTCCCTCTAGGCAAGAGGCTGGAAAAACCCTCTGATCAGATGCAGAAAAAGTCCTGCCTCCTTATTCCTGGAGGAGGAAATAAAGCATTCCTGGAAACGGCCATCAGCAAGCCTCTATCAGAGCCCTGAAAGCCCTGTTCTGTGGGAGATTTAAAACTCATCTAAAATGGCGGTTGTTCCCTTCTATCTCGGGTCAGGGCTGCTTTTGCTTTCCTCCTCTCTGGTGATGTCTCAGTTCTCTCATTATAAATTACTGAGAGCAGAAATGCCAAAACGCGGGAGAAAGAAGCAGGTCGTGCGGTTATGGGAGGCTTGGCAAATTTGTCATGGGATAAAGCTCTTGCTGGGGTATACGCTCGCTCTTTGTGCAGGATGGGATTTAACAGCGCCCCAGCAGCCCCACATCTCGCCTGCTGGAAACGCCACGGGTCGGCTTTAACGCTGCGGGAGCAACGGGTGGGTGCCGGTGGGGAAGGGGGGGCACCGAGCTCCCTGCCTGTGCCTGTAAGGCCCCCGCCACGCTTTGTGCCCAGACAAAGGCCGCGGGGTCTGCAAAGCGCTGCAGCTCGTCGGGGGCATGCGGTGCGTCCCACGGGGCCGGTGCTGCTCCTCGGCTGGGGCAGGCGAGAGGCTGTGCGTGGGGAGGACGGGGTACCGGATGCCCTCATGCTCCGTGGTTGCTGGGGACAAAAGATAAAACAGAGGCCGTTCAGTATCTGCAAAGCGTGAGGAAAACAGGCAGGGAAAGAGGAGGAAGCTGGAGGGGAGGCAGGCACAGCTGGAGAGTAAACACAAGGTAAAGCACTTGCCTTCCTATTTGCATAAAGGCAAAAAGGATTTCCTTGCTTTCATTTTGAAACTGGGTGGGGTTTTTTTCCTTTCAGCCGCGCAGGAGAAATGTGCCATTTCTCAGCTCACGGTGGGCTTTGCGGCGCAGGCTCTGGAGGGAGGGCTGGAAGGATGCTCACAGAGGCAGCCCTGCCCGGGCTTGCTGCTCCTGGCCGTGGGGCACGTAAAGTCAACATGTTTTGCCATGCCACCCCAAAACCTGGCCCCGGCGAGGGGCTGGGGCTGCAGCACTAAAGCACAGCTGCTCCGGGAGCAGCCTGGCCTGGGGCTTTGCCTGCAGCCCCTTCCCTCCCCCCAGAGAGAGCTGTATGGAGGCTGCTCCCAACCAAACGTCTCAGAACAGCAGCCGCGTCTCAGGATGTGGCCGTAGGTCTCGGCCTTTGCCTTGTGTGCATGCCAAACGCTGGGATTTGTTTAAGTCAGAGCCCAAGGCATGCAGAACGCTCCATCCCCCTCCCACGACAGCAGCCTTTCAGCTAAAAAATGCGAAGCAAATGCTTCCTCGGGCTTGCTGGGGATTTTCTCCGCAAAACCACCAGTAAGCCTGGCGGGAGGCTCGTGGGCCAGAGGCGGTGTGAGAGCCGCTTCAGCGCAGCTGCTGCCCCGCTGCCGTCCCGAGGGATCTCTGCAGCAGGGCTGGGCGAGCCCCCATGGGGCCGGGCCCCACATTTTGACCCATGTTCCCCGAGAAGCCATCGGTGGCCCCTTTGCTCATGGGGGTGCTGCTGGGCGACAGCCCCACAGCGGGGCACGTGTCTGGCCGGGGGCGTGCTGCCTCGGGGGCAGGGGCACACTAACCCCGCGCTGTCCCCCTGGGCACGCCTGAGCCCCAAGGCTTCCTGCGTGTGGGGGCACACGGGGGTGTGAGGGGAGTGGGGCTGTGAGGGGCACGGGGGTGTGCAAGTGCATGGGGCCGGGACTGTGTGGTGCGTACACGGGGGGGGGTCTGTGTGTGGTGCGTACATGTGGGGGGGGGTCTGTGTGTGGTGTGTACACGTGGGGGTGTCTGTGTGTGGTGCGTACACGTGGGGGGGTCTGTGTGTGGTGCGTACATGTGGGGGGGGTCTGTGTGTGGTGCGTACACGGGGGGGGGTCTGTGTGGTGCGTACACGTGGGGGGGGTCTGTGTGTGGTGTGTACACGTGGGGGGGGTCTGTGTGTGGTGCGTACACGGGGGGGGGGTCTGTGTGGTGCGTACATGTGGGGGGGGTCTGTGTGTGGTGCGTACACGGGGGGGGTCTGTGTGTGGTGCGTACATGTGGGGGGGTCTGTGTGTGGTGCGTACACGGGGGGGGTCTGTGTGGTGCGTACACGGGGGGGGTCTGTGTGGTGCGTACATGTGGGGGGGTCTGTGTGTGGTGCGTACACGGGGGGGGGGGTCTGTGTGTGGTGCGTACACGGGGGGGGTCTGTGTGGTGCGTACATGTGGGGGGGTCTGTGTGTGGTGCGTACATGTGGGGGGGGTCTGTGTGCGCTGTCTCTGTGTGTGGCGTCTGTGTGTGTCTGCTTGCACACGGGCGTGTGTGCGCGTACGCCCTCACACACGCGCCCCCCCGGCCACGCCGCGAGGCACGCTGGGAAACGTAGTTCTCCGAACGGCCTCGCATCGCCGGCGGCAGCCAGCGGACGGACTTCACTTCCCATGAGGCTCAGCGTCGCGGCGGGCAGCCAATGGGCGCGCGGGCTGGGCGGCGGCCGGGGTATATAAGGCGCCGCCCCACGCGGCGCGCTCCAGTCTCACCTGAGGAGCAGCTGGAGCGAGGGAGCGGAGCGGCGGTGGGCAGCGGCACCGGGTACGGCCGGCACCGGGCTGCGGGCGCCGGGCAGCGGGGCGCGGCCTCTGCCCCACCGTGCCGGGGCGCGGCGGGCTCGGGCCGCCCCGGAGGCGGGGGGGTGCGCGCTCGGATGGTGCTCGGGGAGGCTCCGCGGGGCGCCCGCGGGTGCGGGCTGCGGCGCCCAGAGGTGGGGGGACGGGGGGTCCCGGCGGGCGCGGAGGGGAGCGGGGCGGCGGCGAGCGGCGCGGGGCTCGGGGCGGCGGCCGGCCCCGCCCTGCGCTATTGTCCGCCGCCGGGAGCGGCGGGGGGCGGGCGGGCGGCGCCCCGGGGTGGGCTGCCTTTGTCTGCGCCGCCGGGGGGGGTCCCCCGCCTTCCCTGCCCTGGTACCCCCGCTGAGCGAGCTGGGGCGTCTCGCAGGCAAGATGTGCGACAAGCCGGACCTCTCGGAGGTGGAGAAATTCGACAAGAAGAAGCTGAAGAAAACCAACACGGAGGAGAAGAACACGCTGCCCTCCAAGGAGAGTGAGTGCGGGGACCGGCGGGGGGCTCCTGGGGCTGGTGGTGGTGGTGGTGGGCAGGGGGTGGCTGGAGGTGGGGGGCCCCGGGGCGCAGCTGAGCCCTGGTGCTGGGCTGCAGGGGAGGCAGATGTTGGCCGTGGAGTGGGTGTCCTCGTGTGCTGATCTCACTGCCGAGGAATTCGGTGGGGAGAGGCGCTTCTGGGCAGCTGGGCTCAGACCCAGAAGAACGACACTGAGCGAGGGGTGAGGGTTCGGGGTGAGGACGTCAGGGGGCTGCAGCACTCCCTGTGCCTGCCGTGGGGACCTGGAGACAAGGGTCAGGCTCTGCTGTGACCGTGGTGGCGGTGGGCACCATCCTGTGCATAGGGCAGATGGCCAGTGTGCCCCACCACCCTATGAGCTGAGGCATTTGGTTCTGCCACTTGGGTTCAAACAATAAAACTGGCTGCCAGGGCCTGAGTGATTGCTCTACAGCCAGCTCCAGTGGGTGTTCCTACAAAACAGCACCAGATTAATGGCCCTCTCTTCTCTTTCAGCTATCGAGCAGGAAAAGGAATGTGTGAAGTCTTCCTAGAAAGATGGCCTGGTGGGAAGAGCACTTGATTTTTTTTGCTTTGAATTAAATCATTTTTTTTTTTAATTTACATCATCTACATGTATAGAAAACAGCTGCATTACCTAACCCACTGTCCCACCTTGCTGGCAGCTTTGGCAGGTGGGGGGGACAAAGCGTGGCCCCCTCAGTCCATCGAAAGCCTGACCTAACCCCATCTCTGCTGCACAGCCGCTGCCTGTTGACAGCTCTGATCTCGCTCTCATGCGGTGGGGAGATGAGCAAGGGCTACGGAGGCTCCTGGGGACGGATCCCTTCTGCGTGGGGGAGTGGGATCTCTTCTGGCCCAGCCCATGGCCTGGGTCTGTCTCGCATACTCTTCACTGACGGTGTTCTGTAGCCTCACTCACAAGTTTTGTCTTCCTTGGGGGAAAAATGAGAAGTTTATTATAAAATAAAAAAAAAAATATAATGACTTACCTCTGGCTTGTGGCTTTCTTCCCTGGTGAAGGTTCAGGTGCAGGCCTGCATGCCCTGGGGGGCGGGAAGGGCTCTGCTGGAGGTTGGTGCTGCTCCAAGGGCCGTGGGGTGGTTCCTTCCAGCTGAGTCTGGCTTGGTATGTGTGTAGGGCTCGCTCCTGGTGGCCTGGGGGGGGGGGGGGGCAGAGCTTGGGGTGTGCCGGTGCCCCTCTGAGGCTTCTGTGGGGCTCAACTCGTGCCACCAGTTGTCCCCTTGCCATAGTGGTTCCTTGGTGCGTTATCGGAGGTTAATCGTGGCCTTCCTGCTGTGTGCCTGGGCCACCCGGCTCCCGTGGGCGCTGGGTCTGTCCTCGGGGCAGGGCTCTCCCCTCGCTGCCTGGCATAGCCCTTCACCTCCAGCCCCCCTTGGCTCAAGGAGCTCTTTCCAGCCTTGCAAGGGTGGCTTGGGCTCGGTCCTTTGGGTACCCTCTAAGCTGTTCCTGGTCCTGCAGGCTGAGGGGGAGCTGGGCTCTGCTGGTGCCCCCAGGCCTCTGCTGAGGTGTCACAGGACTTTGTCACCTCCACCTGGCCTCTGGGGCCACCACACAGGCTGCTGTGCCTGCTTACAGAGGAGGTGGAGGCAGATCTGCCAGCTAAGTTTTGGCTGGTGTCCCTAGCTGGGGACAAACATGGGACTGTTGTACCCGTCCCCGTGTGGCACCAATCCGGCCGTGCCTGCACCCACGCCCCACACCAAGGGCTGCAAATAACGCCGTTTGCGGGGCTGCCACCGCTTTCACCCTGCAAACAGCAGAACGGCCAGGGCTGGAGGCGCGAGGTTGGTGTTGCTGTGCTGCGTCAGGGCGCTGTGGGGTTTTCTGTGGAGTGAGGGCAGTGGCAGGCAGCTCAGCGCACGCTGGGGCGGCTGTGCCCCCTGCAGCACCCCGATGTCCCTGTCCGGGGTGTACCAACCCCACACCCGCACTGCTGGGGCTGCCTTACGGCCATCCCCACGTGCCGGGGTGTCAGCAGCTGTTCGTCACTCCATCAGGGCTAGTGGTTTCCTTCAGGGCGGCCAGGGGGCTGCTGCTCCCCCAGTACCGGCCAGTTGTCATCATCGCCCCTGCTGGGGAGAGGCCCCCAGGCCCCTCGTGCAAGCTGCTCCTGCCCGTCACAGAGCTTCTCAGCCCCTTCCACAAAGCAGGTGGTGGATGGGTCACAGACGGGTCAGGAACCGGCCCCGGGAGCGCCAGGCAGCGGGTTCAGCGCCTTCGTGTTGCTTCGGCACCCCCTGCTCTGCTGAACCGAGCAAGCTCACCCACATCCCCACCGAAATCACCACGGGGAGGTACCGGCTGCCTTGCCCAAACCCCGTACCTTCACCTGTAAGGACAAGGAAAAGTCCGTGCTGCAACCCAGCACCCAAAATGTCCCCGCTGGCAGGAGAGGGTTAGCCTGTAACGGGAGAACCATTACAGAGCGGGCCTTCACAGCAACCCTGTCCCTTCCTCCCTCCCTCCCTGGGCCTTCCCTGTTCGCCCCGGCACGTATCGGCACAGGGCTGCCAGCGGCGTGGGAGGCTGGGATGCCTGCCAGGCTGAGGTCCCCCCAAAACACCGTGGCTTTGGCGGCACGGGCACAGACGATGCCATTGCACCTTCCTCGAAGGGCCAGGTGCCGGGGGGGCCATGTACGTCCTGGAAATATCCGTGTTGCTCCCGCTGGGCCGTCCCGTTGCTCCTGGGGCGGTTTCCTCCCATGGCTTTATCGGGCAGCGAGCTGTGGCCGGCGCTGCAGAGGAGGGAGGAGGCGGCTGAGTCACCGGCAGGAGGAATCCGGGCCCTGCAAGACAAATACCTGGTGATCAGCAGCACGGGGAGAATTCGGATCAGGGCTTGTGGCCGGGATGCGCACCGGATCCCCTCCACTGTCCCATCCCCTCTGACTCAGCCGGGAGAGGATTTGGCCCCATGGGTTTGCACGGAGGGGATAGTCGCGGGTGTTGCCACCACACTGAGCTAAGGCAGCCCCCCCCCCCCCGGCTTCCCACCCGTGCAGCTTCTGCAGCTCCCCTGCGCGCACGAGCTGCGAGGGAACACCTGCACCGAGAGGTGGTTGGGAGGCCACGCGGGCGTGCCCAGGGCGTGCACGGTGCAGGTGTGTGCAGGCGTGCAGGAGGAGAGCCGCGGGGACGCGGCGGTAACGGGGCGGCGAGAGCAGCAGGCGAGGCAGCGGCCGCGGTGGCTAGCGGCGCAGGGTGCCGCGCTCAGCACGCACCGACAGCTTCCCCAGGAGCCCAGAAGTCACCGCCGCTCTCGAAATGACGCCCGGGAGGCCAGCTTTACGGACAGGAGCTTACTCAGCCCGGCGAGCACGGGCTTAGCCCGGGATAACGACGAGCCGGGCGCGCCCCGAGCTTCCCGCCCTGCCGGACAGGGCCCGGCACGGCCCGGCCCGGCCTCGAGGAGGCTCGGCAGGCCCGGCCGAAGCAGGGGGCCGCGTGCCGGGGCCATCCGCGCCCCGCGTCCCCCCGGGGTCGTCCCTGCTGCGGGCCGCAGGCTCCCCGCAGGCGGACGCGAGCCGTGGGCTGCCAGCCGCCAGCCCCGGGGGGCGGCCAGGACGAGCCCCGAGCTTCGGCCCCCGCCACGTTGGGCGGGCTCCCGGGGAAGGCGGCCCCGGGCCGAGCAGGGGCAGCCGGCGGGGAGCTTGCTTCTCCCCCCCCCCCCCCCGGTGCTTTATTACAAAGGATTACGGCGATGAGAAGCGGGCCTGTCCCCGCCCGGCCCCGCACCCTGAGTTCCTGCTGCCCGCAGGCGGCAGCTGCAGCGGGGCGCCCCGAGGACGGGGGCCGCGACCTGGGGCAGGGTGGAGGTGCCCCGGAGCGGGGCGCGGGGCAGCTCCCCTCCAGGGACCCCCTCAGGGACCGCTCCGGGTGCCCGGTGCGGGGCGAGGGGGCGGCGCCGGGCCTCTCACACCCCCCCCCCCCCCCTTCCGCGGGGCTCCCCCTCAGCCCCCTGAGGGAACGGCCCCGCCCGCCGGCAGGGCGCCTGCGCCGCGCATGCGCGGGGTGGGGCCGGCACCTGCCCCCCGGCGGCGGCGGCGGCGGCACCGGGACGGGGCCAGGCCGGTAAGGGCGGGGGGGCCGGCATGGGGGGGGGCGGCAGCGGGACCGGGCCCGGCCCCCCTCTGCCCGCCGCTCCGAGCCGGGAGGGGAAGGGCAGGGCAGGGCAGGGCAGGAGGCCGCGGGGCCCCATCCGCTGCCCGGTCCGGTCAGCCGGGGCCCGGCGGTGGTTCTCGGGCATCGCGGGCCTGGGGGAGGCAGGGCGAGGGGTCGGGGAGCCCGGCGGGGCCCGCCTGCCCCGGTGCCGGTCGCGTCCCGCTGGGGCTTCTCGGCCGGCTCAGGCCCGCCCGGTTCGCCCGGCTGCGAGCTGGGGAAGTGAGAGCGGAGAGCCCGCGGTGAGGCCGCCCGCCTGGTGCGGGGACTGAGCTGAAGTTTGTGATTTGGGCTCTGCGGCTGAGAGAGCTGCGAAAAGAGGAACCCAGCTGAGCAGGGCCCCTGCCACTAACGCGGTTCTGCCTTGAAGGGGCAGGAGAGCCGAGCTGAGCAGCACCAGGTGCTCCTGCGCCGGCCCGAGGCGGGGCTGGGTCGCTGGGCAGCGCTGCACGGCCGTGCCCCTCCAGGAGCGCCGCGGCAGGGGGCAGCAGGCGCGCTCCCTTCTCCTTCCCGACCGGGCACGCTCCGTTCTTCCATACCAGGCTCCCGGCAGCTGGCTCGCTCCCCGGGCTCGCGGATTCAGGTACACGTTCCGTCTTCAGATCAGGTTCCAGAGTGCGCGGGTAGGCAGGCCAGGCTGTCGGCTTCTTCCAAATCAAGGTGAGACACAGGTTGTGCGCGCGTGCCAGAGCTGCTTCCTTTTATTCTGTCTTACTTGGGGTTTAGCATCCACGATGTACTCACTGATCCTGCCCCAGTCAGAAACGACCAGCGTTCCATTTTACCGATGGCAAGGGGAACTGTGTCCTCAGCGCCTGGCTGTTTTACTCCAGTTATCAGCGCCGTGCTTTCAGCGTCCTAGAACTCATCTGTTGTTTGTCCAGCCTGGGTCAGCGTTACGGATTCAAAGGCGGTGCGCTGAGCCCGGCTGTGGCAACCTCACTGACGGGTGTTTGTTTCTTTTTAGCGGCTGTTATGCTGGAGGAAGGCATTCCCTGGAGAGTCCCGGAGACAGAAGTGCTGTATTTCTAGAGCAGGTACAGTACAGACAGCAGCAAAACAAACCTCTTCTTCTCTGTCGGGCGTTTACCTTCGCTCGTAGAATGCCCCTGGGAGGGGGAGGACTGGTCGGCGCTTGGCCTCTTTCCTGCGGCTGCTGACTAAGGAGGCCGTGGTGCTGGGCTCGTTGCAATGTGAACTTGCACCTGTGCCCTAGCAAAGCGGACTGCGAACAGCATTGCCAAGAAGGAGCAGCAGAGAAGCCGGGTCTCTGTGCCCAGGAAACCTCTTCCGAGCTGTAGAGCTCATGCACAGAAAACAAGCGCAGCTCTACTTCTAAGGTGAGTCAGCGTTCTCGGGGTGATTAAGAACTGGTTTGCTGGATGACTTATATTGATGTTAGGCCTGGACATCGCTTACATCCTTCCAGTCAGATGGGAGAAATGATTTAGCTAGGGATTGTACAGTACGAAAGGAAGGCCTGGTGGTGATCCCTGGTGGTATTTTGCTGTTTCTGCGCTAGCCTGAGGACACAGACAAGAAGAGATGTTTAACGGGTGATGGTGTGTTTGGCAAAACTAGATAAGCTTTCAGGTACACAAAGTTTTCTTCAAATGTAGTGGAATTAATACGTAACTAACGCTCAACAGCTGTTCTCACCTTGCTCTTAGTGTGGAGACCTGCTGCTTCCATTTCAGACCTGATGGAAGAATTGTGTGCCGGAAAACTTGCCTAATTGCCAGCTCTACCGGGTGTTCTAGTAAGAGATTCTTCTCCTATTTACAAGATTTGTTCAGAAATGGGGATGGCAGTTCCATATTCTGTTCTTTCCTGTGCACCTGCATCAAAATCCAAAAGTTGGAGTTTCACTCTGTACTTTCCCTGAAATAATGTAGAGATCGGACAATAGCAGAAGGCTGCTGTTGTAGTACTCTTCTTGAAATCTAGGGTGGACTTGCAGTTATTTCCTAAACCTCTTGGAAATCCCAGCATAATGGTGAGGAGCACCAATGTTGCGTTCTTTATTCCAGTGTGCACCGGTCTCAACGCTGCTGCTTAATTTCCGACGGGGACCAGAACAACTGGGAGAGATTCCTGGGGTGCGGATTTACTTCTTTCAGCTCTGCTAAGTGCATGTGGAGTCCAAGTCAGTCTTTCACTGCAAGAGACAGGACCTCTAGGTCCTCAGCTGGGTGACTTCCTGCAGAATTTGTGATTCAAATAGCTGTCTTGCACTGTTTCTGAACTCTAGATTGCCTTGGTCGGGTGGCACTCCGTCCTGCTGCAATGAGTGGGAAGTCCTTGCTCTTAAAGGTCATTCTGCTTGGGGATGGTGGGGTTGGGAAAAGCTCCCTCATGAACCGGTACGTCACCAACAAGTTTGACTCGCAGGCTTTCCACACGATTGGTGTGGAGTTCTTAAACCGGGACCTGGAGGTGGATGGGCGTTTTGTGACCCTCCAGATTTGGGACACTGCGGGACAGGAGAGATTCAAGAGCCTGCGAACCCCCTTTTACAGGGGAGCCGACTGCTGCCTGCTGACCTTCAGCGTGGACGACCGGCAGAGCTTTGAGAACCTCAGTAACTGGCAGAAGGAGTTCGTCTATTACGCTGACGTGAAGGACCCCGAACACTTCCCCTTCGTGGTTCTGGGCAACAAGATCGACAAACTTGAAAGACAGGTGAGCACGGAGGAGGCGCAGGCCTGGTGCATGGAGAACGGTAACTACCCCTACCTGGAGACTAGTGCCAAGGATGACACCAACGTGGCGGTGGCCTTCGAGGAGGCCGTGCGGCAGGTGCTGGCGGTGGAGGAGCAGCTAGAGCACTGCATGCTGGGCCACACCATTGACCTGCACTCCAGCTCCAAGTCGGGGTCCTCCTGCTGTTAAGAGAGGCTGCCGCTTCGGGAGCGTCGCTTGGGCCGGCGGCTGGATCGGAATAAGTGCGGGCAGCTCTGGGGCACTCTGAGGCGGGCGGCCACAAGGACGATAGGTGGTTTGCTCACTGGGCAGTTTGCAGCCTTACCGCCTGAATTCTGGCTGGAGTTCCCGGGCGCAAAGGATGTGTCTACAGGAGGGAGCTGCCAGAGAGCATGCGAATGTAGTCCTGCTTCCATCTCTGCCTGTTTTAGCAGGTTTAAAGGACTGGGTTAAACTAAAGACAGTGAATTTTGATCTGTACCGAGAACTGCCTGCAGAACAAAGCTGAGGGCGCTCCAGACACTCTTTGAAGTGTTTTAGCCCCGAACTCGAAAAATACTAGACCCACTAAACTCATGACCTTACTGCCAAAGGAAAGTCTGCTCAGCATACTGAGTGAAACCTCTTGGGGAGGCTGTGGCCCACACAACTGTGAGAATGCCAGGTACTAGAGTGGTGAGATGTGTGTATCTGTTCCTTGGGATCAAGGCATTCTGTCCTGAGACTGAATTGTACTAAGAATTGTGAGAACTCTGTTACGAAACAACATAGAAAGGACAGAAGAAACCGAATGCTGCAGCATCACTTCTTCGTAGCTGCCTGTTTCTGGTCTGTTTTTCCCCACCTTTAACTTTGTCTTGTGTGGGTGTTGTTTTGTGGAGAGACTGGCTGCTGCTTGTTTAATGTATGTTTCCTTGTCTCTTCTGGAGGCTCAACACCAGATCTTGCTTCTCATATCTTGAATAGCCCTGGATGAAAAATACCGATGTGGATACTCTCCAGGTCATGTCAAAGGGTTTAGAGTTACTCGGGAGTTCAGGAGACCTGGAGCATGAGTCGTCAGCTGGTTTCTGCCAGAAGTAACCGCTGCGTCCAGACGATGTGCTCTGGCAGACTGGCTGGAAGGTGTGGGGGATGTCTCCTCAGAGTGCAGCTGGCCGGCTCATGCGTGGTCAGCTGTTAAATCCGCTCGTTCTGTGCGTGGGGCCGGTGACCACCGTGCTTTGTTAGCTGGTGGGTCAGCATCTTCGGTTGCTTTAACATAGACGTTCCTATTTAGATGCTGCAACGGTATTACCTGTTCTGTCAGGGACAGTGCTGCTCAGCGCAGTGAACTCACGCCATTGCCCTGGCCCTTGCTCCCTACAGGAGAATCAAATACATTTTGTCTGTAACTCAACTGACGTACTACTGGTAGCGAATGTCTGCTCAGTTAATTGGCCCTTGTTAATGGCAGCTGTGTTCAGTCCACTGTGGAGAGGTCTGGACTGATTCCACTTCTGGTCAAGGTGGCTGAAAAACATGGGGGGGCAGGAAGCCTTCTAGGAAAGGATGCCAGGCTTTGCTAATCCCAGCTCCTGCCCCCTGCTAGTGTTAGTCCCAAGCTATTTGTGTGTAGCAGAGAGGTCAGCGCTTGCTGGCTGCTGTCTTTGCCATTGTAACCTCATCTCCTGCAACTTCCCGTGTGAGTGTTTGTTCAGAACTATGACTTTGCCTGTAAGCACGTAGGAGCCTGTCACGGGAAGAGCTTTCCTGAGTGTGTATCCGCTAGCTGCTGAATGCAGTTCCCACTGTGATGAGCTACTGGATAGCAAATCGCGTAGCTCACGTAGAGCAGCCTCATATACTCTGCTTTAGAGCAGGAGAGTCTCCGCTCTCACACTGGCTGGTGGCAGCTAATCCCCGTCCCCTAGCAGTCTCTGAACTTGCAGGGTGTCTCCTCTGGGAACTCAGGGTGATCCTGCCCTTCTCACAGGGCAGCCACACGTGGAAGGGGCTGAAGCTTTAACACAAAGTGCTTTGGGGTCATCTGATTTCTAAACAGGGCTGAACGCTCACATTCACAGGAATGGATAGGGAGTGCTTGCAGCCTCTGAAAAATCAGGTCCCTTGAAGTGTAAGAGAAGGCTCTGCCTCTGTAGGTGCAACATATTTTTACAGGATTTTAAAATTAATATTACTATTTATTTAACAATGTCTGACCTCCACCTACCTTTAGATTTTTCTTCAGTTCAACACAGCTTAACATTTCCTTCAAGATCCCAAACTGTGACCTGTGGTTCTGCTCCGAACAGACGCGTTCCACTGGAGCTCATTCCCACAGAGGCCCTCTGGGCTCAGGCTCCTGTTTGCTGTCCAGCCTGGCATGGGGGCTGCAGAGGAAGCTCCCTGCAGGTGAAACTGCCTCTGTCCCAGCACGGATCTTGTGATCTCTGTGAGGACTGTACCTCTGGTGGGCGAGGGCAGGGACTGAGCAGCCTGTGGTGCAGGAGGAATACACGCACAGCACAGGCACAGCACAGCATGCTGTTTGCCGTGCCTCGGGGGCGTGTTGATGCTCCTGGCTGAAGCTCGAGAGCCTCATGGTTCACAGGCTGTGCAAACAGTGTGCGTTCCTTGGAGGGTGCTGCACGGCATCTTTTATTTCTAACAGATGTTGGATTGCCTTTTTAAAACAAAAAATATTTTATTAGGCTTATGTGTTTTTAAAAATCCATTTAAAAGTATAGTATATTTAAATTGTTTAATTTATTCTAAATGATACGCACAATTTCCGAAGGAGCCAGGATCTTGAACTCTTTGTTGCAAAGTTCAGTGCCAACAGCTGTCCCCTCCCTGTGTCCACTCATGCTGCTGCAGTTGTTGCTATCGCTACGGAACTGGAATTGTAAAACTGAGATTCTACCTTTATTTAAGCAAATAAAACGTGGATGTACTCGAGTGAATTCAGAAAGTGTTGACTTTTTGGTTTATCGAAGTTCAAGCCAGTGACTGTTCTCCTGAATGGGACGTGAAGCTGGGTCAGTTGTGGCAACTGGCTGAGAGATGTCACTAAATGTGAAACAAAGGTGTTGGTTATTCCTGAACAGTAGTTGAGTAAATATAACTTATTTACAAACTGAATCCACTGACCAGTTTTGTCTTTTCAAGAGCACATCAGAAGACACTTTCATAACAGAAATATTCCACACTGCTTCCTTCTGTCACTATATTTTAATTTTCGGCCTGGGCTCTCAGCAGCGAGCTGTGCTTTCCTTTGATTTCTTCCTGTAATCTTGGAATCGGTCCCTCATGCTCCAGGGGGCTGTAACCAGACATAGTTTCCATAGGATGCTGGGACAGAAATCAGCATATGGGGACCGTTCTCTTCCACCGTCCTGCCAGGACGGTCACTTATTTTGGGAGGCTTTCTTTGTGTTTGCAGAGTCCTTGCCTGCTGTTTCTGTTGGCAGAACCTTTAGCTTGTTTTTTTCTCTCATGTCTGCTTGCTTATCTGTGCTTCCAGAGGCATTGATACGGTTTCAAGTCCTTGGAAATTCTGCTTTTAAATGTATGCTGGAGTATCTGAGGGCCTCCAGCCTCCTCCGCCGTTTCAAAATACAGCTGAGAAAAAGCCAACGTGACCTGGTGGCAGAGGGTCCCAGCCTCGGAGGAGTCACGGGGTTTGGTGAGGCAGCATCTAACGCCAGCGAGGATCTACCTAAAGCCGTCAGAATTACCAACTCACTTGATGTGCAGTATTTTTACAAAAATGTGAGGCAGAGGCAGGGGTGATAGCGAGGCTTGTCCCCTCACAGGGATCTGGGCATTGCAAGCAATAGCAGAGAGCTCCTCAGGGGGGTTCTTACAGCTGTACGGTTTATAGGAACGTGCTCTCTGGGTCCATGCTTTCTTGCCTGTGTCTGAGGATGGGTGAAAAGCTGTGGCAGCACTGATACACTCTGCTTTGGGGTGAGGAGAGCCCCCCGCTCGGCTGAGAAGGGCTGCGGGGGGAGGCGACGGCACCGCTGACAGCGGCTGCCTGCAAGCCTCAGGGAGCGTGGCGGCTGGGACAGAGAGATCAGGGAAATGGTGGCTTCACTTCCAGGGCCGGGTCCTGTCCCCGAGCCCCGCTCTCGTCTTCACAGCCCAGCGCTGAGGCAGGCCCCGACCGGCTCCGGCCGCGCAGGGCCCCGGCGGCGGCCGCGGGGGGGAGCCGGAGGGCCGGGCACCGGGAGCGGCCCAGGGGATGGGGCTGGGGCCCTGCCCGGCGCTGCCCGGCCATCCCTGCCTCCTTCTTTCCCCTGCGCAGCGCAGTGCCGGTGCCTTTAGTCTGGCTCGTCCCCTGCCCCGTGCCAGAGGGCTTCCCTGCTCAGCCTCCTTGGCTGGCAGCACCACAGGGGTGGAAGCCGCCGTGGTGCTGCGGGGGAGGTGCCCGTAAGGGAGCCTTGGGAGCGGCACCTTTCTGTGGTGCGGCTGTGTGGGAGCAACCTGCTGCCGTGCTTCAGCCGCTAGGCCTGGGGACGGTGCAGGCGGCTCCCTGTCAGAGCTCCCGCTGGGCCAGTTCATCACAAGACAGGATTTGGTCCCTGCCCTCCGCAGCCAGGGCCACAGGAGCCCTGAGGAGGCTACACACATCCTTCAGCCCTCGGGCCGCTCTCCTGGCCTCGCTGGCCACTTGCACACGCCGCCTCGCGCTGCCGTCCCCAAGCCTCACACCCCGCGCAAGGGGGGCACTGGTCCCTGTCCTCGCAAAGAGACGTGGTTTTGTTCCCCGGCCTGATCGCACACACACAGGGCCCTTTCAGCGTGGGGAGAGGAGGGTGCTGGCATCTGGGAACGCGGGGAACAAAGGGCCCCATTGATGCTGGCCGCAGCCCCGCGGGTTTCTGCGAGCCGGGGCAAGGCCAGGGTGCAAGCACGGCCTTGCGCGGAGCTGGGGGAGCAGCTAAACCTCCCCCGGCCTGCCGTGTGGGAAACCTCGGCGCTGCACGGAGCGGCCTGGAACTGGGGAAATGGGGGGAGAGTGAGGTTTGGGCTGGAGTTCCTCCCACCACAGGAGCCGTGCTGGGGTTTGACCCTAGGCTGGGAGCATCACTCCAGGGCCTCGCTCCCCGGAGGGCTCCAGAGCACTGCTCCTGGAGGGAATGACCTGAAACAGGCTGTTTTGCGGGGGATTTCCAAGAAGAGCAGCGTTTGAATCAGTTATTTTTGAAACCTGCTTCAAAGGGTGGCATTTGTCCAAATGCAAGCAGAACTACTCCATCCCACCTCTCCACACCACGCCAGCCCCACACAAACTGCTCACGGCCTGGCAGCAAATGTCCTGCCAGCTGTCCACAGAGCACAGGACCTGGATTTACAGGACCCTGAAGTTGTCAGGTCTGCCCTTGTGCCCAGATGAGACCACCTTCTTTCAACCAGGGCTCGCTGCAAGTGAGAACTGCTCATCTTGAGGGAGTGCTCTGGACGTGCTTGTACCACGTGCATCATGTGCTGCAAGCTTCGTGTGCCTGAGCCGTGCTGATTTGTTTTGTGGTGACCATGCTACGGGTGCCGCATTAGGGGACATGGCAGAGGCTGGCACCACGTAAGCAGGGCACTAAAGGGCAGCGGCACCTCACCAAATGTGAGCTTCCTGAAAACCCCAGCTTCCCTCTGGGTGTCTGGAGGAGAGAGAGTGGTGATAAGGGCTCCCCAGCTGGGAACAAAGGTACTGGAGTCAGGGTTGGGGTTATGGCCCCCCTGGACGAGGTGGGAAGGAGAAAGGGGCTGCGGGCCCACGTGTGGAGTGGACAACTGCTCCCCTTCCCTCCCTGGGGGATGGGGAAGACAGAGACCAGAGCAACAAACAGACGCAGACAGATATCTTGTTCAGAATGTTCTTAATTTTAATTTATTTTCTTTAATTTTTATAAAATACATCTTGTAAGATAAGTCTCTAAAAACTTGCTCCTTTTTATTGCTTGTTAACAAGTTGAAATTCTAGATCAGAAATGAAGGAAACACTTTCAGTTGATTAACGCTCTTTTTGTGTGTTTGTGTGTGTGCACGTGTGCATGTGTGTGTGTTTGGGGTCTGGGGACAAGGGTGGGAAGGAGGGTCTGGTTATTTGTTGTTAAATCAATACGAAAGAAAAAATAAACAAACCAGCAAACCCCCAGGAGAGATGGCGTTGAAGTGAATTCCCAGATCTTGACTGGTTTCTCCCCACCCCGCGGTCCCAGCTGGCATCTCCCCCTCCCCAGCCCGTGTGCGTTGGTAGCCTGGCCAACCTATTTCAGCATCCAGCAGCAAGGATCCTTCGAACGCTCTGCTCAGCAGATCGGCCCCTTTATCCTTGCCCCTGCTGAAATCGGCACTTAGAAAAATATTAATAATACAGACACCAAAAAAAAAAATATCCATGCAAGGTGGAGCTACGGTCTGCTACTGAAAGTAGTTTCTCCAATAAATAAACACGAAGCGTAGCGTTAACACGAGGTGGGGGAAGGACAAAACAAAATATCAGTTGTCGGGGAGGACTGGGAGCTGTTTTTTGGCAGGTAGGGATGGACCCACACCGCCTGGCCAGAGGGCTTCCCTCGGGCTGCTGCGGGAAAGGTCTTCTCCACCAGCTCCTCGCCCCGCTGCGCCCTGCCCTGGGGAAGCCAGCGGGGTCTGGTGTGCGGGGAACGGCCGTGTTTCAGCCCCCTGCCCACCGAGCTGCCGCCCTCCTGCCCTTCTTCGTGGGTTTCGACTGGAAACGAGATGCCGCCAGTCCTTCCCGACGTGGCTAGACACAAGACGGCTGTCCTGACTTGCAGGAAAAAAAAGGATAAAGTGAGGGAAGAGGGAGGCAGGAGGAGGGGACGTTACGTTTGGCACAGATGAGAAACAAATCGAGATCTTTGCCGTAGCAAACGTTACAGAAGCAGACGTCACCCCGAGAGAAGAGCACCATTGTGAAGGAACGACCGAGTTTGGCGTGCGCAGCTGTTAGGCGACAAGGCACACGGAGACGAGCAGTCCGGAGGGGTGTCCTGTCCTACAAAAGGGACTGCTCTGGCCTTACGCTCTCAGGGCAGCCCCCCCTCACATACCTGCCGCCTCCTGCTGCCCTGCCCCATGCTGGGGGCCCCGGCGGTGCTGGAGTGTAAAGCTCAGAGTCCCCTTTGTCCACAGGCACCAAACTCCTTCAGGCTTAATAGGGGCAGCTGGGTTAGGGGCACGGGCTTTATCAGCATCGGGGTCAGCGCTCTCTTCTCCGCAACGGGAAGATCCTTGCCCTAAACGCCCTTTGCCTTGGCTGCAGCAGGCACTTTGGGGTAAATTCATCTTTCTTTACTAGGGGAAAAAAAAATTGTTCTCATCCTCCATCCATGAGAGGTGCCGGCAGTCAGCTCCAGGAGAGTCTCTAGCAATGGTACCGAGACTTGGCCAACTTCCTTTTCTCTCTAGCCTCTTTCTTGCTACTCTTAGAGCAATCTACAGGGATTTCTGCCTCCCAGGAGCACGAAGGCTTTTGCTCATCCCAGGGACACTGGAGTGAGTCCCTCCTCTTCTCTTGCTGGTTTTGAAGGGCTTGGCCCTAGAGCGAACCGGTTACCGATGATGAGCACAGAGAGAAAAGTGCACGAAGGGGTGTCCATTGGTGGGAAGCTCTCCTTCTTGGTCACGCTCAGCACGATGGATGCGAGGGAGGAAGAGGAGGGGAGTCAGCGGCAAAGGCAGAGTTAACGCAGGAGACCTGGTGTCGGGCGGCTGCAGTGTTAAAGCCTCGGGGTTAGAGAAAAGAAGGGCGTTTGGCTGGCTGGGCTCCACCTCGCAGCCTAGAACTTGGTGCCTCGGCCCATCAGCTTGAGGACGGCGAAGTTGTAGGTGGCGGCGATCATGAAGGTGAGCTGCGGGCAGGAGGAGAGTGAGCGAGGGGAAGGAGGAGAAGGTCGCTCCAGCCTGGGAGCCGGGGTGAGCCCGCTGCGCACCCCTGCGCCCAGCACCAGCACCCCTTCGTCCCAGTGCCCGGTCAGCCTGCTGGGGCAAGCCCCGTGGCCCTGCCGCACCGCTGGGACGCCGCAGTGCCATTTGTGGTGCACAGAGTGGGGACAGTCGGGGAAGGCACAGGACTTGGTGCACGGCAGCAGGACCTCTCCCCGGTAGCCTCCTAAAGCCCCTCCAGGCCCCCTCCAGCAGCTGCCTCTCCTGCTACCTTCTTATCACCTGAGCTCGCCGTCTGCACTTATGTGCCGGAAAACGACACAAGCACGGGCTCTGTCACGTCCTTGCCCACCACCTCTGTCGTCCTCTGCCCCCAAATCCTCGCTGGGCGGAGGAGAATGGCCGGGCAGGGGGGGCACCGACTCACCAGTGAGACCAGCGTGGCAGCAGCCCCCACAAAGGCCGCGATGAAGAGGTGGAAAGTCATTTGGAACTGCAAGGGAAGACGGGGTGAGCTCCCAGGGTGTCACTTGCCAGCCGGGGAGGCGAGCCCAGAGGCTGCCACCATCCCCGTGCCACCTGCGGGTCCCCGCTCAGCCCCGCTGGGGCTTTGGAGGGCGGTGGGGAGGTGCTCACCTCGCTGGTCTTGCAGATGGAGAGCAGGTTGGAGCCGCACACCTTCCCAGGGAAAGCGTTCCAGGGCAGGACGCCTGGGGAGCCGCGGGGAGCGGGGTGAGCCGGGGCACAGACCCCCCAGACCCTCTCCGTCCCCTCTCCACTCTGGGTCCCTCTTGGCAGCCCCATTCCCTCGCAGTGCCAGCGGGAACGGTGCGGGGGGAGCACCGCAGCCCCCGAGCAGCAAGCCCAGCACTCACCGTACATCCTGGCGTCCGCACACAGGGTGCCAATGCTGGCGGAGGTCTTGCTGGGGTTGGCGATGGACTGGCAGGTGGTCCAGGTGTTAAAGTAGATGTAGACCGGCACCGCGGAGCAGGCGAAGACCAGGAGCCAGACGATGGTCAGGACGTAGGTAATGCCCACAAACTGCAAGGGGCAGGACAAGCCAAGGGCACGGCCGTGGTTACCCCGCGGCCTGGGATGGGGACAGGGGAGCGCGAGGGTCCCCAGGCAGGAGGGGGCGCGGGGCAGGCGAGGGACCGGGATGCTGCCAGTGCCCGGCTCTGCACCGCCCGCCGAGCCCGGCGCATCCCCGTGCACCCAGCAGAGCACAAGCCCGAGCCGGGCGCCCGGCCGGCTCTCGGGGACGGTCACACGCACGTGGGGGTGACCGGTGGCAGCGGCACAGCTGCCGCTTCCCGTGCCAAGGGGATCCCACAGCCACGTGCCAGCGGGGCTCGGCCTCTGCGGGAGCGCAGCTGCACACCCCTGGGCTCGGCAGCGCGGCTCTCCTGCCCTCCCTCCGCGGTGCCACCCCGACCGTCCCCGAAGGGAACCGCAGCCGTCCCCCTCCGCTCCCCGAGGCCACAGGCTCCCCTTGCCATTTGCCAGCACTTTGTCACAGGTCCCTGGGCGCTGCGGACAGGACGGCCCTGGGGACGCCGGGCACGGGGGCTGGAGAGCCTCGGGCTGCCAGCACGCACCACCCTTGCAGGGGTGCTCACGGCTCTCTCAGCCGATGCTGAAACACCAAGAAGTTTGTTTGCCGGCAAAAGCCACAGCCGTTTCAGCTGCTTTGGTCCCTGGGGGACGCTCCCAGCCTGAGGGAGGGCAGTCGGGCTGTGCTTCCCTTGGGGATGCCCCGAAACCCAGGCAGCCGCCGTCTCCTGCCCTTCGGCCATGCCGAGCGCGGCGAACCCGCTGTGGGCGCGCGAAGGGGTGCCGAACCCCGGTTAAGATCACCTTGTCAGGATGTCCTAGCCACTTTCCCAAACACTGACACACCCGCTGCAAAGAGTGAGCTCGCTGGGGGCCTCGCGCTCCCCTCCCTTTCGGGCCCCCGGTTACCGTTGCGCTGAGGCCCTTGCCGCAGATGGTGGTCTTGTAGTCCCCGAAGATTTGCCGCACGGCACCGGTGGTGTAGAAGCCTTCGGCCAGCAGCAGGGCTCCGTAGAGGAAGAAGAAGGAGGCCGTGCCGTAGATGACGTACTGAAAAGCGTGGATGCTGCCGGGGAGAGGAGCGGGCAGGGATGTTCAGGCAGTGCTGGGGTGCCCGACCCCAGGCGGGGCAGCCTGCCCACCGCGACTTACCCTACCCATGCACCCCGTGCAGCCCCCGGGGGCGAAGCCACTGTCCCCAAGGGGGAGGCAGTGAAAGGGGTGAGCTGGGGCAGGGCCGTGCCGAGGGGGGCTGCAGAGCACCGCCAGCCCCCCCCGTGCCCTCCATACCTACCCGGTGCGGCCGTCCTGCACGTGCCGTGGCACCTAGCGAGGTCAGATAAGAAGAGGAGTGAAAAGGAAACAAGCGGCCGCCGGGCCCTGCCATGCAGCCACGGCACTGGTGTGAGGCTGCCCCGGGGCAAACACAGCCCGGGGTCTCCAGCAGTGGCACCGACCGCAACCCCGGAGGGTGACAGCAGCGACCGGGTGGCAGCGGAGCCCCGGCCGCCTCCTCCCGGCACGGAGCACGACGGAGACGCGAGGAGCCCCGCGATGCGGCAGGCAGGGTACTTACACGTCGATGAGATACTCATAGTCCTGGTAGTTTTTGGAGAAGTAGGTCTCGATGAGCTGCTCGGTGCCCGTCAGGGCTTCGTGCCCGCAGCCACAAAACAGCGCTACCCCGAAGAAGCACAGGCCGGTGGCCACCAGCGAGGCGAAGGGTGCCCCGATGAGGCATCTTGCGCAGCACTCCAACAGACCTGCCGGGAGGAGAGGGGCGGTCGGGACGGGCAGAGCTCAGCGCCCGCGGGGCCCCAGCTCGGGAGCAGGCGGGAGGAGGACGGCAGGTTTGGGGATGATAAAGGGAAAAAGCAGAAATGCCGTGTTGTGGTGCTGGAGAGGCAAACCCAGCAGCTGTCCGGGGAGCTCTCCAGGCACCTGGGGACAAGGTGTGACAGCGGCACGGGGCACCGAGGACACGGGGCAGCCCTGCCTGCAGCAGGCAGCGGGGTGCACGGGGAGGCGAGACGGCCCGGCGGTGCGAGGCGATGCAGCGTGATGCCAGCGGGAGCGGTGAACAAGCTGCTAATGGGCTCCCTGCTGCCCGCAGAGCCCGGCCGTGGGCAGCGGCGGCCCGAAATACCGGGGCTTTGCTTTTGCCAGCACAGACAGGGGGGAATGGCACACCGAGCTCGGGCTGCAGCCCAGCTGCACGGGCAGGCGTGCTTACGGAGAGGAGCCGTGCTGGTTCCCGAACGTCAGCGCTTGTGTAATGGCTGTAAGCCCTCCGGGACGGCTCTTTGGCAGGAGGGCACGGGCACCTGCGTGTGGGCAGGGGGAGCGGGGGCAAGGGCTGGCGTGCGGCTCGTACAGCCCCAGCGCTTGGGTTTCAGCAGTGGGGCCGTGGGCACTGGCACGGTGGGGCCGTGGCGCGCAGGATTGATAGCCGGGGCTGGGTTTGGAGGTGCAGAGAGCGGGCAGGCTCAGGGCAGGTTTGTACCCCCCACGCACCCTGGGCAGGCACAGCAGGCTGTGCCTTGAATGCCAAAAAGGCGCTCGGGTCCCTGCCCCCCCGCCCGGCACCGCTGGAAGCGTTCCCAAACCCATGCTCCCCCCACAGACCCCGCAGCACCTCTCCCTTCCCTCGAGGACAAGGGAGCCTTGGGGGCCCGGCCAGCGATGCCCTCCCCTCCCCGCAGAGCAAGGTCGCGCGGTGGCACCGAGGACAATGGGGAATTGTCCCGGCGCGGCCCCCCCTGCGGCCCCCCCGGGCCGAGAGCAAACAGGGAACAAAGGCAGCGCTGTGGGGGCGCTGGGACCCCCCCCGCCTGTTTGCCTTGGATGGGGCAGGCGTGGGCACGGCGGGACCAAGGTTGGGGGGGGGGGGGTCCCACTGTGTCACCCCCGGCTCTTCCCACAGTGATGCTCCCTGAATTTCGTCGGATCCGTGGGGACGGCTGTGCGCACCGCAGCGGGGTGCTGCCACAAACCAACTCTTTTCTTTTTTTTTTTTTTTTCCTTCTTTTTCCTTTTTTTTTTTTTTTTTCCAGCCTAAATGCCAGCCAGGGAACATCGAGGCAGGTGCCCGGGGCTGGGGCTGGGCCTGGCGAGCGGCCCCGTGGACGCGGCAGGGCCTGGCAGGGCTCTCCCCGCCACAGCCCCGGCCCCGCGGGCTTCGGGAAGCTGCTGCCGCGATGGGAAAGCGCAGGGAGGGGAAGGGAGGAGAGAAAGAGCCCTTGTGCGGCGCAATCCCGGGCCTTGTGCCTTGGCTCAGCCGCTGCGGGGCCGGACAGGACCCACGGGGATACGCCGTAATTACTGGCTCTTGTGTCGATGGGGGAACCAACGCGCCGGGGTGCCCCCGCCACCCCAAGGCTGCGGGCACACAAGCGGCACGAGCTGTGGCAGGGCTCAGCCCGGGCGGGAGCTCTCCAGCCCTCCTGGGGCTGCAGGGGTGGTGGGACGTGTCCCGGGAGGCAGAACGGGGCCAGAAATCGGCGTGGGGAAGCAAAATGCCGTCCCCGCCACCCGGAGGCTTCCTCCCCGCAGGCTGCCGGCCGCGGGGACCCGAGTGCCCGGGGCCTGCTGGTGCCGGGGGAAGGTTTTACGGTCCCTTTCTGCTCCAGGACAGTGCCACCGGCGCCGTGTCAGGCAGCTGTCCCCGTGTGCAGCCCCCCCCGTCCCCCATACTCACCCATGGCGCCGGACTCGGTCCGCTCCCCGTGCGCTCAGCTGCCTCGGCTCTGTCTGCGGCTGGGACGAGCCCTCGCCTCTCCTGGCAGTCCCTCGCCCTGTATTGTCCCCTCTGGGTGCCTGTCCCGCTCTCCAGCAAAGAAAAGGGCTCTCTGCGTGACAGCCACCCCCCTTAAAGGGACAAGCCCCCGTCCCTCCCCGCCCCGGCCCCCCCAGCAGCACCCCTTGGCTGCCAGCCCCTCGGTGCTGCGTGGGCAGAGCAGCGACACGCAGGGCTGGGGGGGGGGGGGGAAGGCTTTGCAATAGGAAAAGAGCGGCTTGGGGGTGCGGGGGGGTCATGGGTGGCCCCTCTGCGGTGGCTCTGGGGACCCCCAGGCCCACCTGGGCTGTGTTTGCTTCTGGCTGTGCCCCGCAGCAATGAGGGAGGCTGGGATCGGATCGGTGGGGTGACGTCCCTCTGCCTCCGCCCGGCCCCCCCAGCCCAAGGCACCTGCTTCCAGCCTTGGGTGCTCCGGGTGTTTTCTCTATTTTGATGGGAATCGTGCTGGCAGGGGCAACGTCCCCTGTGTGGGTCGGGGGACAGGGCTCCAGCAGGCATGGTCCCCAGGCAGGGGCCTGCAGAGGGGTCCCCAAGTGATGCGGGTGGACCCAGGGATCCAGATGGGGCCAGCTCCCCCGGGGGTCCCCAGCTCCCCCGGGGGTCCCCAGCTCCCCCAGGTGCCCCCAGCTCCCCCGGGTGCCCCCATCTCCCTCGGGACCCCAGCTTCCCTGGGTGCTGCGGCTTTGGAGCCGGCACAGGGCTGGGGAAGCCTGCAGAGGGCAACAGGTCCCTGCCCGGCGGGCGCGGGGCGGACAAAGCCCCGCTGTGTCCCTCAATGCCCCGCGTTGTGCCAGGCGGCGAGGTGGCAGGGCCCGGCCGTCCCCAGGGATGGGGACACTGGTGGGGGGGGGGGGGGGGGTCCCCGCACTGCGGGAGGCTCCTCTGCCGCCGCTGTGGGCAGCATCCTCGGGCAAGTCCCCAGGGTAATGCAAAGGGACCCGGCCTCTGCACCCCTGGTGTCATCGGGACTGTGCCGAGGGATGGGGGACGTGGTGGCGCCATGCCAGGGGCCACGGGGACGGCTGTGGTTCTCTCAGGTTATCTGCAGGAAGAAAACGCTTCTAAAAATCATCTCCTTACGCTGAAGCTCACCTCCCTGCAAAGGATTGCGTTGCCTGCAGGCAGGCACCAAAGGGAAAAACAATGTTGGGGGGGGGGGAAAATAAAAACCCGTCTTTTTTCCTTCTGTAGGAATTCAAGCTCTCGTGCTTTGTGAGCACCCCGGGGGGAAGCAGCAGCTTCATGCCGTCGGGGGGGATGCGAGCAATGAAGGGGGCTGTGATTTCCGCACAAAGCGCCTCAGAACCCTGGGTAATTGGTAGCTGCTTGTTAGCGAGCTCTTCCCCGTGTGCCCCCACCCCGGGGCCGCGCAGCCTGCCCGTGCTGCGCCTGATGCTCCAGCGCTCCTCGCCCAGCAGACCCCCCCGGCTGGCTTTATTTCACCCATCCCTGTGCGCTCCACCTAAAGCCTGTCAGACCTTCTCCTTGTGCAGGCTCGGCGCATCCCTGCGGCCCAGCACCTCCCTGGATGGGGCCCCGAGGACGGCGTGCTGCTGCTCGGAGCCTGCCGGTGCTGATCCAGGTCTCCTCCCTGGCTCCCTCCCTGCCTGAGAAAACGCCGCTGCTGGGCAGGCAGGGAAGGGGGGACGCTGCCCTGTTGGCCAGCCGGGAGACGGCCACGCCAGGCTGGTAAAAATAAACACGCTTATAAATCAACCTGGATTGCGCTGCGATTTGTTCTGGCCCTGGTTTGGTAGCCAGCTGTCTTAAACCGTCTCCCAAGGGGCGAGCAGCGGGTTAGCTGCCTGGGTCCGTGAACACAGCCCCGGCACGAGCCCCCGGGAGGAGGATCCCCCGCCAAGCAGCCTGCTCGGGGGACGCCGGTCCAACATCTCCAGCGTTAACGGCCTCGATACACCCGAAAGGAGCCAGCGACAGCGCGTGCAGCGCCTTATCCATTATACATAGGGCAGCGGGAGAAACACCGGTGTGTGTTGTCACATCGGAGAGCCTTGCTGCTATTTTTAGGCGGCTGCTTCCCCGGCCAGGCTGAATTTCTCGCTCTCTGCTGCTGGTTTCAACCACCCGTCCTCACCCGCCTCGCCGCCTCGCTTCACCCATCGCAGGGTGGGAACCCCCTGGGCTGGGCAGCCCAAAACGGGACCTGGAGCTGCCCGCGGCAGCCAGGGATGCCCAGGGATTTTCCTGCCGTGCCAAATCCCCCTGTCCAAGCAGAGAGGAGCAGCATCCATCCGTCCAGCTGCCTCCTCCCGGCGGTGCCAAGGACGGCGCCTGGAGCTGGCCCCGCTCTCCCGGACTGGCTGCGCTCGCCGTGCTATTTGTATTCCTGGGTTGCCGCGAGGCTGCAAAGTGTGCTAATAAAAATTAAATTGAAAAAAAAAAAAAAAAAAAAAGAAGCTGGCTGAACCCATCAGGGGACGGGGAGGCAAGCTGAAGGACGGACGGACAGGACGGTGTCATGGGATGACGGAGGAAGGGCAGGGCTGGGCCGGAGAGGAGCTGGGCAGAATCCTCGCCAGGAGTGAGCGATGGGCACAAGGCTCGGGCCTGGGGCAAGGTCCCAGCCCCGGGCTGCAGGGATCAGCAGCAGCAGGACCCTGCGCCCTACCCTGCCCTCTCTGCTCCTTCCTTTCCCACTCAGGTTTCTAACTCCCCACTCGGGGCCAGGTGTGGGTGTTCCTGCCTGCTGCGGCGTTCCCAGGTCCGTGATGGCTTTGGTGAGGAGCTGGTGCTTGTTCCCCTGGCTGGCTTTCCAGCAGATTTGCCTTTCACGTCTCCTGACTTTCTCCTTGACTCTGCTTCACGAAGGAGGGCAAACAGCCGCCCGGCGCTGACGCTCCCCAGGCTGCTCATTACTCTCTCGCTCTGCCCTCCGCAGGGTCGTCTTCCTGAGCGGTGCTCATTTACCTGTCAGCAAACCCGGGGAGCCAAAGACGGACACGGTTCTGCCTCCGCGGAGCTGACGGTGCCTGGGCAGAGCAGAGGCAGCCCCGGCTGGCCCTGCCGGCAGCTCTGGGCGCCACGTCCCCGTGCAGGGACACCAAAGGCAGCACCGGGGCCAGGCGCAGCCCTGGGCACCCCTCCGTGCCAGCAGCTGCACCGGGACCATCGCCATCGCTCCCTGGGGACAGCAAGGTGACAAGACGTGGGCACAGAGAAGAGCTGCCTTTGCCGGGACGCCAGCAGAGCAAGAAGAAGCAGAGGGCAGGCCAGGGACACAAATCGGGGGTCCCCACGCTCCCCGTGCCCCATCCCTGCAGCCCCAGGGCAGCAGCCCAGCGGTGGCACCCAGCACGCCGTCCCCCCCCAGCCCACGCCGTGACGCCGCTCGGCTCCGCAGGACACCGGTGCCGCCGTGGCAGCCCCGATCCCCCGGGACGCAGCCGCTGCCCGAGCTGCTGCTGTTTGCCTCTGTGCAGCAGCAGGAGGCTTTGCCGTCTAATTAAACAAATCCTTCATCTCCTCGGCGGCAGCCGTGCCAGGCAGGGGAGCAGCAGGGGGGGCGCGGGGCGGCGGGGCTGAGTTCTCCTTCCTTCGCTCCCCGCCTGATGCCGCAGATGTGTAACGCTTCGCCTTCCAAACCCATCCCTCCGGGGGGGCTCTAGCAAATAAAAATAACTCCTCACAGTTCGGCCGAGCCGGGCAGCCTGTGGTTAACGCCATGCAGCGCCGCAGCACGCTCTGCTCCCGCTGCTCTCCTGCTGCTCTCGTGCTCGGGGACCGCTGGGGCCGAGGGCAGGAGCGATGCGGAGGCGAGGAAAGAACCGGAGCTCGTGGGATGCTCATCGCCATGGCAACTGCGGCTGGGATGCACGGGGCCGGGCACCCCAAAACGGGGAGGTGACCGGGGACCACGGTGCCTCCACCCCATCCCTGTACAACAGCACAGCACCCGGCGCCAGCCAAGGCATCGATTTTCCGCAGCTGCTCCTTCACAGGCTCAGAAGCCGCGGGGGACTGGGGACGGGGGAGGCACGGGGCAGAGGCTGGGGAGTCTTGCGGTGTGAAAATCCAGCAGATTTTCTCCTACGTGGTTGGAAATGCTGCAGGTGGCGGGAGCGGCGGGGCCCTCGCCAGCCAGGGCCATTGCTGGGAATATCCTGGCCGGGAGGCAGCCCTGCCCACGGGCATGCCCCAGCCAAAGCAGCCTCCCCTTAACTTCCCCAGCAATTCGGGGACAAGGCAGGCAGCAACAGGGTGACCCACGGGCGAGGAGAAGAGACACAAAAATGAGCAAGGGCCAGGTCACCCTGGGGTGGTGAGGAGCCTGCTGAGGGTTTTGGCACTTGTGCCAGGCTTTGCTCCTGGACCCGGGAGCCTCGTTTGACACTTATCTAAATTAAATCTCCCGTTTCAGCGTGCCCGGCTCGCCAAGGTGACGGGATCATCTGGTGAGGTCGATCCGGCCTTCCCTCTGTTTGCATCTCCCTCCTCAGCTGCTCCATCCGCAGACACGATCCCCAGCCTGGTGGAGGTGGAAGATGGAAGTCGGATGGAGACCCAGCCATTCTTCCCGTTGCCCCAAGCAGGCTCCTGGCGGCGCCCATCCAAAATGCCCCATCCCCATGCTCTCCCCCAGAGGGGCGTTTTGGGAGCACAGCCCGGCGAGAGGTGCCAGGTCCCCGTGGAGCAGGAGCTGCTCGGTGAGCGGGAGCCCAGCCCCATGCCCTTGGCGGGTCTGGCGGCGCGGAGCATCCCTCTGCAGCCGCCGCCTGCAGCGCCCGCCCCGCGCCGTACCAGCAGCAGGGGTATTTTTAGCTTGGACAAGCGCCACAGAGCTGGAGAGCGACGTTAGCTGGAGTTCGGACCGACGTCCCGGTTCACCTTGCAATCTCCTCTGTGGCCGCCCTGCCCGGCTGGGCGAGGCGCAGCGTCCCGGTGGCACCGCCGGGCTGCCCGTCAGCCCCTGCCCCCTGCCTCCTGAGCAGATCCCCGTGCCCCCACGCCCGGGTGAGCGTGAATCGTGTCAGACTTTCCCCAAAAACCAAAAGGGTTTGGCTCCAGGCATGCGTCCCGCTGGAAGTGTCTCTTCTGGCTGTTTCAAAGTCAGGCTGTTGGGCTTAAATTCCTGAAAGCAGGACTCGTTTTGAACTACCACATGGCATTTTCCCCTAGAAAAACAGGGACATGGCAGAAATGGCCAAATTTTGACTTTTTTCGAGCCACATAACCAGCCCCAGGGCCCCGTGTTTAGCAGCACCGGGGGAGAAGCCCTGTGCCTCAGCCAGGAAAGCGCTCCCGGCCCGTGGTACAGCCTCTGTGGGACACGTGGGGACCGGTGCGGCTCCGGGAAGCTGGATGAAGACAGAAGCCCCCAGCTGGGCACACGCTGGCCGCCGGGGCAAGCAGCGGGCTGGCAGCCACGCACGGGCACGCTCGGGAAGGTATTTTCTGCAGCAGCGATCTCACACCCGATTAGACGCCTCCAAACGTCTGCGCAGTGGGCAGCTGCCCGTGTCCAGCCCGGGGACATCTTCGCTTCTGCAGTAAATTTCCAGTCCTACGGCAGCAGGGAGGGAGAAGTCCGGAGCTGGCTCTGGGCACTCGGGTGCTCATCTCTCACACCTGGGGACTCCCCAAGGTGCCCACGTGCTCCTGCAGCAGCCGAGAAGGGACTTTGGGGAGAATCCTCCCTCTTGGAGCCCCTCAAGCAGCAGGGGAGCTGCAGCAGGTTGTGTCAAGCCCACCACAGAGCTGTGTCCCCTGAAGCTCCTGCCCCTCACGCTTCAGGCACCCCAGGGATTATTTGGGGCAGTGTTCCCAGAGCAAATCACCTCCTTTGCCCGCTGCCTCCCTCCCTCTTCCCCATGGCACTCGTGGCACAAAATTGATCTTGGAGGCAATTGTTCATCCCAAGATCGAGCTTAAGAGCCTGTCAACCTTTTCTGTGAAAAAATAATTTAAAAAAAAAAAGATGTTTTCAAGGAGTTTAATCACTCAGCCACTTGAAATTGTGTTGGCTGGGATGACAGTACAACATTTATCAGACAGGATTAAATACAGAGATGTGGCAATCCGGGGGTCGAGCAGCAGCGAGGGGTCGGGGTCCAGGCGGTGTGCGTTGGCAGAGCCCTCCTGGAGGCTCTGGACCCAGGCACATTTGCTGCGGGCAGGAGTCCGGCCCCAGGGGAACAGTTTGGCGTTGGCTCAGAGACAGGGGAGGAGAAGGAATCAAAAATAAATAAAAAAAAACCATGTTTTCCTCCCTGCCTTAGCAACCCCAACCTCTGCTGCCTGCGTCTCTGCCATCAGCAGAGCCTGACACCGTCCCCAGCAGCGTGACGGGGACGGGGCAGGGACGGGGCATCCCCGGGGAGCGCCGTGCTGGCAGCCCCGGCTCTGCACCAGGCTGGCGGCGAGGTCCCTGCACCCTGCCTCCGGGGCTGGCTGTGCCCGGCGTCTTCGCTGCTGGCAGGAAAACCACCTCGTGCTCCTCTTTGGGGAATGAGGGACACGGATATGCAGCACGGGCGCCTCAGTTTCCCCACGGGGGGAGAGGCTGGGGCTGCCCCCCTCCTGCAGCCGGTGTCAGCTCGGGTTAGCTGGGACAGCCTCTGGAAGAGGAGCTGTCGTGCAGCGTGCGCTTGCTCGGCGCCCCGGGCTCCGGATCCTGATTGCGCCTCCCAGCACCGCGGCCCCGCAAACATTAATGGCAACGGTAATCGGAGGAGACTGCTCCCAGCTCCCGGGGCTGCTGGCGAGCAGGCGGGAGGGCTGCTGCACGCCGCCTCGCAGCTACGTGCCCCCCGCCGTGGGCTGCAGCCCCCTGCCCTCGCCCCTTCGCTGCAGAATCCCCCCCCCAGACCCTGCTGCGCACGGCGAGCCTCGGTCACGTTTCCTCGCTACAGCACGCGCAGCGGGGAGCGCTCGAAATCCTGCGCCAGCTTTCTGAGAAGCCAACGCAGAGCCCAGCAACGCGCTGCCGAAATGCAGGGCCCCCCTCTCGCCCTGGGGCAATCGGGCCTGGGGGAGCCCCGCACCTCTCCTCTGGGACATCACTGGCTGTCCTGCACGGGTCCCCACAGCGAGGGCTTCGTACAGCAGCTCCTAGCCATTACCACAGTGTAATTAATACAAATAAATGAGATGAGCCAGGCACGGTAGGGTGAAGGGAAACCTGAACGGCGTGTCCGCCGGGAATCATTTATTCTGCGCTTTTCCCTTTTGAAATCCCGTTTGCTTCCCTGCAAGTGAATCACAGGCTGCCTGGGCCCAGGGGCAAGGCTCTGCGGCTCGGCCGGGTGCCCCAGGGGCTGGGACAGGGGCAGCCGAGCAGCCCCAGCGAGCCCGGGCGATGCCAGCCCGATGGGCAAGCAGCTCCTCAGCCCCTGCCTCAGTTTCCCTCAGCTGGCAGCCACCGCAGCCCCCCTGCCACGCACACCCCACTGCCCACGTCGCCTCCCAAGGCTCACCAAGGGACGGGGTTCCCATCTGCCAGGCCCCCGGCAAAAGCGAGCGCTGGGCACCCAGTGAAGGGTGCTGAGCCCCTCGGGGTCCTTGCCCCTGCGGGGCAGCCCAGAGCTGGATCGGACCCCAAAACAGGCACCCCACAGTGGGGCAGGACGAGCCCAGCTGCTCCCCACGCTCAGCCGGACCCCCCAGCCCCGTCCCGTCCCTCGGCCCCGTCCCGCTGCTGCTCCCCGGGGCACCCCGGCAAGACCCCCGGCTCCCGACCCCCGGCAGCCCCCGGGCCCGGCTCCTCAACCCCCAACCCCGGGGGTCCCCGGGGGGGGGGTCGCCCCCTCCAGGACCGCCCCGTCGGGTCCCGGTGCCGGTGCACGGCGGCGCTTCCCCGCGCTCCGGGACGGGCGGAGAGGGGGAACGGGGGTGGGGGTCCGGGGTCGGAGCCCCCCCGGGGCGGCGGGGCGGGGGTGGGGGGGCCGGGGGCGGGCCGCTCCCCGCCGCCGTGCCCGCCTCCTCCCCGCCGCACCGGGGAAGCTCCGCCCGGCTGCCGGTGGCCGCAGCCGGCCGGCGCCCACCCCGCTCGCCCCGGACTATGAGGAGCGGGGCCGGCCGGGGGGCGGCGGCGGCGGCGGCCCCGGTGCTGCGGGATCGGGAGCGGGGGAGCCGCCGCCGCCGGCCGGGTCATGCCCGTGAGGCCGGGGCGGCGGGGCTGCGGGCTGCGGGATGGGAACGCTCCGGGCCGGCGCCTTCGCCTTCCTCCTCCTCCTCCTCCTCGGCTGCCTCCTGCCCCGGCGCGGCCCGCTCAGGTGAGCCCCGCGCGGCCCCCCCCGGTGTCCCCCGGGAGCCCGGCCCTCCGCCGGGACCCCCCCTCTGGGCTTTCCCCGCCGGGACCCGCACCCACCCCTCCCGGCCCGATGTCACCTCCGGGAGCCGGATGTCCCCCGGGACACCCCTGGGGACACCCCCGCCACCGGACCCTTCCCGCGGAGCCCCCCGAATGCAGCCGAGCCCCCGTCCCCCCGGAGCCGGGCGCAGCCCTGGTGCGTCAGTTTGGGGTTTTTTATTTGGGGGGAGGCTCAGGGTGGTCCCGGCCTCAGCCCCCAGGTGGCCCAGGCCAGTGGGTGCCCATGGGTGCGGGAGCAGCCCCCTGGGTGCGGGACCCAAAGTCCCCAAATCCCTTTGTCCCCTCCCTGCCAACCTGGGTGCCACCAGGACGAGGTGGGACGCAGGGGCCAGCGGGACGGGCAGGGGGCTGGCAGGGGACCCGTGTCCCTGGGGAGCAGGGAGCGGGCTGGGGGGGCTGCGGTGCCCCCAGGGCTGAGCCCCCTCCCCGTCCCAGCACACGGTCCCCATCCCAGTACAGCCGGAGCGGCACAGGGGGGACTGCAGTGTTTGTGGTGCGGAGGGGGGGGGATTGCATCCACGTGTCACCGCTGCACAGGCAGAAAATGCTGGGATCAGGACATTCCTGGGCGGCCGTGAGCCTTCTCCAGCCCCGCCGGCACGGAGGTGCTGAGCTGCGGGGCCTGGCAGTGCCCTGCCAGGTCAGCAGCAGCGTCCCCGGGGGAGGCAGTGCCCCCAAAGCCCAGCGCGGTGCCCAGGGGACGCGCACGGCCGCCGGCTTGCGGCAGAGCCCCAGGGGGGCTTCGCGTTTGTGCAGCCCCCAGGTGCGAGCATGGCCCGGGCTGCAGGTCTGCTGCTGCTCGGAGGGGCTGAGCCTCCAGGGAGGGAGCTGGGAGCCTTCCTCCCGCACGCTCCAGGGAGAGCCCTCATCTTCCTCCCCAGCAGAGGACACGGTTCACGGCCATGTGGCAAGGTCTGGCTTAACTCCTTGCTACCTGCCTTCCTGCAGCCCTCCTCCTCCTCCTCCTCCTCCTCCTCCTCCTGCTTCTCTCCCCGCTCCGAGAGGCGCACCTCTTAGCAGCTGGTGGAGGCACAATTTCTCCCAGCCTTTTGTTCTGGCTCAAGCCCAGACTCAGGCACTCTCCACCGCCCGTCCCCAGTTAAGTAAGGGAAAACCTGCACGGCTGGCTCATTTTTGGGTGGCTGTCGTGGCCGTTTCTGGCCAGCAAGGCTGCACACAAGCCCCTCGGGATGCCCCCTGATCCCCCGAGCAGAGGTAGGAACACGGTGTGGGTTTGACCTGCCCACAATCCCAGAGGTTCCCAGCTCCCCGCATCGTGCCGTGCTTGTGATACCGGGGTCCGTAGCCCCGAGCAGGAGCAGGACACACCAGCAGCGCTCTCAAAGCTCCCTTTGTGTCCAGAGGTCTCCAGCTAATTCCTCTCCACCACAGCCGCATGCCCGGCCATGTGGTGAGCGACTTGTCTCTCGCATTGTTCCTTGAAATGATCATTATAGACTGATGGAAGGAGGGAAACTGGCAGGCTAAGAGGCGTTCGCAAAAATATCCTCTCCAAGGTCAGTTTAAATAAGCCTCCATCATCCTTGGCAGCGCGGCGTGGGAGAGCTCCTGTCAGCTCCTCGTGGTGCCCGGCTGGGAGGTGCTGGGCTGGTGCTTGATCCTAAGGGACACCCTCCTGGCTCTTCCCAGTGCCTGCCAGCGCCCAGAGCCCACGGCACGGGGCCATCGCCACTGTGCCCCGTCCCCACCATGGGCACCCGGCCCCAAACGCCCTTCCTGGGGGCTCCCGCCTCGCTGGGGCACCCTCGGACATGGGCGAGAAACGTCTGACCGGCCTCCTCCGCCCCGCAGGCTGGTCTCAGGGAGGGAGGAGATCAAATCTGCCTCCCGCAGCTCGCCCCAGCCCATGTCGCCCTCTGATTTCCTGGACAAGCTTATGGGACGGACGTCGGGGTACGATGCCCGGATTCGGCCCAACTTCAAAGGTAAGGGGAGGGCGTGAGGCTTCCTGACCTGACAGCCACCCACACACAGCTGCCCAGCCCCAGGGGACGGGCATGGACCTCGGGGGCTTTCCCTGGCGGGCTGTGGGGGTCCCCACAGGGTGCGGGGTCTCTGCCCGTGTCCCCGAGGCGCGGGTCTCTCCCGGCCAGCAGCGAGAGGTTGTGTGCTGCCTGCTTGTTTTCCAGGTCCGCCCGTCAACGTGACGTGCAACATCTTCATCAACAGCTTCGGCTCCGTCACCGAGACGACCATGGTGAGGGGTTCGCCAGGGGCTCCTCTCCTGGGGGTGCTCTCCCGGGGAATGCGCGAGGCCCGGCGCTCACAGGGCCGTGGGGATTGCTGCAGGCAGCACCTCGCTGCTCCTCCTCCTCCCCACCTTCCTCCTCCTCCTCCTCCTCCTCGTGCCCTGCTGACGGCGGCCTCTGCCCCAGGACTACCGGGTGAACGTCTTCCTGCGGCAGCAGTGGAACGACCCCCGGCTGGCCTACCGCGAGTACCCCGACGACTCCCTCGACCTCGACCCCTCCATGCTCGACTCCATCTGGAAGCCGGACTTGTTCTTCGCCAACGAGAAAGGGGCCAATTTCCACGAGGTCACCACCGACAACAAGCTGCTGCGCATCTTCAAGAACGGCAACGTGCTCTACAGCATCAGGTGCCGTGGGCTCAGCCCCTCTCCTCTGGCACAGGGCTCGAGGGAGGGAGGAGAAGCTTTCCTCTCGCCCCCCGTTCGGCAGCTCTCAGCGAGCCCCTCCTTTTGTCTGCCTCCTCCAGGCTGACGCTGATCCTGTCCTGCCCCATGGACCTCAAGAACTTCCCCATGGACATCCAGACGTGCACGATGCAGCTGGAGAGCTGTGAGCACCTGGAGGGATTCAAGGCCTGTTTCACCCCATCCCATCCCATCCCATCCCATCCCATCCCATCCCATCCCATCCCATCCCCTGGCATCTCCCTGCTTCTGGGGGAGGTGAGGGTGAAGGAGGGGTAATTTGGGGTGGGGGTGAGTGGGTGCACGTCCCCCTGCCCCACGGCTCCCTCCGTCGCCTCCCCAGTCGGCTACACCATGAACGACCTGATCTTCGAGTGGCTGGAGGAGCAGGAGGCCGTGCAGGTGGCGGAGGGCTTGACGCTGCCGCAGTTCATCCTCAGGGATGAGAAGGACCTGGGCTACTGCACCAAGTACTACAACACAGGTCAGCACCCCGGGGACCCTCTGCCGCCCCCCGGCACGGCACGGGGCCCCCCTCGCCCATCGGGGCCGTCTTTCCCCGCAGGCAAGTTCACCTGCATCGAGGTGAAGTTCCACCTGGAGAGGCAGATGGGCTACTACCTGATCCAGATGTACATCCCCAGCCTGCTCATCGTCATCCTCTCCTGGGTCTCCTTCTGGATCAACATGGACGCGGCGCCGGCGCGGGTGGGCCTGGGCATCACCACCGTGCTCACCATGACCACGCAGAGCGCCGGCTCCCGCGCCTCGCTGCCCAAGGTGAGCGCTGGGGACACGCTGGTGGCCCCACAGCCCCAGGGTGGGGACAGCCCTGTCCTGGGGAGGGGTCCCCAGAGCCTCGCCGGCTGCGTGCCGGTGGGGGGGACGCGGTGCCGCTTGGATGGATGAGCTCTGGCGCGCATGGTCCTGCAAGTAGCGCTGCCAGCAGAAACATTTGGGTTTTTAAGACCCCTGCAGGCAGCATCTGCACCCCAGGGCTGATTGAAACACCGGGAAAAAACCTGATTGCAAGCAACAAAACTTGGCTCCCCTCATCCCCAGCATCCCAGGGCGGCAGGAGTAAGGACAAGTCAGCGGAGGCTGGCAGCACGTCCCTCCTGGCTTGAGGGCAATTAGCAGTTTCAGAAGAGAAAAGGCTCAGCCGAAACCCCCAGCCACGCTCCCCTGAGTTTCTGGGCGTGCAGCTGCAGGGGATGGCCTCCCGAAGCTGGGAGTGGCGTTACTCTGCGAGGAGGGCGGGGAGGGACACGGTGGAGGCAGGAGCGGCGGCCGGGCCGTGGGACACCCCCGTCTCTGACCCCCCCGTCCCCTCGCAGGTCTCCTACGTGAAGGCCATCGACATCTGGATGGCCGTCTGCCTGCTCTTCGTCTTCGCCGCCTTGCTGGAGTACGCCGCCGTCAACTTCGTGTCCCGGCAGCACAAGGAGTTCATGCGCCTGCGGCGGCGCCAGCGGCGGCAGAGGATGGTGAGTGCCTCCCCGCCGCTGGCACCACGTCCCCGTCCTCAGAGCTGCCGTCCCCGTGCCTGCAGGGCTGTCCCCTCCGGCACCTCGGGGACCCGTGGGCATGGAGCCCCTCTGCCTGCCCGGAGACCCCCGAGCATTTCCCTGCCCCGTGGGGATGCGTGGGGCTGAGGCACGCCGAGCTCCCCCGGGGCAGGCGCCGCCGTGGTGGCAGCAGAGGCTCGCCGCTGCGTCAGGGCAGGGAAATAGCAACAGGACCTGGTGGCACCGGGCTGTGCTGCCCAGGGACAGGGCGCCCGGGGCCGGGCTGTATGGGCACGCAGAGCCTCCCTCCGTCCACCCATCAGTTCAGGCACCCGCCCCGTGCGATGCTCAGGGAAGGCAGCCGGCACCCTCCTGGCACGCCCTTGGTGACACCGTTCGGCACAAGACCTCCTGCTCCAGGGGCTTTCTCTGCCCCTCGGCTGCTCCCTGCCCGCGCGCGTCCCCGCGGCCGGGGCAGAGCCATGGGTCACCCGCTGTCCTGTTTCTGTTTGGTGCGCACCAAAAGGGCCTGAGCAGCGGGATGGCCAGCCTCGAGTCCCTGCAGCAGCTGAGCAGCCAGCACAGCGGCGAGCACACCTACGCGACGCTCTCGCAGCTCTCCAGCTCCAGGGTAAAGCACAACCCTCGGGCAGCCCCCGGGCAGCGCAGCGCACCCCCACGCCCCCCCACTGCCCCAAAGGAACGTCCCCCCGGAGAGCTCTGCCGGCCGGCGGGGGTGCGAGGAAGGAGCAGGGCTGTGATCCGTGCAGGGCACACGGCCGTAGGATGGAGCTACCCGTCCCTGGGCTGAAAGCAGATCTGAGAGGGAGGGGATGTGGCAGATTTTGCCGGCTCCTTGGGGACACCCAGCTCCGTGCCTCGGTTTCCTCTTCTGTAAAACGAGGCCGACGCAGCCCCCTTGGCAGTGGTGCGAACCAGGCTGGGGTGACGGAGAGAGCTGGTCCCGGGCTGCTCCTCGGCTCCCTGCCAGCACCCAGAGCAGGATGAGGGCTCTCCCTGCCCACTTTACCCAGCGCAGGCAGATTCGGGGCATTTTCTCCCTGCAGTGACACCACTGTGTGCGTGTGCTCGGGCCACATGGGCACTTGGCAGCCGGAGACGTGGGGAGGAGACAAGGCAGGGGCAGTGGCGCAGGGCAGGCTCCCAGGCGTGCGGCAGGATGCTGGGGGACGAGGACATCCAGCCCGGGCAGCTGCGGGGCCGCCCCAGCCCCCCCACGGCCAGCCCTGCATCCCCGCAGATGCAGCACGGGTGAAGCCCCCGGGCTGGTCCCACTGGGGTCGGGGAATGGCTGCGGCTCCCCAGGGGCACGGGGCAGACGGCTCCATCCCGCTGCGGCAGGGGAGCACACCTCAGCTGCACACGAGGACTCGTCTCAGCGATTTAAGCCTCTGCTGCTCTTCCCACCGGGAAATCTTGCTTAGCCGGCAGATTGCTGAGTTAAATAAAGATCGGCGGCCGCCGGCTCTCCGCATGGGAGCCCCCTGGCCGGCCGGGTGCCCACGCAGGCCGGGTGCTGCCCTTCGCCCAGGCCCTTCGGAGGGCAGCGCCGGTCGGAGGCGGCCTTGGGACCCGGCACCCACGTTGTGTGGGCACAGAGCGAGGATGGGGCTCCGTGGAGAGCCACGGAGACACGCAAAGCCCCACAAAGGGTGAATGAGCAGGCTGGAGTGAATTGCTAATGAAGCAGCTCGCGAACGAACGAAGCGCTGGCTGTCGGGGAGGAGTGCGGGTGCTGCTGGCCGGGACTCCACCTCCCCCAGTCCACCCCAGCACGTTTGTGCCGAGAGCCGGGCTGCCCAGGCACCCGGGTGGGCACTGGGGGTCCCCGTGCTGGGCTGCCAGGGCCGGGGCTGCCCGTGGGTGCACCCGGGGCCCTTCAGAGCACGTGGCACGAGGCCACCGCGCACCCTCGCACCCCCGTGTGCCTGATCCCAGCCCCGTGATCCCCCACACCCCTGGCTACCCCTGCCAGCCCCGCGCTTCCGCCTGCACGCTTGAGGCACCCACACGGGCGTGCAGCAGGGCTGGCACACACACGGGGCTGGCACACACACGGGGCATCCGTCCCCAGCGCACACCCGCTCCCTGCGGGGTGCCTGGCTGACGGCGCTTTCCCCCGCCAGGAGGAAGAGCTCGTCCGCGAGAGCCGCTTCTACTTGCGAGGCTACGGCCTGGGCCACTGCCTGCAGGCGAAGGAGGGTCCCGGGGAGGGTCCCGGCATCTACAGCCCCCCCCCGGCCAGCGCGCTGCTGCGGGAAGGGGAGACCCTCCGCAGGCGCTACGTCGACCGGGCCAAGCGAATCGACACCATCTCCCGAGCCGTCTTCCCCTTCACCTTCCTGGTCTTCAATATCTTCTACTGGGTTGTCTACAAAGTGCTGCGCTCGGAGGACGTCCACCCGGTGCCCTGAGGCCCGAAAACGAGGGACCACCTCTTGGCCAGACCCCCCCCCCGGGTGCCCGGAGGCCACGAGCCCAGCCAGAGCCACGTTTGTGTCTGTCACACCTCGGAGCGGCGGCACACCCAGGCTGGGTCTCGGGGCGAGGACACGTGGCAGCCCCCGTGTCCCTCCGGGTGCTGAGGGAGGGGACCAGGTCCCCGTGGCCGGCTGGGGAAGGGGACCCTCCTGCCCCATGTGTGGCTTCAACCCTGGGTACTCCAGGACGCTGAGCTGCTGGGAGGGCTCCAGTACCCGGGGATGCTGCGCTGCTGGGACCCTGGGGACCCCACCGCTCCCCCCAACGCCCTCCATCGCTCTGCACCCCCATGTCAGGCTGCTGCCCCCCCCCCGGAGCTGCTGTGGACCACCATCAGCCAGGCAAGAGGCCGCAGTTCTCTCGCCCAGAGAGCTCGGAGCTCGCTCGTGGGAGACGGCAGGCAGCCCCCTGCCTGTGCCCGGCCACAGCCCCCAGCCCCCAGCCCAGCCAGGCCAGGGACAGGGCCCCTCCGGCCCCCTCCCAGCCCCACAGCACAGTGAAGGGTCGGGGCCAGGCAGCTTTCTCGCTGCAGAGCCCAGCGCTGCCCCTGCTCCAGGGCACTTGTCCCAGGAGCGATGTCTGTGACGTCCTTCCCCATCCCCGACTGCCACCCGCCCTGCCAGGGCCCTGGTCCCACGGATGGAGAAGGAACACGGATGGCACACAGCCCACGGGCAGGAGCTGCTCAGCACCCCGGGCAGGATGGGGCGCACAGCCCCTCTGCTGAGGGAGGTTGTTTGGGGCTGGAAGTGGTGGGGCAGCTCGGCTGGCCCCCTTGGAGGAGCGGGGCGGTGGTGGCGTCTCCGCACCGCTACGTCCGCACCGGCAGCCGCCGCAGGATGCGGCTGTGCTCCTCGGGAGGAGGTGGCGGCACGTCACCGCGGTGCCAGCAGCAGAGAGCAGGAGGTGGAATCGCCCCAGCCTTGCTGACCCCGGCCCCCAGTTTCCTTCCCCCAGCCCCACTCCAGCCCCCAGGTGTGGTGTCCCCGGGCGGGTTCACCCCAGCTGCTCCTCCACCGGAGAGCATCTGAACCCTCGACTTCAAAATTCAGCAAGGCTTCCAGCCCTCCAAACCTGGACGTCCTCCGTGCTTAGCTGGAAATAAAAGCAGTAGGCAACGTTTCTGTAGGTCCTGCAGTGAGAAATGTGTCGATGCTCTCCTTTCTCCCTGCTCACAGCAAGCCCAGGCGGGGCTCGCATCCTCGGTGGGGTGGTTTGCTGCAGACCCCCGGCATCCATCCCCCCACAGTCCCAGGAGCGGGCACAGGCAGGGCAGGACGGGGATGGGATTTGTCCCTTTCCTGAGAGGCCCTGGTGCCACCACGGCACAGCGAGGGCACCCAGTGACCTGCCGCTCCAGGCAGGCCCGCCTGGACACAGGCAGAGGGGTGAAGCAGCCCCATGAAGCCAGCCCGGGCAGAAATGCCACCCGCAGCCCCCAGCTTCCCTCCTGCCCCCACGCAGGCATTGCCCCCTCCCTCTCCCTAATAATGTGGAGCAAAGCCCTACGCCCCCACACCCCGCCGCCGAGCTGCCCAGCACCTGCTTTGCGAGCCCCCCCGCCCCGTTCTGAGCCACGCGCACCCATTTCACAGATGGGCAAGTGGAGGAGAAGCGGCCCCCGGGGAAGGCAGGGCCCACCAGGACAGGCTGAGATGGCTCCAGCCCATCAGCACTGCTGGGTGCCCCCCCCCCGCTGCTGCCCCACCTCAGGCAGCCTTCAGAGTCTTGCTTTTCGGGGGGAGCCCATCGGGAGGTGATGCCGGCACGTGGGCAGCACCTACAGGTGCCTGGTGGCCAACCAAACCTCCAGCACCTGCGGGTTTTTAAACAGCCTCGATCTTCCTACACAAATAAAACCTTACTGGGATTTTCAGCGGTGTGCTGGGGGTTTCTCTCTGCCCAGGACCCTGTGGCCTGATCCGGCTCCAGCTCCCAGCTGCGGGAGGGATGTAGGGACAAGGATGCACCAGCCCTGCAATTATGCCCAGACCTCGTTACCCCCATAGGTGATTTGTCTGATGGGGGCCTGCCTGCGGGACAGGACCCAAGGTGTGTGTGTGGGGACAGATGTGGGGTCAGGGGGGTCTCCAGCTCCGTGGTGGAGCTCGGACACCCCGATACATCGAGTGTCCCAGCCTCCCCGTGTGTCCTGGGCCGGCGCCAGCCTCAGAGCACTGCCAGCTGTCCCGGGGGCTTACGCCAGCCCCGCGGTGCCACCCCGGGCCAGCGCTTCTGTCCCCAGCTGGCGTGGGGGCAGGCAGAGCTCGCAGCTGACGGCCGAGCTCGCAAGCAAGCATCAATCTCCCTCTGTGCTCCCGGCCAAGTCTCACAGATCGGCTCTGTTGGGCACCCCGTACCTCGCAGCCCCATCGCCCCGCCGGCCCCCAGCGAGGGTTTCTGCAGTGGGGAGGGGGAGAAGGCAAGACGCAGGCATGCGGGCTTGGAGCCTGGTTTGTTCTTTTGCTGGGAGAAACTAAACCCTGCGACGCTCCTGCGTTCCTCCCTGCCTGCCCTCGCTGCTCTCCTTTATGAGCAGCAGGTCTGGGGCACATGGGGTCTGTTCAGGTAGAAAAGCTGGGGTCAGCCTTAAATCACCCTGACTCCAAGAACTGGTGCTTCCCAGAAAAATGGAAATAGTAAAAAAATGACACCATAAGATAAACCGCATCAACTCTGGTTGCAGCCAAGCAGAGGGGCCCTCACTTCTGGCACTGTGGTGGTGAACGTGTAGGGGAGCACTGCCACCCTACGGCCCCACGGGCACCCCAGGAGCCTTTTGGGGGCCAGCAGCAGCCCTCAGCCCCTGCCCAGTGCTCCCAGCAGCCCAGCTTGAGCCAGAAGCCACCGGGACACCCGCACTGCTGCTCTCCAGCTGATGGCTCCGGTGTGTCCCCATGCCTGGGGACAGCAGCAGTGCCCAGGCTGGGGGTGCAGCTCGGGTGGCATCCAGCCCAGGCGGCTCCGTCCCCCACAAAGCCCACAGATCTCAGCTGGAGCCGGTTTTTCCTTTCCTGCATGGTGCTGCACGTTCGGGACACGTCCTGGCTGCCGCAGGAGGCAGCCGTGGGCACAGGACCAGCAGCCGTGGCTGAGTTAATTGCCGGTGTAAATTGAAGCTAATGGAGTTACACCAGGTTAACGTGACTCCCAGATAGTAAAATCAGCATAATGGGCGCCGGCAGCTTCCTGCCTGCCTGCCAGTGGGACGCTTACAGCCCGGCAGCCACGGACACGTGCAACCTGCCTCCTCCTGCTCCTGTGCGCCCATGGGTGCTGGTGCCTCCTGCCCTGCTCCCTGCCAGCCCCCGGTGCCAGCACCTTGCCCTCCTGCAGGAGGCCTGGCAGCACCGTCCGGTGCCTGGCTCTGCCCTTTTGTTGATCCTCACCCCAAAAGAGGGGGCTGGGGACCCCTGCTAGACCCACAGCACCCACCCAGTCGCCCATCTTGCTGCAGAGACGGTCCCAGGACAGCAAGGAGAGGTCACACACGGGACCAAGCGTGCCTGCTGAAAAAGCAGCCCTGGACCAACATGGGAGCTGCTGTCCTCGTGTGGCCTGCAGGAGGGGGACGGGTGTCAGACACAGGGACTGACGGGGACACACAGACAGCTTTCAGGACGGACTGACCGCACCTGCAGGACATGGTCAAGGTACCGGGTCTGGAGCTGGGCAATTGCGTGCGACACAGAGGGATTTGGCCAAGCTCTTCTCAGTGGTCTGTGGGGACGGAACAAGGGGCGATGGCCACAAAATGGAGCCCAGGAAGTTCTGCACCAACACGCGACAGAACTCCTTCACGGTGATGGTGATGGAGCGCTGGGACAGGGAGGTTGTAGAGTCTCTTTCTCTGGAGATATTCAAGGCCCGTCTGGACGGCTACGTGGGCAAGCTGCTGTGGGGAACTGCTGTGGCAGGGGGTTGGACATGGTGGTCTCTGGGGGTCCCTTCCAACCCCTTCGGTTCTGTGACTGATTGTGTGATTGTGTGAGGGTTTCTAAGACACGGCGAGGAGGACCCGAGCGCTCAGCTCGCCCCACGCCCCGTGCCTGGCACAGCCTGGCCCCGCCACCCCGCTGCCATTTCCCGCTACGCGCCCCCGAGGCACAGCCCCAACCCCACCGCGGGGCGGCGGAGCCCCCTAGCGAGGCGGGCCGGGCACCGCCGGCCTTCGTCCCACGTGACCCCCCCCAGCGCCACGTGACCCGCCGGTGGCCGTCATGGCGGCGGCCGTGCCGCTGCTCTGCGCCGTGCTGGTGGCGGCGGCGGCGGCGCTGGAGAACGGCGTGGCGCGGACACCGCCCATGGGCTGGCTGCACTGGGAGCGCTTCCTCTGCGGCACCGACTGCACCGCGCAGCCCCGCCGCTGCGTCAGGTACGGCCACGGGGGCAGGGGGGCTGGCGGTGGGGTGTACCGGGTGTCCCGGTGTCCCGGGGTGCCGCTGTCCCCGGGGTGCCGGTACCGGGGGTGCCGGTGTCCCGGTACCGGGGGTCCCAGTGTCCCGGGGTGCCGGTGTCCCGGTGTCCTGGTACCGGGGGTCCCAGTGTCCCGGGGTGCCGGTGTCCCGGTACCGGGGATGCCAGTGTCCCGGTACCAGGGGTGCCGGTGTCCCGGTGTCCCGATACCAGGGGTGCCAGTATCCTGGTGTCCCGGTGTCCCGGTACCGGGAGTGCCAGTGTCCCAGGGTGCTGGTGTCCCAGTGTGCCGGTACCGGGGGTGCCAGTGTCCCGGTCCTGGAGGTGCTGTCCCGCTGTGCCGGTGTCCTGGTGCCCCGGTGCCGGTGTCCCAGTCCCGGGGGTGCTGTCCCGGTGTCCCGGTACCGGTTGCCGAGCCCCGCTGTGCTCCCCACCGCAGCGAGCAGCTGTTCACTGAGATGGCCGACGTGATGGCCACGGAGGGCTGGCGGGAGGCAGGCTACCAGTACCTGTGCATCGACGACTGCTGGGCGGCCCCCACGCGGGACGAGCGCGGCAGGCTGCGGGCGGACCCCCGGCGCTTCCCCGGTGGCATCCGGCGGCTGGCGGACTACGTGAGTGAGCGCCGGGAGCGCGGCGGGACGGGGAGGCCGGGGCGGAGGCGGCCTCGGGGCCGGTGCGTGAACCCCTGGCCTCTGTCTGCTCCCGAACCCAGGTGCACGCGCGGGGGCTGAAGCTGGGGATCTACAGCGACGTCGGGAACGAGACGTGCGCCGGCTTCCCCGGCAGCTACGGGCACTACGAGCTGGACGCCCAGACCTTCGCCTCGTGGGGCGTGGACCTGCTCAAGTTCGACGGCTGCAACTCCGGCTCGCTGGAGCTGCTGGCAGAAGGTGGGCGCGCAGGCAAGGCGCTCAGCAGCGGTCCCGAGCCTCTGGGGATCCGCTTTTCCCTGAGCACGCTCGTTTGAGGGATTTGCTTACAGAAGCAGGTAGGAGGCTGTGTTCCCGAGCTCAAGGTTGCTCTCTCGAAGGCCGCGAGTATTGCTGGCCCAAGTGGTTTTTGGCTGCTCAGCCTTCCCCCTCCTGGAGCTTCGCTCGCAGGCAGGGCTCGAGGCAGCAGCTTTCTCACACCAGAGGCTGCGTGGTGCTGAGCAAACACCGACTGCGTACTCCGGGGGCTCTCTGTGCAGAGTGCTGCATCAGCTCTTAGCACCACAGAGGCTTTGCCCTTCTAGAGTGCCTTTACTGGAGAGCTAGAAACACTTCACACACTTAACCCTTAATCCCTTTGGCGAGGCCGTGCTGTAATGGATCAGCTGTAAGCCAGAACAGCTTGCGTCAGCCGCGGAAAGGGCAGTTATCAGGGCTTTTAACAGCAAAAATTGAAGAGGAAAAACCTCCTGGGGTTTTCATTTTAAAGCCTGCCTGGGTAAATGCCAGTTCAGGAGCTGTTTGCACACAGGGCTGGCGAGCCAGCAGCAGAAAGCTCGGTGACGTGCTGCGTTCAGGGGGCTCGGCCACAGACCCTCTGCAAGCACACCCCAGGAGCAGATTTGCCAGAAGGACAGAGAGGCTCGGAAGATGGTTTTCTGTTGACTGGGCTCTCCCTGCTGGCACAGTCAGCACCACAGCGCTTGGCAGCGGGAATCCTACAGTCCTGGCTGGGTCTGGCAGAGGGAACCTGACTGAGTGACGATCCCATCAAAGCCAGCTGGTCCGGCGTGTGCTGGCTGCTGGGGCCAGGAGCTCAGCTCAGCACCGCAGGCAGCAGCTAAGCTGGAAGCTCTTGTTGGATCCTGTCTGTAACCCGGGTGCGATCCTGAAGCGGTTCCAGGAGAGAGAGCGGGCTCTTCGTTCCCTCTCTGCTGATTAAAAGGGATGTAACAGGGCTGTCTGGGGACAAGGACAGGACGGGACAGAACTAGTGGCTTTGCATTCTCGCCCAGTCCATATGGCACAAGTCCTTCCTAAGGACATATTCCCGCAACATTAACCACTGAAGCCATACCCAGCAGCTATCAACTTGTATTTCCCAGGCGTTTGCAGGAAAAAAACACCACACAGCAAAACTGCAGCTTCTTCCTGGGGCTCTATCCCAGCCAAAACCAGGAGACAAAGTGATCGGTCACAGAACAGCAGGACCTGGTAGCAAAGCCATGAAGAAGCTCGCCTCTCCTTGCGAGGCAGGAGGCTGGCTGCCTTGTTCAGCCTTGATTTTGCAAGAGTTGAACTGAAACCTGAACCTGTGATGCTGGATTAGTTCTTCTCCTTGACCCAGGAGATTGTGTAACCTGTCTGCTCTCTTCCCTTAGGTTACAGGAGGATGTCTCTGGCCCTGAACAAGACTGGAAGGCCCATCGTGTACTCCTGCGAATGGCCTTTCTACCTGAGGCCCATGCAGCAGGTAAGGAGCGTTTCTCAGGGCTGGCATCGCACAGTGGGAGCAACAGGAAAGTGCTAAGAGTGCAGAGCAGCCTCCCAGGGAACTCGCTGCTCCCTGCTCTGACAGAGAACAAGACTGCAAGGTGGAGGAAAAAACACTTTTCCTCTGCAGCCCCGAGGTACACCTGAGGCGAGTCACTGCTCTGCTGAGAAGAATTTAGCAGGATCCTGCAGCGTGCAGGCGCGGGCTGCTGGAGGCACAGCCCGGCTGGAGGCAGCTGCGGAACAGCAGCGTCCATCTGCTTTGTCTCCGAGGAGCTGAGCAGCAAGATGCCGGCAATGCGGGCACAGCCAGCAAACGGCTCGGTGTTACTCCTCCTGGCTGCTCCGCTGTGCAGAGTGCTGCAGACTCAGCCTTACGGTCACCTCAGGGGACCAGGAAAGAGTTTTAGAGCAGCCTATTTAATAGGAATCCTCCGTGGTGTTTATCAGCGCATTTTTGCCAGCCAGGGTCCCTGACTGACGTTGCGCTCTCCACCCACAGCTGGCTCCCCTACGCTGCCAGGACAGGATGTGGCCATCCCTCCCGCAGAGATAAATGCATTAGTCACCGAAGGGTGTAAACCCGAGAAACTGCAGTAATTGTTAGGGTGTCACACCTTAGTTCCGCTGCTCCCACCCCACCTTGGGTAAAGTAGTGTTTGAGGGGATTTTCTAACTGAGCTCGGTGGCCACGGCTGTTCTCCCAAGGGGAGCAATGGGGATGGCGCTGTGTGGAGCATGGCAGGCTGGAATTATTGGTTAAGGCATCCCACGGAACCAACATATGCTAAGTTAGCTGGCGATGGAAGGTATTCTAATAGTCCTCCCCCAAAATATTCCCGATGCAGCCTAGCTTTGTGTACAGTCTTGATCTCGCACAGACAAGTTCTCTGGCTAATGACGCTCGTTGTTTTGGCAGCCCAATTACACGGAGATCAAACAGTACTGCAATCACTGGAGGAACTTCTTTGATGTCTACGATTCTTGGAACAGCATCAGGAGCATCTTGGAGTGGACGGCGCTTCACCAGGACAGCATTGTGAAGATAGCTGGGCCGGGAGGCTGGAACGACCCTGACATGGCAAGTAGAGCAGCACCGTGCAGCGCCAGCAAAAACTCCTTTCTTCTGCCGTAGGCAGAGGGAGGGGTCTGAGGGAGAAACACCGGGGGCAAAGGCTCTGAGGGGGCCCTAGGATCAAGCACGCGATGAGAGAATTGCCACCCGTGTCTTCCCCAACGGGCTGGTCTTGCTCCTGGAGCTCAGCCTATCTAACCGGTCCCCAGAAGGGGTCCCACCCTCGGCATCCTGTCATTTACCGGCGCTCAGCGTGGTGGCCCAGTTTCTCCTGGGCAGGCAGCGTTACCGGGCACTTTTCTTTTCCCGTCACAGCTGGTGATCGGGAACTTCGGGCTGAGCTGGGACCAGGCGGTGACCCAGATGGCCATGTGGGCCATTATGGCTGCTCCCCTCTTCATGTCCAACGACCTGCGGCGCATTAGCCCCGAGGCCAAGTGGCTGCTCCAGAACAAAGAGGTGATCGCCATCAACCAGGATCCGCTGGGCAAGCAGGGATATCGCATCACCAAGGTACGGCTGTCCCGGCTGGGGGTGCACGCTGGGGCACAGGGTGCCGGCCTCCCCAGAGAGCAGACGCCGGGGATGTGTGGCACAGAGAAGTGCTCAGGGCTTGGCAACAGGAGCCCGGTGTGCCCGTTTGTTCCCGAAGCCTGCTTAGGCGCCCAGGCGTGAAGACCGTAAGTTCTCCCTCCCCTAACACAAGCCCCGTGGTTTGCTTTCTCCTTGGCAGGACAAAAACTTCGAGCTATGGGAGCGGCCCCTGTCGGGCAGAGCCTACGCCGTGGCGGTGCTGTACCAGCAGGAAATCGGGGGCCCCCAGAACTTCTCCTTCTCCCTCGCCCTCCTCGGCAACGGGCTGGCCTGCAACCCCGTGTGCTCCGTCCGGCAGATCCTGCCCAGCAGCAGGGACTGGGGGGTGCACAACTGGGTCTCCTCCCTGAGCGTGGAGGTAAACCCAACAGGCACCGTGCTGCTCAGGGTGGTGGCGCTATAGGAGGCACAAAGACAGTCTTCTCAAAAGCCTCGCGTTCTGCGCTGTCACCAGAGGACCGCCCGCTTCCTCCAAGCGGGATGCCTTAGCTGTGTCCTAAAGCATTCACTGCTCAAGTGCTTCTCCGTGCACCTTGGATCTTTTGCCTAATGCCACAACTGCCCGACTCTCCGTTGCCACGAAATAACCGAGAAAGGGTCACTCCTCTCCTGTTTACCCTCCCTCCGGTATCTCACCTAACTGCCCTTTTCCAGGGGGCTACAAGGGGCCCAGCGGGGCACCAGCTGCTGCTAACACCCACTGCCCCACTAGCTGAAGCCACGCACAGGACAGATGCGGCACCCTACGGCTCTTCTCCAGGCTCAGTAGGGAAATGCAGCTCGGCTGCCTCGCTTCTGCTTTGCGAGCTGGGCTGTACGGCTACGCTCAGCCCAAAAAAAACAAACAGAAAAGCTGCCAAAGCAAGCCCACCCCCCTCCTCAGAGTGTGGCGTCGTCGCCTTCTACGCGCTGAACTCAGGGACTGGCCTGAATCACCGCAGCTCTTGGCTGCCTGCTGACTCTGTGCGATGTGTATGGTGCCTTACAACAGAGCTTTGAGGGCTGCCCCTTACCCCAGGAGGCCTCCTACCTGTGGCTGGCACTTCCCTCTAGACAACGGTTCCCCTTCCCGCTCTTCACAGGGGCCCTGGGGACTCCTTCCCAGAAAGAACTGCCTTTCTGTGGCTGCTGGCAGCAGGCTTTAGGCTGAAGTTACACGGGTTCTTATGCAACTGTCATGTACGTGGCTGTTCTCTGCTGGCTGCCACACGATGCAGATGCCTTGATTTGTTCTAATGTTGGTGGTTACAAACTCCAATTAAAGCGTTCCCTAAAAAGGGCGAAGGTTTCTCTTAGTTCTCCTGTAAGTGGCTTGCTGCCAGAGTCCAGCACAGCCTGCCCTAAAGCGCACCACGCTTTGCTGCTCAGCAGTCACCCCTCGCTTGATGCTTAAGTGCTGTGCTTGGGATTTTTAAGGAAAATAACCCAGACCGGGTGCCAACGAGCCAGGAGGCAGGCAGCAGAAGCCTGCTATGCCAGCATCACCTTCCAGCAGAGCGCCCGGCTGGGGGAGCTAACTGCCTCGAGCCATCGCTGCTCTCTGCGCCGCCACAAAGCTCGCAGCCTCCGCAGGCAGCTGGGAGCTGAGCTGCGGCAAGCAACCGCTGGCTGACGGCGCAGAGGATGCTTCCTCAAACGCAGCCTCTGGTCCGAGCCGCTAGCTGCTGCAGGGCCTCTGCTCGCGCGTCGCGTTAGGACAGCACGGCCCCTCTGTTTGTGAGAAGTGTGAGGGCTGTGCAGGGGAGTTCAAGTTACCCCAGTTCTTCCCGGGTCAAAACCGTCGCGGCTGCAAGGAATCTCGCCTGCCTCTCCCTCTCCTCCAGGCCAAGCACCCGGAGGTGAAGAGGGCCCGCTTGGGCAGCTACACAACTGCAACAGGCCTTTTCAAGCCTTTTTCCAATTATTGCTTCATCTACCAACTATTCGGATTCACCGCAGAGGTTTAAAGTACTTCTAAGCTACAACTGCTGTAATAGAGGCACGAACTATTTTAAAGAAAACAGAAGCTGCAGAAGTTTAGAAGCGGCCCTTCTGAAGGCAGCGTTCTGCCGCAGGGGTTCTCAAGTCAGCCTGAAGAGCACCACCGCAGAGCTCCCGCAGGGACGCTGCTGGTGCACAAGTCTGCAGAGCCTCAGGCTCGGACTTATTTTATGTACCTTTTGGAACGCCGTGAGGAGCTGCTAACCATGGGCAAGATTTCTTCAAAACCCTTCCTAAGCGATCAAATCATAAACTGTTCAGCTTTGTAAGGAACACCTTCCAGTTGGGTTCACGTACTTGCAAGTCCCACCCCACCAAAAGCAGGAGATACAGACGAAACGAGCAACAGATCTCTTCCAATTACTTTAATATAGTCCAAAATCTGTGGGATGGAGCTTAGAACTGGATCACCTGGCCCTGCAAAAAGGAAGAGACAGCGAGTTTACTCACCACTGAATCTCTGACAATTATTGTCTGACAATACTCTTCCACAGCCCTGCCTCCAAAGGCAGGCAGGCCACCGGAGGTGTTGCTGCTAACCCCTCAGCCTGACACACCGCCTCTGTGCTTCCCCCCAGGCCCCCGCCGTGTTCAGGACCGCACCATCCACCACACCAGCCGTCCCTGGCGCACAGACGTACCTTTCTCTTCTTGTCTCCTCCCAGTTCAAAGTGCTTGCACCTCTTAATCGCCAGCATCCTCTTGGACCTGCAGTTGGGCTCCACGCACTCCAGCCTCAGCACGATCTTCTTTGTGGTCTTGGCCTGGGAGGAGAAGAGCAGAGGGTATCAGTGAACAAAGCGTCCAAAAGCAGGTAAGTGCCACTCTCGGGAAAAGCCTGTTACCTGCACTGCTTAAGATTCACCAGCTTATTTCTGAAACAAAGAGGAAACTCCCAACGCAGTTGGGCTCCCTCCCTCCGTTAAACACACCAAGGTACCTCGAAAGACCAGTGAAAGAACTCAGTGGATCTGTGCCTTCACCTGCAACCGCGCTTCGTGTTTAAACAGGACACTGGCAAAAGCGTTTACTGGGACGGGGTTGGTCTCAGAGCAACTGGGCTGCTGCAGAGGGGAGTCCCACTGGAGGAAAGTCTGCTCCGGCAAACGCACCGAGGAGCAGCCCCTTGTTCAGGGCGTGGGATGACAGGCCCTGGCAGCGTTCAGGGAGTTCGGCAGAGAGCCCACAAGGAACGCCTGAAAGCTGGCAACCCCTTCCCCTGGAGGAGCAGTGATGCGACGTGCTGAACGCAGAGCTGCAGCTACTGACAAGAGAGATGCTAATCTGAAGGCTGCGGAGGGAAGAAGCCAAAGCTGTGAGGTCGCTGGAGCAGCGGGAGAGCCGCAGCCACTGGTTACAAACCCCAGCTGCTCACCCACACGGTGCTGGCTGGAGGGAAACAGCAACGGGCAGGGCAGCGTGCAGGTGGAGTGCCAAACTGGGAGAGCAGTACTGCTGCTTTGCGTACCCTGCTCGCAGGAGCATCTCCTGCGAACCCTCCCAGCTTCCTGGCACAAAGTCAGCTTAAACAACCCCTCACCAGTCTTCTTCCTGCTGGAAGGCTTCCTGGAAGTCTCCAGCAGAACGCCGGGGCTTTCCAGCAGGTAGCCAAGTAGCTCTGTAAGCACAGCTACACAGTTTGCACGAGAACTCTGACAAATCTGTCAGGTTTTGCTTCCCTGCTGTGAATTTCAAGGTTTTTGTCCCCCATCTCTTAGCAGAAGGGGCACACAGAGCTACACACGCCGTAGGTCTACAATTCCAGGCACCCCATAAACTGAAGAGGAAGGATGGCAGCAGCACATCGCTCTAGTGCACCGTTAACAGAACGCACCGCTCTTCCCACTTCTGCTTTGAGACTCTCAGAACAGCAGCTCTGATTTGCTGGCTCAGCGATATGGATTTCTTGGGAGTGCAGAGTGCAAGGAAAGCGTTCTGCGCTCTGCAGTACTCCCAGGAGCTGGGAACTCTTCACCCCCATTGCACCCTTGCCAGTGAAGGCAGCCTGGCTATGCAGGGCCTCACGGACCTGGAAAACAAGTTCCAAAGACGAACTACCAACACTTCGACAACATCTGGAAAGCTAATAGCAGGCTTTCTTTCCCTTTGTCATATCCTTCCCCTTTAGCAAGGGGGAAAATATGCCTTTCATTAAAAGCATTACTCCCATTAAGGCCATGCTCTCCTCAAGCATCACGATCCCTGCAGAAGCTGCTTCGCAAACACAGGCTGCGTCACTCCAGCATGAAAAAGGAGCATCTACATGAGAGCGAGCAGCACGGGCAAACATCTGGGGTGGGAACTGTGTTCTTACACTGCCTCGACACCACTACCAGCACAGAGCTGCTGTGGCAGCGCTCGAGCACACGACCAGCCCACGGCTGAGGAGGGAGATGTGTCCCGCTTCAGCAGGGTGCGTGGACTGTGAGGACGTCAAGGCTCGGAGGAGACGCACTGACCTTCTTGCGGAAGATGGGCTTCGTCTGGCCGCCATAGCCGCTTTGCTTCCTATCGTAGCGCCTCTTGCCTACAGGGGGAAACGAGCACACTTAGGCAATACCCCAGACACACTACAGGCACAACCAGAGCTTCCACCCGGCACTAGCACACCTCGGCCTCCAGCTGCCCAGCAGCAGCCCCGCCCCCACCCCAGCCGCACCGCGCCCCCCGCCGCCCCCGGCTCACCCTGGGCGTACAGCGAGTCCTTGCCCTTCTTGTACTGCGTGACTTTGTGGGGCTGGTGCTTGCCGCACTTCTTGCAGTAGGTCCGGCGGGTTTTCGGCACGTTCACCTGCGGCAGCGGGGAGAAGCCCGTCAGTCAGCACGGCCGCCCCCCCACCCCCCACCCGCCCGCCCGCCGGGACGGGCCCCGCGCCGCCGCCCCGGGCCCGCCGCCTCCCCTCGAGGCCCCGAGCGGCCCCCAGCAAGGGCAACGGCCAGCGCGGCCGGGCCGAGGCGCCGCGGGGGCGGATGGCGGCGGATGGAGCCAGGGCCGCGGCCCCGGGACGCCCGCACCCACCATCTTGGCGGCGGCACCCGAAGAGAAGGAGCGGGCCGGAAGCGGAAGGAGATGGGAGCGGGGAGCGTAGAGAGGAGGGGCGCGGGGGAGAGAGCGCCCCCCTGTGGAGGGAGGGGGCGGGGACAGGGGGACATGGGGACACAGGGACACGGGGACAAGGGGACAAGGGGATATGGGATGCTGGGACATGGGGAAGTAGGGACATGGGGTGCAGGGACATGGGGACATAGGGACATGGGGTGCAGGGACATGGGGACACAGGGACATGGGGTGCAGGGGTATGGGGACATACGGACATGGGATGCAGGGACATGGGGACATAGGGACATGGGGACATAGGGACATGGGGACATAGGGAGATGGGGTGCAGGGACATAGGGACATGGGGTGCAGGGATATGGGGACACAGGGACATGGGGTGCAGTGACATGGGGACATAGGGACATGGGGTGCAGGGACATGGGGACACAGGGACATGGGGTGCAGTGACATGGGGACATAGGGACATGGGGTGCAGGGACATGGGGACACAGGGACATGGGGTGCAGGGGTATGGGGACATGGGGACATACGGACATGGGTTGCAGGGACATGGGGACATAGGGACATAGGGACATGGGATGCAGGGACATGGGGACATAGGGAGATGGGGTGCAGGGACACAGGGACATGGGGTGCAGTGACATGGGGACATAGGGACATGGGGTGCAGGGATACGGGACAAGAGAACATGGGGACATGGGGTGCAGGGTCATGGGTGGCCAGGGACGTGGGGTGCAGGGACAAGGTGGACAGGAGGCCCCCACCTGCTCTTCATGCATGCCACCCCCTGCCCACCCCAAATCCCAGCCCCGCTGCCCAGCCCCATGCCCCATGCCGCCACCCCCGGCCCCTTCTCCCGGACCCCTCGTCCAGGCCCGTGACCCAGCGCCACGTCCAGCCCCGACACCCCCGCGTGCGGCAGGGCCGGTGGTGCTGGCACTGTGGAGGTGGCCCCGGCCGTCTCCAGGAGGAAACACAGCTGCTGCTTTAAGTAAGAAACACAGAAAGAAAAGGGGAACCGAAAGGGTGGGGTTGGCCGGCCGCGTCCTTCCTCCCAGCGTGGCCGACCCCACCATCACTGCGTCGCATCCCCGCCGCCACAGCCGCCCCGACCCGACCCGCGGTGCTGGGCCGCTCGGGGCGGGCGCGGGGCAGCCGGCGCAGCGGGACCCCTGCCACCGGGGCTGGCGGGCAGGGCTCGGTGAGTGCGGGGGGCCGGGGCAGCACGGCCCTGCTGTCGCGTGGCACGGGGAGAGGCGACGAGGGCGGCACGAGGGCTCGCGGCCTCACGCCTCTGCCGGCGTCCCCGGCTGTGCACCGGTTGGGGATGGGGGAGGCATCCTGGGCACGGGCTACGTGCTGGTGAGCCACGGTGGGCAGCCCTGGACGGCTGCACCCGGTGCTGGCAGCAGCCCACCGGCGGCAGGGACGGCTGCCGTGGGGCCACGGAGCAAGGAGCCTGCGTTGGAGCCGGGGTCGGGCAGCGGGGGGGTGCTGGGGGCCATGGGGTTGCACTGAGCGGGGGGCTGAGGGGGTTTGTGGGCGCTCACGGCGCTGGGGCTGTGCTGGAGCACGGCGTCGGGCCGCTGGATGGGTGCTCGTGGCGCTGGGGCAGGGTGTCGGGGAGGTCTGTGGGTGCTGGGGGCCTCGGGGTGCACTGGAGCAGGGGTCGGAGTGCTGGCGCTGCCTTCGCCGGCCCCTCGCTCGCTGGGCTGGGAGGGATGAGCATGGGAGACCCAGGGCGGGAGGCGTGGAGGGACCCGGCCACAGCTCTGCGTTCATCCCCAGCCCCTCTCGCAGGCCGGGTTCCCTCCTCCGTCCTCACAGCCTTCGTTTTTGTCACCCTCCGGGCTGTGCCCGAAATGGGGGGGGGGTTGGTGTTGTCATCCCTGGGGAGAGCTGGTTCTGGGGGAAGGAGACCCCAGGCCCCTTCCCCTCTGCCCTGCAGCGACAGAGACGTTCCCAGCCCCCCGTGTCACCCTTCCAGCCTGCCCCGAGCTCGCCAGCCCCGTGGCCACCCACGGTCAGGCTGTCAGGCTCCTCGGCAGGACGCGGGCACAGCACGGAGCCCCGCAGGGCCCTGGTGCAGCACAGCCAGGCCCGGCAGCACCGAGTGCGGTGGCCGTGTCAGAGCACGCCTGGCCGAGGTGTGACAATGGCAGGAAGTCACATCGGGCTGGGGCAGGGGGGGACGCTCCCAGCCACCCACTCGCCACCTCTGCTGCCACGGCGAGGCAGCGATGGCCGAGTGGGGAGGTAGGTGGGTCCTGCCGGGCGGCCAGGCGTCGAGCCGGGCAGGGATGAGCTGGGACACAGGCGGGGAGGCTGCGCCAGGTGGGAGGTGGGGACGGGGAGGCATCCCTGTGTGACACTCACTGTCCTTTCCTGCCCGCTGTCGCCGTCGCAGAGGACGTGGTAAGGAGCTGCCCCATCTGCCCACCACTGCTGGCGGTGACGCAGCTGCTGCGGCCCAAGGTAAGGCTCCCCGCGCCCCCATGGCTCAGGACCCCTGGGGCAGGGGCCAACACAACCACCTGTCCTGGCCCCAGTTCCCTCTACCCCCATGGCCAGATCAGCCAGAGGCTGCTGGTTCTTCTGGAAGACTCCGACAACTCAGTATTTCTATGGTGTTTTGTATTGTTCCTTAAACTACCCAAATAGCCCAGGAAGGTTACGGCGAACAGGGCCGCTTACAGCACCTTTGGTCCCTGCCGTGAGCAGACGTGCTGCCCAGGCGGGCAGCAGGGGGCTTGACCCCGCTGCTCCAGGAAAAAGGGAACAAAGCAGAGGTGAAGGGGAGCAGGAGGTTGGGGAAGGAGGGCCGGTGGAGGTCTGGGTGGGATATGGACCAGCAGCAGCGCCACGCAGCTCCGTGCCCCCTGCGAGGTGCCGGCAGGACCGGGGCTGGTTACAGCCTCGAGGGGAAGCAGCCCGTGCCTCCAGCTGCGGGGTGTTGGAAACGCCCGGACCCATCCCTGGAGAGGCTCGGGAGGATTTAAGCACCTCTGGGTGCTGGCTGGAGGCAGCGCTTTGAGCCTGGCCCTCACCGAGCGCCGCTCACGCAGGGAAGGGAGCTTAGCATTGCCTGCGTGCTCCTGCAGGACGACTTCAGGGCCACCCTGTGCTGTCAGCAGCACAGCGCTGCGGGCATTCGGGGCCAGGACTTTTAGGGCTTTCAGGACTTCGGGGCCTGGGCTTTTAGGATCCTGCCACCGCAGCTGTCCCTCGCGCGCTGCCAAGCCGGCACGGCCACAGCAGGCAGAGCGCAGGCGAGCAGCGGGAGGAAACGGCCCCCACAAGCACCGCCGGTGCTGAGGGGAGGAGGGAGGGTGCTGGGTGTCGCTGCTCGGCCTCCACGCTCCTCCCCGAGGCGATGTTTCTCACAGCCTCCCCAGCTCCCTCCCTCTCCAGCCGTCCAGGCGCGGGGACCCCTCCGGCGCCCTGCTGGAGCTGAAGCCTGCCGGGTGGTGGCTCGGTCCGTAGCATGGCACCTCGAGGGGGAAGTGTCAGCAAGAGGTCACCCTGCAAACACCCCGAACGTGCGTGAGGTCTGGCCGTGGGCAGGTTTTCAGCTGAGCAAGCGCCGTGTCGGTGTCACCCTGCACACAGCACCCCGGGGAGCACGGCGTCGAGGCAGCCGGGGTGGCCGACATGGCCAGCGTCATCCTGGAGAGCATCTTCCTGAAGCGCTCGCAGCAGAAGAAGAAAACATCTCCCCTCAACTTCAAGAAGCGCCTGTTCCTGCTGACGGAGAGCAAGCTGTCCTACTACGAGTACGACTTCGAGCGCGGGGTGAGTCCGCGGGGCCGCTGGCCGTCCCTCACCAGGACGCGGGGTGGGTGGGTGGGTGGGACGAGGGCCTGGGGCTCCCCAGGTCCCCTGCGTGGAGATTGCTCAAACCCACCCCATCTCTCGCAGCGCCGAGGCAGCAAGAAGGGCTCGGTGGACATTGAGAAGATCACCTGCGTGGAGACGGTGGTGCCCGAAAACAACCCTCCCCCCGAGCGGCAGGTCCCGGTGAGGGTCCCCGCTTGTGTCCCCTGTCCTGTCGCTGGGGAGGTGGGCAGCGGCCCTGCCTCAGGGTGACGGGAGCCGGGGACAGTGTCCGTCTCTGCCTCTCTCTTCCAGAAGAAGGGGGAGGATTACAACAACATGGAGCAGATCTCGATCATCGAGCGGTTCCCCTACCCCTTTCAGGTGAGTCCTTGTCGTGCCCCCTTCACCAGCCTGCTCTGCGTGGCTGCGGGGTGCCAGGGACTGGCATTGCACCAGGGGTGAGGACAGCAAGGGCCACCTGGGGACAAGCACAGCATCGTTTTGGGGATGCCCATATCCTGTGTCGGGCGGGCTGGTGAGCCTCTGTGGGCACCAAGGAATTGGGCAGCTCTCTTTAAGGGGAGATGGAAACCAGCTCTGAGCTTTATCCTGCAGCTTTCGGTTCCCTGGCCGATGCTGGAGGGATGCTCCCTGCCCGCTGCTCGCTCAGCCCCCAGCCCAGCTGCCCGCCCTCGCTGGCACCCCAGCACACCGAAAGTCAGAGAAGGAAGTGGAAAGTCTCGGGGGAGGGGGCTTATTTATAACCTCCCTGTCATGGTCCCGCGAGCACCATGGGGCCAGCACACACCGGCCCGGCTCGTGCTCTGCACCGGCTGCTCTGGGTGCCCGCAAGCCTCTGCTCCCCCGTTTCCCCCCGCGAGCCCCCAGCCCCGTGCCACGTGTGTTGCCCACAGGTGGTGTACGACGAGGGGCCCCTCTACGTCTTCTCCCCGACAGAGGAGCTGCGCAAACGCTGGATCCATCAGCTGAAGAGTGGTGAGTTCGTGGTCCACCGGCTCCCTGTGTCAGTGATCAGGAGCAGCCGGCTGCGCGTGCAGCGTGACTCAGACTCTGGGTTTCCGGGGGCTCGCTGCCTCGTGGTTACATTATCCCATATCTGCGGAAGAGTGAGCTCTATCAGAAACTGCTCCCATGCAGTCATAAGGCCGTGCAGTCATAAGGCCGTGCCCTACGTGCATGTTTGTTTGTAACGTCCCCGCGCTGGCACGAGCCATCTCCTGAGGAGGTGGGCGCTCGCCTCCGCCGTCCGCTGACCCCTGCAGCATCACAGCCACACTGACCGAGGTGTCTTGCCTCCCCACAAACCTGCTCCAAATTAGCTCAAGCAGCCTCAGAGGGCAAGAGGAAATGGCAGACGTGGCCACACAGCTGCGCCGGCACATGAGGGGAAGGTAGAGCCCCCGTTGCTTTAGGAAGGAAACAAGGATGAAAAGCCTGAGTGGAGCCTGGGAGCATTTCCCAGCCCATCCCAAGGCTTGCACAGTGCTTCTGAGCTGCTGCTGAGCTGCAAGGCTGCTCTCTCCTCGAGCTGGGAGCACGCTGAGGCAACGCTGCGCAGAGGGGCTGGGGTGCTTGCGGTCGGACAAAATCTGATGGAGCTGCCCGTGTGTGCCTCTTGATGCATGCGTATCTTCTGTGGCTTCGTGCTGGGAGGGTTAGATTAGCTGCTCGAATTGACACAGGGAAGTTTGCCCGAGCGAGGCGGAAGCAGAGCAGGCTGATAACGGGGAAGTCAGTTATTTCACGACAGCCCTGCTCTGCCCCAGCAGCCGGCCCCGGCCCCACTTCCCTGCTTGAGGAGGGGGTTGCTGCGGCAGCTGAAGCCGATGTAGAATCCACAGGGAAACGGGGAGAGAAAACGCTGGCTGCGTGCTGCCGGGACGCCCACATCCTGCTCTGTGGAGAGACGGGGCTATCTGCAGCTGGTGGAGGGCCGGCGCCACGTGAGGTGGCGTTTAGGCACATCTGACTGCCCCCAGGCTCGGCAAGGAGCAGGAGGAAGCTGGTCGGTGTGAGCCTGGCGGGGGAGCAGCCACCCAACAAGGGAGGTCCCTGAGCAGGCAGGGGACGGTGGCGGCATCCTGCTCTGCCCACACACAAGCCAGGTCCATCACTTTCGAAAAATGGGCCTCAAAAGAGCTGCAGACCACAGGCCTCAACAGCCCAGGGCACATTTCAGCTGGCAGGAGGACCGGTCGCAGCAGGAGCTGGCCCTCCAAGCGTGTTTGTGTCCCTTTGTAGAGCTGCCAAAGTGCTTTGATCAAATCTGAGAGGAAAGGGCTGGCCCTCCCTCGCTAGGAGGCTGGTGTCACAGGGCTTGCATCGCTGTGGCACTGAGACAAAAGCAGTGCACTGAGGGAAACCCGACAGCAGAGCCACATGGCTGCATATCAGGAGCAGAGCAGTGGGTGAAACAATTTACTGGGGCTGATCGTCTGCACTGGGGGAGCACAAAACTCTCAGCAGCGGGCTGGGGACGGAGCACTGGGTCACACATATCTCCCCTCCTCTGCCACAGTGATCCGGTACAACAGCGACCTGGTGCAGAAGTACCACCCCTGCTTCTGGATCGACGGCCAGTACCTGTGCTGCTCCCAGACCGCCAAAAATGCCATGGGCTGCAAGATCCTGGAGAGCAGGAACGGCAGTAAGACACTGGGCGCCCTTCCCTTGCCTGTCCCCAGCCCCAGGGACCACCTCCCACCTGCCCACTGCAGCTGGGGATCTGTTCTCACCTTCATCGTTCTTGTGTTGTGAAGGTTTAAAAGTTGGGCGGTCACATCGCAAAACAAAGAAGCCTCTTCCCCCTACTCCCGAGGAGGATGAGGTAAGGGCCAGCCAATGTGGGTTCGCTCCTAGGTGTTTAAGGAGAGGTCTGCCTGGGAAAAGCCAACACATTCACTGACACAACTGAGTGTGGCTCAGGGGTTTGCAGACCGGGACTTGGCTCCGGAGAGGGATGTCAAGGTGGTGCCCCAAGGGGAAGGAGCTTGAACCAGGGGATGGAGCCCAAAGACCCAGAGGAAAGTCAAACGATCACACCCCTGAGGGTCCCATGGGGGAGCTAGGAAGAGAGAGAAACCCTGATATAGGGTGGGGGAGTCATGGGTTAAACCCAAAGGTATAGAGAAGAAGCTTACCTTTGGTGAAGACATGCCTCCAAGGAGGAAGTGTTGCAATAAAAAGCACTGGGGTGGATCGATCTCTTGGTGGAGTTATGTGTGGCAGCTGAGACATGCTGTGCTGACCCGGCCAGTCCTGGGGAGAGTCTCACCCAGGAAACAGTGTGTGTGCCTGCCTGCCTCACCGTGTCCCGTGCTCTCCCTTTCTCTGGGGAAGATGGTGATGAAGCCCCTGCCTCCCGAGCCAGCCCCCGTCGCGGCGGGCGAGATAAAGAAGGTGGTGGCCCTGTACGACTACCTGCCGATGAATGCGCAGGACCTGCAGCTGCAGAAGGGCGAGGAGTACTTCATCCTGGAGGAGAGCCACCTGCCCTGGTGGAAAGCCCGTGACAAGAACGGGTAAGGGCTCCACCACCTCCGGCACTCGCCCCGCAGCTGTGTCCTGCCCCAGCATCGCCCCTGGGGTGGCCCCAGGGACCCCCACCCTGCACTGGGGAGCCCGGACGGGTCTCAGGCTCTCAGCCTGGCCGGCTCTTCGCTCCATGGGCTGAGACAGGCTGCCTGCCTGCACGCTGGGCTCCTGCACCAGCTGGCACGTGGGGAGGGTGAGGGAGACACAGCAGGCTGTGGTGGTACCAGCCGTCCCTGGGCATGAGCACCACAGGGTATGTGCTGAGGTTTTTGAGCCTGTTTCTACTCAGATTTCTGGGACAGGAACCCGCTTTCCTCTTGGCCTCCTCCATCGGTGCATGACCATCCCCTTTTTCTCCTGCAGGAGGGAAGGATACATCCCCAGCAACTACGTCACCGAAACCAGCAATTCCCTGGAGATCTTTGAGTGAGTAGGAGAAAGCACAGGGACGTGGCAAGTTGTGCTTGTTCAGAGCCTTTTTACGTCCAGTTCTGGGCCAGGGTCAGCCGGGCTGGGGACAGTGGTGGCTGGGGGATCTCCCTGACGGCTGTGTCCCTGCCCCAGGTGGTACTCCAAGAATATCACCCGGAGCCAAGCAGAGCAACTGCTGAAGCAGGAGGTAAGCGTTGACTCGCGGGGCTGGGTCTTCCACGCACATGACCTCCGTGGGCTGCTGTCACCCCTTCCACTGCAGCTGACAAGGATAGAGCTGCCTAGATCTGGACCAGAAATGACTTAGCTGAGAGCCCCATGGTCCCAGCAGCGTGGTTACCCTAGGCTGCCTGGGGGACAGACAGACAGAACGGACCCTGCAGCCTGTGTCACCCCAACAGCCCAGGAACCATCTCTGCGCACTGTGACCTCCTCCTGGGAGGCACGTCAGTAGGTGGCCCCCGGGCAGAAGCTGGAAGTAGGACTCCTTTAACTCATTGCACCGTCTCCAGACACGCTGTGATTGTCCCTCTTTTTAAGTCCCACCTGCTACAACCACCCCCTCACAAATACCTGACCCCTCTCTCCTTTCTGTTTTAGGGTAAGGAAGGGGGCTTCATTGTCCGCGACTCTACCAGCAAGACAGGGAAATACACTGTCTCCGTCTACGCCAAGTCCTCTGTGTAAGTGGATGTAAGAATAGCTTGTTCCTGTCTCAGAGGGCCTGGCCAGGCACCTCTCGCCCTCTGCCTGCCCTCCAACCCCACACGCTGTCTCCCCAGAGACCTCCAAGGCATGATCCGCCATTACGTCGTGTGCTGCACCCCCCAGAATCAGTACTACCTGGCAGAAAAGCACCTCTTCAACAGCATCCCGGAGCTCATCACGTACCATCAGCACAACTCCGCCGGTGAGCGCTCGTGGGCACGGGCAGAGCTGGCAGCTGTACCCGCGCCCAGTGCCCTTCATCAGCTGCTAGCACCTGGGCTCCAGCAGGGGCTGGCTCTGTCCCCCACGGGGTGCATACTCACCCTCTACCTGGTCTGGGACAGCCCAGCTGCAGCTTCAAACAACTTGTTCACACATCTCTGCTTAGGCATGTCTGCAGCCGCAGGGACCTCACATCCCCACAACATCCCTTCCCCTGACTTCCTGCAGGGCAGCACCCATCCAACACCCCTCTGCACCCACCCCACCAACGGTGCTGTGCTCTCCCGTCTGCAGCCCTCGCCAGCGCCTGCAGCAATGGACTGTAAACCAGGCTGGAGGAGGCTGGGAGCAACATTGTTCCTTTTTATTGATCTGGACAAAAGCAAAACATGAACCTATCCCTCGTAACCCACCCACCAGCACGGGTTCCTAGATGATAGCACCTCTCAGGCAGGGCAGAAGGAGAGGGGGATGCAGCCCAGGGAAAGCCGGAGCAAGAATCTTCCAAGCTGTGACAGTCTCAAAGAGAGGACAGGGACAGAGTGAGGCCACCAGCGTTTTTACAGACATCACGAGATCCTCACCTTGTTGCTCTGCGGGCAGGAGGCGTGTGTTCCCCACTGGAAGGACGTGGGTAAGCACGGCGTGGCAATGCACCTTTCTGTGTTTCAGGGCTCATATCCAGACTGAAGCATCCCGTGTCTCAGCACCGGAAAAGTGCCCCTTCCACAGCTGGCCTGGGCTATGGTAAGCTGCCCTGGGCTACCTCACGCTTCCCTGCCCATGGGGCCTGAGGGGCACGCAGCACGGGCTCTCTGCCTTCAGTAACTTGCCAGGGCAGGGATCCTGGCTGTCCCCTCACAGCAGGGCCCGCAGCATTCCCAGGGATCACTTCCTCACAGCCACTGGCCCTCTGGGGTCAGTACCAACCAAGAGACGTGCAAGCTACTTTGCTCCCCACCCCCTGGAGGAACAGGTCTTGCATTTTATGGATTTTCTGTGATGGTTTTTCAGGCATGCTCATGGTCTTTCAGCATGATTTCTTTGGGGGCAGCACATGTCTGCGAGCTCCTCTTGGACCAGCTAGATCAGATGACTGGGAACATGCTGCAGGGAGGGCACCTGCACCCCCCTCACACTCACTCTCTGTCCTAGGGTCGTGGGAGATTGACCCCAAGGACCTGACCTTCCTGAAGGAACTGGGGACGGGGCAGTTTGGCGTGGTGAAGTACGGGAAATGGAGAGGCCAGTACGACGTTGCCATCAAGATGATCAGGGAGGGCTCCATGTCAGAGGATGAGTTTATCGACGAAGCCAAAGTCATGATGTAAGTGTGAGCAGCCTCCGGGTGAGTGCAGGATGTGTCCTGTCAGAATGCCTGCACTCTGACGGTTTGGAGGGACAGCACCAGGCAGCCTCACACACTGTGAAATGCATCTGCACTGCAAGAGATTTCTCCTTTGGTGCTCATTTGCCACTGAGCTTTCCACCCGCAGCTGGGTCAGGAGCACTTTGCCAAATTCTCCCTCTCCTTACCCAGCAATGCTTCTTTTGCAGCTCAGCCCTGCAGATGCTCACAAGTGCCCTTCTTGCCCCCAACATAGGAACCTGTCTCATGAGAAGCTGGTGCAGCTCTACGGGGTGTGCACGAAGCAGCGCCCCATCTTCATCATCACCGAGTACATGGCTAACGGCTGCCTCCTGAACTTCCTGAGGGAAACTCGGCGGCGCTTCCAGCCTGCTGAGCTGCTGGAGATGTGCAAAGACGTCTGTGAAGCTATGGAGTACCTGGAATCCAAGCAGTTCCTGCACCGAGACCTGGTAGGGATGTGGCTGAAGGACACGTCTCCAGCTCAGTGGGAGCCACAGCATGTCCTAAACATGTTCCAGCTAGTTCAGCGTGAGGAGAGGCAACTGTTCAGAATCTCTCCCTGAGCTTCCCTGCCCACCTGAGCATGGACAGGGTGCCCACCATGGCATGTCTGGAGTCACTGCTCCAGTGAGCTAGCAGACTGCAGAAAGGGCAGGACTAGGCAGCTTTCCAGGGGACAGAAAATACATTTTTGGCTAGGACAGGGCTTTGAATCAGGCAACACAGGCAGCATCCCTGGCTCGGACGTGGAGAGGGGGCACTTCATCCTCGTGAAACGATGAGCCTGGTTTGCCAGGCCTCTGGCTGGCACTGCCAGCTTGCGGTGCTGCTCTCTGGGGTGTTGGAGGGAGTCTTGGTGCTGTGCCAGCACTGCTCAGCAGTAGACACAACACTGGTGTGATACCAGTGCTGTTCTAGCGCCAAGTGCAGAGCACAGCACTGTTTGGGCCAATGCAGGGAAAGTTAACTCCATCCCAGCCAGACCCAGCACAGTAGGAGTGACTGCCTCCATCTCTCCACCCACAGGCTGCTCGCAACTGTTTGGTGAATGACCAAGGGATTGTGAAAGTCTCAGATTTTGGCCTTTCCAGGTCTGGTAGCCATGTCTGTGTCACTCTCCTGTCTCAATTCTACATCTCCTTCAGTCTCCTCTGCACTTTAGTCTTTCTTCCCCACCATTCTCCAGCTCCGCTTTTCTTCTGCTTTCTCCTGTCTTTCATCTACCTGGCTCAACCTTCTACCTCTACACTTTCCACCCTCCCCTTTCTTACTTCCCTCATCCCTGTTCCCCTTCTTGCCACTTCTTTTCCTCCAACTCTAATCTCCTGGCCGCAGCTTTCTTCCCACATCCCAGTTTTGCCTCTTGTGATGCTGTGTCACTGTAGCCCTTCCCCAGCCTTGACTAACACATGCTTGTTTGCAAAGGGACTTTTTGCCTGCTGAAACCCATGCAAAGTGCAAACTCTGAAAGCTGTTGATTCCTTTTGGGCTTGACTGGTTGCATGGAGACAAGTGAAACAGGACAGGATCAGGACAGCTGCCCTGATCTGTTTATCTGCTGCAGATACGTTCTAGACGATGAGTACACAAGCTCCATGGGGTCAAAGTTCCCAGTTCGGTGGTCCCCTCCTGAAGTGCTTTTGTACAGCAAGTTCAGCAGCAAGTCTGACGTCTGGGCTTTTGGTAAGAGCACAGCATTAACGACTCAGGGGTAAGAACGAGGGCAGCCCAACAACAGCGAGCTCCTCCACAAACCAACTTCAGGCACAGATGCCCCCGTGCCCAGAGGTGTCCCCCGTTTCCCACAACAGGCGTGCTGATGTGGGAGGTTTACTCTCTGGGAAAGATGCCTTACGAGAGGTTTAACAACAGCGAGACAACAGAGCACGTCATCCAAGGCCTGCGCCTCTACCGCCCGCAGCAGGCCTCGGAGCGGGTCTACGCCATCATGTACAGCTGCTGGCACGAGGTACGTGTCTGCCCCCTCACCCTGCAGCTCTCCGGGGCCAGGAGAGGCCCCGGGCGGCGGGGCAGGACCCCACGGCTCCCGTGTCGCCCCGCAGAAGGCCGAGGAGCGCCCCACGTTCACCGCGCTGCTGGCCGGCATCCTGGACATCACGGACGAGGAGCCGTGAGCGCCGGGCGGGCTGCCCGGCACCGGTGGCTGGTACTGCCGGGCCGGCCCCGCCTCCCCACCACCACCACGACCACGACCACCACGAAGCCCTCTATCAGCCCAAGACCCCCTCAGTGCACAATAAACGGCGGCAGCGCCGCGACATTCCCCCCCGCTCCTCCTCCCCGCCTCCCTCCCTGCCGGCCCGCCATAAGATGGCGGCGGGGCCTGCGCGGTGCGCGCGGAAGGGGCCGGGGCCGGGGAGGAAGGGGCGGGCGGCGGCGGCACGCGAAGGTCGCGGCGGCGGTATGGAGGCGCCGGGAGGCGGCGGGCTGGGGGGGGCCGACCCGCAGCTCCAGCGCTTCATCGAGGTGGAGACGCAGAAGCAGCGCTTCCAGCAGCTGGTGCACCAGATGACCGAGCTGTGCTGGGTACGGCACGGGGCTGCGGGCTGCGGGAGGGAGCCCCGGGGGAAGAGGAGGAGGAGGAGGAGGAGGATGAAGGGGAAGGGGAGAGGGAAAGGGAAAGGGGGTCTCCGCCGAGCCCGGGGGGTGTGTGGGGGATGCCTCGGGGGTCCCGGTGCGCGGGGCCGTGCCCCAAGGTGCCCCCCGCGGACCAAGGGCGGCCCCGCTCCGCAGGAGAAGTGCATGGACAAGCCCGGGCCGAAGCTGGACAGCCGGGCCGAGACGTGCTTCGTCAACTGCGTGGAGCGCTTCATCGACACCAGCCAGTTCATCCTCAACCGGCTGGAGCAGACGCAGAAGTCCAAGTCGGCCTTCTCGGAGAGCCTGTCCGACTGAGCGCCGCCCGCCGCGCCCGAGAGGCCGGGGCGAGCCGGCCACCCGAACGAGCCGAGATCACCTCTGGGGGGTTAGGAGATAATTTTGTGAAAGGTGCAGCCAGATGAGAGCCCGTTACAGGTACACCCGCTCCTCCGCACGGTGTCGTGCTGTTCCCGTCCCCGACCGCCAGGAAGGATCCTCGCGCCGGGACGCGGGGGCCACGGATGCCGCGCACGAGGTCTGGGCGGTGGGGACGTGTCCCTGCAGCTGGAAGGAGGGGTGGTGATGCTCACCTCAAGGGTGCTTCCAGCGCTAAGGTGAACCTTAACGCAGGGCGAGGCGAGCCTGCAACCACTGCCTTAAACGGTACTGCACACGCGTTCGTTGCGCAGGACTAACCTTCCTCGGTAGGTGCTAACGAGCCTCGCACTTCCCATGGCTGTGCGCTGCGACTGGAAGGAGAGCAGCAGGACTGCACCAGCACAGACACCCCTAGCCCGAAGAGCTTCCTGGGTATAGCGAATATCCCAGGCAGCGTCACTACTGGAAAACATTTCAAGGCTTCTGTAGGGTAAACTCATTCATGCGGCCAAGTGGCAAAGTTTCAAATTGCAGCACAGCTCTCTCAAAACTGACTTGCTCCATTCACTGCTTTCCCCTAGACAATGTAATAAATGTTAACTGGGTCAATTTTTAATATGAGATTCTCCTTTGTTCAGATCACTGAGAAATGAAAATCTGGCCGCTTTGTTCATTCCCAGTGATTCTATTTATTGCAAAATCAGAAGGGAAGGGGGAGTAATTGTCTTCTGACTAGACAGCCTGTTGTGAATTCTGATTTGTTGCTCAGTGAATTTGGTGCCATGAATCAAACCTCATGTTTGAGGCCTTTCTTCCTCTTCCCCAAACGGGAACAGCACCTGCTTTCCTGAAAAGGATGAGTTTCTTCAGAGAGACTAAAATTGCAGAATAAATGTAGCCAGCTACTTTATAACCAGCTGCACCCTTATCTGTGATCACTGGAGGGAGGCCTGTGGCCATGTCTTCTGGACTTTTGCCCCTAGAAAGTGGTGTGGAGCTTTTAACTGGAAAAACAACAAACTGCTACTAATCCACCCTCTGAAACACAGTGTAGCATTTCAGCAATAGGGCATGGCTCTGGGAAGCACGGAGTGACCCACGTTATTAACCTGTGGTGGCTTGGAGCCCTATAGAGAAACCTGGTAAATTGGTTCTGCGCACAACAATGTGCTGTGGGTGGTTGGACAGGGCGTGTGGGGTGCCTAACACGGGTGTCTTGGAGCCAGCAGCCTTCCTGGGAATAAGTTCAGGACGTGAAATAGAGCTACGCGTATACAAACCTGCGTAAGCGAGGATGCAGCTATCTAGCTATCTTTCAGAAGTTTACCTCAATAGCTAAAGACTGTTAGGTCGCTCCTGTTCTCACCACGAGCCATTCCCCCTCCTGACCCTGCCTTGCATTTCTCTTGAGCACCCGCGCTGTTCCTGTATTGCTGTAATCCTTCGTACCTCTCAGCGCTGGCCCAGCTCTCAGTACAAACATACCAATAGCAGCTTGGTAACAAATAACCTGTTTTTAATGCTGTAAGCAGGTGCTTCATCAACCTGCACAACAGACATTGCACAAAGAGGTTGGTCCCTCTATAAGCGCCACAGCAGCACGTGGCAGCACCCTTGAAGTTTTCCAGTTTTGGCTGTATTCTGTTCTTGGATGTGAATCTGTAAATAAATTCTAGCAGAGTGAGCAGAACGAGTACTTTTACGGAAGAATTTTTGAATTAGTACTCTGGCTATGTCACCTTTGGAGAGAAGACAGCTGTCTGGCCCTAGGTAATCTTAGCACCATGTTAGATTACTTTGTAACTGTTAATCTTCTAAGTATTCTTAAAAAAAATGCTCCGAGGCCTCCCCTAGTGTGTGGCCTTTGCATTCAGTAGGGGTCAGCACTGTGTTAGTGCCGCAGACCTCTGCACAATCAAAGCCTGTGTCCTGACAAGGGCAGATTGATGCTTCATATAAAAGAACAGGTAAGAGGCACTAGATCCTGGCAGCGGGGCTGTTCCCAGAGCTTGTGTCTGCAGCTGCAGGAGGCTGCTGTCCCTGTCAGACCCCCAGCAGTGAGAAGTCACTGATCATGTGCCCCGGGCAGGTAGAAGGTAACTGCTGACTCCCACAAGCACAATAATAACTAGCAGCATCTGATACGGCAAGTTCACCCTTGCCCAGTGGAGCTGCTCACTGGTGGGAGCAGAAAGCTAGCACTTCAGAGGCCTCCTCACACGCTTTCACCTTCCTCCTCTTCCTCTTCTGCACTCTGAGAGCCTTTGTCCTCTGAGGGCAGAAGAGGCTGGTGCTGACACGACTGATGTCTGTCTGCGCTCCTCCACGACGTGCGCAAGTCTGCCCTGCCTTGCTGCAGGAAGAGGGGCAGGAGGTCGGGGGTGAAGGGCACGTCCCTGAAGGCGTGCAGGAGGAAGATGCCGGACACGATGGTGAGGAAGCCGCTGATGGTGCCGATGATGTTGTCTAGCACCATGTGCTGCCACTCCTTGAAGAGGATGGCAGAACAAGTCATGACTGCTGTGGTGAACAGCACGTAGTAAATGGGTGTGACCACGGACGTGTTGAAGATGTCCAGGGCTTTGTTCAGGTAGTTGATCTGGACACTGATGCAGATCACCAGGCACACCAGGAGCACCCAGCCCAGCGGTTCTTTCAGGACTGGCTTCCCGGCAAACAGTTCTTTCAGGGCAATCCCCAAGCCTTTGACACAGGACACAGAAAGCGAGCCGATGGCGGAGCAGACCAAAACATAAACCAGGACGTTGCTCCGTCCGTAACGGGGTCCAGCCACAAAGATAAGCAGAAGGGAGCTCACCAGGACACACACGGCAAATACAATAAATCCTTGGAGAAAGAAGAGTTAAGGGCTCTGTCAGAATGGAGAACAGCAGCACCAGTGACAGACGTAACTAAACAGCCAGTAGGGATGGAGGACAGGCAGGCAACTGCCCTATCGGTCCCTCTTTTTAGCCTCTTGTCTGTAGGGACCTGGGCTGGGAAGCAGAGGAGGTCTCCAGCCTGAGAAAAGCTGCCGACACGAGCAGTTCTCTACAGTGCTGATCAGCACCGCCCCACAAGTCTGCCTGTCAGAGGGATACAGATGTCTGTGGCACAACCAGGGCCTATGGTATTAGAGGTGGGGGCCTGTTGCCCATGAAGAGGAGGGGACAGAGCTCTGCAGGAGGCCCAGGAGGGCAGCAGAAGGTTTGGGAAGCACTAGCTGAACTCAGCAGGTTGTGGTGGGATAAGGAAGAAAGAGCTGCTTCACAGGAGTTCAGCCCTTCAGTTCAGTCCTATCCAAGCTGTATCCTACCTTCTACTGTCATTTCCAAGCCTGAAATTGACAGAACCCCTTTTGTTTAAGTACCTGGATCTTTCAGCTTCTCTGCCATTGACTCCAGGCTGGAAACCTCTTCTTCCTGGGGAGCGTGGATTACCATCACCGTGGAGCCCAGAATACTTAGGAGGCAGCCAATCTTGCCGTGAACATTCAGCTGCTCATTCAGGAAGGTGGAAGAGAGAACTGCACTGGAAAATAATAATAATAATAAAAATATATCATTTAGGCCAAGGGATGGAGTATCTGAGGGATGGGACAGAGGAAAGCAAAGCAACTGCTTCCACCATTCAGGGTGGAAGGTAAGGTGAGACCGCTTACCTAACAAGGACACTCAGAGCACCCAGCGGAGTTACCAGCGTTGCAGGGGCAAAGGCATAGGCAGCAAAATTTGCTGCTTCTCCAACTCCCACTGCAAGAGAAACTCTGACAGGTAAGCATCAAAGTGAGGAGCAATTCAGCATAATACTAGCTTGAGTGCAGTGAGAAGAGAGCCTTGATCACCACCTAATTGTCCCATGTTTCTCTGAGGTATGTTGTGCAACCAGGAGAGGACAGTGCCAGCAAGAAGCAGAAGCCTTCCCTTCTTGGAAAGAGAAAGCTCGTGGTTACACGTGGTTATCCTTAGTCCCACGTGGCTATCTAGTTAAGTAATAACAACAGAAAAATATTTATGTGTTCTCAAAGCCGAGAGGAGTTTAGGCATATTTCTGAGTTAATCTTTTCTTCTAGAACAGGCTTTACAGCTTTTTACAGGGAAAATTGAGTACAATCACTTACTAATGTCACGTTTGAAAAGCGTACAGTAGAATTTCTGAAAGTGCTGTAAGCCCTCCCTGCCGGACACGGACACGGCGTTATCTGACTGCAGTGTCTGGGCAGGCCATTTCAGAAGCACTTAACCCGACCCAGTTCGACCAGTTCCTCGATTCCTACTTAGCAGAGAAACCTGGCGATGCATGAGACTTTAGAATATCGTAGAGTTGTGATTAGATCAGCAACATCCCCAGAGACAAAAATCAAGCAGTTAAACAACAATCATCACCATAATGAAGCATGAAAGCAACTGGAAACAACGACAAACACATTTTGAAGGGTTTTGGAGCAGCTACTTACTGCACAGCAGCCCTGCCCACCACAGCCATTCTCGCAGGTACGCATGCCCTCCTTGCCCTGAGGGAGAAAGCAACGTGAAAATTCGGGTGAAGCCACATAAAAAGGCTCGGTTATGCTGCCAGAATTGCCTCCGAGAAGCGGGTGGGAGCCCGCAGCCTGGTAGGCTTTAAGTGTGAGGCTCCCTGGGTCCTGCCGGCCTGTCACAAGTTGGCCTGCCCCAGATGCGGCTGTGACAGCAGGTACAGGTTCGTCTGCCGGGTGAGCAAACGTTTTACTTCTCGGCAGCTTCAGGAAGCCGCGAGCAAGCACAGAAACACCGCGGTCGTCGGTTTTTGTCTAGCCCTGCGAACAATTCCACTTTTAGCCAACACACACACCAGGAAAACACGCGACCTGCTCGCACCAGCCCTCGGCCCAGAAGCGAACAAAACCGCCCCGGGTTTCCCCCGGACGGCCCCGAGCCGAGCTGGGCAGGGCCCGGGGGCTCCCCCCGCTCCCCCCGCGGCTCCCCCCGGACCGTGCCGGCGGTACCTGCCCTGGCGCGGCCGCGGCGGCCCAGCCGGAGCAGCCCCTTCTTCTTCAGGATGAAGCTGCCGCCGATGAAGGCGCTGGAGGCCAGGGCCAGCCCCAGCCCCACGTAGAAGCCGGGCCGCCCGCCCGCCGCCCCCATGGCGGCCCGGCAGCGAGCGGCCTTCCCCGGGCCGGAACGCAAGGGCGAGGGCAGCGCGGAGCGGGGAGCCGGGAGCCGCTGCACCGGGGCGGCCTTCCGCACGCACCGGCGCCCTCCCGGCGGCCGTGGGTTTCCGTCCCGTCTCCCAGGCCTAGGCAGCGAGGATGAGCAAGAGCAAGGACGACGCCCCGCACGAGCTGGAGAGCCAGTTCGTGCTGCGGCTGCCTCCGGTAAGAGGCCTGGCGAGCGCGGGGCTTGGGAGAGCGGTTGTGAGGTCGGGGGGGGGGGCGGTCCGCCTGCCCGGTGCGGGCTCTGGAAGCAGGCGGGATGCTTTTGGCCCCTCGTAGCCCCTTCCCCTCCAGCAGTGCTTCATCTGAACGGGTTTTCCGCTGCGTGACGTTGAGAGGGGCTCCTGCGTCGGGGCAGGGTGCTCAGAAGGCGACTTAGGGGACTGCAGGTTGTAGAGGGGCTTTTGCAGTGGGTTTTCTGCCTCGGGGTGACAGTGGTGTTTAAAGCTGGGTAGACCGGACAGAAGCCTTCAGTGGCTCGCAGAGAGAGCACGCCAAGTCCTGGTGTAACTGTGTCCAACCTTTCCAGGAATATGCCTCCACTGTGCGGAGAGCGGTACAGTCTGGGAGCGTCAACCTGAAGGACAGGCTCACCATCGAGCTGCACGGTGAGTGCGCAGGATCAAGGCACCTTAAAACTCCTCTGATCGGCCACAAGGGAAGCAGCAGAACTTGCACGTGTTTTCCCGTGAAATTTCTGCTGCCCAGGAGTGTATGGCCTGGTCTGGCTGTTTGGCAGCAGCCTAACAGGCTCTTCTGCAGCACTGACCTGTCCCGTCTCTTCCCGCAGCGGATGGGCGCCATGGGATTGTCCGCGTAGACCGGGTGCCACTGGCAGCCAAGCTGGTGGATCTGCCCTGCATCATCGAAAGCTTAAAAACCATTGATAAGAAAACCTTCTATAAGACAGCAGATATCTGCCAGGTATGGGCCGTTCTTCTTGCCTGCCCCAACAGTTTCTTTGCTCACTCCCCTCTCCAGGAAAACCCTTGTATGCCTGACACAGCCTGACACCTGGTATAACGTGGCCAATTTCTGTATTGTTGTTATATTGACAGTTGAAAATTCCTACCTCTGCTTGGTGGTTGGAAATCCCTTTTTTGAAGCATAGAATTTGATTGTTCTTGTAACAGCGTAACTGCAAGTATGTTTAGACACGAACTGAGCTGGGTGTCAAACATCGTATTTCTGATACCCTGTGCCTGCGAATCCCTCTGGCTAACTGCATGCAGTAGGCAGTCGCTGTCCATTTACCAGAAAAGCTTTCACAGCCTTTTGTTCTTGCATTGCAATAAGCAACCTTTGTGTTTATGTGGGGATTTCAGATGCTCGTTTGCACTGTGGATGGTGACCTCTACCCCCCTTTGGAAGAGCAAACTGTGAGCACTGACCCCAAGGCAAACAAGAAAAAAGACAAGGACAGAGAGAAGAAATTCATCTGGAACCATGGCAGTGAGTAGAGGCTCTGCCAGTCCCCTCCATCCCACCACCCCAGTGTCCCCACAGCTGTGCAGGGCACTCACCGCTGCCGTGTCCCAGCTGTGCCATTGCTCTGCTTTTAGTGCTCTATGTGTTCCTGAAGGGAACTTCTCCCCCTTGGCAGGTTGGATTTGCCAGACCCAGCTCTCCCATTAGGCCATCTGCCTGACACATGCAATCTGTTTCCTCTGTCACAGTTACTCTTCCCCTGAAAAACGTACGAAAGAGACGATTCCGGAAGACGGCTAAGAAGAAGGTGAGTTGCTTCTCCCTCTCAGTGTGGAGATGCAGTAACAAATGGATCAGAAGGCAGGGACGTTAGAGCTTTAACTGTCAGTCCTGAAAACAGAGTGTCTTAACAATGCTTTACGCGTTTCCTTGCCAGAGGTGGGGGAGAAGGGAGGTTAGTAGCTTTAAACACTTCTGTGAGTGCTTCTTCCATGTTTTTCAAAATGCTCCTGAGGTGGAAAAATGATCTATACTGAGAACTACTGGACTCTGTTCTTGTGGTTGCTTTGTTGTAGCGCATCTCTTCCTGCTCACAGGGAAGAAAGGGTCGTGTGGAAATGAGACCACTCATTCCTGCTTTCCCAGCTGAAATTTCTCTATGCATGGCCCGCTCACATCCCCAACAAGCAACACTACAAATAGAATAACTGTTATTTCAGCTGGGGGAGTGACAACAGATGGAGCTCAGAGGCTCTGTCTCTGTGGAAATGCTTAAGCCAGGAAAGGTGTTGGGGAGATGCAGCACCCTGAGGCGGGGAAGGTCTGTTCTTCCCTGCTTTGCAGTTTCTGAGAACACGGTGGAGTGATATTTTGCATGACATTTGGGAAACAAATTATTTCAGACGGTCTTATAGCCCACAGGAGAGATTAGATGTCACTGCCTTAAGATCCATGGCTAATTTAAAAGTGAAAAATGAAACCTCCGTTTGAGTGAGATGGGAAGGATTTCAATAGACCATCCATCAGTGAATGACACCTTGAGCGCTTTCAGTATACAGAAAGTCCTATTTCGTGAGTACTATTGATGGGTGCCAGAGTGGTAGAAAAGTGAGGGCATACAAACCACCAGGGAGCTCTGTACGGAAAAAGACGGATCGCTTTCTGGAGGTGCATAAATTACTTTTTGGGTGGAGCATGCGCAAAGACCAAGCAGAAAGAATAAGAGAAGAGGTGCTTGAAATAGGGCTCTATGCAGAGGTTGAGGATGGGAGCTCATCTGCGCAACTCATCTAACAGGTTGTCTGTTCTTTTTCCCCTCTCTGTCCCAGTATATTGAGTCTCCCGATGTGGAGAAAGAGGTGAAACGTCTCCTGAGCACAGATGCTGAAGCTGTCAGTGTCCGTATCCTTTTAAGAGAAAAAAAAGCTCAAGTGGGGGACGAGGCAGTACGTATGATCTGGGGGTTGCGGAGAGGAGAGGTGAGTTCAGCTGCGTGTGGGGGTGTGAGAGGTTGGGAGATAAGCATGTGAGAAACACTGAAGTTTTAGAGCTTTATCTTTGCCTTCTTCAAAGCTTATTGTTTCTTCATGGTGACCTTCCTTGTAGACTGTGCTATTGCACTGAGCGGGAACTTAAGTAACAATAAAGGGCTGGTCTTCAAAAAAGGGGTCTGGGGTGGTTCGTTGTTCATCCATACCTGCAAGGCCGTGCCTATTTGAGGGGGCAGTGACCTCCTGCGGTTTTAGCTTTCTGTCATTGTACTGCACCTTTCATGCTCCTCTTTTTCCCTTGACTCATCTGTTCCTACTGTCAGGCTGGGAAGTCATCGCTGAAGATGAAACAAAAGAAGTAGACAACCATGGTTCACTCACGAGCCTGGACATCTCCTCCCCAGGGATGTCGGGACATAAGCAAGGCCACGGATCCTCAGGTACGGTGGGGAAGGCTGTTTTCTTCTTTCTAGCTCCTAAGTAATCAGGTGGGCCCGTTCTCTGTGGGGTAAGCCCTAACCAGAGATTTCACAAATGGAAGCTGAACAGCATTGGCTTGTGTGCAAGTAGAGGCCAGTGTGTCACAGGGCTGAAACGGGTTCCCGTTTGCCATAGCAATAGATCCCAGCTGCAAGGAAGACACTGCACATACTGCAGTCAGTTGGGGTGGCAGTGCCCGAAGGAGAGAGGACAGTGTTGAGAGGTCCCTCCCTGGCGGGCACAGGGTGCTGGGGGGTTCATCACGTGTGTTTTTCCTCTTCCCTTTTGCACCCTTTAGAACATGACGAACTGCGGGAGATATTTAATGACATCAGCAGCAGCAGTGAAGACGAAGATGAGCGGGATCATCATGATGATGAAGATCTGAACATTATGGACACCGAGGAGGACTTGGAGAGGCAGCTGCAGGACAAGCTGAATGAGTCTGATGGGCAGCAGCAGGAGAACGAGGGGTCCAACCAGATAGGTGAATTGTGTGGCAGAATGCTGCAAAATCGCAGGGGTAAAAACCTCCGCTGCTGCTGTAGGTCTCAGCTCACTCTCTCTTCCAGTCATGGGGATCCAGAAACAGATTGACAACCTGAAGAGTAAACTCCAGGAGACCCAGGACAGGAGGAAGCGCCAGGAAGATCTTATCATGAAAGTAGAGAATCTAGCCCTCAAGGTGAGAGCTCTTCTAGTCTTGTGCTTAGAACTGGCTTGCCATTAGATCCAGCAGATTCAGCTGCTGCCCTGGAAAATCCATGTCTTTGCATGCTAGGCTAAAAATAAATTTGGTGTGACCATACTCTCCAGCATTTCCCTGTGGAAGTGAAACTGCAGGAGATAAGAGTCAGTGCAGTTTGGAGTTTGCTGCACGATTTGACATACTGTACCAGCAGCTATTAACTGAGAATGTGCTGGTAATTGTTGTCTGGTGCGTTTGTCTCTGCAGACCCGTCTCCAAGCTGTGCTGGATGAATTCAAGCAGCAGGAAGAGCGAGAGAAGCAGCAGGTGAGTAAGCTCCCACAGTGGAGGACAAAGGACTGGGGCACGAGGCTTAGTTGTTAAAGACAGTTCTAGGGCTGGCCTCTGACAAAATTCTGAATATCGTACCATGCCACCTGCTTCAAAGCCCAGCGTTACAGGTCAGGTGTGAGGTGTACCTCATCCCTGTCAGGGATAAAACATGACATGAAAAAACACTGGCACCCAAATACAAGAAGGGTAGCAGCTATGGGTTCTTGGCAGACTTTCCTGGGCAGCTCTGTGGAGTTTCAGCCCAGTACCAGGGCAGGAAGTTCCCACTCCCAGGTTCCTTCTGTTGCCTCACAGTGAGGGCAGTGCTCAGTTCCACCCCAGAGGTGGCTGCAAGGCAGCTGTCTGCCAATCTAGTTCTTGAAAGCAGGCCCACATTGCCCTGGCACAGCTCCCTGCGGTGTGTAGGCAAAGCAGCCACTAGTGTGGGTGGAAGATCCGCAGAAACTCAAAAGTGCTTGGGCTTGAAATGCAGTCCCAGCTGTGCCTTACTGTGACACCTTACTCCCTCTTCCCAGATGACATCTCTGCAGGAGCAGCTGGAGTCCCTCATGGAGAAGTGAGAAGCGGGCCCGGCCTGAGCAGCAGGTCTTTGTACATGCGAGCAGAGCTGGAAGTGTTCATCCCCCATGCTGACGTTTGAGAAAAGAATTAGGCTACGCCTGTGAGAGCAATGAAAACACTGGGATTTACTGTAAATATTCAGTCCCACTCTCCTTGAGGGAATTGGTTCTCCCCGGGCCAGCTCTCTGCATCTCATTGTGTCTTGGACTTGATGGGCTGTGACCTGGTGGGAACTTGTCCCTGTGTTTGGGAAGTGCTTGTGTCTGCAAACAAGGCTCAATAAAGTACCCTCTTCTGTTTCCTCCATGTTCTGTTTCCAACCCTGTTCTGTTCCTCCACGTTCTCCAGGGGACAGGGTAGCGCTGCCTCTTGTCAGCTTGTGCCTGACCACACGGCCCCTGGCTGGTGCGCATGCCAGTGTAGCTGGGCTCCTTCCGTTGAAATGCTCCTGGCATGGCTGGGTCAAAGGGATATTGCGTGAGAAGGGGACCCCGCACGCTCTGAGGCTGCGGAAGGAACGAGGCTCTCCTGATTAGGGAGCTTCTTTAATTCCTCACAGGCTAGGCAGGCAAATCCCAGATTAACCTGGCAGGGTGGGAAGAGGATTAGAAAGGCAGTTCCAGTCAGCAGCTGGCAGAACACAACAGAAACGCATCACGGGCTTCAGCAAGGGTGTGCCATGGGGGAAGCCTGTCTCAGAACCTGAGGAGCAGAAGAAGAGGAAAGGGCTTCCAAGTGCTGCCACGGCTTGGGGACACCTGGCACAGAAGGTGAAAGGCGAGCAGCAGCCCTGGGAGATGATATGTGTGTCCATATAGTCCAGACAGGTGGATGTCCTGAGGACAACACTGAGCTCAGGAAAGGCTGGAGTACGTGCTTGTGTATGTGTGCGTGACCTGCTCCTGAGGGCCAGCAGGAGCAGCCATGGAGGAAACGTACCTGCTGAATGTGGAAGGGGTCAAAAAGAAGATCCTGCATGGAGGCCAAGGGGAGCTGCCGAAATTCCAGGATGGGAGCAAGGTAAATTGTATTGGTAGTTACCCCAGAACCCTGAGAGAGAGGGGAACGGGTCTGACACCTCCCTCCCTGCCCATTACCCGAGGATTAGATTCTTTGCTCGTGAGCCGTGCTTCAGGCCTACAGGGAGACCCCATCCCCAGCAGATCCCTCACAAGGTGAGTGCAGGTGGGGCTGCTTTGGACACAGGCAGCCACATTGCCCTCACAGTGATGGCTGACGTTGCCTGTTGCATTCACCCAACATCAGTGCTGTTACCTGCCTCTTCCCTCCACTCTTCAAGGCACGGTGGAGTTCAGCAGCTGTGATGGGTTGCTGGAAATCCTCCTTCCTTTTCTGACGTGTCAAATATGAGTGGAGGTGCCAATGGGGTGCGCGTTGGGGTTTTTGAGGTCACCAGACCCACAGCTATGGACAGATCAGTGTGGGTACTACGAGGTCCTCACATGGGAGTGCTCTCTGTCCTGGGCTATTAAGGGGTATTCAAAGAGAGCAGCCAGATATAGCAACGATGGGCGTTAAGACGCTACGCCATCTGCTTTCTGTCTAAGACGAGCTGGCAGGAGGCACAGTCTCCCTGCTGCAGATGGAGAGCTGCCAATCCAGCCCGCACCTTGCTGGGAGCGGGCTCGTTCCCACGTCCTGGCCCTGTGGCAGAGGGGCTTGGGGTTGGTGAGGGGACTGAGGGCTCCTACCACATGTGCCTGCCCTGGGCCAGGCACGGGGCCACCCCCCTGGACACTGCGCTTTCTCCGGGGCAGATCACCTTCCACTTCCAGACGCTGAAGGACAACTTTGAGCGGACAGTGATCGACGACAGCCGGGAGGCCGGCATCCCCATGGAGATCATCGTGGGCAAGATGTTCAAGATGGAGATCTGGGAGACACTGCTCAGCTCCATGAGGGCCGGGGAGGTGGCGGAGTTCTGGTGCGATGCCATCGTGAGTGAGGGGCTTTGCAGGCCCCATCCGCATCCGGCAGGCAGAAGAGTTGTAGCACGGGTCCATGCCCCCCCAAAACATTGTCTGGTGCAAGCGCAGGGGTGCGGGACGACCTGCTGGCTGTCCCCATCGTGGTGTCATGTAGCTGTGGCACCCCGGGGGCTGCCCCAGAGGAGGGGGTGCAGGCCGGCCCCGCGCGGCTGAGCGGGGCGCTCCCCCCTTGCAGCACACCGGCATGTACGCCCTCGTGTCCAAGGGCATGCGGAGGATCGCGGAGGGCCGGGACCCCTTGGAAGGGCAGAAGCACCGCTGCGGCATGGGCAACATGTTCGACTACCACAGCACGGGCTACGATGACCTGGACGAGCTGCAGCGGACGCCGCAGCCCCTCATTTTCATCATGGAGCTGTTCCGGGTATAAGGGGGGGCCACGGGGATGGCTGCTGGCCTGGGGAGGGCCAGGGCAGCCAGCTCAGGGCCCGCTGCCCGCGCAGGTGGAGGAGCCCTCGGCGTACAAGCGCGACACCTGGGCCATGAGCAAGGAGGAGAAGCTGGCGGCGGTGCCCGTGCTGCACAGCGAGGGCAACCGCCTCGTGCTCCGCAAGGAGTTTCGGCAGGCGGCGGCGAAGTACCAGGAGGCCGTCATCTGCCTGAGGAACCTGCAGGCCAAGGTGAGCGGGGCCCGGCCACCTCCTGCCAGCCCTGCTGGGGTTACTTGGCAAAGCGGTCCTCCCATGGGCGCTGGGTGCCCTGAAGGGACGGCCGCAGCCATGATCCACCCGCTCTGGGGGGCAGGAGAAGCCGTGGGAGGATGGCTGGCTGAAGCTGGAGAGCCTGGTCACGCCGCTGGTGCTCAACTACTGCCAGTGCCAGCTGGAGCTGGGCGAGTACTACGAGGTGCTGGAGCACACGACGGAGCTCCTCCAGAAGCACAAAGGTACCCGCGCCCTGCCTCCCCCCACCCACAGTGCGACCACTGCCCCTAGGGACTCTGTGGGACCCTGCCCTCCACATCCCCCTGCCCACAATGGAGCTCGTCCCAAGTCCCTGTGTCACTGTGACCCGGATCCCCCTGCCCACCCGTGTCCCAGGTGCCCCTGCCCATGGCAGTGCCCACATCTCTGGTTTCCCCCTGCCCATGATGGCACCTGCACCCTGTGTCCTCTGGGTCCCCCTGCCCATGATGATGTCTCGTGATCCAGATCCCCCTGCCCATGATGATACCTGCACCCCGTGTCCCCTGGTCCCCCAGCCCTCAACGGCGCCCACCCCATGTCCCTGAGTCCCTTGCCCACAGAGGTACCCCATACCCAGACCCCCCCGTGCCTGATGGTACCTGATGGGCTCCAGCTCCTGTGTCCCCGAGCTGCAGGACCCCGGTGGGGGCTGTCCTCTCCCGGCAGACAACGCCAAGGCGTATTTCAAGCGGGCGAAGGCCCACGCTGCAGTGTGGAACGAGCGGGAGGCGCGGGAGGACTTCCTGCGCGTGGCCCACCTCGACCCCGCCATGGCGGCCGCCGTGAAGAAGGAGCTGAAGCAGCTGGGGGAGAGGATGAGGAAGAAGCACGTGGAGGATCGGAAGCGCTACCAGGGGCTCTTCCAGCAGCCCCAGGGGCCGAGGGCTGGCAAAGGGGCTGCAGCAGGCAGCGGAGGGCAGGAGGGAGAAGGGGAGAGGCAGCAGGGGGAGGTCGGGGTCCTGGAGACCCAAGGAGGGGAGCAGGATACAGGAGTGGGGCCATCAGGGGCTGACGAAGGAGAGCAAGGGAACCCCGGGGATGGGCATGAAGAAGAAGCACCAGGAGGAGACGCAGCCCCAGGGGAGCCTGCAGAGGTGAGGGATGGAATGGGGCAGGGAGAGGAAGCAAACCTGGGCACCTGCAGGGCAGAGCCAGAGAGCTGTGGGGCAGGGAGGGGGACAGGAGAGGAAGACAAGGAGACAGCAGAGGAGGAAGAGGAGGAGGAAGACAAGGAGATAGTGGAAGAAGATGAGGAAGTGGTGGTGGAGGAGGAAGAAGGGGAGAAGGAGGCAGTGGAAGAGAAGGTGGTGGTGGTGGAGGAGGAAGAAGGGGAGAAAGGGACAGTAGAAGAGGTGGTGGTGGTGAAGGAGGAGGAGGAGGAGGAGGAAAAGGAGGTGGTGGTGGAGGAGGAAGAAGAAAGGGAGAAAGAGACAGTGGAAAAGAAGGTGGTGGTGGAGGAGGAGGAGGAAGAGAAAGAGGTGGTTGTGGAAGAGGAAGAAGGGGAGAAAGGGAGAGTGGAAAGGAAGGAGGAAGGGGAGAAGGAGACAGTGGAGGAGGAGGAAGAAGAGGAGGAGAAAGTGGAAGAGGAAGAGAACCCAGCAGCAGAGCTGGAAAAGCTCTCTGTGGGGTATAAGGGGGCAGCAGAGGAAGCAGGGCTCATACGAGGGCCGGAGCAGGGAGCTGGTGGGGCAGAGCGAACTGGAGCAGGGAGCATGGCTGGGGAGGAGCCAGGCAGAGCACCAGAGCTGGCGCACACATTTCTGGACCAAGGAACATCCCAGGAGGAGCAGGGACAGGAGAGCTGTGGGGGGCACCGAGCAGGCAGAGACGGCTCCCCCCCAGCCATCACTGCTGGGGAAGTGCTTCACGCTGGGCCCTCAGGGGCAGACCAGGAGCTGGTTGGGGGGGCAGAAGTGCCTCCCTGCCCCACACCAGCTGGGGAAGGGGATGGTGCACCCCTGGGGCAGTGCAGAGAGAGCAGGGAGCTCAGGGCCACCACACTGGGGTACAGGCATCCTTGAGCAGGGCTGGATGGAGGAAAGGGTGCAGGGCTGCCCACGTGGGGGCACAGCCTGGGCAGAGGGGCTGCAGTGCCCCCAGGACAAGCCCCAGTGTCCCAGCTCCCACCAGCTGTGGACTGGGCAGTGACACAGGAAAGATGCTGTCCTTGCCGTGCCGCCACCAGGACTGGCAGCCCCGCTGTGCAGTGCTCCTGCTGCCTCCCCTGCCCCACCTCATCGGCTCCAGTGGCTTCCAGCCGGGCCACGCTGAGCTCTGCTGGCCGAGAAATAAAAGCTCTTCCCTGGCACCATGTGCTGGATCTGTTCCTGGATGTGCCTGGCATCCTTGATCGCAGCCTGCAGCTCCTGCCATGCCCTGGAGCCCGCAGCACGGGGATGGTGACAGGGTCTTCGCTCTGCCCTTGGGAGGGGGAGGCACAGGGGCTGGATTTCCCCTTTTAAGTGTCACATCTCTGGGCCGAGAGCTGCCCCAGCACTCCCTGCCACAGCCCAGCCCCACCAGCCCTGCAACACATCGGTCTTTCACTGCCAGCCGGGGCTGGGCTGCACCCTGGGGGGGGGCTCAGAGCCCAGGGCTGGGCCCTTGCTGCAACACAGACGCGGAGAGCACGGGCAATAAGTGTGATGGAGCACCACTGAGAGATGCTGAAACCCAAAAAAGGGGAGGGAGAGGCCTGCCTGCGGGGCATCCTGCTGCCATGGTCTCCTCTCTGGGCTGCAGGAGTTCCCTGACGAGGAGGAAGGACTGTCCTTGCACAGCCAGCACCCTAGCTGCCGCATGGACCTGAGCAACCGTGCTGGAAGAGGATGAATGCAGATGGTGGTCAGGGCATGCAGCTGCACCCAGGGAGCCCAGGGCTCTGCGCCCAGCTTCTGCTCTGCCCCAGTGGAGCAGGCAGCCACGGCAGCACCGAGCAGGGGAATGTCCTTGTCCCTGCAGCAAGAGGTGGCAGCACCCTGCCACAGGACGGCACAGCACCCGGCACTGCCCTGCCTCAGCAGGGCCAACAGAAGAGAGCATGGAAAGAAGAGACCAGCGCACCCACGGGGGTCCCAGTATAAATACAAATTTATTCTCTTTCCAGAGCAGAGGTGGAGAGAAGCAGCCAGGGCAGCAGCACCGCAGTACATGGTTACCAGAGCATCAGCCAGCCCACTCCCCCCCTGGCCACCTCCCAGCCCCAGCCTGCCCGGGCTCCCTGGGCACACAGATCAGCCACTGCCACTCCCACAGCGAGGATCTGCACCAATTTGGCCTAATCCTGCCTTCTTCTTCCTGGGGGACCCCTGATCTCATGCAGCCGCTGTGCTCCTGCAGTGCTTTACCCACTCAGGACGGCGTCCCCTCCCTAATGCCACCACCACCGCCTCCAGCTCACCCCGCTGCCACCAGGATGGCAAGGACGGCAACCCACACACCAGCACAGGATGCTGGCACCCAGCACCCTTGGCACTCCATGATATGGGCACCGCTGCCATGGTGGCAAACATATCCCTGGTCCCAGCGCGCTGCCTCAGTCCCAGCCTCCCCGAAGAGCTCACCAGCGCATCCCGCACAGCCAACAGCCCTGTCCCTGCAGCTTGGCTGCGGGGCAGCGACACACCGACACGCAGCCTTCCCTGCACCCTGCCATGCCCAGCGGCACGGGCATCTCCTCCCTCCGCCGCCCCGGAGCAGCAGCGGGGCCATGCCAGCCCTTCTCGCGCCCCGGGGCACCCACAGCACCTGACTCCGCAGCTTTCTCGACGTAACGCAGCCTGAGACAGCCAGCCCGAGGGAGCCTGAGGGACCGGGAGCCACCGCCACCAGCAGCAGCCCTGCTCCAGGGCAGCGCGGGGAGGGGGGAAGGATCCTGCAGGAGAGGGAGCTGAGCTGCACTGGGCGGGAAGTGCAACTACACTTCGTGTTAGGGTTTAATGGCGTGAGTCCGTGAGAGTATTTAAGTACAGAATATATATATAATATATAGAAATATATGCAAATTAAACGATAAGGCTCTGTTATAAAGGTCCTCTCAAGATAAGGCTACTAGCTGGGCTGAAGCTCTGGTGTGGACTCGCCCCTACCCCACGAACCTGGCAGCCTCTCCCCCCGGCAGCGCGTGCCCCGCTGGCCGCAGCGCTGGGCAGCAGCGTCCGATGCATAAGGCGGGCAGCTGGGTGCTGTTAGAAGGAGTTCCTTTAAACCCCAGGGGGCTGTTTGGTGTCTGCAGGAGCATTTCAGTGCCCACCGACCTGGAGGACCCTGGGCAGAACTGTAGAGGAGCAGGATGCTGAGCTCTGCGCCCCGCGAGCGCCAGGGGACACACGCAGCTTCCACCTCGTCAGCTCTTTCTTCTGAGCCTTTCCATGCAGTCCAACGAGTCCAAGCCTGGATGCTGCGGCCGAGCAACCCAGCCGGCCCCCGGGGAGCCCACAGCCCCACTCCCACATGGCCAATGTTCCCCTGAGATCTCCTGGAGCTGGCAAGCGTCCTGCCTGAGCGAGGGAGCCTGCCACAGCACGGGGAGCACGGCGGGGAGAGGAGGAGGAGGGGAAGCAGCCAGGCAGCTGGTTAGGAGAAGCCTCTGGCTTACGGGAGGTGTTAGATAAGGGAGGTCATACCTGGAAGAGAGATGGAGAGGTCAGCAGAACAGCGCCTGGGGCCAGCTGGTTAGAAGGGGATTGCTCGGGGGTGGCAGAAAGCGGGCGAGGGACTGGGTGGGCAGGGGCAGCTCTGCCCTGCCTCGGGTTAGTGCTAGCACCAGGTGACATCTCCCTGGGTGCACACATGGGCAAGGGATGGCGCTGAGCACACGGTCACAGAGCATCCCTGGTCACCGTCCCTGCGGGAAGAGCCATCCACAAGCAGCCAGGAGAGCTCACACCACTGCTGCTCCTCTGCCGGGTAAGCGGGGCCTCCGCCGTGGGTGGAGGTGGCTCAAGGTGGTGGCTGCAGCCTTGCTGCCATCGGGTCTGTCTGCGCAGCAGGGAGCTCTTCCAGGACTCAGCTGCTCTGTCCTCTGCGCAGCTCTGGCCGCCTGTCCTTGCAGGTAGGAGAGCTCCTCCTCATCCTCGCCAGTGCCTGCAGCACTGCAACCGCCGCGCTCTTGGCCGTGGGCGCTGGGGGGGATCAGCCGTCGTGGGGAGGGTGGGATCGGGGCAGGGCTCCGCCGGGAAACCTCATCTGAGGGAGCAGTAGGAGGCCAGAGAGGGGGATTTCGCTCGAGTACCTCGAGAGCTGGGGAAGGCGCTCCGCAGCTTCTCCATGATGTCCTCCAGGCACACGCTGACCTCTTGCGTCTTGGCCTCCACCTCATCTGCAGCGGGCAGGGGGCTGGGGTGAGCGGCGCGTGCACCCCGCCAGCCGGGGGCCCTATGGGACAGGCGGCCTCCCAGAGCTGCCATCCTGGAGCTCAGCGCCAATCCAACCCTCACCTGCGGTTTCGGTGTCGGGGGTGTCGTGCTCCTTCTCCTTTGCCTGGCTGCCTTCGGACTGGTGCGGGGATGAAGCCAGGGAAGATGCCGCTGAACCGTTGCCATCTGACTCTGCCGGAGGCTGGAGAGAGAAGGGGGCTTGTCACGGTTCTCTGTCCTTGTCCTGCACCTTCTGGCCACCCCTTTCTGCCACCGCCCCACGGATGGCCCCCCCGTTATTTGCTTCGTACCTGCAGCAGCAGCTCTCTGAGCCGGTGCAGCTGGGACTCCAGCTGCTTGTTGTGGTCCTCCAGGATCTGCATGCGCGTCTCCAGGCGGCTCTTGTGCTGCCGGAGGATTCGTGCTTCCGCCAGGAGCTCGTCGTTGCGGGGGTCTTGCACCAGCTCGGGGGAGCCCGTGGCCAAGGTCGGGGACTCCACGGCCTCGTCGTGCTGCCATTTCAAACGCCTCAGCTCTCCCTGGAGGATCCTGCAGGACAGCCCAGGTCAGCACCACTGTCTCCTTTCTGGAGACTGGCCCGATGGCTGACTCAGAGACAAAGCTCTGCCGGAGGCTTTGCCACAGGAGAAGCTCGAGGAGCAGCTTCTGACTGTCCCTGCACTGCGGGGAGGCCTGCCTGCAGCTCCTCCTCATTTGGGTGGCAGACAAAAGGCACACAACTGCTTCCTAACAGGCTGAGAATAGGGGCAGGCAGAGAAAAACCCTGTGCTGTGCTGAGCTGTGCTCCGGGCTGCACCTTCACCATTCAACAGGAGCTCAGGGAGGAGACAGTCAGCCGTGCCCTGGGCTCACCAGAGCCAGTTCAAGAGGGGTTCTTGGGCAACATGTTTTGGGGACAGGGAAATCAACATTCTGGGGAACAGAGCCTTCTCCCTTCCTTGGGGAGCACTGAGCCCAGTGCTCCCCTGTGGGCTTTAGGGCTCAGCCTCCAAAGCAGGCTCCACCCTGAGCTCTGCCCCTGGTCTAAGCCAGGTTTCTCCAGCCCCTTCCCTCAGACTCAAGCCCCCACTTGGAGAGCTGCCCATGCCCCAACCTGTTTTCATCCTCCAGGTGGGCCAGGATGCGCTCCAGCTCCCCCTTGTCATCCATGGGCAGGCTTCCTGGGACCTGCTGGCTGCCCGCGGGCTCTCGGTCCGTGATGGGGCTGGAGTGGCGCAGCAGGTACTGGTCCTCATCCCTGTTGCAGCAGGTGGAGGAAACACAGCAGTGAGGAACGTCAGGATGGGGATTGCTGGGCCCTTGGGGCTGGAGGGAGGTAGTTTTGTACGGGAGTTCACCATGGCTGTTCCAGGTGGTGGAGCTCAGAAGTGGCTCCAGCAGCCCAGGTAGCTGGGGGTGCCCAGGAGCCTCAGGCTCCAAGGGCTGGGAGGGGAAGCAGGGGTGCTCTGGGTAGGTGGGAATGGAGCCACAGGAACCTGGCTGCACAGAAGCAGGGGAAGGAGGCAGAACTCACAGGCTGTCATCGGGGGACAGGCTGTCGCTGAAGAAGGAACAGTTCTGGTTTTCCATCTCTGCAAGCCTGGAGGAAATAGAACTGGCTTGAGACACATTCAGAGACACCTTGAACGTCTGCTCAGCGCACCCTAAATGCAGCAGCACTGCCAGACCTCTGCAAGACCCCATGGCAGGCTCTGGCTGCCGTGCAGCGTGCTGGGAAGCACCTGTCCCCAAACCCCTCTGCCCCGTGACCACCAGCGGTGCCCGGTGCCGCTACCTGCTGGCAAAGTGCTCGATCCGGGAGTGGGTGTCAGCGTGCGGCAGCATCGGGGAGGAGGCTGGGCTGCAAGAGACGCACACTGGTCAGCAAGGTTTGCAGTCCTCACCCGAAACTAGGGCTTGGAGGGGCTGCCCTGCCCACCCCGGGCTGGCAGGGAGGCTGAAATCTGCTCCTCCAAAGACTCGGTGTCGCGTCAGCCCCGAGCAAGCTGCCCTCCATCCCGGGCAACACCCTCCATCCCGCTGCCTCCAAGCAGCATCCCTGGAGATGCTGCTTCCAGCCGAGGAGCCCACACCTTGGACAGGGTCGGTGGGCACAGCCCGGGGCACTCACGTCTCGGAGAAGTCAGCCTCCAGCACGGACTGGACGGGCAGGTATCCTCTCTGCGGGTGCTTGCTGAAGTACTGCTTGGAGCGAAACTTGTTCTTCAGCGTGGTGGCAAAGTCCCGCATGTTCTCGCTGGAGGTGGTCTGCAGAGAGAGAACCATTGCCCAGGTGCTGGTTGGCAGAGTGGGGGATCACAGGCTGGCATCCCGTGATCTGTGAAGATCCCTTCAGGCTGGGCACAAGCCCACCGTCAGCAGAGACAAGTGGGGAAGCGAGGGGGGCGCACGGCTGCTCCACCAGCATGAGCCAGGCTGGGCACATGGTGGATGCCATATGTCCTGCTGACCACGAGCCCCAGAGCAGCGGGAACACCGACAGCCCCCAGCACACAGAGGGGAACAAATACATGCAAGGCAGCCACCTTGGGGCTGCAGCAGCCCCAGCATCGCGAGGCCACTGCCCTTGCTAGCCAAGCGCCGCCTGGCCCCGTACCGGGGTGTAGTACTCCATGATGGGGTAGTGCAGCTTGTTGCCCTTGCTGGCTCGCCCGGTGAGGAAGCAGGTCTGGCAGATATCCACGTTGAACTGCTTCAGGCTCCGATACCTGCAGAGAGCGGGAGGCCAGAGGGAGAAGCCAGAGTCAACAGAGCTGCTGCATCTTGGTGTGCAAGGAGCTCAGCAGGGGGCGGAGAGGTTTGTGTGGCTCTCGCACCCCACTGACCCCACAGTGCTGGTGGCTGAAGTCCCCACGTCCCCTACCTGAAGCCCTTGATGGGGCACTGCCGGCAGACGGAGCACTTGGTCTGGTGCTTCACCTGCTCGGCCATGGTGACGCGGTGCAGCACGGCCAGCCACACCATGGACTGCGGCTCCAGGTTGGCCCACTCCAGGAACTGGGACGCCTCGATGGCAGACTTGCCGTGGCTCTGGGACAGGGAGGGACAGGAGGAGAGGCTCAGAGCAGGACCCAGCTGCCTCGGGACACTTGTTCCTCACCACCAGCATGTCCCCATGGAGGGGCCAGCCCGGGCCACCGCGGTACTCACGAATCGGAAGCAGCTGCGGATGCTGGGCTCCACGTTGCTGCCCCCGAAGGCCGCCACCTCCCCCAGCTGGCGCGGGACCTGGATGGCCTCGTGGAGCAGGACACCCAGGTGCCGCTGGTCGCACAGGCCCCCGGCGTTCGCCACTTGGCTGAAGAGGTCTGCGGCGGGACGGACAGGGAGACGGCCCCGTCAGACACACGGCTGGTGCCTGGGCACAGCCGGCAGCACGGGGGGCAGCTTAAACCAGGGGGAAAACACTGAGCTGTGGTTAAATAACCATCACCAGCGTCCTTCCAGCTCCCAAAATCAGCAGTTTAGAGCCTTCCCGAGCCAGAGGTTATGGTTACAGCACTCTTATTTTATCCCTGGGTGATCAGCATCCCCGCCCCCAGCATCCTGTGGCTTAAAACACAGCAAAAGGGGCTTCCTTTAATTTGTCTGACCCCGACTGCCCAGCCACACACCCCCAGGGCTTTCCTTGAGAAGCACTGAGCAGTTGCTGCCCCTTTGCCTTCGCCGCACCGCTCCTCGCAGCGCCATGCAAACAGGACCCCCGCAGCACCAGTCACTGTGCAAAAATGCCTTCTAATTTAGGCGGCGTAGGCTTGGGGAGGGAGGCAGGGGTGGCAATGCAAGCAGATTAGTCACCACACGAAAGCTGCTTCTCTGATCCTGCCGGGCAAAGGAGGGCTAAGCTGGGAAACAGAAGCACTCCCGCCTTCCCCAGGTCGCTCCGTGCAGGGCCCCGGGGGACTCACACTGGAACTTCTCCTTGACCTCCGTCCCGCACAGACATGCAATGCCCGTCTTGAAGGAGAGAGCCCTCATCTTCCCGCTGCGGCCGCTGCAAGGCGAGATACGGCACAGGGGTTTTTTTTTGGTGGGGGTTCAGCAAGGCAAGCCCGTGCCAGCCACCCCATCCCGAGTGGCCGGGGCACTGAGGTTTCCTCCCGAGCACGGCATCCCGGGGCCGGTACCTGTCAAAGACGTTGAGCAGCCAGTTGAGGCTCATGTCGACGCAGAGCGGCACGTTCACCAGGATGCCCCGCTCCTCCTCCAGCCTCTCGTAGAGGGCGGTCAGGCAGTGGATCACCTCCACCACGTCCATAGCCCGGTCGCTGGGCTGCAGGTCGTGCTCGTTGAAGATTTCCAGGGCTGTGGCCAGGGTCACCATGTCCACTGAGAGGAAAGCACATGCCTGCATACAGCTCCACAGCATCCCTCCCTAGCACTCGCTGCCCTGAATTTGGGTTTACAGGTCCCCTTCCTCCTCTGTAAGCAGTGGATCCCCTCCTGCCCCTGCCAGCCTGCTTGGTTTCTGCTCTGGGTCACTCTCACAGCTCCTCCAGCCTCCCCCGTTGCTGCTGGGTGATCTCCCGTCTGCTCCCGAGGTTTGTAACTCTGCGCCTGGTCCCTTTGGTCTCAGATCGCTTTGACTCACACCTGCCCTCGAGCAGTTCCACCCTGACCCAAAGGCAGACTTCTCTCCAGTGAATTTGCTGCTTTTCAGCCACAGGCTCATCCTCCTAGCGCTTCCCTGGTGGGCTTCTGCCTCTGATGTGCTGATGAAAGGCTGTGTTCACTTAATGCCTCTACCCAGGGAGACCCAGCGGGAGGGACATGCTTCCCACACTCACATCGCAGGGCTTTTTGCACCCGCCGCAGCTTCATAGCCGTCCGATACGCCGAGAACTTGATGTTGTTCAAATCCGCTGCAATAACACAGAAAGAGAAGAAGAAAACCGCAGCTGAACATCCTTATCTGCAGGGCAGGAAGCAGCAGCTGCTGCCCCCAGACACCAGCACAAGCATGGCTGCACGCAGGACCCAGCTGGGGTTTGGATCCCATTGCCTTTGGGGGGAAAGTACAGAGGCCTCATGCCCCTTTTGGGGCTGGGGGCATCTCACGCTGCACCCCAAGCAGCAAAAAGAGGTTCTATGGCAGCCTCCTCACCCAGCGTCTGGTACAGCTCCGTCATCTTGGGGTGGTCCCAGCACGTTGTCTGGGCCTGGTGGCTGGGAGGAGAAGGGAAGGAAACCTCGAGTCAGGCTGGGAATCCCTTCCAGCTTGTGTGCCCACCATCAGGCACCTCGGCAGGCCCAAGCCCCGTCTGCGCAGGGCAGCACACTCACTTGATGTAGTACGGCACTTTGTTGGGGGAGATGGCTCGCTCCCAGGGCACCTGGACCGAGGCTGCAAGGAGAGGAGCAGAGGTCAGGCCGACACCAGGCGCTCCTCCCATACCTGTAGCACCCCGTGTTCGTTATCCAGAGGACAGAAGCCCTTGGTGTCCCTCAGCAGTTTTCCCTCGCCACGGGCAGCTTATCAGCTCCAGCAGCTGGAAATGCTGCCGCTCCTCTCAGATGGCAGGACCAGGTCTGCAGAGACACCAGGGCCAACAAACCCCGCATCTGGGGGACTGCCTTTCCCTGCCATCTCTTGTCTTACCCACCCAGTCCCCGAGGCTGGCACTGTCCCGGGGTCACCCGGGTGCTGCTGCAAACATCACGGCTCTGCACCCTCAGGGGAGGCACAGAAGTCCCATACAGGGAGGCAGCACAAGGCTAGCTTTGGCAGATGCCTCCTGCCCCGGTCCCTATGCCTCATGCACCATCACGGGCACTTCCCTAGCTTTTGGGAGGGAAGGCGCCCCGCAGGCAGCGCGGCCGGGAGGACCTGTCACGTACAGGAGAGGAAGTGCTGGGAGCCCGGCCCGAAGTCCCGGTGGGCATCTTGGAGCTGCTTCAGGCGTTCGTTTATGGAGGCCTGCAGAACGGGACAGCAGAACGCAATGGCAGCCCGTCGAACATTTTGGATCACAGCCCCCTTCAGGAAGGCTTGTGGATGGACTCGGAGGTGCCCCAGCCACCCAGGTCTGCCTCCTTCCTTGCCTGCCTCGGATTTGCATTGCCCAGACAGCTCAGTCCTCACCTCCTCCCCCCACGGGCTTTGGCAGCACAGGCCACATCTCCAGCTCACCTGTATCTGTATTTTCAGACATCAGCCCAACCACAGCTGGTACTGACCACCCCCCCCCCCCCCCCCCCAGTAGACCCCAGTTCTCCTCAGACAGCTTCCTTTGTTCCTCCCATCACCTTTTCCTGCTCTACAGATTTACCAGCCACCTTCCCCACACGTAGCTGATGCTCTCCTCCTTCGGGAACAGCAGCTGTGCTGTCCCTGCCTGGCCAAGCCTTAATAAATCGTCCCTGAGGTTCAGCATTTCCCCAGCATCCCCCTCCCTGCGGGGTGTTTGCAGGGCCCTGACCCTTCCCCACCTGCAGCTGCTTCCAGCGCGTGTTGATGTGCTCCAGAGTGCGGGAGTTCTCCATGGACAGGTGGACATCCGAGATGGCGAGCTGGTGTGCCAGGTCATTGACCACTTTCACCCCGTCCTTCATGGGAGAGAGCTCGTCCTTGAAGAGCTGCAGTCCCATGCCCAGGGGAGCAGGCACAGGGCAGGGGAAGAAGGAGAAGAAGCAAGAAGGATGTCGGTGCCCAGGTGTGGTCCCTCTGCTACAGGCTCCCGTGGGCCGTGCCCTGCTGCCCGTCCCTCCTGCACACCGAGCTGCCCCGGCTGGAACCTCGGAGCCACAAGTACCTTGGTCGACTGGATGTGCTCTGGCAAGGAGTCGATGAAGAGGTCCCCGATGGGCTCCCAGGTCTCACGCACGCTTTCAGCCTGGTCCAGCATCGTGCTGAGCTCCTCCATGGCCCCTTTGATCTCCAGCAGCTGCTCCAGCGTCCGCTCGATGTGCCGGTGCTGGTCCACGCAGCGGGCCGTGAGCTTCTCCCACAGCTCGCTGGCCACGTTCGCCTGCTTCCAGACAAAGCGGCTGATGTTCTGGATGCGGTGCCGGGGAGAGACATCTGCGAAGGCAAAGCAAAGAGCAAAAATGAGAGCCTGGGACAGAAGCACAGCTCTGCGCTGGTCCCATCTTCTTCCCAAGGACAGGGCACAACCCGGCGCATTATGGCAAGAGGCCCAGCACTGATGTGCCACACCAACCACCTCTGCTCCATCCTCCCCAGTCCAGCCCAGGAGGAGCCATGGGAGGACAAGGAAAGGGGAACTCAACAGACCTTTGATTTCTGAATTTGGCTCTTCCAGTTCCTCAAACGGATGCTGGGAAAGGAAAGCCTGTGCTGACTCCAGGACAGAGTAAATATATGGCCCCCGGGACTTCACTTCTTCCATGAAAGCCTGGAGAGGAGAGCAGAGCACAGAGAGGAGACGACAGGCTGGGCTGGAGAATTACATCCTGCTGCCCTTTCGCCGAGGGCTGCCGTGATTTACTCATCCAGTGCCCAAACGAACCACCCACGGTGACATCAAGGAAACATTGCCAGAGAAAAAGTACCCAGCCCTCACTGGAAACACAGAGAGAAGTTAACAGAGAAACATTTCTGCAGTGCAGGGACAGAATGGCCACCAGCATGGAGAGAGCAGGGCTGCAGCTCTGCTGGGTGGGGATGGCCGGACAGTGAGACGGGGACAGGGCGTGCTGGGCCACGGCTGCACAAGAGGAACCGCCTTGTCCACGATGCTCCCCCTGGCATGGCATGGAGATGCAGAGAGCACGGCCACACCACCGCTGTGCCAGCAGCTGCTCAGCAGTGGGTCTGGCTGCTGGGGGAGCGAGGAGGGGAGCAGCAGGGTGCCCCGAAGCAGTGTGGCCACCAGGGACAGCTGGTTGGGGTTGGGTTTGGGGTTGGGGTGCCCTCTCCTGCCCTTCAGCTGCAGCCTCTGTGGTGCTGCCTGCCGGGTCAGCGATTTCTGCTCCGGGAAGCGGCTGGTGCCGGTGAGGACGAGGGACAGCAACCGTAAGCAAGGCGCAGGGGAGCGTACCGCGTGCGTCTCCTTCTCCTGCTGCACCAGCAGGACGTCCCCGCGCAGAGGCAGCTGCGCCGACAGCTCCTCATCCTTCTGCCCCAGCCAGTCGATGATCTCCTGCAGGGGCACCTGCAGCTTCCCGCTGTGGTCGGAGAAGGCCTCCAGCCGAGCCCTGGCACGAGAGCGGGGACAGCACGGGGGTGCTCAGGGGGGCAGGACCAGGGGAACCCGCAGCCAGCCGAGATGCTGTGGCACCAGGCGGGGAGGTGCTGGGCAGACGGAGCTCCACAAACACCCCAAACCTCGCAGCCATCAGCAGGGATGGAGCCGCTCTGCGTGCACCCAGGTTGGTCTGGGCTGTGCTCTGGGTAGCACGGGGGGCTTGGCTCCATGTCTGCATGGCTGGGTGGCTTCCACCCAGGAGCCAGCGTTGAGGCAAGAGACAATTAACATGCCCCAGTTAAGCTCTCCGTCATGTTGCCACCGCTGCAGCTGCAGCCTCAGAAGGTCTGGAGAGCCCATTCCTCTGCTCAGCTGGAGAGGGCTCCCAGCAAAGGGGCAAGCACAGAGGTGGGGGGAAAAGAGGCAAGACATGGAGGTGGCAGCAGGGAGGCTGGAGAAAGCAGCAGAGTGAGCAGGGATGAGGATGGGAGGGAGAGAAGGAAGGGAGGGGTGGACCTAGAGAGGATGCAGTGTAGGGAGAAGACTCAGAAGTCCTTGCACAAGAGAAGAAACAAAGCCAGGGTCGCTGTGGGTAACGCAGGGACGAGCTCAGCAACCTCCAACGAGCATGCGCGGCCCACGAGGCTGGCAGGCCAGGAGCTTGCTCCAGGCAGGGACTCTTACCGAAGGCTGTGGGATTTCTTTTTGATCTCGTTCCAACAAAGATTCATCTCCAGAGGGTTCTGGGGCCCAGCAACACTGCTGGGAGCCCGGGGGCTTACACACGAAGGTCCTGCGCCATCCTGAGAGCCTTTAACCTGGGCAGAAACAGACAGAGCTGAAATGCTGCGCACAGCTGCCGGCGCTCAGGCACCCGCCTGGGTGCAACGTCCCCTCTACCATCACCGTACCAGGGGGAACCCATCCCCTCTGCCATCACCATCCCTGACTTTTCAGCTCTCGAGGGGCTGCACCGCTCTGCAGGGGGATGCTGGCTGCTCCAGGGAGGTGGGCGCAGCAGGCTCCACTGTTCCTAGTGACCAAGGGGACCTGCCAGCCTCCTCTACGCCACCCGCAGCTCCGTGACTGCCACCTGCTCCCCTGCAGAAGCACCAGGCTATTCTCTGCCTGCACCGCAGATCTGAGCCGATCCCCGCAGATGCTGCTTCTCCTCCGCACCTCCCCAGAACCAGCAGTGGCACGAAGGATGCTCTGAAGGGCTGGGGAGCAGACGGCAGCCAAACCTGAGCCGGTCCCTGTGCGGTGTGAGCACCTCCAGCTCAGCCCTGCACAGCCAACGGCTGAGCCCGACACCCCCAGGGGACCCTGCCTGGAAAAACGGGTGCTAATCACTGAGTAATAAACCCTTGGTGGGCGGGGAATCCTGTCCTACGCCTCTTGCATTGTATCACACTTGTTCGCTCTTGCAGTGGCAGCAAAGGCATTGTGCTAGCTGGCCACACCAACACACACTAGCATCTCACATAGGACCTGGTGGGCAAGAGGGGATTTCCTCTCCAGAAGAGTGGCCTGGTGCACAACCCACAAACACATTGTAATGCCAAGTGAGATGCGCTTGGCTGAGGAAGAGGCAGTGTTTTACTCTAATGCTACCTCAATATTAGAGCTCATTTGGGGTAATTATCCCCAGGTGATTAATCAACCATAATTAACTGCATTAGCACTTTCTAAACAGTACATGCAACAGGCACCCTTTGCTGGGGAAGGGAAGGAGCAGACACGGCTCGCTGCCTGCCCACGGGCTGCCCGAGCACCCCAGGACAGGCGCAGGGCAGCAGGGCCCAGGTGCAGCGCAGAGGAGCAGCAGGCAGGAGCAACCCAGACCCAGAATTTGGCCGTGCAAGTGAAACAATGCTCACCCCGTGCTGGTTCTCAGGGAGGAGTCAAAAGCTCACCGAGTGCTGCTAAGTCTTCTTCATCTAAAAACACCTAACGCCAGGCTGTTCTCTGCCCCCCACACACCCTGCCGCTCCAGGAGCATCAGGAAAACACAGAAAACTATCGCCTACAGAGTTCACAGGAATCTCGGGGCCATGAATAATGAATCACTCAAGCTAAAACTGCTGCTCGCACTTAGGAGAAAATAAATAAAACCCCACAGTCTACGTGCGCACCTCCTCATGCCACCGAAGTAGGTTAGTCCCACTGCACTGCCCAGGAGCACCCGGCCCTCCGCTCCGTGCCCGGGGGTGCCAAGGAGAGGATCGAGCTGCAGCACGGCTCAGCACAAAACAGTCTTCCCAGCCCAGTTTAAGACGACGCTAAAAGCCCACAACCCGCAGACTATCACCTGCAGACGAGCCAGGGATGGTGGCCAAGCACGGGCCAGGCGTTGAACACCTGCCCCCCTGCAAGCGAGCAGGGAGCAAGAGCAGCGCCTTCCCCCTGAGCATCCCCTGCCCATCCCTTCCCCAGGGCTGCAGCGGTGGCAGCCTGGATCCAACCCCCTCTGCCCTCAACAGGTTTATTTTCAGGCCCAGGACACTCACGCGGGCTCCGGTCTGCCTGTTCTTGGTGCAGCAGGGCTGCTCGGAGCGGCCGGGGGAGCGGGCATCGCCTCCTGCCCGCTGTGCAGCACCGGCCGGCAGGCAGCAAGCGCTGCTGTGAGCAGGGCTCGGGGCTGCCCCCGGCACTGACCCCCCAGGAATCTGGAGGGGGGCGGCCATGCCTCCTCCCGGCCTCAATCCCAGCTTTGTCCGGCAGCATTCCTGCGGCCTCCAACCTGCTTTAACCCCAGGGGTGCCGCTGCTGCGGAGCCCCTCGCCCTCTGGTGCCCTGCAGGGTGGGCTGTCAGGGATGGGCTTTACCCAGGGACAGGTCCCAGCAAGCTTTGGCTACCCTGAAGGTAAACCTGCCCTTGAGACGTGACCCCAAGGAGCCAAAGGTGCCCTCCTCGTCCCAGCCCGGCAGTTGGTGCCAGCACGGCTTCTCCTGCCCATCCGGACTGGGTGCAAAGAGTTTGTTTTTGCCAGCAGGCTCCGGGCTGGCTCCCCGTGTCCCCCACAGTGCTGCCGGCCAGCATTGTTCCCATGCTCTCCTCCACCTACGGGAGGGAATGAAAAGCTCCCTGTCTCCCTGCCTCTCCCTCCCTGCACATCTGACCGCTGGTGTCCCTGGGGCTGGCAGTGCCAGCCTCCCCTCCCACCACCCCGTCCCCTCCGTGTCCCAGTCCCCCAGCCCCAAGGGGTGCAGAGGGGCTCAGCCAAGGGGGGGCCGGCAGCAGGACAAGCGAGGACATGAGAAGAAGGTTGTTTCCTCCATGGCAGCACCTACACCTGCACGAAGGAGGCGCAGAGACCCCTGCAGCCTGGCTGTTAATGTGTCCTGAACACACCGGTGCCCATGGGGCAGAAAGCCAGGCTCAGGCAGGGACGGGGGAATCCTCGAGTGGATACGACCCCAGACAAGTGTGTTCCCACCCTCCAGGTGGGACCGTCTCTCCTCTGCCCTGTCCTGCCACATAGCCAGGACTTCCAGAGCCTTCCCCTCTCTGCCCAGTGTAGGTGAGCAGCCTGTGCAGAAACGCCCAGGGAAGAGGGGGGAGACCAGTAGTGTGAGCACCCTCCGTTCCTCGAGAAAACCAGCCCAGAAGGAGGACAGGCTCCTCTGCCTTACAGCATCTCAGCCTTGGCTTTCACCAAGGCCTTCGTTCTGAGCTCTTCTCCGCAACCACAAAGATTAGAACCATACCTTTCAGCAAAAGCTGACATTCCTCCACATTTCCAGGAAAAAGCAAACCCAGCCAGATAAGTAAGAGCTGTTGACGGCAGCCTCGTGTTCTTTATTCTGAAGGCAGCTTGAAACCCAGCTCTGCGGGTTGTCTCCCGTGCTCTACTTCGGGAAACACTTTGCAGCCAAAACGCTCGAGGAGAGCTAACGTCCTCATTAAGCGCGAGGCGACGGGGGGCTGGAGCTAAGAGCTTTCCCCCCCAGCAGGAGCCGAGGTCCCGGCGTGCTCCCCAGCCCCGCGCAGCCGCCGCGCAGGAGGGCTGCCAGACCCTGCTTACCTGAGGCAGCGGGTGGGCAGCGCCGCTGTGCCGCGCCGGGGCCGCGCCGTGCCACTCAGGACATGGTGGGAGGACGTAAGGCCATTCCTGCATCACCAGGGGCTGCATCAGAGCCGATGCTCATGGGGATGGAGACGGCCTCGGGCGCAAGCACCTGAAAGGCAGCGTGAGAGGTTTGGGGTCAGCACCTCCCCATCCTCAGCGCGCACCCCCGGCGGAACCCGGAGGCTAAATGCACTTGTCGTTGCACTGATGCTGCAGTCTCTTTTCGTACAAGTGTCCAACTCTCTTTTGCATCTAGTTATACAATTTGCTGTAGCAATGTCCTGTGTGCGTGAGTCCCACAGCTGCGTCTTAGAAAAGGGCTGGGTTTGCTGCAGAACAGGGGATGCACCGAGTTTAAAAGCAGAGGGCAGAGAGGCTCTCACTGCACTCTGGACACTGTCACAACCACTTCTGTTTGGACATAAAAAACATATTTTACAAACATATTTTTTCCTCTTATGTTCAGAAACAAAATTTTCCAGCACCTCAGTCCCTCACACATGCATCTCATATAGCCAGCTACCTTTTTATGTGTTCTTACTCGTTATGAATTATGAAAGTCACATTTTTGTTCAGAAAACCATAAGACCCAGAAAACCTGTGAGCAGTGTCCCCTTCATCTGTTCTACAGGTCTTAGTAAAACCTCTGGTCATCTTGCTGGTTTCTTTATTTACTGTTTGGAGTCTGAGCCAAAACAGTGTTTTTCCCATTGCCAGCACCAATTCCAATTTACACAAAGCCATGAGAAAATAAAGCCCAGAGGGAAAGGTGCATGGCAATGATTTACCAGAAACAAGCAATTTCCCACCACAGAAGCACGATCCCAGAGCTCTACGTGTGGCCGGAGCCAGCAGAGGAGCCGAGCACAAACACGCACAGCGGGATGGAGACACAACGCACAAAAGCTGTGACTGCTGCACAGGGCTTTGCCCACGCAGGCTCAGCACTCGGGGGACAGACCAGCAAAGGGCGATGCTGGAGTATTGCTGGGGCCGGGCTCTGCCCCTCCTGCCCAGCCTGGTGGTTATTCTCCTGCTTTCAGAAGGAAACAGCCGCCTGGCCAAGCAGAGATGGGTGCAGGGGGAGAGCCCCTGTCCCTGGCACCTGCTTCCCACCACCCTGCTTCCGCAACCCTCGCTCCCTCTCCTGAGCTTCCACTGCCTTCCCTCCTCCATGACACACGCGAAGAGAACAGCTTACCCTGTTATGATTTTTTTAATCCCTGAGCAATTTCTACTGCCGTAATGCTCTCCGTCTCCGGCAGAACGGCCTGTGTTGAGCTCTCCAATATGCTGATAATCCAGGGGCCTGCCCTCTCCCCTTCCTGCCACCTGCACAGATGAGCATCGCAGACCGTGCACCGCAGCACCCTCATCCTGCTCCTTTCCCCGGAGCTGGCAGGGTTATCACGGCACGGCAGCAGTTACAAATTCCAGCGTCCACAGAGACCCCCTTATGCAACACCAAGGGTGCAGTGGATGATTTCTGCCTTTGACAGGAGATAATATACCCTATTATCTCAGTGCTTGTGCTCTTAGTGCTTCTTTCTGCATTCTGCTCAAGGAGAAGTCTCCGCACACAGGTTTGGTGCAGTTCTGGAGAAGGGGAAGGGAAGCCTTGTCCTACAGGTGCCCATGGGTAGGACTGGTGGCTCTCACATGCTCTGCCGGCGTTATGGAAAGAAGAAAAGCCCTTTTGGCACCTCCTGGGTGCCGGGCCTGACCTCCTTCAGCAAAGACAAGGTCCTTCAGGACACAGAGCCATGGTGCAAGGGAAAAGAAGCCTGTCCAAGGCAGCAAAGCCCAGATGCGGAGAGCCCGAGATGATCTGGAAATAGCTCAGCTGTACAGCAGCCAGCACAAAGGCAGACATTCAAGGGGAGAGACAACCAGACGGTGAGGCTCGGCTGCGAGCAAACCAACATATGATCACTTCACCAAATCCCCAGCTATTACAGGAGAGAGAGAAATGCTCCTGCTCTGCTCCTTTGCTGTGGCACACAATAACTCCAGGTCTTGCAGTTGTAGCGTAGTGGTGCCGCCAGGCACCATCGGGGCACTGCAGCACGTGCAGCAGATGTTTTACGGATGCTTCTGGGCTAAACGTCCATTGCTTGCTGCTGGTGCTTCCCAAGCTCCGGGGCTGTGACCCCCCCCACCTCTCCCCCACCAGCATTCACCTCGGGCGTGCTACAGCCAAGCGACACAATCAGTCCCAGAAATGCTGGCAGCTGAGCCAGCCTGGCTAAAAACGCGTGTTAAACAGATGCAGGCATTCAAAGGGGAGGCAGAGGGCACAGCACAGGGAGGGGTGTCATTAAAAGCACTGCTTCCACAAGGTGAGAGGCAGAAGCCTCTCCCAGGAGCTGGAGCAGGACTGGGATGCAAGAACTGAGCTGCAGTCCGTGCAGGATGGCTGATGCCACTGTCTGCGTGGGAGCACAAGGGGACGGTAAGGGGCCTGGAGCTGCCCTGTCCCACATCAGCCCTGGGGCACTGCGAAAGCATCGCCTCAGCGCTGCGCTCCCAGGGGCTGTGGCCAGCTCCGGGCCCTCCTACCAGCGTGAGGGAGGCTCCAGGACGTGATGCTCACCCTACAACAGCCATTTATCAGTGTCCGTACCTGTCTGCTGCAAGAACCGGCCCCACAGATCCAGAGCTGCAGTTCCCACAGCCCATTGCAAGCACGTCTTTGAAAAGGTGTTGAAACATGAAAAATGCTCCTCCTGGCCCTCTGAAAGACTCAGGAGCTAGGTGGTCAGGCAGTCCAACCAGAACTAATGCCAGGATGACCCCTGGGAAAATTTCTGTGCAAGAAGGGAAATACCAAGGCCCCTGCAAGCAGGAGCAGGTGAAAACTGCACATGAAGACCTCATGAGAAGCTGCCTGATGGGACACCAGGGCACTGCAGCCTCCTGCTGGGGGAGCAAGGAGTGAAACTGTGCCCGGGTGTCCCACACAGAGGGATCTGGTCTTGGCTGGAGGTACCCCCTCCAGGCACAAAGGCGATGGACCCTGAGGGGGGTCAGGTGCAGCCTCCTTACAAGAGGCTTTTTTGCACCCTCCCACGTGAGAACACCCAGCACTTGCCTCTGCTTTTGGTATGCCTTTCACTCTGCTGTGTTACAGCCACCAAACACTTCAGTAACCAAGCCACAGCCTAGCTTGAGACGGCGATGTTCCTCTAGATGAAAAATAAAAAAAGCCAAAAGTCTCGACGCTACACTTCAGCAGCTGAATGCAGCTGCGTTAGGGTCTATTCAAAACGGAACGGCTGCCTTTTTCCTCTCCCTGGATGAGCTGTACCTGCTACAAAACCAGCCCTGGCGCACTGCTCTCCTGGGGAGGCAGCTGTGGCAGCCTTTGCCCGGCCTCAGCCCCAAGCAGCAGCGGAGCTGTCTGGCTGCAGAGGCTCCGCAGCTCGTGCCTTGGGTTCTGCAGCAGCTCCTCGCCATCCCAGGCATCAGTAAACCCTCACACCTGTGGGTACCAACATCCAGGAGCATAACTTTGCTCTGCCATTGTTTAGAAACCCAGACCCAAACTCCCCCAAACATCAGGGTCATGCTGCAGCTGTCCCTTATCCCCGCAGGACAGGAGGACAGGAGACTGCCCTGGAAGCTGGAATTCCATGCAGATGTTGCATTTGCAGCTCCCTCCTGCACAAAAGGACAGCAAATGCGGCAAACAGGGCAGGAGGTCTCTCCATCACAAGGCTCACGCTTTGAATTGCTAATTTCCTCCAAGACATTCTTTCGGGGCTGAAACTTTCCACTTCATATCCTGGCCTATCAGGAAAAAATATGGCAACATTTTGAGGCAAGGCAGCTCAGCCTTTATCCCACGAGGTGAATGGAAATACAAACACACTCCCTGCTGCTGGAAATGTTAATGACTTTGTTGTTGTTTAACTTACTGTACAAGAGAAGTAATAACATTTTAGCTCAGCATGCTCAGTGTCCTTTAGGGGGAAAGGTGGGAGGCTTGCGGATATTTCAAAGTTCAGCTCCCGTCTACACGCTGACAAAGGGAGCATTCCCAAGCTGGCAGACAGCAGGGCTCCCTCGGTGGTGCAACAGCACATCCTGTTCCAGCAAAAATTGTTTTCTGCATCTGTGAGTAGATAGCATAAGCCTGAGATCTAGGGCCAGCAGACTGACTTCCCAAGACCCCACTAGGTCAAGCTTTGGTGAGAGAGAAGGAAGAGAAGTCCTCATCCCACTGGGACTGAGATTAAGGATAGCACGTCTCCCTTCTGGAGCAGGGGTCCTTCATCTCCATCTCTGTACACACCGGGAGCAGATACCTGAACATGCTCCTTGAAAACCACCCCGCAGCCCCCTGATTCCCAGTTGTCCTGGCACACAAGGGAAGGGCCAGCAGCAGTCTCCCATACAGGCAGACACTGAAAGCGTTCTCAGTCCCAGGGCTCAAAACCCAGACACCAAAGCTGCAGCTCGGCCTGACACTGCTGGTAGGACACCGCACGGACCCTCTGCCTCTGCAGCAGGACCTCACAGGGCACTCCCACCTCACCACCAGGTCCCCTCATTAATTACAGCCAAGGGTCCCTCAATTAAGCAGCTCTTCTTAAGAAGTAGAACGAAATCTCTGGTCTATCTGGTGGTGAGCACGTGGCACAGAAGAGACCTGATTCAGCAGGTGTAGGTGAAGTGGGCGCCCTCCCATCTCACAGGCTGCATACTGAAATGACCACTAAGATTTTGCACTCACAACCAAAACTGTCTTAAAATTCAAGTGATAAGCAGGTGTCACAGGTCCTAATAAAGAAGCAGGGTCTCTTCTGCTGGCTCGCTCACTCTCCATTCTCCCAAGCAGAATACACATGCACACACAAAAGCTCAAGCTGAAAAATGTCCCCAGTTACATTCTTTGACCTGGGAATCAGGACCCCCATGTCCCCAGCCAACAAGGTGAGCGTGGGTGCATGCTCACAGCACAGCCACGCAGAACTGGCTGTTCCTCTGTGTAAAAACAACTTGTGGCAATTTCGGAAGACTGAAATCTGAATTTCTTTCACATGCCCTTCCTGACTCACAGCTGGGTTTTGAGCTGCTCTCTCCAAAACTCGCTTTGCTGAGGAATTCTTCCCATCTCTTCTCCTCCTCCTCCAATTAGGCAGCACTACATGTAATTACCCTTGCACCTTGAAAGCCAGCTGTAGGCACGCAGCCCCACTGTGCTGGACACAGAAGTCGCTGGCTGACAGACCTGACAGACAAAAGGAGCGGGGGAAGAAGCCGGCATCGTCCCCACCCACAAAAGGGCCAGCAGGGGGTAAAACTTGCTTAATGGCCAAAAGAAGATTGCAACAACCTTAAAAGCCTAACCTAATTCCTCAGAGACTTGGTCATGCTCTGTAGCCTCGAAGCCTGGCTATTTAAACCCACTGAAAACCCCGAGCCTTCTCTTTGTCTGTCTCCGACAACCCGAGCTTTTCCTTCCCTACTGTTAGCGGAGGAACGAGCCTTGCTGCAGTGTGAAAAACGCATCCCCCGTTTCCATACTGTATACGCGAGGAACAAGAGTGGGGAGAGCACACCACCAAAAACCCAGGCAAGGCTGTGCTAACTCTCAGCTTCCTTTACGCTTTGTTTCTCATTCCCAGTGTTAGAGAAACATCTGAATACTCTGCCTCCGCCCCACCGGCTGGTCCTTGTGAACTCCCACGGCACCGGGTTCTCCGGCCGTCTGAGACAACGCGTGGACCGGGTGCCACACAGAATCCTGTTTCCCTCCGTCCCTTCCCCGGGATGGATCGGAGCTACCTCATTTTTATGCTAGGGGGAACAGCGAGATGGAGCTATTTTGGCTCAACTCTGAAGAGCTCCGCTCGATCTTTATACACCTGTGAAAATGAGGTTTTGGGAAGAGTGAATTCGTCCTGCTCAGGATGTCTTATTTCATGAGATTGGTAATTCCACTTTCATACATTTATCACGGGCATCCAGCCTAAAGCAGAGGCCTTGAATGTACTGCTCAAGACAGTATTATAATCACAAATTCACCATATGTCTCAAGAAGCCAGGCCTTTTGTTTGAACCCGTCCATTTAATCCCTTCACTATCCCACTTTGTTTAGTTTTGAAAAGAGTCACTCCAACCTGAGCAACCCCATTTACAGGTACAGCCCTGGACAATCACAGTGAGTGTGATATGTCTGTCTCAGGTGTTAATTATAAAGGTTCTAGCCTCATCTTAATTTTCACCAAGAATCATTTTTTTCTCGCTTTTTGGAGTGCCATTACCTACTTGTCACCTTTCAGGGTGGGGAACTGGCAGGTGGCAATGTGAGATGGACTCAAAATCAAATATGTACGTGCACATCTGGCAAAAAAAAGGGGAACCCCCCCTGCTGCAACCAAACCTTGCAGCTGGGAGTTTGTGTGGTGTGTTGCTGCAGGGAACTCAGGTCAGGCAATAAAGACCACCAAAAAGAATAATCACACAACAACTCTCATGGCTGCAGAGAGATGAGCAAGTAGCAGACAGCTAAGGGAGTACAAAGGCCCTCGTATTGGGGCACAGATAAAACACAGATGCATGAAGATCTGGCTAGATCTTTTTTGAGTGATAAAAACCAAAATCCATCCAAGCCATCCCTATGTCCCATGGCCAGCATGGGGCAGTGGCTTCACCCCCATGTGGCAGCACTCGGGCAATCCCAGCACAGAGCCCCTGCGAGGGCAGTGCCGGTGATTTCACCACACACCGGTGGTGCCGTGCAGAAGGGGAGGCTCGAGAGACCGTGCTGGGGACCAGCAACAGCCTGTCGAGCTGAGCTCTGGCTTGCCGTCACCCTGCCCAGTGGGGACAGGGATGCACAGTGCCCGGCCCCAGGGAGCCAGCAGTGTCCTGCCAGCCCCGGGTGGCTCTGCCCACATCACCGGGGAGGTCAGGAGTGGCAACACAGGGCCTGGAGGGAGGAGGAGGAGGTGGAAGGGATTGGGGGGAAGCTGGGAGAGGGAGGGTTGAGACATAAAAGGAACAAGGCTGCACCGGGCAAGGCAGTGAACAAAAAGGACAGAGCTGGGACGAGAGCCTGATCGCAGCCTGCTGCTCAGAGATATTCCCCACTCTGCCTTGCCCTGCAGCCAAAGCCTTGCGGGAGAACGCTGGAAGGCCAGCACGCACCCTGCTCCGAGCGGTCCTTCAGCCCAGCCGAAAACACTGCCAGGGTGAAGGAGCCTTCAACGTGAAAAGAATCAGAGCTTGTGGAAGGGATGCTTGCCGCTATTGTTTGCCTTGGGCATCCGCATCACTTACCGTTCCCTGGTCTCTCCCCTGTGCAATCACCCTTGGCTGCCCTTCTCTCCGCCCATGTCCCCCCGACACCCTTCTTTTCTTCTCGGCAAGTTTCCTCGCCCGCACACATGCGGACAGCACCGCTGTGAAGGGACACACACATGCACACACGCACTGGGGTGTATTTCCGAGGTTAGCCATCTGGATATTTCCCCCTTTCCAGCACGGCCAGGGTCCGAGCGGGAAGCAAATTGTGCCTTGGCCTACCTTCCGAGTCCGCCAGGTCTGAAACGCGGGCAGCAGCCGTGCGTCGGGAGCAGGGGCTGTGAATCAGCAGAGAGGTGCCAGTGACAGGGATGCATGCTGAGGCTGAGCGCTGCGCCCGCCGCCTCTCCTCCTCCAGCGCCCCGCTGCTGTGTTGCTATGCGATCACGTCCCCGGGAGGAGCAGCATCTCTGCCCGCACGAAGAGGTACCCTTGGCTCGGCACGCGCCGGAGGAACAAGGACAACCCCGCGCCGCCCGGACCCTTGGAGGTCCCTTGGCGATCGGCCCCAAGGAGGGGAGGGAGAGGAGTGGAGATGCAAAGGCAGACAGGAGCGAAGGAGGAGGAGACAAAACACACATGGAGAAAGAAGGTGGGGGGAAATAAAGGAGGGGGGGAATACAAGCACACAAAAGGAGCCGTGGTCTGACCTCCGGGGACCTGCCACAGGCTGCTGGACTCGGACACGCTTCCCGACGCTTGCCGATGTCTCCCCACCGCCGTTTGGGACTGACAGCTCTCATTTGAGGTTGTACACGGCCATGTGTGTGTGTGTTGGAAAATGCCAGACACATTCACCTTGTTTCTTAACCGCAATTTGGATGTCTGGCGTAAGATTTAATAAGCTTAATTTTAAAATGGGCTATTTTTAAGTCAAGAAGCAAAAATAAGACAATCACGTAAATTCAGATATGCTTCCTATTCTCCTTAGAAAAGAAAAATAAGTAAAGGAAGAGCCAGTTCTCCAAGCTGCAGAGAAATCCTCATCCAAGATTTTTTAAATGTCAGGGTATTTTGTTTGAGACAGAAGGATTTGGGCTGCTAAATTGGCTGAGGACATGAGCAAACCTGGAATTTGGATTTTAGTCCATACGTAACAAACAGTTTGTGATTCTTTGGATCTTTCCATCCAAGGATCCTGAACTCTGCTCAAGATGTCAGTGATGCTATGCCCATATTACACAAGCAGAAACAAGAGTTCAGTGACTTGGTCATTCAGACCGAACCCTAGTCCCACACTGTAGCTGCCAGACTGTCTCAGCCTCTCCCCGGGAATATTTAAGCTCGGACAGCACTAAGGTCTGGTCCTTGTCAGAACAATCTCCAAGCAGCCTCAGCCTCTCTCCTCGCAGGGCTTTTGGTGGGCTGTGTACAGCCAAAGGTTGGTGAAGGAATGGCCCCCCGGCCTCAGCTGCCCACTTGTCGGGACATCAAGGTTACATGGCAGTCTGTCCGGGGCCCTGACTTTCTAATCCCACGACACTGTTGGAAGGTGGATATGAATGGATATAAAGCTTTTCCAGGTTACCAATTTAAATCTGGAGAAGTCAAAATACAGCTGATCTCTGGCAAAATGCATTTGAGAGAGTCCTCAAGAAACCAGCACAATCCTCACAGCGGTTCCAGCAGAAGCCTCCGGCATGGGGGTGGCCAACTCTGCGGAGCCTCTGCTCCCGTCCAGGTGAGCCCCGAGTCAGGGGCAGAGCCCGTTGGCACACAGCGAGGCAAGGTGCACAGACACCTCATGTAGCTGCACTGAGCAGAGGAGAAGTATTTTTAAGTAGCATCTTTCTGGTAGTTGGTTCTGAAAGGAGCAACACTGCATACTTCAAGTATCAGCCTGAGAATGGGTACGTACTCCACACCTCCTGCTTTCAAAAGCTTTTTCAATAGCTTCTACTTCCACAACAGCCATAGTGATGCAACACAACTTGTTCTGAAAAGCCGTATTTAGACCCAAAAAAATAGATACGCATAGGAAAGCGGAATAGAACTGTCTCTCTACTGGGCTATTTTTGTGCACACTTACACACACTCAAATAACTCCTGGGTTAACTAAGGAGAGTGAGGGAAAGGAGAGAGCAGAGTGCCAGAAGGGCTACCCAGGCAGCCGGAGCACACCACCCTGCAGAGACATGACCGACCCAAACCGCAGCGTGCATCTGTCACTGACGCGGTGAGGAACATGACAACACGGTTAAACACAGTGGGCACGCATCAGGCCGAGTTACACATGCACACGAGACAGACATCAGCACGGAGACGCGAACAGACAGCTTGAGCCACACAAATAAGGTACTTTGCAGTACACGCATCCTAAATTATTGATAGTTTAGGGACAGCAAAATGCAGCGGGAGAAAATCTCATGTGTCAGTTTAACTTAAATTTTGAGACAAACCAGAATCTCTGGTGAAAGACTGGCTTCTATGGCTGGGAGCATCATCCTAGGTCCCCCAAGTACCTTGTGCTTTAAGGACATAACGAGGACAAACAGCCCAGCAATTCGGAACTCAGAGGAAATCAAGGAGACAAACTCTGATTTGCCATAAACACAGGCTTTCGTATCAGCACTACAACTGTATAAAGTGTATGGGAAAATTTATGAGACGAAATGCTAAATTTATGAGAAGAAATGCTCAATTTGATGTGCTTTAAGTTCTGCATATCACCCCCCAAAAAAAATCTCTCAAGGAACTCCAAGAACCCAGCTTCCAGAAGACACATTGGTACCTACCACACGCCTTTCCCAACAGGACATTTCAGACATTCATGTCCTACTAAATGGCAAAGATGTACCTTGTTAGCAAAATTAGGAACCTCCACCTCTCCAAAGGGACACGTGCGCAATGCTAAATAAAACGTACAAACATACAATAGGTAAAATTGAGGTGGATTTTATAAGACAAGTGCACAAAAGTTAAATCAGATTCTGATTTATACCAGTAACACTCCATTTAAAACGCTGAAGTATAAATCAATTTAAATCATTGAAGCAGATTCTGATTTACACTTGTGAAATCGGAATCAGCCACACGGACTAAATACACAAAGCCACAAAATACCGAACGCCCTGAATACAAATACATTTGCTGAAAATGACTGGTGAAAATTGAGCTCTATGGAGATCTATTAATGCTGTTTTTAGTTTGAATTTTTTTTAAAGCTAGAAATAAGAGCTGTGTCTGGTGTGACCCCAAAGCCTTTACTACTAGCTCTTTATTCAAAATCAATATTAATTTGGCTGAATCACTCGCAAGATGGAACTTCCCTAACACTAAGTACTTGTGTTACCAGCCAATCAAAACACTAACCGTAGTTCTAGCATCCACATTTTCAGCAGGGTACTTCAGATGTTGATATAGTTCAAGGTTATTATCTTCACTATTTTGCTTCCCATAACCCCCCAGCTGTTAAATCCCTCTTCTAAAATATCCCTCATCTCTGAATTGCTTCTAGAAATGTGTGCTCACTCACTCTCCTCAAACTCTGTCTCTTCCTTCCTCTGAAATCTCACATCTCCTGAAAGAAAAGGAACATTTTCCCTCTTGTGTGGAAGAGGAAATGCTGTTACCATCCTCCGTAAGCTTTTTTATTATTATTTCCCCAAGTAAAACTCAGAATTTCTTTCCACTCATAATTTTTATTAGACAAAGTTCATTCAAAATAATCCTTCTTCCCACTAAAAGCAATATCCTCAAAACAGATGTCTGTTCCTACTCCCATGTTTCCGTAGTAGTTTTAAGTATTTTCCCTTTGTTTTATTACTACTGAAATCTAAGACCCTCTTCAAAATTCACATATTCTTCTTTGGCTCCCACCTACTTTAATGAAATATCAGGCTGGAGATCAGAAGCCATCTGAGTTTGTAGCTGTGCCGTTGGGCTGCTGAGTCAGGGAGGACAGATCACAAAACCTTCTCCCTGCCTCCTGATCTGTGAGCTGGGACTAACAATTGTAAGCAGCATTTCCTGTGTGCTTCGGGATCTACTGATGAAAGCACTGTGCAAGAGCTAGGTACTGCTCTTTCAAGAATTTATTTTTTATCCAACTAACCCGAAACTGTTCCTCAGATATGCTAACTCACCCAGATAACCCATTTATTTAAGCCAAGCATATACTATGCAGCCTAGGAAGCACCTGTTACACCAAGTGGTCTGGAGAGGTCTAGAAGCCATCCAGGTAAGTGACGCTGATTCAGATTGCCTACAGAGAAATGGACTGATTTAGAATATTAGAGTGACAGAGAAGTTTGGGATTGTGATTTATCCTGATTAAAGTATTTTAGAGAGTGATGCTTTATCTAGGAACCTATAGAGTGGATTGCGTAAGGAAGATTACAATTCACTAGTGAGGAATAAATTCTCTGAAATTCCTCATAAAGAGCAGTACTTAAACACAGAGAATACAAAGTGAAGCAAGGCTGCGGGAAGCACAATGCCGCAGCAGCAAGGAAGACAGTAGATTAGACCATGTTTGTATGCCTGTGTTCAACCCATCTTTGCCTTTCACAAAGCACAGGGAATTTTTTCAAGTTACCTCTGACAAGGCACCCGTGTGATATTTTGTGTGGAGAAGCAGCTGGTGGAGCCCGATGGGGCTTAATTCCCAACCTAGGGCTGGAGAAGCTGTTGGAGGCCATGAAGTTCCTACATGCAAGAACAAATCATAAACACCCTGACAGCCTCCCAACCACAGACACCTGTCACAAAGACAGACAGCTAAACACTGACTGAGGGTGTAAATGAACACGCACACTTGCTTAAAGGAGAATACAGGAACAGACAAGGAGCATTTTCCGAAGAGCCAATGTACTTGTGGATCCTGCTGCTGAAGAAGGGTTTGGTGAAAGGCTTGCGAGCAGGGAAAACATCCCTTACGGCTCCAAGAAATCCTGTCTCTTCCCGAGAGTCTACAGCCCTGCTTTCCTGAGATGCAGGGCTCCCTCATCTGGGTCTCCGCCTAATTGAAATAACAGATGAGGCTGAATTTTGCCACAGCCATGCGTATCAAAACAACAGTAACATGCTTTTGATGCAGGATTATTGATCAGAGTGGTTGTGCTGTGCCTACCTGCAGAGCAAAAGCCAAGAGGAACAGATCCCGCACAAAGGGACAGAGCTGCCTGTCAATTCCGGCACATTAGACCGCCAAGCATGCTTGGGAGTAGAGCACAAAGAGCCTTTTTTCAATAAAACTAGAACCAGGGGCTCTAAATAGAGCCTGAGACGAACCTAAGAACGGTTACCCAGACATCATACCACATTGTTCCTTCGTCTGTTTAAATAACTGATGTCAAGTAAATAACTACCTCCTTTGCTAGCATCAACGAGCACAGAAACCTTCCAAGCACAGACTCTACGCTGCCTAAAGTGTTTAGAAAAACAGCAGGATAGTTTCTAAAAGCATGACACCTGGGGTGAGGAAGAAGAATAGGGAGGGAACTGATACAGGCAGGCAGCTGACATGCACTCAGAGACGGAACGAATCGCCCTTCTTGTTTGTTCCTGCAATGGGGACTGAGACAGTCCTGCCCGAATGAGAAGGGAGAAAGGCCGCAGGGAGAGAGGAGAGCTTTCCAGAGCATGAGCACCGGAGGAATAAGCGGTGGGTGTCAAAAAGAGAAAAAAAGAACTTGAGGGAAGGATGAAGAGAGGAAGAAAGAGACAAAGGAGAAAATGATAGAAAAGAATGCAAAAAACATGAAGGGGAAAGAGAGGGAAGGCAGACAAGCAGTTTTCAGGGGCTTTTTTGTTCTTCAAAGGCTGTCAACACATTTATGCTATGCTTTCCATCCCCCTCCCTATTTGCTGGGCTCTGCACACAAAGGAGCAGGAAGGAGATCATGCAAGAGCTGCTGAAGATTCACTTAGACACAGAACAGAGGTGCCCTGAGAGAAAGGAAACCGCTTAGCGATCCGTGTACAATGAGCCACAGTGGGAACGTTGCAGGCCTGGAAAGTCTAAAGAGAGAGAAAAAACCTGCAAAGAGAAACCTCTTCCTGGGGAGATCACCCTCAGGACTTAGAGGCAGTACAGGTATTGGAGGAAAGAGAGTCAAACGGTACGAGGATGCAGCTTACAGACTAAAAATATATTTATACACACACACAAAGCTTACCACTGTTCCTTAAGGGAAGAGCCCAAACGATTTAGACAGACGATAAAATTTTCAGAAGTATCTGTTCCAGTCTGCATCCAAACCCAGTGCCTGAGGCTCAGGAACTTGGCCGTGTTCTCGTGCCTTTCATATCCCACCTCCTAGCCGGCACTAGAACAGCCCATTTTGTGTCACGTTTCTGACAGGTACCAAAGCTTGGTTGATGAATGTTAATTCATTAGGCTGCAGAATGGGATCACTTTTAAGCCTATAGATTTCCAAATGCTGCCAAGGTTAAAATAGTATTTTGAGCCTGTGTAAGGTACCTGCAGCTTTTTTTGAGGACTGACTATTTGAACCTATGTTTGTGCAGGACTGTAGTGAGCTGGAAAATGGAACTTAGACTCCATACTAAGGCATTTTTAAAAATATCTTGCCCTCTGCTGTGGAGACTTCTTACTCGTAAAGACAGGAAATTGAGAAGGAGAGAAATAAAGCAGTATCACAAGGCATGCTCTTTACTAAAGCCACCAATATTATTACTTCAGTGCCTGTCTTGACAGCTCCAGTAGGAATCCTGTGTATAAAACCACATGACCATATGATCTTATGACCTTCTAAGTCAAAAGCAAAATTTGGCAAAATCAAACCAACATCAGACCAGAATCACTACTTTTACTCTGAAAAGCAGAGCTATAACAAGGGACCACTAGTAAAACAGAAATCAGCTTTCCCGGAATTAAATGTTTGGAGACTTCCAGAGCAAGCTTGTTACCAATACCTGTTGTTGTTGTTCTCCCAGACTGGACGCATCCTCTGACTAAAAAGCATATAAAGAGCTCCCTCACACACTCCCTCAGGAACCACAGGGCTACAAATAAAAGCAGGCCAGTGTGCATTATTAATGACAAGTTATCAGAGGATCTGGGATCACAGCCAGAGAGAGGAGTTTCACTGTGCTCAGATGCTGTAGAGAAGATGAACTCTTAGCCAGGTCAGAGTCCTCAGTTTCCCTATTCTTTTGTCCTCTGGGTAAAGATTTGTGATAAACCCTTTTGTCACCGTGGCCAGGAGGAGATTGCCCTGCACTTATAACTGAGCTTTAACTTGGAGACAAAGGAAGCTAAGTAAGGAGAGGCTGGGTAGAAGTACAAACACTTACACGTTATTGGAAAAGGGTGCAGAAGCAAATTTTATTTTTGGTACCAGTTAAATGCTATTAGCAGGATTCAGAAACACACATATTGGCAGTTGTAAGAGCTGCAATACAAGCCTCAGAGGTTGAATTTTCTGAGTGGCTACAGCTGTACCACCTTCTAAATCCTTGGGTCCTGATTTATTCATGGCATTAGGAATGCAAAATGCAAGCAGAGGGAAGTAGGCCAACAAGAGAATAGAAAGCAGGGACACAGAGGAACCAGTTTCCTCATTCCAGCTGAAAACAGGTTGAAATTGTTAACTCTTTCAGAGCAAGTTGACTCTTTCTGAAAGGACAACACTTCCTGATGCATAAAGATGTACAAATGCTTCTCTTCCTACAAAACAAAATCTTGATTAATAGAAACACAAAGCAAACATAGGCTGAATTCCTTTTCTGAAGCTAACTTGAGCCCGAGGCATTTGCATTTTCAGATACATAATACTCAGACCAATGCATCTGACAGGGGAGGAGTTAATGGCATTGGTTCTGTGAATGGTGGACCAGATGTTCAGCTGGTGCAACTCACCATAGCGCCATTAGGAAGCGGTGGAGCTAAGCCTGCTTACCTCAGACAAGGCTCTGGCCCTCTGTACTCTGAAACCCTTATCTGGTACCCACTCAGAGATTTTTCTAAAGGGAAAGATCTCCCTTTTTAGAAGCATCTAAGAAGGCTACTAGAAAGTTGAACACGAAGCTTAAACTTTTCGTCCTGCATTCTTCCTATCAAACAGTACCACAAGATGGTTGTTGCTAGTATTCTTTCACGGTGCATACATACAACATGCACCTTACAACAGGCAGAAAAAGGCACTAGAGACAAGTCTCTGATTTCTTTTGTCACTTACCAGGAAATTGATAGGGCTTGACTCTCTCCATTGTAGTCCTCACAGCAGATGCTATGGTCAGCCAAGACTTTGAGTATATGCTTGTAACAGAAAATTGTCTGCAAAATTTACCTTGGTAGATAGACAGTAAAGAAAGAGTGGGGAAAAAAAGAGATAAAGCAGCACTTTTCTCCCTAAAAGGCCCATTCTTCTATGCAAGTGGAATGTTAGCAGACAAAAAATCAGATGTCTAGAAAAGAAAAGTCCAGATGTGAAAGAAAAGAATGACCAAGGCATTGAGACGCTAAGTCATCTCAAATGCCAGTAGCACTAGGCCTATCACTGCTACATGGAAAGGATTTTAAACAGCTGCCTTTACTGTGGCTTTACTGACAAAGCTGCCATTAAAGGAAAGTTATTTGCCCTGTTACTTTTCTTCTGCACCTCTAAATGTCCATCCTGTGTACTCGAATAACAAAATCGTACACTGTTTAGACTCAAATAAAAAAAATGGTCATGCAACAATAGTCTTTCCTAACATGATTTTGTCATTTCTGAAGCAAAAACCAAGCCCAAGGAAAAACTGATCTCAGGGACCAATAACTATACAACATTCAGCATATCACGTAGCATTCTGCTATAAGCATCTTTAAATACATTTACATGCATCACACATTCTTAAGAACCTAGGCACCTTTCACAAAGGAAATGAAGCCTCTGGCACCTTCCAGTCTCACCGGAACACTACAGAGCTCTGCTCCTTCCACAAACTCCTGAGAGCACCCAGGTAACAAGTAGTCTTTCTTCTTGGCTAGATCTAAGTGCTACTTGGAGATGTTCTATTTATTCCCTTCCTCACTGAATCAGCCTGCCATACACTGACTTAGAACTGAGTCTCCCAATTTTTCCCAGGGCTCTCAAGCCCTCCAGTCCTATTCCTAAGCGGTATCCCAGTTAACAATGCAAAAATACAATTATCTTCAGACGTTGACCAGGCTTCCATGAAGGACAAAGGGATGGAGCTGTCTCTAAGAAGTGTAGTACACAGGCCTCCCAGCATAAGTGCTGACGCTTCTAATACCTTTCTGAAAAGAAGACTCTTTAACATAGAAAATTATAAAAAAAACAGCCAAGGACTGCTAACTCTCCTCTTTTACTCAGCTAAGGACTGTAGCTCTCCTCCTTTAATCCTTAGCTGAAACAGGAACATAAAACCCTCCAGGAGTATAACTAACAAGTGACACTACGATAGGGACTGCCAGACGGTGGTGTTAGGAGGTGAGTGTTGGGAGAAGCACAAACCACCAAGCTGAGCTGGTCCAAAACTACAGTCACAGCTTCCAATGGAGATAACTAGTTACGTTAGCACCGCCTCTTGAAACATACTGACTTGGAAGAGTTTGCAAACCGTTGAGTTTCCACTATCATGAGAAAGTAATCAGGATTTCTGAAAATACGTTTCTCTTGACAGAAAACTAAGCAAGCGGCACTTACACGAGCTGGAATAGTGCAGCCAGATGAGAAAGGGCAATACTTGATTCTGAGGAGATTTCTTTGCAAGTCTCTTTCTTTCACAGTCCTCAGTAAAAGATTTTCTTATTCTCTGGAGAAAAAAAGATATGCACACACACACGTATATAAATCAGATCACCTAGTTGAACTTAAAAAAATCAATAGGCTACAAAACCTAGAAGCAGTCTGATTTTGAGACAATGAAGAAACCAACACACATCCTTAGTGGCTCTGGAGTCACTCAGGACTGATGTAATTCCTTTACTGGATCAAAGTACAAATTCACAATGCAAAATTCAGTATATTGTCCCACCTGTTGAGCATTTACAACTTCATTTCACAGCAGAGAGACAACGTTCACTCAACTGTTGAAGACCCGTGTTCAGCTTCTCCCCACTTTTACTCAGTGTTAAAACAAAGTGACAGAAGATACATTTTTTAGCAGTTCCTTCAAAATGACACGTTGGAAAATTTTTTACAGAATATAAATTATACATATGTACACATGTAATATACAACATGTACAGAGCTAAAAACAAAAAGGCAAGCCACATATGAACTTACTAATAGAAAATAGGGAACAGGTGGCAACACTGTTCAGATGCTCAAATTATCAATAAACCATGAACTGAGCACAAAGTTTTCCAGCTAAATTAAAAGAGAATTATAAGCAAAGTTATCAAGAATGTCTCTTCTGGAACCTTCATAATGAAAATGAAGTTCAGGAAGATCAGTTTGGCCACCCTGTTAAGAGCCAGTACGTATATGGTACAACAGGGAATGGCGAAGCTTGTAGTCCTTCAGCCCAGTATATATACGGTATCCCTGAAAGGCGGATTAAACTGTTTCTCTTGCTGTCAAGGAAGGCAAAGGAGGTCACGGATCAACGCTAGGTATTTGAAGGAGCAGTGCTTCATGCAGTTTAAAATGCAGAACGTTTGTTCCTCAATCAAAGCAGATATTCCAACAAAGAAAACCAGGGATGTTACATAGCATATGAGCTCAGCAGCCTCAGACCAAAGAAGCTCAGCAGGGAGACATAGCGATCAATGTTAGTGAACCAAGCCAGCCTAAGCATTCCTTCTGTATCTTCACTTTCCTAACACAGATGCCAGTAAGAAAATGCAGGCAAGGGTAATTGCTCTGTTTCTTTCCACTGAGGAAGGATTAGTGACACAGTCCATTATATTCTGCTTTCCTGTTCCAGAAGATAAAAAGGCTCCAATGAGTCCCAGAGTTACATTTCCACATTCCCTGCTTTATTTTGAGAGGCCTGGGAAACACGATTGATGCTGCTTTCAACAAAGAGCTTCAGGCCTTTTAAACCTTGTGTATAGAGATACTCCAGATACCAGTTCCACTTCTTTCCCTGCAAAAAGAAGGAACAATCAGATGTGCAAGGCATAGCTTTGTCTTTCTTGAACCAATCTGAAAAGGTCTCCAAATATCACTTGCCACATTTTGACAACAACCATCCTAGTCCACACATACCCACAGGTATACAGGGGTCCCACCGTTCTGTACCCAGACACCCAAACTTTTCACTTATGTATTACATGTTCTTAGCTTGACAAATCATGATAAATATGACAAATCGTGATCTTTTTTAGTACTGAAGAGATTTATAAATCCTAATTCTAAGAGAACAAAGTCTGTTGGATCAACAACAAAGACATCAAAGATCAAATGAACATGGATATTGAAGTCTTCCTTCCGACACTGAGTGATTCTTCCAGATCAGGCTTCATGTACACTTTGATACAGGAAAGGGAATAAAATGCCACAGCAATTGCTCAGGGGAGGACCCCTGTTCAAAGCTGTAAAAAAAGCTACACATTCACCTCAGAAATTTAATATTAAATTCATTGATAATAGGAATTCTGCTTTGAGTACACCAAAACATTTTTTTTCTGTAGTCTGCACAGAAAACAGACTTGTCCTGATACTGCACTGACTCCTGGAGGAAATATATAAAAAATCTCAGATCACTAACCACAGTTGGCTACATACATACTTTCTCAAATGTTGATGTGCTCATGTTTGGCCCTGTTGAAAGACAGAACCTAAGAAGAGCTGGAATTTTCAAAATTTTTATGGGTGAATACTACCACCTCATTCTGCTCTTGTCTACCAAAAATTGCCTGTTTTCACTGAAACAAGAAATCTTACCTTAATTAAACTGAAGTTGAAGGTGGTATCATCTGGACAGGCCTTAATGAGAGGAAATAAAAACAACGTCAAGTCAGATAAAAAAAAAGTACATCCAGTACTGAGCCTCTGTTTAGTTCCCTCCTAAACCAGGAATTGTAGGTGCGCAAAGAAATTCAAAGATATTTAATCATATTTCAGAACGAGCTTCCAGCATTATACTTGGCCAAAAAACAAACGGCAAGACAAGGGGGAGACAGCCTTGCCCTGTGCTGCAACATTACTGGATAGCAACAGAGAATATGTATAGATACCCTTAGCAACTGTATCTCCACAGAGTAAAAGCCATCCCTTCAAAACATTAGACAGATAATTCCCAACAATGAGACAGAGCACGACCAGAGAACATACTGACATTTAGTTTACTGCTCATGTTCTCATAGTGTGCTGCAGAGCAGTGCCCCCTGGCGCTCAGCAATGAAGTGTTCAAGAGAAGATGGAACTGCAGGTAAATATTTTCTCTGGTCTTAATATACATCAGTGGTAGCTATTAAGCAAAATCTCTTTCTTGGTGCTGCAGTGGGAAGAATGCAAGAAATCTCCAGGCTTTTTTTTAAACTTACAAAAGCTACAAGGCAGTATCAGGAAGCTATCAGGAAGCATCAGAACAAAAAGGACCTAGACAAAAGATATGAAAAACTAATTCTGCTGTAACAGCAGAAGGACCAAAGAAACGTTGTATTTAACAAAAATAAAATAGTTTCTTCTGGCAAAGGCAAAACTTGAGTTTAAGTAAGCAGTTACAAAGTACCTAGATTCGAGACGCTAAGCACATAAGCCAAGGCAGATTTGTAAGCGTTCCTAACCAGCATTCTTTCACCTTTCACATCAGATTTCCTAGGTTTCATTCCAAGAGCATCCTTGCTGTCTGCCAGCAATCCTTGTAACAAAATGGCAGCTTTGTGCACCTCTTGGATAGCCTACAAAAGCTAATTTTCTCAGAGCAGTATGCACATCTTGAACAGTAACAATTCTGGTAAGCTGCTCCCTCCACCGTTCAGTAGCTGCACCAAACACGAGAGCACTTGGAATTCAACTACTAGCAGAACTCATTGGACAATACAATACGCCCTGTTATCCTACTTCTGTACTTGAAATAGCTACTTGTATTTCTTTTTAATAAGTAATTCTCAATGTATTCTGCTAAAAGTTCTGCTATGGGCACCTGAATACAACTTAACTATGCATTTCTTCCTGTGCAGAAGTTTAAAAGTTTAGGTCATACGCTGTATTCTGTAAGGCAGAACGTACTATTGGAAAGCTTTTACTGAATTAGCTAAATAATGAGAAAATCGACTATTTTAGTTCTATCCTCAAAATAATAAGCACAAATTCACATCTAGAACTGTTTTACTCAGACACTGAGTAGACTTTACTCACTGAGAGACACTTCTCTAGAGAAACTGTCAATACAGAACATCTGGTGCTGCCAAAGGCCCGGGTATTAGCCTAAGCCATTACCTGCTGCAGGAAGAGGATAGCATAGCCCATCATAGCTGGGTGGTAGACAATGTTAAAGCTGTTTTTGAATTCCTGCACTCCAGTTTTCTTCAGCAATTCATCATCCAGACGAACACCCTGAGGATGATCATCCTTCTGGAACGCACTGGATGTCCACAGACAACCCACCATAGCTATTATGTACTGGTTGTATTCTTGGTATGTCTGGCTACTGAATTTGAATTGCTGCGTTTTCTGAGGGACAAGAAAATAAAAATCAATAAATAGCATCTTCGAAGCTGTTGTGTTCTTTCCAGTCCTTAAGAGTGCTATCAAAACACCTTCCCTCCATTCAACCCAGTTCCTTACTAAGGCCCATTCTAGCACATAGCAGATACCTTTTTATTCAGCTCATTTTCTTTTGCAGCTACCAAGTTGGCTCGATACCTCAAAAAACAAACAAAAGAGAAAGTTAGATGTCTGAAAATTTTACGACCTACCAGCGCTGACAAACACTGGAAGAATGTTTACACAGGATATTAAGAAAACTTTTCTTCTCAACAAGAGAGACCGTCAAACTTTCCTCTACTTTTAAAAAGAAAGGCAGGAAAATGAATTCAAGGGGACTTAATCACTTGACATGTTTTTGCTGGGGAAGGGTGGATGAATCTGATAAGATTCGTGTCTTGGATGAGCACATGACCAGCTTACCTGGTACAGTAACCTTCATAAAGGGTATATGCAAGAATTAGCATACAGGGTTGAAATCAGTAGAAAAGTGCCGTATATCTTTAAGAAGGGAGACTTTCATTCACTAAGCAGAGAAACGGAAGTCACTGGAAGTAACGCAACTTGACAGTCGTTCCATATAGTAAGCACTAGCTCCTCTCATTTCCCAGGGACCATCTTGTCATGTTAATTACCCTGCAGACTCCTTAGAGGAATAACCACATGGAGAGCCCTACGCCAGCTGTCAGCAATTGGCTACTCTTCTTCTCAGATGCAGCCACTGGAACTAACAAGGCCAAGAACAGCAGACATGTTGGTGGATCCTGCTGAGAGCTAACCAGTGCTGTCTTTGGACCTGCAGGCAGCACAAGGCAGTCCCAAATTCCCACAGGGTTGGGGGGTGGCAGAAGTGCTTCCTACTCAGCACATTACAGAATTTGCAAGGAAAAGCTTAAGTCTGGTGGTCAGAGCACAAGACTGAGAAGTTTAATGGTTAACTACGAAAGATTCCAGCTCTTTGTTGCTAGGTGACTTAAATTCTCTCAAAATATGCAAACTCCTTCATTCACCTACCAAAGATATGGAAATAATAAAAGGAAAGAGGTCAGAATCTTGCCATTTGGAATAACAGAGTGGAAAAAAGAATATGAACTACAGCTATAAAATTCTGTATCAAGAACACTTGGCACAGCTGGAACATTTCAGCTTTGCCTTATACAGTAAGAGAAAGCATAGATCTCAAATTCAGGTTTTACAAAGTAATTTCATTTCCAAAAGATCAAAACAGAAGACGAGAGGATTCCCTACAACCCACACCATTTGTAATACCTGTACATAATGTAGCAGAGCTGATTCAAGCTGACAGAATCCATGCTAAGCAATGCTGGGTAGAAAACTCCAGCAGGAGGCATTATCAACAGAGGCAGATTGTACTTCAGATACATGTCACACACCTGCAAAAACGAAGCAAATCTAGGAATATTATTACTGCTATTCACAAACCCCCAAACACTTAAGAGCAAAAGAGTGTGATACTACATTCCAGCCAGTTCTATCAACTTCATCTAGGAGCTAAGACCAGGGTGAAGCAATTCTATTTGTTTCCTTCTCAGTACAAGACATTCATCAGCTCACATCCCAGTATATTTCAACAGTTATGGGTATACCATTATGTTGCTACTTGCTTACTTTTTGGGTCAAATTTATCCAGATCCTGCCTTTTTTTTTTTTTTTTTTTGAACTCTGATTTTTTTTTTTTTTTTGGATTATTCCTAAGTATGTAGCTCAGCTTACACTTATCAGACCTTGTTCCTATCCTAAGTTTGCTGATAATAGCAAGCCAATTGGGAAATTCATTCTTTCTTTTTGACCTTGCTGGAATTTCATGACCACATGATAAAGCTTTGCTCTAAGAAAAGATGATATGGACATAAAACACAACTTTATTATCAGGCTAATTTAGAATTTAAGGTTGAGCTTCAAGTAAAAAAGGCATTTTAAAATTTCTGCAGATTTAATAAGATCTTCAGCTAAAATGACAGTCTTAAAGTATGGATAAATAATAGAAAGCAAGATTGCTGTAACTTTGCACATTACTGTCCTCTATTGCTTAGCCACATTAATATTCCCAAGCATAGGCTGTTACACTTCTCTTCAGGAAGATATGCATTGTTCTCAGAAGATTAGTGTGCTAAGATGCCTATCTTGTAACTACAACTCAGATCATAGGCAATTAAGCTGTGACAGCCCAACAGCCAGAAAACAGATACTACTTAAATTTTATTCAATTAGGCACAATTGTTTTAAGGTTCCTCTGCTCCAATATCATAACAAATGTTTCACCAAAAATTATTTGTGAGGCCTTCACATTTCCTCTTGTCCTTGGTACAGCAAATACCACATAAGGTATAGGTAGATATCTGTATGTAATTGAGTTACTGGTATTTTCAGACATTTAGACTCTTTACTTCATATCTCAGCTGCATGGTTTTAGAAATCTCTATACAATAGAAGAGTTCTGAATACATAAGCAAAGTGTAAATAAAAACATCTTAGTTGCGTGCTAGAACACCAATAACCTAAGGGTAGATGATTCTTGGTATATTCCCATAAAATGATCATTTACTTATTTTAAACACACTATCTTATGCAAATGTTGTTGCCTGTTAGTTTTGTGCATTTTAATGGACATTTTAGTTACAAGTAGTTCCCAGCACTATCACTGCTTTGTTAACGCTTCATAATTTCATCCAAATTGTAGGAGCAGCATGGCTAGAGTTCACAGTGCAGTAAACACATCTACAGAGTTGATTTAGGGAAACTACAGAGTAGGCTTATGCCTATTTGACAGTGTTTTATCTATAGGATAAACTGGGGAAAAAAATACTGATTTTTTTAAAGGGACATAGGGAACAAGTCAGGATACATTGTCTGAAATTGAACTAAACATTCTTTTCTATAATTAGTATTAAAAAAGCATCATCTGTTATGTTATGCCATATTTTTACTTCTCCATGCACAATGCAACTCTGACTTAATTAAGAGCAAGCACTCACTGGTAACATATTTATTTCTGCCTAGGGATGCAACAGCAGTGGCTATCACTTGTAGATCTAGCAGATATTTGGAACGTTCTGGCATTTAATCACAAAGTTCTGTAAACTATAACAAGGAAGGTGATTCCATACTATAGCTGAAAAAAATGCAATCGGCCTCAGGGAAATGGGATTTTGAAAGCCAAAACAAATGGAATACGTACGATTTCATAGAAGTCCAGGATGAAGTACAACAAGAAGGTGCAATTGCTTTCTAAACGCAATGCAACAGTAGAGATCCATCCAACAAAGTGGATTAGTTCAGCCATCCCATCCACTAGTCCAGAAAGGGTGGTATTCCTGCAGTAACAGACAGACACAACATTAGTGCACACACCTCTTCAAAAATGCTAAAGAGGAAACATGGTAAAAAAGAAACTAGAAGTTATCCTTCTGCCCCACCACCCTCAAGCATTCAGCAACATGCATTTGGTCTTGAATATATCCAGTAATACATTGTTACCAACATTATTACAAACAGGACCCAGCTGTCAGTGTTACAAGAATCTTGACTTTGGACTTTTCAGTGTCAATAGAAATATTTTTAGATCAAGAGTGAAGAGCAGGATTGACAAGGTAGCTTGCAATATAGCAGAAACATTACGGCATTACTGACTGGTCTTCATGGTAGGTAAACAGGCGTATCTAAATACACTTGTGAACAGTGTACAAAACACCATATTACATTCAATTTTGGACAAACTTACAGAGAATGGAGTTGATTGTCAGACCCTGAATCCAGCCAAACCACATGCCAGTTTAGCCAGTTCTGCAACAGCTCTTTCAAACACTCAAGAACACTGCACTGTAAGAGTCAAAAAGAAAACAGGTTGTTGACAATTTACGTAAGTGAATGATACTAAACAAAAAATGCCATGAGAATTGAAGCATACAAGGAAACATATGAAGAGGACCACAAAGAACAGTTAGATAATTGCATTATCCCCTTAAACCAAATGTATACATTACATATTTTTTGATAGAGAATGCAAGCTTCAAATAGTGACTTAAAATTGCAATAAAAAACAACTATTGTCTTGTGTACTATTACATAGTTCTTTTTAAATCCAGTGCCTCTGCTTAATTTCAGTCAAAAAAGAAAATATCTTGAAGGCACTCACATTCCCCAAGAAGTTACATCATAAATTCATATTTTACCCTCACTTCAGCACAGACTCCCCCAAAAGAAGTCCCCTGTACAACCCCTCTGATTGTTGTATCTTATACAAGTGCAAATAACAGTACCAACTAGAAGTAAACAGCTGCTGTACTCACTTAAATTACCTTAAAATAAAGTGAGGATGTGAAAAAGAGCTGTGCCAGGGGATCACAGATATGTGATTTCATTTCTGAAATAAACAAGAAAGCAGCATGATATCTGAGCACAAATTATTTCCCCCAAGACCAGACACTGCCCAACTTTACCCAAAGAATCTGCAACCCATACCAGAGAAGCTGCTGAGGGGGATCCAACTCACGATTCTGAGGATTTGTGATCGGCAGCAGAAGCCATCCCAGAGAGGAAGGCTCCTGCACAGGAACTCCTCACAAGAAGAAAATCCTTCCTATAGAGCAGAAGGTGAACATTCAAAAATTCATCTCACGTGCCTGAACTTTGCCATGCTCAATTCACCCTGGAAAAGGAAGAGGCTTACACCTGCTTCCTGACATGCAATTCTCCAGGACACTCAAATTTTCATTCCTGCAGAAACCAGGGCCATGTCCAGAATATTGACTCACTACTGAAAAATGTATTTTTATTATTCTTTTATTATTCCATTTGAGACACCGCAATTTTTAAGAGATACTACACGAAACATGTAAGTCCCAAATGCACTTTAAGGGAAGAATTCATGAAATCTTTGGTTTCCACAAAATAGGCACTCACCTGCAAGAAACACTCTGCCTTGTAGATAATTTCCAGGAAGTCCTTGAATTCTTGTTCATATTGGTTATTCTCAACCACACACCAGGAACACTCTAAACAGGAGAGAAGACTGAACATTTGAACACAAGTACAGCAAGAATAAGCACAATTAGAAGCAAAATTCAACTCTTCTCCAGTATTTCTTTTAATGCTATATGATTACCACTATAAATCTAAATAATAAAGTGCCATTACTGAATGGTGAAAAGTTCAGTCTTTACCTCCATACCATACTATGGTGGTTATGTTAAGTTCCTACCTTCCTGAAGAGTCTGTCCCATCCAATAGTAGAGCCTCAGGTAAATAGATTCATCTTTGATGCAATTCATGTAGTGAAGCAATAACGGGTTTGCTAACACTGAACCCATCTGGGAAGGAAACTGCAAGAAAAAAAAAAAGAAAAACAGTTATTCTGTGTTTAAGTCTAAAAAGTGCTAGAGAACCTCATGCTATCAGAATTGTCCAACCCTTTTACTGGTAATGAGAACATCTCCAGGACTCACACTCATCGCCCTCAGGTAGGACTAGATGCTTTGTCAGAATTAGGTAACCCACGTGCTATTCACATATAAACAGGGTGTAGACAAAAATCATTTGATCTCTCCAAATCCTTCAGCGAGCTTGCTGAGACCTTCCTGCCACTCACCTCTAAACAATGGATATTTTCTAGGAGCTGGGTAAAGGTCTGCAGCTGCTCCACTGGAAAAGATGCATTTGTACTGTACAGATCAACACAGTTCTTTTCCCTGTTCCCTACTAAATTTTGTGCGTTGGCACTGCTTACAGGTACAATCAACTGGGTATTCCATTTCTGTAGAAAAGAAACACAAATGAACAGCAGTGACTCAGTTTCCAGTGCAAACAAGTACACTTGTGACCAACATTCCCATAAAGACTCCACTTCGAACAAAAAAGGCATCTAGGCTTTCATTATAATGGGAACGCTGTTTCCATATAGCTATCCCATCCTTCCCAGTGCTGAAATAAAGCCCAGCTCTCATTACTTGCCGTTAATCAACATGCAAATAGCTGTTTGGCACCTTCTGGCACCAGGGGAGGTTTAGGTTGGATATTGGAAAAACATTTATTCACTGAAAGGGTTATGAAGAATCGGAACAGGCTGCCCAGGGAAGCGGCTGACTCACCATCCCTGAAGGTACTTAAAAGACATGCAAATACGGCGGTGCTGAGGGACATGGTTTAGTGGTAGAACTTGGCAGCACTAGTTAATGGTTAGACTTGATCATCTTAGAGGTCTTTTCCAACCTACATGATTTTATGATTCTAGAGCCTTGAGGCCCATAACCTACTCTTTTTCGTGATTGAGGTTGAGTTGTGCCTAAACACAGTGCTTGGGACACTGGAGAATTTGCCTGGTTTCTTCGCCTTACAGTGTTGATTGCCGCTTTCCATGGAGCCTCTGAATTCTTGAAGTAAGTCTGTAAACATAAATCAGGCATGTACGCAAGAAGCCAAACGAGGATAAAGTGACAGAAAGACCAGTTTCTATTCCAGTAAACATCAGTGATGTGTGTGAAAACAGTTAAAACCAGCAAGCACATCAACAGGAGGATATAGGTAATCCTCATAAGGATAAAGGAAGATCGTTCCATTCCAAATCATCTCAGAGTGATGAAGAGAAAAAAATGCAAGGCAAGGAATCCTCATCTAAACCTGATTTTACTCAGTGAAAAGAGGCAATAGAATTCATCTTCACCACTTAATCATGCTATTGTTTAAACAGAAAGCTCATCACAAATACTGTCATAAATAACAGTTCCAAGTAGACTAAATCTAACTCCTTACCTTCATCTTCCCAGGAAGGGTTATGGACACGAGCTCAGGACAGAAGAGCTTGTAAAGTGATAGCAGAGCCTGCAAATGAGGCTGCATTCCCTGTCAAATAACAGAACAAGTAACAACATGTATGGTATGTTTTTAATATAAATATTGAAGACTATATTCATAAAGGAAAAAAAAGGGATTACTAAAAGCTTTCAGAAGTACATGTCAGTAAGTAACCAGAGATGCACAACGAGCAAAAGAGAAATTGTCAAGAACAGCATAGGGAGGGGATTGAAGAAAGAACTTTCTGCAATCATAACTCTAATAAAAAGAAATTTAACAATCAAAACCATTAAAAATACAGTTCTCCGCTGACTAAATGTTCCAAAAAATGCGTTACTCTAACTACATAGCTCCATCTATATTTCTCTAGCAACTTAGAACTTACTACTAGTGATTATATTTTTTTCCTTACAGAAAAGGCAGCAGGATCCTATACAATTTTTTTTTATTTCCCAGTCATTTTTAATACTGCTTGAAAAAGGAAGAGTAAAATTAAAGAAAGTAATAGAAAAATTAAAAGAAGCTGCTCTTTACTTCAGAGATTTCACCATATCTATCTATAAAACATAAAGGTGTTTTTTTTTCATGTCATTGCATGTGCTCACAAATTGACACATGAGAATTCAAGATGCACATGCAAGATATACCAGTTCAGATGTTACAAAGACTACAACCTACATTTCCAAGTCTAACCCCATCCTGAGCTGCTAGCCTCTCCTCCATCTTGTAAGAACACTTGCAAGCTGCAACATTAACCACTGTTCAAACTCTACAAAATTAGAAATGAACTTGCCGTTTTTGCTTGGAGGTCAAGCAGTCTCCTGACTCGAAAAGGCTTGACTGGAAAAACAGTTAAGAACATCATGAGTTTAAAAAACACGTTACTTAACATTCAAGAGAAAATGAAATATCACTTATCGTAGGAAGTCATGACAAAACAAGCAGAAACAATTAGTCTTATTTCTGTGCTAATACGGGTTTCTGATTCAGAATGTATTACACAAATCCGACTGAACTGCCACTTAGGCTTCCTCGCCTTAAAAGCACCGTATTGCCTAGTCATTGTATCAGCTTCCTTGGAAGAAATGGCAGCACCACGCAACAGAAGAATCAAAAGGCTATTTTAACTCATACAATTGGATAGACTTACCGTTTTCTTTCCTGGTCAGCAGGTAGAGCAGGTGGCAGACATAGGGGCACTACAAAGAAAAAGCAGCAGTGAGCTACCCTGCCGATGCAGACTGCTAACTACGATACACCAAAAGCGACACCCTCCCAGAAAGGCTTCACAAGCTGATGTTGCTTCATTCAGTTGGCTGCCTCAAGTCATCATGGCATCCCCACTGGGGCAGAGCATACCGTACTTCTCGTAGCAAGCAGCCTGTTTTCACATGTCACTTACATCAATTTTAATTAGATATATTATCTACATTACAAGCTGTCCTTATAGTAATAAAGCTATTCGATGAGCTTTGGTCTTGTTTTGGGGAACGTGATCTAGATATTTCAGAGATCGGCAGTGAAAGGGCAATAACATTTTCCAAAGCAAAGATACCCTTGAATCAAAATACTTTATTAGACCTTCTAAGTACAGATGAGGCTGCAAGGGTCTTAAATTGGGTTCAGCTGCATTTTCCAATTGGCCCATCATGCCTGAATACACTATAGAACTTAAATCCAGTTTTATGGAAAAAGATTATAACTAATGTTAAACCATCCAAAACTTTGCAGGAAACATAGCTCAGACCTTTGGGAGTTTATGTCTTAACTACAAAATATTCTGAACTGAAAGAATATCAACAATTTCATACCTATCGAACATGACTGCCAAGTGAATCTTAATCTGAATTGAATCTAACCATTTCAACATTCCAGCGCCCAGATTTTACAGACATCATATAGCACAAAACTCCCGAATGTTTGCTCTCTTTTAAGCTACATTTCAAAGGAATTAAGTAGAACAGGATTTTGAGTTTTTAATCATTCAATAAACATTGCTCCTAAAGGTGTTTTCTTTTTGCCCAAGGTATGCAAGTCAGTTTCTTCTCAGGGGCAGAGGACTACACCTGCTGACATGTCACATCAAAGGTAATTCCAGGCACTGCAGTGTCACAGCACCTCTTAGGAATTTACATGAAAAATACTGTCTATCTGTTCAGATGTTACAGTGTGTCAATGCTTGGAAACATGTTTAAACAAACAGATCACAGTACTCAAACTAAAATAATCCAACAGTACTTCCTCATTTCTGAATCTGAATTATCCAGCAATCTTAGAACACAAAAAGAAAAAAGGAAAATAATTCCATCATAAAATCGTCTCTAATATACAGCTATCTCAGACTAATTTTAGCATTAATACACACACTACTAATGAACATTTAGGTTTATTTTGTGAATTCTGTATATTCTTCACCTCTCCTTACCAACTTGTCATCATGAAGGAAGGAAAAGAAGAAGCCATAAAGGGCATGAAGTTGTTCCTTGCGATCAATGAAGTCAAACATTGTGATCAGCCATCTTAGAAAAAGCAGCTGCAGACAGAAAAAAAGTCATCTTACATCAAGTAACAGACAAAACCAAGACAGAGCAGTCACTAGCCAGCTTAAGAGACATCATCGTTAACGGACACTCAAAAGCAACCACATAGCTACAAGATAAGCTTGAGAAGAGCTCCAACTTCCATGCTGTAAGAGAAAAAGCAGCTCTGTTCCAAACGCACGCTAACCCCAAAATATGATGTAAACTTTTCAGTCATCTACATGAAGACCAAAAAGACCATTTCACAAATCTTAAATCATGATGCCATGGCCAAGGCACACAGAACTTAGGTGATAACCTAGCTGAGGTGGGTGAATAATGCCTCACACAGCTCAAGTAATTCACAGAAATGAATTCCTTAGGAGAGGTTTCTCCACCAGAGAACCTGCCTGTTCTGTAACTGTGCAAACTCCCACTCACAATCCTGAGGTGTTCCTCGGCTTCCACTGCCTTGTCATGTACAGGTGTCTCTGCCAGTCTTTCTAAAAAGCAGCAGCTTAAGCAAGAACCTCATACGTCAAAACTCCAGGTTTTCTGCTTCCTCCACATAACCTGTCCTCATCATTCCCGTGCCGAAGCAGTAACTACTGCCAACATTTATGAAGTTACCTGGACGTTGCCTGTGCATTTGCTGACGCAGAGCCAAGATACAGATGAAACAACAGAAGTTTCTGGTATTACTGAGGCTGGAACTAGGCTCTTCAGTAAACGAGTATTCACTGTATCAGCTGGAAAACAAACATTTTAAAATTGGGTGCTGCTCACAAACCAGGTTCTTTGACACGGTTTTGCAGTTCAGGTTAAAATTCCCTCTGGACAAGATTATTCAGAGCTTTATTGCTTACAGGAACAGCGCACAAGAAACCAGTAGGGACTTATCTATGCCTCTAAAAAATATGAGAAATATTTCTTTCCAGGTTGAAGAAAATGGCATATGTATTATTCCAGTCCTGAAATAGCCTTTAGATTCTTGGCAAGACAACCAAAAGTAACACAAATTTGTGGTAATATTAACAACCAATTACTTCACCAAAAGAGCATGTGATTGTCAGCCAAATATTGGCAGATTAGTGTCTTGGAGATAAGCCAACAAATTTAAACCAAGAAAAGAACTATATTGCTTGCATAGTGGGGAAAGAATCCTGTAAGATCCTCTAATCTAAGAGGAAGTGAAAGGTTTAATTTTTTTTAATTGAATATTTCGTTAGTTTCAAAATTTAAGTGGTGGCCACCATTTCAAAGAAAGCAGCATGAACTGATTGCTAGTATGACACTAATTTTATCAAGTTTCACAATACAACTATGACGGTTTGTTCAATTATTTTGATCCTGGGAAGAAGAAACCTATGCAAATAGTTACAAGAAGGAAAAGATATAATGGTTGCTAAGGACACACTTCAAGCCTTTAAAGATCTGCAATTAAGAACAAAGGAAATAAGCTTTTCAAAAAAGCTTTGTAACAAGCCACAATATTCTTCCCAAGTATCACTCACCTGTAACAAGAACTGAAGTTATTTTTAGCATGAACTCAGTTTACACTGAGCATCCCAGAAAGATTAATTTTATGCTAAATTGCCTAACAATACAGTTGCCATAAACACATTATCTCAAGCAGGTTTGATTAGAGGGCAAGGAGAAGTTCACAGAAGACATGCTAGCAGTATGTAAGCATTTTACCAAGTTTGCCACTGAGTGCCACGGTTAGTAACGTATCAAATACTTCAGGGGGTAACCCTCTTTGCAGGCCAATGCTTTCCACAGTAGACAAATGTTTCTGCAAAACTTCACTCTTTTTCAATGAAACCCGGTCTTGAACTAGGGGAAAAAAATAGATGACAGTGATGAAACAACTTGTGAACTGATATTGAACTCTTTTAAACTTCTCTGAACTTTTCCTATATATAGTCCATCATGTTGGGTTCTTTACATAGCAATAGAAAGAAGACAAGCTTTCAAGACACTAAGGAGTTACCACAGAGCTCAGATATTAGAAGAGAGAAAACACCAGGTGAAATTTGATTTTTTATTGTTATTTTAAAGAAATTGATGATCCTTTCAAACCTAGGTAGTTAACCTTAAAACTGTCCTCTTACCTTTCTCAAAGAATCTCAAAGCTTGCTCAAGGGAGTTGTGCTCGCTGTCGTCACTTGGAGACTGCTGATTTTGTACAGTTTTTTCAGTATCAATACTCCTTTCTTTTCGCCATGCAGAGAGATCAGTTTGATTACTATCATGAACACGGAGAGGCTGCTTTGAGTGCTTAGAACTCTGTCTTCGCTGCATTTTTTTCAGACTGCCAGCTGAGACTGGAGAATTTCATTCATTTGTCACGTGAGTTCCAGCCCCCCATTACAACGATGGAAGAAAATAGATCATCCTTCAACTGATGAAGAACATCAGAGAGACAGTCCCCTGCAAAAGAAAAAAATTATTTTTCTGACAAACAGAGTTTAGAGGGATCCTGCATAAGGCAACAGAGCAACTTCACAGCAAGTCATTTAGAGCTGTCTGCCCCTAAAAGATCAGACAATATGTTCAGAAGTTGTACGTACAGTTGTGTTATGAATTGAGAAATTCAATTCTCTCTTACATTAACAAAGGGAAGAAAAAAACATCAAAAGTAAGAACTAAAACCAACTCCTTTCAAAATAAAATTTGTCTGATAAAATTTTACATAGTATTTTGGTCCAAATTAACATAACCAGAAAGCCAACAGTATGCAATCAACAGTTTTCTTTGCTATTTTATTCTTTATCAGTTCTACTACTTGTGCTGTATATGTCAGTGTAATCAGTCAACAGGTCACAATTTTCTGTGGGGTAATGCAGAGATTTTACAGGACCATAAAAACACTTTTCTTCCTATTTTACAGGGTTAGATTCCTATGTAATCTATTTCTACCTAGCAGCTAAGATTTAAAAAAATATATATTTTGGTGAATTTCCAAGTGAAGCACAAGAGTTACCAGTACCGTCAAACTGCCTAGCCCTAGCTGAAATACTATCATGAATAGTGACATTTTCTCTATGTGTTACAGAAATCAACCTTTTACCCTCAAAATGTGAAATGTTGCCACAAGTTCCTGGGTTTTGCAGAGTGCACATGCATGCTCCTGAGCTGCTGGAGCAATTGCTTTTGCTTCCCAGCTTTCCCGTCACAAGAAAACAGAAGGATTTTCAACTCACGCTCCTCTTCAGCTCTCACTTACTCAAGGCGTTAGAACCTTCCCTGTTTTCCTTTAGCTTTGCTTGTCACAAACTTCTGTGACTAGTATAGCAAAACCAAATTTCTGGCTAGCTATGTCAAGATCTCTTCTACAGTACGGTGATACCTTCCGAGATATACACAAGGCGTTCATGTTTACAAACGAAATCTACCAGCTCCAGGAGAGCTGTGTAGCCTCGGTTCAAATGACACCACCAAGGCAATCACAGCTCCCAGAGATGCAGGGAGGTGACGGACACTAACTGAGATGCTTTGAAGCAGTGAAAGCTGCTGGCGGTGGCTTCACCCCAAGTGCCCCGGCACCCTGCTCGCATCCCGAGCCACTGGTCAGGAGGAGGCCTGAGCTACGAGGCGCCAGCTGCCATATGCAGATCCCTCAGACCCCTCAGCACCCTCACAACGCCTTTCCCCTCGCGCAACAGTTCCGGCAGAGGGGCTGGGCAGGAAGCAGGAAGCCGCCAGAGCCCACAACAACCTGACAGGGCCTTCCCGCAGGGCCTTCCCGCAGCACCCCCCGCCCAGCACCCCCGGGCCCCCGCCGCACCCCGGGAGGCCGGGCCGGGCCCGGGCCCGGGCCCGCTGGGGGAGAAGCGGGCGCAGGCCGCAGGGCCCCGTTGCCATGGCTACAGCCCCCCCCGTTGCCATGGCTACAGCCCCCCGCCGCCATTACCTGCCGCCAGCGCCCGCTCCAACCGCCCGCGGTTCAAACCTCCGCGCCGCATACCGCGCATGCGCGCCGCCGGCTGCGCCCTCCCCTCCGCCTTGTGCGCCCTCCCCTTCCCGGCGGCTCTGAGCATGCGCAGTGGCCCCGCCCGGGCTGCGTACGCCGCGGGCGGTTGGTGGTGGGCGGGGAGGGAAGGGGCTGAGGGGGCGGGTGGCGGGGCTGTGATGGCGGCCGGGTGGCCACGCTCTTCAGGGCAGCCCCGCTCTTCAGGGCAGCCCGCTGCTGCCTTCCCTCAGCGAGCTGCGGCTGGGGGGGCTGGCACCGGAGGGTCCCCGGTGGCAGCAGTGGGATGAGACCGGCTGGAGGGAAACTGGGGGCTTGGAGATGAAAAAAAGGGAGAAGAGTGCAGGGGGGGAAAAAAATATAAAGTTTATATTAGCCTAATGTGGTGTTATGAAAGGACTAAATTAGTTCCTGCCACCTCATCGCCTCCAGCAAGCAAAGATGAGTGGGGGTTCCAGAAATAGTTTGGTAATGCTGGGGGTCAGCGATGGAGGTCAACCCATTACAGATGTATATCTACATATAATAATACATAAATATAACGTAATACAGAATTCTTGTATTGGATGCACAATGTAGCTGCCGCTGTGGGCAGTAATCCGTACTGCTGCAATTAAGGAAGGTGGATACGGGGAAGTTCTTCAGAATTCACATACAGTCTGCAGCTGAAGTGCTTACAGGGATAATCTTTGCTGCACCGAATATTCTACATTTATTATATGGCGTCTATACGACTTCTGGTAAAGAACAGTACAAAAGACAAATGCTTGTTTCCAAAAGTTTATGGAGTTGGAGATGAGATGCACGTGGGAATGGTAGCTGGCCAAAAAGTTGCTACGATACAGTTGTGAGGACTTCGTGCAGGAGAGCATGCAGCCTGGCATGGTTTAGAATTGGTGGTATTTTTATCTGTTTTTGAACTAAAAAGTGATGAACAACTTCAGCGTAGGCATGGCAGAAGAAGTGCCTTTGAGGAAGTAAAGCAAATTGAATATACATTTGGGATGACCTTGAGGTAGTCTCTAAAGACTAGGGATTGTCTAACAAAGATGGCCTGTTGGTAGTTTTCTCTGTCCAGGACAATTAGCCACTTCTTGGGGCTCCAGGAGGATTTTGCAGAATGTATATATTTGGGGCTACATCTTAGCTACATTTTAGCAGAATACTTAAGAAAACTACAGTATCAGAACTGGATATACTGCATTTGAGTATCATCATTTTTTGTACTGATACAGTACTGACATCTTACTGAGGTTTTAGTATCTTATCTTGTCACCACATTGTACTGAAGCAAAAATTCATCTGAGACTGTTTCGTGAAAATTTTCAAATGCTTGTAGTTATCACTGTGTGGCCTAGTATTGTTCAGATCGCTTCCATCCTACATCACCTTGTCTTTCTCTTCTTTCTCTGAAATTCCTCTAACATGATTCTGCCTGCTTTAGATGCAGTATTTGAGCACAGAAAAAAAATATTTTCAGATGTGTCTCAAAAAAAAGAAATTTGTTTCTATCACAACATTTTTCTCCAAATTTCAAAAAGTTTATTTTCATGAATAATTAAGAAAATAAGGAAAAACTCAAAACAGACAAACATCAAGAAAAACAAACAAAACTCAGAGGTAAAACACGCTTCTCATGACACTTCATATGATTTCAGATATAACACAGGGATTCAGGCTTTTGTGAGAGGACTTCCCCCAGCTCACTGAAGCTGTATGTGAGATGCACCATGAGGTACCTGGACAGGTTCAAACCTTCATCATTAGCAATAACCAATGATTCCATGAATTTGCAGTAGTTGTGAAAAAGGATTTTTTTTTTCTTGAAAGAAAAGAGGTAGTGTGATGCTTTTTGCCAGCAGCAGACAACTATTTTGAAATCTGGGGGTTCGTTACCAGACTAAAAACAATTCTTCAGGCAGTTCTGCTTCCCATCCCCTCAGCAGGGATCGTTACTCTCTGCTGAGGAGTAAAGAGATACCATTGCCTCAAGCAAAATGGAAAAAGTTAGCATTAGCAGGCCTTTGTCACAGTTTTAGAGCCTCTGCACAACTTGTAATCCAGGAAGATGCAAGTAGTGTATCACACGTTTTCCCTGCATAACCAGTCCACAAAACAGACTGGTCACAGAGGCAGCAACAGCTAAGGGACCCCTCTCTCAAATACAAGTAGTAGTATGCTCAGTAGGGTCCGTTCTTCGCCTGACTACACAAAAGAAAACGTAGATTTGTGGCTGGGGTAGCTCTAGGAGGTGGGCTGCACAAGGTCACTCTGGTGATGTTCTACCCAGCAGCTGTTGCAGAGGCTGAAACGCAGCAGAAGTGCATCCAGGCTGGGGTTATGCTGCCTTACGGATGTGGGTCTCGTGCTCAGGGACTAATCCCCCCGCTGCAAGAGTGCCGAGCTAATGTGACAAACTGCCCAAGTCTTTGCCCACACTCTGTTTTTGCAGCTCCTGCTGAGGAGACCAGTGCTACTCCAGCCAGGTGCTATCTGCCAAACCATCCTGTTTAAAGCTAGCTCACGTTTTCCTACGTTACAGGGAAGCAGCAAAAGCAAGACTACAGTGTAGACATACCACGTGTCTCTCAGACCCCACATGAAACTTTATTTAGACAGCCAAAAAATATAAATAGTTAAATAAAAACAAAACAACAAAATAAAACACCAAATTCTCTGGGTGCTTTTGGAGAGAGCTGCCTCGAGGGTCCGTATTCCTCAAACGCACTCAACTAGGATACCTTCACTTTGCCTTTCTCAGGAGCCGCCTCCTGGATGAGTGGCTGCTCATCCCCATTTACCGACAGGATCCTCTTTTCCGGGGGCTGCTCCTCAGGCTGGCGGGCGATCAGCAGACGACAGGTAAGCAGGATCCCAAAGACTAGGGCGTGGGCGTAACGCTTGAGTGGGTCCCCCACTAGCTGGTGGAAGAAGAGCACGGCCAGCACAAGGAGGAGGAGCAGAAAGTTGGCCACGTCTTTGGGGCGACCAGGCACCAGTGTCATGACAATGCCACATGCCACTTCTAGGGCACCAATGCTCTTGCGGAGAAGGATGGAGCTGACTCCCATCTTCTTCAGCATGGGAAGGGCCCGCACGTAGCTTTTGTAGGCTCGTTTCTGAAATCAAGCAGTAATAGCATAGAATACCACGATGCAAGAAGGCAAAGGTTACTTTCACTGAAACCAATAAATGTGCAATATGTCACGAAGATCACTTCAAACATCATAGACCCCTCAGGCATGATACCCAATCTGTACTCCTAAAGCTGCTGTTGGAGGGATATTAACACAACATCAACCTGCAATTCCCCCTTTACAAGCTATCGTCTCCTAGCTGGAAGACAGTTCTGCAACCTAGCACCCATCTTTTGAGCTAGGATCAAGTATACCTTTTCCTCTCTAAAATTAACAATGCAGAACCACATTGTTAAAATAATAATAATAAAAAAAAGTTCCTCTCTAAGAGTAGCATGCCCTTTATAATTAAATAACACACCTAGTCCTTGCAAAGCCAAGGCATAGAAGGTAGAAAGTCTCTTTCCATCTCAAAACAATTTAGAATACCCCAGGGTCGATGTGCAGTACAATCATAGCATGGGACAATATATCAAAACTGAGATTTACCAACCCTACTCCTGTTCTTACATACCTTTATGATCCTTTCTTTCCTCAGAAAAACCAAGTAGACATTTGACATCCTTGCTCTCTGGTTTATACTGGATTTAGAAGCAGTGTAAGTTGCAAGACAGCCTCCTTACACAGCTGCCTCCTTGTTTCAGGGAAGAAAACCTGTCCTTACACACATTCAAGTTCTTGCATTTGAACATTAGGTATAGGTGGGTTTGGGTTTTTTGGTGGTGGTGTTTTTCCTTTTTCAGTCACGTATTTCCTTTTTCTTTTATATTTTAATAAAGCTCCTAGTTACTGGAACGTCTGAAATTATTTCCATCTACACTTGAGCATATTATCTCTGCAGATATTCTTGCCCTTGTGTTCCCTAAGCAAGGAGAGGGAAATGGAAACCGAATCTCACATGTAGAGTCGTTCTGCTCTCACAGGCACTAATCAGGTTGCAGACTGACTTCCCATGTAATTCTGGAAACCTGTAATTATGGGCACATGGAACTTTCCCATTTCTCTGTAAATTTTGCTGCTTCCTTCTAAGAAAAGCTGATGACCACAGGTGGTCAAAGAATATAGAGCATTGTCGTTTTTGCTACTAAAGACCCCATGACACGTTTACACCAAATATATGCGTTGCAAGGATGCACTTTAGACCTTCAGTGAATAAAAGCTCTCCTCAAAGCAGCAGTTTTAGCCAAATGTGTAAGATACAGCTTTATAAAGAAACATACTAGTAGTGTGTCCTAGAGCACTTTGGTGTTCCAAGTGTTTTAATAGACAAAGTAGCGTGCATGCTTTCCGCTGAATGAAAAAAATCACTGCAAGTTTGGCGTTGGGGGAAGATAACAGAGGTGCTCTGCTTGCTTGGGGCAAGATAACACTTATCGATTGGCAAGATCAAGCTTTCACTCACTGTCTCCATTATGCTACAGCCTACCCTGGTATGCAGCACAGCAAAAGCATAAAAATTTAACGAGCCACGGATGCGGTCCAACATCAGGTATTAAGAATGATGTTGCTGTGCCTCTGCTTTTTTCCATAAAAGATGGAAATTGTTCCTACCTATAGGCCTGAGTCTTGGCAAAGCAGACAGGGAGCATGGAGATGCAAAGTGCAACACAGAGCAAGGATTCTGCAATGCTTCTCAAGTCTCAGTGCTTTTTTCTTTAGCTTACGTAGCAGAAGCTTAAGAGCTTTGTTCTCTGGACATTTTGTCCTCCTCACCTCTCGCACCCGGATTATTTTGCGGCGGTTCTCCCCCGCCAGACCCCCGTGGGCACCGCAACCCAGATGCCATTTGAGAGCAAGGCAAAGCAGCTGGGCAGGTGCAGCGGCGGGAGAGGACAGAATGTGCTGGAAACTTCCATCCCCGTTCCTTACGGGCCCGAGAACCACAGCAGTAAATAACACGAAGGGAGGGGGGCAGGAGAATCACCAGAGGGGGGCAAGACGCGGCATCCCTCGCTGCCTGCCGCCGGTGGGAGCGAGGAGGACCCCGTTATTCCCTCGGGGGAGGCTGGCTTCCAAGGGGGATAACGGGCGCCTTCACGACAGCTTCTTCCTCCGGCCGAGCCCCCCCAAGCACCTCACAGCCCCGACCCCCGCGGCTGGAGGCTTCTCCCCGCTGCCTCCCCGCCCCGCTGCCCTCACCATCTCGTTGTAGGCGTCCCTGCTGAGGCGCGGGGTCAGCTTGATGGTCCCCATGAAGACGAAGAAGAGCCCCAGGGCCACCGAGAGGGCGACGATGGTGACGGTCCGCGGGGACGCCATCGAGCCGCCGGCAACGCGGCCCCTCAGCGAGGCCTCCTGGCTCCGGCTGCCGGCCCGGGCGGGAGGCAGCGGGTGACCATGGAGGGAGAGGAGGAGGAGGAGGAGGAGGAGGAGGAGGAGGAGGAGGAGGAGGATGAAGGCTGGGGCTGCGGAGGCAGCGCCGGTGACAGCCGGGAGGACGCGGCCCCCTCCGCCCAGCACCGCCGGGTCCTAGCGCCTGCCCGGCCTCAGCCCCCGCCGCAAAGCCTTCCGTCTCTTCCCTCTCCTGTGCGTCCTCTGCTTTGGGCAAAAGCAGGGCCGGGCTTAGCACAGATCCGTCCAGGTGTGATCCTACAAAACCATGCTGGAAAACTGCATCCCCCCGTAACTCCGAGCAGGACGCTCAGAGTAGTAGTAGAAGGGTGAGGCTTCCTGTGCCCCTCAGGAATCTCCCCCTCGCCTCCCTCCCTGGTGCAGCACCCATCTGCTGCCATGAGCCCCCCACGTCCCAGCCCCACGTACTTTAAGCCCCCAGGCCCTGAGAACCGACTGGTGGTGGCTGGCGTTGTTCCAAGCTCAGGGCTTCTTAGCACCCGAGTTAAGCCTCTGTGAAAAATGCATGAGGCTAGAGTACTTAAGGACAGGCAGCTCTCCCTGTTTCCTCAGGAGTTTGGCCCTTTTATTCACCTTTATTCAGTGGAACTTCAACAGAACATAAAGGTTAAAAAAAAAAAAAAAAGCCCCTAACGCAACGTGGAGTTCCGGAGTTCACAAAATAAGGAACTCTGCTGACCAAGACCTACCTCCAGTTTGCAGCAGCTTCATCTTTTGCAGACCTGGAGAGAATTTCATGCAGCATTGAGGTTTACAGCTTGCCAGCCAATGAGAATAGCGTAAAATGAGAATAGCATAAAAAATATACCTTATTTATTTATTTAGCTATCGCAGAGCAACCTGATGAGAAAACTTCTTGTTACTGAATTTTTGGCCATTCACATTTAGGTATCAGCAAGCGTTAGCAGGGACGGGGAAGATGGCTATGGAAGAAGAGACACTGAATTCTCTGTTCTTTTTTTGCCATTTCATTTTATAGAAATATCTCCAACTCATCCACGTGACTGACAGCGATTCAGTATTACTACTGGAAGTTCACACAGGAAATATCCCTCCATCCCCAGCACAGTCAACATTCTCCCAGCAAAGCATGAAGATTTAATCAGCATCCCAGAAAGGTTTGAAGGGGAGGGAAGGCTGATGAAATGCTACAGACAACCTTTTCACCCCAGAAATCTGAGTGCTTCCATACAGAACAGCATAGTTAGGCAACTCAAGAGCAAAAAGAAAAAAAATTATTTCTTGAAAGTTGTATAAAAATAAATTAAAATCATAACTACATCCACTCCAGCCTTAAGGACATTAGGAGGTTGCTTCCCAAGCTCTCAGAGCTTGCATACCTGCCTCCTTGTCAGCGGGAGAACAGCAGCACCAGCTCACAATGAACAGTATGAGGAAACAGGTCAAAAGGTATGGCCAACACAGGGGCAAATGGCTCTCCTACCAGCTTCTTCCCTGGGTCAGGGGGACAGCACAGCCTGTAGAAAGCAAAGTGTTTGAAGGGCATCCTTTAGACCAGTAACAGAAGCCTTCCCACTGTCATCATCAGCACAATAGCGCAGAGAGTGCATTAAGGAGGTATCTTTTGTTTGGCTAACATCCATCTGCAGATGACACTGACTGAGATCTAGAACCGTCTATACGGAATCACAAACCAGCCCTGGAAACACTGTGGGCAAGCTGAAGGGTCGGTGGGCAGGCTTAAGGCTTTGATTCGCACAAGCCAACCAGGCTAAAAAGACACTTAATACCATTAGGAAACAATCCTCAATTTTGCACCTGCCTTCATCGGTTACCTGTTATCATCTCCAAGTGGGCCTGCCCAGATAAGCTCTTAACTAGGTGGTTAACACCTAGTTAAGCAGGTGACTGCTAATCCCAATACCAGACTTTGCTTGCTGGCTAGGGGCCCACCTTCCAGCAGTGAACCCAGGGGACTCGGTGTCCCACACCCTGACACACTGTTTTGTCGGGGAGGGGTTGTGCACAATGCAGATGTGTTGTAACAGCATTATTTTCTACCCCTTAACGATGCACAAAAGCATCCTGCTGGCTCATAAAGCCCAAGGAATATCCGCTGTCTCAAACCAGTGAGTGCAGCTTGCAGGTATACCCAAGGTAGAACAGAAGCATGAACCACCTCTGATCATGCACTGACTAGACCTGGACCCCTCCTGCAGAAGTAACCCAGTGAAATTCAGTCACAACAAAAACTTTCTTGAGCTAAGGTCAGTTATTTGTCCTTGTCCTCAGGGAACACAATAGTATCTGCCACCAACGCCAGCGGAAAGGAAGAGAGAAGGGTGCTCACTCAAGAAAGTTCCTCGTGGCTTCGCCCTCTGGCTTGCAGCAGATGTAGAGCAGCCTTCGGATGGCCTTGCAGTTTCGGATGGCTCGCACAACCCTGTAATCTGCAACAACAGACATCATGCTTTCCCAACAATCTACACCTCAGCGAATTCTCTTGTCGAGCAAGCATCACAGAATTGCACTGAACTGCAGGGAAAAAGAGAATCTATGCATTTTGCCATGTCCTGTCTCAGACACAAAGTCTTAGTAGGCTGAGGATGCGATCCACACTGCTAATGCCTCAGCTGATTCTGGCAGGGTAGAGCAGTGGGAGTTCTCTCTCATCCTTAATTCTGCCAGGAAGCAGAGGAACAATTGTCACTCAGTCAGGCAGAGGCACGAAAAACCCTCCACACACACTTGTGAGACAGTGTCTGGTCACTAGGTCGAGACTGGGACTTCCCAGTACACACTGGTGCAAGCCCTGCCGAGGCCACTAATGTGGGTAGAGGGCTGGAGCACAGCACATACAAGGAGCAGGCCAGCTGGCCTTTCTGCCTTATGCAAGGCCAGACTCTCCCCAAGTGCACAGGGAGCCTGGTGCGGTGCAGCACTGTGACCAAGTTTGCTGACTGCAGGATTTCTTACCCCTTCTGAGACTGCTGGTTCTGCCTGCTGTCAGCAACAACGTGAGCGACTAGAGACAAACTAAGCAGAAGGCTTGGAGCCAGCATAACAGTTCCCACACAACTTGTTCAAAACTCTCTCAAGATTAAAATAAATGGCATATTCTTACGGATCCCAGCTCGGGATGGGTTCACCACAGCAACAAGGGGTCGGGTATCTTCCCATGAGCACAGCAGTTGTGGTAACACAGCCTCTGCCTTTCCACTGTGAAACTCACAGTTGGAAATTCCTGTGAAGCAAAAAGCAAACACGTGAACTAAGAACAGCCTCAGACGTTAGTTCTAACAAGATGTACCACTCTTTGCTGAGTGGATGGAGTTGTTAGGAACCCTTCCCTCACTTTTGCTTCAGGTTTTTCAGCAGTTAGTTTGAAACTTTCCTCAACAGTGAGTTTGAACTCACCATTAAATGCTGCATTCCACCTAGCATCCTCTATTGCCTTCTCCACTATCTCGATACCAATAACCTTGGACACACGGCGAGCCAGAGAGAGACCAATTGTGCCTAGAAATCAGAGATACAAAAACAATCTGTATTTCCATGCATAAAAACAAGCATTTATATAGTAGGGATAGTTTTCAGCATGCAAAATGCCAGCCCTGTCAGAGCCTGGCTTGCACGGCCGCTGCTCACCAGTCCCACAGCAGACATCAAGGAGGACGGTGTCTCTGTCAGCCTGACTCAGCTCCCCGACCGCCTGGTACAGAGTTTCTGCTCCACTCGTGTTCACTTGGAAAAAGGCATCGGGAGAGATGCGAAATTTCAGGCCGAGCAAATCTTCAAAGATGTGTGGTTCTCCATAAAGGAGCTGGAAGGGTGACTGCTCATGGGAACAGCGCGTCATGGTGCTGGAAGAACATATAAAAACAAAGACCTTGTTAGGAGGCAGTGTTTGCGAAGAGGTAGCTGACTGCCATTGACATCCCTGGTGTGCTTGTTTGCTTTTATTTCAAATGAGCATTTTAACCTGATGGAAAGAATATTGATTCTTTGTAAGGAATCTGTAACTTGCACAACCTAGAATAGGATTAAAATGACTTAGTATAAGGCAGTAGCCCTAGAATATATTCCCACTTTTGCTACTAACATGACTTACTGTCTTGGGAAAGTCACTTTAGTTTTTTCCTGTAGTTTCCCAGGTTCTAAATTCCAATTAGGTAGAACCATAGCGTATTAAAATATTTCAGATGCTTCACGATAAACACAAGGTGTGACTATCTTAAAATCATGTCTGCAAGAGACATCCAAACATCTGTCATTCTCTCGAAGCAACCTGAATTTCATCAGAGAGGGTTAGAAAAAGGAAAAAGCTTTGTTTTCAGTCTTCCCCATGGCCTTTCCTCCACACCACAGTGCAATTTTTACGAGTGTCAGGACATATACCTCTCTTGGAAGTAAAGTGAAGTCAAGGCACATCCTGCTCCAGGTCCAGAAGTGAAGAACTCCTTAAGCAATGCCTTCTGAGTAGCCAGAGCCTCCTGTCAAGAGAAAGAAAGGAAACGCTGAGTGTTTGGGTAATCTGGTCAGGCACTTTTCCCTAGCAATACACCCAGCAAGCTCCCATGAAAAGTGTACCAATAGCCTGGCACCATCATAACCCCGTGCAAGGCTGAACTGGGGTTTTAGGGATCTTAGACAGGTACTACAATCATTTCTTTTGTGCCATATGTCCTGTCAGCTGGAGGACCCTGACACCGACTTCTCTCACTCAGTATCAGATTTGTCCAGGGGTCTGTGAATACAAAACTGCCTTGCATTAGCTTTTTATGCACGTGAAGTGAGCCAGCATTAGCTGGCTTCAAAGCCACAGGGCTTTGAAGTCTTCTGTGTGAAAGGCTGCACTTCACTGACATCTCTGGTCAGGCAGTAGCAGGACCAGACACCCAACGTGCTTGTTCTAGGGGCCTGTCCTCCGCACACTCACCTGGCCCAGCTTCTGGGGTTGGAAGGTGACAATAGCCATGGTGTGGCCATGGCTGGTGGTGCGTACCACGAGCTCTCGCCAGTGTCCACCTTCGTGGAAGAGAATGCAGGAGTCCAGGGGGGAGCGACGGATGAACTCCTCATAGCACTGAGAGGAGGGGAGAAGGAGCCCATAGTACAATAAGGAATACTGCCCTCATCTTAGCATGATGCTGTGCACCCCAAACAGACAACTGTTCCCCCAGTATCATCTGTTTTTTCCTATTTCATTTAAATATCAAGTAAAAGCTCTTTCCAAGTTCTGGAAAAATAAGATATTTTGATCGTTTAACATTGTGATTTTTGTGTGTTTTAATAGATTTGCAGGAATTAGTTAGCACTTAACTATTAACTTCAACCTTGGGGACAGTTTTGAGGTTCCAACATTAAATTTTAAAAAATATCAGTCCATCAGCCAGAGTCAGGCCTGAAAAACTTTCAGAACATCAAAACAGGCTTGAAAACCCAGCATAACTACAAATACGATGTTCTCCCAAATACGAGTTATGGCACTCTTTCTATTCCCCAGTCAAGAGACAGACAGGACTTTTTTTTTTTTTTAATACCTGGGCTACCTGCTTGTGTTTTGGGGGTACATTCTTCACATGGTCAGCTCTCACGCAGACAATATTTCTTGCTGGAAAGAGAGACAGGTATTTGTTTTGTTTCAGGGTACAGTAAACCAGTGTAGCATCTGACATGATAAGCTGTAGAAAAGTCATTCCTCTGACTTGTCCCATTGTGCAAAAAAAAAATGAAAAGAAAAAAGAAAAAAGGTATTTAAGTGCCCCACTGGCCCCTGTTATATTCCACGTAACTGCATTCTGTGGGACCTGTCAGAATTCCCTTGCCAATGATTACTGTCACTAACTTTAACAAAGAGGTAGGAGCTCAGCCAGTTGTTTTTTTTGTTTGTTTGTTTTTAATATGTCCTCTAGCAACTCTCAAAGAGAGCCACTGCACTGCTCTTAAACTAAGGGAGCAGGAACAGAGCAAGCTGGGTTTCTAACTGGAGAATTACGGTTTGAGCTTAAAGCAATGAAGCAATTGCTGGTTGCCAGGAAGACTGTATTTGCCCCTTCAGTTTAAATCTTGAACTTCTGCTTGCAGAGGTAAAATGCATCCTTGGAATTATTTTTTCTATGAGGAAAGCACACTGAGCACCCCGGTACCTCTTGCTATGGATGCCGAGCAGAAAAACCTATTCTCAACGAGAACCAGCTCAGCACTGAACAGCTTGCAAGGAGCACGCAGCTAACGCGTGCACTGCACAAACCCAAACTGCCTCACGCGTTCCCAAGTGCTCGTGCATTGCTCTGCTGCCAATAGAAGTGCACGAACACCCACTCTCTCCCTGGTCAGCACAGGCTTCTGGAGCACGCTGAAAATGCAGGAACGGCATAATTAAAAAGAAGATAAATCTCCAAGGGGCTGCTACCACAGCTGTTTTGTTTACTGCTGTATTTAGTAAATTACAAACTGGCATTTATTAAAAAGCTAACGAACTGAGGCTTTAAAATTGCTGGTCCAGACTTAATGGTGTTTCTGCTGGCATCCCACGGGATTCGGGCACTTTGCTGCAAAGCTCAGGTGGGAGCTGTTCCAGCAGAGCACTGCCCACAGACCCAGCACGCTGCAATGGTTCTCCAGCCAGTTCCTTGTCGTGCACTGACCTCTGCCAGTTCCCACATACAATCCCACAGTTTTGGGGTTTCCATCTGGTCCTTGGTTCACAGAGAAAGTAGATTTGTTTCGGTAGCCATTAGTGATGGGCTAAGGGAGAAAAGAAAAAATAAAGCCTAGTATTACAGGAAAAAAAGTAATGGAGGAAAGCCAAAACCCAGTCTGGATGCTCTGTTGGTAACACAGGAAGATAAACACAAATGAGGAAGGCGCATTAACCCAGTACGTGCATGAGACCCCAAAACTTTACCTTGGGGAAGAAGAAAATCTTCTCTAACAATGAAAGGTTTATCAGGGAGGGCTAGGACATGAAAAAGGGTTCCTAACCACTGGGTTTGTTTCACTCTCTGGCAGTCACAGACTGCAAAGCAGAAGCTAGCAAGGGCCACAGAGCCTGCCCTAGGGACATTCTCTAGAACCAACTAATCCCCATCAAGAGCCTTTGGGAGCCAAATGAGGGACTGCTGGGGGTTCAGAGCTGACGGGATTCCCACAAGATACTCACTGAGGGGACTACAGGACGGAGAGGACAGCAGAGTTCACCAGGCTTCTGCACATCTACACCCAGCTCCTGCAGACGCGACGTCAGCGTCTGTAAAACCTTCCTCTGGTTTTCGTACTTGACCTGCAGAGGAGTCCTAAGCCAGAAACACTCTCACAGGACCACACAGCAGCGGGCAGCTGTTCATCACCCAACCAACGCGAGGCAGGAATGAATACTGTAACTGAGACACAGCCCTAGAGGAACTCTGCCTTTCTCTTCATGCTTTCTTTTCATGCTGTACACTGCAGTTGCTCGGAGCAATGAAGAAAAAGAGGAAGAGCCGTGTCCGTGGTCACCAAGCACAGGTCTAAAGTTCTTGGTCCAAAGGAACCATCAGAGGCCCTGAAGCCCCAGTTACCCCGCTGTCCTACACTGGACAGCATCACTGTGTGAGCACACATCCCCTGTGCTGCTTGTTATCACATACACCACCCACGGAGAACCACGGAGTACCTTTTGTCCTTCAGAATAACTCAAGAAGGAAAGCAGCAGTAAGTAGGGTTGGAACAGGCTGTAGCACTATGGGATAGATCTTAGGGGCTCAAGGGGGATGGAAGGGACAGCTGGGGCAACACAACAGAGAAAAGTCCACGTGAGCACATCTTACCTGCAGCTGCTCCTGGTAGGGAAGTCTCCACAGTGGAGTTGCTGCGTCTGCTAACCTGGAAAGCACAACACAGCGCTAGTGCCCAGAGCTACTCACCTCCTGATACAACCAGGCTCATGTCTGTGTGCTACGAGACGTTTCTTATGGCATAGTGTGCCTGCTGGACATGGGCACAAGCGTTCTGGTACGGGCTCTGCACTAGAGCTGACTGTGACCAACCAAACTCCCTGAGCAGAACACTCATTGCTGGAAGGAACCAGGAACCACAACCATAAGACACGCTGAGCCTGGGGCAGAAGGCTGGCCAGCAATGCCTGCATGTCCTGAGTCCCCTTCAGAGGACGGGGCCAGGAACAGCTCTGTCTCCCCGGAGGTTTCCCCTAGAAGGGCAAGACACTTTTCTCATCATTTGATGCATCCATCCCGCATCATCTGCCTGCTCACGTTTCCAGCCACTGTTATATCTAGTGCTGTGCTAGATTAAATACACCATGGTGAAATGCAGTTTACACGCAGTACAAAGGGAATTACAGCCCCTCCAGTAGCAGTTCAGAGATAAGCCTTGGAACTCATCACTACTCGTATCTAAAGCAAGTCAAGCAATACCAAAACACATCAAAGCTGCCTTTTCAAGAAAATCAGAGAATATGGGGTGAAATAGATATAACCCAAACTATTGTAAGTATCCAACAACTTCTCACTCAGTGAGCTCATGAAAACTCACCCCACAGCTGGGTAAGCTGTTGTTATTCCTTACTGGGATTTTTTGGAGCTGCTTTTGGACCGTGATTTCCCCAGCACCAGCTACTTTTCAGAACTGTGCACCAAACGGACTGCCCATACCTCTCTTCCCAGGAGGAGCCCGGCAGGCTGCAGCCCTCTCCAGCATTTCTCTTTTTCCACTTTTCTACTCTCTTCTCCGCCAGCAGGCTGCAGTCCCGCCCGGGCAGGCTGCTCAGGAGCGCGCACTGCGTGCTCAGCAGCTGGCGAAGGCGCCGACACATCAGGCTCAGCGTGCAGCACAGGGCCATGGTGGGAAGCAGGGGCGCTTCCCAGGCCCTGCAGCCACCACAGGACCGTTGGGGTGAAAAGCTCGGCGGGGCTGGGCGGCAGCGGAGGGGCTGCCCTTTGGGAAGAAGCCGGTGGCGGCACCGGGGTCTCAGCAGCTGGGCGAGGGCTCCCTGGGGAAGCAGAGCAGGGCTCCTGCTCGCACACCGCGCGGTGTCAGCAGCTGTCACGGCAGCTAACCCCAGCTGGGCACCTGAAACAGAGCAGCAATAGGTGAAATGAGGCTCCGGTCCTACCCAGCCTCACATATAAGCACCCAGCAGAATTCCGCCCTGCTGGCACCGAGGGCAGCGGCTTGGGCCAGAGCTGCTCGGCGGTGACCGGGAGCTCTCTGTGCTCAACGTTTAAGCGTCCCCGCGCTGACTGTGGCCAACCCGAGCGCCTGTCAGGCTCCGGCCCCGGCGGGGAAGCCGCGCACAGCCCGCAGCGGGGTGCAGGCAGCCGCCGAGCACCACCGGCTGCCTTAACCCACCGCAACCCTTAGGACGGTGCTGCAGGCGCACCGAAAGCAGTAACTATTCGCTGCCTGCCTCTCTGTGCGACCTGCCCGCAGCTAATTAACCACAGCACAACGACGAGCTCCTCAGTAAGCGTTTATTCCCTAAACCCTTACCGAGGCTCCACCCCCCCCCCCGGGGTCGGTCACCGCCGCCGCTCGCCCCCTGCGCGCACCCAACGCGACATGGCGGCCATCCCCTGCCCCCCCCCTCCCCGCTCCCGGCCTGCCCCGCGGCAGCGCCCCCACCCTCTGGGGATCGGGCGGAGGGGGCGTGGCTAAGGTGGGTGTGGTCACCGCGTGGGCGTGGCCGGCCCGGAGGATCGCGGGTTCGATCCCCGCTACCCGTGCCGGAGGGTCGCGGGTTCGATCCCCGCTCCCCTCTGTTCGTGCCGCAGGAGGGCCGCGCCTTGCCGCAGGCGCTGTGCACCCACATAACGGCCCCGAGCTCTGTTTCAGGCCCCGTATTCAAAGAGCAGCCCCGTGAGGGCCGTGCACGCCGCGTCAGGGCTGCACTGGTGCCCTCCGGCCGCATCCCCGCGGCTGCCCATCCTTGTCCTGGGGGAGAGCACCAGGCCCGGCCTGCTGCCCCCCGAAAGGGCAGGGGGTGAGCAGCAGCCGCCCACCTCAGGCCCACCCGCCTGCCTCCAGCGAGGGGGGAACAGGATACGGCGGCAGGCCCCTGCTTCTCAGAAGCGAGCGCAGCCACCGCCAGCCCTGCGGCTTTCTCTAGTGCAGACCGGAGGCTTCCGCCTGCTCCGCTGTCAGCCCGCACGCTTCCTCCTGCCTCCTGGACCCCAGGGCCCCCATCTCCCTCCTGCACCCTCACCCGGCTCTTTCCTCCCCGAGGGAAACCTGTGCTGAGCCCGCCCAGCCCTCTGCCCCCAGCACGGGACGCCATGCTGGCGTTGTGCTCAGCGAGGGTTTCCGTTCTCTGTGCTGCTGCTCCTGAAGGGAGGCGTCGAGGGATGGGGCTTCATCGGGGGAAACTGCCTGCAGGAAACTGGGGGGGGCCTTCCTGCAGGCCGTGTGGCACACACATATGCTGGCGTTGCGATGCTGAGGCTTCCGAACCACGCAGCATTTCTGCTTTGACTCTTGTTAGCACTGATCGGAAAAGGAAAACAGTTTTGTGACATTTATGTGCAGCTTTCCACAGGAAGAGCTTGGCTTTCTGTATTTCCCCCCACCCCTGCTAAAGAAAAAAATATCCCTTCCTCCTGCTCGCAGTGTGCTCAGTAGCAGAGACAAAAGAGGACAGCGAGTGTCGTCCTCTGGTTCTTAAGGTTCTCCTTCAACAAAGCAACAAAGCTAAAGTGAGGTTTGGGGTTGCTCACACCTTGACCAGAAAGACCAGAGTATTCAGTCTTTAAGAAAACATTTTATTCTCCCAAGTATTATTCAAGTATTTGAATTCCACAGTTACTAAAGCAGTTCACAGTCTGAATGAAAATCCTCCCGGTTCTTTATGGCCCAGGCTTTGCTACCTGGAGTGTGAGTGAAGCAGGCTGCTGCTCCAAGTCTGCAGTCTCCTAAGAATAAGTGAACAAATGAGGTGAGAGCACATAAAGGGGAAAAAATACAGAGAAGTATCTCTTCTACAGGAAGAGAACGGATGCTGAAGACTAATCAAAGCAGGAAACCTTGCGTATCCCTTGCAGGTTCCTTTTTCAGAGCCACTGCAAATTAGCAGTGCTGGAGCTGAGGACCTCAGAGCCAGCAGCTCACTTTTGGGGCTCATGGGTCTCAGACGAGCCGCAGGCACTTCTGTGCTGCATCCCCTTTGCCCGTTGGACCCTTTCCTATAGCGATGACCCTGGCATGGTCCAAGTGCCAAGCAAGTGCTGTGCAATGGCCAGGTGAGGCTGCCAGCCCTGTGTGAACGTGCTGGTGAAATGGGCAAAGGAACAGAGCTAGGGAAGCCTGGAGCTACCTGTCTGAATCTCCAGAGAGGTGAGGCAGAGCTGGAGTTTCAAAGACTGTGGTAACAAGAGAGTAACGGTTATCGTTGCCGTGGTTTGGGGTTACAGGGTCTGCACATTTCCTGGCATGCCTGTCATACAAGCCCAGCGCTGCATATCTCTGGGCTCCGTCGCGGAGCAAAACATTCACCCGCTGCACAAGTAATGCTCTGATGAGTGTCTCCCTCACCTTTTCCTAATGCTTTTGCACTGCATCATCTCCCCTCCCCTTCCCTTTTCTGCTTTCTCTGGTATGGAGATGATGTGTATTGATAGAGACTCACAGCAGGTTCCTATTCCCCTCCTTCCTCTCCCTCCCACTGAAGGAGCCTGTCTCTGCCCAGGGCTCTGCCCCTGCCCTTCCCTGGGCTGGCTGGAGATCCTAGGCCAACGCTGCTTCTCCTTTGGCATCTCCAGCTTCGTTCTTCCTAGGAAACGTCCTTCAGCTATGCCAGCAGAGCTGGGGTAGGAAAAAGTAAGGTCCCAGTTATCCTTTCCTCTTTGCTTCCCCCCCATGGAAGCTCTAACCCTGCTGGCGTGAGGGGAAGAAACATGAGGCGGTTCCAGTTTCTTTCTCCATCTTCCCAGCAAACCTTGTCCCATAAACACCAGCAGCCAGAGCAAATCTGTGATGAGAAAATCCCATGCCCAGGACCTCGGCCCTGCTGTAAAGCCTATATTTCTGTCACGGACCTGCTGTGGTTCAGCCTGCCCTGGTTCCTCATGAGAGCTCTCTTCAGCCTGCCCTGGAAGGTGCAGAGCACAGCCCTCCGGAAACTGCTGGACAAGAAGAAGAAGACAACTGGGTCAAGGCAGCTGTTGAGGGCTGAGATGCAGAGCACAAGCTCGTTAGCGAGGTGGAGGGCCTGCTTCCAGGGCAGGCTAGAAATGGCCTCGACTTGCGCGAGGATGTAAGGGACGCGGACGATGTGGTAGGGGGTGAAGCATACAATGAAGATGATCAGGACTACAAAGGTCTTGGTGATGGCTCTCATGCTGGTCTTCTTGTTCAGCTGCTGAGCCTTCACCGAGGAGACTCTGTGGAGCTTGGCAAATATCTTGCCATAAAAGTAGAGGAAGAGCAGCAGCAGGATAAAGAAAATCGCTACTGCGGTCATGTTAAAGGCTGCTGCCGTGGTGCTTTTGTTCCTGAAGTGGAAGCATTTATAGTCACAGGGCCCTTCTTCTCTTGTCTCAAAAAAGAAAGGCATCATGAAGGCTAAGTGCACCAACCAAACCAACCCAGAGGCCACGGTGCTGCAGGACACGGTGTGGATCTTGAATTTCTGGAGGGGCCGGATGATCTTCAGGTAGCGGTCCAGGCTGATCAGGCTGAGGAACGTGATGCTGACGTACATGTTGAGGTAGAAGAAGGCCCCGACCACGTTGCAGAAGATCCGGGGCTCGCTCTTGTTCTGAAAGGCGATGCGGAAGGGCAGGCAGAGGGAGAGCAAGAGGTCGGAGAGCGCCAGGTTCCTCATGTACACGGTGATGGAGGTCCTGCGCTGCGCGCTGCACGAGAACACCCAGAGCGCGAGGGTGTTGCTGAGCAGCCCGACGATGAAGATCAGCGAGTACATCACGGGGAGCGTCACGGAGAGGAACTCATCTCGGATCTGGGAGCAGGAGTTGCCCAGCCTGTGCTCGGTGACCTCGCTGGTGGGCAGGACAGTGCTCAGAGAGTCCATCACGAGCGCACGGGCCTGGAATGAAACACGCATGGGAGTGGGAACGGGCGTTGGCATGAGCTGGAAGCCTGCAGGCATCGGGACGTATGGGTATTACAGCCCCCTGCGGTACCTGGGTGCCCCAGGTCACTGCAAACACGACCTCATGGTCTCCCAGGCTGTTATGCAAAGGAAAATGGGCTGGGGAGCTAGAAGCAGGCTCCTGCACAGGTCCATCACTGGCTCTGGGCCAGGAATGGGCACTGCTTTCTCCCCAGCCTGTAGGGAAACATCCACAGGGGATCTTAAACCCTGGTGGAAAAGCAGAGCCAGCTCCTGCCCCAGCTGCAGTAAGTGGCTCCCGTCCCAGCTTCTCCCAGGCTGCTGGCCGGGCTTGCCTGCGGCGTGCTGGGCCCAACAGCAATGCCCAGCAGTCCTCTGTGGTGTAAAGCACTCTCTGATTGCCCACGAGCAACAAAATGGATACAGCAAACATGAATTCAGGCCACATGTCAGCAAGATGCTTACAGGTATCTTGGCATTGTTAAGGGGGTCGATCAGAGCTCCCTACCACCCCTCCTAGGCTGGGAAATCAGCCCCAAACTGCTGCTCTCACGCCAGCCACAGGACAGCAGAGCCCTGCTGAGCTTGTGCTGCCCAGGGACCCAGTGCCGGATGCTTGGACATCCTTTGCCAGCACCTGCCTTGCTGGGACTGACTGCAGAAGCACCTCCCGTGCCTGCGAGCTCGTGCATGTCCCAGTGTCATCCTCGCCTTCCCACTTGCCGTGATGCTGAGTGACAGACACTACTTTTCTAACGCACTTCTCTGCTCCCTCCACACGACCCCAGCAAGCAGGGGCAGCAGCTGACAGGTTTGGATGGAGGCAGCAGAGCTCACTGGGTTTGCTGCCTGCGACTCGCAGCGCTTTAAAACCACCGCAGCTCGAGCGTCTCGCGTTTGTCGTTCCTGGCTCACCGCACGGCAGCCGCCCCGCTCAGCCCCAGCTCTCCCACCCCGACGGCTGGCTACCTCAGTGCCCCGCTGCCCCCTGTGCTCGCAGGTGCAGCAAAGCTTTCCCGTGCCTCACGGAGAGAAGAGAAGCCACACGGAGCCACTCACCTCGCCTGGCGCTCCTCTGCTCCTACGGCTGCTGTGACGGAGGTTCCTGCTCTCGCCGGGGCTCCTATAAGCCCTTGGCTGGTGACACACCTCCCACCCGTGACAAGCGTCACCCCGCTCTCCCTGCCCCTCCCACGCGGGGTTTTCCCCCCCTGGACGAGGTGAGGGGAGTGTTTTGGGGGGCTCCTGCTGGTGCGGGCTCTGCAACACGCCCAGGTGCACCGGAGACAGACAGAAATGGGCTTCTGGTGCAGGAGGGGTGAAAACATCCCGCAAAAGGGCCCCACGCACCTGCACCCACTGCCCTCGGGACCAGTGGGGACGCCGGGTGCCAGGGGAGGTGGGCACGGCGCCGCACCACCACCCACACAGGCAGGAGCAGGGGAGACGCCCCAAGCTCCCCTCCTGCCCCTGCGGGGTGGGGAGCTGGGGGCAGATGCTGAAATAAATGCCTCCAGATGCCGGCTTTCAGCCCCGGCACTGTCTGCACGAAGTCTCCCAGCTGGGGTGCTGGGGAGAGCCCATGGGGGCTGAGAGGCGAGGGTCCGGGCGGCTCGTCCCCCAGCCCTCATCCTGACACCTCTACAACACCAGCCACGTGCCCGGGGCAGGTCGTTCCGCAAAAGTTTCCACCTCACTGGATTTAGCTCAGCGAGCAGCGCGAGGTTCGCCCACGCAGATGCAAATAGCCATGGTGGGCAGGGGAGGAGGGGGCCGGGGATGGCAGTGGAGAGGAGAAATCCTCCCGTGAGCTTTCAGCAGCTGCTGCAGCGGGGTCTGGCCGGGGCCGAGAGAGCAAACGCGGCGGTGCAGAGCTCCCAGCCCCACGGCAGGCCCCAGCAGCACGTCTTCCTGCAAATACTTCTGTCCCCCGCCGCCCCACCGCTCCGCGTGCCCCCTCAGCCCTGTGCCTGCCCGGCGGGACCTGCTCTCGAGATCTCTTCGTCTACAACTCGTGTTTTGGTGCGAGCCTCAAAGGGCAATGCACGTAGCGGGTCCCGAGGGATGACTCAGTCCTGAGGCTGCAGGCAGCCAAATGTCAGCCGTGAGGGGCTCCCACAGACCCACCGCGAGGGAACCTCTGACATTCAGACCCCTCAGCAGCAGCCGAAGCCACCATGCAGGAGACACTCATGAACGTCTTGGGAAGGGACGCGTGCGGGAAGCTTGTGTGCAGTCGCTGCCAGGCCGACGCCAGGGCGAGCCACCCTCCTGCAGCGATGCCATTTCCCAGCCCAGCATCAATTTGCTTCTCGGCACCCCAAGTTGGTAGCTCTGGGAAACAGGATTAAATCCAGAGCAGCAGTGTGATTTACCAGCATGTGCATGGGGCTTGGCTCCAAACCCCGCGGCCGTGCTCCTCGGACACCTGGCTGCAACATCGTCCCTTCCCGATGGGGTGAAACGAATGTGGTTACCCCGGGCAGGAGTAGGAAATGTGTCAGGAGGGCAGCTCGTTCCAGCCGTGGGAATCTCAGAGCCCGAAGAGTGGAAATCAGAGGCTGTTGAACCCCAGGTTTCTCCACCTTGGTGCCTTGTGCTGCATCAGCCTCACCTCCAGCCCTTGCTGAGTAATTACAGAAGACAAAGCCAACCCAACCTGCCAGCCAGCGAGTGGAGAAATGACTGTAAACTGAGAGAGCCCGGGGATTTGAAAGGGCATTTCTACAATATCAGCTCGCTGGTGTCAGTCACTCTGCAACGTGTACCTGCAGGTCACAGCGCTCACGTAGGCACGAAACACATCCTCCATTCCCGCCCAGCCCTTTGGAGTGACCGGGCATTTGGAACGACCCCGGTCGTCTCGTGGGGCTGGGAAAAGGAGTTCGAGCTGCAGCTAGAGAGGGAAAGGAGGCTGGCAGGGCGGAGGGGGCTGCCGGGAAGGGGAACAGAAATGGGGTCTGCAGTGCTGCGGGAGGGGTTGCGACGGCCCCTGCGTGGTTATGGGTGCAGGAAGCACAGAGTTCACCTTCAGAGCACAGCCTGGCCCCCAGCACAGCGAGGTGCTGACAGCCTTGTGGTTTGGTGGCTGCCAGGACCGGGTGCCTGCAGGGGAGGCTGATCATTGGTATGCCGCAGCATCATCACCTCGGGGAATTTATTACTCGTTCTGAAGTGTCGCAGAGGGATGAGTTACATTATCCATCGCATTTCGGTTTCACTTGCTAGCTTTGCGGTACGTTCGGTGACCTAAGAGAATAGGTCAGGGCGGGGTTTTCTTAGAATCCTGGGGGTGTTTATCACACACGCTGAACTCCGACCCTCGGTACGAAACGCCGAGCTCTAACTTCACTTTCAGGCAGTGACACCTGTGCTGCCCTCGGGACGGAACTGTTACCGGCGCGCCCACGGGACTCGTGCAAGGGAGCGCCCACGTCACGGCACCCGTGCAGCTGCTCCCAGCTTGTTCAGGACGAGCAGAAAGCCGAGTGCCTGCTGCCATCACGCCTCTGCAACGCCACGTCCAGGGGCAGGGAGGCAGCAGGAAGGTGCGGAGGGCCCCGCGGGGCTCTACCCCGAGGGCAGAAGGGGCGGCGGGGCTGCCCTGGGGGCCGGGGCTGCCTTGGGAGAGCCGCAGCGAGGCGCCCCCGGGTCCCCCTGCCCTCGGGTCCCGCCGGGTGCCCCCGGGCACCGCGACCGCGCTGCGCGTCCCGTCGGGGCTGGGCGCCGACAGGGGGCGGGGCCTCCCTAGGACACGCCCACACGGGGCGGAGACAACGCGGGGGTGTGAATGGCCACGCCCACCCCCGCGCGGTATTCTACAGAGACCACGCCCCCTCCCGCGTGAGACCACGCCCCCTCCGGGCGAGACCACGCCCCCTGATCCCGAGGCGGGCGCCGATTGGCCGGCGGCGCGGCGGCGGCGGGGGCGCGGCGCGGGGGCGTCACTTCCGGGCGGCGCGCGATGCTGGCGGCGGCGGCGGGCGGCTCCGGGCCCGGCGGGGCGGGCGGCTCCGGGCCCGGGCCGGGCCCCGGCGGCGGCGGCAGCGGGGAAGGGGACTTCCTGTCGCGGTACCGGCTGGTGTCGGCCAAGCTGCGGCGGCGGTTCCTGCGGAAGCCGAACGTGGCGGAGGCGGCGGAGCAGTTCGCGGCGCTGGCGCGGGAGCTGCGCGCCCAGGAGAGCCTGCCCTACGCGGCCTGGTGCCAGCTGGCGGTGGCGCGCTGCGCGCAGAGCCTCTTCCACGGCCCCGCCGAGGCGGCGGCGCTGGGCGAGGCGGCGCGGCTCTTCCTGCGCCAGGAGCGGGACCTGCGGCAGCGCCTGGCGCTGCGCGGCGGCTTCGGCGAGCACCTGGCGGCGGCGCAGAGCTGCGGGGCCTTCGCCGCCCGCCTGCACCTGGAGCGCGGGCAGCCGGCGCTGGCGGCCGGGCCGTGCCTGGAGCTGGCGGCGGCGCTGCGCGACACCGGGCGGCCCGCCCGCGCCGCCGCGCACTTCCAGCGGGCGGCCGAGCTGCTGGCGGCGGCGCGGCTGCCGCTCGAGGCGCTGCGCTGCCTGGCCGAGCGCGCCTCCTGCCTGCTGCTGGGCCGCGACTACGCCGGGGCCCTGGCGGCGCTGACGCGGGCGCAGGCGCTGGCCGGGGCCGGGGTCGGGCCCGGGGGGGCCGCGCCCGGCGGCGCCTTCCTGGACGCGCTGGTGCGCTGCGAGGTGTCGCGGGTGCTGCTGCTGCTGCTCCTGCAGCCGCCGCCCGGCAAGCTGCCGCCCGAGCACGCCCGCACGCTGGAGCAGTACTGCTGGGAGGCGCCGGAGGGCGGCGCGGCGGGCGGCGGGCCGCCGGCGGCGGCGAGCTACCTGCCGGCGGAGCTCTTCCTGCTGCTGCAGTCCGCCGTGCTGGCCTGCCAGGAGAAGGACGCGGCGGCGCTGCAGGCGCTGCAGGCCGAGCTGTGGCCGCTGCTGAGCGCCGAGCAGAACCACCTGCTGCACCTGGTGCTGCACGACATGCTCAGCCCCGCGGGGCAGGGGCTGTGAGCGCCGCCGGGACGCCGCATCCTGCTGCTGCTGCTCCTGCTGCCGCCCTCCTCCTGCCTCGGGACGCGGCGCGGGGCCCCGCGGGGCTGCATTAAAGCTGGCGGTGGCCGCACCACCCGCGTGTGCGCTGCCCGGTTCTTGGGGCTGCGGGAGGGGGGGCGTGGTTTTGTGGGAGGGGGCGTGGCTACGCGGGAGGGGGGCGTGGTTGTGGAGGGGGCGGGGGCCGCGGGGGGGGGCGGGGGCCGCGGGGGGGGCGTGGTTGTGGAGGGGGCGGGGCGTGGTCGCGGGGGCGGGGCCGCGGGGCGGGGCGTGGTCACGGGAGGGGGCGGGGCCTCCGTGGCGCGCAGCCGCGGGGGCTGTCGGGCAGGCGCGGCCTTTCGGCTCCCCGCGCGGCGGCGGCAGCACGCGGCGCGGCCATGGCGGACGGGGACGGTGCGGGCCGGGGGGGAGCTGCGGGGGGGGTGGGGGGGGGGCACGGAGGGTTAGCGGGGCCCGGGGGGAGGCCGCGGGGCCGCGGGGGGGGGTGGATTCGGGGTCGGGCCCGGGCCGCGCGGCGCCCTCCGGGGCCTGCTGGCGGCGCCTGAGCGCGTCCGTCCCGCAGGTGGCAGCGCGAAGAAGCGGCGCAAGAAGGAGAAGCGGGCGCTGCTCGACGAGGACGTGGCGGTGAGTGCGGGGCCGCCCCGGGGGGATGGGGCTGGGCTGGGGGCGGCGGCGCCGGGAGCGGCTCGGTTCCCCCCCCCCACCCCCCTCCCCGGGATCTCCCCTCCCCCCCTACCTCCCCCGGCACCGGCCGGGCTCGGGGACGGGACCGCGGCCGCCCCCCGGAGCCGCCCGGGGCGGCCACGTGTGTGCGGGGCCTCCCCGCTGAGCGGCGGGACGCGCTGTGCCCGCAGGACATCCAGCACACCGAGGAGTTCCTCATCAAGCCCGAGTCCCGCGTGGCCCAGCTGGACACGTCGCAGTGGCCGCTGCTGCTGAAGGTAGGGGCTTACGGAAGGACCCGAGGCGGCTCCGGGCTCGTGTCCCCCGTGCTCTTGACGCGCGCGGCTCTCTCCTCGCGGTCGCCGTGCCGCGGAGGAGCACGTGCGGTGCTCACAGCAGAGGCGAGCCACGTGCGTGCAGAAATCACGCTGCAGAGTTCGGCTGGTGGCGTTACCTGGGGGCCCGCTCTGTCAGTTTATCGCCTCCTGCAAGCGCTCGCAAAACCTCGTTAGCTGCGTTTCGGTCTGATGGGCCCGTGCTCCGGGTATACCCCCAAGCTACGTGTATAGAACCTGTGGGGCACGCTGCAAAGGTTGGCGTTCTGCTCCTTTCCCATCTCTTCTACGTAGAACTTCCGATTCTCTCTCTCAGGAAAGCATTTCTGCAGTTTCAGCTGCAGGTCGTTTTCGGTTTGGAGGAGGTTTTTTAATTTAAATGTGAACCGGATACGGAGTAATTGGGGAGATGCGTTAGAGCGAACAAATACTTTTCTCAAGCTCACTTGAATTTCATTTTACTTACAATAAATTTTCGTTTGGTTTTGTAGAACTTTGACAAGTTAAATGTGATGACAGCGCACTACACACCCCTTCCTTCTGGTGCTAACCCCCTTAAGAGGGAGATCTCTGAGTATGTAAGGTGAGTGCAATAAGCTCTAGAGTGATTTAATTTTCTTTTGCAGTTAATGTCTTGAAAGCGTGGTCCGTTCTACGTTTGTCTTTTACCTTTCTGCTTGATGCTGTATGTTGCTGCTAACCAATGAATGTCTACCTAGGGCCTGCTGGTCATCTTCTGCGAAATTTTCTTTGTTCTGGGATTGTGGCTGCTCTGCAGGTGGATGTGCAAACACCTGAGGAGTTTTGAGTGGTCCTATGGAAAAAAACCCTTCTGCCTGCCAGGCTTTGAGACTGCTTGGAGCTTGTTTGCAGTGGTCGGTTTGTATTAAGGGCCGAGTACTGATAACGCTATGGAAAGAAGAGAATTACTTGCTTGTGCAGAGTATGACCTGCCTTTCAGAGGACCACTGTGCAGAGCAGCTTGATGCGTGCTCGGTGGGAGCAGCTGTGAGCTCAGCTCTTACTTGGCTGTTTATTTAGAAATGCTTTTCTTTTCTCCTACAATGGCAAGTCTCATCAAGGTTTTCACGCTACCGCTACATTTGTCCCAATACTTAGCTCTGTCAACTCTGTCAACTTGTGCCGTAGGTCAGGCTTTATTAACCTTGACAAGCCTTCCAACCCATCTTCGCACGAGGTGGTCGCGTGGATCCGGCGCATCCTTCGAGTAGAGAAGACCGGGCACAGCGGCACACTGGACCCTAAGGTGACTGGGTGCCTGATTGTGTGCATTGAGAGGGCAACGCGGCTGGTCAAATCTCAGCAGAGTGCAGGTATGTTTATTGACATGGGACCATTTTCACTTGAAGTGACTTGGAAGGTGCGGAGCTCTTCTGGAGACAAGATGGAGACTTCCTGCCCTGCCTTTGACAGGGCTGCCCTAGGCTTTCAGTGCCTTGAACTCAAGGATTGCTTATCCATCTTGCTCCAAGCCAGTGAGGGTGCACCCGTGTTGTCTCAGGTGGTTTTTTGATTGTTTCTCTGTCTGGGACTTGTGCTGTCTATGAAAACCCTTCTGAAAGACCGGTTTCATGTATTAACTGAATTTAAGGCACAAACCTACAACTCCGGTGAACTAATGCTTGGTGAAACAACAGACATGTAGCTCAGATTATTTTCACTGCAAGGACAACCAGCTGGATAATGGGTTGCGTGCACTTTTTAGGAGACGTTTGCGAAAATACCTGGACTCTCCAGATGTGTGGCTGTGTAGCAGTGTGCGCCTTGAGATCAACATTAAATGCAAGTGGCCGCTCCTGACTGCTCTTGTCGTTCTTTCAGGCAAAGAGTATGTGGGAATTGTTCGGCTGCACAATGCAATTGAAAGTGAGGCTCAGCTTGCCAGGGTAAGTCTCAGCACACTGTTAGCCATGCTGGCACTTGACACTCAAAGGGTTCAGCTTCTGTGGGATTTGAGAGGGTAGGAATGGACGTCAGGTGTGCTGTGTGTGAGGTGATGATGAAGTTTATCCATTCTCTGAGTGCAGTGGCGCTGCCCTCCTGCAACACCCCGACTCCTGTTCTAGGGTTTGGGTGCTGTGCAGCCTCCAGAGACCCTCCAGTCTCCCAGTGTCCTACTGGGGGCTGCTGCGGTGTGTGGCTGGCTGCCTGCAGGAGTGAAGCAGTGCTGGCAGGGTCAGAGCCCCTCTTTGGGGGGGGCTCTGTCCCCACTAAGACGAGGGATGACGTCTGATTGCACACTGCCACCTGATGGAAAAAGCCAACTGTACCTCACTGGCAGTTGGGGTAGCATTTTGACCACATCAGTGGTTCATATCGGCTTTCTTAAATACAACATAACCAAATGGTGACGAATCTTCTGCATTCTTGCTCATGGAAGTGGCCTTAGTTGCTGGAGACACCGCGGTGCTCATACGTTAGCTCTGCTCATGGCCCCGGCTAAGCTGTTGCTCCTGCTTCTGCTTCCAGGCAATAGAAACTCTGACGGGCGCGCTGTTCCAGCGACCTCCCCTCATCGCTGCTGTCAAGCGACAACTGAGAGTCAGAACCATCTATGAGAGCAAGCTGGTGGAGTATGATCCTGAGAGAAGATTAGGTAAAATGGGGGTTTTCTGCCTTCTTTTGATTCAACTCACAGCTGATAAAACTTCTGTTGAAATGGGCTGCTTCCTGTTTGTTCTAGATGAACTTAAGTTATAAATCCTTCCCACCATCAAGCAGTAACTGCTTCCCACATTGCTTGTGTGTGCAGAGAAGCAAATCCCACCTGTTTGTTGTAGTTTTGCATCCTTCACTGATGAGCCAAATGATGTCAACTGCATGGCATTAGCACTCGGTGCAAAGATGACCTTCATCTATCACCCCATGCTGATGGCTCTGTGAGGGGTTGAACACGGAGCTTCTGGATGCGACTCGTTTCTAGATACCTATTTAAATAACGTTCTGTCCTGGCTTGTGTTTCAGGTATCTTCTGGGTGAGCTGTGAAGCAGGCACGTACATCCGAACGCTTTGCGTCCACCTTGGTTTGCTGCTCGGTGTTGGGGGCCAGATGCAAGAGCTCCGGAGAGTGCGATCTGGGATCATGGGAGAGAAGGTAATTGTGACTCTAATTATAACCAGCAAATTAGGAATTGTCAGAACGGCAAGAGTTCTGTGGAACGGTCTTACTTCTATAATACTGGAAGAAGGTGCAGATGCGTGTTGACTGGGAGAAGTTTTGTGAATAGCCCTGAAAACATGGAAGCTCTTGGCCGTAGGCAGTCTGTAACCAAAGTGTTGAGTTCAGTTCAGGGCCTCGTCCCTGTTCTGGTAATTAAGCTTTGGAACAGCGAGTGACTGGGAAATGCACCACGGTGACTGGAAGTTTGTTTTATGCCACCTGTGTTTCTCGGCCTACAAATCGCACACGTGCCAGGGGTTCAGGCCCGAGGTACCTGCTTAGCAGCTTACAACCGCTTGGTGTCAGGGCAGGACGCAGGGAGCGTGCCTGATGGAAGGGAGCTTGGGAAGTGCAGTCTTGTATGGTCTTGAACAATTCCCCGGTGTTTTCTGCCTGGTCATTGCTGGTTCCCATTGCCGGCTCAAACTCCAGGACTAACTTCTCTCCTTGCAAAGCAGGATTATGAGAGTGATCGCTAGCATTCATTTCTGAATTCCAGGTGATGGATGCTTACAGGTGCTTCGATAACGTACTGCATGTCACAGAGTGGTGAGCTGCTTAGTTTAGGCTTCTACTCACTGATGTTCTTTGTCTCAAAGTTTGAGGTATTTAAGTTTGAAGCACTTCTGAAGTGTGGCCAGGTAGGCAGAGCGTATCCATTAGATCCAAGTGCAGCGTGACATTAGGAAGGTTGAGGCTTGCAGTAGCAGAGATTAGGCTGATCTCAAGCTGTCAATGGAAAGCATTTGTTCTTGCCTCTTCCAGGTAACGTTTGTTGATGTTTGTGAATCGGGCGTCTGGTTTTGCTCCCTTTCAGCACACTGTTTGCTATTAGACTTCATTTTCTTTTATGTGTTCTGAGTTGGTGGCTGGTAGGAGACTTCAGAGGGGTTGTGTCTTTTCAGGACAACATGGTGACTATGCATGATGTCCTGGATGCGCAGTGGCAGTATGACAACAACAAGGATGACAGCTACCTGCGAAGGGTTATCCTGCCCCTGGAGAAACTGCTGACTTCCCACAAGCGGCTAGTCATGAAAGACAGTGCGGTGAGTTCCTGGGTTAGAGCCAGTTGACGTAGCGACTGTGAAGTGTCGTCCCATCTTGTATAGCTAATATAATAAATGGGGAGCAGGATCCTCATGGAGTACAGCAGTGTCCTGCTTGAGAGCTGTGTAGGACCTTGTATGGGCTGCTGCAAGGTCACAGCAGTAAGATGCAAGAGCCCAGAACCGAGTGTCAGACATGCTGCCCTCCTCACTTTAGGAGGATGCTGATGGTTTTAAGAGATCTGCCTCATGTGTTGTTGGCTGTGACGGGTGCTTTCTTTTGATTGCTTTTTCAAAAGCACCCGGGTTTTATATAGTAGACAATGAGAAACAGATATGTGGGGATGCTGTTGCTAACAGTAATGGCAACAGGAGGCCAAAGCATTAGAGGCACTTCTTGTATTGTTTTTATTCTCCGGTAGCTTATAAGCCCTCTTGTTCCCCACCTTCTTAGGTTAATGCTATTTGTTATGGAGCCAAGATCATGCTACCTGGTGTCCTGAGGTATGAAGATGGTATTGAACTTAATCAGGAGATTGTTGTCATCACCACAAAAGGAGAAGCAATCTGCCTAGGTATGAAGCTCCTTGTTCTTCTTGTGCCCATCTATTTCAGTGAACGTGTAACAGATGAATCCCCAAGCACAGAAGGTTTAAATAGCACTTCCTGATGGAAATTGTGGGTTAATACATCCTAATAAGCTAGGCTGCAAGGTGGCTGCCATTGAGCAGGATGTTAGGAAGCACCAGCTGCATCAGAGCCAAGTTGTATGCAGGGTAGTCTGTTGCTTGTGTTGCTATCAGAAGTCTTCTGTTATTCCTGTTAGCTCTTGCTGCCTCGGATATGAGCTGCATACGTTCCTCAGAGCCAGTCCTTGGTGAGGTGTCAAGAGTTCCTCAGTTAGCCATGTTTCAGCCGTGTGATGCTCAGGTGTGCTGTGTGTGAGGTGATGATGAAGTTTATCCATTCTCTGAGTGCAGTGGCGCTGCCCTCCTGCAACACCCCGACTCCTGTTCTAGGGTTTGGGTGCTGTGCAGCCTCCAGAGACCTTCCAGTCTCCCAGTGTCCTACTGGGGGCTGCTGCGGTGTGTGGCTGGCTGCCTGCAGGAGTGAAGCAGTGCTGGCAGGGTCAGAGCCCCTCTTTGGGGGGGGCTCTGTCCCCACTAAGACGAGGGATGACATCTGATTGCACATTGCCACCTGGCACATCACAGTTACCGAGGATCAGTATGGAAGGTCTTGAGCAACTGTCAGCTTCTGTGAAGTGACTTGAAACAGTGCCTTGTTCTAACTGGTGTCTTTATCAAAGCTCTGTAGATGACAGGTGGTGACGCACTGTAGGGACGGTCTGTCTGGTGCTGTGTGGCCTCACACTCTGTCCAGTCCCATGGGACTGAGGGACTTTGGAGGTGTAACACAGCCAAGCCATTCCACCTCGTTTGTACTGTCTGCACCACGGTCGTTTCAGTGGACTGGCAATAGTGACTTAATATCTTTTGGTAGGATTAGTCTCCCCTAGTGTGCCTCTGCAAGATTTTGAGAACTGAGTAAGGCTCAGTCAGTGCTCCTTCCCATAATGGTGCAGTTCAGTTGCACCTTAAACACACCACAGTTCCTTGAGTTGCGTGGAAGTGCCCAAGCAGCTGTTTACAGAGAGTTCTTCACCATCCAGTGGTGCCGCTGGTGCTGCAGGAAATGGTTGCCTTACGCTGTTCACTGATTCATAACTGATCTTCTGGAGTAAACTGGAGGGTCTCGTGCTCCTGGTGTAGTAAATCCATGACACAGATGCTCTTTCATCTTGCAGGGCAACTTTCTGAAGCTTTAGTCCAGAACTTGTGTCCAGTAAAGTTTCGGGGTGACATGGCATTGTTGGGGTATTTGCCTCTTCTTTGTGCTGCCAGAGGAAGAGCAGGCTGAACCCAACAGGTTCCTGCATCTGTGCTGTCACGGGTTTGTTGTTTTGAAGTGTTTACGAGCTCCCTGCTTGCTTCTGCAGCTATCGCCTTGATGACCACTGCAGTCATTTCTACCTGCGACCATGGCGTGGTGGCAAAGATCAAGAGAGTGATCATGGAGAGAGACACATATCCCCGCAAATGGGGCCTTGGTCCCAAGGTGAGCAGCGGGGGGTGTTGGTGGAAGCCCAGCTGTTGGGTTGTGGGGCTGCAGGCACCTCAGGTCTATGCTTGAACCCTCCTCTGTTAAAGAGCCACATGATGTGAAGTGGATGGCATTAGCACTCTGTGCAAAGATGACCTTCATCTATCACCCCATGCTGATGGCTCTGGAGGGGCTGGGCAAGGAGCTCTGCAGTTGGAGTGGTTCACCTGAAATGTTGCGGGTCATTAAGCTGTGGGGAGAAAAGGATGTCAAGGATATAAGCCCAGTTACACGCAGTCATCTGCTTTTGCTGTTAGTTCCCCCACAAATTAGCCCTTATTTCCTGATGAAATGGCTTCTGACTACTCCCTGTCTGTGACTTGTAGGCTGCTGTGCAGCGGATGTTTTCTCTGAGTTGTCAGAAAATCCTTAGAGAAGCATTAAGTCAGTGACGATGCAGTGCTTGGCTTGTTCATGGATTATCTCCTCTTAGGATGGGTGGCTGAAGCCCAAGGGAAGGTTTCTCCTCTGTGGAGCTGCAGTCTGACTTTTTGCGCTTTGCTCTCAGGCCAGTCAAAAGAAGATGATGATCCAGAAGGGTCTGCTGGACAAGCACGGAAAGCCCAACGAGAGCACACCAGATTCCTGGAAGAAGGAGTATGTGGATTACAGGTGGGTACGATTTCAATTTCAGAATGACGGACACAGACCAGGCTGTGTGCAGCGAGCACTGGGTGCTGTTTGTGCTGTCAGGTGTGTCAGACCTGGCCAAGGTGTATTTGCTGTCTGGGCCCTTGGTGTGCAGCAGTGTTCCTCAGTTACAGGGAACGTGCTGGTGGTGGGCAGGGCTGGAGTGGAAGGCCCTGAGCAGACGGTTATCCCTCTGTAGCCTGTGCCTGTGGCTTTAGAGGGAGTCAGTCTGCTAAATGAAAGAGGGGAGGCTTTGCCATTGTCCTGTCCAGCTGGCACTGGTGCAGGCTGCAGGTCTTCCCCACACTGAGCTCCTCCACCTGATGCCTTGCAAGGGGGAAGGGGCTTTGTAGTTGTGCAGAGCAGTGCCACACAGTGACTGTCCTCCTCAGCCTGGTGTCTCTTCTCTCTCAGGGAGGCGTCCAAGAAAGAGGCAGCTGCGGTCCCCCAAGCTGTATCAGAGGTGGAGAGGGCTCCAAAAGTGAGTATCGCTGGTGCTGTCTGGTTGTAAGGTTGGTTGGGCTCTGTTGAAGACTTCTGATGTGTGCCTGTTCCTTTAGGCAGTTGGTATTGAGTGCTGAATTGTGTGCTGCTTTGTTTGCTTGTAATACAGGGGCAAGCGCTTCATATTCTGGGAGCTTAATGCCCGCTTTATTGTGGTTTTGTGGTCTGTGGATTAGTAGTAGAGTGACCTGTTTATGGCCTCAGCCCATATACGTTTATCTCTGGCAGTCTGTAGCTCACCCTCCTTTTCAAAGCATTGCTAACTGAGAAATTTGAATCAGGCAAAACAGTCGTGATGGGCTTGCAAACAGCTTTTCCGTCACTTGAGCCCTTTTGGGAGATGGCCCGTCTGACATTGTGCTCTCCTAACAGAGGAAGCGGGAGTCAGAGAGTGAAAGTGAGGAGGCCGTGACCCCACCATCCCCAGCCACTCCACCACCAGAGGAGCTGAGCGAAAAGAAAAAGAAAAAGAAGAAGAAAGAAAAGAAAGCCAAAGAAGCAGCTGAAAGCGGGGGAGAACAAGTAGAAGTGGTATGTAACTGGGTACTGCCTTGGTACGGTCCAAGCATGGGGAGGGAAGGGCTGCTGTCTGTCCCTCATACCTCCAGGGTAAATGTGTTGGCATCCTGCTGTGCACGTCCTCAAAGTACCAGGCTCCTCACAGGGGGAGAAAGGTGCCTCAGTACAGGCACATTCATAAACTGGACTGGTTGTGAGCGAGGTGGGAGGTGGGAATGGACGGAGCAGAGCATGGGATGAGCAGACATCTGTGCTCAGGGCAGCTGGTGGGTGCACGTTCCTTCCTCAGTCTGTGGGGACTGCCCTGTGGGAGGGTGGTGTGTGGCGTTCGGTAAGAGTGCTCCTGTGCTTGTGTGGTGGTGAGGGAGCCTGCGCTGTGCCTGCAGCTGGGACGGAGTGTTTGGACGCTTGGGGCTCTGTGTGTGGCAAGGGGAGGTGAAGATGTTTCTGTAAGTGGCTTGTTAGCCTTCACGCAGTGCTAGGTGCTCCTCCTGAAATGAGCAGCGGGTGATGCCTCTGATTTCTTCCTGATCTCTCTAACCTCTTCACAGACCAGTGAAACCAGCACCAAGAAGAAGAAAAAGAAGAAACAGAAGGAGGTAGAAGAGAGCTCAGAGTAAGCGACTGGATCTGTCCAAAGCAGGCGACCCCATCGTTAGAGAGGGAGGATTCTGAGGCCTTGAAAAAACAGGACTGGCTGCATGGCAGAGGGGCCAGCAAGTTCCAAGTTGCTTTTCTGCTGTGTATATGAGTGAGGAGGTGTGTTTGCCCAGGATATGCCCTGCTCATGTACCCCTCCTCATCCTGTTTTAAGGGTAGCCAGAGGAGGGGGTACCTGACTGCCCCTGCACTGGATTGCTTTGTGAATCTGGACACCTTGATGCCAACAGAAGTGGCATCTTCAGGGAAACTGCAGCTCCTTGCTCTTAGGTGTATTTGTTTTCACCATGAGAGGGATGAATAACATTTTCCCCCCGCTCTTGTCCTGCCTCTTCCTTCCTTCTCTTCCAAGGTTGGAGCTGTTACCTGACAGTCGCAGAATGTATTGGTGGCTGGAGGGCTGGCCTAGCCATGGTCCATCTAAAGGGTTTGGCATGGGGACAATTGAATCAGTTATTTGAAGGGCTCTGGTTTCTTTTTAACCTGGCCTTATGTTTGGCTTGGCCCTCAGATAATTGAGAACAAATGTTCCAAAGGTATTCAATACATTTTTTTTAAACTTTATCATAAAAGGATTAGAACATGGATTTCCTGCTTTATGCTTCTTAGTATGGGGAACCTGCCTGTTAGTTGTCAGCTGATCCCAGACCCAGTGTCCCAGTAATTTTGCCAGTGTCTACCTCTTGCTGGCTCCAACTTGGTGGTTGGAATGGGACTGCAGCACTCTCAGCTGCCTTCCCTTGTTTTGGTACCTAATATGCTCTGGAAGCTTCCAGTGGGGATGCTGCTGTGGGGCAGAAACAGTAACAAGAAAGTGGCTGCCCAGGATTTCTAAAGGGCTGTCCGGACTGGAGAGCTTGCGAGCTGAGGCTTGGCCAAAGGCAGCTCTGCGGGGGCACTGGCTGTGGAGCTTGAATGGTTTCATAATGAACTGGCCTAATATCCTTGTCTGGGGTGGCTCACTGCCAGCAGGAGGTCTCTTCTATCACAGGGATAGTGCTGAGCCAGGATTTTAGCCTCTTTTAATGGGGAAGGATCCAGGCTGCTTTGTTCTGAGCTTCTGTCCCTGCAGAGATCCTGTAACATTTGTCTTAGCCTCATGCATTGCTTTTCTCTTAATTGTCTGACACTTTTCTCCCCTCTAATGCTAGAGGCGCAGGCAATGGTGCCAGCAGCTGGTGACTGTCAGAACCTGAGCAGATGAAATGTCACATTTTTATTCTTTTTTACATAAAAAAAAAAATAAAAGCCCTATTTTTAAATGGGTGACTTTCTTGCTTATCTGGCTCCTGTTAGGAGGTCGGTGTTCTCAGATCCCTAGGCCTGTCTGTGGGGAGGGGAGATGGTTAACGGGTGCATGCTGCAGGTACAGAGAAGTGCTTGAGTCTACATGGACACCAACTAGAGGGGCCTTTGATCATCAGGACTGAATAGGTGTGTAGGGGCCACCCTCTGCTTATAAATCCCAGTGGGATGTGCCTGGAAGCTAGCTGCTTTCTTTTCTCCTTTGCCTGTGCTGTAGTGAGCTACTGGAGAGGTCTGGCAGTGGACAGAGACCTGTTCGGTCCTGGCCTGCTTTACCTCAACTGCCTCTGGGTCAGGGGGGTGGAAGACTTCCAGCTGGGAGCCAATACCCAGCCTGAGATAAAACACCAGCCATGGTGATGTTTCAGCACACGTTTATTGCTGCTCATTGTTTCCCTGCAGTGGATCAGAACAAAGGTCCCTATTGCACATCAACAGATCTTATTTTTGGCATCCTTAAAACAAAAAAAAGATTGCACAAGACTTGTTAGCCCCCTTCCCCTAGCTGACTGCTGAACACACAATATTCTTGCATGGAGGTGATGGCTGTGGTTTGCCCAGGAGCCACAACCGTGCTTCCTGGGCATGGTGGGGCTGGCGTGTCAGTACACTCCAGCTTCAGAAGGAACAAACCCCTTTGTGAAGGTGGCTTTTAGGTTAGCATACAGTGTGCAAGACACCCGGGACTGGAAAACATGCCTGGATGATCTCTTCAGAGACGCTGCGTTTCTACTGCATGCAACGGATACTTGTGGCTGGATCTAATTTACCCATTGAACTGTCCCTCTGGGCTTTGGTCCGTAGGACTTGCTCAACTGTTGCTGAGTTTTTCTGGCCAGCCAGTAACAATCCAAGCTGCACAGTGAGGAATTAATGCAGGGAATTTTTACAACTACAGTTGCACAGGGTGAAACAGAAAACCCAAACCTCAGAATGCAGGCATGAGACCTGCCTCAGGATGGCACGTTCTGTGCCTCCTTTGCCAAATCCACACTTGCTTTTTTCTGGCTTTACTGGTTTGTGAGGGGAAACCCTTGGACTTAAGCACCCTCTTGTGGTCTGAGAAGCCTCCCAAGCTGTGGGCTTAAGGACACCATCCAGGCTTTCAAGGTCTTTGGTGCAGTGTGTGCTCCTGCAGTTGTAGGGGACACCTGCCTGGAAGGCCCCTGCTATACCACTTCCCTCGGGGCTGACGCAGAGAACAAGACAGGCTGGGTGCTGCAGGATTGTGCTTTCCCTCACCGGGTGAGGCAGGGGGCTGTGCACTGAGCTGTCGGGATGCCGTGGGCTCTGCTGCAGCCCCTGACTTGGCACCCATTTCAGTGCAGCGGGAGGTGGCTGTCCTTCGGGCAGCCTCTGACCTGCATTCCCTGGCAGTGGCACTCTGGAGACCCTGTGTGTGTCGACCAATTGAGACTGGGTCCGTGGAGCAGCAGAGGAAGGGACTTGTGCTGGGTGTGGATCAGGGGAAGCTGAGGAGGAGGTTTCTCTGCTGCGGGATGGGTTGATGGGAAGCGGTGGGGGCTGGAAGCCCTCTCAGTAAACCCAGGAGACGGGCACCCACTGTGGAGAGCTGCAGGCCTGCTCAAAGGCTTCCTCCAGCAGCTTGAGGCTTTCCTCCACTCCATTGTTGACTATTGAGAGGTCAAAATAGTGTGCGTATCGGCTCCGGATGCTCTCTGAATCCTTACGGAGTTGCTGCAACGCCTCTGACTGCAAGAAACAGGAGAGCACACTCAGAAGGCTGAGGAGGAGGGGGATTTCACAGCCCATCCCAACAGGCAAGCTCTGTCCCATCCCCAAAACAACTCAAGCTGTTGCCAACTTGAGCACAGAGCAGTTATCAGGCCAGGAGAGCTGTTGTGCAGTCTCATGGGAGCATCAGTGGATTTTTGTTAGACATTTATGCAGTGCTGGCAGCATCAGGTTACCTGCCAGAGTGAGGTCAGCTCTGCTTAGCCCTGTATTCATCTTTAAAGTGCCTTGTGGCAGCTTCCCAGGATGAGAAGGTTTGCCTAGCAGCGGGCTGCTCATTGCTGCAGCTACCCAGCTTGAGGCCTGGGGCTGATTTAAAAGCAGGCTCTCTGCAAGACGATCCCTACCCGCTGGCCTGTAACCAGAACAGCATGGGCTGACAACCCTACCAGCCTCCCCGTCACACTGCTGTCTCTTCCTCCAGACTCTAACTGGGCAACGAGCACCTTTCTCCAGCGCAGCCTGTGCTGTGAAAAAGGACCCGCGTGCAGGTAAGCGTGAGTCCCAGGGGGCTGCTTGCAGCGTTGGGGCTGGACCATCCCACTGGTGCTCACAGACCCCTGCCTGCAGGCAGCCCCAAAAGCAGAGGGTGCTCAGCCTGGCCCAGCACTGTTGGCAGCCCCTCGTCTCCTCCACACCCGCAGCCATTAGGGTCACCCCAGGAGCGCTGAAATTGAGCTGGAGCTGGGAAATTGAGCTGGAGCCTGAAATGCTTGCATCCCTCTGCTTCTGCACAGAGGGGTGCTGCTCAGCAGTTATCAAAGCGGGGCGAGGGAAGAACACTGAGCAGTTTGCCTGGGTCACACGAGCTCTGCTAGGTGACATTTTGGTTCCTACTCCTGGAGTAAGCAGTTACCTGAGCTGCGGCAGCTGGCTATATATAGTGCCTGCATCAGCAGGGCTGGCCCTGCCCACTGCGGCAGGGATTAGTGCCGCTGTGCCTGGAGGCAGCGCAGCTGATGGGGCATAGGATGGGGGAGCGGGCTGCCACGCTGCCTTCCTGCCCTGCCACCCCCAGCGTGCAGGTCTGGCTGTGTAATACTCCGCACGTTAACGCCTGTGCCTCCCAGTGCCTGTGCGATGCTACAGAAATATCCCCCTGCAGCCTGCTGTAAGCTTTACAACCCCCAGCTAACGGTCTGGGCTGGTCCAGCCTCGGAGAGGTGCTCCGGGCTGGCTGCGAGTCAGGAGGAGCACAGCTCTGCGGGTTTTCCTTTTCTCCCACCGCTCCCCATCTCCCTGTGGTTAGGTTAGCCCTGGGGGAGCTGCAGGCAGTGGCACGGCAGGGAGGCAGAGCTGCTCTCTGTCTCTGGGAACCAGGCACGCAGCCGCCAGCCTTGGGGTGCTCAGCACCGGGTGAGTTAACTGCAGCATCAGTGCTGCTTGGTCCTAATTTTGGAGGGATGAGCACAACGAGCTGAAGAATGAAACGCTGCTGTTTGCGTGCCCAATTTGCATAGCTGATGGCAGGAGAAGTGTTCCAGCTCTGCAGCACTGCTGCAGCTGGAGCCGGTGCTGGGCTGTGCACCCAGCTACGTGTTAGTGGCTCGTTGTGCTGCAGGGCCAATGCTGGCTGGGGTCTGTATGTGGGAGTCAGCCTAAGGCTGCAGGAATCCCTCATTCCTGTTCCTTGGGTCTGGGCTGATGAAGTCTCCCTGCTTCCCTGGACCACAAGGAAGATGATGATCCTCGTTACGGAGCAGGGAGGAGAGCCCCCGGCTGCCACAAGGTTTCTGCCCCCAGGGGCCATGGGCTCCTCACCACCCCCTGCCCAAGGAGGGGAAACTGCAACTGCCACCGAGCCACCCACCTCCTCTGCCTTGTCTGTCGGGGCGATGAAGACTATGAACGGGGAGAGCTCTGCCGTGCGGACAATCTTCAGGGTCTGTGGAGAGAGCAGCGTGTGGTTACCAGGACGCAGTGGTGCCTGTGATGCAGCGGTGGACAGCCATCCCCGTCCCTGCAGAGCACCCTGCTCTGGGCTGGCTGTTGGACGTCGCTCCGTGAAGCAGCACCCACACGCCTGGTGTCTGACAGGGGAGAGGGTCCCTGTCCCAGCCAGGCACGTGCTGTACCCACATCTCAGGAATGGAAATGCCACCCCCGATGCTCCCCGGCTTTTTGCCGTTGCTTGGGGAAGGCTGTGATGGTCGCACCCAGCACAAGGGTAGTCCAATGCATGGCAATCCCCGTCCTGCCCCCCTGCTCCCTACCTGGGGCTCAATGTCCAAAATAGCGACTTTGTCCTGCTGGTGGATCTTGTGCACTGTTTCAAACTTGGTGCCAAACATATTTCCCTGGTAGCTTCCAAACTCCAGGAACTCGTTGGCTGAGATGTCCCGGGTCATCTCCTCAGTGGAGACGAAGTAGTAGTCCTTCCCGTCCACCTCGTTCTTCTTCTGGGGCCGCGTAGTGTCTGCGGGGAGAGGGAAATGCCCGACGCTTCAGATGGGTGCTGACCCCAGAAGGTCTGGGAAACTGACCTGGGGGGTTTGCGGTCCCTTTCTGAGCATGGGGCTAGGGCAAGGAAGAGCACAGAAGACCTGTGTACCTCCCATCTCATCTGCTGCCAGAAGGTCCTGACCCCACTGCCTTGAGGAGGAGGTGAGGAAACGTTCCACAACAGGTGCCAAGGCAGGGCTGCATGCCCCTCACCCTGGTGGGTTACTTACGTGGAGCTGGGTACATGAACTTCTCGGGGTTGTTGCTGAGCAGAGCGTTCTTGATGTGGCTACGACCCACTCCGCTGGCTCCTGCGGGGAAGGAGAGATGGACGCTGGAGCTGGGCTCAGGAGGAGCCAGGGCCCCTCTGCAGCTCCACGTCTAAGGGATGGTGCCAACACTCCCAGGACCCGCTTTCTGAGCAGGTCTGTGGTGTTCTCCAGCCTGGAGGAGGCTCTCCCTGCATTAGGTGCTCTTGCCTCCAGCCCCATCTGGGGACAGGATGGGTGCCTGCAGGCTGGGCTGTGAGCTGCCAAGTCTGTGAGCATTACCAGCTGCACCCCCGGCATGGGGGTGCTCACTTTGGTGCAGCTGCACAGACCAGAACGATATTTAAGAGCAAGAAACTCTCCTGAATCCACTCCACCCCAGCGCTGCAGTGCAGGTGGCAGCGCACATGCAGATGTCAGCCTGCTTGGGGACTGCTGCAGGCAGAGGAAACGGTCCCCAGAGCTTACAAACTTTGAAGGGCAGCGCTGCCCCAGCCCACGTTCAGCCCCAGCTCCCCATGGCCCCCAGCATGTGCAGCCCCCGCGCTGAGTAGGACGGCTGGGGCAGGGCCTACCGATGAGCACCAGTGTCTTCCTCTTGAAAGCGGGCAGCCTCACCACCTCCTCGTAGGAAACCACGTCCAGCTGGTCAAAAACTGGAGCGGAAGAGAAACAAGACAGTAATTAGAGCTGGCTTGGCTACAACAGCAGGGCTGTGTGTGTCGGAGTAAAGCCAGATCCTCTGGCAAAGTGAGGGGAGTGATCACGATGGGGCTGTGAGCTTCCCCCGGCGTGGCTGGTCTGGGAAAAGAGCACCGGCCTCACTGCAACGGGTACGTGGGGTGTGGAGCAGTAGTCTCTGCAGAAGCTAAAGTATTTCTGCCCAGAACAGTAGGACCCAGGAGCCGGGTGAGGAGGCAGCGGGAAGCTGCAGAGAGCTTGTTGCTCGGGGAGCTTTATTTATCTTGCTGATTTATGGCCCTGTTTGTTGTTGCTCGGAGCTACAGGTCGGGCTAGGAGCCAGCACGTCCTCAGCCCACTGCCGCTGCTGGCCCAGGGCAGGCCGAGCACAGGTTAGCTCAGGGTTTACACAAGCAGCTGACAGGCACGCTCCGTGTCCCAACAGGACACTGACCTGGGGGTTTTGTGGTCCCTTTTTGCTGTGACTGCTTCCCGAGGGCTGAGCAGCAGCAAGGCCAGCATTTGCCCTGCGTTCGACAGCCTGCAGAGCTTGGGGGCCCAGGAGCCCAGTGCTCACACTTACTTGAGCTGTGCTTGGCCAGGTATTTATCTTTGCACTTCTTTTTCTTCCCAAAGGGGCTGCAGCTCGGGGCTTCACTCTGACTGGACTGGGTGGTGCTTGCCACACGCCTGCCGAGAGAGGAGGACACCACTGAGGCCCAGCTGCCACCCCGAGGACCACTGGGATCGTCCCTCAGACACGTGAGGGCAGTGGGGTGACTGCTGAGGCAGGTAAAGACCCACCCTGGGGTCTCACCCTTCTTCTCCTGCCAGCACATACCCAACACTCGCCATGCACAGCAGCTCTGTGCCCCAGGCACAGCCGTGAGATGAGGATGTGGCTCCCAGCCCCATGACCATGTCCATCCCCAGCCACGTGCCCAGACTGGGGTTCCCTGACCAGGGACCTACCACTCCTGGAGCTCTGGGGAAGGGATGAGCCCCGCTGACTCAGTGCCGGAGCCCTCCACACGGCCCTGCCACCAGTTGCTGTCATCCTTGTTGATGATCTGAATCACGTCGCCGGTCTGGAACTTCAGCCCCGCTTCCTTGCAGGGGATCAGGCTGTCTTTTTTGGGATCATAGTCAAACTGCGCCCTCATGAACATCTGAAAGAGAGAAAGGGCCGCAGTTGGCATGGCTGTGCCGGGCAGCTGAGCTTGGCCATATGCAGCTCCCAGCCCCACGCTGCATCTCCTGGCAGCAACTGTGCAGCTGCTGAAGGACTGCTGCCCCTGCGCAGCACTGCGTGCCCTGTGGGGGCTGCCCAGCCCCTGGGCAGTGCTGGTGAGAAGCCAGCCAGGAGCAAGCAGGGCAGGCACGGGGCCTTCAGCTGGCCATGAGCACAGTGTCCTGTCTGACCCTGCCCGGACTATCCCGGCCTCTTCAGCATCAGCTACTCCTGCAGCATTGCTTTCATCACAGCTGTGACTGGAAATGCATTTCTGCTTCTTCCCAGGCCTCTGTGCCACCCTGCCTTGGGGCTGGGGAAGCTCTAGGAGACAGGAGGGCATGAGAACATGGCCTTTATCTGTCCTTTATCCGTCCCTCCTGCTCCCAGCCCAGCCCCACTGACTGCCCCCTCACAGCCCCCTGAAGCCAGTGGGCAGCCAGGCACCCCCGGGCTCTCACTGCCCCCAGGCTCCTTTGCAAGGCCAGCAGCGGAACAGCACGAGGGTCTCACACGGGCCTTGTTTTGCAGGAAGGCCGTTCAGGAAGAACAGACCGTCAGAGAGCAACAGGACGGATGGCAGCCACCTCTCCCTGGGAGGAAGGCACAGCACACACATGCACCGAGAACCGACACTTGTTCTTGATGCCTGGATGAACGCTTTCTTGTCTGAAATGCTGCTGCTGTTTGCCTCTGGCCAGTGAGACCAGGAGTAGGGTGGGGGAAAGGCCGAGGCAGGGTACGGAGAGGGAAGGGCAGTGCTTAGGGAATAAAGTAAGGCTCTGGCTAAGCACAAATGTTACCTCAGGATGTGCTGGGTGCCATGCACCAACCCCAGGAGAGCAGAGGGCCCTTACCCATGGTGTGCCCCTAGCAGGAGGTCCTTCTGCAGGGACAACAGCACTACTGGGCCCAGCCTCATGTCTGTGCTAATGCAGGCTTTCCCTGAGCATGATGGCATTTGCGTGTCCCAGAAATGCAGCACATAGCAACTGGGCAAAGGGATCCACACTGGGTGATGCCTCTGCCCCATCCTCAGATGTGATAGGTCTGGAACATCATCCTCCCTGGGTAGGGCAGACCGTGCTGTCCTTATTCCTCATCAAAACAATTTCCCCACAGCATGTCCTCCAGCAGCGCTGCTGTGACCTGCCAGAAGCACGGGGCCAGCAGGACACAAACACGGTTCCCTTGCTGCCAGGAAAGCAGAGCACCCGGATCAAGCTGCACCACGAGACCTCTCACGAAGGAACACAACAAACACGGAATATCCTTCCAGGGTCCAGCCACCTGCTCAGGACCAACACTTGCTTTGAAACCGCCCTGCAGTGCCAGGAAGGTGGGCATCGACACAAACACAGAAGGGACACACAGCAGGCACTGCCCAGGCACCTGCCTGGAGCCCTCTTCTCCCACAGTCCTGGTGCCCTGAGCCGGGCATAGCCAGGTCCCTCCACTTTTGGAAAGACCCCACCAACTGTCACCCCCAGACAGCTCCAGACATTACCCGAGGACTGCAAAGGGCCAGCTCTCGGCGCAGATTATTTGCCAGCCCCCTTTCTGGGACTGGAAGCTCAGGCACCGAGCAGGCTCCAGCAGAAAGAGCCTCGGTATTTAAGGTCAAAAGTCTGCAGTGTGTTGGGGTTGGAGGTGACCCTGAGAGACCCGAGCACTCGGTGTTTCTCACTAGGATCCTCCCAAGCAGAACTGCCACGAGAGGCCCTCGGCTGGCCTCGTGGTGGCCAGCTGCCAGGCTGCGGGGCCAGCCCGGGCTGGGCGCTGCTTTTGCCCAGGGCATCGTGGTGCTGGGATCTGCACCACCCCGCCTGTCACGCCGTGAACTGAAGGGGATCGTGGGGACAGAGGAGGTGAAACAAAACCAGGAGTTACTCTGCTCTCAGCAGGGGACTGCGACAAGCAGAGACCTGGGCACCTCAGGAGCTGTTGGTCCCGGGAGCCTGGTCGCATCGAGAGGAGGACAACTGCTGCTGCTGGGAAGGAGTTTGTCCTTGTGCCCTTCCCTGAGCCCAGAGCCAGCCTCCAGTGGTTTGTCCTTTTTCTCAAAGGTAACTTCTCCCCTGGCGCTGAGCTGGCCTGGCCGATTGGAGCTGGCTCGGTCAGGCCGGGGGGGGTGGACAGCAGGAAAGGGGAGACAGGGCCAGCACTTAATAAACAAACACGTGCAAGGTTTGTTGAGCTGGAATGAGGGCCGCACGGGCTGAGAGAGAGATGGGTTGATTTTCACTCACCACCATATTCAGAAACTTCACCTCCTCTGCATAAGGGACTACTGGTGAAAGGAAGGAGGGGGGCACAGGTTCCCCGAGTCCGTCCCAGAGCCATCCGTGAGCTGGGGGTCCTGCCCCCACCTCTCCCAAGCCCCTCTCCCACTCCCGCCTGCCCACAACGAAGGGGCTGTGCTGGGGTCAGCTCCAGCACCGAGAGCAGGTCAGTGTACCAGCCACCGTGCACAGACATCCTCCCAGAGGAGCCAGCCCTCCCCGTTACCCTGAGCATTTCGGCCAAAGCAGGACCCCAAAGGCAAAGCCAGCCAAGTGCCCATGCTGAGCGCAGGCATGCACCCACCGGAGCATGTCACCCCCTGCCACAGCGTGTCACCCCCTGCCTGGCAGTGGCAGCAGGAGCTGCCTTCCTCTCCCCCACTGCTTCCTTCCTCCCACTCGCTCACGGGCAGAGCTGCTCAGCAGTGCTGGCGGCACCTGGAGCTGCGTCGCCCTCCGTGCAGCTGATGCACCAGCCACCAGTAACGGCACGGCACGGCTGAGAGCCCCGTGCTGCACCTGGAGGCGCTGCCGTGAGCTGTAACGGGGACGTGGCTGCAAGGCTCTGTAACGGCAAGGCCTGAAGGCGGGCAGGAAACTCTTGGGCTTTCTGGTGCACACACACTGCTGCTTTCGCATCGCCAAAGACTGCGCACAAGTAGGTCTGTGGCTGGGGAAACCCAGGCCCATGTTCCTGCATACGCATCAGGTTAACTCATCTGCAGTGATGTAAGCACAGGGCAGCTCCCTTCACCCTCCAGCAGCTCAGTTACGGTAAGGGGGCAGCCAGACCCCTATCCTTCCCCAGGTCTCTCCCCAGCGTTGGTCCCTGGTGGTTTGCTCTGGTCCCACCCAGCCCCAGAGCCATGTCACAACACAGCCCGCACTTACCTGGAGAGCAGGGAGGCGGCTTTGCTGGTTGGGAATGACTTTTATTGAGACCATGCCCTGGGTTTCTTTCTAGTGAAGAAAGGAAGGGGAGAAAAAAAAGTTGGAGTAGGTGGACCTGGAGGCAGCCAGACAGCAGCAACCTGTGCAGGGAGCGAGGGCCCACAGAGGAAAGGCTCCTGTGTGCTCCCAGCTGTGCTGTGATGTGGGGAGGCCAGAGCCCAGGCAGAAATGGCTCTGCTGGGGATGGGCTAAGAGCTGTAGCAGCATAGCTTTGCCATGCTTATTCCACACCCAAGGGGGGCCACCGACACCCCCACAAGGAGCTGGCTGTGGGCACTGCCCAGCATCACCAGAATGAGCACGGAGATATGCACCATCTCCAGCCCAGCTGTCCCCGGGAGGAGCTCGGGAGGAGCGCCCCGTTTGGCCAGCATATTGGAAATGCTTCCCTCTGTCTGTTCCCTCCATGCTCACCCCTTCTCAACAGACAAAGACAAGCTCCCCCGGCAGCAGAGACCACCGAGGCTATGGACAGAGGCTGGATATTCGGCTGTATGAAGGCACTCTGGCACAGCAGCCCTGGCTCCTGCCACGTCACTGCCACGGGCAGCAGTGTGGTTGGCTCTGGTGTCTAGGAGGGGTTTAACTCTCAGCCAGCACGCACATCCGTAGGCCAAAGGGGTCACTCCTGGGGAACAGCCCCGCCGCACACAGATACCTACCAGCATCTTCTGCAGCTGGTCAACCGAGTGGTTGCTCACGCTCTGCCCATTGATTTCTATGATCTCATCACCCACGTGAAGGGAGCCTGCCAGCAACGGGAGAAACATGAAAATGCAGGAGCAGACAAAAGGCACCCATCAGACCCAAGCTAGGCAGCTCCAGCAGCCTCCTGAGCCCTGGTGCAAGCTGTGCCCCGGGCACCGTGGTGTTTGCCTAGGCAGTGCTTGTGGAGCCACAGGTCACCTAACCCCGAGGCACAAGGGGAATGAATTCCACCCCCTCTGCCCAACGCATACACTTCGTCCACGCTGAAGGTTATCAGGTTACTTTCCACTTTGTGTCTTTCACTGCTTTAGACTGGTCCAAGCACCCGTTCCAGAGTTATTTAAACCCAACCCCAAGTACCTTACTTGAAGCCAAGCGACAGCCTCTTTACAAAGCCCTTGAACACCAGCTTTCTCGACTTTGTGTGTTTTAACTTTATATATCCAGCCAGATTACAGCCTCAGATATACTGCTATAAATCAGGCTCCGGCAGCATTATTGGAATGGCTTCTGTATTATCTTGGCAGAGGCAAGCTCAGACTTCCCACTTCAACCCCAGACTGGAAAAGGGGCCTCTTCTAAGCATGGAACATCTCATTTCCACACCCCCTTGGCAAGACCCAAAACCACAAAATGGCACCTATTAATTTCTTTTGGCACTTAATTTTGGTTTGCAGAGCCAATCCACAGCAAGCCTGCCCTGCCCGTGCACTTTAGGAACGGGAAGAGCTTCCCCCACAGCCTCTGGGGTACGATCCATCTCTAGTTACAGTCACCCCATCACGAGAGGGAGACAGACGGCTCTCAGGTTCCATTTTGGGAGAGCCCTTCCCCCAGCCCTTCATTTCTCCCTAAAGCCTCCAGTGCATTAACAACATCCCTGCATAGAGATGGGCGAGTCCTGAGTTCCTGACATACTCCTGGTGGAGGAAAGGACACGGATATCCATGCCACGGGGTAAAGCCAGCAGTGCTGGGGCAGGGCAGCCTTATCTCTGCATGGAAAGAAGCCAGCTGCAGTTGTGCATGTGGTGCATGGCCTCTAGGAGGGCCTCGGCTGTCCCTTGCTGTTACCTTGTCTGTGAATCATGCCCCCGTGGAAGATCCTGGCCACCATGCAGCTCTGCTTGTCGTTCAGCTTCAGCGTGATTCCCTGGAAGACAGGAAAATCCGTATCTGCTCTCCGGAGGGGAGAGCTCCCGCGCTCCCAGCAACATCAGCTCCTCTTGGCAAAGGCATCGCCCGCAGGTCCCGGGCAGGAGGCAGCATCCAGCACCCTCTTCTTGTGGCCGAGCAATCTCCTGCTTCCCCCACGGCCAGGCCAACGGCACGGCTCTGCCTGCCCCACCACCCCGCTCGGTGCCACCGGGCTTTGGGATCTTGGCAGCGCTCACCATGGGCTCCTCTGTCACCTTCTCGAACTGCACCAGGCGTATCTTCCGCACCTCGCGGCCGTTGCTGTGGGAGGGACTGCCCAGAGTCGCCGAGCCGTTGGTGTAAATGTCCTCAGTCATGGCGTTCGGGGCCTGGGTGACGGCCTGTCGGGGCAAAACAGAGACCGGGGTTTAGGGGCTCCCCCTGCGTGGGGCTGAGCTACTCCCGTGGTAATGTTCCTGGGTGCAGCAGGGAGGCGAGACCCGTGAGCCGGAGGAGAGGTCAGTAAGAGCAAGGAAAGAAAGAGCGAAACAGCTTCACCCTTGAAGATCAAGATCAGCAGTTTTCCAGCTTGGGTGACACAGGAGGTAAGAAAACTTTGGAAAAGCTGCGGGTACAGAAGCCAAGAGTCCACAGCTGATTGTCTTCTGCAGCAGCAGGTCCCGCACACTACTGATGTGTCGCACCAGCGCTTGGCCCAAAGCTGGCTTGTAGCAGAGCATAAAGCCCAGGGCAGCTTCACGGAGCGGTTTGGGACTCACCCCTGAGGAACAGCAGCAGAACTGGGGCCAGACTCTGCTCTCACTCAGCTCGCAAGCTCAGCGTTTCCTCATCTAGGTCAACGGGCAACCAACACGCTGCAGAGCCACATCCCCATCCAGGCACCGAAGGCAAAGCGCTCCCAAGCCAGCCAGAAGCTCCCTGTTCCCCTCCAGCACCCAGCTACAGGCCAGCTGGGGCCGTTGGCACTGGGAAGAGGATTTCAGCCCTGGGGAAATCTGTTCTTTGTCTGCAGCGGGCGCTGGGGCAGGGGTCCCAGACAGGGACCCCCAGACCCGCCCTGCCACGCGGCGGGGACACTGCAAAGTGAGCTGCCGCCTCCCAGGACTGGCCCCGCAGTGCTGGTGGTGCCCTTGGCTCCCCACCGGCCGTCCCGGCTCTGCTGAGCGAGCGGGTGGGAGGAAGAGGAGGAAGAAGAGAGTGAGCTTCTCCAGCCCTGCCTGAGGCCAAAGTGCCTGTGAGGTGATCTGAGTCAGCACAGATCACGTTTATCTCATTCATGCCTCGGGAAAGCATTACACCACGCAATCCCCGGCTTCAAACCCCCAGGCTCAGCAAAGCCCGGTGACCCAGGACACGGCACAGTCTGCTCCAGGGCTGGGAGTTCCCGTCCCCACCATCCCAGCCAGCTGAGCCTCCTGGCCCTGACCTTTGCTTTTTGCTGAGAGCTGGAGAAAACACCCAGGCCTCGACGCTGACACAGCACCAGTGTCACCCTGGTGACTCCTGGAGAGCAAGCCCGGTCACCACAGACTCACTGCAGTGCCTCAGGAGGGCTCCAGTCACTCGATGGCAGCTCTGAACCCAGCAGGGTCCTCTGGGGACCCCGGCAGCCCCAAGGCGACTGCACCAAGCGGTCAGTGCTTGGGGATGGGGAAATGCCAAGCTCGTGATGGGGAGCTGGGGACAGCACGTGCCAGCTCCGGTGCTGAGCAGCGGGGAACTGGATGCAGGAGACGCACAGCTCCCGCTCGGTGCATGCGAGCCGTCTGGCCGCGTCGCCTTCCCTGAACCCTCCCAGCAGCCGTCACGCTCCTGGCCAGCTTGGCCCGTGACCTCTGGAGGCTCTGGAGCGGTGCTGGCAGGGGGCCAGCTCCCGCTACGTACGCACGGCTCCGCAGGAAACATCTGTGCCTGCATGCTGCCAGCAGCCGGCCCCGCGGCCACCAACAGCTCCGCACAGCCCCGGGGCTCGGCTGCTTCTGCAGCCAGGGCGAGGAGGTTCAGGGCTGAACCGCACAGCGGTGGAGGACCCCGGGGCCTGGCACCCTGCCCCACGGTCAGCAACGCCCACCGGGGTGGCTCCTGCTGCTGCGCTGGGCTGCACGCCACCGGGGAAATCAAACATTAACCGGGCAGCTCGTTTACAGGCGGCTGAAGCAGCACTTGGGGAAGCGGCACCCTGGTGCAAAGGGCACGCTTGGTGGTCTGGTTCCTGGGCTCTCCTTGCCGTCCTCACCAAGGGACTTCGATATCGGGTGGCCTTGGAAGCGCACGTGGAGAGCACATGGAGACAGGTCGGGTGCTGCTGGCTTTGCCAAGCGGGCCCCCAGAGCACAGCAGCTCAGACAGATGCAGGAGGGCAGAGGAAGCCCAGCGCCAGGATCCCCTGGGATTGCCCTCCCGGCACAGCGGGGAGACACACTCCACCAGCCATGGCGAGCAGCAAAACCCCAGCTCCCTCCAGTAACCATCACCCCTCATCTGGTCGTAATCCCTGTGGGCGTGCATGGGGAGGCTGGCAGAGGTGTGTCCTTGCCCTGGGGTGGCTCAACCCCATCCTGTGAGCACAGAGCAGAGGGAGCCCTGAAACACGCTCTCGCCATGGGGTGGGGAAGAGCATCCCAACTGGAGGCACGGCCGGCTCCTTCCCTGCCAGCATCTGTCAGTGCCAGGGAATGAGCAAGGACGGGGCCGTGCCAGCTGGCACACCCAGCATGGCTTCAGAGCCATCCAAACGTCCTGCCCCATTGTCCCCACAGCAAGCCTGGGCATCGCCCTGCCCGCAGCCCTCCCCAGCCCATCTCCTGCATGTCCAGGTGCTGCCTGGACCTTTCTGCAGGGACATCTGCTCCCCTGCTCGGTGCAGAGATGTCCTGGCCCAGCAGCCTCTCTTCCTGCCCTTGAGCATCACCGCCATGCAGCAGTTGTGTGCACTGGGGTCTCAGTACAGCTTAAAAAAAAAAAAACAAACAAAAACATCAATATGTAAAAACAAAAGCAAACTAGCAGAAAAAAAAAAAAAAGCATGGCTGTTGCTTTCAGGCCACACAGGCTGGGTAGCAGTGGTCATGTGGCCATTTAGAAGTAATTCATCCTGCCTCCTGCCCGAGGCTACTCCCTGCTCAGGTCTACAATCACATGAGCAACCTCACTCAAGACCTCTTCCAGCAATATGATCCAAGTTTAAAAAAAAAAAAAAAAAAAAAGAAAAAAGGATTTAAACCAAACAGGATTACACCGCTGAAACCAGAAATAGGCACAGCTATGCCACCAGGTCACAGGAGGAAGGGGAACAGAGAAGTAGGAGAGACAAAGGACACAAGTGGCTGGGGGACCAGTGCATGCCGCCAGCTCTGTGTGCCCTCACGCTGACTCCAGCTCACTGGGAACTGAGATTGAATAGGCTTAGATTTCCTAGGGAGCCCAGTCGGTTTTGCTGAGGCATCATTTTCCCTCAAGGAAAGGCTGATGCAGCCTTCCAGATGTGTTTGCGAAGCCTGTCACCTCCAAGGACAGCCAGTAACACCATGACACCGATGGAGCAGATCCTGTGAGGTGGCCCAGCCGCTCCATTCCCCACCTTCAAAATGGCTTTTTCCCTGCGGCCGCTATGGACTGGAACAGCACAAAATAGGTTTAAGATTAAAGAGCTGAAAACAACCCTATCCACGTCATTTTGGTCAAACCCAGTTGTTTTGCTCTGCTCTCAACTATCAGTTTCGCCCGTGGCCATTTCAGAAGTGGGGACCGCAGCCTTGGCCTGCGCTGGAGCTGGCACTGGTTTGGTGCCACGAGACGCTCCCTGGGGACGACACGCCACCCCCTCCACACCCCAGCTCGAAAAAGTGCCCTTCTCCTCACCACCAGCCTCCCAGGGCTCAGATTTGCCCATTTTACAGCCGGGGAACTGAGTCACGGCCAATAAGGTGGCACGTCCAAGGTCACCCTGCAAGCCAGGAGCACTGCTGGCAGTAATGCCCACACCTCCTTGGCAAATCTGTATTTGCCAGTGAGGAGATAAGGGAAAGCCAGGAAGGCACGTGGTGGGGCCAAAGGGGAGAGGGCAGCGGTCTGCCTCACTTCTGCTTGTTTTCTAGCAATGACTCTGCTTCCACTTGTGAGGCTTTGCGCGCCCTGCCACCATGGGAGGAGTGCGGCGCGGCGCTTCCCAGAGCGAGGTTCTGCCGGGGGCAGCAGGGAAGAGGAACCTCAGCTGCTCTGTCTGATTTGGGCTGGGAAGCAGGAGCCAGAACCTCTCCGGAGAGCTGCTGCGATGTCCCTGCCACTCCGCAGAGAGCCACCGTGGGCATGGCCAGTGCTGTCCATGCCTGCTCATGCTGCAGGGACGAGCACACAACCGACGGGCAAGCTCAGGACACATAAACCAGTTGGGTGCTAGCCCTACAGAGCACCTCTCAAAAGGCCCCATGCAAACCCCAGTTTGTCATCTCTCTCTTTATCCCTGCCGACATCAAGCCACCGTGACACCAGGGAGCCGCAGGCCAGCTCCTACATTTTCCACGCCGCGCTGCCTTTGGTGATTTATCCCCGCTCCGCATGCGGCCAGGCAAGCGGAGGGATGGGAGAGCTCCTCGCAGCAGCTGCCCGATCCAAAGGCTTTTTTTGTTTTTGAAGCACTCTGCCAGGGTCGAGCCATAAAAAAACGTACAAACCACCGGCGGGGGCCAGACCCGACAAGCCTCTAGTGGATGATGCTCCAGCGTCCGCCAGGCTGGGCCAAGGGCAGCACCCGGGGGGAAATTTCCTCCCTGCAAGGAAGCCCCAGCCCCAGACACACGCGTGCCAGGACTCGGGGGGGGGTGGGGGGGGCGAGAAGCTCTGCCGGGAGAAAAGCAGCAGCTGCTGGGCACGGACCGCTGACCTTCTCCCCGCCCGCACCCGGGCTACCCCAAACGGCACGGCCGGGCAGGGAGCCCTCGCAGCACAGCGGGCGGTGCGGCGGGGCCGCGTGTGCCCCAGACCCCGCCGGGCAGCCGAGGGGCCGCCACCCGGTACCGCTGCGGGACCGTGCCAGGGCAGGGGCCGTGCCGAGCCGTGCCGGGGTTTAGCAGGGGCTCACCTCGGGCTTGGCCCGGTTCTGCAGCAGGTGCTCCAGGTAGAGGTCGGAGAGCGCCGTCCTCATGCTCCCGCCGCCGCCGCCGCCGCCTCCGCCGCGGCCCGACTTGAGCGTCATGCCGCCGCCCCGCCGCGCCGCCAGCAGCCGCAGCCGGTTCCGCTGGCTCCAGCAGAGCGGCCCGGCCCCGGCCCCGGCCCCGGCCCCGGCCCCGGCCCCGCCGCACCAGCCGGCCTCCAGCACCGCCGCGGGCTGCCCGCACGCTCCGCTCGTGCCGGGGCGGGGCGGGGAGGGGAGGGGAGGGGAGGCCGGGCTGGCGGGGCCGCGCCGGGCGGAGCCCCGGGGGCAGGCCGGGAGAGGGGGGAGCCACGAGCAGCGCCCGGCCCTCCCCGGTTCTGCCTCAAGCCCGGGTCCAGGAGGACCCCGTGGGGCTGGGGCTCCCCGGGGGCCACCCGCAGAGGAGCCCTGGGGAGGGGTGGTTTAGGTTTCGCGCGTGGGAGGCAGGGTGCCACGCGTGGGGCTGGGGGCGCTGGATTCACAGACCGCAGCAGGGCTGGTGGCGGCTGCTGGGTGCCCGGAGCTGTCAGGGTGCTGCTCTCCTCTTGCAGGCCCCGTCCCTGGTGGTCCCATGGGATGGGGCCGTTGTCAGACTTGTGTTCTGGTTACGGGTGGAGCCTCGGGTGAAGTCTGAACTTTATTTCGGGATGGGAACATCATTCTGGGAGAATCTTTCCTTCTTTATAATAAGCTGAAACAAGAAGGTGGTTCTGCTCCTGGCCTTTCCACACCACCTCTGGGCTCCTGCGGTTTGGGGGTTTCTTTGAGCTGCACTCCATGAAGGCTCCACACCTTTCTGCACTGCTTCTCTGAGTTCCCCGGCTCACCTCAGTCCAAAGCTACCCTAAGAAACACAGGGAGAAGGTGGCTGGCCAGCTTATACAGGTGGCCAGAGGTGCACCTGCCCACTGCCACCTCGTGCTGGTGACAGCGGGCATTTCAGAGCTGCGACCCAGCAAGCACAGGCCCTTGAGAACCTGCCCCAGACAAGGGGACACCAGAGGGTGGGCGACGTGCACACGTACGTGAGGCAGCAGAGGAGGAGCAGGATCAGCAGGGTGACGGGGAAGACGTACAGGACTGCCCGTGGGATGTTCTGGTAGAGGTGAGACCACACGTCTCCCAGGTAGTCTGCCAGCCAGGACCGGCGGGCACCTGCAGAAGAGGCATATCCTGGTGAACGTGAGGAGGAGAGCAGAGAAACACTAGAAATACCATCGCCTTTTCTTCCTGGGTTGGAGTGGTTTTGGATTTGAGCGTGTTTTGAATACCCGCCACGTACTTACGTTGGATCAACTGGTTGGATCCTTCCCTCTCCCGTGTGTGATGAGAGGCTTTCCCCTCATGATCCAAGTATCTCCCCTGGTCTGCCACCAGCCTCCTCCTCAGCCTCACCCTGCCCAGCTGGGAGGAGGTGGCCTTGGCCTTGGAGAGATGTTGGGAGATCAGGGCAGTCAGCACAAGGAGCAGGAGGAGGATAGCGCGCAGGGCCATGGCCTCTTGCAGCTGCACGATGATTTTCAGGTGGGCCCTGGGGCCCAGTCTTCGTCTGCAGGGCTCCCTGGGAAGCCTGTAAAATCAGAGCACAGTGAGAAAATAATGAACTAGGTTGGGGGCCTAGCAAAGTCCCCAGGTGCCTGATGGCATGCAGCACTGACAGATGTGCCCAGGAGGCCAGAGGACGCTGCTGGGACCATCCTCCCCCTATCCAGGAGGGATCTGCAGGGCACTTAGGAGGAGATCTCAGCCAGAGCAACCCTCGTCTGGGCTGGGGGGAGAATGAATGTCATGGGATGGTGGGGCAGGGCCGCAGCATGCGTTGGTGTGAGCAGAGTGAGGCCACTGCCCTCCAGGCAGCACACTGGCTCCAGGCTCTTGCACCCGCAGCCTGTGAAGCTGGTTGGTAACAACACAGGGTGGGAGGCAAGAAATACGGAGAGCGAACCGAAGCCTTGCAGCCAGTCTTGGAAAACGTAGTGGGAGGGAGAAGTGTGACAGGAGGCAGCTGACAGACAGAAAAGGCAGGTACTGTTCACTCCCTCCTGCTTACACACAGGGAAACTGAGGCAGTGGAGAAATAATTTCTGCTTGGGCCACACTAGAAAGGGATTTCTAGCCCTTCAGCCCTTCCCCTGCACAGAAACGTCTGTGTCTCGGGGGAGGCCGCGGTGCATCTCAGAGCTGTGTCATGCCAGGAGGAAACGGCGTCTGGTCTCCATTCCCCACAAGATAAATGTCAAGAGACGCTTCCAGTAATGGATGCCAGAGCTTGGCAGGCCCTGACACAGGGCTCCTGCTCAGCACGGCCCCTTCGCTGCTTGCTGGGTGCCTGGAGAGCAGCCTGGAACTGCTCAGGGATGCTGGCAAAGGCTGTTTGGTTGCCCACTGTGATTTCAGCAGTTGCCTCTTTGAAAATGGTCCAGAGAGGGCCCTGGTGCAGGCAGCTTTCCCTCTGATCTAATCCCGTGTCACCGGACAACGGTGCCACGACAGAGCAGCTTGCTCTCGGAGTCTGAGCATGCACTGGTACAGGCAGGAACCGTGACCCTGCCACGTTTGGGCTGAGCTGGGGTCTCTCAGGAGAGATGTAGTTTTCCTGGGAAGAAGGCTGCCCTGAGAAGTGCCCGAGGTGGCAGGTTCTGGGCTCCCATGCTGAAGGTGAGACCTTGCACCAGGTCTGTGAGCTTGCAGCCACTGCGCTCGCAGGGTGGCTGTGGCACAGCCCTGCCCCAGGCTGGGGTGCTCCCTGTTGAGAAACTTATGGTCCCAGCTCCTGTCTCAAGGCCAGCTCACGCCAGGCAGCGTCTGCTCACATCTGTGCCTGATTATTGTCAGAATGCAATTAAGCCAAAGGGTAATTGCATCTCCTGCCTGGGGCTGTAATGTAATCACTGCCAGGGCCACAGCAAAGGTTCCTTGTACAGCAATGCGGAGCCAGGCGGTCGCATGAGGTTTTCAGCCCTGCTTCAATCAAGACATCAGCTTCTGATCTCTGCTGGGTGTGGGTTCCTGGATGGGTCACGCCGCTGGGCTGAGCTGCAGCACGTGTCCCTACTTCCTCCTGGCACAGGCCGTGGAGGGGAGTGTCTGTGTGCACCACTGTCCCCTGCCTGGTGTGACCGAGGGTGGGCAGGAGGGTGCCCACGGCTGGGACACCCTGCACTTGGCTTTCCTGCTCCCACCGAGCCTGGCTGAGCGGTCGGGAAACCATTGCCTCTCCTGCACCCTGCTCGCAGCTGCCAGGAGCTGGGCAGCCTGGAGGAAGGGTTGCCTGTGGGGAAGGCCGACCACAAGCTCCGTTTTGTTTTGCCACGAGGACGTCCTGGTTCTCCAAAAGCATCAGGAGCCTTGTTGTGGTTTCAGACCGAATCAGCGGCACCTAAACAGGCTCAGGTACCAAAACACTTCCCCACTGACAACCTTTCTGGCCTGCAGGAGAGACCGTGCCCCACACCAGCAGCCAGGGAAGTGTTGTGGGACAGTCAAGACCCCCTCCCTACCCAGGGACTCACAGCACAGGGTGCAGGCGGGCGCAGGCTCTGCCGTGCCGGTGGTGACGATGCCGCTGCCCCCACGGAGGAGAGGCGCGCCCCCCGGCAGCCATGGCCCCCACCTGCCCGCAGCACCCCAGGCCTTTCTGAGGTGGCCATCGTTCCGGAAGGTCCCCACCGCTGGGCGTGAGGCAGAAGCAGTCCAAGGCCCCACAGAGTCACTGCACCAACAGAGCTGCTGCAGGGAGCAACAAGGAGGGTGTTGCTGGAGGCAGCCCTGAGAAGCCCCATGGTGGCATCGGGCCATGACAGCAAGCACATTATGGGAAGGAGATTAAGGGAACTGGAGGACCAAAGCCCAGTGCTGAGTCAGGTTGTGCAAGCGCTGCCTCCAGGCAAGATCCGAAATCCCCACTGGTTGTGAAACGTGCCCTGGGGAGGGGAGCAGGGCCTCCGCCCCCAGCCCTTATCTCAGCCACTGCCTCCCACAGGGCTGTGCTTGTGGAAAACAAAGCTGAGGAAGGATCTCTGGGGCTAATTAATTGCTAGCTGCTGGTAATGCTGACTGAGCCCCTGGGGACTCTCAGGTTGGAGAAGAGGAGAAAGTGCAGAGATACTGGAAAATTACTGTTTAATTCTTCAGCATTATGCCTGACTACATGGCATGTGGTAGATGAGGGGCAGGTAGACTGATGACAAACCATCCGCCCCATCAGCAGGAGCCACCAGCATGGCCAGGGCTCCTGGAGCAGAAGAACCTCTGTTGATGCCACCAGCACCTCCTGGACACACGGAGCGAGCACAGCCCTGCGGGGCCAGCTCCATGGGAGTTCAGTGTCCAGCTGGACGTGGGTCCATGGGCTGGCACTGCCCGTGCCTGGCCCTGCAGCCATCAGTACTCCTGCTGAGTGTCACAGCCAAGGAACTCTATCCGCAGGGCGATGTGGTTGTGCCACTGGCGGGGGTGTATCCTCACGTAGCGGGCAAAGAGGGGTGGCTCCAGCGCATTCATCACTGTGCCGGTGTGGTCTTGGTTTGCCTTGAAAATCTGGAAAGGAGAGAGAAATCTGGGGTGCTGCTGTCTGCTCTGCTGGGCTCTGGTGCAGTAAGCCCGTGACTTGGGGACAGGATCAACATGGACAAGCAGCTCTTGGGAACTCCTTAGGATGAAGACAAGCACAGCTCGGCTCACTGCTGTTGCAAAAATGCTGTGAGTATGTTTGCTGCAAAGGGCTGAGCTTGCTGTCCCAGGGCTGCTGCAGGATGGCTGCGGGGCAGCTCTGCCTACCTTCTCCTTGCCATCCTGCAGGACCGGGCTCCAGTGCACGCCGTTCTGGCTGCTGGAGACAGCAAACTCCTTCACGAACATGTGGGTGAACACAGCCTTGGCACCTTGGGTTATGATTGCAGTCACCTTCTTGGTTGCTTCAAAGTCCACCTGCAACCACTCGTTGGGGCTGTTGCTCTGGGGGAAGACAGACAGATTCCCGTTACCCCTCAGCAGCACCACCGGCAGCGATGAGAAGACATGCTCGTTGTAGCTGAAGTCAAGCTGCACATCATCCCAGGCTTCACCCGCCCCATCAGGTGTCTGGTTGGAGCTGCTGGGGGCAAATCCCCTGCCTGCATGCTGGCAGCCTGCAGGGCGCATGCGGTTGAACCACTATTCATCACGCCTTGGCCAGCAGACGCAGCGAGCAGCCAGCCTGCCTGCTGGCATCCCCCCGGCTGCCTGCCTGGGGTCTCCCTGCGTGGGCTACCTTTGGTCTCCACGCGTTGGTCCTCCCCTGGAGGTTGAGGCGGGCCTGGGAGGGTGACCAGCTGGAGAAGACGTTGGTGCTGTAGGAGGACGCGGAGATGCGCTGGTCGGGGATCCCTCTGCTCTCCATTCCTAGGGGCATGGAGCAGCCTGGAAGAGAGAAGCAATGCTTGTCAGAGAGGGGAGTGGGCCCATCGTGGAGATGCCTCCTGGCTGCTCCCTCCTCCAGCTGCCCTCTGTGCACTTCCCTGGGCACGGCATCTCCCGTGCCTCGCTGCAGCATCATGGGCCCTGCACTGCTCGGTGCCCCTGTCTGCAGCGTGGCTCTGGCTGGGGAGAGCCGAACTACACCTGCACTCCTCCACCTTCTTTTCTCACTGCTGCCTGAGGTTTCCAGTGGTTCAGGACAGAGCACCGGTGAGAGCCCTGCGTTCTCCTTCTGGTGCTGCTGCCTCTTAAACCGTAATGAGGTTTTCCACCTTCGTTCCCCCAACACCTTAATGCCATCTCCTTCCCCCTCCACAACTGTTAGGGCAGCCCTGAAACACGAGGAATCATGAAACACGCGGAGCTGGAGCACTCAGCACCCCACTGGATCCGGCCCCAGCCTCAGCACCCGGTGCCCCGAGGCGGGACGTACTGTTCAGGTCGCAGCCGAGGAGCTCCATGCGCAGCGTGGTCCGGATGCTGTAGTGCGTGGGGTTGATGCGGATGTACCGGGCTATGATCGGGGGGTTGAAGTGATTTTCTTTCACTGCGGTTCCATCCACGTTTGCAAAGAACAGCTGCAGGGAAAGGGTAAACAAAGGGGCTGTCGTACTGGTTGAAAGAGAGCTAGGCAGGACAAGGATTAGCATGGACAAGATCATTTCAGTCTGGCACTTCTGTATCTTATCACCATCCTTACAAGAGGACAACAGCTCAGGGAAGTATTTTGAGATGTGACTCAGACCAAGGGAATGTGAACGGGGCAAGCCAGGGCAAACCACTGAGAAAGAGGACTGGGAGAAACTTGGGGTCCATACAAATAAACTTTTTATATTTTTACCAAACAAAAATAATAATAATAAAAAAATCAGTCCTGGGACTTTTGAACTTGGGAAGAGTTTTGGCCACAGCTGGTATACTTGATGGAGGCTTTTCTGGGTACTTTTCTTCACTCACTGGAATGACCAGCCTATGTGTATTTAGGTTGTGGGTTTTCTGATAAACAGAGATCCACCAAACCGTCTGCATCTGCACACTGTTTTTAGAAAGCCAAATTTGCCTTTGGGGTCAAAAGAGATATTCAGGGAAAATCTTTTGCCTACCTTTATATAAAATGCAACATAATCTTAGTGTTGATCTCACAGCCACACAGGACTATGGAAATAAATAACAATTTAAAGTGAAAGAGATGAACACAGTGCTTGCAGATCTATGAGCTGCAGTTCAATCATCCTGGTGGTGAAGGATCACTCTTCCTGTCCTAACTAAATATCTGGGGGCCCAGGAGATATCTATCTTGGGTACCGAGCTCCCCAGCCCTCATCACCCCAAGAGGCCCCATCCTGGGAAGCCACTCCCCTCCTCACCATCTGGGTGCTGGTGGCGTTCCCCTTGTATTGCCTCCACCTTTGCCCATCGAGGCTGTAGAAGACAACAAACTGGGAGACGTAGAGACTGGAGAGCTTTTGTCGAGCCCCTTGGGTTTTTATGCCGTGAATGATCATGAGATGCAAAAGGTCCACCTGGAAACAAAACAATGGGGTTAATCTCCGACGGTCGTGCCTGTGTGTCCTTCTGCCTGGTGCACCAGCCTCTGGCGTGCCCTTGCAGTGTCCCCAGCCTCGGGGCCCCTCTCACCTGGATCCAGGCATTGCCGTGGGCAGTGCTCCAAGCGTTGATGGAGCCGGTGTTGTCCAGCCTGGCCAGGTAAGGGGCCCACTGCCCTGTGAGGAGAGTGCACAGGTATGAGGAGCACAAGGCAGTGCCATGTCCACCCCCAGGGTAGGCCCTGAGCAACACCGATCTCCCAGGGGGTCGGTGGCCACATGCAGGGTGGCAGAGCCCTGACACGATGGGAGGGCACCCCCAGGTCCCAGGTGGGACCCCAGCGTAGGCATGGATGGAGGGGACCTGCTCTAGCCAAGTCTTGTCCAGGGCACACGATTGGGCTGTGCTGGCTGAACCTGCCCCAGCGCCAGCAGCGCCCCCTACTCACCGTACTGCCCCGACGCCGTGATCTGGGAGTCCGCAATGTGGCCTGAGGCCAGCCCCAGGGCATTTTGGCAATCTGCAGCCCAACAGGAAGAGAGGGGAAGGAGAAAAACAGAGAAAAACAGGCAGAGTTGGTTAGACAGAGAGGTTTTTGAGTCTCTCCCAACCTGGGGAGCTGCCTCCAGGCTCAGGAAAGTGTTCTCAAGCCTCCAGGAGCCCCCAGACTCATTTATCTCACACCAAGTGGGAAATCTCATGCGTCTCTGCATCCACCCCTGAATTTTCAGGGTCCAGTAAGTTCTTGCTCCTGATCTCAATGTCCAAAGCAAAGTTCCCATCACCAACCTCCAGCCAAGCTGGTGCTGTGCTCCCCAGTCCCCAGGCCCCTGACCTCCCATCCCCACGTCCCTATCTCCCAGCAATGCTGACAAGTGGCTCTTCCTTACACCCGTGTCTTGCTCCCGGGCCTTTTTGTTGCCAGGCAGCACCATTTAAAAACAAATATCACGTCGCTAAAGGGAAACCTGCCTGGCACCCCTGTCTGTCCACGTCTCTCTTCTGGTCTGCTGAGCACAGGGCTGTTTGCCTTGTACAATAACTCTTATTATTAGCTACTTGTCACTTCTTGGCATCACTGCTGCATGGCAAATGCTTCTGGGGGAAAATGCAAATATGAAATCTTAAGCAGATTTTTTAACTTATGGAAACACTTTCTGGCTGACATTTACTGCTCCTTTAGGAAGAGGAGAGGGGCTGTCACGGTGTGATAAAACACCCAGCCTCACAAACCACTTCCCCCAGCGCTATTTACGGTGAGGGAGAAATGTGTTGTTCTGGGGGAAACAGAGACAGATTTCCTGTGCGTATTTGGCAGTTGCTCTCAGGGATGCTTTCATCAGCACGACCTGCCATCAGGCAGCGTTGCGCTCTGTGCCTCAGTTTACCTCTTGACATGGGGTCGGGCACTGGGCACATCACCCTCCTGACAGCATGGGCTTCAGTCACTGGGGTCAGTGCGTTTTACAGGGGGTCTAGGGACCCTCAGTTTTGGAAAACATGCCCTGGGGGCCAAGATTTGCAGCCCAATGAAGCTGGTCCCCAACCTTCACTGCATCCCGGGCTCTGCTAGAGATGAGTAAGGCAGCAAGGGCTGAAGTCAGGACTTCAGTGAGACCCAGAGGACCTCACTTAGACAACCCATGGAGAAAGCTGAGAGCCCTGGGGGACAGGGAGATCAAAGCACGCTGTACAGCAGCACCCAGCCCTGCCGCTCTGGTCACTCACCCAGGTTGTACACGAGGAAGAGGGCACTCATCCCGGCTTGCTGGTGCTCCCCCACTTTGCACTCCACCTGCCAGATCCCAGCATGCGAGGGCCACATCTCCACTGTCCCAAAGACACCTGGCCAGGAATGGAGATCAGAGGGGAGTTACCAGCCATAACAGGCTGCTGTGGTGCCAGGCACTGTGCAGACACACAGCCTGACTCTACCAGACCTGTTCCCCATTCTTGGTATCCCCCACAGGCTTGGCACACCCTAACAGGCACGGGCATGAAGCCACGCAGCTGGGCTGTGCACAGTGCTCGTGCTGTATCTCACCAGGGTAAAGGTTGTAGACTCCCATGTGGTATTCCTGGCTAGTCCTGACGCTGAACATCTGCCCGTGAAAGTGGACGGAGTGGATGTCCTCGGTGCTGCCCATGTTCAGGAGGTGCCATCGGACCCGCTGCTGCTGAGCCATCACCAGCCCGGGCAGCGTGTCCCTCACATAGCCATTGATGGCTGGGGAAGGCAGTGGTCAGAAGCGGCTGGATCACGGGGTGCCTTAAGGCCCCCGAGTTTTCCCATCCCAGTATAGATTGTGGGATGGAAAAGGCAAGGGCAAAGATCTCACCATGGAAGGAATGGTTTCTCCTAAAGTCAGGGTTGTCCGGCTGGATGTGGCAAGGCGGGCGGCAGTTTCTCTTCATGTTCTCCAGGAAGTACCAGCTCTTGGTCTCGTCAAAGATGGTGAAGAGCAGGGAGAACTCCTGCACAGCCAGCTGCCGTCTGGAAACGGGGTTCACCACGTTTTGGCGGCAGATGATGAGTGGCCCGATGAGGCCCGAGTGCAGGTCCTTCTCCTGCCGGGGAGCCAGGAAAGAAGTTGGAGTAGGACATAGCGTTGATGCTCGCGAACATCACAGCAGCAAGGAAAGTGGTGGCCCTGCCTGCATCCCTGGCCTGGCTGCCACCCATACACAGGGCATGGCACGAGTGGGGTGGGAGGGACACACTGGGAATCCCGCTGTCCCCAGCTAAGGAAGGCTGCACAGCAAGTGCTTGTACATGCTTTCAAGGGAAGTGGTGTCCCTCTGTCCAGCTGTGCTCCACTAGCATCGCAACCTAGGGGCCAAATTCAACCAGATTTGGCAGAGGCTTACAGGGCTCCAGAATGCAAATTCCCTACAAGTCTCACAAAAATGTAGAACTGGGAAAAGGGGGGAAGCCAAGAGAAGACAAATCAGCAGCACGCATTCATCGCTGTATTAGACACCTGAGAACTACACCGCCATCGGCTGCTCTAAGCACAGCACCACAGGAAAAGCCTTGACCACACAGCCAGGGCCATGCCACCCACGGTTCACCACTTTCCCAGGCTGCCACCCACCAGGTCCACATTGGAAAAGTAAGCCCAGGCCTTGCAGTCGAACTCCTGTGTGGTGGGTGCCATCTGGGGCAGGATTTTCCAGGAGTAGTCCCGCAGCTCGCCGGGCTGCACCGCCTCCTCGCCTGACACCGTGCCCCGCAGCTCCTCGTAGCCTTGCATCGCGGAGTGGAAGGAGAAGGGCCGCGAGGCCATGTTCTTGAACTTGACCTGTGTTGGAGTGGAGGAGAAGCAAAGGGAGGGTAGGAAGGGGGTGGAAGCAGTGCTGAGTGTCCCCACAGGCACTCCAGAGCCTGCAGGCACAGCTCAGTGTTCCCTCGGGCTGAGCAGAGCCAGCAAGGAGGGGCAGGATGTCAGGAGTTATAGGAAACAGGGACTTTCAACTCACCATGATCACATCTTCAACTTCTGCCCTGATGTACGGCCCGAGGATGCCCAAGTGTTCGTCCAGTTCTCCCCGTATCAGTGGCTGAGTGAAGGAACTGTCCAAGTACTCTCGGAAAACCACCTTGCGGTACTGTCGGAAAGGCTTCCTCCTGCCACTCCGGGGGTCCCTGCGGGGATGAGGGCGGTGAAGCAGCACGGGTGAGACTGCCCCTTACAGACAGCAGCAGGAGTAGGGCTGCTGTGGGGCCCAAGGGCACAGCCACGGGCACCTACACTGAGCTATCTGGGGAGCGAGGGGGCAGATCTGCACCACCAGCTGGGTGATGCAGAGCCTAGAGCATCCCTTATGCACTTGCAAGGATGCTCAAAGACCCTGGAGGTACCGAGCTCCCTGGGTGGAGGTGCAGTGCTGGGATCATCCTTCCCCCGGGCTGCTTGGCACAGAGTGCCTGGCTAGGCCACACAGTCACAGACCTGTGATCCTGCCTGTCCCAAAGTGCCAGCTGCGCATGGAGCCATGCCATGCCATGCCAGGGCAACACGTGAGGGGCAGCAACACTTACATGGCTTTTAGGAAGTGCTGGGGTCTCTGGTTCCCATATTCCCACATCACCTCCACTGCTGCAATGAAGTACTGTCGTATCCGCCCCTGGAAGGAGCGTGGATCGTGCTCCGCTTCTTCATAAATGTCAAAATCCTCCATGGCCTGCTCTGTTTCACCATAGTCATCATAGTCCAGTTTGTCAGCCTCTGGCCTCAAGTTGTTCAGAGCCTGGTTCTCACCATGTCCTGGGGCATGGGTCCTCTCCCCTGCCATGCTGCTGCTTTCCCCGTCCTCCTCAGGCTCTCCCCGTTTCCCGGTTTCTCCAAGGACATCTTCCCCCCCGAGCACCTGCCGTTCATCCGGACTCACTTGCACATGTTGGGCTGGCTTCTCAGTAGTGCTGTGCCTGAGCTCAGGGCCGCTCAGAGGCAGGGAATAGTTCTCCTCGGAGGCCAGTTTCACAGGGATTTCCTCTGGGCTTTGCCCAGAGGTGATGTCAGGCACAGAGCCCTTTGTGGCATTGGCCTCCAGCTGCTGAGGTCGGGGACTGAACCAGGCCCTCTCCAGACCCGGCTGCTCCACGGCATTTGTCTCCTCCTCCATCCGGCTTCTCCCCTGAGCCTGCTCACCCCACGGAGCCCCCCAAGCAGCCCCTCTGCCCGGCTGCAGCTCGGCCAGAGCTGGGCTCTGCAAGCCCCCAGTGTGCCCCGCTGCCACTGCTGAGACCGGGTCCCAGTTTGAGGCCAGGTCTGCGGCCACGGCACCATCCTGCGGTCCTGAGCTGCCAGCTGCTGGCACTGCCTGTGTGGGGAGGAAGCTGCCACTGCGCTGAGCCCCCCCGCTGCTGCTCGGGGCTGGCCCCCCCTCAGCATGCCTCTCCTCAGCTCCGTCTGCAGGCACAGCCTGTGGATCACCCCTGCCTGGGCGCTGCCTCCCTTCAGTCAAGTTCCCCGTTTCTTCCAGGCTTGGCTGGGTCACCATCACCTCAGCCCCAGAACCGTGTGATTCCAGGGACCTCTTCTTGAAGCGAGTGCTGCAAAAAGGGGAATGAGGCCCGCACCCTCTCTTTCCCACTGCTGGCTCAGGGGTCTGGCTGGCCAGATCCTGCTCTGCTCTGTTATCTGCAGAGGGGGACACCCTGCTGCCAGGAGAAGTGGTGCCTGGAAGGCCCAGACCCCACACCAAGCCTCTGCCCTGCAGTGACCTGGCTTGTCGGGGCCTCCAGTCGGGGCTGCCCGTGCTCAGGGATGGAGCTCCAGGTCCCTGAAACTGCTCAGGGCTGTTTAAGAAATCATTTGGGTGCTGCCTTGTGTCATTGGCCACAAGGTTAGGTTCAGAAATGACAAGTCTGTCTGTCTCTGGCAGTTCCTTAGTGGCCATAGCACCCTGAAACACTGCCTCCAGGATTAACTCATCCCTCTCTTCTGTCGTCAGGTAGCTGGAAGGCTCAAGGTCATTGCTGTGTGCAGAGGTGGCTTTGAGAAGGCTTGTGCCTTTGGCAAGTTCACTGGCTTCTTCTGTGCCACTTTTTGCAGGCAAGGAGTTACTGACATCTGTAAGGATTTGCTCTTCTACAGGCCTTCGGGGTCCCAGGTCTGGGAAAGAAACATTTTCCCCTTCAAAAGATTCATTAAAGCCTTGTGAAAGCACTTTGTGAGGTCTTTTTTCCAGCCTAGCATCTAACTCCTTTGAGGAATGACTGCCTTCTCCAGTGTGGCTCTGAGACCCAGTGCGGGAAGTCCTGCTGTCCCCTGGCTTGTCTGAGGGTGCTGAAGAACTGGCCAGTGCGAGGGAGGAGTTTGGGTCAGTGCTTAAAGCCAGTTCCGTATTGATTGTCTCCCTTGACTCATGGAGATTTAAGGGCATTTCATCAGCACTCTGTGAAGATGTGTCTTGAAGTCCCAGACTGTGCTCCAGGTCGTTCTGGTGAAATGAGCTCCAGGTCCCTTGACGAGAACCTTCACCAGCAGCAAAGGCAGCTGAGTCCCGCAGGCCTGCTGTGTGAGCTGTTGTCTTCTGAGGCTCTGCTTCCAGGATCTCTAACGTACTGCCAGACTGGACCATTATCTCTTTTACTGGCTCCTGTACTTCTAAGATATTTGTCACCTTATTTCCCACCATATCATCTGGAGCCGATGTAGCTTGGTGCAGCTGTTTCTGACCTGCTTCGGAGCTAGCAGCACCATGGACCTCTCCACTGCTGCTTGCCAAGCGTTCCCCAGGGGGGAGAGCCCCTTTGTCCTGGCTGATGTTTTTTGACAATTCTTCTTCATCTTCTAAGAAGGATTCATGGGACACTAGATCATAGTTTGTCTCCGGCAGAGGTGGGGAAATATCAGCTGGATGTGGGTTACCCGAAAATGTTGATGTGCCATTGGAAGAGGGACCAGAAATACTGCCATTGCTCGGGAGGGCCCCGTGGCTGGGTTCTGTCAAGCACAATCTTGGCTTCCCTGTCTCATTTTTGGAAGAGGTGACATTGTTCAGCTGCTCACTCACACATGGTCTGCGCCATCTCCTCCTCTTAGAGAAGCCCCTCGGTTGGGGGTCAAAGGTGTCTTCTTCATAAGCTGCATAATCTTCCTCATCAGGGTATTCCTCATGCTGGCACTGAGAGACTGTGAACTTGGCATGCATCCCTCGGTCTCTGAAATCAGGATTCAGGCACCCCAGTGTCCAAGTGCCTGTCTCGGGAGAAGACAAGAGGACACCATCAGCACACCGCAGTGGGAAATGAGAACTGCCATCCCCACGCCACTCCCTTGCTAGTGTAATCTGTATTTTCAGACAGCCTCTAGATCATGCTAGTAATTTCAACATTTCCAGAATCCCTAGAGCATCTTACAGCCAGGCTCACAAGACATCGGGGTTGCTGGTAACATCAGAGGTGATCCTGACAAGCACCACCAGCAGGGCTGGTGCTTCCTGCCAGAGCTCAGCGAGCTGCATGCACCCGTGAGGCCCCACCAGCCGCTTGGTGAGAGGAGTTAATGTACTGAGAAACCACAACACCTCCAGGATTATCGCCAGCAGCAGAGCAATCACCATTATCCACCCCCAAAGACGTGCTGGTGCTGGCAGATACACCTCTCCCCCAGCCCAGACGTAGCCGTCACGTCTCTCCCACTCAAGGAGAAAGAAATGAAAAGGCTGCCTCTTGCTCACATCCCCAGCCAACGCACTTGCTCTCTGCCAAATAAGTGTGTAATAACCCAGCTCTGACGCTGGAGAGAGCTGTCATCTGCTGCCGGCCGACTGCTTGCCTTCCTCAGATCAGCAGGCGGAAAGCAGAGCTCAGAGGGATGCAATGTTTGGCTGGAATTTAGAAAGCTTCCTGGGTATCTGGATACCCAGAAATACTCATGGATACCCATGACCAGCGTATCAGTGTCGGCTAAATTCTGTGTTTCCTCCGTTAGTGAGGAAATGGGTAATGGCTCTGCTTTTGCAAATACTAAGGGAAAAAAAAAAAAAAAAAAAAAAAAAGCTGAGTAGGAGGAAATAAAAACCAAACCCTTCCTAAGACTTCTGTGCATCCGGTGCGCCTGTCCTTGCAGAGGTGTGTGGGTAAATGTGATGCCATGAGCAGCGCTGGAACCACAGCAGGGACAGCATTGCCACTGCCACCACATCACTGCAGCCAGCTTACTGGCTTGGCAGGATGCGTTTGACATTAATGCACCCTAATCGTGAAGTAAGATACAGTAATTTAAACCATTTCTTTGAGTTAAGCTTTGGGGAGATGTAATCACCACCTTTCATTTTGCTGCTCCAAGAGGCTGAGCATCCCTTTGCTTTTGGGGTTGCCAAAATGTGATCTGGTATCAGACCGCAGCATTGCCCCTGCCTGGAGATGCTCGCTTCGCCCTGCTGTGATGCCCAGCCCGTGGTCTATGGAATAGCCCATGCTACTAACCTGGCTTTTCCACGCTCATGAAGACAGTTTCTCCAGAAAATGGGAAAAGGGTAAGCACGTCCTCAAAGACCATGTTGCGCTTGAATGTGTTTCCAGAGAAGAAGACGGAGAGGAAATCTGTCTGGGCCCCAACGCTCAGGACATACCAGTACACAACTTCATGCAGGCAGAGGTTCAGATGCAGGTTGTCAAAGACAAAGCCGTTAACAGCTGGAAGAGAGCAGGGTATGAGACATTTCATCAGGACCTGGCTCCCCAGGGGCTGCCGAGCTGCTGCCCATTCCCTGGGGCAGGGACCAGCCAGTGTCTGTGTGGGCTTTGTGGGGAGCCCCCCGCTGGGCACTTACTGTGCATCACATTGGAGGCATAAAACTGGGGGTCCTGGGTATCCACGTGGGCTGCATCGGTGCAGAACCGCCTGATGTTCTCCTCCAGGTACCAGCTGCGGTTCTCATCGAAGACCGAAAACAGCACCAGCCTTGTCTCATCCGACATTATCTGGGAGGCAGAGAGGGAAGGGCATGTTGCTGGCCTGGCCAGAGCAGCACCCAGGGTGCAGGGTGGCTGCCAGCCCTTAGCCTGGGTGCATGGGGAGCAGTTTACTGCTTTGCAAATAAGGTAGGGTCCAGTCTTGGAGGGAAGGGAGCATGCAAGGAAGAAGACAGGGGGGTGGGACTGATGGTAGGGTTGAAGACAACTAGACAACCAAATTTGGTTTTACCCAAATATTTCGCCCACCACAGTTATTCCAGCCTTTCAGCCTGGCAGTTAAGGTGGCAAAGTATCTTCCTTGCCAAAGGAACGTGACGCTTTCTCTGCCACACCTGAAGGACCCACCTGATTTCCTCTCTGGTCCATGGACTTCTTGAAGCAGATCAGGAGGGGCCCAATCAGGCCTGAGGCTGTGTCCCGTGCCGGGTTGACGGAGCTGTAGTAGAAGCGGGTGAGGCAGCGAGGATCCGCTTGCGTTGGCCCATCCTCTGTCGTGACCCTCCAGCTGTAGGTGAAGGACTGGCCAGGGGCAATAGGTATGTCCTTCACGTCCTTAACTGCCAACACACAGCCCAAGGGCACATCTGTTAGGTCAGGACTGCTCCTGCAAGGGGTCATCCCGCTTTATAAAAGAGTTCCGAAAGGAGGTTTTCTGATAGCAGGAGCCACATAGAAAACTACCCAAACTGGTAGTTTTGGTACCAAAAAGGGCTGGTGGGCCACTTTGCTCTTTTGACTCTCCTGAAAGAAAACCTGAATTGCGATAATAATGTGTCACAGACCCGGACCAGCTCTGAGCTCCTTCGCAGCTGCCATCCCACTTCTGCCACTTTGCTCCAGACCCTGCAATTGGACCTGAGCTCGGCACGAGGTGCTCCTGGCAGCGTTCACCAGGGATGGGTGCGATAGGTACGGCTCACTGCAGCCATGTCAGAAAGTGGAGACCTCCAGGGTGAACCAAACCCATCCCAGCTCCTCGGGTGACAAAGTCCCTTCTTCCAGGCATTACCCAAGCATTCTTTAGACACAGTTACATGGCACCAATGGGGACATGAACCAAGAATCGTCTCCAGGAGCCATGGGTCTCAGGTGCTCGGATGGACGAGTTGGGCAGCTAGTCTAACCACAGGCTGGGGGAAGCTCTCCTGGCCCAGGAAAATGGCACTGGCCACCTGACATCCTAAACACCCATGGCCTGCCCACGGCCTTACCTTGAGTGGACTTCATGGCGTGGTACGGCCTTACGCTGGTGAGGCCATGAGGGTAGATGTTGTACGGTCGGCTTGCCAGATTCCTGAACACAATCTGAAACAAGGACAGCCAACAGGACATTTAGCACTGCCAGACTGTTGTGAGCCCTCATGGCTGCCCTCAGGGTGTCCATGCAGGGGGAAAGTGCTGGGCTGTGGTATTGGCACTGTCCACGTCTGAAAGGGAGGAACCCGGACACATCCAGGACCACAAAGAAAGAGGCAGCACAGAAGAAATGACTGCTTGTTTCTCCACCAGACTATGTTGACCATCTTTCTGGGAGGTGCCCACTTTGGGTACATTTGGGGAGGGCACAAAAATGTCAGATTTATGAAAGAGCAGGTTGCTATCTTTAGTCTACCTTTCCATACGAGACAGAAGAGCTCTGTCAATCCAGGAGGCCCCAGAGGGCCAAGACACTGAGTGTGCACAGCAGTCAACAGCTTCAAAGTGCTCCCCACTTAACTGTGTGAAGCCTTTCATTTACATCCCCAAATAGCTCTGTCGGAGCTTCGCCACAGGCGTTACCCTCAGCTCCATGTGCACAGACACACAGGGAACGCCAGGCAGGGAGCGGAAATATGAAGCTCCTGGAAAGATCCCATTCCTCCCAGCAGCAAACAAGTCGAGCGGGCAACAGGGCATGTGAGGAGACCCAAGCAGCAGCCCCCAGTACTGTGTGGTAAGAACAGTCAGATGGAGAGGAGTGGGGAACGAGAAGGCACTTCTGCCTCAGAAGAAGGTGCTAGATGCCATGGGTCATGGATTAACTCAAACAAGTCCTAAGATGACTACAGCGAAGGGGGCTGAGCAAAATTATGTGCATTCCTGCTGAACTCAGCAAGAGTTTTAGCTTTGCCTTTCAATAGCATCTCCCTTTCTGTTGAACTTTGGACATTATCAGACATGATAGATCTCCCCAAGGACCTATGTCAGACCACAGCCAAGAACCAAGAGCTATTAGGAGGAATAGCATCAAGCTTTTAAGCTTTCCCCTTCCAGTCTCTGTGTGGAAACCAATCACTCTCTTACCTTAAACTGATCTCCAACCTCCCCCTTCAGGACAGGTCCCAGAATTCCCTTATCTGCTTGGAACGACACCTTGCGCTTCTTGAAGGCTGCATCCTCATATTCCACAAACATCACTTTCTTATACTTTGAACCAATCCGCTGAGGGCCAGCCTCCAGGAACAGGCTCGTGGTGTTTCTGCAGGCAAGAAAGAGCAAATGGCCACATGCAGGATGGCATCCACACGCATCCCTGGCAGCCCAGGGATGGCCCAGCCAACTGCTGTACAGAGGCAAAATAAAAAGATATTCTTATCCCCGCAGGACACCTCAGCACCCTGGAGCAGCAACCAGTGCTTCTTTGATGGGGAAACTCCTCAGCTAGGCTGCACGTGGGCAGCCTTGGGCTCACACTGCCCTGTCCTGGAGGGAAGTGGTGATTGGGGGAGCTGAGAGCTTGGCGGGCTGTCCCGTGTCAGGGCCATGAGTGTTGTGTGGAAATAACGCAGCAGAGCAGCTGTCTGTTCTCAGTATCCCAGCTCCTTAGCAGGAGCCAGGCCCGAGCTGGAGAGGACACCCCCTCTGGCTGCTCCCTGCCAGCCCTCCCTTACCCCACGAGGGGCTGCAGGTGGCTCTGGGGGCCGGGATGTCCACCTAGGGCAGAACCCAGTGACCCCGCTGCTGAGACAGCCCCAGCCCACACACCCCGCATCAGCAGAGTGGCACTGGGGCAGGTGACAGGCGTCACTGCTGTGTGGTGCTGACTAAGGCACAGAGACTAACGGAGTGTGCCCTCTAAAGCAGGTCCTTCTGCAGGGACGGCCACCCACACCTCCGGCTGCGGGCACGTCTCCCAGCCCTGGGGCAGGAAGGCGCACCAGGGGTTGCTGCCTGCAGGGGCTGACCCTGCAGACCTGCACGACGGAGCTGCCTCAGACAGCCACCGATGGTGGCATTTGGTAAAAATTGATAAACATCAGTTCCTGCCTTCCCACAGCCCCCCAGACCCATCCTTGTCCTGCGTCCTTAGCTGGGACAAAGCTGTCCAGGCTGGGCAGAAGGAAAATAAATTCCTGGGGAGCAGGGGAAGACCTGGCAGAGCTGCCTCAGGGAGCAATGCCGTGGCCTCGGGAGCTCGCTCTCACCTATCCAGAGATGCCGGCTTCACAGGGGCGTAGTCCCAGTCCATTTCCTCAGCCGCGATGTAATGGGTCCAGGTCACAGGGTCCTTCTTGGCAAAAGAGCGCACTTGGATCACATGGTAAGCTTCCTCTTCTTCTCCTTCTTCTTCCTCATGGTCCTCCACCTCCTCTGGCTCATCTGACAGCTGCCCCATCTTCAGCAGGCGCTCCTCCGGGCACTGCTCCACCTTCACAAGGGCCTCCATGCCGGCTGGGTTCGGACAAGGGGCAGGAAGGGCCATGCTGACTTACCTGCACAGGTGCTTGCCCCCCCAGGCTCTGCTGGAAGATGACCTCTCCACTGCTATCCCCACCAAATGTGCCACCACGCAGGCCAACACATGCCATCCCGGTCACGGGCCGATTTGCACATGGATATAGCACGATTAAGCAGGAATGGCCTTGGAGATGCAGCACCACACAGAGCCCAGGGCATCCCCTGAACTTCTTTTTCCCCGGGCTCCTGTAGGGTCAGGTTACCTTGCTGGTGGGACGGTATCTGGCAGAACAACCGAAACTGACCGGCTGTTCCTGGCATGGTCTGAGCTGTGAGATACGTGGCAGGGGAGATTTCTAGGCTGCTGAGACGGTGGCCCCTCACCAGAAACGTGTGTCCCTCAAAGAAGACGGAGTGCACTTCTGGCCCAGTGCCCAAGCCTATCACGTGCCAGTGGACCTGCTTCTTGAGGCACAGCGTGAGACCTGCCGGGAGGGAAGGAAAGCACCCGGGAGTCAGGACACCTCCGTGTCCATCCCGTGTCCCTGCTCCTGGTGTCACGGACACAGAGCCCAATGTGTGCAGAGCACAGTCCCCTGCCCCACAGGCTTCAGCAGGAGAAGTCACACGTAAATGTGGGCTGTCTGAGCACAACAGAGGGGCAGGTCGCATCACCCGGCTGAAATAAAGCCAGGCTTACAGAACGGCGGACCAGCCTCTGCAAGGGCTTTGGAAAAGGCTGAGAGAAGCGTCCTGACGGGAGCTCATGGCGTGATGCAGTGGCAAGACGAGCAGATGCACTCCCTGGCTCTATAAAACAGGAACAGGGAGCTGGGAAGGGGAAGCGTTTGTCTGATCACGGTGCTGGCAAGCCTCACGCTCAAACACTGCATCTGGGGCAGGGCTGCAGCACGTCTTCAGCAGGAGCTGAAATACCCCAGGAAGGGCAGAAAGAGGTCGCCAGGATTATTTAAAGGCTGGAGAAAATTCCTTCGTTGGAGAGTTTCAAAGAGTTCAGTGTGCTTAGGAAATGGGAGAAAACTTGACTGCGTTGTAAAAATATTTTCCTGGGGAGAAATCACTGTGTGACAAAGGGCTCTGCAATCTAGTGGGGAAGGGAATAACAAGTTCCTGGAAACTGAAGCCAAACAAAGTCAAGTACAGAGCCAAGCACTTGTTTTTAGCACTGAGTGCCAAAAGTGACCGGAATAGATCCTTAAGGCCAGGGAGGAGACAGGGGGCAGGCTCCATGCCGAGGGTCTCAGCTCTCCGTTGTCACCTCTCCACCAGAACCTGTCCATCAGACACGTCTCGGGCCAGGTCCCACAGCCACATGGGGGGTGCTGGTGTAGGTGAGGACCTTCACGAGGGGAAACCTGCTGTGCATGGAGCAGGTCTGCTCAGCTCCGTGGATCCACCAGGCCAGGGAATTCAGGGGACTTTTGCTTTTGCCTTTTATTGGAGAAAGGTTTGCAGACACAGCTAGACCCCTCTTGCCTCCCACCACCTCCATGCCCGCCCCGACAGACCGGTGCTCACCGGGCAGCGAGCCGTTGACGTAGCCGTTGATGGTGTGCAGCTCCTCCCTGGTGTGGGGCAGGGGCTGAGGAGCTGCCGGGGGGTCGGGCTCAGAGTACCAGCTTCTCCCTGTGGAGAGAGGAGGGTGCAGTGTGAAAGCCAAAACCCAGGGAGGTCAGTTGCTCAGTGCTTTTTGGAAATCCTCGGAGACCTGTCCACTCCACGTGAACGTGGTGGTGACTGTTGCACGTGACAAGGCATTTCTCCCCCCGGCTTCAGCCCGTGTGAAGGGAAGAGGGGTGGGAGCTGGGGGTTGCAAGCTCCCTGCATCTGGGGCATGGAGGCAGGAGCTGCAGTGCAGTACCAGGAGCACGTGGGCCAGGGGCTGTGCAGGGCTCGAACCCCTCAGAGGGAGCTGAGCAGCTGTGCCCACACCGTGGCCAAAGCATGCGCCCCAGACCGGGCTGAATTCAGGGTCTGACACCAAGGTGGTCGGCTCAGGTGGGGCAGTTACCTTCATCAAACACTGCGAACAGCATCACAACGTCTTGCTGCGTGTCCTGGGTCCCATCGCTCACCAGGGTCCCTGCAAGAGGCCACGGAACGGGGCATTTTAAGATCAGCAAGTGCCATGCCCATCTTCCCAGGGAAGTCCCTTTCTGCCCTCCACAAATCAAGGCCAGGCTGTGGATTGGTTTTGCCACGTCTCACGAGGTCAATGACTGTCACAGCCCTGTTCCCAGCCTTTCATCCCTAAAACCCTGTGGCTGAGAGCAGCTGCCCCAGCATGCACCGAAGGGGCAGCCTGCCCTGCCTCTCCCTCGCAGGCTCTCGGGATTCACTTAGTCACCTGGAAGAGCCCATTTCATCCAGCCCCCTCATCAGCACCATTGTCTGCACTCCTCGTCTAGACTTTGCTTGTCAGCGGAGAAATAGTTCGCGGCGAGTCATCGGGGCCTGCAGACAGAGCCCCGGGTGAGTCGCATCCACAGGTGCCCATTCCTCTCCGGTGACTACACCGGGGTCTGGACAACCACCTCCAGGAGATGGCTCAGCCAGGGGAGACCAGTTCTGCCCCAGGTTCACTTCTTGACGCCGTGCACCCCAGAGATGGTTAACAGTCAAGATTTCCTCATCTCCACGTCCACCAAAGGAAGAGAGAAGGCACAGGTACTGTGGGTGAGGCACTGCCCATGTGTCCTGTCTCTGCCCTTGCTCATAAAAAACTTTCCTTTATGTCTTCCAACAAAATCCTGTTTGGCAAAGTGCCCTGGCAAACACTGAATGATTGTAGCTTAGTGAAGCTTTGAAGGAAAGACACGTATGCTTCCACAGAAATTCACCTTATCAGTAGATAAGGTTCAGCTACAAGGCAAAAGATTTCGTCTGTAGTCTGAAATTTTGCAAAGGCAAAAATTAACCAAGTTCTCTCCCTTGCAGGGAAATCCAGGGGTGTTTGCCTCCCACACTGGGGAGGAACTCCTTGGGGAAAGGGCCAGCTCACTGACTCCACTGCCATGCTCAGCCTCTGGAAGGTGTCTCTGATTCCTCTGCCTCTCAGCTCATGATTGCACCTGACCTGTCCCCATCCTGGGTTGCTCTTACCAGGCCGGCACACGAGCAGGGCTCCAATCAAACCGGAGTTGGTGTCCTTCACGCTGTCGATGTTGGAGGAGTAGGAGTGGGTCAGGCATGGTGAGTCACCGTCTGTGGGGCCCTGGTTTTGCTGGATTTCCCAGATGTAGGTGTGCGTCTTCCCCGGATCCACCCTGTCGCCCTCCTTCTCTAGCTGGCTGGTTTCATCCTCGTACCCTGCACCTGCAGCCAGAGGAACAGCCTGATTTCACTGAAGCTTTATCCCCAGCACACGGTGGATACAGAAATGCCTCCTCCCCACCCCAAGCCCCCTGGCGAGCCCGACTTCTGCAGGAGATGGCTGGGCTCAGGGCAGCAAGCAGAGCCGACACCAAGGTCGGGGAGGGACGTGCCTCCTCCTGGGAGCAGGAGGTGCAGCACGAGGACTCGCAGCGTGTGGCCATGGCCCGACTCACCCTCTGACGCCTTCCAGTAGGACACCCCGATGGCGTGGAGGTTGTACGGGCGGGAGGCCAGGTTCTTGAAGGTGATGACCACTGTGTCATACACTTCTGCTCGGATGGTGGGGCCCAGGAGACCTGGAGGGGGAAGGCAGCGAGGTCAGGCAGCTGGGCAGTCAGCAGTGGGGCTGGCACAGCCGCTCACACCCACCCACGGGCCCTGAGGGGCTGGCTTTCCACCTGCACAGTCGGTCCCTCATGTAGCACGGCAGTATCAAGTGCTCCAGCACCAGCAAGGCTCCCTGCACCCCCGGCAGCTCTGCCCAGGTTTTACATATTTCCCACTCCTGGTTGAGAAGCAGCTGGCCTTCACCAGCATCCGCCCAGGATGGGTTTGGCCACTGGGCTCACTGCTCTCTACATGGTTCTTACCCATCCACGCCGGCTTGGACTTGGGCTGTGTGAAGGAGGCATCGGGGAACTCCACAAACACGGCCTTCCTGTAATGTGGAAGGGCACCGGGTGCGGGGGGCTGAGGTCCCGGCAGCCCTGACACGCTGTAAGAGGAAGGAAAAGCCAAGGCTGATTGCACAGACGGGCTGCAGCCATCCTCTTCCTCCCCTCCCCACCAGCACGCCGTGCCAGCCCGGGATCGCTCACCCTCGCATCCTCTGTTTGCTGACAGACACCAGGTGTGTTTGGAAAGGTTTTTCTCGGCTCACGGATGCTGACGTGGCCGTGATTAATGCCATGGCATGAGTCACGATGGAAGAAGACACAGCAGCAGGCAGCACGGTGCCACACGCGGCTGCTCTGCGCTGCCCGCCCCGTCCCCAGCACCCGCAAGTGTGGCAGACATCACTCATAACCTCTTCTTCCTCCCCTGCTCCCTCTGGAAAACCTGTGCCAGGCGGCACGGCAGTGTGTTCCCATCTGCACTGCAGCCCAAACAATGTCTCCACATTCGTTTCTTTTCTGGCTGAACTGGGATTTACAGCCAGTCCCTAAAAAAAACACTCCTTGAAGCGGGAGGATTTATCGTATCGTATCAAGCGGGAGGCCTGAACGTATTTCACACTCCACTTATCTCCGCTGGCCATTTTTGATCTGTAAGCAGCTTAGTTAATTCATTTTCCATAAGGGATCCAGCACGTTTATCAGGATAACAAAGCCATTAATTTCTCCAGGGATTTTAGAGGCCCGCTTATCAGCCCCAGCCCCAGGACTGAGACCATTTCCAGTAACCAGACAGACCGCCTCCAGCCTTGCTTTGTTTGGAGCAGGAGCCAGGTGGTATTTTTTTCGCCCTGAAGAAACAGCAAGGGCTGCTCTCCTGCTCTGACTAAATAAATCCAGGCAGCAGTTCTCTGCCTGAGTCTTCCTCGAGGGGAAGAGGAAGGAGCCAGTGTGACTAAGAAGTTGAGGAAAGCACGATACACTCGCCCCCAGGCTGCTGGCTGCCGTCAGGAGACCTTGGTTTGCTCACCCCAGGGCCGGAGAACTGTGGGCAGAGCAGGGCTGGAGTCCTTAATCTCTAACTCGCAGCAAGCCCAGCTTGGAGACATATCTGAGACACCAGGGTCCAGTCCTGCTAACTTTGCAGCAAACAAGGGAGAAGCCCTCTGGAGCCGGGGGATTCTGCTGGCACAAAACCCAGCCCCTCTCGACACGTGGGGCTGGCTGGCAGGAGGTGTGGGGACATGGGGGCTTAGCGTGGGGCCCAGGCAGAGTGACGGAGCCATCGCAGGGCTGAGGGACGTCTGGTCCAAGAGCTGCTGGCAGCTCCCCTGCACGCAGGGTCCCTACCGACTTCCTACCCCGAGGAGCAAAGTTCCTGGCGCGGCCGATCAGCATTGTTAGCCGCAATATCTGTTCATCTCCCAGAGCCAGGAGACGGCCAAGGCCAACACCCCACGCCACCGGAGCACTCAGACAGCTCGGGGCTACGTGGCCGCCAGCGCCGAGCCTGAGCCGAGACCCCCGGGGCTGTTGCGGGACACACTGCAGGTCGTGTCTGGGGAGCGGGGGAGAAACTGAAATCATGGGGAACGTGCCAGAGCAGCCCCGGGGCTCATGCAGGGCTTTCAGAGGTGCACCCCTGGGGCTGCCCAGCGGTGTCTGTGGGGCTGCCACGGGGTGCTGGTGCCATGAGGGAGAACCGGCGGAGCAGGAGGTGCCCCAGGCATGGCTCGGAGGCACTTGGCTCACCTCTGCGTGCCCTTTCTCCGCAGCTTGGCTATTTTCCTGCGTCCTCCCCAAGCGGGAGGAGCAGGGCTGAGGCTGCGGGAACAAGGCCCCTCTGTCACCCTGCTGGGAACCACGCTGCCCAGCCAGCCCCGCTCCCGGCCACGGCTCCCCCGGGAGCTGCGCCCATGGGCAGGCCGGTGACCTCCGAGAGGGCCGAGGTTGTCTTCTGCCCTGGTAGGAAGGGGCAAACAGCCTCAGGCCACCTGCCCGGTGCCCACAGGGTGGTCCCACAAGGGGCTGCCCATGGTAACATGGCTGAGCAGAGGGAGACTTGCAGTGGGACAGCATGCTGGGTGGCTGGGGTTGGGGGGGAAGGCAGAGAGAAAATGTCTCGTCTTTTAGGCATGCTGGTGGGGTGAGACTTGTGTCCTAGAAGTGGTTTCTGGCTACACAGGGATGCTGGTGAAACAGCCTGGGACAGATGAGAGGGTACAGGTAGCAGACTCCCCCTCCACCCGCAGAGGAGGCAGCAGCAGGGTGACACAGAGGGGTACAGCTAGATCCACAGGGACACAGCCATCCAGCTCTGCTCCCCATGCTGGGCTCAGAGCAGCCCATCCACAAACAGCTTCACGTCTCATCCCCGTGCCCAAGCAATGCAACAGCCACTTTTCCTTCCCTCTCCAAAGCATTCAGGCGAAGCCAGCATGCTTTCCTCCCTCCTCTTGCTGCCTACCAACACCATTTTTTGCTCAGACACTAAAAGTTACATTCATTCCCTAAAGGGAAAAGTCCGGCCCCAGCAACATAACGCAGGCAAAGATATAAATATAATGCAAGCAAAGGTATAAACAGCTGAAAGTTAAGTTTTCCTAGGGGTGCAGCAGGAGCACAGCTCCCCAGGCAGGGAGACATGGGGCTCCCCCTCTGCCTCGAGCTCCCCATGGAGAAAGCACTGGCTGGAGAACCAGCCCCAGGCTCCCCGCACAGACTTTAAAGGATCACCAACAAATGGTGTTAAAATAAAGCAGCACAGGTCTGCTGCTCTCCCTCTAGATTTACCCCACCTGTGCATTATCAGGGTTGCAGTTAGCGTGCTCTGTTTGCTGCCCTACGTGCCCCCCAGACCCAGCATCATGTACGCGGGGTGGGAGAGCAGCCCTAAGTGTGCTGGAATTGCAACAGAAAAAGCTTTACCCCGCAGGTGTTTGCAGCACAGAGAGCAGGTCGCTGTGTGTGTAGTCCCAGGCGGTCTCCACGGCCCCGATGTAGTACCTCCGGACTTTGCTGATGCTCTTCTCAACCAGGCAGAGGAGCACGAGGCAGCGCAGGGCTCCTGCCAGCATCGCGCCTGCGGCTGGGAACCGCTGCGGCTTTAGGAGGAAAAGTGAAAAGGAAGGGGAGAGGAGAGAAAAGCTTTTATCTTCTCAGCCAGCTGTCGTAATCCACAGGAGAAGGTGATTTAAAGCCAGCACCCGCGGCCTCCGTCAGAGCGCTGGAGAGTTTCCCAAAGGCATCAGGGGAGGAATCACTCAAGCGGGTTAATGCAGAGAGGAGCGTGTGAGCGACGGCCTCTCCCTCTCTTCCTCCCGGGGTGGCAGTGACAGGAGGAGAGGAAAAAACAAAGGGAAAGGGAGGGCAAACGCAGCATTAAGCTCGGCTGCAGGACCCAGCTGGCTCTGTGTCCTGGCCTGTGTCCGGCAGTGAGGTGAGGAAAGGGAGGGTTGCAGAGGAAGGGAAAGTTAGGTGCGGTCCCTGCCTGGTCCCACCTTCCCTCTCACCACAGAGGGCAGAGAGGAAAGCAGGTTCCGGGCCAGCACCCAGTGTTGGGAGCCTCCGTATCCCCCACAGGTCAGCCTGGGCTCATTGTGGGGCTGGAGCTGCTGCTCCTGCCCCGGGCAGCCCCCAGGGACCAGCAGCTGCCTCCTTTACCTGCAGGCTCCTGCAGTGTGAGAAAATGGCAATTTAGGGCAAAATCTTAAATGACAGTTCAGGAAGGCTGAATTGGATAAAGTGGCTTATTGCTAAGGAGCAGGAGAGGTGCTGTGCCCCCCGGCACTGGGAGCTGGCAGAGTGGCTGGCGGCTGCCCAGGTGAGGGATGCACGTGCAGACGGGGGTGTCTCCCTGTTCCCCAGGCATCTGCACCCCAGCAGCGAGGATTCAGCCACACAACCTTGCTTCGAGCCATGTGGGAGGGAAGTGGTCAGGAGACACCTTGGGATGCCCCTTCCCAGCAGCTCCTCACCCCCTCGTCTTCTCCTGTGGTCCCTCCCAGGGTGCCGCAGAACAGCTCGGAGAAGATGCACTGCAACGTTTTTGCAACGTTCCCCCTGTTTTTAAACTCGCTTGTTTTGTTTTCATTTTCTCTTTACAAGCCCAGGAAATTCCTCCCAAACACGCACACGCGTGCTCATGCACACACACGCCTGCACGCGGTTCTGCTCACGACGGCAGGAAGATGAGGAGGAACGCCCTGCGCCGTCCCGGCGTCCGCGGGACGAGCGAGGTGGGAAGGACCCCATAAATCATGCGGGAGGGCAACAGGAGTGCAAGGGCAGCGGTGACCCCTTCGGGGACTGCCCCAGCACATGCAGACGTGTCCGTGTGATGGGTCTTGGCACAGGCTGGTGCCTCGGGCACAGAAGTAGGGGTGATGGAGGGAAGGGTGTTTTGGGATCCTGGATGTGAATTCTTGGCACGGGGTGGGGGAGACTGATGGGGAGTGCTCAGGGATGGGAAGGGAGCTGGGAGCTGTGCCCTGGGTGGGGTGAATTCAAGTGGGTGAGGTCAGGAGAATGCATCCCTGCTGCCCCGCATCACCTGGGAAAGACCTCCAGCACCCCAGCCCCACCGTGCCAGCGCACCCCGTGGCCGTGGGTGCAGGGACACCTCCCCATCCTCACCCTCGGAGCAGGTCCATCCCTCACCGCCTCGCTGGGGACACCCTCTTTCTTCCCACCCACTCTCTACACCAGCCCCAGCCCAAGGGGAAAACCACCCCCGGGGCTCTGGCGGCAGGTGGGGAGCACCCAAGGGGGGGGGACTCTCCCTGGGACCGCTGTAAAACCCCTGCCAGTGAGGGGCTGCCCGCTGCTTCCTGCGCTCACCAGGGGCTGGCTGATGTGGCTGGGGTGGGAAGCGCTCCCCGAGAGCTGAAACGCCAGCGAGGAACACGATTCCTCAAGCTCACAAGCCAGTGGCTGGCTCCCTGCCCAGCCTGGGACTCCTTTTCTCCGCAAGGAAGATGAGCAACAGCCCGGCCAATGTTGTGGGACAAAACAAGCGGTGTGTCACAGGCGGGGATGCCCTGGGTGCTTTGCACCTGGCCCCCGGCCGTGTTTTAGAGCGGGGAGAGGCCACCGCTGTCGCTTCCCGTGACAAAGCCTTCCGATCCATCTGTCCGAGCCATGGTCACCGCCTGCACGCAGCCATCCCGCGGCTGCTGACGGGGACACAACAGCGCGGGGGGCCCTGCTGGCACGGGGCAGCTGCCACGCTGCTCCGTGCGGTGACATGTCGAGGGCGTTGTTCAGAGCTGGAGGGGAAAGGGTCACCCTCGGGTCCGGAGCAGACGGCAGATCCGGCTGTGCTTCTGGCAGCGCTTCCCCCGCCGCACGGACGTGACTTTATTCCAGTCAGCCCGCTTGGGAATCTCCCGGTGTCGCCGGACTGCGCTCACCCGGAAAGGCTGGGGAAGGTGTTTCTTCCAGAAACAGGCAGACGGGGAAAATGTCCCCATGCAGACAAAGCTACCACGAAGACGGCAGGGTGCGGTTTGGGGTCAGGGACAGGAAGGGACACTCCGGGCACTGGGGACAGCAACATCCCGGGATCACAGAGGGGAGTAGAGCAAAGCTTCCCTTGGGGGCTGCGGTGCCAAGAGCCCAGACGCAGCCAGAAATTAAAGTTTTTGACACAGGCAGGTGCTGGTGAATTGCTGGGTTTAACCATTTCCAGCTACCAGGAGGTAGCTTCCAGGTTCCTGTCCCAGGGACTTAGGGGTAAATGGGAGAGACGGGGTCTAACCCAAGGGTGCAGATAAAAATAAATGATAATATCAAGATATTGACAGCTGTGGGGAGGGGTGTCCAGGTGGGAGACCGGAGGGCGCATGGTGAGGTTGCCCAGGTCCTGGTGCTCGCTGCACAGAGTGGGCAGCTTTGTGCAGGCAGCGAGAGCAGCACAAGGCTGGGGACAGCCGGGTGCCTGCAGGGAGCGCAGCACCCCCAGCACAGCTCGCTAAGCCAGAGCCGCTGTGCCCCAGCAGGAGCACACGTGGCCCCGGCCAACGGGGCAGCATCAGCAGCTCCACCGCTGACGGGCGTCTTACGTGGTCTGCAGGCAAAGCCCCAGAAGGGTTTGTCTGAGAGCAAACGGGCCGTTTATTCGCTGCGAGTAACTGAGGGGCACGAGTCAAGGAGCTGCTAGGAACCAGCTGGCCGACGCAAGGAGCGGCCCTGCCGCCGGCAGCCTTGGCATTTCCGAGAGCTCCGCGGAGCCACACAAATGCCATTGCCACGCGTCAGCACCACGCGCGAGGCTGGGCTGGGCCAGGTGCTGGCTGCACTTTCAAAGGAGGCATCGGCATCCCCATCCCACCCGAGGCACAGCTTGGGCACATCCAGCCATGCCCAAACCTCCCCAGCAGACAGATCTGTCAGTGCAGATGGGATGGGGAAGCCGGGACAGGCTGCTGCCCCCGAAAGCCCTGGAGAAACCTGCCCGGTGCGAGCCAAGGACCCACATGCAAGCAGAAAACACGGGTTGTTTCCCTGCAGCGTGCGCTTCTCAGCTCGACACCGGGCTGGGGCGGGTAAGAATGACTCAGAACAAAGTGAACAGTGTCTAATCTCTCCTGGGACTTTTTATGTGCATGTGTGTGTGCGCGAGAGAGAGAGCAAGAGTGACTCACGGTGGCTTCTCGGGAATACAGCGTGGCTCAGAAGCAGCGGCCGCCCCCGGGTGCGCACCCTTCCCAGCACTCACGTGGGCAGAGGGCACTGGGACATGGCCGTGCCACCGGCGGTGGCGAGCTGGCAGAGGGACGGGGCACGGCCCCTTGTACCACTGCATTCAGGCCGCGGCATCTCCCGCTGCTGCCCACGTCCTGCCAGGACCTGCCTGCCCGAGGGCTGGCGAGACGCGTCCCCGCTCTTCCACGGACATGCCCGGGGCTGGTCAACGCCGCATGGGCTCGCAGGGTCCCCCCCAAACGAGGGGCCAGAGCCCCGTGCAGCGCCCAGAGCACCCGACCTGCGGCTGTGGGAGCCCACGCAGCAGCAGCCCAGCGGTGCCGGGGGCAGAAACGGCAGCAAATCCAGCTCTGAGCACCCTCAGCATGGCCCCTGCCACCGTGGAGCAGGTCTGAAAAAGCAGCCAGCTGTCCTCCCCTCTCCCTTCCCTGCATAAGTGGGTCAGCGCAGCGTTTCTCCTTTCTCTCTCGTTTCTCACGCTGGAGGTGTCTCTGAATGACTCAGGCTGCGGGAGCGCAACGGCCGCACTCCCGGCTACAGGCACCCCTGGGGATGCGCCTGGGGGAGCCGGGGGGCTGCAAACTGGGGGGGTCATGGCTGGAGGGTGCTCCTGATGCCGCTGCCTTCGCAGGGATGCTGCTGAAGGAGCTCAGCTCCTCGTTTCAGAGCAGCCCAGGGAAAACCAGAGCAGTCTCCAGGCACACAAGTCCTTCATAAGTCACCTAATTACCCTTGGCTGATTAAATTAAGCTCAGAGCAATTGCTGTGCAGCTTGTTGCTGCTGGGTCAGCCTGGAGAAGGGTTCACGTTCCCTCTGGGTTGTCCGGTTTTTGATGCCTGGCTCAGACCAGCTGCCACAACCCTGCTGCCAAAACAGGAGGCTCCTGGAATAAGCCCCAAACCCCCAGGGCTGCTGAGATTCAGGCACGCGTCCCCTCCGTCCCGGGACGTGGCTCTGCCCCACAACTGCTGTGCTCAGGGCACGGGGAAGGGCCCGGCGCTGCCCTTCCTCCCCGTCCCCCAGTGCTCAGCGTTGCTCAACTTGGGCATCCCCACACCAGCACAGCTCCTGGCGAGCCACAAAAAGGGCTAAATTTAACAACAGGAATTTAGTGTCGCTCCACGGGGATGGCTGGGTAAGGGAAGCACTGTCCCAGAAAAATCCTCTCTAGATTCTCACAGAGAAGAAGCCGATGCACGGAGCTGTGGCGAGCTCCTGCAGATCCTGAACCCCCTGCCCTGCTGGACCCCATCGCTGGGATGCTGCCCTGAGCCAGGGGATGCCACCGCACCCAGCACCCACGGGTGTCCCCAGCAGCAGCCCCATCTCTTGGGGCTGGCAGGGTGTCTGCTGGCCGGGCAGCAACAGCAGAGGGAGCAGCCCCGCGAGATGGAGGGGTTGTCAGGCGAGATGGACCAGGGCAAGGTGCTGGCCAAAGAGGTAGAAAACACACAAGAGCTGAATGAGCAGATTGTTGTGCATCCCACGATTGTTATTTGCCTTTTACAGATGGAGAAACTGATGCAGGGAGCAACAGGACTTGGTCACCTGGACTACAGTGGCGAGTGGGAAGAAGAATGTCTGCATCGCCCAGGCGGCCACTTCGGTGCCATTTGCTGCGCTCCGGGCTGGCAGCACCCATCTACTGGCCAAAGCCAGCACTTCTCCGCAGGAGGAATGGACTGAGAGGCGGCCGGGGCTCGCTGCGGCTCGGCACAATGCTCTGCTGTGCCCAGGCTGCTCAGCTCCCGTCTGCAACCAGAGATCCCAGCTGCTGGCTGGAGGGATAACAAAGCCCCTTCGTCTGCGGTGTGGAAGTCAGGGAGGCTGGGGCAGAGCTGAAAAGTTCCCCTAGCATCTGGGGGGAGCAAAGGAGAAGGGCTGTAGCCCCCACCCAAAGCAATCGAGTGGCACGAAAAGCTAGAGCCCATGATTGGTTTCATTTCCAGAAAATGAGAAGAGAGAGAGAGGCATGGGCAGAGAGAGAAACCCCGCTGAAAATCCCCGCGCTCTTGCTTTGACAGGGCTGAGCTGCAAATTTCCTATCTGCGAGCTGCAGTGTGCCCCAGCCGGCCGCGGTGCCGGGGCTGTCCCTGTGCGTCTGCGTGACACCAGCGCGGATGTCCCAGCCAGGGGAAGGGGAATTCAGGCGTTGCTTCTCGCCGTACTAAAAGCAGAGGCTCCATCACAGCCTCGGCAGAGCGTGTGAACTGGGACCACGAGGCTGAAGGCACCCGGATGTCACCCCGAGCCACCGGGGTAGCAGCCTGGGAGCTCCCCATGTCCCTGTGTGCTGGGGACATGTGCTTTCGGCGGGGAACCCTGGCATCTGGTGGAGACGGCCAGGTACAGTGCCTCTCTCAGTGGGTCTGAGCATTTTGGGGGGAATTGCTGGGAGCAGATGGGTTTGCTGGGTGCGTTATTGCCCGGTGCTGCTGCACGTGGCTGCCGCAGAGCCCACGTGGGCTGGCGAGCAGGGGGTCACCGGCCACGCTGGCTGGGAGGTGGTCACTGGGAGGGATGGGAAGCAATTGAGATGGGGAAAGGCTTTTTGGTCTTGCACCCCCTGAGCCAAACGGGGCTGGTAACTTGCGGGGAGCCCCGATGGCCGCGGGGTGCTCAGGTGCCAGTGCTGGGCTCTGCAGCTGCCCCCCAGCCCCTTAACACCCTCCGTACCGAGCAGGAACACGGCAGCCCCCAGCCCCCGGCAGCACAGCCCCTGCCCTGCCGCGGGAGGAAGCCGAGCGCCCGCAGGATGGTGCACGTGTGCCGGGAAGGACGGGGCCATGCCGCTGGAGCTGCGGGTGCCCTGGGACCCCGAGTGTGGGGCTGACCCAGCTGGCACCAGGCAAGGGGAAGGCACAAGGACAACCCCGCCCGGTGCCAGGGCTGGGAGCCCACCACGTCCCAGCCGTGCCGGGACCCGGCCACCACATCTTGTTTTCCCAGGGGAAGCCGCTCCGCTCGCCGCCAGCCCTGCCCGGAGCCGAGGCCGGAGACCCAGCGGAGACACGGTGCTGTTGGCCGCCCAGTAGTCGGTGTAGGATCTGTCTGACCGTCCCGCTAACAGCTACATCTGATTACTGGGTCACCAACGGGCCGTCACCGCGCTGCGCCCGCGGGAGCTGCCCTCGGTGGGGACGGGACGACGGGGGTGGTGGGGGGCTTGGTGAGGGGAGATCCTGACTGACGCCACGGTGCTTTGGCGCTCAGCAGAGCAAACGCAGCGGGGTTACGCTTGGCAGAGGGCAAATAAACGTTCAGAGAGCGCCGTTTCCTTCTCCACGCGGTCATTAAGAGCGAAAGCCCCGCTGGCATCCCACCCACATGGGCGCTGGGCGCGTGCCCGGGGCTGGGCACCCCGCCCTCAGCGCCTCACGCGGCGGAGCCCCGAAGCCCCAGGGCCCCTCTCAGCCCCCAGCGCCTCCGGAGGGGCGGGGCCGCGCCGGGGCGGGGCCGCGCGCAGGCGCAGTGGCAGGCGTGAGCGGGAAGATGGCTGCGGCGGGCGGAGGTGGGCGGCGGGGCGCGGGGGCGGGCGCGTTGCCATGGCGACGGCGGGGCCGGCGACGGCGGGGCCGGCGGCGGAGGGGGGGGGGGGGGGGGCGAGGGTCGGGCCCGGCCCGCGTTTGGGCCCGGCCCGCGTTTGGGCCCGGCCCGCGACGGCGTGCGGTGTGTTGGGTGCCCGCAGGCCGGCCGGAGGACGCGTTCACCGTGCTGGAGCTGTCCGAGTACGCCAAGAGCCGGCCGTGGTGGCGCAGGGTGTTCGCGCCCGGCTCGGGGTCGAGCGCGGAGAAGTACAACGTGGCCACGCAGCTGGTCATCGGCGGCGTCACCGGCTGGTGAGCGGCACCGGGGGGCGGCGGGCGGGCGGGCGGGGGAGGGGGGGGGTGTGCGTGGAGTCCTCCCGGGGCCGGCCCCAGCTCCGGGCCGTTTGCAGCCGCGGGGCTGAGCAGGGGCCGGTGCTCGCTGGGGGCTGCCGTGGTGTCCTCCGTGCCGATAAAGCGTCAGCCCTGCCAGGGGAGCGGCGCGGCCTCGGGGCACTCGCGTCTGCCTACAGCAGGAACGAGAAGGGCGAAGCGCGGCTTGTTTGGGCCGCGAGGAAGCTAGCCCTGTGACCTGCCGCCCGTGCCCCTTCGTGGGGGAGCGGCAGGTGTGCCGCCGAATCTCCTTCTGGAGGTGACGATAAAAAAAAAAAAAAAAAAAAAAAGGTATCCCACCGAAATCACGTGCTGATTTTGGTTAAACCACGTGTTTCCGACTGTGCTTTTGGGAGAACACGATGCTGAAGAGATAAGGATCGAAGCTGTGAAAGCCTGAAATGCCGTAGTGAGAAGTAAAGAGCTGCAAAGTGTCACATCTGGCCAGGCACAAATTCTCCTTCTTTTTCTCTGCTTGCGTGTGGCCTTCTGCTCAGCCAGCCTGTCTCCAAGCCTCAAGCAATCAGCACCGAAGGCAGGCCTGTCTGTAGGATGCGTGATGTGCGTGTTTGGTGTCGCGTTCTCCTCACTGGATCCTGCTTGATTTGCAGGTGCACCGGCTTCATCTTCCAGAAAGTTGGAAAGCTGGCAGCAACGGCGGTGGGAGGTGGCTTCTTCCTGCTTCAGGTGTGTACGAAGAGCGGGCCAGGCTTTGGGAGAACGCTGCTGGTGGGGAGGAAGGGCTGTCTTAGTGCTCCTTACTTGTTGCGACGTGTGGGGTCAGCTCCCTGCTCTGCCAGAGGCCCTGTGTGCCTGCGGATGCCATGGGCGTATGTTCCCTGGCACAGGTCGATGCCCCATGTCCACAGGCAGCGTAAATAAAGCATGTTAGAACTGGAGACGTGCTCAAATGCTGCTCTGGAGTTACATTAGAACATCGTAGAAACACCCTAGATCACCTCAGGGGTGCTTCTCAGCTCTTAATAGCCAGGGCTGACCAAGTCTGTCGGTCTGCAAAGACTTGTTAAAGTTTTGGGGGGGGTTGCTGCTGACGTCTTGCAGGGCCAATTCAAATCCCTGAATAAATTCCCTCCCTGCTTTAGTAGCAGCAAAGCAGGAGCATAAGCTTCAGGATCGCTGAAAGGTGCTGTCTGCTTGGGGCTGGCTAACAAAGGCCAGGCCAAGGCACGCGGGTGCCGTTGCTGCAGAGGCACCTGAGTGAAGTGGAAGCAAGCTTCGGCCACGGCGATCTGCACTGCTGCTGCAGGAGGGGCTGGTCAGAGCTGGCTGCTGTAGTTAGGCCATTTCCTCCGGCCATTTCTTCTGGTTTCTAAGAACTCAGAAACTGAGGGGAGCCTCTCAGATGCTGAAATCGAGTCTGTATATCCTGCAGGAGGCAGAAAGCGCTCAGACCTCACGCAGCAGCCTTTGGTGGTTTGCTCCCAAGGCGCCCTATCTCGTATGACTCGTTCTCACTCTTCTGGTTCCACTCGTTCTGCTGAAAGCCAAAGGCTCGCTCTGAGCAGGGAGAGTTTCACCCCGTTGAATCATCCTGACCAGATGAAATACTCAGGGAGGAACAGGCTATTAATAGCAGCGTCTACCCGCAGCAGCAGGAGAGCTGCGGAGCGTCCCAGCGATGTACATGGCAGTTGTGAGGGGGAAGGGGGGGCAGCTTTACACTAGGGAGGCTGACACAGGCTAAGCTGCAGTGTGTGCCCTTCTGTTAGAGGATTACTGCGGGAGGCAGATGTTGCAGGCCAAATGTAACCACAGGGTTGGTGCGTTGTCCAGTTTCTGAGCTTGTGTGCTCATCTTCTCTCAGCCTGCTGGTCCAGGGTGTGGGGGGCGGCGTTGGTCAGGGAAGGGGTGGGTGGGCACGGGATTCTGTTTAGCCAGGATTTCACTCCAGGAGCTTTCTTTCTACCCCTCGACGTTCCAGATCGCAAACCACACAGGATACATCAAAGTGGACTGGAAGCTAGTAGAACGGGATGTGAACAAAGCCAAGCAGCAGCTGAAGTTTCACAGCAGCGGTAACAAAATGTCTCCAGAAGTGAAAAGCAGAGTGGATGAGGTGAGCCAGTTCTTCCAGGGTGTGAGCAGGTGCCCTCCTGGAGGCTCGGCAGGAAACAGCATTGAATTCTGGGCTCCTGTGGATCCTCCACCATGCAAATACAAGGAGGGAGCGCTTGTGTAAAAGCAAAACTAGTGAGATGGCAAAGCTACCTACATGAATTTGAGGCAGACAGGGCGTCTTCTAGGCGTGACGCCTACTCACCATTTGTTGTGGCAAAGTCCTTGGGGTTGGAAGAAAATGTGCTGGGATTGTGGGGAGCTCGAGAAGCATCTCTGCAGGCTGAGAAGGAGAGCTAAGCAGGTCTGGCGGCACAGCGGCCTGGTTATTCCGGGCTCTGCCATAGCATGATCTGACTCACATGTGCCATCAGCAGCCCTTCTGTCAGGCTCAGCTGCACAGCACCCACCAGAGGATCTGGGCTGCACTGGGATTGTTTCACAGTTCAGGTGCCACAGATACAGCAGGGAGGAGGCCGTTAGGGAGGATGCTGAGCTGGTGCCGAGCAGTGGCCGCTCTCCCAGCGTTGCCCACCTAAAAGAACAGCCTGAGAGGTGCCTTACTATGGGGAGGGTGGGTGAGTGGCTGCTGCTGTTGGAGAACACTCTTGGCTCTTCTCTCCCATGCTTAGGTGATCATATTTCTGAAGAAGAACGTTATCCTGACTGGAGGGTTTGCTGGAGGATTTCTGCTTGGAATGGCTTCCTAGGAACTACAGTTGACTCTCCCTTCGTGCCCAGCCTCCCTTGCCCTCCTCTCCTTCCCGTTCCTTTTAACGTAAAAGTCAGTGGATGTTTCCAACAGGCTCAGCCCCCTGCTCACAGGTTCCAGCCCTTATTTCTTACAACGCTGCTCCAGACTTCCAGCTTTTACCTGTCTGGGCTGTCTGGGTGCTGGGACTGGCCTGAAAGTTTTTGACTTCCAATGCATCATTGTGATTTCTTTCCCCTCCAAATACACCCAGTCCCAAGTTCTCAGATGACTTGCAGCCTCATAAACATGTGGTGGCAGAGAAATCTCTTAAACGTGCTTCTTTTCAGGTGTCCAGGACCTGTGCATTTGTCTGCCAGTACATGTGTACAACAGCTGCCAGCTGTTGACTGCTATTTAGCTTGCACTTTCTTCGCTCCGGTACCTGGAAAGCCTGTGCCTCCCTCTGTGCAGAGCTGGGTGTGAAATGCAGATATTCCTGCGTGTCCTGGAGTGGCTGCAGAGGTGTCGGGGGCAGCTTGGGCTGTGTGGGTAAGGAGCACGTTCATGCTGTGTGTGGTGGTGGGGGTTCTGCCCTCCCCCTGCCCTGCACGTGGGTGGCTGTTTGGCTCCTCGCCTGCCGTTATTTATAGCCCTTACTGGAAGTGCAGCTCTGGCACTGCAGATGGAAACTGAGCACCACGGGTGGCTCCAGACTCTCTCCTTATCCTGTGTTCTGAAAGTAGAGCTCCTTTCTCGCTTGCTGGCTGTCAGCCTTGTGCTGAGGCGCCCTCGTGGTGAGCAGGCTCGCGGGGTGCTCGCCCTGTCCGTGTCAGCCTGCCTGCCGTGGGCGGCGTTTCAGCAGTGCCGCTCTCTGCAAAGCACCTTGGGGCTCAGAGTGGTCTTTGTAAGCCTGCCGTGGCCTTCTCTGGCCACCTTGGAGTTGGTGGTGCTCTTACAGACGTAACCACGTGGGACGGGATTGTAGATGGCAAGTGTTCAGGGGACGTTGTGCTGGTCCAGGATCCCTGTGGCCAGCTCCATTGTGGTGTGTCTGGGGAGGAAAGAGAAGGTGAAACCTGATTAGAACTACTTTGAGCACAGTCCCCTCCCTGTTGCTGCAGGGTGCAAACTCCAGCTCCCTGATCTCTTTAAGCAGCTGGACTCTTCAGTGCTTCCAGCATCTGCCTGCACCCTGGTGGCTGCCGTGGTCGGGGGGCCAGCTGCCTTCCTGCAGCAGCTTCCGGGACTCGCAGAATCCTTTGAATGCATTTGGCAACAACTCCCGTTTGTTTCTCCCCCGACCTGAGGCTGTGGTTACGAAGATGCTATGCGGAGCAGCTCAGCCTGCCTGCTTATCTGTCACTCTGCATACAAAAACAGGGTACTGTAAATAACAAAAAGGGTGGGGAAAAAATGGGTGTGCCCTTGTAGGAGTAGATCATTTCCAAGCTCTTTGCCTTGGTTTTGTTTCTTCTTTGACTTCACCATTTCCACAAAAAAAAAAAAACAAAACTGCTTAATCCCCTTGCTTATTTCCAACGGCTGTAGCCCTTCTTCTGCAGGTGATGAGGCAGCCCAGATGCAGAGCTCAGGTGTTCGTGGGAGGTCTGGCCCGGTGCAGTTGTGTGCAGAGCAGAACTCTAACCTACAAGAAAAATGAAAAAAAAAGTTAAAAAAAAAAAAAAAATCTTAGAGGTGTTCTGCATTGGCTGTGCTTGGTTGGCATTAGCACTTTCCAGAGTGTGGGGACTTGCATGGTGTAGGGTGATGTCCTCCAGCAGGTACACGCAGGTGTTCTTGCCCAGAACGTTGATGTGAAGCCCACCTTTCATGGGGAACATGGTAGAGAATGGTGATGCACGTGGGTGCCCAGGACACAGCGCTCAGCAGCTGCACCCCATCTCCCGTGTCGTGTGATGCCGTTCTGAACACAGATTGTTGGCTCTCGGTATGGGTACAGTGGGGATTCTTCCTCAAAGAGCTGCTGAAGGGCTGGAGCTAGGGGTTCTGCCACCAGAGGTTTTGGGCTGAGCACAAGGCACTTGTTCGTTTTGTTTCGCTTCCGATTGAAGTGTCAGCATGGCAACACTTCGATTTAGCTGAGGTTTTCTCACCTTCTGGAGATGAAAAGAGGCTGCAGGTAATCAGGAAACTTAAGTTGGTGTCCTTGCTCCTGTCCTACCAGGGAGAATAAAGGAGCAGCTGGGCTCACATCCTTTTAACGATGACTTTTAGGAAAGCCATCAAGGGCTGCAGGAGTGATGCGATGCAGCAAATAGGTCCGTGATAAATTGGTGTTTGGGAGTGGAGTGACAAAAGCATTTTCTTTTTTTAGTAACCCTGCACAGCTGGATGTGGCTGAATTAATACATTTGTATTGCAGAGTACCTCTCGTTCCTGTAGGGAAACAGCATTGCTTCCCCTCTGCCTGGTGTGCTGCATAACCCAGCTTCTACCGAGGTGCATCACAAATCTTTCCCAACGGCAAAGTTCAAAGTAAATCATGAGCAGACCTTAGGGCTGTTTTTCAAGCTCAGATAAGTCGCTTTCTGCCCTTTGCAGGGAGGGGTGCACTGCATTCTGCTCCACAGGGTCTCGACTTGCTGCTATGGAGAGGAGTGGCCCGGAGAGGGAGCCAAAACGTCTCAGTTCCTGCAGGAAGCGAGTGGTTGAGACAAATCCATGTTGAGTCTGGTGTGAGCACAGGCAGGGAGTGGACAAGGACATCAGCATCTGGCAAATCTTTCTGCTGTGCCAGTGTCGGGCTCACGGCTGGCACTGTTTGACGCTGTGTGCCCACACTGGAAGGTTTGATGCTCTGTGGGAATGCATTTTCATTGCTGCAGGTGCCAAGATGAGGTGTTCCCCCCCACACTCCCCAACACACTTGCTCCTTTTGGTCTCGTTTCAACAACTTCTGGCATCTATACCAGTATGGGAAGGTTTAAAACACACTAGGCTTTTAAAGTCTTTTTATATATTGTATGTAAATGCTTGTTGAAGTGATATTTTATTAAACAGTTTTGCTCTAATTTCTGTGTGAGGTCTGTTGGCTTCTCAGGAACCAGTGTGTTGTGTCTTCGCCTCGCCCTGCGTGTTGCATTTATTTGTGGGTGCAGTTGCAGTCGGTCTGGTGGCACAGGACGACCAGCCTCCCCTCCTCTGCAGGTGGCCCTGGCTGAGGGTGAGCTGCCTTAACAAATCCCTCTCCCTGGTGATCCTGGCACCCATTGCCCACGCTCCTAGAAGCTGGGATGCCTCCGGGGCAGGAGGTGATTCTGCTGCCAGCCTGGCCTCAGAGGTTTCTTGCTCATGGAGTTTGCTCTACCTGAATAGAAATGGGCGTGGATACAAAGATTTTGGTAGGTGCAACAGAAGCCTAAATATTTTTTTGATCATGTATTAGTCATTTTCTTTCTCTTGCTCAGATCGGGCAAGAGGGAAAAATGAGCTACTTGTTAAGTGTTTGAGCTGCTTCACATCATTGTCATGATTTTCTACTGCTTTTCAAGAGCATTAGCCACCCCGCCACCCCTCTGTTTTGTTGTCCAGTAAGGCTAGCTCTGAATTATTCCGAGCCCAGGCTGTGAAAATACCAAGCAGCTTCTATTTAAACATGATAATGTCACGTGTAGCTCTGGACAGTGAACAGCAGCCAAGCTGCCCAGCTTACAGCTATGCTGGGTTCTCAATAAACAACCACACTGAGACTGCAATTTGTTCCAGTCATTTATTTTGTATTATGGTATTTCAGAGCAGTGAATACAGATGGTTTGCTCTTCTAGGCTTCAATACACTCATCTATTGTGCCTAGACTACAGTGGTCTGTTTATAGAAGCTGTATTTCATAATTAATTGTACTTGATCACAGCACAAAAGTCCTTACGGCTAGATCTAATGACAGAGTTAGTGGCCTAGTGGGTTCAAAGTCTGGTATGTGGGTGCCCTGGACTTGGCACCCACTGAGGTGCCTGGACTCCTGCTACAGTGGACGGAGAGACGTAGGCAGCTCTAAAGGGTGATGCAGGAACCTGTCTACCAAGCTCTTCCTACAGGTCACAGGAAATTCTGCTGCACAGGTGAGAGCTTCTGAAAAGCCATCTCTCCCTGGGGTCCAGACACAGACGGTTTGTGTGTGAGTCTGAAATGCTGTACCGAAAGTGGGTGCCTACAACTGCTTGTTCAGTAAGTGGCACCTAAGTCGGTTCTTGGATCTAGCCCAGGGCTTTGTGATAGGCCCCTGGGTACCAGCGCACTGAATTACGCTGGATTTATAACATATTGCTTAAAGGTCTTCAATTATACAGAAATTTATAAATTTTATATCAACAGTCAGATTTCCCAAATGAATATTGCTTTTTTTAAAAAAATCCTATTCCTGTAGCAATCCCTGAAATAATGTTCCTGTAACATCTTTATTGTCATGCAAATAGCAGCGTGTAGGCAATTCAAATATAGTAATCAAAACTCTGTCCAGTGGGAAAGTGAGGCACTTAGGCAAAGTGACGTGTAGTCACTCATGAGCTATGCAAAACCTAGGAACGAACCCCGGACCTGATTCCCGTTCTTGAGCTTGAACCACTGGACAGGTGAATGTTGTCTGGAACTACTGCATGATGGCAGCAATACCTCTGCGGTGTCAAGATGGACTTTTTTATGTGTCACGCTTAAACTCACTCTTATGAGCACATTTCCTGTACCTCCCACTCTAGAAGCCAGAGTAACTTGGTTCCAGCCCTCCATTTTGAGAGCAAGGATGGGTTAGAGTAAGGTGAGCATTCTAAAAACATCAAACCGATTTTTCACAGACACAGTTGCAATGCGAAGACAATGTAGATGATGTTTTGGTACAGAAAATACAGTCTGTTAACCAGGCCATCTCTTGGTACTGCGTTATACTTTTTGGTGCACGGGATGGTGTGTTCTAGGAGCCTTCTGGCTTTCCTGAAAGTCTAGAGAAGGCTTGAAAAAAACACACATGGGCTCTGCAGGTGAGTCCGTGCTCTCGCACCTGCTGGAGCTGCATTGTGTTACTGAGGTGGTGGAGGAATTCCTTCTGAAGTAGTCTTAAGCTTTTCTCTCTCTCTTTCTTCTCTCTCAAAACCTGAACAACAGATGGAGCGGCCCTTGGGGTACCGGGCGCAGCACTTCCGCATCTCCTGAAGCACAGCTGCACACTTAGACTCCACGTAGTTGTTCGCTGGAAAATAAAAAGGAGACACAGAGTCTACACAGGGGAACTGGTGCTGATCCCGAGGGGCTGTGTCTAGCCTTTGGATGCTGGGCAGTGTGCTGCTCTGACAGGCAAGAACTGCTGACAGGCATTTTGTCACTTTCCTGCTCTACAAAAAAGTCTCTCCTTAGTGTCAGCTAACGCAATGCTAACGCAGCCTTGCTGGTCTGGACGGAGCACTTTCTGTCCCCCAGGTTTGGAGCTACCTCGCCACTCCAGTAGGAATGAGGCTTCCCTAAGGCTGCCCTTTGCTCCCTACTTTCTTCAGCCTGTGTGCTTTCAAGCTGGATCGTGTGATCCCTGTTCTTCCATGCTGCTGCCTTGTCGTGACAAGGTTTACAACATCTAAGGGCACCCCACGAGGAGCTGGTATAAATGGGGACGAGTGGGCCCGTCATCCCTCTAGGGTTGGCAAAAGGAAGGGGTGGGGCGTGTGGCTGCAGCCCTCCTCCTGCGGGCTGCCAGGGGCAGGATGCGGTTAGCAGGGAGCCCCGCAGCCTGCGTGCTAGCAGGAGCGTAAGCCAGCCGGCTGCCGGGGGCAGGGAGGCAGCGACGTGGCCCCCTTCCACACAAGGGTCCCCCCTGCAGCTCGGGCAGCCCCTCAGCCACGTCGCTGGGACCTGTCCTCTCCCTGTCCCTTTCCTTCCTAGGCGCCTGCTCTCGGACACTGGCAGAGAGGGGACACCGGGCTAAACGGGCTGCTAGCCCTGCCGCGGGGTGACTGGGCGTACATAGCCACCTTCGCGCAAGCACCAGCCGGGCCCATCCCCGCGCCTCCTCCGTATCGCCTTTGTTTCAGGCTCAGCGAGGTTCCCGCTGTGCCGGCGGCTCAGGTGCCTTGTCCAGCCCTAGCCCCTTGCCTGACGCCGCTATCCTCGGCGGCGTGGCGGTGTGACGCTGTGCTTCGTGGGGCCGGCTCGGGAGGGGAGCCCTGGGCTACGTGAGCAGGCCGCGGGTGGCTCGTGCGGCCCAGCGCCTGCCGGCCGGCCTGAGGGGCGCAGAGACACCCGCCTCTGCCACACGGGCGAGCAGCACAGACGCTGCACGGCCGCACTCAACCCCACTGCTGATTTTGGAGGACTAAAAGAAGCGGCAGCAGCCCGCAGTGAGACACGTGTAGTGCTGGCTGCAGTGGATGCCTCTTTCTGGGCTCTTTTAAGGGGCAAAGCAGCCCACGCTGAGCTCGGGGCTCTGAATTCCCTAGCCGGGTTGGTGAGGGACGTGTAATACAAGCACAGAGGTCGGCCCTGAGGAAAAGGCTACAGTGATGTTACTGCTTTGTACGACAAAAGGCTTGAACCTGCCCAGGGATCCCAAACGTGAGCCCTTTGCAGGCCTGGCCGGCCAGTGTCACCTTCAGATTGCTCTGAACTTACAGCGGAGGTGCTTTGGTCTCAGCGCCCAGCCTCACCAGTGACTGGCCCTCATCAACCACCTGCAGCAGCTGGGGCTCAGGCCCAGCAGGGCTTCTGCCAGGCCCTAGGAAACTAAGACTAATGGATTCAGGTGGTTTGGGAAGGATACCTGCAGCGCCATCCACCTGCTCAAAGCCCCTGCTGCTCTCCCTTGGGTTCAAGAGGAAGAAGCTGGCAACCTAGGTGTGGCAGGGCCTTGGAAAGGAAAGCTAATCTCTCTCTGCCGTAATGTTCCTATGATGAGTGCTCCGAGGGCTCTCCTAACTGTTCCTGTGCCTGTGCAGGTTTGTTTCTAGCACTCCTGCTACGTTCAGGCACGCCCTGCTATCCGTCAGGGATGCATTCCTGTAAAGCACAATGGTTAGTTATACAACGGACAGCAAAACACGAAAAAGATTTACAGTGGGCATTCAGTCTCACAGAGGAAGCAGGCAAGATCTTTTGAAACAATGACCCACTGCAAAACAGCAGGCTTGGAAAAGCCAGCATCTCCCAGTGCTCCTGCTCCTGCCCTCATCCTCCGCACGGCATACACTGTGGGTATTAGTCAGCTAATGTTCTGTGTACATCCTCTATTAAATTAATTCTTGCAGGAAAAATTGCTTCGCTGTCTGTCAACTCAGCTGCTTCATCTGTGCAGCTCAGACAATATCACAGCAGGGAAATGCACGCACAACAACAGCACTCCAGAACGTTAGCTAAAGAAGTGGAGGATGGGGGCGTGCGCGTAGCAGCGTCTAGAAGCTTCTCTGCTAACACTTAACCGGTCAGATCAAATCTGTACACAAACCTACGCAGGTAAAATGCTTGGAGTAACCTCCACGAGTGTTATGAAAATAACATTGTCATAGCTGGGACCACAACACTGTTAAACATGAGCTTTTAAGTGCAGTTACTATGGGGAGAGAAGGCAGCTCTTCCCACCAGAACGCTTCAAACTATCAGGACAGTAAGAGCGAATCAGGCAATGTATTCACACAGGGAGGGGATTATTTGAGCCCTTGCTTTGAGCTGAACACAGCTTCCAAAAAACAATCCTGGGAAAAACAGACATCTACCTGGCTGACTTGCTTTTCCCTACTTTCTCCCAGATGCTTTCCCCCTCGGCCTTTCCCCCAGCCAGCAGGGGCTGTTGTGGCACCTGCACTGGTTGCGAGCTCCGTGTTTGAAGCAGGCTGCAAAGCCATCCCTCTGCTTCCCCACAGGTCTCCTACCCAACTCTCTGTATTTCAGCTAACCTGCTTGCAGTCTGCGAACAAACTAAAGGCAGAAATGAGTTGTCGTGGAACTGGCTTGGCTGCCTGAGCTGTGGCACCGCTAGCTTCTTGCCTGTCTGCCCTGGGCTACCGCAGTGAGTTCCTGAGAGAGGCTCAGCGCGCGCTAAGGGCTCTGCCAGGTGAGTTAGGAAGAACTCTTTCCCACGTGGCGGGGCTGCCTTGGCACACGGGAATGTTTTCTCTTATTCGTTCTACGGGGCAAGTTGTTTTCCAAGAAGCAACCAAATTTTTTGAAGAAGTATTTTTCTCCGCAACTAACAAAGCTGCTCTCCCCAACTCAGGCTCCCAAAGCACATTGTCACATAATCTCCCCCTTCCCTACAAATATTTGGCTAAGCTATTACAAAACAGCGGTGAAAGGTCTCCAGAGGACACCGGTCCATCTCCTACCTTGAGGCCAGATCACATATACCACATCCCTTCCTGCCAGACATCTGTCTGACCTGCTCTTAAGATACGCCTCGAGCTGAACGCTCTGCAGTCTTCTGCAATCCACCCACTGCCTCACTACCCACTCTGCAAGAGAGCTTATGTCTAGCTCTCCCCGCCTACAGCTCGGTCCCAAGACTACACACAGGCTCTCACTACTGGCAAGGAGAACACTCCGTCAGAAATAAACACTTTGCTGTTACAAACGCTCCGTTTTGTACTAATGGTGTCTCGTTACTTACAACCAAGCACGAAGGAACTCTCTTAAAACCAGACATTGTAATTTGGTTTGCTTTGCAATCAGGTCACACTAATGTGCTTGCTTGCTTCCTCCTCAAGGTGAAAGGAGAGCAGGGTTAGGTTAAAAGAATCAAGTTCCACCAAAACTCAAGACACCAAAACGACAAAATGACACTTGGTACCTTGCAAGCATTTCTGTATTTCACAGGCTTGTTTCTGGCAGGGATCCTTCTGGGACATGTTCAGAGAACTAAAATGATAGGAAAACGTTACTGTAGAAATAATGTTTGGGGGTGGCAGGGAAAGACACTGTCTTAAAGCCAGGGCTTTAAAGAGTTCCCAATTTCCCTCCCTACCACAGACAGTTCAGAAAGCACCTACTGCTGCTTGCAGATGCCTGCCAACACAGACAGGGGTTCCCCAGCCTGCCAGTGAACGCACAACGTTCACAGCACACCTCTCCCAGGGGCAACTCGTTAGCGGCCTCCATATGTGACAGCTCTGTGTCTGGCTAAAGGATGTAGGCAGTGAGTACAGGGAGGTTTTACAGTGCTGTGCTTGGAGGCCTTTTCCTTTTCTCTGGTCAGAATGTGTCCTGCTCCACCTGGAAGCACAAAGATTCCAGCCACGACTGAAATGAACACGCCTGTCTTTTTTCACGGTTCTATGCCTCTAAACCTTATGCTAAAACATGTACTTGTGTAAAAGCCCTCTCTGTGAGCTCTACACGTCCAGGAGTTTGGTGTTACTCATATAACCGCATCTGGAGGAGGAGTTTAGGGAAAAAAAATACAAGAAAACAATATAGTTATGTATGTACTGTAAAAACAACAACAATGAAGGGGGCTTTTTTGTTGCAGGAGAAATCCTCTCGGAATTCCACCCAAAAGAAACCACAATCAACCTCAATCACATCCCCGAAAAGCAGGATTTCACACAATCGATTGGACTTTCTGCAGCTGTGACACCTGTAACCACGATCTCTCGTGAGAAATCGAAAGAGAAGCAGAAGCTGGTGGGAGCAGCAGTTGGATGAGAGACCTCTAAGGGAAAGCATCGCTGTGGCTGAAAGCGGTGGTGGGACTTGCGCTCCCCCAGAGCCACAGTTCAGCTCTTGCCCCTGCCCAGAGCTAGGGAGGTGCTGCCTTTCAAACCTCTGGTCATTCACCATCCCACAGCACTTGGCAGTACCGCTAGGACATTACTTCCAGCATCCTGGCCAAACTCCACTTAGGGCAATTCCATTCTGCCTACCTAGAACTCCCCCTGATGTTTCAATTGGACACGATACTCCTCTTCACTGCCTGTCCTAACTCTTGTGTGATGTTGCTGTGTGTTGTTTAAGTGCCTCCACCCCAGGGGTGGCTGCATTTCAGTGGAGAGAGAATCATTTATTGTACAAAACATACAAGGACATCTTCCTAGAGCGACTGCTCCTGAAAGACAAAAATTGGTATTAAAGAATGACTGGGAATAAACAGAGCACAGTACAAAGCAGGGGTAATGTCTCCACGTACCAGATTAATCACCAGGCACGAGTTTAAGCAGCAGTTCTTCAACACCACCGAGCTGTAAGCGACAAGGAAAAGTTCAATACGTCTACAGTTACCGGGGCTGAGCTAACGGACTTCAATAAAACAACAGTCCTTTGCCGTCCCTCAAGGATCTCAAATGACTTCACAAACAGGAATGACTATGGTCTATTGTCGCCACCATCCTTACCATGAGATGGTGCTCTATCTCCCAAACGCGAGAGTTACTATCCCTGTACTGCTCACCCTGGGACAGCTGCCACATATGAGGCAGCCGGGATGGGGGGAGCTGGCTGGGTCGCAGCGCCTCACCCAGGGGAACCTGAACTCTTTGGATCCGAGCCCTCAGCATACCTTCCTCCTGGGGGAGAGCAACAAAGAGAGGAGGCAGTTACTGGCAATGCAGCAGAGGCACCTGCAACATCAAAGCCACAACCACGGCGAAGCCCAAAGCACACTTGCCTCTTCCGCAGCCACGAGCCACGTTTTGCGGTGCTCATCGCAGTAAACACCTACGCGGCGCACCCACAGGCGGACGGGAGGAGCGCCCGCGTGCCCTCCTTCTGCCATGCCCTCGGCCGCTCCTCGGCGCTCCGTCAGGTGTGCGGCATCGGCGCGCGCGCGGGCTCGTTAGCTCTGAGCACGTTCGCGGAGAAAGCTCTCAGACCTGAAAGGCACCTCGGGGCGGCGTCTGACTTACTGGGTGGGATGCTATGTGCTGAAGGGTCCCTAGAAGGCAGCCTGGGGAACTAAGGTGATGCCTACGTGAGAGGAGGTTGCACGGCAAGTTGTACGCTGGGACGTGCGCGCTATATGGCGTCTGTAAGGCATTCTGGGGCAAAAGGTGCTATAGGTACACGGTTAAACCCTGTGAATATTGGCTTTGCTTATTCCACTAACAGTCCTATTAACAGTCTTCATGTAAAATAGGGAAAAAAAAAAAAAAAGAGGAAGATGAAAAGAAGAAAAAAGGTGATTTACGCAGGAGTTCCGTGGCTAATGATGGTCTAAATCCCAAAAGCAAAACTTGTGGCAACGGGTGAAATTAGCTTAACAAGAACGAGGATCACTCTGGAGACAAAGCACGAGACTCCATACGCTTGACTCTCATATTTGGATCTTGCAGAGCTGTCATTGTGCAGGGTCCTTCGTCTCATCTCTTAAGAGGGTAGCAGCATTGTCCATTCATACACAGGCTTCTCGTGAACAGCTCTCGTTACTCTGCGTAGTTCAGACTTTGGGTGCTTACTGAGAGCCAACGATAGCAGCAGGGGCAAAGGAATTTTGGACATGGAGGCGGTTCTTCCTACCAGAATGTTTGGTTAACGGCAAGTTTGTCTGTATGCCAGTTAGAGCAAGCTGAGCCATTAGCAAATGGAGGTCAGGGAAAATGATTCTCTCTTTGAACCCTAGAAGAGGTAATCAAAACGGTACAGACAGTCTTCATCCTTTATCTAGGTTTAAAGTAGAACAGAATTAAGGTGCGATACATGTAACATCTTCCTGCTATGAAGCAGATGCAATACTCCTATCCCAGTGAAACACAGTGATCTTCCGAAAACTTGTGGAGTTATAAGGCATATTTCGGACAGAAGCAAGAAAATCTGGGTACAAAATAAAGCAGGGAAGGTCAGGGAGAGAAAAATATTGTTATACATTGGGGTACAAATACAACAGGAAACACACGTCCACGTTGCCTCCTCTACCTTACAGCAGCAGTTCCCTGCCTTTCCCAACCAAAGGACCACTGAGCGTTTTTGAACACAAAACACCAACCACGGATCAGCCTGAACAGCACTCTCACGGTATTGCAATTTACACCAAGGAAAGCTTTGAACGTTCTTTTATTATTTCTTTTTCTCCCATTCTGTTTGTTTCCTTGCTTGACGTGCGGCAATGTGTGTGTGTGTTACGGAAAGCTCTGAAGACCATCCCGTGGTGTGTTACAGCCATTCCAGGCAATGCCCCAGCAGCCAGCATTTAAAGGAATGTGACAGCAGACTGACAAGCCTCACGAGGCCTTCAGCAATGAGCTGTGAGGGTTGAAGTGACATCTCTGTAAGTCCTATTCGTTCTGCTTCATCCTAAGTCGCTTTACAAATTTAAGCCCACGTGTGGAAATCACTTTGCCCAACAGTGAAGTGCAGCAATCGCCACTGCTCACTTTCAGTCAGCAGAATGTAATTACCCAGGCTGGAATTTGGCCAGGACACTCTCCTACTCTGTGGTAAAATGCCAAAAGCTCCATCATGACCAAAAATGCTCACGAACTTGCTTTCATACCCCACTCAAAGTTGGAATTTCTACAGCTCATCATCCCCAGGACAAGAAGATGTTGTCAGCTCAATATTGATTCAGTTTTGGAAAAATATTGCTCCGTAAGTGAACACCACTGCTTCCTACAGCAAGTAAGCTCTCCCGGAAGGTCTCCTATCCAAATACTAACCTGGTTCAGCCTTGCTGAACTTCAGGCAGGAGGACTAAAGCACCGCATGTATGTTTGTGTTTCCTGTGTATGAGCATGGTGGCAATGAGAGGTACGGGGCCGAAAGAACAAGGTCTCATGCAGAGGACACCGTGCAGAATGGGCAGCAGTTAACAACATCGTCTTTTCAGTCTTTGCCCCAGTAATTTGACCCAAACTTCCTCCGAGCTCCACAGCTCTGAGTTCACTTGCCAGAGTTCACAGGCTCGGTCTGGCCTCGCTTTTCTCCAGTCTCTAAGACTGTTACGAGGGCGCCCAGTTAGAGCCCCAAACAAAATCTCGAGGTCAGGCAAAACCGTCAATTGGGTTTGAAGTACGACAGGTCTGTCTTTGGAACTCAAACATACGAAAGGAACAGGAGCTTTGAAAAAGTATGCGCTTAGACATTTGTACCTAAAACGTCAAGACGGGAAAAACTTACACGATTCCTACTTTTTGCTGATTTTATCAGAAAGCAATAAAAGAGCCTGAAGGAAGACAGAGTTGAAAGCAGTAAGCTTACTTACATTTAAAACAAGTTGTAAAAACTGTTCCTTATATTGCTCGATTCGTTATCTATACCCCAAAAAACCCATCCAAAAAAAACCAATCATCTTAAATTTGCAGGATTGCAGTGTCATCCTTTGACGCTGATTTCAGTGTTGCCATCAACGTAATTGCATAAGACTGAGCAGTTTGAGGTTTGGGGCTGGGCAGATTTAAAGCCCAGCCCCACGGACATCCACAAGACTTGCAGGTATTCTGTCCATCTCGGTATTGGGCCTTGAAGTTTAGTGCTGTTCTGGGACCTGGGTGGCTTTCTGAGCCACACAACATATGAACAAATGTGAAGATGGCCAGCAAGAGGACTGAACCTTGTGACGAAGATAATTTATTTGCTTTTAAAGTGGGTACATTAAATTATTTTAGCAAAACAACGAAAGAAATTGCTCCAGCTGCAGCTCGGACCATCCCCAGAGCTGGAGCTCGGCGTGCTGACCACCCTCCTGTTCTGTTTTAGAGGGGGACGGGGTCGGACTGGTAGAGTTGAGCTGCCATGTAGGCACCACGGGAAGAAGCGATGCTGAAGCTCAGCGCACGGGGCACAGAGCTGTGCTAACGTGGCTACACGGCTCCAGACCAAAGCCGGCCAGTTCGGCCCCGCGTGCATGGCTCCTGGGGAGCTAAGTGGGGGCTGATCCTTCCCCAAAAAACAGCCTGTGTACATGGCAGGGATCGGACGAGCTGCGTGCTGGGCTAAGGGCGCACTGGCTTGCGCTGGAACTCCTTTGTGGGGTTTGGACACTTCGGGGTTTGGACTCGCGGGGTCTGGACTCTTGGAGGCTTGGACTCTTTAGGGCTTGGACTTTTGGGGCTTTGGGGCTTGGACGCTTCAGGGCTTGGACTCTTGGGGGTTTGGACTCCTGGGGGGCTGCACTTTTGGGGTTCGGACGCTTTAGGGCTTGGACTTGTGGGGTTTGGGCTTTTGGGGTTTGGACCTGTGGGGTTTGGGCTCTTGGGGTTTGGGCTCCTGGGGGCTTGGCCGCTTTGGGCTCTTCGGGGCCCGGCCCCTGCCCTGCCCGCGGCGCTGTCCCCACCACGCGCCCCCAGCAGCCGGCTCCCGGCCCGCCCGCGGGGCAGCGGCGGCTGAGGGCCCGTGCGGGCTGCGCGGCGCTCAGGGCAGGGCGGGGGGGGGCCGGGGCACGGCTGGGGGGTGGGGGGGGCCCGGCGGGGTCCCGGTCCCGGTCCCGGTCCCCGTCCCGGTCCCGGTCCCGGTCCCGCCCGGCCGGACGGGAAAACAGCGGGACCGCGGCCGGGGGTGTGAGGGGTGTGCGCAGCCCGCCCCGCGGCGACCGCCCGTGACCTACCTGCAGCCCTTGCCGCTGACAGCCCGCGCCGTGAGCGCCCAGCCAGGCCGGCCCCGCCCCCCCCCGCCCCCCCCCCCGCCGCCGCCCCCCCCCCGCCGCCCGCCGGCCCCGCCCCGCCCCGCCCCGCCCGGCCCCGGCGCGGGCGGCGGCGGCGGCGGCGGCGCGGAACCCCGGGGCTTCGCCCGCGCGGGCGACACGGAACCTCCGCCGCGGAGCACCGCCCGGAAACCGCCCGCGCCGATTGGCCGGCGGAGCCGGCGAGCCGCGCTGCGATTGGCTCCGCGCCGGCTACTTCCGGCGTGGGTGGGAGGGGGGTGGGTGAGGAGACAAGATGGCGGTGCAGGCGGTGCACCTGGAGGCCGACGCGTTCCTGGTGTGCCTGAACCACGCGCTGAGCACCGAGAAGGAGGAGGTGATGGGGCTCTGCATCGGGCAGGTACCGCGGGGCGGGGCGGGGATAAGGGGCGAGGGGTAACGGGGCGCGGGGCGAGGCAACGGAGCGGGCAGCCAGCGCCGTGCCCCCCCCCTCCCCCCCCCCCGCAGGTGGACGCCGGCCGCGTCGTGCACGTGCACTCCGTCATCATCCTGCGGCGCTCCGACAAGAGGAAGGACCGCGTCGAGATCTCGCCCGAGCAGCTCTCGGCCGCCTCCACCGAGGCGGAGATATCCTTGCATGGCGGCGAGCCCGGCCCCGCCCGCCGCTGCTGGGGACCCCTCAGGGCTGCCCGCGGCTGCTGCCCCCTGCCTGGGCCGGGCCGGGCCGGGCCGCGGCCGCCTGCGTCTCCTCTCTCGGTCACAGGGGGGAACGGGGCCGTGGGGTGGGCTCTGCCCGGCGAGGAGCCTGTAGTAGGGACGGAGAGCTCACGAGGCTCTGTGCCCGGGTGGTGCGCTGGAGGGCTGCGTCCCTGCGTCGTCTTGGGCAGCTTTCTGACCCGTCCCTCGCTGCCACGTGCAGACAAAATTCGCTTTGCTTCTGCGACAACGATATCCTGGTAATGCTGGGGGAAGAGGCTTCCATCGGTTTCTTGCACCTCGTCACCCCTCTGCGGGGATCTGACGTTAGGTCGGCCCGTGAGAAGCTTTTAAGCTGTGCCCTGCGCTTGCTGGTTTTCGTGTACAAGGTTTTTCTTCCCTTCGCTCTGTTGCTTTGGAAAGCACCTTGACGCGCACACAGGTTGGCTGAGATGACGGGGCGCCCCATGAGAGTGGTGGGCTGGTACCACTCCCACCCTCACATCACCGTCTGGCCCTCGCACGTCGGTAAGAGCGGTCTTGGTCTCGGTTCTGTGTGAAAGCTCACAGCTGGCTAATTATCTTTCTTAATAGTGGGCTTTAAGAGCTGATCATCCCAATTACCGATGTTTGGTTTCCAAAATGTCCAGAGCACGGGGGTTGAGCTCTGGTACTCGAGCTGCCCGAGCCCCAGCAGCCCCAGAGAAGCTGGTGCTGGTGCCGCTGTGCTTCCAGACAGCAGAGCTGGAGCTGGGGTTGGGTAACAGCAAAAAGCTGTGGGAATCCTGGTGCTGCTGTAGTGGTTCTTGACATCTCCAAGTGTTAACGCAAAAACTAACGCTTTTTGGAAAGAAGCAGGTATCTTACACCTGGTGGACGCTGCGGTTATATGGCTGATCTGCAGCACCGGGCTGATGCTGTGATCCTTTCCTGTTTCATTAACTCATCTTGTGTTTTTAAGACTTGCATTTAATTACGTTTTAAACGGGATCAACATTTTAACTTAATATCCTGGAGTAAGTACTTCAAGATAAAGCACGGGACTGTTACAAATTGCAGGGTCACCCTTCAGAAGCTGGAAAGTCTTTTTCCAGTCCTTCAGGTGATCAGTGCAGTTCTCATGCTCTTATTTCTTTGTCTGTAGATGTCCGCACACAAGCCATGTATCAGATGATGGACCAGGGCTTTGTAGGGCTCATCTTCTCCTGCTTCATTGAAGACAAAAACACAAAGGTAGGCAACCTAAAAATGGCAATAAACCCTCCAAGCGCTCAGGAGAAACGTCGGCCCCAGGGCAAAGCTGAAATCCCGCGCTTGCCCTCGGACGCAGCCTGCAGCAAGGGCCGAGCTCTGCTTGGAGCACACTCAAAGCGGGGCTGAGTGGCGGCGTTTGGATCGTGATCCTGATGACAGAGGGACGTGTCGTTAATTACTGTGTGCTGATCCAGGGGGCGGCTCTCTAGCCAGCAGCTGTGCTGGTGTCAGGGCTCTGGGGCCGCATCAGATGGCCGCAGTGCGTGTGCGCACTGAGATGTGCGAGTGCCCTTCAGGCCAGCAGGAGCAGCTTAGTGCAGCCTCACGAGACGCTGCTGCAGCACGGGATGAGCTGATCGCCGTGTCTTGGCCAGGCTTTCCTAGTAGCTCTGGTCTAAGGTACCTTTTTTTTTCATACTTAATGGGTCTGTCAGTGCTTGCGAGCGGTTCCAGCAGACCAATCCAAGCGTGAAGTGTATACTTCTGCGAACTGTTAAATGCTATGTGAAAGCATGTTCTGCTCCCTGAAGGATTTGGGGGTTCTAGGTGATGTTTCGGTACTCGCAGTCTGACTTCCTGCTGACTCTCTTAGACAGGCAGGATTCTCTACACCTGTTTCCAGTCCATTCAGGCCCAGAAGAGCTCAGAGTGAGTACAACAGAGGAATATTATGTTTAGTTTGGATTTCATTTCATTTCTCCTTTCTGGATTGTCTCAAATAAGTGGTTTCTGGGTTCACGGAGAGCAACAAATAGGTACAGAGATGCCTGAACAAGGTCTCCTTCTCTCTGCTAATGCAGGCTGCTTGAAGAGAATCTGAATTCGATTGATTTAGCTGAGATAATTTAGTAATTTAACTTAAAGTCTGATGTAGAACATTGTAGTTTGCGTATGAGTTTGTGCTGTACTCTGTCGTGTGAAGGCCCAGCCTTTCGCTTTCAGCTCTAGAATTCAAAGCTCCAAGCTTGCGTGGGGTCAGGCCTCTGCCAACGGTACGCGTGCTGTGCAGCGTAGTGGCCCTCTAGCTGCTGTAGTATGTGTATCATTAGAATTTGAAGTAAGAGTGTGGCTATAAAGGCTTCCCTTTGCCCGTCAATTCTGGCACGTTCTCAGAAGGAAACCTGCAGTGAGCCCATGGGCTAGACAGCCATTGTAGGTTTGTAAAGGCTTTTTATTATTGTTATTGTTATTATTCCTTCTCTGCCGCTTTGCAGTTAATGGTGTCTGATGCCCTTTTAGATACGAAAGGATTGAGATTCCTATTCACGTTGTCCCGCATGAGACCATTGGGAAGGTGTGTCTGGAGTCAGCTGTCGAGCTGCCCAAGATCCTGTGTCAAGAGGAGCAAGACGCCTACAGGAGGATTCACAGGTAAGAACACGGGGCTGCAGCCCCCTGCGAGGCTCTTCGCTGACGCGTTCTACTATTGCCGTACCTCAAGTGCCTCAGCAGGGGTACAGAAATGAGAAGCCTCAGCACCTTGTGTGCCTCCGTAGGAGAGCTGAGGGAACACTTCCATGTTACGGCGTTCAGGTGCTCTTGACCTTGTACTCCTGCGTGTGACTTGCACGTGAGCTAAGGGAACGGCTCCTCTGATGCAGTGAGAGAGCTAAAGCGCGTGTGAGCGAGCGGTGGTGCCTCACTGATGTGTCTCTGTGTGAATAACTAGTGTTTAACCAGGGTGAGAGTGCTGAGAGGTCAGAAGTGAGATTAAATGTCAGTTTTTTTTCTTTCTCCTGCTTCTGGTGCTCCCCACAGAGTGTTATTTCTGTGCAGGAAGGTCCGTTAGCCTTGTGAACGGACGGGGCTTCTACCAACCAATGAGGCTCACAAGTACCTGTGCTGTCAGCTGTAGGTAGCTACTTCTACAGCCTGGATTTGCCTGGTAAGCCATTCGCTGCTGTCGTCGCTCATTTGCTTTGTTTGTTCTTTTAGCCTCACCCACCTAGACTCCGTGACCAAGATTCACAATGGCTCAGGTAAGGATTCGTCCCTTCTTTATTCAAGTACAGGGTGCTCTTCTGGGAGCTGGGACACGAGCCTTGAGCAGCGGTTGGATGGCGCTGCTTTCGGGGGACGGTAGGCCACAGTTGTGTAACAGCCCTTGCGCGCTCAGCGCTGCCTTTGCTATAAAGAGCGGTTGGAAATAACCACAAGAGCACCAACTTCTTGTTTTTTATTTGCTGGGCAGCTCAGTTTCAATCACAGATGCTGTGTAACTAAGAGGATTCCCTGTTGCATTGCTTTTCCTCTGCTAGACCGTGTAATACTTCGAAGCAAAATACCAAGGGTTGTAAAGTAACTTAAATCCTGGGGTTTATAAATGTCATTCTATCCTTGTGGATTCCTTAAGGACCCTCAAATAGTCAGTTAAAATTGCAATAAACTTCGGGTTGTTTTTTTTTTTCCTGTCAGAACAGCAAGGGGTCTGTGTATGTAGTTGTGTTCAGTCTTCAAGTAGTGTGTCTGATCCGTGCGTGCTTCTCTCTGCTATCTCCTCCTGCACGTAACGTACAGGAAGCATACGGCCTCTTAGCTCTTGCCAGCGAGCTTGGGTGAATCCTCATCCTCTTTCTGTTCCCTAGACCATACCCCCTTGTGCTTGTTGTAGCACACAGTCCTGCGTGTGCACTGACACGTGTTCTTGCTCTTTGCAGTGTTCACAAAGAACCTCTGCAGCCAGATGTCCGCCATCAGCGGGCCCCTCCTGCAGTGGCTGGAGGACAGGCTGGAGCAGAACAAGCAGCGGGTGCAGGAGCTGCAGCAGGAGAAAGAGCGGCTCCTGGAGGAACTCGCTGCTTTAGAGTGAAGGAGGAAATGCAGACCCTTCAGAAAAGACTTCAAAAAAACTCTACAGGACCTACCTGTGGCTGAAGGGCGGCCCCACACCGCCTTCCAATGAAGATACTAGGCTGTGCCTCCTGTCTTGCCCCACGCAGCAGAGAGCACTGCTGTGGGATAAAGGCTCCTGTCTGCCCCAGCTTAACGGGAAGCAGGGATCTTTAAGTGCTGCATGATGCAGTGTAATTCTAGCTCAGTGCTGGGGTTAGGCAGCATCTCCTGGTAGAAGAGACTTCAGTTCTGGAGGGTGTACACCTAGGGAACGGGTTGTTTCCCCCCTCCCCTATATTTTGACGGAAGGCTTTTTGCTTTACTTGTATTCCAGGAGCCTAGAACAGGAGGATTAGAGGGGGAAGGAGGTAGTGTCCCCACAGTCGTATCTGATGCTGCCAACTTCTGCCTTTCAGTAGCTTCAGTTGACCGTGCTCTTGTATCTAATAGTGTTCTGGATTACTGGTTATCCACCCAGGCAGGTAAGAGGTGGGAGGGAAACCTGGAGAGAGACCTGGAAGAGCTTTGACATAGGGTCTGTGCTCAGTGTACTTCAAACCAAATAAAAAATTCCAAAGTAAGAACTACCTGGAGTAGAAATGAAATGGATGCTATACTAAATTAAATATCAATACCTGCACTTTTTGGACACTTCTCTCTTATTCCATGTGGTGCTGTTGCATATTCAGCACTGAGATTCCTTACGAAATGGACCCTGCAGCCCTCCTGGCAGCCAGGACTGAACCTCACAAGAGGCAGGCAGATCCGCAAGGTGACCCACTGTGTGTGAAACTCCAAAAAAGAAGAAATCAGAAGCCTTCACATACCAAAGGTACACAGCCGTGATTAAATTACAACACAACAGCCTGTGTTTTGTTATGACAATTGGTATAAAAAAACATTTATTGATTATTCAAAATGTAATAACCACCTGAGCAAACTTGTTCACAGCAGACAACCATGCATTGAATCACGTTCCACATGAAAAAAATACATCAGACTAGATCTTGTTATTCTGCGGTCCAAAAAAGTGAAGTTGATTTTTTCTACCTATCCTTTTGCATCTATTGTAGCTTCAATGAAATCTCAGTGACGGAGGCACAACTGCAGTCAAAAATTAATCAGAAAGAACTCTGATCTCAGTAGGAGCCAGAGAGCTTTGCAAAAACTCACGCTTACTGTAACAGATTTCAGGCACTATTTACCTACCACTTTAAGAAAAACAGTCAAGGATCACTTGAGGAATGCCTGAATCTATACCGGGGTCCTTCCTTAGGTCTGCCTCTTCGCCTGCCTGGAAGTGATCCAGACAGAATCAGAGGACTTTGCCCACGTGCCTGGATTTTTCTCACAGCTGGCAGTCCCAGACAGACGCACACGTAGCACACACAGAAGGATGTACTGAGCAGATCAGCTCCTCAGAAGGAACAGTAAATTAATAGTTCACTGGAGTCACTGAAAACCTGCTACAAAGCACTGTGTGTAAATACAGATCAGAAAATTCCAGACAAACACAGCAAGCCTATCGCAGGAAGGGTCTAGAACTGCATCTTCTAAGAGGGTACCCTGGCTGACTGATTTGCCACAGCCCTTCTATCATCATCATTGTTTTTGCTCACTTAGGCCTTAGGGTCTTCCTTATTAAAACTAAAGCATTAAAATTGTCTGGAATCCTCCAAAACACCTTCTCACAGATTCCATGTTAGGCCCACCTACTTTCCCGCTACATACAAATGTTGAACGGCATCAAGAAACAAAGTGCATCAAGCTATTACAAGGAATCTTCAAGCCTAGTTTTTAAGGCAAAATCAGCACTGAGTTTCCGCATAACTTCTGCGTGGCTCAACCCATGCTGCTCTCTTTTAGTAAGCCCATAGTTTTCTTTCACATACTTTGCAAAGGGTGTGAGATGTGTCCTAGCAGGAGTGCCGTCCTTCTGAGTGGGCTGACTCAGGACCAGCCGCCCCCCGCAGAGTGCACACACGAAGCGCTCTGTGTCCAGAGACTTGGAATGACGTCCAATCCTGAAATGGAGAAATAATTACTTTAATTTCACACTTGTGGTGGTCAGTACTTTTGGGAAAGGGCTCTCTTCTGCCAGCTCTGGAGGTCAGATTTTTAAGCTAGCGTTACAGAACTGGAAACAGACTACGTCCTTCACAGAGTGAAACGATCAAATCTATATTAAGCATTTCTCTACCCTAGAACTTTCTCTATTTTTTAGCTTAGCTCCTTCCTCTGTCTCTTACTTTCAGCCTGGTAGTATGAAGTGCTACACCATTTAAAAGCACCTCCACAGCCCATGAGTCAACTCACTTTGGAGTTTCTCCTCAACGGCATCATATTTTCAGTGCTCTGTTGCATCTAAGCAATTAACGCATTACATAGCCAAAGTAAATACTTCAGGAAGACTGTCATGATACGTGATTTTTTTTTTAACCTCTAATGTTCCTGGAAGCAGCACAGATGATCCTGAGAAAAAAATTCCTTTCATGTTTTCAGAGCATGCACTTACCCCCTTGTTACAAGGGGAAAAACTACTACTACTACTAATATAAATAAATTTATAAATAATAACAAACATAACTGGGAGGTACCATCCTCTACCGCAAAGCTTGTAATAGGATCAGCGTTGATCATGAGATTGGGATAACTGGAAAAAAAAAATCCCAAGTTCACTCAATATTAGCACAGCGTAAGAGCCCCCTAACTTATAGGGGCAGGAAACTGACAAATTAGAGACGAAAGTTAATACATAATAATATACAAGATCAAAACATTACTCACGTGGTTTTGCACAGAACACACTCATAGATGAATTTGTATTTAATCTCATAGTTGTGGCATCGTGTTACCATTGGCAGCTCTGGATGAATCATAGCTGATTTTCTGGCATAGTATCTCCAGAATCGCCCATGCCCATCGCGAACACCATTGATCAGCCAGGTGGCTGCATGGCAAACCTCATGAATTAGCGTGTCTCGAAGACGATCTGCGGGCAAAACAAACAAAAGACATTAAGATCAAACACATATGGGGAAGCACGAACCCCTTAGCTCGCTACTTCACACCTCTGATGCTGCCTTTCTTATCTACCCCCAACCCCACAATGAAAAAGACCAAAACTAGATTCAGTATGGAAAAACTGCAGGCACATCAAGGCCCTACACGGCAGCTTTTTGATGTTTAATTTGCAGACAGATGTCATCTGGTAGCTGCCAGGAGCAGTTAACAAGAATAAACCCAGAATAAACTCCCTCTGAAATATAAGATGTCTTATAAGATGTCTTCAAATCAGTAATATAAACAAAATAACGAGGTTGACGTGAATAGACCTTTGTTCTCACATCTTGTGAAATTTGCCCAGCCTCTTAGAAGGGTTGTGAGGACAGGTGCTGTAATCAATGGATTTATTTGTTTAAGGTAATATGAAATTTCAGAGCAGGACCCAGCTCCAAATCTCTTACTCCTCCAGTCCAAGTTTTTAACCTCTGGAACATGCTTTCTCGTAGAAGAATCAACACAGATTTTCTTGTACCTACCTGCAGAATCACAGACTTTCTCAGAAAGCTCTATTCGAGCATAACGCTGTGCTTCAGGACCTTTTGTTTGCCCGGTTACACAGTATCCTGCTGTTTTTCTCATTTTCTTGTTCCAGGTTATTACCATATTCTCTGGTAACTGAAAGACAAAACAGTACATGTAATCTACCCTCTCCTGTCTCTCCCTTATGTTCCTCGGGCTTCTGGCTTCCCTGGTAGGTACTGCAGTCAGTACCGTATGTCTCTATTTGTGCCTTTAACATTGCCATCACCGGAAAATCCTCTCCAGGGCTTCTTACTCCCATCCTCTGTATTTCTATAACCAACTGTGGACTTTCACAATGCAGGATGAGACAAAGAGTCCCTTAGGTCCTCTGTTCTGCCTCCAACAGTAGCTAACAGTGCTGCTTGAGAGGAAATACAAGGCCAGGTGAGGAACACAACAGAACTGCCTCTTCAAAATACTCTTCCCAACTGCTAGCCATTTGCAAGACAATGCCTCGCTGAGACAGAGGTGACTTCTTTGCACAAAATAGCTTCCCAGGTTTTTTTATTGCCTTTTTAAATGCATATGAATTTCCAGCATCCACAATAGTCTCTGATCAGAAGTTCTACAGCTTAATCGTTTACATGTCAAGTACCATCTGCTTTTGATTGTTCTGAACTTGCAATTTGCCATTTTTGCTTAATGTACCTTCACATTGTGAGAGGATGAATAATCACCTTCTGCTTATTCTCTGTGCCGCTCCTGATTTTATAAGCCTTCATCACATCTCAGTTACCTTTTGTTCTTCTGCCAGTTTTATGTCATTTGAATTAGTTGAACGAGTTTAAGTAATTGTTCCAGCAGTATTAAGTGCCAGCACATGTACAGGGCTGAAGCACCAGACTGCATGATCTTTCAGCCTGTTCAGCTCAGCTTTATGTGAAATCATGACCTTAGCCTGTCCTTGGTCAGCTCAACAACAGTTTCCTCAGATAGAGAGGCTTTCCTTCCTGAAGGAAGTTCTGTTGGAATTACTGAGGGCAGCACCCTTCCTTTCATGGATGTTTCTCACAAGAGGAGGGCCTCCAGCATCCCAGAAGATGCAAAGATCATGACAGTGGCTCTCTGAAATTGAATTTCCAATTTGAAACACAAATTAAAGCTAAAGTTCATCTGAAACTGTCATTAAAAGGATACGCAGCTTCTTCATCTGTTCAGGAATGGCAGACAGAAACATGCAATAGGAATGCATGAAGACTGCACGTAGCATGACTAAGCATGAGGCTACAGCTCCTGACACCAAAGGGAAGTGCTTTTATCCTTCAGCTCCCTGATCCCCAATGTACATCCCCCACCACTTGCCTTTTGCAGCTGCGAACAGGAAACAGCATTACCCCCCCTTTGGTGGCTGTGAACTGTTAGAACAAGGTTACACAAGAATTTAAAAAAAAAAAAAAGGCCACAGTTCTAAAGCACTTTGAGCCAAGTGAAGCGTTGTCTGCTGTGGACATGTTTCCCAGTTTCCAGCTCACATTACTTTTTATGAGCAGATTGCAGCAACCCAGCTAAGCTCCTAAACTACTCGCAAGTATGTGACAGGAAACTGGGAACACAACAACCAGACCAGATACGACAGCCAGCAGATCTGCTTGTGCTACCGCAAGCAGCTTGTGGCAATGCTGCAGTCTGCTAGCACATGCTGCTTCCATAAGGGCTGGCTGAGCAGTGACGGTAAACAGCCTTAAGCTTCTTTCAGCAGCAGAAACCCAGAGCTGCCTTTGCTGAGGCCTGCCACTGCACAGGCAGCTACAGAAACACTCACGGCTTGCTGAGCTCATGACCATGCAGGTGCTAGAAAATACACGAGGATAACTATCAGTCACCTCTTCAAAGATGAAACTGATCCAAGGCAACCTCATGTAGCAGTTTAATCTCATCAAGGACTCGGCTGGACACCATCCAAACTGCTCACTTAAGGATGGTACAGCATTACAGCTGGGAAAGCAAGCCAAGCTGAAAACTGCTGCATCACAGTGGTGAAAAATCCCTTTCAAAGAAGTTGCTTGAGCTAACAGAAACAGAAACCATTATTATAACATGTAACTTCTACTAACTGAAGAAAATAAAGAGGCAAAAACATCAAAAAGTGAGGAGCAACATATTAACTAGGTTTTTATAACTGTAAAAATGTAAGTTGCTTTGTGTTTGAGGGTTTGGTTTTTTTTTAAAGCCTACCTTCTGCTCAAAGATGGTGCTATTATAGAGACAGTAGAGCTTCTGAGTCAGCTCCTCTTTACTTTTCTTAAAATACTTCACATACTTGGAAGCTGGATTTGAGAGATCTTGCAAGAAACAGCCAGGCACTGAGCACACGGTAAGCCTACAAGAAAAGACATGAAGCAGTTTACTGAAGTTCAGATAACTCATTGAAAAATAACGGTCACTTTATAGCCAATAAAGATCTCTGGGATGCTGCCATTGGCATAAGCTCCTCCTGACTATTTTCACTACCTTGGCCTCACAAGGCCACTGAGGTCCACATGCTTATACTGTCTCCTTGCCTCGTCAGGGGTGCGAAGGGCAGAACTATTGCAATAGCCCTACAGTTATTCATGGATTCAGAAAACTAGCTTATGAGGCTCACAACTTCATTACGCAATGAGCCACCGTCAAAGCAAAACTTGACTAATGGATGAACAGCCCTAACATCAACACCCACAATAAAAGTATCTTTTCAGAAACGTATCCAAAGATACTCCGGGAATCCTAAGAAAAGCTATTCATTCAGGGAAAGTAAATATTCCACTAGGATGGTCAACTCCAGCATTTGTGACAAAGCATCAGCTTTGAAGACGACATTTAAATGTTTAGTGTTGGTATAAACAACTACAAAGTGACTGGAAAAAAAAAACTTCACATGGCTAGAAGGCAGGATACAGGCAGCTATTAGAAATGAAAAAGACATTCTTCTGAAAAGCTTATATTCTCCTTGTCATGTGTGAGACTAAAAGCCCAGACTTCCAGCTACTTAACCATTAACAACTACTGAACTGGTAGCAGACCTTTCCAAGTACTAAAAAAATCAGAACATGACCCTACACAAAACACTTAGCATCTCTTCATCTACCTATGATGGTCCCAACACAGTATAGATGGAGAAATACGTACTTTTTCTCTGTCTGTGCTGATCCTGAGCAACTGACTGACTCATTCCTAGGAATTCTCACAGAAGCCGTTATCCTGGAAGGTGTTTCTTGAAGTGAAATGGAGTTTGACGTTGGTGTCTTGATTCCGTTCCCTTTTGAGGACTGGGCACCTTCACAGGGTGGCTTGATGTTTTCTAGTTCAACAGAAAAAGTCACAAGATTAGATGCTGTTAAAGAATCAGGAGCATAGACATTAACAATCAGGTAACAGATGATGAAAAAAGTCTTCTGTTCCATTTCAGCATACTCTTTTTGTACATACAAAGGCCTTTACAACTGATAGAAAGAATTTGCTGTTACATACTATAAAAGTTACCACTCTGCTGATGAAGCAGCAGAGTCCAAAATTGCAAAATGCTGGGTGGCACTTCCAAAGCATATGCCACGCACATGAACAGAATTAGGTAATTAGCACTACCATTGCTTCCAAAAGATAATTTGCAAGTTAGCTAAGAACTATTTCTTACCTATTGTGCTCGGCTGGTAGGCAGTTTTACTTGTGCTTAAGAGCGGTTTTCGGGGTACACTTCGTTTCCTCACCCGTTCTATCAATGATTCAAATTCACTGTCTGAGCTGTCTGATTCTAACCCTGCACTTGGTCGTAGTGGAATGGCTGGCGTTTTGTTTTCTGTACTAGTTTCACAACTTCTTTCTTTCCTTCCAATGAGGAAGTCTGGACTACCTGTGGCAATTGACTCTTTCAGATTTTGTGGAGGCGGGAGTTTCATGCACCTCTGACCCTCTTTCAAGTCTTTCACTCCCCCATTTTGGTAGTCTTGCCACGAACTTCCCACAAAGACGCAATCTTCACTGTCACTTAAAACCTCTGGATACTTAAATTTTGGAGAGCAAGCATTTTCCTTTCCAGGAGTCATCAGCTTCTTTGGGGTTTGAAGATCCTTAAGTGCTGTAATTCAAAGGAAACAGCTTAAAGTTTTGGTAATTTCACGTCGGAGATTCAAATTCGTCTTAACACAAAACGATTCCTTGAAACAGGACACGGAAACACGAAGGATAGAAAAGCATCTTCGCACTTTCTTTATTACACACTGCTCATTTACTGTCATACTGAATGGACAGTCACTGAAAGATGTACTATCATAAGCTTTATTCCTGGTAAGAAAAGCTACACACGTGTGGGAATATAGCTGAACATTTAATATTAAAATCTTATGATATTAACAAGTGAAAGCTAATTGAAAAAACACTCAGCCTTAGCTGACTGGAACATAGTCTACAGCATAAAGCACGCACTTGCCAACAAGGCTTCTGACATCTGAGATGTGATCTATCATGATCAACAGATCATGCCAGATCTAACAGTGATGACCGTTCACTTTTCTGGTCCATGTCGCTTCCCCCTACCTTCTCCCCCGCCCCGATAATTCCTCCAGAAATAATTTAATTAGCTTTTTGCAGTCTGCAGATGGCATTTATGAGGTCAGCAATGAAGGCTAGCTTTTGACCCAAGAGAATATCTGCTTTACATTTGCTGTTGGATGATTACTTGCCCTTCTTTGTTGTGCTCTTTCTCACTTCATGGTCCAAGAAGAAATCATCCGAGTCATCGATGAAGTCCTTTAAACTGCAAAACAAGCAATAAAACAAAGGCATAAGCAGGAAAATGGAGGAGTAAGATTGCCATATTAAAAAAATAACCTCCAAAAAAACCATCTAGCGTAACAGGTACCAGCTGCTCACAAGTGTTACCAACTATATCCACTAATAGAAATGGCAACAGAATACGTACACCTCCGAACACGGCATTTCACGTGACCTGAACATACACAGACCGAACACATACCAGTTCCTCTGTTCACACTCACTTCCATACACCGTCAGCCTACAAATCACTAAAACTTCTGATCATTTTTCAGTATTCAGAATAGCAGATACGATACTAATTGAAGCTAATACATAAATTGCTAGTTTGAAGGCTAATACATAAAGACTGAGAAATCATTAATTACAGCACCCACCTTGCATGCTCCTTTCTGGAGACTGGTTTGGGAGTTTTCATTCTAGATAAAACTGAATCAAAAAGAAGATTAAGAACAAAGTTCTAATGATCATTTTGTTACACTTTTTTGAGGAAAAACTTGCAGCCGATAAAAATTTAATCCAGACCTTAGAAAAAACACATCACCACAAGAATCTTTTAAAAGTAGCTCCAATTCTTGAATCCTCGAAGCTCACAATAGCATTTCCTTCACTATTCAGTCCTTAGCCGTATCAGAAATGGGAAAGAAGTACTACTGTTTTGAACCTTGCAGAATCCAACATAATATATTTCAAAACACATCCCTAGCCAAAAACGTCCCTCCAGCTGGTTAAGAGTAACAGAACAGAAGTTAAGGGACATGAGGGAATTCTGACCAGCTCAGATGTGTTTGGAACAGATACAGTTTAGAGAAAATGCTTACTGAAAGATACACGGTAGGCTGAGAAGGAAGTAGGGACCAGACAGAATTGCAGCAACAAGAAACTCTTTGTCCTGTCTGGAAGTGTTACCAGTAAACATAGCTGAGAAGAACAGGGAGAGCCTCACATACAATGCAAGGCAAAAGGTATATCCAAGACTGAGATACGAAATTCAAGAGCTCTCACCACGGCACATAAGCTACCACCAGTGCACTGTACAGGAGCAATGTAGCAGAAACGATGTAAGACTAACACCATGGAAGAAAATCATGCTGAGAAACTACTTTATTATATGCAGATAAAAATATGACCTTCTTACATTCATTTAGAAAACAAGTGTGCACTATTACTTACACGTTTCAAATTCATCATCACTGCTTGATGAAAAGTACAGGGCAAGGCTGAAAAAAAAAAAGTGGAATATCATTAAGAACATTGGTCAACAGCAAGCAGACCTGCATCGCTAGCGCCCTGAAATACCAACTCTATAATGAAAACATACAAATCTATACTGGAAAAAAAACACAGTGAACATCTCAATCAGGCTGCAAAGTTTTAAAGTGTTTAAAAAAACCATTAAAACTTGTATATTTAAGTTTGTACCGATATGTTCGATATTCAAACAATAATCAATCGCCGTCAAAATCTGAGATTGAACCATTTGGTGACACTAGCTTAGGACGTTATACCGGTTTAAGCTCAGATTGGGTAACAAACCTCTAAAGGGACGGAAAGGTTGTTTCTTGTCTTATACACGGTACGTAATCAGGCAGAGAACACCGAACAGAATTAAGTGTGAAACCTCTGAACACACACAAAGGAGAAACGTTAATTTCATATAAAGCACACTTGAACGTGGTTGCCATGAATATTTAGTAACTGCAGTAGTTTTTAATAAAGATGTTTCAAAACACACAATGGACACGTTACTACTTGGACTGCAATTGCCATGCAAACGTAGACGCAAGCTGCAATACTCTGCTTTACCAAATGTCTTAAATCGTTTTCAGACATAAAGCAAAAGCTAAGAACCTGAAAATACACAACGTGGCTTCTTAAAAGACTGCTTAAAAAACACGAAGACGGCTTATTTTAATTGCATTCAAGTTACTTGCACCTTAACAACTTTATGCAGCACGCTCACGCCTACCGATTTTCACACAACGCGCGGCCTAGGCCGATATTAGATATCGCCGCTGAACCAACGTAACTCATCGGGTACAGCGAGTGCTTTCGGGCGGAGCTACCCGCCGAGCAGGCACGGACGCGTCAATATTAGGACACCCCGCCGCCGCCAGCGGAGCGCTGCACGCCGGGCTCGGGACGCGCCCGCCTTCCCCTGCCCCCCGGCCCCCCCCGAGGCCGGTGCAGGCGGACTCCCCCCCCCCTCACCTGCCGCCGGGGGAGCGGCGGCGGCCCCGGCCCGGCCGCAGCGGGGTGGCGGTGGACACGGAGCGGCCCGCCCGGCCCCCCCGGCCCGCGGGCCCCGCCATGGCGCCCGGCCCGCGGCCCGCTTCCCTTCCGGGGCACGGCGCCCGGCCGCATGCGCGCCGCCAGCCCCAGCCCGGCGCCCGGCCGCCATCTCCCGGCCCCCGGCAGCTGCTGCAGTTTGGGGCCGCGGCCCCCGTCCCGTCCTCGTCGGGGTTCAGCGGGGAGGTACCGGTCACGGCCCGCGTTCAACGCGCACCTTGTCATTCGCCCGCGGGCCGTGCCCTGCGGCGTGGCCAGAGATGGAGGCACCACGAAAAGAACAGAGCTGCTGCATGGGGCCAGAACGCTTCATGAATGCGTACGCAGCCCTTCAGAGCTTCCGTATTGTTGGGGTTAGTCTAACACAGTGGCAATAAAAATATCTATACTTACACCTCGAATTACTTCTGCTGAAATAAATAGCATTATTTACAACAAAACTGCAGAAATGTACATAAAAGGCCAGAAACTCAGGATACTTTCCTGACAGCAGCACAGGAAGGGTAGCAGAAAATGCGAAACGCTGGTCAAATCAGTCAAACTGGCAAACCAAAGCTTTATTTTTTGTTTAAAGTCTTTGCTACAGTACCTAGGACTGCGCCTCTATACATAATTAAACATCATTCCTGAAAGATCTGTATTTGGCACCAGTTTGTGTTTACCTCAAACACTTGTGGGGAGGATTAATTTCAAATCGAATTTGGTTTTCAAACAGAACAGGAGCTGCCATCATGAAGCCAATTAGCTGAGTTATTGGAGAAGCTTAAAAACAAAACAAAAACCCGAAGTCCTTATCTAAACCAACACATTACAGAGAGCTCCAAAACAGAGGTCAAACATTAAAAGGCTGATATAGGCTCAAGTGGTTTATAAAACCTATAAAAAAAGACTACACCAGCAAATATGCCCTTTCAGTCCGCACAGTTTAGAATTTAACGCAGGGAGCAACACTCGCTAGCTGGAAATCTTGTCATGGGAGAACCACACGTATACCAACAGGAGTACCCCAAAATCAAATGTTAAAAAGCTCCAATTCCCAATCCGCGTAAGAGGAGAGATTCATCAGAAGATTGAATCAATCCCTGAAATCATAACTGGTTGGGCAGTTCAAGCTTCCCCACCAATCACATCTCTCATACATACAGGTTCACATGTACACGGCTCAATCCCATTCAAATTCCTCATGGAATAAAAGGATCCCAGGCTCTATAGAGTCTTTCCCTATCATGCAAGAAGTAAGTCTGGCTGTGCTCTAATCACCATCATGTATCACTTCAGCCACAGAGTACCAGGCAGATTAAGTAGAAATGCACAGTTTTTAGCTCATCATCTCTGCAGAAGTGTTTGAGAGGCTCAGTTCCTGGAGAGTTCTGGGTGGGCGTACAGACAGTCTCTTCATGCAGATTCACTGGCCTCTACTGGCTTAATCATGTGGTCTGGTTTGTTGCCGGCAGCATAGTGATCCCACATCTGAAGATAAAGCCGCTCCAGGTCCATTGTGTACTGCTTGGTGTTGAACAAAGGACTGGATATTCTCTGCTTCCAGACTTTGCCACGTATTTTTTTCAGGCTACAAAAAGAGTTAAAGCCAGTCATGAGCAGTTTCAAACACTATTTTTAAATCTATTTCAGCAAACCCAGAACTGCCAGTACAACTGTTTCAAAAATACCTACTCTCCAACTCCCACCAAGTTCATACCGCCGTTTCATCCCCCAATTGCCTCTGATACATACCGGCATTACCACTTCAAAACAGCTGCGACATTAATAGATTAACTTGTCGCATTATCTATACTGCAGGAACTTTTTACTGCGCAGTTTTAACTTTAAATGACAAACTGACTAACCTTCAGACTGCCTAATCTTCAATTTAAAAAGAACAATAAGTGAACTCTTGCACTTTTTAACAGGTAAAATCCTGCACTTGAGCAATTTCTTCAGAGTAGGCAGCACTGTTACTCAGCCTAATTGGAGCACTATTGAATTTCTGCTGTTACAGTAAGCGGAGTTAACTGCACAACAAGAGACCTCTAGATGAGAATTGCCTTGTTATTTTAAACATTAAAGTACCTGCAAGATTATTAATAAGGCTCAGCGCTGTGCCCAACGACAGCACTTTATATTCCTGACGTTACCACGTTATGTGGTACAAGTTCACTTACTATTCCAGATCAGTTCCCAGTTTCACAGCAATATCTTCATATTCCTGCCTACTTTTTGCAATGAGCTCAAGACAACCAAGGCAAGTAAGCTGGGAGGCAGCAACTCGGGATGCAAGCGTTTCACCTGTAAAAACAAACAAAAAAGATGACAGGAATCAGCTTATCAAGTAACACATTACCAAGTATGAAGTTACTTTCCTTCCGCCTCCACAAGAGGAAGTAAGAAAATCCATCAAGCCAGCTAGCTGTTATTGTTACAGCATAAATCATCGTCAAATTTACCTGCTCTGTCTAGGTTCCCCATCACATTACCTGGCATAGTGACCATAGGAGTCCCAGCCCACAGTACATCCATCCCAGTTGTGTGCCCGTTGCAAAGCGGAGTGTCTAGACAAACATCAGCCAATTGCCCTCTCCTCACATGTTCTTCTTTGGGAGCAACAGGAGAAAAGATGATTCGGTTTTGGGAAAGACCCAAGTTTTGTGCATACTGCTGAATATTGGGTTCTCCTACAGCTGGGAAACGTAGCAGCCACAGCACACTGTTTGGAACTCTTTTTAGGATCTGTAAAAATAACCAAGAAGAAAATACAAACAGTTCTGTCAGAAACGTTTCTTTTTCTGGGTAATGGCAATAAATTGCCACGTATCAAGATGAAGCAAAAGACCCTATCATTCAATATTTGAATCTTCTGAGATAACAGAGCAAGGAAAAACAGATTACAGTTTGTAGTGGAATGGTATTCTATTCTGAATACTGCCGAAAGATACAGCAACTCTGAGCAATACTTCACAAAGTTGTACTTCAAGAATAAGTCTCGAAATTGGTGATACCATTTATTCATAGGCTCACGCTCTGGAATATAAAATAATACCCCTCAAAGAACTCTCTGCAATGTACTTACACGCTCAAATCTATCAATATACCAGTTGTCAAGACCAGCTATAACTTAAGCGTGCAGGCTAGAAAAGACCAAGCTTATTTCTCAATGGAGTACCAGCACGCTTAAGCTGTCCAAGATTTAATTCTCGCTGACTAGAAGCACAGATGTGATTTTAAATCAAACTTAAAAAAAAAAAAAAAATCTATATCCTATTAATGCCAAGCCCTGTAATACGAGCATTGTAAGGATTCAAATGGCTCAAGGTCAGTATTTTCCACAGAACAGTTGAACTTTTAACTTGCATGACATTTCTCTGGATTTAAACAGTAGAACTGCTATGTTCCAGAGGTCCAACCTCAGTCTTCGTATCAGACACACAGACACTTACATTAGCCCACATCTGTAAAGTGGAAGGGTCAATCTTATACAGCTGATTAAAGTTGCAGTATACAACAGCATCCTCTGGCAAGCCATATTGAGAGCGGGTAGTAACAATTATAGTTCGTGGAACTTCTTCTCCAGTTGCTGCTTTGTTGTTAATCTAAATGGGAAAAAAAAAGGCTACTTGAACACTGAAATCACAAGAAACAAGCTTATGCTCTATGGAATGTTCCTGAGGCACAGTGCAACGTGTTGGCACCATTAACTTAAAGCGTATCTTTGGCTTCTTCTATGAAAACAAAATTGTCTACTTACCCAGAACAAGAATTTAACTGGTACATGTAACATGCTTGTGACTGTCATGATGTTGCAACCACCAAGGAATAAAACGCTTGGCATTTTCATGCCCTGGCTATGTCTCTCTGAAATTCCAAGTAATTGGAAAGAACCAGCATATAAAGAGGCATTACACATGGACTCTTCCCCTCCTTAAGGTCCCTTCACTGCCTTGAGACTAAAAATGAAATTAAGACTTCAATGAAGAAGAAGAAAACAGTATTTAAGAAGCAAAAGATTTTTTGTTTTGATTTGAATAAAAGACAATAGGCACAATAGAACAGATAGAAAAAAGACACTTAAGATAAAAGATGCAGGCATGTATCTAACTGTGAGACTGTAAGGAACTGACTGACAAGGAAACAACCAACTCCTTTTGACTTTGTTCTGATTAGCCAGGATGGATGAAAGGTGCATTTTACCACAAAAACATAGAAGGAGTCACATTTCAGCTGTATGCTTATATAGAACACTTGTGACTGCACTAGGAATCCTATAGCTCATTCCTTCCTGTACCAAAAGACTAAACTGAAGGAAATGTCAATGTCAAAATTTGTTGTTTTTTTTTTTTTTTTTAAAAAAGGAAGAACCGCTCTACAAGGGAAGAAATTTTGAACAAAAATAACAACTGTCACTCTCACTCAAATCCCAGGAGCTGTAAGCACAGAGGTGGTGGCATAGTGCATAGTTCAGAACGATATAAAAAGGAGCTGAATAAGCATTGTTGAAATACAATGAAAGAACTTGGCCTGTATAACTGAACAAAACCTTTCGATAGAAAAAACAAAACTCAACAACAGCTTGTAAACACCCTTTAAGCTGAAGGGAACGATCACATCTTGCCTTCAAATTCTAAATAACTGACAATCTTTTCTGTGCAACAAAATTAAATTTCTTTGGACTTCAGATACCTGTTGACATAACCCCTCTATCTTTGGGGAAAGACCATCTTCCAGAACATCTGTGGCTTACAACACATCTGGACTTTCCTTCAGTATGAGAACTAAACAAATCGACATGACAGAAGACAGGCATTTGCTTGGAGGTTTTTGTTCCTTGTTATGTTAAAATACGCGTATGTATTATAAAACCAAGAGGAATGTCTTCAAGTGCCTCACCTGAGTAGTTGCTAGTCCATTACTAATGTTGAATCCATTGATAGTTATCTGAATTTGTCCACGATTAATCATCTCAATCACAGCTTCCGCAATTGTATTCATAGGAATGACTGGCATACTGAGGGCAGCATTGCTGTCTGCATTGTCTCCACTATCAGGACACTTCATCTATGAGAAATTCCGTAAGTACCAGAGAAAGTAATAGCTTCAGTATCTAATATAGAACACACAAAGGCATAGCTCTCACCTTAACAATCTTGACATCAGGGAGGCTGTCAAGGAAAGCCTTCAAGTCAATACCATTCAAAACAATTCTGTTATCATAAATGTGACCATTGGACTTGAAATCAATGACCGCTTTTTTCTGTTGAAAACAAAAAACAAATAAAACCTCAACAGTTACAAGATCCCTTACCAAATATGTACTAAGAGTCATTTTATCACAACAGCTGATGGAAAACAACAGCTATCAACACCAGCTTTTCTTGCCCTCTCTACTTTTCTACATACCTTCAGATGGGGGAACATGTTGGCATGGTCTCCAATAAAGAAAGTGTTTGGCATGTAAGCTAGTTTCTCTGAATACTGCTCAGCCACCTCAACTGGAGAAGTTTCTTTATCCGTAATGATGTAATCCATGAACAATGCCCCACTGGTTCCAGGATACCCTAACCACATTGCCTAAAGAAAACAAACAAAAAAGCAGGACTTCAGTCTTTTCCTTGTTTTCACCAACACAAGAAAGCAGTAAACAGGAACCTTACAGAATTAGAGTTCTCTTTCAGGACACAGTAAACTGCACGTGAAGCACGGGGAAAAAAAAATTACAGCGCTTCAACAGAAGCGATCCTATTTGTCTCACATCTGCTAATCCTCAAAAAGTCTCTCTCCTTTAATAAGGTGATATTCAAATTATTAATATTCAAGAGGTCTAGCTAAGAATTTTATCCTAACTGAAAGAATGCTTCTTTCAACTAGAAAACTAACAGTCTGTGATTGACCCCCAACTCCCCACTTCTGTGATAATACCACTCCTTTATACTCCCAAGAGACATCTCTCGGTATTGTCACATTCACTATTTGAAGCCTTTTTGGAACCGTGGTGATTAGCAAGCTACTTAAGGAGACCATCCTGAAGTCCATCCCATAACACCTGGGAGGGATGAATAGCTGGCCTTGTTAACATTTGATTCAACATTAACATTCAACTTGACATCAAAATATTAACATTTTTCAGGGAAAAAAAAAGCGAGGAAAGAGTATAAAGGTTGCATTTCTGCATTCACTTTGTAGAGAACAGGGAAACAGAAGGGGTAGATGCTGTCTGAATATTCTCTCACTGTGATCACAATTAACAAAGCTTCTGTCTGACCTGTTCTAAATTGTACTTGCATTATTACACACTTGAGAATCCCCAGATCTCTGACAGTGATCAAACATGAGCTTTCATTTTTTTTCCCCACTCTGCCAGAGAGGAGAGAAATGAAGGAAGAAAAAAAAAAAAAAAAGAGACACTCCTACTAAGAACTGGTGTTTGTTTTTTTTGGAGATACAGTCCTCTTCAACTTAGTTACCTGAATAGGTGCTGGTCTCAAAGCAAATAATTCATTTCGGGCTCCTTTGGTGTAGCCGTTCATGTTAATGAGAATGTGTATCCCATCCTGATGGATGCGGTCTGCTGCTTTTCCATTACATGGTATCTGAAGAATAAATAAACAAACTTATTCGTACTTTCAGTAACAAATGCAATTAGTCATTGGTGTACCAACGGATGAATGTCAAATGCATAATTTGGTGAGACGTAAGTTTTGTCACTCTTGGTTTTACAGAGGCGTAAATCCTCAACTCATTCTAAAAAAACCACCACCAAAACTGTTGTAACAAGGCAAAACATGATTTTGCTATAGACAAACAACAACAGGAAAATCTCAGCTCTGCCAAACCCATCTCAAAAAATGGTTCTGCTAACATCAGTTTAACATTTTTACTTATGAGAGCAGATCCTGAACAACATGAAGCGTTTAAAAACTATGTACAGGTTTTATCCATCATCTAATTTATATATATTATTCCATATACACAAATCCGAAGTTGCTTTAGGTTCTTGTCAGTTATCTTGAGGTAACGTAACAACTTCTGTGTATACTGAAATCCCTACCACATTTTTCACAAAAACTTAAAAACAAACAAAAAAACAGATACAAGCTTTTGATACAGGGGGAAAAAAATCCCTCCATCAAGCAAGCCTCTACCCCACTTCACTTGGGTAAAGTAACCTTAAGCAAGCTTAAATATATTTGCAGCTGTGGTGTTTTGATTTATCCATGACATTCGGGTATGACCATTATCTTAAGACCTAATGTAAAAGCTACTCAATATTGTTTTAATATTAATTTTTAATATTTGTTTTAATATTAATTTTTAACAGTATCACAGAGGTGACACGACAGCCACTGTATCCCAGGTTAGGCATAACACCAATACATCTACAAACCCCCAAATTCTTAAAACTAGCGTCAGCCTAATTCAAGAAGTCCTTGCCGCTAAAATCTTAACCTGTAGGCTGATCTCTCTTCCTTTTGGTTTGCTAAGAAAGCTCACCTGAGATAAGTCAATGAAGTGATTTGCTTCAGCCATCACTTTTACACGGAAGTTTGTACCGTCATCAGGACTCAGGGCATAACAGAATACCTAGAAGAGAAGGCACCACAAATTGAGTACCTGCAATAATTTATACCTTTACTATAAAGCTCCTATTGCAAAGTTATTTCGCAACAAAATAATTTTGCTATAAATATATGGTATTGTAATTTTTAATTACATAAGTAAAATTGTATCTAGTTCCAGACGAACTACATTATATTTGTGTGGCAGTTACCAGTTGAGAAAGAAGTAAAGAAAAAAGGACATTGAACACATTAGCACCAGGCCCCAGATCTACCTAGTTCTGGGACAAGTATAATGCACTACATCTTGCACAAACAAAGATAAAAAGTTCTCATCAATGCCAAGTTAAGCAATTTTAACACATGAATTTGAGTGTTTAATTCTGTAAAAATGCCTTTTACAAGACACCTTTGAATTTGTAACCAGTGAGAATCATGTAATTATGACTCAGTTTGAACAGATAAGTCGTGGGAAAGCTTTATAACAGATTCTTTAAAACGTGACTAGTCCTCTCCATTTAAGAAACTGCAAATGTATCCGAGAAATTCAAAATCTTTAATCTTAACTCTTTAGCTAATTGAGCGCAGATAAGCTATAGACAAAACAGAACCAACATGCAGAGAATTGGTTACCTTGAAGGACAAAAGCATGGTTTTAGTAAGACAGCAGATTAACTTTTATTATTTAAATTAAGGTCTGCAGAGCTTTATAAATCTAAAACAAGAAAGGCTGCTCTCAGGCTAATTGAAGGGGAAGTGGTACATTCCCTCCACCCCATAGATAACTCAGACTGCTAATTTGATTGTTTCATGAAAGAAAACTGCTTCATAGTGACACTTCTGACAAATCAAGCATACGGCTTCATCACAGGGATCTCAGACTACAAAGACTGTGTGACCAGGAAAAAGTAGAGAGGACACAGGGGAGATGGAAAAGAAGAAGAGAAAAAATAAGGCTTGTAAACGGCTTGTTTTGTGTTCACTCTGCAACGCAGAGTAAGCACAAAATGGATGCGTGTCTGTAAGGCTGAAGTAACAAGGCAGTAGCTTGATGTTGAAACACATCTATTAAAAGAACAGTAGATGAAGCTTAAATAAAAAGAAAATAAAAAATATTTTCCCATAGTCTTTGAATCCTACCTGCAGTAATTCCTACCGTCTAAATAACACATTGTACTGGTAAAAAGAAGAATTCTTAGGGTGCAGAACTCTCCCATCCCATAAAAAAAAAAAGGATCACTAACCAACACATACTAGCAACAGAAGATTTGCCCTTCCCTAATTTATCTGCCTGCACCAAGGAAAAGAAAGTGCCTATTACAGGTGTATTTTACAAGCTTCAGCATTTAGATTTTTACCTCAAATTTGTCTGGGTTATGCATGCCTGGGATTGACTGCATTAGGTGTGATGTTGGATGGTTTCCGAAATCAGAGCTCACATAGCCAATACGAAGTCGACCTTCACTGGCCTTCAGATCCTTCGGATGCTCGTATGGCGGCTTGTGAAGAACATTAATCTGTCAAGAAAACGTAACAAATGTTTATAAACCCAGGATCGAAACCCAAATGCTAAACATAGACCAAAAAAACACATGATTTTTTAGAATTAGCCTTATCCAGCATTTAAGTGGGCTATGAGCATCTGCTATTTCAAACCTGCATTACGTATATTCCACTGCAGCCAAGTGCAATTTTCACAAACTGGGTTACAAGATGTCATATGCCTACGTTTAGACAAATAAAGACAGACATGACTGCTGAAAATCATTAACATTTCTGCCTTTCTATCCCCTGCATATTCTGAAGTATTCCATCCCTGATTATTAAACATAATGATGCCACACCACGACTATCACACAGCTCTTGAACTACAAACCACTTGTAACCAGAACAGTGTTCCTGTGAAACATCACAGCAAGCTTTCTGCTATGCTCACCATCTTCCCCAGGCATCAGCATGTAACCACTATCATCGGCAAGATTACAAGGCTGCAGAGACCCTAAATTCAAGCCAGTTTAAAGGCACATGTTGTCTTCTAAAGTTTCATATCCGTACATCTCTCATGCTAACTAGACCCTTCCACTGGCTGACAGAGCATTTTCAATTATAACTGGCAACCTGCTCACGTAGTCTGTTTCAACATTCACAACTGCCAACAGCTGTGACCCTCTGATTCAAAGGGAAAACAAGCTACATTATTTTAGTCAAAGAACTTGCCATCAACTGCAACGACACTCTTGGCAGCTTGAGATGCTGTGCAGTTTTGTGGAAATAGCACAGTTAAGTCATTAAAAGAAAAGAAGACACGTTTAATGAATGAAACTTTGGAAGAAAATACGTTACTGTACACAAAGTACGCCAGAGCAGAATAAAAAATGAAAAATCTAATACTTCCTATTGAGATACACCCATCCTGGAACACTGCTGCCACCACAGAGGTGAGGGCATTTGGAAATCCCAGAGCCAAGCAAACACAAAGCTTGCACGTTCCAGCGAGGAACAGATGAGGCAAGGTCACGTACCAAGTAGTATAGATGCTGGACAGGTGCAGATTTCAGGAAATACTACCACACAGCTGCCTGGATCTATTTTACTGTTAGGGAAAGAATCATTTACTCACTCTGCATCTCCACAGGTCAGTGACTAGTAAGCCTTACAAAGGCTAATACTAACTACGTGAGTATTAGATTTTTGGTAAGAACAGACAAAAGTACTTCAGTCACAACAGGGCTTTATAAAACCTCCTACCTTGTCCAAGCACAGATTTCCATGTCTCTCAGCAATAGCCTTCCTAAAACTGTGAGAAAGGGGATACAGCATGCTGTGATGAGGGTGGACGGAAGGCAGTCTGTTTTTCTCCAGCTGATCAGCCACAATGCTAACCAGCTTCTTCATTCTTTCATCATAATCTGTCCAGTCACAGACAATCTAGGAAAGGTAAAATTAAAAAAGATTATTTCAAGAAGCCGAGACCAATGCTTCTTCCAAAAATGGAAGCAAAACCTTCAGTAATTACTGTTGATAACTACAGTCTTCTGATTTAAGACTTGTTTACTCTTTCACTACGCTTATGCAGTCTTTGGTTAAGGTGACCAAACTTTGTATTTGATACAGAGAAATCTTGAGAATTACATCCAATGTCTCCCCCTTCTCACCTGCAAACAGTGGGCTAAGTTACAGTAGGCATCAGGGAAGTCAGGTTTCAGTTTCAGAGCAGTGCGGTAGGAGGCAATGGCTTCTGGTATATTCCCTGAATCCTGTAAAGACAAAGGAATGAGTCAGTAGATACCAACATATTCAGGGTAAGTACCCACAATGCCCCACCATATTCTAAGAGTGATTCATTCACATGTGTTACCTTGTGAATAGATGCCAAGTTGCTATGGGCATCAGCAAAAGCTGGGTTTATCTGAATGGCACGGGTATAGCACTGTAGAGCTCCTTGAACATCCTGCATTTCCTTCAAAGTATTTCCCATATTAGAATAAGCATCTGCAAATGTGGGGCTGATTCTGAGAAACCAAGATAACATACGTTATGAATAAAAGCTTCTCCTCCATTCAGGAAACATACTCATAGCCACGCTTTCGTGTTTGCAAAGCAACTAACTGAATTTAAATATGCTACTGTAAGCCACATCCTGTACAGGTCTATGGCACTTTCCTGTTATGGAACACTGGGACTATTACAAGTAGTATCCATTTACCTAATAGCCTCTTTGTAATGCATCAGAGCTTCCTGTAACTTTCCTTGCTGTTGCAGAACACTCGCTAAATTCGAATGTGCAGCAGCAAACTCTGGAAACACCTGGAGGGGAAAAAAATAAAAGCATAATCAGTCTCTCAAATCCCCGAATTCTACCATAACAGAGGAAATTCCTGCGCATTTCTTACTCTTCATTTTAGGACTCAGGTCTCTGAGAAGAATTTCCTCTGCTTATGATTAAGAGATGGAAAAAAACAAAACAAAAAAAAACACCTAAAAACTGTATGTCATATTACATGTTCTCAGCTTTAATTCCCCACCTCCCGACAGCATTCAACTGTACCTCAAGAGCCTTCCTGTAAAGGCGGACAGCTTCCTCGATGTTCCCCTGCTCCCGTTTGATGTTTGCTAGATTGTTGAGAGAATCTGCATGAGTGGGACAAAGTCGAAGAGCTGTATTGTAGCATTCTTCTGCTTCAGCCACCTTCAAAAAGGAAAAAAAAAAAAGAATAAAAAAGGAACTGTTGATACGGTAAAATTTCTTGTAACAGCACTGTTTCTGAGAAGTTATTATACAATCAGTTTAACAGTTTCAAGGTGGATATTTCCTGGATATTATCCTGGTGGATATTAAATAACTTTTTTTTAAAAAAAAAAAAAGGAAGGCAAAAAAAATGCACTCCTTACACTGCCTTTCTCCTTCAAGGCATTGGCCAAGTTACAATAGGCATCAGGGAAGTGGGGTTGTAGTTCAATAGCCCTCCTGTAGGTGTCTATTGCTAGGTCTATCAGTCCTTGCTCATAATACACACAAGCAAGGTTGCCGTGCACAACTGCATGATTTGGACTCAAACTCAAGGCTCGTAGATAAGCTGCTACAGCTCTGTAACAAGAAAAAGAAGGTAAACAATCATCCACAGAGCACCAGTCATATTTATCTTGTCATAAAAACACACACAAAGAAAACCTTCAAGGGATATATACCACCACATACACAAAACCCACACCCCTGTCGTGTAAGATGTTAGTGGAAACACAGAGAAGTACTGCCTGAATCAAGAAGCCAATACATTATTATGCATTATTATGCATGACATTTTAAAACTATGCTCAATTTTGTAATGACTGGCAGGCTAGAAGACAGACTTTGTTCTCTTCAGTTAAACAACCTGAGTTCCAAAATTGCGTTAATAATCAACGTTCACTGCTCCACACAAGATAGCTACTATCTGAAACAGGCTTCAGCTGAAGAGATGTGCCGTATTCCTGTTCAGAACTATTTTAATATGGCTCGTATTACTAGAACATTTGTGACACTGCAAGACCTTTTCTTCATTTGCAAAATTAAAGTTTTATTCAAAAACTATTCTGCAATTATTTAATCTATAGAGGAACACGAAAAGCAAGAATTTCATGCGTTTACAATGCTTTTTTGGAGTAGTCCAAGGAACTGGTGCCATACTTTTCCCAGGCTGCTACTCCTGTTACAAACCACAGTTACCAGAAATTACAACCAAACCAACAGATGCAATGCTGTACACTGCATCGAAACAACACAGCCTGGATCTTCTTCCAGAAACAAAAGTAAGATTGACTGAACAGATTAGAGGTCTCAAAACAAGTTAGTCCAAACGACAGCAAATGTACTACTACAACCATATGCAATAACACAATGTGGACACAACAAATACAGAATATTCAGCCAGATGCTAAACTGGAATTTAGCATTTTAGCTTGTCCTACATAACGGGAAGTTTTAGATATACCTATAGATCAGAGGTCTAGAAACACATAATGAAAATGGTAGTTTCATGCCTTTCTCACATACCTTCTCACCATCCTTTTCCTGACTTAATTTCAAATCTATTTTTGTCTACACCTTCAGTAGTAAAATGTTAAAAATGAGAATTAAGTACAGGAGAATAACAAAGGGATACATTCCACAGAATTTATTTATTTTTAGTTCCAGTATCCAGCTTTCTGAAGCCATTTACTTTCTCAGCTCATGGCACACATTTTCACTATGTCTGCCCAAAGAGATTTTACATCAGGAACCTAATTTGTATCTTGGTATGTATGATACGTATGATATGTACACCACTGACAGAGTGATTCTACTTATCTGCTTACCTGTCAAATATCCTTGCTTCCTTGAGGACATTTCCCAAATTGATATAAGCATCCAAAAAGTTTGGGTCAAGCGTTACAGCCTGGAAGTATTTTCAAAGTTTTGAGCATTAGCACAAAAGCTTTCTCTATGATACCTGAAGTTAATTTTTGTTTATATATGTATACACATGATTTATTTTTAAAGTCTCTCAAACTTAATCTGTAAGCGTCTAAGACTACCAACAACCTAGTAAGGAAAACTTAAGTTATACAAATCAATCATAGAACACTGAAGTTACTTATCTGAAGAAGGGACAAAATATACTACCTTCAGATCATTCATTTGCTTACCTAAGCCATGACCTAGTTCCCTCCAAATTCATGCGTATTAGAATAGATAGTAACTGACATCAGTTGTGACTACTGCAGAATAAAATGTTAAACATTTATTTCATGTTAGGTTGATCATACTTAAGTCTCCTGCCCACCCTTGCTATGCTATTTTTAGGGAAGAAAAACCTTAAAAATAAAAACCCAAAAAACTGATCTACATCCTTTATCTACTGCAAAACGAGACCTATTTTAAAAATTTAGGAAACAGATCCTAAAGGAAAAATAGAGCCAATTTCACAGGAACAAGAAAGCAAATACATCATGTGCATAGGGAAAAAGAACCGTAGCCATTTGACTAACAAAAAACATTTTCACTTTGCAGTAATAAGCTACAGATGTGTATTTGGAAAGCCACACTCTTACAGTCTTTCCCACGGGAACCATTACTTCTAAATTAAAATACTTTTTAATTATAATTTACTAGATACAGGAACAAAAACAAGCAGTTAAAATTAGTTTTGTAGATCCGAGTCAAAAATACCAGGAAGAAACTGTCCACCACATCTTAAATCTGGTTTTAGGTCATGTTAGAGACTTAAGAGAGGAATACAAATCAAATTCAGATGCTAACTAAAAGGTATTAGACAACGATTTAGAGTAAGATCTAATGACAAAGATCTAGAAAAGTCTGAAACAATAGTGGTGAAAAACAATCCTGGAGAAGAATGAGCGTCACTTAAAACTGTTCTCCTCAGTTACTCATAGGAAAGTTAAGAACACCTGAAATAAAAACTGCTACAAAAAAAATGGTTTTAAGCGGAATTGTTTCTCCTTTTTACATACAAAAAAAACAACACAGAAAACATTATTCCCAAACTATACTTGTAAAAATTCTATTCCGGTAAAGGACTGTAAAACAACTTAATGAATTTCTTATCTTTGACATGTGTGTGAAGTCCTTAGGGCAATTCTAAACATATCTCTTTAGTGGCATACAGGCAGTCTGAAACATCAGGAAGTAAACAAATTATTAACACAGGACGTCAACAGGATTATAAGAAATTCTGCTGATCAAAATATTTTTATCACCTACCAAAGTACTCATCCATAAGCAGACAATTAATGGCCTGTGCATTAAAATCTAGCAGTGAAGCTGACTGGCTTAGACAGTTACCTTTTCAAAGTGATGAATTGCAAGCCAGATTTCTCCTTGGGCATTGAAAACACAGCCAAGATTACTCCATGCCACTGCAAAGTTTGGTTGAGTCTCAATTGCTTTTAAGTAACAGGCCTTGGAACAGTTAAAGAAGAGAGATACAAGGGAAGGGGAATATTTGTAAAAAGAAAAAAATGAGAGAAAACAATTGTTAGTATGCCTTCTCTAACCAGCCAAAAGTGACCCTGCAGTATAGGCTAGCTTGCGCCAAAACTAATGCGCTGCAAACTGCTGTTGATCCTGCGCCAGCGCAAACCAAAACCCAGGTGCAAGCCCACCATTTTTCAGTTATGCTGATAACAAGTTAACATGCCTTTAGACACCAGGTCAGCAAAGAAATCATCTTCAAAATAATTCACGTAGTTCAGAGGAAGTATCTGCCTCTCTCGACGTGCATAAAAACAAAAAACTACTATGCAAAAACTACTTAGCTATGAAATAAAATTATTAAATTGTGACGTACCCTAAACAGGATAGAAATCACTCTGAAAATCAGAAAGGCTACTGAAAAAGATGTAGCTTATCTTCACTTTTAGTCGTCCTTGTTAAGCGAGATGGCACACCCCACCCCAGGTTCTCCGAAGACATTCCATCAGCTACAGCTTCAAAACCTCAAATGACAGGATTGCATGAAGGTTTAGGTCCCTGTAATGCAAGCGCGAGAAGTCGCTGCGCATCCTAACCAGCACGGCGCCACGCTATCGCTGCGAACTGCTTTGCTATATTCATTGCCCTAGGTGCAGCGAACGGCCAACCAGAATCATTAATCTACCAGACAGGCCCACACAAAAACTTGCACGTTAAATTTGATGTCTGGAGTCTAAAAGCGTTACAACCCAATTGTGTCCAAAAGGCCAGCGCCTGGAGCTTGGGCAGGCACCCAACCCGAGATTAATCATCCAGTCAACCGTTCGCGAGGGCTTAATCGCACGCAATGCGCGTTACCGCTGCGCAGCCTTTGCGCTACTGCAGGATCACAGCGCATCATCAGAAGAGCAGAACGCTGCAATCCAAACAAAGAAGAAAAAAGGAAAAAAATGAACAACCAGAAGAGTTAGAAGCTTTTACTATTAACTATCTCCAATTACTTCTTTAAAAAAATATTTTAATTTACTTTTACTTTATTTCTTTGAAAGAATTTGTGGCTACTAGTATAAAACATTCTTACATTACTTGCTTGTAATTAAATATTTTAAGCTGTTTCTGAAGCCACAAGACAGAAGATTCAGGCATGGAGGCAAATGGTTTTGCTGTGGCAGTTACAAACCCGTTACCATATTTCTCATCATGTGACTTTTCGGTGCGTTCCTTGCTGGAAGAGGAGGAGGAGGTGTGTGTCTGCCCTAGATCCAGGCCTCGAGCTCCCTTCAGCGAGGCACCTTACGCATGGAATAGGAGGTTTCACCCACCTGAAACCTTCTAAATACAATATCAGTGGTGAAAAACCAAAAACAAGAGAGAAAATAAAACAAGATCATTAGTAAAAGTTCAACAAAGCAATTGCAACTTTTTTGGATATGTCTTAACACATGGGAATGAGGACAATCTGTCTGTAACAAGGGAGACATGCAGAAGGGAGAGGGTTAATCAGGGCAATTGCATACAGCAGGGACTTTTTTTTTTTGGAAGAAAGGCTCTGAAGTATCTACAAAGAAATTAAATTTTAGTTCAAACTGTAAGGAACTTGCTGGCTTGATCTTTCAAATGGACTGATAACCAAAGAAACACATTGCAATTTACTCAAGATGTTTTTCCTCGTTTATTAAGTTCTCACAAAACGGAATAACACTTTCAAACTAGGTGTCTCCAGAGCTCTGAAACAAAGAAGTCAGCAACCTAAGGCAGGCGCAGTGTCTTGGCCTATACCAGTCACACTAAAGCTGCAGTGAAGTGCAATTCATGTTAGCTGTCCGCTTGGTGGGCTGAGAACCAAGTGTCTCAAAGACTCTTCAAACTGTTAGTGCTACTACGAAACATTTTCAACCTGGATCTGACCAAATCGATTACGCTGTCCTAGGATGGTACGCGCATCCAAGTTGTTAGGAGAAGTCCAAAAAAACAATGAACTTTGAAAACTACGCTCCCCTTACCCCATAAAGGCCCTAACCCTCCCCGATGGTGCTGCAGCCAAACAGACAGCTACGCTGTTCATACACTCCACTTTTTAGCATGCGCGTGGGGCTTGGAGTGACAGACGTGGAGTCCAGAGTGTTTCTGATTTCTCCACACTCCTCACCCCTGCAGCGCGGACGCGTAAGGTGGCTTGTAACAAGACAATTTCTTTGTGCAATCCAAGTTTTAACATGCCAAGAATTTTAAACTCATCTTGGTGTTCAAATTCTCAGTTTAGGAAACACAAGACTGCTAGAAGCCACCTTTCCACTACAGCAAGTTTTCTTTCGATCAGTTCATTTCCAAACAAACCAGCTTTGTCCTTCTGATTTCTTTATTTTAGGGAGGGGAGAAGGGAAGACATGAAGAAAAGTTATTCGGGGGTTCGCATACTGCAGCTATTGATCATTTACTAGCCTTTCTTCCACTATCAAGGGAAGGGAAAAGTTAAAAAGAATAAAAATCTTTAAAAGCCAATATTACAAGGTAACATTTGGATAAGTTTCTTCTCCACTTACAAGCCACAAAGGACTTTAGAAGAGCAGCATTTTCAATAGCACCTGCATCGTACAGGGATCTCGAGCTAACCACAGGCTCTCTGCTTGGCACCAGCAGGCAAGCCTCAGATTTGAAGGACTGTTACTTATTTCCAGATAAGAGCATGGTGGAGCCCCTGCCCAATACTTCAGAATGGTATCAGATAGTCTAGTTCAGCAGAAAGGCTTGGTAATGTTCCATTTCTTGACTTAAACCAACTTTTAAACATGGACATGCCATATCTTGCCCTGCAACTACTCTGGGGTGTTTCAGTGCCTTCAGTTTTCAGCAGTTTCTCAGACTGTCTGTAGATCAACGCAGATTTGAAGACTTGGTGCAAAGTTCAAGTTTTCAAAACACTGGCGTTTACATGTATTCTACTCAACACCTACCTTGGCTTCTTCCAAGCGACCCAGGGCTTTGAGCAGGTTCCCCAGGTCACTACGAACACAGTACAAGTCCTGAAAAAATCAAAGTCACACCGTCAGCTTCGGGACTTCACCGATGTCCCCAAGGTCTTCACATAGGCCCTGGAACGGAACTCCCCAGTCCTCTACAGCTCAGTGTAAATTCCCAGTAAATATATTACAAACTCAAAACATTTTTTCATGACCTAACGTTATAGCCAACAGATCTGACTGATTTTAGTACTGTAAAAATACATCAATAAGAAAAAAAGGAATTAGGAACCAGTTCATACAATTTCTGTTTGTACGGAGATATGAAAGAACAGAAAGTTCAAGTGACCCCACAAGCAGCTTAAGTTTTTTTTACCACATAAAAGTATTTGAAGCCTCTTTTTTAATCACTGCTGTTTTCCTTGCTTCCTGCATCCTCAACAGTTTTACCTCCCTGTTTTTCCCCATTAATCCATAAGCCACTTGCTCTTTTTCTTTCATTTGTAGCCACAGCATGCACTGCTGGATACTCCAGTTGCAGTCTATTGTAAGACCACAGAGAATGAGAACAGCTGTGTCAACATTAACAAAGAAAGTTTCTAACCTAAGTAAAACTCAACTTTTGTAATAAAAACCATCTTACAGGACTCCTAACCGATGCACATTCTACTAGTCACACTGCTTAACGTGAATTTGACAAGTTCACATAGGCTGAAGAACACAGCAAAAAGATTCCAAGCTCTTGTTGGACTGGTTTTGCATTTGCTTTTGCAAAGGAAAAAGGATATACACACACTGGACCAGTGCTGCATTTTAAAGATTTCTGACAAAACAGGCACTCGTGATGCAATTGTAAGCAGACACCTTCATCATACTGCACAGCACTACACAGACCATTTGAGCACAATGCAAAATAATCAGAAGATAGCACTCTAACATAATTTTTACTAAAAAAAATTAGTTTTAAAGAGTTATAACCCCAAATCTGAACAGCAGATGATTTTATAGCAGTCACTTATAGACATAAAAGTGACACAGCAGCAAAGTACAACGTGCTACTTACAGGGTTGTACTGAAGGGCAGACACGTATGCCTGTACTGCTCCTTCCATATCTCCTGCGGCTACCAGCGCAGCAGCCAGATTAATATATCCATCAATGAAGTCTGGTTTGAGGCGTAGTGCATGTCTGTAATGCTCGATAGCTTCTTGTAGCTGTCCACGTTCCTTGTACACATTGCCCAGATTCGAGTAGGCTTCGGCCAACAGCGGATTCTGTTTAATAGCCAAAGTGCTGAAGTGAGCAGACCTGGAAAAAATTAAACAAGTTAACAAAACAGCTGACTTTCAGTGTTTGCCTGTTTGCCTTATTATTCAGTCAACATTCATGCTTAAGCAAGCCAAACCCACAGCCAACACATCTGGATTTACAGATTTAGCTTCTCCTAGTTTGAACTATCCTCTCTCCTATTCTTCTTTCAGATTCTATTGAAGAAAGACAACTCAGTTGCAATCGGTAGGCTTCAAGCCTCCTCACCAGCCTGAACTCAATGCAGCGGGAGAAAGCACTGCAGATACTCTGTTACACCTCTTCCAGCAGTTGTATGCTACTTTTCTAGGCAACGTTTCACTTGACAGTCTTTTCAAGAAACAGGATATAACAGACAGATCAGATGTAAAACTCTGTCCTGTCCTCCTCCATTTTATTATCCCATATCTGAATTGTTATTACAATCCCATCCAGAAACCTACATAGAATAAATCCTGATTTCAAGTTTTTACTTCCTTCACCAGCACACACAGATTTACAGCTAGAACAGTTACAATTCAAAATGCAAGATCAGGAACAGGCAGGCAGAAAGAGCACAGAGACAACCTTCACAAGACAGAATCCTTATCTAAGCAATACCATTCTGCTGCAAACAATCAGTCTTAGAATTAAGAAAAAAATAAACAAACCCCACACTGCAAGCGGAATAAAGACTTTTGTTTACTTGTGCAAATAACTCTGGTACATACAAGTGTGGCTGATACTCTGATATTAAAGCGTACAATACGAAAAAACGAGAGTAACAGCAAGATCTGTCGTTTGTTGCAAGGCTAGCAATTCCCAGTTGTATTCCTCTTACCCTGAAGAATTCAAAAAAGCACGTTATTTTTGACGAGTCCTTACGGCTACCATGAAGTTAGTCAGTATTTGCATTCAGAGACAAAGCCAATGTTAGATGAGTATTTTTTTCAGCTGCGCTCAATACTATTGCAGGCACAAACTCAAAAGAAAACTTGACAGAACCCCTCAGTTCTCCTACCTGTCCAATCTGCGGCACTGGAAGTGAATAGATGATAGTAATAAAAGCACACCAGTATTATCAGGCTCTTGTCTCCAAAGCTGCATGCAGTGTCTCTCTGCTGCTTCAAAGTCTCCTGCCTGATATTCACGATGAGCCAACTCCGCTAACCCTTGGAAGGAAAGCATACGTTTCGTTGGTTCTGGAGAATCACCAAAACATTTAAGGGGGGAAAACAAAAAGTTAGATAATGGAAACAAAACAAAAGAAAGAAAACAAAAACAAAACAAATGTGAAAAAAAAAAGTGTTTAGAACTAAAGGATGAAGATGTCTGAAGTTACATAAACACTACAGCAAGTGACAGCTCGAGCTCTCAGATCTTCAGGCTCCCACCTACTGCTATGGTATTTCTAACATTGTGTGTACAAGCGCATGACTTCATCAGTTAGTATCTGGAAACACAAATATTCACAGCTATTACAAGACAGAAATCGACCGCTTTCCACGAACCTGAAAAATATTTGAAGATATTCCTGACGTAAGATTTTACTTTGGTTCATAACAGTAGCAGCGTGAGCAACAGAACAATGAATTTCCTTACCCTCCCCCCAGGACTAAATCTAGTGCTTTGTAACATTGGAAGTTCTAAAAAATTAACAGGAAAATGAAGGACAGCAGACAAAGACTTCAAAGGACTTGAACAAAAGGAAACTTTGCTATGCCAGTAGATCGGTATCGTGTAAAAGCCCTTAAAGAAAAATGTGTAATGCACAACATTCCTTTAAACCTCTATGCTGCCTGGGTTATCTACAACGAATAACAATTCCTCCACCGAATAAAGTGCTGGCCTGAGTACGGTATCAGATGAGACAAACACAAGCTTCAGTGGTTACGCTGTTGGCCTACAGAAGGAACCACAAGAAGGAGAGGGTACAGGAAAGCAGTTCCTACTTCGGGAGGCTTAGCTGGAATGGGAGGGACAAAACGTTTTTAATATTTAAGATACATTCACGAAGAACAAAATACTTCAATAAAACACCACATTTTAGTTACAGCAACCTTCTCTGTGAAAAGCGAGTTAACTGTCTTACAAAGACAGCTCTGTATTAGAATACAGACAACTGCAGCTAGGAAAAAAAACCCTCAACTGTTCATCCTAGAAAGTGCCTTCAATTTCTGCCTTTATACCACTTATTCTTGCTATTAAAAGCTTTTATTACTGCAAGTATCTCTTTATTTTTCCTTCTGAAGTCCAGCATTTCCAGTACTCTGCAGTCACTTAATTCCGTTTCCTCAATACTTCCCACCTGCACCTGGGGAGTTCTGCATTTCTGATGCAATGAAACAAATAAATCCTACCAAATAAAAGCAAATACCTCAATATCTGAGTACACAATTTTGCAGTTACATACTACAAGGATCTTCTGAAACTATTTTACGAGAATTTTTAAAGATGGCAAAACAATCACAAAGACATTAGGTTCAGAGTTATTATCTAGAGTCCATTTTATGAACTCGGGGTCGATGGCAATTATTTCCATTATTTTCATGATTTTCTTTTAGTGCTATCTGGTTTCGAGAATAAAAAAAAAAATCGACGTGACCCAACTCAAGTTGTTTTCCCAGATAATATTGTCTCTGTGCTATAAACTAAAGGTTCATTATAAGCTGGAACTAGCAAAACTACTGACTGTCAGCTACTTGAGACATTACTAACCAAGCGCCTGCAAACAGGTTAATCTCTGTTTTCTAGGGCCCTGCTTCACAGCTTTCTGAACCGCAGACTAAGGGAAAAGCGGACTTCAGCGCCTGGTTAACCTTCAGGGCAATGGACAGACGTAACTGTTACTCAGCGTGGAAGTGACAGCAGCACTGCGAAGGCCGCAAGCGGCTGACAGCAGAAGCCCAGCGCACAGCCGTGCTGCTCCTGCTCCCTCCTGCGGCAGCAGCCACACAGGCTCAGTGCGCTTCAGGCACCGCTCACAGCACAGACACGGCGAGGCTGGACAGAGGAAGCACGTGGCCCATGGGCAGGAGTAATTTCTCCTTTAAGTACCAATAGCGGGATTAAATTTCAGTGCTAAAGCAAAAAATATATATATATAAAATAATAAAACCCACAGAGGTTTAGACTGGGAGTCTCGTGACCACTTGGGAAGAAACTTCCAGCTGCTGCCCGAACAGGACACCTGGCCTGCTCAAGCATGGAGCGAAACTGAAGTTGCAACTCCTCAGGCAACAGAGAAAGGACACCGCAGAAATCCTGTATTTAATGTAACAGCACCTGGGAATAACAATCCCTAGCTAAAGTGACAAAATGAGGGTACTGAAATTTTCTCTCATTTATCAATATCTTCCCAAAACAATCCCCCCTCGCTCCCCTGAGCAGAGATAAAGCAAATCAATCCCTCGGCATAAAATACCCAGTCATCTACCTCCAAGTAAATATTTTAGCAGAAATCCCCTCGAGAAGCACAGTCGATGCTGGGAAGCAAACAGCTGTAATCCCCACGTTCCACATGAGCTGAACTTTCAACTACACTGCTGCAGAACAGAAGTCAGGCTCCCCAAAGAACCCATAACGTGGCCGCTCGTGTCTGCTCACCGAACCCATTTCTAAAGAGAGCAACAGCAGCAAGGAGCCACAGGCAGAAAAATCCCTTATCAAGACTTACTCGCGTGAATTCCTGCACCTATGCTAGCCCACACTACACGCTTTGACTATGACCTTGGCAAAGCCTGGTGCGTGCCACAACCTCTCCTGCAAGCTGTAGAGAACGCAAGCAGATTAAACACCCGCACAGAAGTACCACAAACCCACACGAGACCTTTTCTCCCTCACAAACAACCACCTGAGCGCTTAACTCCTGCTCAACCTCGCGCTCCGGTAAAAGCTGGAGGCAGGCAGGAGCAGCCGCCGCCTCCAGCCGGGAGGTGCGGGCGACAAGGGGCAGGTGACAGCGCCGGGCCGGCGCTCGTCCTTCTCAGCTCCTCAAGGAGCTCAGGGCTCCCAGATGCTGCAGCCTCGGTGTCCGGAGAAGCAGTCCTGGCCGAGGTGGCACCGTCCTGCACCGCTCGGCCTCCCCTTGGCTCTGTCCACCCCAGCCGCCGCCCCGCTGCCCTTTCCTCACACCGCTCCCCCGTTTCCCCCCCCCCCCCCCCCGCTTTTCCTGAGGCATTGTCCCAGATTTCCACGCTCTTCCTTCCCTTCTGCTTAGAGGAGACCCTAAAAATCCGGAGGGTAAAGCTGCGCTTCCCTTTCACCAAGAAAATACACACACACACACACGTATATATATATATCTATATTTCGTTGTGCGGGGGAGAAAGCGAGCTCGCTCCCCTCGCGGGCAGGGCAGCTCTGGCAGCAGCAGCACGCGTGCGGCCCGCAGGTGCCCGGCCCCCAGCCCCCGGAGGAGCAGCTCGGTGCGGGTCACGCCGCCCTGCTCCCCGCCGCCACCTGACGCCGCGATCGATACAAGCCGAGGAGCCCCCCGCGGCGCGGCCTGCGGCTGCCCAGCCCGGGCTGCCCCCGCCGGGCCGAGCCGGGCACAAAGGCGGCGGGGGCCGGCCGGGAGCAGCCGCGGCGAGGCGGCCGCTTCTGGAAAGTTCCGCCGGGAGCGGCCCCCGCGGGCAGGGAGCGCCGCGCTCCGGCCGAGGCAGGCGCGGCCCCCGGCGGCGGAGTGCCCCCGGCGGCGCCCGGTGAGGGCAGAGCCCGGCCCGGCGGGGCGACCCCGAGCGCGGCCCGTACCTGTGCTGTCCGCCACGTTCCCCACGGAGGTCGCCATGGCGGCGGGCGGGCGGGCGGCGAGGCTCTGGCGGAGGCGGCGGGGGTGGGGGGGACGCGGGCGCGGCGGGCCGGGGCGGGCGGAGCGGGCCCGGGCTGCCCTCGGGGCTGGCGGCGCGGCGAGGCGGAGGCTCCCGAAATGGCGCTGGCGGCGGCGGCGGCGAGCCGAATGGCGGCCGCCGGACCTAGCTCCCCGCGCCAAAGAGTCCGCGCGCGGCGCCGCGGAAGGATCCCGCAGGAACCGCCTCCGTCTCCTTCCGCCCAGCGCCCCTCAGGCGGGAGGGAGGGCGGGGAGAGCGCCGCACGGGCGGCTTTGTCACTCGGGTATCCTTCCGCGCGGAGCCATTGCGACAAACGCGGCCGCACTGCGCGTGCGCGCGGGCGGGGCACGCCGGGAAGGCGAGGCCGGGCTGGGCGCCTCAGGGTCGCCGCCCGCCCTGAGGGGAGCCCCTGAGGCGGCCGCGGGACTCCGAGCCCCTGCCCGGGCTGCACAGCGCCCAGCCTCAGCCCCAGCCCCAACAGCCCCAAGAGATGTGGGGGGGGGGTGAAGCAGCAATAAAAGGAACAACGCTTAACAGCTTCTGGAGTTTTATTTACATGGCTCGAGCTGGCAGTGCAACAGCGGGGCTCTGTACACAGTCTTTGTTTTCGGAGGGCTAAAAATAAAGAGGCTCGCTCCCAGGAATAATGAGAGCTATTTTTAGAACACAAGTAGCCTGGGAACTGCTGAAGACTCAAATTAGCAAAGTCTGATTTTCTGGGACTAATTGCAACTTAGAAAAAAAAAATAGGGCAGCTGTTCACTGAAGTACTCAAGGCAGTTAAGCAATTACCAAAACCAGCCTGGGATAAGTTGTTAGCGCATTCATATTGTGATCCCAAACAAAAGCTTTCCCTTTAAGATACAAGAAATGTTTTGTAATAGTTTATCAAAACAACAGCATGAATTTTACTCAGAGCAACTTTTTACTCAGAGCATTTTTTTCCCCTGATGAACAATGCACAAATTCACCAGGGTAGTATTTACGATAAATTATTTTACATCTATTAAAAATGAAGAACAAATTCATGAAGTCTTCATCTGGATTCTAGAACTCCGAAAGGGCACAACAACCCAATACTTCAGCAGGACATGCTTGTCTAAAGATCATTCTTCACCACATACTTACTCAGCCTCACGTTCTATAACTGATTAAAATATATAAAAAGGCTGCTTCTTGTTAACACAGTCTGCACCACATTGTTCCTTGTACCAAACTGGGACAATAGAAACACTGGAGCCAAGAGCAGCCCGAGATGACCATCATCTCAGGGAAAAGGATTTTCCTTAGGTTATTCATCTGAGTCCAGGTCACTGTCTCCTGCAATGGAATGAAAATCTTCACTGTCTTCCTCATCCTCAGACAGATGGACCTGACTTAATACGCTTGGTCCACAACGCTGTTCCTCTTCTTCTTCCTCTTCTTCAGAGATCTCGTATCCTCCAATACTGCTGAAACTAGTATCTCTTGTGTTGGATTTTGGGTCTGGTTCTTCATAGCTGCCATAGCTAGGAGAAATGATATACTCTTATTACACCATAATTTCAAATCAGCTATTGATGTCAGCAATTCTCCATTTAACTTCTATCTAACTTCTGTAAAAGGTCCCTGGCCTCAGGTCCTTGTGGAACACTTGGAACCACCGAGTACTTTAATTCTGTCCATGGCCAGTTTTTTAAAAATAAAAAACAGTTCTCATGAACAATTCTCTACTGGCATCCTCACCCCCCTCTGATATACTCAGGGTAGGAAAAGCAACTGATTGCTCCAAAACCTTCCATCTGTCACCATTACTGGAGACAAAAAGGCAGACAGCATAACAATCACCACCAGAGCAGAGCCCCTTCACATCCTCTCCAGCCTCTTCTGCTGGCTGTTGTCAAGGTACTGGGCTGGACAGATCATTTGCCTGACCCAGCATAACTAGTCTTAAGAGCAGGTCTTGATCATCTCTGATCACAGATGGACAGAGCTTGTCCATATAATTATCCTAGGCAAATATCAGTAACAGCATTAAGGTACTGAATTCCATGAGTAAAAAACAAACAGAGAATCTAATGCTAATATGTTACAGAACAGCCAAACAGGGAAAAGTCAGTCAGTACTTTCTCAAGACAATGCAGAAAATAAAGCTGTCCTTGTAATTTTCTAAGAATGGAACTCCTTCCAAAATACAGAATATGCATATTCCTATTATTTTGGACATGCATATTCCTTTCAAGGAAGGAAATACTTAATTCTTAGAGGAAAAAACAAACAAACATGAAATTAATCAGTTAATCGGCTAGATCACCTTTTAACTTCAAAGGCATCTCAGTTTCTGAGACAATCTATAAAAAGCTTTATTTGCATTGCTTTCAAAAAACACTATGGAAGTTATTTAACTTACAAGAAAAAAAAAATTATTTTAGTTTTAATTTAAACTAAGTTTTTTTCATTAGAGAGTCTAACAGCAAAACCAAAGTTCTGTCAATAAGTGGTAAATTGCAATTATGGCTGCAACATTAAAACCAGTGACAGAATAACTTAAAAAACAAGATATTCTTCAGCTTTTCATGATAAACACTTCAGAAACCTTTAAGAGAACAGATTTTGTTTTGAAGAAAGAATTACTGTAACAAGATTCTCAGCTCTAATTACCTGATATTACTGTCCTCCATAACCTGAGATGTCTCCCCACCATCACCTTCATAAGACATCATGCTTTCTTCATTGTCCATGCCCATTCGCGTGTTCTCTTGGAGAACATGAGGTTGTTTAGGTCTCACTGGATTGGTCTCCACATCTGAATCACTGCCACTCTCACTCAGTTGGATAGCTGTGTAATAAACAGACATTTGGTCATAAATCAACAGGTTTGTTCTGTCAGTTACATACCCATTGTCTTTCTGGAAGGGATACAATATTGACTGTAAGGAATGTATGCAAAGCAGTTTATTGAAAATGTACTAGAAATGGTATCTGGGAGGTCATACCCATTTCTGACATTCAGAAACAACCTAATTACCCCCACTACTCAAAAGGCCTGGTCTACTTGTCAGTTCTGAACAATTCTCCACCACCATCCCCTAATAATTTTCAGAAGCCACCTCAAAATACTACCATATGCTATCCTGCATGGCAACTTCTTTTGTAGAACAGGGAAACAATGTGGAGAACCTTCACACTCCTCTTCCAGTTCTCGATAACTTTGTCCACACTGTTTCATACCAAAATAAATGTTGCTCTTTAACTAAACTCTGCCCAATTCTATTGTGCACACCAAAGCACTGTCCCGCCTTTTCTGAACCATGTGCAAATTCACCATGAGATACATTTGACCAGATCTCAACTCTTTCTTCCGTATCCATACTCAAAACACTGCCGTTCCACTTTGTTTTGAGTTCCATTTATGTGTTTTTTTGTTTCATCTTGCCCTTTCACTCTTCCTTTATGACTACTAGACCACACGGCCTACATATCCCTATTTTGCTTTCTGCTCTCTGCTGTATGTCTTTGTGATGGTAAGGAAAGAAGATTAGCTGGGTTTGTGAATGACCGGTTCCTATTCAACTTTTTTTTATATAACAAAGGAAACATACACGAGAAAGGATTATCTCCTTCTTCATCACTCCCATCATCATCATCCTCTCCATCTGACATGAGCAAGTCTTCATAAAGGACACTGGCCTGAGGCTGCTGGGCTGATCCTTCTTCTTCATCAGCAAGGTCACCATCTGCATCTTCAACTTCCTAGGTCATACAGGACAGGGACAATGAAGATCAAACAACACATAAACTACTGCCACTTCCAGCACATGCCTACTATTTATCATACAGTTCCCTCCGAAGTATTCTCTCGCTTCATAATGCTAACATTTAACACTACATTTGAGTGTCTAGCTATTGCTATGAATACTGCTGTCTTTCAGGGTGCCAGACATGGAAGACAACCCTTATTCTATGGAGACTTCCACCACAAGGACACAAGTCAACACATAGACTGGCTGGGTTTCTGGAAATATACTCACTGGGGCTGGAGTCTTAGGTTTCCCATCATCATCCTCATCAAACCCTTCAATATCTACGTCAGAGTCTTCCTCGCCCAGCCTACCTCGCCCCTGGCGCATCTGAATGGGGAACACAAATAGCAATACCATTGAGGAAGGTGCTATTCGACACAAGCCAAAGGGTATGACGGACATCCAGACCACAATGATGGGTAGGGAAACAAGGGAGGTGGGAGGGTAGTGGGAAGTATTTATTTATCTCACTCTCAGAGCAAGGATCCTCTCTCTTTATTCCAAGATCAGAGAGCACACAGTCTCCACACACTTTTACCTGATGTGCTCATCTGTGAAAAGGAAATTTCCAGCCTTAAAAGTGTCCAAGTTCTTTGTTTACCTAGCCTATTTCTGGAAAGGATCACTAGATCTTAAAAAGTGAATGTTTTCGTGGGATATTTTCAAAACGGACAGCAGTTTCCAACACATTTTCTCCTGCCCTTCTCTTCCGTTCTCCCCCCAGTCACCATGAGTACAAGTTAGAGAGGACATGCAGATTCTGTCCTAAAGACTTTAAACTGGAAATCTATAGAAAACTTGAAGAACTTCCAAATCTACAAGGCATTCTCAAAGCCACAGACAACCAAAATAATAAATGGAACCATTCATATTCAATCTCTATTGGTCTGGATTGCTTAGAATAGCTTCCCACGTCTTTATGGTAACAACTTCGAACTCATGGCCCTCCTCATCTCATATCTCCTCCTTATCATTTATTTTCATGCCTGTATTACTTTATCTCCTTCTGCTAGTCCTTCTCCTCTAACATACCTTTTTTTTTCTTGTTTAATACAGAATAAACACTAAGAAAAATATTCTATGGTTATTGTAACCAGTTCATCTGTGGTGATTTAACACCTCTATCCTGTCAGCTTTTTTTCTTTTTCAATGAGAATGTATCTATAGTGGCAGCCTAGACCTATCTCTTCCCAAGTGTTTGTACAGATTCTAATCATCACTGGATGAAACCACAGTAAGCTAATTATCATCCTCCAGAACTGTAGGATATACTTCACCATTCCCCTATTCAGAATCAATAAGAGATTGCATATTAGCACTCCGCAGTGTGAGTCACCAGGTTTCTACTCCCAGAAGTAGTGAAGCAAACAAATACCTGGCCTCAGGCAGATTCTTTTGCAGCATCAAATTTCCCAGTGCTCTTTACATATTTGCTTTCCCATCAGAGCACTCAAAATGAAGGAAATTACATAGCTTTTGAAACAGGTTCCCTTTTCTGCTTGGGAAGCCTGCTGATTTTTGTCACCTGTTTCCTACCAAGTAGTTGCTTCCTTTCAGTAATTTGCTTATACAACCCAACTCTCCAAGCACATGAAAAAATGGAGGATTCTGAGTTCCTCGCTTCTCTGGGGTTGTTAAAGGAGTGTCCATAACGGGCAAATTGCTCTCATCTTGACAGACTGAAGGATCATGTGCCATACTGAGGGAAGGGTTGGTGTCATATAAATGAGGTGGCCAACACATGGAAACAGGACATATAATGTTCTCAGGCACTGAAGTGGCATTAAAATAATATCTAGAGAGGCAAGACTGGGATTTCAGAACCAAATGCAAAATGCATTTGTTTGGCACAGCGTTTATATTACTAAACACTGATTCAACAAAATAAACATTTAACCTTAAAAGATCAAAGATGATAAAACGCAATGACTCTCAACCTCAGGTTTGAAGTTTGCCAAATAGCAGATTTTAAAATGGAAGGCAGTACTTCTATGCAGTGCAGTCCGGCAGAGACCAAAATTGTAAACGGACTCCAAAAGGATTAGATAGGTTTATAGAGAATAGGCCTCTCTGCAGCTCATAAAGACAATGGTCCAGACGCAACTCCAGTTTAAGGTGCCTGAGCTGCCAATTGCCAGGAAGGCTTCACTGTAAGAAGAATCACCACCGTACCTTTGCATCTACTTACTTCTGGTCCCTGCCAGGGACAGAAGACTTGATTACATCAACCTTTGGTTTGACTCAGTATGGCCCTTTTTATGTTTCTACAATGGAAGTGGTGTAACCACAAACACTGTTATCGGAACTGGAAAAAAATACTTTATCACGTATTGAAATAGCAGAGCTTCAACTTTCAATCAATTCTGTGTAAATCACTGTCTCAAGATTCCCTAAAACTAACACGAGAGGTAAACAGGGGTTTGGATAAAGTGCTCTAAAAGCCTGTAGTTTGCATTCAATTTGACCTTCGAACAGTTAATGAGGAACTACAGATTAGGATTTTGATTAAATGCCCTTTTAAATACACAGTTTAAATATCATGACAATCCTAGTACTGTTAAGAGCAGAAGCAATACCATTTAAATTAGGCAAAACAGGTTTCCTAAGAATTTAAACAGACATGTAAACCATAGGCAGCTCTCTACTTGCTGTATTTGCTTTTTTATGTCCTGGACTCCAGCTCCTGAAGACACATATGGGGAGATAAGTATTAGTCATCACAACTACATTTGAACGAAAGCCAAGCAACCATCAGCAGACCTGCCATCTGTGACAAGTTTGGGAGTGTAGGAAGCAGGAATGCACCTTCAGCCAAGAAGCACGGGGAAAGGGTGGCCATCAGATGACAAGTTCAGGGGAGGCGCTTGCTTCAGCAAGCGGAGAGAAGGAGCTCTCAGAGAAGGAGCAGGAGAAAAGACAACTAATAAGCAATTCACTGCTCAGGCCTCTCTTCCTCTCCTGATCACCAGCTTGGAAAAAAATCAGAACAGATAACACTGCTCGTGGGAAGGAAACCATCAGACAGAGAGAAGAATGATATTTTAGTCCCCGTTTCTCTGAGGCATTGGGATAGTTCTCCATTCTATTTAATCTTGGTTGAAATGCATCAGTATTGTTTCAACAACTAATCTCCAAAGACTCCATTGCTGCCTGGCACTTCCATTGTCAAGGAGGTCTCTTTCTGTGTCACTCAGTATCAGTATTCCCACCCCATTAAATGAATCATCATTTCTAGCAATTTCTTTCTAGCTTATTGAATGGCATTTGTTTTGTTTGTTTTTGTTGGTGACAGTGGGTTATGTTTGTTTTTTTGTGTGTGTGTGTGTGTGTTTGTTTGTTTTGGTGGGAAAGGATGGTTACATTAAATATTGCCCACAAATTTTAGACTGCTATCCCGGCTCCAGCCATGTAACGTTTGTATATGTATTGCCTATACAAATTTTAAACTTGTTTTTCTTAAAACTAATCTTCATAGGTCCTTAAATTGTTCTTGAACATCAAGACCTTCTTTTTTGCTCTGACTTAACTAAAATTAAATGCAGCTTTCCAGATGTAATCACACCAGACATGCACAGAACAGAAAAATTAGTCATCCACAGTTGGTGTGTACAGAATAACTACTGTCTTCCTACACTGGACATACAACATCAGATTTTCATCACCCAGATATTAGCAGACCAATCTTTCAGGGCTTGTGAACTTCAACAGTTTTTCCGAAGAAACAAAAGGCACCTCAGACACTAGGATGACATTCCCTGAACTGTTTCCTAATTTATCAGGCAAATTCCAAATCAAAGAAGAGATAAACATTTTCAGCAATAAGAATTTAAGTTCCCCTTGATACTGCAAAGGCAATTTTGTTTTTCAGGAATGAGTCGGTCATTCCAAGAGAAAGAAAATTTTTACTGATGTTTTTAGAAAACAGCCAAACAGCCCAAGTCAAGAATAAGAACTAAAGAAAAAAAAAAGCCTAAAAGATAAACTTCAGACTTTGAGAAGAGTAAACAAGAAGCACCTCAAGATCAAATATCCTGGAAACCGAAACTTAAAAACAAAGAAACAAACAAAAAAAAAAAAAAAGAAAACTTTGCATGGTCACTTGCCTGTGGAGTGTAGGGACCAGGGGTCATAGGATCAAGACTTTCCAGATCTGCCTCCTCTAGCGCTGCTTCCTTAGCAGTAGAGATGTCTCTCTCAAGTTGAGTCAGGTGCTCATCGTACTAAGAATGAAGAAGTTTGCTAAGGTTACAGAACAGAAAACTCAAACATACAAAAATATTACAATAGACTTGTCCACATACCTCAGCTAAAGTCTGATAACAGATGTTTACGATCTCCTGGGCTGTTTTTGTGTACTGACTGTCTGGCCCTGTAGTAATAAACAAATCTCTTTATGCATTCTGACATTTGCTCAGCGCCAGCTGGTGAGACAGAAAGACTGTTTTTGGTTACACAGCTCTGATAAGACAGGTCCCCAAATCCCACCACTTTCTGATTTAAGGAGAAACATATGGCAGGGTTCACATTCCGCTAACAAAGAACAACCAGTTTGTTCCAGCATTAAAAATATTATTTGGGAAAGTTGTACCATGTCAGCTTCAAGTAAATTCCCAGAAACAAATCACTGAAAGAGAGATGTGTGGTGCACAAGCGGGAAATCCTTCTGAAATGTAACTGCCCCAAATCCACAGAGCAAAATAGTAAATAAGGCACCACGTGACAGCAAAAATGTTACTGTTTAAACATCTCCTTTCTCAGCAAGAAAGGAAAGCAACAATCAAGCTCAGGACTCATAGCTTCAGGCTTTGACAACACTACAGAACAGGTGCTCAGATGTATTCATTTAAGGACGGAAGAAGGCTGAAGCCTTATTTTCACCACCTACCATTGTACTTAATGCTGTTGGCAAGGATGAGGTTAACATCATCCAGGAAAGTCTCTCTGTTCTGGTACTTGTGTTTGGAGATATTCTGCAAGAGATTGTCACCCAGTAAGTAATCAAGTCTAAACATTTCTCAAGTGCCTGCTCAGTTCAAGCTACACACCTTGCAGATGGTCTCTAGATCCATTGGATTAGCAATGACCTTGTAATAATCAGGAACAAACTTTTTATTAACTGGATGATGAAACGGCCAAGACTGAAAGAAAGAAAAAAGACAAGGTTAGAAAGCTTCCATGTAAATTTTATTACAGTTTGAGCTACGAATTTCATAAAGCAAGTCTCCAGAACAGATTAACATTCAAAATGTACAGGAAGTATTTATCACATGGCATCTTGAATCCAGTAATTTAACTTCAGGGGGGACACAGAATAAAAATATACTAGTTGGAACTAGTAACTAGTTTAACTAGGCCTGTTGATACCTGTTTGATAGTGTAATACATAATACAAAATAATAATCATACAAAACATTTTTCTATTTACTATCACTGTTTCTTCCACAATATAACTAGAGTGCTCAGCAAGAACAATCACTGTACAGTAAACAAACAAACTTAGATCTAATCTCACAACGGGGGGCTATAAATAGTTTGTACAGCTCAGTATGGTATGATGGCACATGAAAACTCTCAAATCTTTTTCTAAACATCAGAAATTAAATGAACAGAGAATGGAAACAACAAAATATTAAAGGGAACTGGCATTCAGACTAACCACTAGTCTCTTGCTTTTTACTCCATTCATACAGAGTATACATCATAGATAAATCAGTTTTATTGGTTGAAGTGCTTTTTTTTTCTTTTTTACTAACGAACTAGTACAACACTGGGTGGAGTTGATCAATGAGAAATCAGCTTGCGTTTGGTTTGCACCTGAAAACTGCACAGAGTGCTTTGCAATCTACAAAGCAAGTGCTCCAATCAGTAGAGAAAAATGTGTTTTACAGTGAAAACTGTTAATGAAAGACAGTGACTTTCTACTAATGAGAGGTCGACACAGGCATTATTAAGGAGTAGGAGCAGCAGGAAAAAGGACAGGAACCCAGCTTTCACTTCTGGTCTGTTACTCCAGTGAATGGGGTCAGTACAGGAATGTCTGCCAGTCAGAAAATCACAGGCCAGCATCCTGACACAGCACTTTTTTTTTTTGTTTGTTTTTACAGCGCATTAACAGCCACAAGATGTATATTCCACCGCGATACACAGCCACTAGACTATAATCAGAATATTTTGCATATCGCACACACACACACGCATTCTACTTAAGCTACATACATCTGGAACTGCCATCATCTTTTGAGTGACAATGTTATCCAAAATGAAGGAAAAGGCCACTTGGTCATCATCATCCAGGAGGGGATTAATTGCTTTTTCTAATCGAGCCAGTTTATCTTCCTTCTGCAATAGAAAAACGGACTGCCAATGACTGACCCTAGATTAATAACTGTCAATATCAGAACAATGTTACAAAGAGATTCCCGTTCACCTTTTTATGAAGGCCCTTGTAATTAAGAGAGGGTAACAACCTAGATATAAGCCTGCACACAAGATAAAGTAACTAGAGTAACGAATGAACAACTATTTTTTGAGAGACTCCAACAGGAACTGTTTAAAACTGTAAAAATTCAAATATGCCTTATGAAAAACAAAGTTCCCTTATTGTCTCCTTTTTAAAGCCCTGTTTTTTGCCCACTCATGTCCCCTATCCTCAACCACCTTGACCACCCCACCCCTCCCTCTCCACTCTGATCGCAGCTCATTCACAGGACTTGCCTCTTTTAGCTTTTCATCGCACAGGTCCAGCATGGACTGAGATATTTGAGTCAGCGAGTGCTTTGGCCCTGCAAACACACAGCAAGTCCAGTGAGACAACTCTGGCCCTGATGGAAGCTTTTAGAACCCAAAAGAAGAAAAATAAGAGAACACCAAACCACATCAATGAATACATTCTGATAATGTAATATTTCAAAGTATTAGGAAGACCAACAATAAGAATTAACCAGTAATGCTTAGGAGTAAAGGTTATATTTCTATTGTAGTTAGGAGTCAACTCTTAAATATATTCTCAATATGCATAATTACTGAAGTTTAGAATGGGTTTTATGGCAGAAAACAGTTATTTGTAGCAAATATTTCCACTTCTGGTATACATTTTATTAAGTTTTAGAAACCATATGGGAAAGCGGCTGTGGCTATGGAAGACTGGCCACTAAGCCCTCCAACTCTTCTGAGCTTTCAGAGTATAAACCTTAAGATGTCTGTTTGTTTCATTAAAACCAGTCAGCAGAGCAGAACTGTTGAGGAAAGCAAGATGGACATTCAAGGAATACTCAGAAAACCACAGATATTTAAATAATTTAATGATTCCTCAGACAAAAAAAAAAAGTATTTGCAACAGAACTATGAAAAAAGCTCTGTAATTAGGATAAAACAGGGACTTAGCTGTCAAAAATAATGACAAGGAAGCAGTAAAGGCACAAAACCAATGCTGTTAGTATCACCCTGACTGCTGTGCAGCCCAGAGAGAGACTCAACACAGCTGGGAGATTTTTAGCTGCCAAATGAATACTTTTTGGACAAAGACTTTTCTATCAGCAGTTAGAATACAGTTGATCTATAGTTGCTCAATGAATCGGCACTTTTTCCCAGCAGCTGCATGCTCTACTGCAGAATCTACGCTTCTATTTTTTTTAAGCTAGTTTTCTGACCTTCCCAAATAGGGAAAAATTGCAACTAAGAACCAAAAAATGCAAAATCATTACAGTAAGCTCTACTCAGAGCTGCATGTTCTAAGGCAATGGCTCCAAAAGGCATGAATTTCTACTCAAAGATTCAGTGTTTGCTTTACTAAAGCATAATACTGAGAAAATAAATTCACAAGTATCTCCCCAGCAATCCACGTCTTGAAAGAAGGATGCTCATAACAGTCTACTGAAAATCATGCTTTGTTTAGCTTCACCCTATATTAAGGGGATATGCAGAACCTTGCTTCAGTGCAGTCTGACTTAACGCATGCACCGATTTCTTCGGTCATTGGTAGGTCTATTAACTGAACTTCAATTACTACATAACAGTCATTATTTAGATAATAATTTAGATTTTTTTCAGTGATGGAGTCCACTTTCTTATTTATGAATTAGTCCATTGACATTTATGAAGTCCTTCAGGTATATCTGGAAAACGTTATTTACTGTTGTCATCTGACAGTTACCTTATTCTGCTTTTCTCTTGCTCTCATTACTTCTAAAAGTAAAAGCATTAGCAGAAACAGACTTCCCCTACCATTGTATGTTGCACTGTTCTTCACAATTAGTTCCAGGTGTTCTCTGAACTCTTCCCGTGATGGGTATTGCCGCTTACGAACATTTTCACGCAATGTCTGCAAATCCATAGGCCGAGTAATAATCTTATAATAATCTTTGACAACTTTTGGATTTACTGGCGTGTGGAAGGGATATGTCTGAGGATGAAAAGAGAAAAAGGAACGCTTATTAACATAGTACTAGCACAGTTAATCTCAGTTTAACTTGCATAGCTGAACAGGTACTAACGTATAAAGCTTTTACACAATCACTTCTTTAATTGCACCAAGGAAAATATGATGAGCTCAGCTCCATGGTGGCTATCATTTTTTTCTACAAAATGTTCTTTAATACCATTAAAAGAAGTATTCTCAGATGAAATTTTTGGTTATGGATAACAGTATTCAAGAACCCAAACCTTTAAATTCTCATTTCAACACAAATCTTCACTTTAACCTTTTGATTTTGCAAATTTCTGGTAAAATCTGAAGTAAGAAACAGAGAAGCACTCTTAACAGCTTTTGCCAGTGCCACACACACAAAAAGCAGTCCGTATTGCTACAAAGAGTGCTGTACTTTTTTTTCTAGTTTTGTTGAAAAAACACATCCCAGGTTTTGAATGTGTATCCATACGAACTATTCAACATTATTTTCTGATATGGACATTTGCATCTCAAAAAGATTCTGAGGTGAAATAAATTATAAAGTAACGCAAGAGAACTGGAATAAAGTTGTCCTCCAATAAACAGACAAAGATGTATTAGTTTCTTAGCAATTTGTTTTCATTGATTATGCTACCTTAATGTGAATTGCTCATACGTAAGCAAGCTTTATTCTTGTATTTTGAAAGAATTTGCTTGTCCTTATAAATGAAAACTTAATTCCCTTAATGTGAAACAAATGTAAGCTCATCTACTGACATTCAGAAATCAGTGTTTTTTCTGTAGGTGGAAGACTGCAACATAAGTTGCATTTATCAACAAGATTTACAGTGTTCCTGTTAAGCATACGTGGTAAATCAACACTGAGAACTATTTTCTGTCGACTGCAGGATAAATCAACATGCTCATAATAGCAGAGAGCAATCTGAAAAACGTACAAAGTTCTGAGGAAAAGCTATTTCCCAAATCTTCAAATGACGCAGAAAGATAAAGCAAATACATGATTCTTTCTGTGCTAAAACACCACAACCACTTTCACAAAGCTCAAAGGCCTTACCTAGTAAACAACTGAGACAACCTACACGATTCAGTTTTCCCAAACACCACTTGCAATAGAGTAACACAGAAAACTGGGAATAAAAACATCAGGGAATACTGGTTTAGACTCCCCATAGGAAGCACTCATCTGAGGAAAGGCTGACATAAGTTTGGTGTCATATAATCCATTTCAGCTGTGCTGCTTAAGGCAGATTTTTGGTCTCTTAGCTTAAACTCACATTAGGAAGATCCCTCATATCATTGATGATGCCCTCTAAGATGGATGACAGCGTCACCATGGGATCTGTTCGCCGTCGGTGGATGGATTTATGAGGACGCTAAAGAAATCAGAGACAGAACTGTTAGGGCAGCTCTAAACTGCAAAACATTAACATAAAGAAATCTTATGCAATTTAGTAGGTGTCTGTAGTTGCATGCTGAGGACACACAGGAGTAGTAAAGGAACTGACCAGATGGTACAAGCAGAAACAGATATGCTGCAATCAGCTCAGTAACACCTTCACTCACATTCAGATAGTCGCAGTGAACGGTTGTTCCTACTCGCCGCTTCTTCTTCGGAGGAAGCTGCTGTTTAGGAAACTTCAGAACCAGTGATTTCCTGCGAACCTCATCCGCGCTAGGTAAAAACAAAACAGCGTAAAACTTTCTCTAGTCCTGCTGTGAATCAAGCCCATGTGTCCCCCACTTAGTATTGGCCATGGTCCCATCTGCCATAACATCAAAGACAACCAAAATAACACCAAATCCATAACCAAAATCCCACCTGCTGCAACACCAAAAATACAATCAAAATACTGTGATTAATATACATGTGTATATTCTGCACTAAGCTCTAAATTGTTTTTTCTCACTACCTATCTGTACCTCTCTTTCTTCCCTTACCTCTCAATCAGTTGCTTTCCAAGGACAATTTTTGTTCCTTCTACTTTGATGAGTTCTTCATTATCATTGTGAATGACTGTTTTTTCCAGCTCTTCCTCCTGCTCTTCTGTCATTGCAACAGGATTAGAAGGTGGGGCATTTGTTTGGTAGTAAAGAGGGCAGAACTTATTAGTCCTCATATGGCCAATCGCACCACACGCTCCACATTTCAGCTACAAAGATACAGGAAAGATGACAGATCAGAATTCATTCACAGACTCCCAGTCAAGAGGCAGAGAGGATCATTAAAATCCCCTAGTGAGAATTTTTGTATATCACAGAGCAAAACACTTCTCCAATACCCAGGATCTGTTAGCATGCTTAACAAATGGATACGCTTACTTTTAGGTCTGGACGCTCTTTCATTTTCTTGGGCTTCTTTTCTGGAGGGCCCTTCAGTTTCTCTTTTTCTTGGTTCCGTTTTAACCGTCTTAATTGCTCCTGGATCCTACGCCGCTCCTTCCGCATTTCCTCACGGTGCTGTTCATCAAATAGAGCAAACTTTCGTCTGAGGAAAAACAAAAACCAAAAATAAACAGAAGTTTTTCAATTGAGTTGATGATTTACCAGGTGTTTTCCTTTCACCCGGTACTGAATTTTCCTGGGACTTGAATCTCTATCACAAAACTCTGGAGGAGCCACGGTATCTAAGGTTAAGTTCTTTAGCTTCCAACATGATTCAAGTTGTTCAGAACTTCAATAAAACACAGTTTTCTAGCATAAACATACTACAAATAACATTAAGGTTATAAAATAAGCTACTCCTTTCGTCTATTCAATCTTTAACCAAAACAGCATGGCTTTAGATGCCACAGAAATAGAATGCCTAGTGCCACTCTGCACAGCGTTTTGAATTTCATATCTCAAAAGTGCAAACTCCAAGGACTTCAGACACAGAAGAATGCGCTTCTAAATCAGACTTCCAGTATTTTAAAACTTAGACATAGAAAAGTGAGGCAAGGAGAAAAAATCTTAGAGGTCTTACATGAACTCTTCATCCTTTGTAGTCCGTATTCGGCAGTAGGCATCAATAACAGAGGGCTTTCGAACCGTCTCACACCTCACATATTCCTTCCCATCCTCATCTCTAAACGTGCGATAGATTTTGAGGCGGCGGCCAGTGGCAGAGGAATTAAGGCTGGTTACAGAGGCAGTGTCATCATCTTTGTGAGAGTTTGCTGAAGCTCCTGAAGCTGATGTTAAAAAAGAGTGTTTTATTTGCTTTTAATTTCTTCCATGCTTTAGAAACACAATTGATTAAAGATGGTAGACAGTTCTAGCTTAAAAACTTCCAAGATACAAATTCAAGAAAACCTAAGGCAAGCCTATGTGTTTCAATCTTCCACAAATCACAATTTCCAATCTGGGTTTTCAATGGCAAGAATAACATTGACCCAGGTTCAGCAGAGCTCCACTTTGCTCTCACACATGCAAGGAAGGAACAGACATTATGAGCACCCTCATACAGATAGCTCACGCACAGGTCACTTCTACCTGCCAGTTAGGGACATGTCACGTTGTCTCTCAGAATGCACTTACAATACACAAGTCTACAGCAGATCCAAGTCTGGCAGCTGCCCAACTACCTCATTTACCACCAACTAACAAATTACAAACTGCTACAGCACACAGTATTACAGACACTGCTATCAGCCTACGTACTGTGCCTATCTGTTTCACATATACAGCTGCGTATACACAAGATCCAATTAGAGTACCACAAACTGGTTGCAAGAACACTCTTCTACTTGTGAACCCCTCTTGGGAAAATTACTTCAAAAATAAGTGTTGCTGGGGGAGGAAACGAGGGGACACACACAACAGCAGCAAGCAGAAGTAAATACCTAAAGAAATACCAGAGTGAGCTTATACTTTAAAATAACCAAAGTATCAGGCAAGGACAACACTTCAAATATATATTCAGACAGTAACTGCTCAGGAGAAGGAAAAAGACCTAGATATGCATGTCTGTACATTCACACTGTGAGGAATCCACACCTTCCTCTGACAGGCAGGACCAGCACCCACTGCAGCCTGACAGTGTTCTACACCCTTTTCAGACATATTCTGGTTGTTGCAGTTACTTACACAGCCCCTTTTTGTCTCTCCTGTCCTTTTTGCCCCTCTCTTTGTCATTCCCACTGTCTTCTCCCAAAAGCATCCTCTGCAATTCCTTTCGTTCCTGCTCTTCTCTTTCCCGAGAGAGCTGAGAACTAGTTTTCTTGTTCTGTAACATATTCTCAATATTCTTTCCCATCTCTTCAAAGTCACTGTCTTCAGCTGAGCTGCTGTCTGTGTCTGTTGAGAGGATCTCAGTGGATTCCAGAACCCTGGAACAGGAGGCACCTTGAAAGTCAGTTACTCCAGAAAAATCAGTGACACAAAGTAAAAGTGACACAAAGGTTTCAAAGTTAATGTTGCAAATCACTAATAAGCATAATATATTCCCCTCTCAGTCCTCTTGTAATTTCCATGTCCAAATGATCAATTGTTCCAACCCAATCTCTTTATCAAGAGTACTATATTCTCTCTCCAATCTTAACTTGCCAGAGCAAGGAATAATGCATGAATTGTCTGGCAGTTCTAAGGAATAGGACATAAAATTGGTAATTGTTACTCAATAGAGCTATGGCAAAAAGAAAAGAAAAAAAAAAGAAGTAAGGAAGAAAGAAAGGAAATTGATTGGTGAACTGATCTGTGGAACATCTCACGCTAATTTATGTGGCAGGCTGTGCAACTCATTCTACCTTCCCAAAAGGTCTGTAACAGCAAAACACTACAGCTAACTCTTAAGTTAACAGTAACAACCAAAGCCCTCTTTCTCTGTATTTTGTGAACCCAACCAGATGAATCAACATCTATACGACTACATATCAGAGAGCCCCAGGCATTCATAGTTCTGGACTTTTAAGGTGGGGACAGGGTGGGGTTCAAGGCTGTAAACATCAGATAAGAACTTACTTATTTTGCAAATCAAAAATGCGCTGACACTCCTCTTTGTATCTCTCTTGATGTTCTGCTACAGAAAACCGAGATCCACGTGCAAATTTGCTCATAGGACCTTCCCCTGAACGAGCCTGCTCTGTAGACATTGTGCGTACCACATCAATCACTTCCCACCGGGACAGCTTCTTTATCTGTAAAGAGGAAGACACAACAGAAATGGCTTTAGAGGCATACATCTGAGGTAACTGACTGTGGATTTCAACTCCTTTCCACGTGAGTAGAAAAGTATATGTCCCTTCCACCATCTACTGCTGAATCCAGCAATGAAGAGAACTCTGTGTTTATTTACTACTGGGTCGTGCTCACCTCCTCTTCAGGCACTCCAAATTTACGCAGAAGCTGTTTAGCATTCTTCAGCGAAAGTCGACGCAGATCAGCATCTGTCCCCGTCACTGTCTTTTTCACTGGCTGGGGTTCCTTGTCATCCTGTTCAGAGAAAGGTACAGCCTATGAATGCCTTCACATAATAATCTTTCCTAAGATCATTTTCAGATATTTTCTCCTCCCAATACCCCATATTTATCTTGCACGACTTCCCACTTACTGCTTCTTGTCCAACCCAACCTTGGGAACAATACCTTCTGCTGCGTTGGTTTGTTTGGAATCTTCACATAAGAAAATCCTTCACCACAGCCAGTAGGATCTGCTACACCAGTCACTTCCAGAAGACACTTGCCCTTCATAGCAGCAATGAAGGCTCGTGTGGTGTTCCATGGGGCTGTGCGCACCTGCCAGCAAGAAGAGAAACATGCTCTCACAATCCTACTACCACCAAGCATAATTCCTAATTTTTTATTTTGGATTCCTCCAATCATACTGAGAAGTTTTCAATTGATGTAAGGAGAGTGAATTCCATGCCTTCATCCTTCAGCTGCCTTTATGGAGAACCAAAGTGCTAGATAACTCCTAACAGGCATTTAAGGCAAAAAGCCTACTCCTAAAAGGATATGGCAAGAAGGATGCCCAAGCGAAGGTGAACTCATGTAAATATGAGTTCCCAGGAAAGTTGCAAGACCATTTGATCTACCGAATCCTACATGAAATTTGTTCTTTATATTTAAAGACCTCATTTCTCTACTGCCATGCAGACTAATGTATGAGCACACATGCCGATTATATTGCTCTGACAGTACCTCATCATCAATCTTCATTTGGAAATCCTCTTCATTCTCTTCTTCTGGTGCAAAGAAGGATTTCTCCCCATAACCTGCATCCTACAGAAAAATGTTAGAAAAAAAAAAGAGAACCTGAAGTCTTAAAAAGGTTACTGGAGAAAGAAATTAATTATACTTCAAAAAACAAACCCATTTTTTTTCCCAATCCCATCACACATCGTTTACTTTCTGCTGTAGAGATAAAAACATAAGCCCATGCTCCCAACTTCTTTTTCCTACCTTTAAGCATAGCTAACACAACATCAAAATAATAGGCATAAAAACACAGCGGCTCTCTGAGAACTTTCTTTTTACGCAGCAGAAAATTTAGCAAGTTGCACAGTCAGATGGGGCCTAATTTGCCTACTGTATAGCAAAAATTAGCTTTAGGTAGGTGTTTCCTAGCAGCATCCTTCACAGAACTGCTTGTCAGTAACTTGCCTTATAGCCTACAAGGAATGTTTACCTTCAAGCGCTGCTCAGCTGCGATCATGCTGTAATAAGCACAGCACTGCTCTGGGGATACCATTGCTCTGATTTCCTCCTCTGTTGGCAGTCTGAAATCTGGCTTTAAAACCCACCAGTTTGAGTCCATCCCTGAAAAGATGCAGAGATCAAACAGAATAGTTTACTATAAGTGTTAAATGCCATCATAATCCTTACTGTATTTCAAGATTTGGTATCTCGTTGCAATGCTGGCAAAAGGAGCAAGTATGACAAATTTGTGACATTTAAACCACAAAAAGTGCTGGGTTTATTTGTTCTGCATCTGTCTAAATCAACACCCCCCTAACTCCGCAGCTGTTACCCCAAACTCTCATACATTCATGTTCATTCAACGCACACATCATTACCCAAGGGGTTATAAAAACTGTCCAAGCTGCAGTCATTTCTTACTATCAAGCACGCTTGTGCCAAAAGAAAGCGCACTTTTATAAACTGGAACAACAACAAAAAAAATCAGATTATATTTTAGATCTTCAAACAGGTATTTTCATAAATGGTTTATCATGACATGTTGCCCCCTCCTGCTTTGTTTGAAACTCCAAGATCAGCAAAGAATGGCTTGGCTGAGAAGCAATTAGCAACATCCACATGAAATCTTGAAATACCTGTGCGTTTGAAATCAGCACAAAGCTTTAGCCGCTTTCGGATACTACTCTCCGAGTGTGAGGGAAAGGCTTTCTTGATATCCTCCATGCGAATTCTCCGAGGACGGTCTCTACTTTTCCAAAAGAGGCGATAAATAAAAACCTACAAAACAAAACGTAAGTCTGAAGAAAGAAGACAATAAAGCTGCAAAGACAATGCTATTTCTACAGTGACTACTTCAGAATTCCTGCTTAAAACCCATTGTTTCCTATAAGTTTACCTAGTAAAGTTTTCCAAGCCACATATTTGTCTTGAAATTTTCCGTATTATCACAATAGGAATATTCATGCTTTGGCACAGAAACTTGAACTCTGAGAATGGCAGGGATTTTCCAGCTCTGCAAATACCTCCTGTGTTGTAATTTTTAATTAAATTAACTAAATGACCAGATTTTTTTTTCAGCATCTAAATTTGGGGATACTTATTTGGATGGTCACCGACGGTCTCAAAGCTTAACTGCCTGAAGATCCAGGAAATTAACAAAGGCTGACAAAGCAAGTTTAATTCTGTGCTGATAGTACTGCGATAATCTCTCATAATCGCCTCTTAGTAAAATCCATGTAATTGTCATTTTATACGGCATAACCACTTCAAAGTTTATTCTAATTTCTTCGGTTCCCTATACTTTGATATAATTTTATCAGCTTTTATCTTGGCTAATAAAAGGCCTCTACCACGTGTTTCACAGACACAAACAGAAGTATGCTATAAATTGTTAGTTAAAAGATAATGAAAATTCTCTGTATAGTTAACATCTCTCACCTCAGAAAAAAAGCAGCCATACCAGGCTGAGCTTCTGAAACAAAGGCTGTCCAAGTAAGGCCTATGCTATGGGCTTTCTTCAAAGACCCCCAAACTGTCCTTGTCACATACCTGCAGAAAATCTCTGATATGGGTGTTGGCTCGTTTAGAGTTTGGACCAGGTACTTCATAAAGTGGGCACTCCTGGCCAACTACAAAAATATCCACTAATTCTCGAACATAATAGCCTTGCCGTGTCCGGATAATCAGGAAATCTGTTTCAGGCATCTTATGTAGGTAGATAGGGGCCCGGAAAAGGTTGTTTTCAAATGCCTAACAAGAGAAACAAATCAAAGTTTGAAAGTCAGGTTTTGATCAAATTTTCTTTAATGCAGTCTATGAAAAAGATCTCAAAAACAAACACAATCGCTCTATTCATTTTAATGGTACACCATCGTTTATAACACAATATACAGAGATGTGCAGTCAGAACATTCCTTGCTTATTCAACAAATAACCAAAGATGAAGCAAGAAAGCATAATAAAACCTAGAACAAATGCAGAAAGAGCTTGAAGGGCTCTTTGCATTGACCTTTTAAAAAGGACAGAAAGAACACACATGCAGAAGAATGTTATAACCAAGGAATATATCCCAGGGCACACTCTCAACCAGGGAACAGGAGAAGGCAATACAATAGAAGCAAAACTGAAGAGTATGCTCAGAAACCAAGGTTGTAAGAACCTAACCAGAAAAGCAGAAAGCAGCAGATTTCTGCCTTTAAAGGTAAGAAAGCTTTAACAGGCACCAAGAAGGCACCAGACTGAGGCTTCAAGAAGTCCTGGTTTATCTGCAATGAAGTCCTCTTAGGCTTGAACAATTAACATTGTCAGTTCTGTGATGAATCTCTACCACCAACTTTCACATTATTCTTTTTTTCCTGTGGTACAGCGTGGACAGAATTATTCCTGCAGCAATAACAACTATTAACTTGATTAACACTGATTTATTTCCACATTTATCATGGATTTTGTAACCACACAGTCCTTACAACATTTTTATCTCCCCATCTCAACTGTATGCATTTCAACAACACAGAAAGGCCTGTAATAGCAGAATTCTCACCTGATTTGTATCCAACTGGCATCAAGTAGAAAATTAACAGTGCAGTTCTCAGAAAGAACACAAGGTTTTGCTTACACATCCTTGACCATGATAAACCCATGCTTTCTGTCCCCTCTAAGACTTACTTAACTGAGTTCCCTGACATTCAAACAGTTTTGGCCTTCTATGAAGACCTCTCTGACAACAGCATTTCTAATTCCATTATAGAGAAAAACAGGAAAGACTCATTTCTTGCAATTCCTATCATTCCTATAAAATTTTGAAAACCATACAACAGAAAGACATAAAAAATAGAAAAGAAGAACTGCATTATCATCAGTAAACAAGGAGACTTAAACAGGAAATTAAATTCAATTGGCATGCCTGTATTTCTCACCTGCAGTAGCTGGCCTGGATGCAGAGAACCCAGGAATGGAGAAGTGTGACAATAAACAGTCTCTCCATATTTACAGTCTGGAGCTCCCGGATCTTTGCCAGGTTTCTGCAACATGCAGCGAAAGTGCATTTAGCGCTCAGTAAGAAGCAGAAGAAAATCAGCGTCCAACAGCAAAACTTACATACTTACCCTTTTGTAGTAATTTTTAATCTTTGTTGCCATGCCAACCTGCATCATTAAAGGAGCGTTTTCCTCGCTGTATTCAGCGAGGATAAGATCTCCATCCTTGCCAGTTAGGTCCTGTGGTGTGCGCATGAAGAACATTTCACCCCCGCCAGAAGCCTGACGCTCCTGCTCTCTCATCTATGCCAGTGAAAACACAGCATTAGGAAAACAGCACGTTCACTAGATCTGCTGTGCAAACGGAGCCACAGCAGACATCACATACAAAGAGCAATAATCGTACCTTAGCTTTCTTTTTTATATGCTTCAGCAGAGGTTGCACAGCATGGGGTCCTGGCTGGGACAGGGCACCGAAAGAGTATTTCTTCAGGGGAGGCCGATGAAATTGTCGGAGCTTCATAGGACCCATATGGGTGGGAAAGAACGGCTGGCGAAGTTCCACTGCTGGGATAGAGTGCTGACACAGGAACAAAGTAGATATTAAGAATGACACGTATCATCGCAAAACCAAGATCACCTTCCAAGCCTGTTGACCCTTATAACAGAACCTAGCAATATTTGTAGGTCTGCTGGTAGTAATAGTAGTAATACTAGCGCACTCAAATTCACTTGAAATCACGTTACCCTTTGACAGAAAGTGCTTAGGCCCATATATTCAACCTTTTCTTTCAGGGCAGAGACTATTTTCCTTTTACTGTTTTAAAGGGTACTCAGCGAGAGGATTGCAAACCATTATCTGTATCAGTGGCAAAGAAGCGCATTTGGAATTACATCCATTTTTTCCATTACAGTAGAGCCTCCCTGAATACCATAATTAAGGAGGAAAATATCATGACCTCTTCACCAAAGGCTAGTGAGCAGTAGCTGAAATTCATCATTATCGGAATTATTTTTATAATATCCAGATTAAAAAACACACTAGAAGAAGCACAGCTTCACTTCTTGACTATCTGCATCACTTTTCTCCCTCTCACAAAGGCTTCAGAAAGAATACTGCAGAAAGAAACACTAAACAGAAGTATGGTAAGTATGACAAAGCAAGATATAGCATATATACCTCAGTTTGATGGGGGCAGTCCAGAAAAGTTTGAACTAACTCCTTTCTAAAAATTTTGATTAACATTAAAAAGTATCTCGCATGAACACTTAACTGACCCGCTGTAATCTAAAGCCTGTTTTTTCTACGAATCCTCAATCCCACTTTCAGCTAGAAACTTCCTTACCAAGACATTCCCTCTCTCACTCTGTATCCAGTAATACCGTGACTACCTGTATGATGTTGCCTCCAAAGGTTCCTCGAAGCCCCTGCTGTTTGGGGTAGTAAAACTCATCATTGGAGAGGTTCCAGGGATCCTTCACCTCTGGCTGAGACATGTTCTAATTCAATATTAAACAGAGAGAGAGAATCAAAAAAAAAAAAAAACAAACAAAAAAACACAAACAGAACAACTCCAAAACAAAAAAACACACTCCTTCCAGGTCATTCCCAACCTGCAAAATGCTAAAGCTTATGCTGACCTGCTGTGGTTCTTCCTTGATGACACCAGTTTTTCCCAACAGGATTCGACTCTTCTTTAGAGAAGATTCTTTCTTGTTCTCCTTGGATGGAGAGTTCAAAGTCATTTCTTCCTTTTCATCAGGAATTTCTAAAAAGACAAACAAACACACTGTAGGGCGCTCTTACTAGGGTTCTCTTTTCGGCACCACGACTTCATACTAAGCTGGAGCTTGGTCAAGGCCTGTCAGCCTTTTTGTTCAGTTTCTGGGGTGACTATCCTTCTCCTACACTCCTGCCCCTTTTCATCCCTAGCCCCTGTTTCTACACTGTAAGAAACTGTCCTCATTGAGAGGAGGAACCTGCAATACAGCTGCAGAGAAATTTTTGTCAAATGAATGTTGTTTCAGAGAAGATCCACAGTTCCACTGTTCCAACAGATTGGGTGGGGGTAAAGGGTGGCTCTGGGGACAGCTTGGGGTATCCACTGCTCAACATTATTTACTAATAATCTAATCAAATACAAGAAAAAGTTTGTTCTGCCAAACCTATTCTATAGAGCTGAGAGTCAAGGGCAAAGGAGTACCAGTATTGTTCCCCAAATACAAGTACTAATAAACCTTTTCTTTCCCATATATATACAAGTCGAAAGTGAATCTGAATCCAAAGATAATATAGACCTGAATCCATACAGGATTCCTGAAAAATTCTAGCAAAATAGTATGAATTTAAAAGCTCTCAGTTTGTGAAAATTGGATTCTCTAATAAGATTTTCACGTGAGAAGCAGGGGCTAGTGACACATGCTTGGTAAACACATCACCATCTTCATGCAGAGATCTCGTGTTACTCTATATGAAATTAGAACTCATCTTTGTCATCCATTTATATAAACATCTGCAACTTTGCTGTGTAATTCACACAGTGAAAAAAAATACCTTGAGGGGTGTTTTGTTGTTGTTTTTTTTTTCCTTAACCAAGCTCAAATTAAGAATGATTTTCAAGGTTGCTGGCTAATACCAAAACATTCCAATCAATACATACAGAAATTCTTGTTACTGTCCTGAATAAGGAAACGCAATCCAGACCATATAACAGTGTAGCAAGATAGGCCTATCCTCAGATTACGTAAGGCTCCTTAAAGATTCCAACACACAGAGATCTAAGAAAAAGTGATGGTTTGGAGAGTTGAAATCAGACAAAAATCTCTCTCCCCAACTTGTAGCAATGTAAGCATGGAATACATTCGAATCAAACTCCAGGAGTACTGAGTAAGTTTGTAGTAGTAGTGAAAACGCTGACAGGTATTACGCAAAATCCCCAGCTCCTCTGTGCCATTACTGTAGCCTGAAATACGATTAAGCAATCTGTTTCTTCAGGCTTTCATTACAACCCATACAGAGAATGGCACGGACTAGTTTGTGGTTTACTTCTCTCCCCTCCGTCTTCAAACCAACATGTCTGCAAGTAAAATTATGACAGTCACTTCTAAAACACACCGTGAGTCAGATTATTTATGTTAAAATTAAGTTTGAGGGCATCAATTTTTATTCTTCTGCTACTGCTTTTAACTTTGGAGTTGAGAGTGTTTACCACACCATTAGAGTTATCAGTGTTGCCGCCTTCCACTTAGGCCTAGGATCACTTGCAAATTAATTTTCGAAAGTCGGGACAAACAGAGGCCATAAGCATCGACCAACACCATTTATTTCCATTACACTGTGACTATAAATCCTTGCTTCTGTTTCCACTTGCATTTTCCCATTTGAGTCAAATTTCTGGATGCCATAGACATACCTAGAATTATGTTTTCATCGTTTGGATCAAGCGTCAAGACAGGGGGATCCAAGTAGGTTTCCATTGCCTGATCATCCCAGATGATATTATCTTCCCAACGGCCATATACTAACTCTTCATTATCAATTGGGAAAATAGAGTACCAGGGCTTGTCTTCATCCAGGGAAACTGCAACAATCATAAGTCACAGTTTTAGACACTACAATATTTAGAGATTTTGCTTCACTGAAACACAGAATCTCTAAGAATGAAATAGCAGGGCCTCTACCAAGTTTTAGAGCAAACATGCAACCCGTTTTATCTACAGCTTGTTACCAAAAAAGTACCCCACTATTACATGAAACACAGCTCTACAGAGAAGTATGTTACATGCACCTATTCATAGGGTGAAGATGAACATCTTCATTACCTTGCTGCTCAGGGGCCTGCTTCTCTTTGCCCTTTGCTATACCTAGAACTCCTGCTACGCTTGGTTTCTGTGCTAGTGGAATAGGTGGATTGAGCAAAGAGCCACTGCGGTTCAACCCTAGAGAAGAGGAAAACGAAAGTAACATTAGCTTGAATCAGAGTGTTAGAGGGGTGTCGCATCGCCTTAAATCAGAACTTAAGAGTTGCATGGAGAATGATTTCCCCTCTGAAACAGCATGGGCCTATGCATATCACAAAGAATATCATGTATCATTAGTATGGGTAAGACTAACAACCTACAAAAAGAAGTTCACCCACAGCTTACTGCTGGACTCTGCAGACTCTTCAAAGTTATGTTCGGCTTGCTCTGCACATGCTGCATAACAATGCATAAAAGTGCATTTCTATGTGGTCCCTATAAAAGAGAGAGGCCTTGTGCTGACAGCTACCGCTAACAGAACACTTGGTCCGGCCTTCCTGTCTGATCTCAAACTGTCTTGGAAAAAAAGATGGCCAGGCAGACCTTAAAGAATTGTTCTGCGGAGTCTGCTTGCCCCCATCCTCCTCCCAGGGCAGACCAACTCACATATGTACACATCATGTATGTCACTTAAGTTTATGCTTATGGAAGGCATAAGATACCAGATATGAATGGACTACCCGTGTTTAGCATGTACTGGAGCTTTTGATGGGAGCCACACAGTGAGCTCAGCCCTGGACAGGTCAGGCACAACTGTGCTAAAATGAAAACTGTAATAAAAAGCTATCTCCAGTACTCCTCCCCAGCTCCTCAGTGTTTTGTACCAATAACCAAACAGTAAAGGATTGATGTTAGCATGCATTAAAGATATGTGTGACGTAAACCGATGTTCCCATTAGTCTTTCCTTGTAGAAGCAGGATAAGATACAAGAAACAAACAAAACCCATTCATTCTACACGAGCAATTTAAATTTGAAAAGCATCTGTATCTGAGAGAAGCCTGAGGGTTGTAAGAACTGAGACTTCCTACCTAGAAAAAAAACAAATACCATTATTAGTTCATGAAAAATTTAAAAAGACCTTTACACAAATCTTCGGATTAAGAAAAGAAAAAGAGAAAATTCCACTGGCCTATGAAGAGCAAACATCCTAAGCATAGCATTGCTTGATACTAATTTAGGTGAATCTAGCATCTTGTATTCCAAATGGAGAGAAGAAAGCCAGAGTTGGTATCTTCTTTAACAGAAGGGACCTATGCTGTTTTTGGAAAAAAAGAGAGAGACCCAGAATTTTGAGCAGAGCTGTGCTTTTGTCAAGAATGTTTCCTGATAGAATTATATTCTGTACTCGAGAGGAAAGCATGCAACGAGACAGCTCAATTACAATTCATATCAGATCGTTTACCTTGTTGGGCATTGTACGCAGTGGCATTTCTAGTCATGCTTGATGGCAGCCAGCCTGCCAGACTTGCCCGCTGTGTTTTAGTTCCTTTGTGTTTGACATCTTCTCCATTCCAGATAACATCATCCTCCCACTGGAGCTGTGTCACCATAAGGAAGTGCTCATCAGCTAACAGATCATCCTTCTCATCCATCAACTCTCCATCCTGCAAGAAAAGAATACTTGAAGACCTGCATTGCCTTTATACTTTCAAGCTCAAGGAGAAAAAATAGAAGTCTCATATTGTATGCTGCACAGCCATCCACCAGCCCATCACCAAGCTCTGACCGCACAGCAGTCCTCAGAGCCACACACATCTCCCCTCCTTCCCTCACAGTTCCCTTCTTACCCTCTCATCTGCCTGTCCTTTAACCTCCTGCTCCGTCTTCTCTTTCAGCTTGAAACCATAATCAAATCCACTGCCATCCTCAGGGATTCCCAGCATGTCATACCAGAGCTGTGCGGGGCCATAGCGCCATTCTGCCACTTTAGGCTTCGTATCTGTCACTTTGTCTGTATCACCAGTTGACTGGGAAAATTTTGATTCCACAGGTGCCATCATGGTGATCTGAAGCACAGCAAAGGAGAGAGCAGTTACACTGATGGTCTATCCAAGTATCAGTTACAGGTTTATCCTTCCAAGTTTCCCAGCTCATTCTCAGTAGAGAAAAGTATTTCTAAGAAGCGCTTTTCCATACTTACTAGCTGCCTTAAGAACGTTCTGCAATTAGACTTCCAAGAACACAGATTTCTTCTCGATACAAAGAGGATAAGCTCTCCTATTGATCCTTTACCATGGACGCGGCCTTCTCAGTAAGAAGCAATCACCTGAAGTCACTGACTAGTATCTGGAGAGGAGCTTCTGCATAGCTGGAATACAAGCCAACCCTGTCCTCCACTTTTATTTCGGAGGAAAAGCTCTTTACACTAGAAGTTGCTGTCCAATCCACTACTACCCCCAGTGCTAGCTGGCGACCCTCCCTAAGTCTCAGATATCCCACCTCATCATCTGAAAGGCACTGCTCAGGAGGGGGAGGAGCAGCAAACTCATATTCCCAGGGAGATTTTCCTTCCATTCCACTCTCAACTACAACTTCACCCTCCTGTATCTGCACTTCTTGTGCCAACTCCCGATGCTTCTTCTTGCGCTTCCTTCGGGCGCTACGCCAAACCGATGGAACATTCTTTCCAGGGCCAAAGAGACGGAGGAAACGCAGCACCTAGAATAGGAAAAAAACACAAGGGGGTCAGAAGAAAAAAAACCAACGCAACAGTGTGGAATGTTTGTCTTTCTTTCCCCCACCTGAAAAAGCAATAATGAAGGAAAGCACTCAAATTCAGAAGCCTGGCCTGTTCTACAATTCCAGCTCCTACTGCAATCAACAATCTCATTGTCATACTTGAAAATAAGTTTCTGATCCATCTCTTTGACATTAAGAATAATTACTTTTGAAAATGAAGGTAATTTCAGACACAAAGGAACTTAACACAGTGAAGAAAGATTGCCTTTACATATTGGACGTGTGGTAAGGTACCACCTGGAAATCACAATTTTCATCTTGAACAATCACAACCTTCAGAAAGACATATGGAGATTGAAGAAGACATGATAAAACGATGAGCAAAACAGATAAAGCTAGCAGGCGGTTACATAAAGCAGAGATTTCTTAAGCAACCGGGTACAAACAGATATGCCAGAAAAAATGCATTTATTTTTATTTCCACCACAATGCAGCTTCCCTGTATGCATACGGGAACCTCCATAAACCGCACTAATGATAATGAAAAACTCTTTTTTTTCCTTTTATGATTATGACTGCTGGGTTTTAAGCACCATTAATTTTTTCTTCAGAGCACTCTTGTAAAGAGGGAAAGCATTGTTACCAAATCAACTGACAGATTTAGGAAACGTGAATTAGAACCAAAGATTTGTAAAAACACATCCTATTAATTATGTTTCTATGACCGCTCTGTCCATCTCTGCCCACATCTTTGTTACCTGTCTTCCCAAGACTCCCCCAGATTACTTCTTTACCCTCTGGCCAGTTTCAAGGAGCCAAGGGCTAACATCTCAGAGACAGGTAAGCTGCTAACAGCTCAATGAAACAAAGTGTGCTTCTCCATCCACGTGCTCTTTTAAGTTGTTTCATCAAGAAAAACAGTGCTACGTTAACACACACCTTCTCATACATCAACCGATCCTCACAGACAAATGTATAGGATTTCAAGCTTTGCTAGTCCTAGTAGTAATCAAGAATTAATTACGAAAATTTTGCAACACTTACATGCCCCAACTGGGCATGTTCAACATTGAATCAGTCCCTGACATTACATGCTGAGCACCAAAGAAATGAATATACAAATAACTGATTTTAAAAAAAAGGTAACAGAAAACACCAAATATGCTAAAGCTAAGACAGCATCAAGTGCTTCAGAGGAAGATAAGGTCTAACTTCTGTGTTAAAGATTCACATGGATTTCTAATAGACAGAGGTTAGCTAACATGTTAAAACATGATATTTAAATACGTAAGTTGCTTGTCTTATACAAAGACTAGGATGGAAGCATGCATAAATCCAAGTTATCCCAGCTGACAACCATCTGTTTGGCAACCATAAGCTTGTCTTTACTCTCCTTCCCCTTCCACATTTCTTCTCCTCTTGACAGCTTTAAAAGTTTCAAAAATAATTATTGAAATACATCAACATTTGCTATTTGAGAGCATTTTTAGAAGTATTGAAATAAATTTGCTTAGTAATAAAAGGAAAGAGCTAAGATTTTGCAAAGAGTTGAGAGTTAAAATCATTCTTTCAACCAACTTGATATTGTTCTCATCTCTGTTCCATACTCAGAGTGGTTCTGAGGGAGAATTAAGTAAAGGATACAGACTTTGCAAATTTTTTTCAAGAAGTCCACAAGTTCAGAACAGCATGAAGGGAGGCACATATATGGCAGAAATGCCAGAAAGCAGAAAAACAATTTTCACAAACAGGTCTGCACTGTGGTCTTGGAGAGCAGCAAACATTATTTCACACCCTGATTTATTTGACACTTTTTATGAGGTTCTTTCAGATGTCAGGAAAAGCATTACGCATTAAGCAGCCTGGAAACAGCACAACACAGAAACTGAAACAGAAACTATCAAGATGAGCAAGACCATCTAAGCAATTTCCTACTACATACCCTTAATACTACACGATTTATTCTTAGAGGGCTCATATGATAGAGTTGCTGTCACTTTCACATATTTTTTTACAATACCTTGCCTGGCCGAAATTCCGGGAAGAGCTCTGTAACACTTGGCAACAGTTTGGTAGCATCTCGCTGCATGATTCCTGCAAGAGGAAGTGTGAGTTTGCCTTCCTTGGATTCTGCCTGCCTGGCTTCTTGAGGTCCCATCTCTGACTCAGAATCAGAGCTGCTGCTGAAATCCACCTTGTCGGAGGCAGCAGAGGAAGGAGCAATGATGGAGGGCAAAATGATACCGTCTCCATCTTCAGATACTACAATAGAACAAGCACCTTATAAACAAACAGGTTTCCTCCCTGTCCCCTAGTACAAACCCATAATGCCACATCTACTTTTTATACCAAGTTATGCAAAAATCAAGCCTCTGTAGGTGTTACGAGTACCATTCTGGTATAACCTTTCATTTTATCCTAAGCGTTCCAGGTGAATTTCCCAGCCACAACTGAGAGGATGAGATAAAAAAAAAAAGCAATTTGATTGTGAAAAATCAGTATTTTAACAGTCATTAGAAATATAATACTTTACCCTGTATTTTATACATGAGCTCATCTCAGACAGTCCTATAACACTGTGTAACAGGATAAAGACCCACCTTCAGATGCAGTCTGCAGATAGAATTTTGAAGATGGATGGGTCCTTGCCACAGAATGAACTGCTACACAGCAACGTTTGCTTCCTTCAGACATTCACATTGCCAGAGGGAAGAAGAAAGTCCTCACTCACCAGTGGAAGCTGCATCCTTTTCATCTTCTTTCTTTCCAGGTACTGGAGGCGGTGGTGGTGGCGGCATCAGCTTGGAATCAATATCTTCACAGTCGGCATCATAATCATCCTCATCTTCATCTAACCAGTCAGAAGACAAGACTGCACATTAAGCTGACAATAAAAGGGAACCAGACAACCTTCCCACCTGTACTATCTCATACCTGTCCCAACCTGCTGAGAAGACCACGTCCCCTCATTAGCTTAGCGAGGAGACCATTCTTATTTCATAACTAGATGCAAACCTCTTACCAGTTCAGCTTCCTGCACATGCATTTGTAATATTGGAACTTAAGAAAGAGTGGGATGGGGGAGAAAAAGGTAAGTTGACAGAAAGCAGACTGCAGCACTTATAATACATATGTATATATATTCTGCTATTCACATTTTGTAGAGAGAATAAAGCTGCTAAAGATGTAAGAAAAATGCGGTCAACTTTACATCCAACCCGCCACAATATGACAACAGAAAGGTTAAGTGTAAAGCAGCTTTCAGGAAAAACAAAGATTTATCATTTGCACTTGCAGCTCCTAAAAGGGAAAAGCCTGTTTCTGTTAGACAGAGATCTCTGGGACCAACAACAGAACTGAAGTGCCTTCTGGAGAAAGTCATTTTAGAAAAAGCAATCGGGGTAAAAGGGGAGAGAGAGGTTATGGTTGAAGTTACTCTCCAAGGGATCAAGACCTCAACTCTATCTTTGATTATCTCTGAGAAACACCTGACCTCCCACATAACTCTTTTCCTAAGAACACAGGTTAAAGAAATATCAGCAGGTATCAGTATTCTCTACAGGAGACCCCATGGCAAAAGGTTGCTGGTTTCCTCTTCAGAGCGTAGTTTAACTCTGATGAAGAACTCATTTCTTAAAAAAGGAAGGTATTAAGCAGTAGCTTTATCCAGTGAACATGGTTTCAACAAAGCTTATATTGGATTCTTGAAACAATGAGCAAAAAGGCACAACAACACACATTTAACAGAACCAGCGTGTTTCGGAGCAATTGCTCCAAAACACATCCTACTAGCTAGAGCTGTAATGCTAAAGCCATTTACCTGGTCTTCGAACTGGCTGCAGGCTGCCCATTGCCTGCTTATACCTACGGCTTTCATCTTCTGCCACTTCATTAATATCTGAATAATCAACAGCGTCTTCTGTGCTCTTAACCCAACCTACGAAGAAAAATATCTAGTCACACAAAGTTTTATCTTGATGGATATTACTAACATCTGACTTTGCTACGTACTTATGAATCCTTCCCCTATACTTCCTTTTTCTTAGAGGAATAAAAACATTTGATTAACTTTTCCCAAGAGAACATTTTCCCTTTATTCCAACCAAAATCTCCAAGAGCTCTGAATTTCACCTCAAATTTGATAAGTAACCAGCTTTGGCAAAGGAAACACTTTCCGATTACTCAATGAAACTGTTTAACAAGATCTGAAATAAAAGAATCATAACAAGAGACTGTGCATCAAATAGACTTGTAAGAGTTTAATGCAGGGAAAAACAGAATAAATGTATTTATGAGCAGGAAGAGACAAAGAGCAGTGAAAAATATTAATTATAAAAGAGAGCGTGTGCACAAGGGGCCGGGAGGTAAGGTGGGAATCACTGTGGCAAGAGAAGGAAGGCCAGGCCCTTGGCAGAGGACCCGTGAGCAGTGCTGGTCGCAGCGCAGACCACCTCGGTGCACTTCTCCCCCCCTGAGCGGGGCCGTGACCCTGCAGCCCCCCGCCAGGCGCCCGGTGCCCGGTGCCTAACCTTCCTCGTCCAGGTGGGCTCCGTCCGCCTCCGGGCTGTCGTCCTCGCTGGCGGTGATCTCGGTGATGAGGTTGCCCAGCCCCAGGGCCCCCAGCCCGGCCAGGTGCTTCTTGGACTCCTGGGGACACCAGAGCCGCGGCCCAGCTCGGAGGGGCCCCTCCGCCGCCCCGAGCGCCCCGGTCCCTGCTCGGCACCCGCCGCCCCGCCGCCGCCCGCCCCGGCCCGGGGCCGCCCCTCAGCTCAGCCCCGCCGCCGGGCTCCCGGTGCCGTCGCTCCCCTCAGGCGCCCCGGCCCGCCGCACCTTGTCGAGGACGCTGTCCCCCTCCAGCTGCCCCGCCTCGTTGATGTTGCCGAAGAGGAAGCCGGCCAGCGAGAAGGGCTCGGCGCGCCCGCCATCCGCCTCCTCCTCGCTCTCCGAGTCCGACATCGCGGCGGCGGCGGCGGCGGCGGCGCCGGGACGGAAACGGAAACCGGGGCCCGGGCGGCGCAGGGAGCCGGCGGCACAGCGGCCCCGCGCGGCCCCAACGGGAGCGCGCACACCCCAGGCGCAGACCCACACACAGCCCCACACACCCCACAAAAAACCCCACACACCGCCCCAACCCCACACACCGCCCCCCACACACCCCCAACCCCCCACGCACCCCCAACCCCACACACCGCCCCCCACGCACCCCCAACCCCCCCAACCCCACACACCGCCCCCCACGCACCCCGAACCCCCCCCACGCACCCCCAACCCCAGTCCCGTACCCCCTCCAGGCAACGGAGGCCGAGGAGGAGAGAGCCGCCTCCACACCAGCCCCGTTACAAAGCAGGGAATGAGCTAACAGCAGAGCCACGGAGATGAGGAGAGGTTTTATTACAATTTAATTTCGCATAATTTAAAAAAAAAAATCTTTTAAAACTGTTAGCTGTAATACAAATTCTTTTATAGTATAAAATCAAGTCGCCAGTGTATGTATCAGTACCACACTTAGTCTTGGGCTCCCGCCGGGACGGGCAGCGCCGGGGCGAACCCTTCTTCCAGACATCCTCCGCTCCTCCAGGCGAGCCCAAGCAGCACCAAGGTTCCTACAGAGCAAGGTTTAGCACTCGACAAAGCACGGTGAGGCTTCTCTAGTTTAAATTCCGTATAAATAGCGACAGCTGTAAACTGAAGAAAGCACTTACACACCTAAACACGCCTCGTAGCATCCTTCGGACGCAGAATTCCTGAACTGCTCGATGCCGTGTGGATGGCCACAACTGCGTCTTCAAAATGCTTAGGTATGTGAGAAATGATTCATAAGCCGAAAGATTAAAACCAGTCTCTTCACAGAGAGCCTCTTCTGTGAATTATGACATACGTGCTGCATTTCCACTAAGTAAACAAATGAAAGAATGTTGAACAGTTCGGGAAACCCTCACGACTTAACTCTGGGGTACCCTGATCTTCTGAACAGACAAAATCCAGCCACGTGATTGTGTGAAGCATTTGTTACCTGTCCACAGGAAAAAAAATGGGAAGAAGGGGATGGATTGCAGACTGAAGCACTGGGCTACTTACAATGAAATGCACCAGAAATTGTAGGAAAAAAAGATCATCATAAACTGAGAATGCCAACCGCATGGAAAAGCTCATTGGATTTGTGCGCTCCTGAAGGTCATTCTCATGAAAAACAGACACTGGAATAAATCAGCTGTCAACCAGCAGGATTTTTGCTCCTGACAGAAAGATACAAATACAAGGCACCTAAATGACTATTGATGAGGTACTCTGAAATCAGTAAAAAGCTTCTGAAGTTGCTCGAAGTTCACTTTCTGTTCATTTTCCTCACTATTGTGTTAATATCCTCAGTACTGCTGTGCAATCTATTTATTAAGTAATCTAGATGGGGATAAAGTGTTCTAGTATCGTGTAAGCAATAATGTAATCAATTCAAATAAATTGATTTAGTAGAATTTTATCTCACCATACCCTCTTCCAGTTAACACCAGGACAGCGGCTCTGTGAGCCTACAGAAACAGGCTGTGTGCAACCATACTTGCTCACAGGACTTCATCTGCAAAATTATTGTCATCCAGTTAGGAATAGCCACAAAAGATGCAGAACTACAAGATTTCAGTATGTAAAGAAGTAAAAACTTTTAAAAACAGTAGTAGCTTCAGTACAAAATTGCAAGTTTGTGTAGCAAAAAAAAAAAAAAAAAAAAAAAGAGGTGCCTGTTGTTGACATCAAAAGCCTATTTAAGAGCAGTTCAAATATATCACAAAGTTTTTAAAGTACATCTCAATTAAGCAGAGGTTATGGGCTTGCACCAGGGTAACTAGACTGTTGATTTAAGCCTGACCTGCATTATAAAAACATGTGCACTGGCTTAAATAAATATATCTTAAACATGATAAATTCTATTTACTCTGTTACTGAAATTTACCTACAGAAAATAATCTTGCCTTACAAGGCACAGGATTAATTGCTGCCAGCAAGTCAAGCCCACAGTAAAGGCATATTACTGAAGAAAAGGCAGAGCATGGTGAGCAGAGGTTTCCTCACTGAAATACTCCTACTCCCTCGCAGCCTGCGGGGCACTACGGTAGGAGCCACATCCGGACCAGCACTTCTTCTACAAGTGCAAAAGATGCAACGACACTCCAGACAATGGCACTTGGTGAAGAAAAATATGCAGAAGTCTCCAGGTTTCTGCAAACATCACGTGCTACGGGCGTTTTGGTGTTGCCTGCCATCAGGCAATGTATGAAACTCAGTACTGTTTTACTAGCCGCTTATACCAATACCTGAATTAACTGCGGTTTACATCTATGGGCTGCAGCTTGCTAAAGCAGTACCTGTACGAGCATACATCCAATACACAAAAATTGCGGTTAGTGTCAGCAACAGTTAAAACAGCTGAAGAAAGGCACATCCTCTTCAAAGAGGGGAATAAGGGCACAAATATGAATGTGTTTATCTACCTGTATTTTTTTTTGTATCAGATAAAGCAAGGTCAAATTAACACAAGATCCCTAATAACCTTGTTGATATATTTTGTCCTCTTGCTGAAATGAGGCTTTTTTTTTTTTCTGACCAGGGTATACACAGTGCAGTTTTGCATGTGTGGGAATCACAAGAAAGCAAGTTCTGAATTACCAATCGAGGCTGCATCTGGACAAAGACAGTACTGTCAACCTCAGACAACAAAGCCCAGTCCAGCACCATTGGTTTCACACAAAGCATCTTTGAAGCATGCTGCTTTCATACTACCAAGCTGGAAGGTTAAGACTAAGGAAGGTTTCATGCGCTCACTCCTCAGCTGGTCCCAGAATCACACACAAAAAACAGTGAACATCCTGAAAATAAAAGCCAGCTGTCACTCACTAGAGCTGCTAGAGAAAGTTTAAAAAAAGAGAACATAAATAGAACTTCAGTTACAACAGTCTATAATAACTGATCACCTTGCAGAGGGGAGAAAATTGCCCAGGTAAACCTATCCAGTGACTGGCTAACCATTACAAACTTAACTGAAACCATCAGAAGAAATAAGCGTTTCTGTTTCCTGTAAACAGAACATCCAAATTTTCTGTTGATGATCTCCCAGAAAAACAACAAAGGAATTGCTGTAAAATCTCAGGTGGTCGCTCCAAGAACATTAAAAAGTGAAGCAATGAATTCTTCAAGAGAAAATGGGCTTCTACCAAGTCTTTCGGATTCATCAAAGGGAGAGTGGGATTACACTGAAAAGCTCACTTTGAGACTAAGTGTGATCCCAACTATCTCAGTCAGCCCAAGATCATTAAGTTTATTCCCAGGGTGTTAAGTCTCTTTGGAGAGTGAAATAAAACCTTATCTTGGTTTAGAAGATTATGGAAGACTTGCATCTAAACTACTCTTTCACCTCTCCATTTTGACAGCATAAAAATCACTCGTTCAAGGGATTCATCGTTATTACCCTAAGTTCCTTAGGTTAGGAGAAATCATCTCCTGCTTCTATTAACAAAATAACTGCAGGTGTTCCCTGGGTCCTGCTTATTGGGTTAAACATGTCTTATGTTAACTCTTCATATAAATGGTCACAGTTCACTTTAAGGTGAGTCTCGGTAATATTTCAGGCATTTCTGCATGTAAACAAATTGTTTTCAAGCTCTGAATTGGCAAACAACTGGACAGCCAGATGTGTGTAAAAACCAGTTTGATCTGTACATAAGGGATGGGAAAAGCAGCAGCTATGCTTAAAGCAAAGTTATCAGAATTTGTGCTTTTCAGCAAGTCTAGTAACTGATGGGTATCTAGTAAAGGCGTCTGGCTTCAACGACATCCCTTCTTTTCTTTTCCTCCACTAAGTAAGAACAGAAGCCAAATGATCCCTGGAGAAGCTGGAGACTGGAACTTTAGAAATTAAGTATATATTTGACCTCTCAGTTGGAAAAAAAAACTATTTTGTTTCAGTTTCCCTGAAGCAATAAGACTGCAAGAATATTCTTTGCATAATCCATTTCTGCTTAGAGCTGCTAGTGCAAGATGCAAATCTTCAATTTAACGCATTAAAAAGCCCTCCAAAACTCTAGTCACTATTCAACTTTGAACATCCACCACCCGAGGTAATTACAATAAGACACATTTTCTTGTGTTCTTCTTTGTCACAGGATACAGAACTGCACGAACAGCTTCAGCAAACACCTCCCGAACACCCTCCTGATTCAACGCTGAGCACTCCAAATATTTGACTGCTCCAATTTGTTTAGCCAGTGAAGTCCCCTGTTGCGGGGTAGTGGGAGCCAAGCTTTGCTCTTTCAACTTTTTAACTGTTTCCAGGTCGTTTCTCAAGTCTCTCTTCGTGCCCACTAAAAGAATGGGAACATTAGGACAGTGGTGAGAAACTTCAGGGTGCCATTTGTGCCTCACATTTGCATAGGAAGAGGGGCTACCAATGGAGAAACAGATGACAAATACATTGGTTTGAGGATACGAGAGTGTGCGCAGACGGTCGTATTCCTCCTGGCCTGCAGTGTCCCAGAGATTCAGGCTAACCGTCCGGCCATCAACAGTCATTTGGGCACTATAGTTGTCAAACACAGTAGGGATGTACTCTTCGGGGAAGGCATTGGTGGTATAGCTGATGAGAAGACAAGTTTTTCCCACAGCGCCATCTCCAACAACTACGCACTTTATAGTCTGCATTCTTTACCCAGAAACAAAGTCCTGCGCAAAGCAAGAGAACAAGTTAGAAAAAGCACGCTCAACGACAATCATTTTTAATAGATGCTTTTGCAAGTGTTTTTAACATTGCTAACAATTTCTTATCACAGCCAGACATATTCAGTGTCTCAGAAGCCATTATGAAGAGCTCAGAGGCTAGAAAGACAATAGTGAAACAGAGATGCAACAAGTTGAAAGCTCAGTGACAACTGGCTGCTCTCCAACCACATAAGTGCAAATTAGCCAAATTCCCACAGTCTTGCCTTACGGCCAGACAGTTTCCCACAGGCAAGAGGGACAAGTCCTTAGGAAATACCTGCAAGCGGAAAAGGATCGTGATCTGACGCCCAGTAACAAGATACTCTGTCATCTGTAAGTCCACACACACTCTAAATTGACACTTCTTGCCTATGTATTCTACTGCCTAGGAAGTTTAGCACAAAGAAAGGTCCGAAAAGTATGCAATAAGCCAAGATATCAATTGCTGGGTTGCACTGCTACTGTTTACTACAGTAATTCACTCGACTCACAATCAGACCTCAAGCACCTACATTATTCAGAAAACACAAGACAAAAGGTTCAGACAGCAGCACAGCACATACAAGAAAAGCTGTTCTTTGAAATACAACTAGAAATGGTATCCAGATTAGAATACATGAAGAATTTTTCTAAAGAGGTCAAGAACAGATTATTCTCACTAATTGGTGACAGAACAAGCAAAACTTAATAGGCTTGAAGTAAAATAAAGCAAGCTCATATCAAGCATTAGAAAAAACACGCTGTAAGAGATCAGCAATCAAACAGCCTTCCTGGGCAGGCTGTGGAAATGTTACCAGAGATATGTGATGCTTAAAGGCCTTCTTATCCCTTTCTTGAAATGTAAGGAATAGGTTTGATAATCAAGTGGATATAGACTAAAACTCGATTCATTCTAACCTTTTATTACATGAACAGGAACTTTCATGTTCCTGTTCATAAACACTATGGAACAACTACAAGCACAGTCATTTGTTGCTCATTTCTGTGCTAGAGCTTCCACTGCTAGCCTGAGCAAGAAGGAACATGCATCTGCCTTCTCACCCAAATGCCTTTGAGGTACTATCAGTAATCCCCAACTCGCAACCAGCACCAAATATGCTGCTTCAAACAGAAGAAACAACTAGTAGGAGGGACTACATTGCACATTCCAGAAAAATCACAACTCCAACAGCATCAAAATTGCAAAGGAAATATGAAAACAAGCAACAGTGAAGTACTTCGCTAATAAGACGTCACAAAATCCCTTTCCTCCAAATTCTCCTTCAAGACCATTCAAACAAATAAACAGCTTGTTACTATTAAGTCTAGCTCTGTCCTTTTTGACAAAGTTTGTATCTATAAACTGTTATCATCCCCCTGGGAGCACACATGATTCTTCTGTACTAGGTGAAAATAAACTACCTTAAGCTTTGGCATTGCAGCAGGCTACTCAAGTGAGTGGTATTGCTTTCGGTCACTACAACGTACACTGCTTAAGGAAATATAAATATATGTACGCACTCGCTATTAAAAAGCGGTCAGTTGTGGGAAGCAGTGCTGAAACCTTGCACCAGAAAGACTCAGCAGGATGTGCGAGGGGAGGAATTTGGAAGAAACAAGCAGCAGAAAGATGCAGAAGCAGTTTATCCTTTTTGAAAAGGGCAGGAATTAAATTGCTTGAACATCATGAATCACCTGAAATGAAATCTGACAGGTACTTTTGAGCTTTGGCAGAAAAGCATACGTGTGCATTTCATCATACATCAGAAACATCAGTCATCCTTCAAGGCGAGAGTCAAATGTAAAGAGAGAGGCATGCCACTGGAAATCGTAAAGGTAATCAATAAAAAAGAAGAGCACTGACCAGCAATAACCAACAGCAGGACTGCATATATTATTCCAGAGCAGTTGCACCAAGATTTTCATTTAAGGGGGCTAGAAGAAAAACAAAAAAAAACAAAACAAAGGTAAAAATCTAACAAATTAGAGGCTTAGAAACATTAGTTGCATTTTGCAAAACCAAGAGTTGAAATTTTCTTTAATATAAAACTACCAAAATCGTTACAAATGAAACATTTTCAGCATTTTATTATTAAGAGGTTGAACACTGCTCCTAACAGCATACAAGGTAGCATTTCTGAACACAGAGGGTCTAAGGGTTACAAAACAGTGACAGAAGAGGGGATGTATCCCAGCGCCATAGCACTGCTGTATCCCGTGTAACTCGCTGTCCCAGGCTCGCCCCCTGCCCTCCCTGCGGGGCACGCTGCCCGCTCTGCGGCTCTGGCACGCTCCCCTCAGCGCCGAGGCTGCCTTCAGACCTTCCCAAGCGCCGTGTTCCCTCCCCGGCCAGGCAGCAGCCCACCTTCTCAGCCGTGACGGCACACTAAAACAGGCTGAGGAGTCCTTTCACCCAGTTGCCTGAGCATCAGCGGTTGGTGCTGCCAAGCCACGGGTACGACACGGTGGGAGCGGATCGCGGAGGAGGGGAGCACCGGCAGCTGCCAAGGGCAGCAGCACTGAACTGCAGCAGAGAGCAGGTTTTAGGGTTAATTCCTGCGTTTCCTACGTTTACTTCAAACCACTGAATTAAGTCCTGCGTCACAAACTTTAGCGGTGACCAGGAATTTCAGAGCAGAAGATGATTTCCAAACGAAGTACCTACGCAACAGCCAGCTGTTCTGATCACTTGGTGAAAAGCGCCATCACGGAGGTGGCGGAGCTAAGTCGGACACGTGCATTCAAAACCCGTAAGAGAAGTCTCACGGAGAATGAGACACACAAAGCCTTTTATATGCCCAGTTCCTAGTTTCTAAAATAGATAAATTGCAAAGCCTTGGAAACAGCTCTCTCTTTAAAACACAAACCACGAGCTCCCCCAAGGGCTCACGTAGCTATTCATTTCTGCACAGGATTTTTCACAGAAAGGCAAGATAACCCAGAATTGCATCACTACCCACACCTACCAGGCACCAGTACTGTAACACAACGCGGGCAGTTTCTTATATTGGCACACTACAATGCCACGCGTTCCCTGTACCATGGGAAGATATAATAGCTTGATTCAATCTCATTAAAATTTTCTAAAGAAAGCGTGTTATTTGGAGATTATTTTGGCTGGGTTTTTATTTAAGAGGTCTTTGCAGCTTTCGGTTTGGAACACAGTAGTAAGGTAACAAAAAAAAAAAAGCCTGGAATACGAATAACGCTCTTACGGCGTTAAGATCTTGAATTACCTGGCCGCAGCTTCACTTTTAGAAGAGCAACAGTTGCAATAGGAAGTAACTCCATGCAAAAATGCCATACCATCAGGCTAAGTATGAACTATTCAAATATGATTAAAGAGCCTGTGGGCTCTTAAGTATGCTTCCCTGCAGGGCTCCTTTAAAGTAGGTTCTCTTAGCTGAAAGGATTCGTGTGTGGCATATGCAGACTAGAAAAACAAACAGACCAGGATACAAAATTTAGTACTAAAACAAAGCGTTTAGAAAATTAATCAAAAGAAAGGGTAGAAAGATGCTCCCACTCTCCAGAAACCTGTAGGCTGTGAGCAGGTGTAGCTTGGTTAAAGATTTACATGTGGAAGACAAAGGATTTTTTAATTTAAGCCACAACCAAACAAACAGTATTACCTCCATCTAGCCTTTTATATTAAATCCACAATCTCTGCTCAACATGTACAGAGTCTCTATTTATTTCTGCTTGTAAACAATTTGCATAACAACAAAACTCATAAGAAAGCAAGAAGCTGAGGTCCAAATTTGAGAGGAAATTTCTTTTTTCTCAAGCACCTTGGAACTTGGCACTGCGTGCTACATGAATATATGCTAGCAATAAAAAACACCATACTCCCCGATCAATCATCACCAACAAACATTACAAAGAGCAGGAAAATTAGTGTAGGGTTTGCTTTTTTTAAAAAAAAAGCTTTAAAAGAATTCTGGGGGAAAAAATTTAGAGAGTAAAACATATACAACAGGTAAAAAGGAGAACTGAAAAAAGAGAAAAATACAGACGACCACATCAACGCATCAAAAGCAAGACTCAGAATTTAGAAACAGAAAGCTAGGCACGAGCTTCAAAGTGAAGTTTAAAGGTTACTTGGCAAGAGAAAGGAGTCAACAGAAAGTCCAAAGTAGTGAGAGGTAATTCTGGTTGCTGAGTCCTGCCAGAGAAAGCACTTTGATTACAGTTAAGGCAGAAGATCATCAGAACATGAAGAGTTCTAACAGTTACAGCAGAACGGGAATAATTTTCAAGGAATTTAAAAAAAAAAAACAACACACATTACCCCACAGAGAAGTGTTGTACAAAAATACATAGAGAAGTTATTTCTATCTTATCCATCAATGCCTCTGAATTACCAAACTGGCATTCCAGCTGGGGTTAGCTTCCTCCTCAGAGGATGCTGCAAAGTCTGCTTTCACTGTCTGCACACCTGGCGTTTCCTTTGGAATGTGCAAGATTTCAATCGACATGTCGAGACATCGTCTGGAGAGCTGCTCCCGTTCTGACCTAATTACATATTTTTGGGTATCGCTAACACGGACAGCTTGCTCTCCTGTAACCCAGCAGGACTTCTGCAGGAGAAATTCACTGTTTGGGTTCCAGCTCCCTCTCCCCACAAAGCTATCATAAGTGAAATTGAATAACTTCATATTACCTCAAAACATTTTTGAGGGAGAGCAAAATGTTCTCTTCAATATGTCTGAAGGAACGTTCCCAATTGAGAGAAGGGAGAAAACAGTGAGAGAAAACAGAGAGGCAACACAACTGAATTCTTCTGGGGCTTTCTAGATTGATACTTTTTTATACTTCCTGCACTTTGAAAAATTCTTGGCAGAGGAACTGTTTCTTAGCAGGATATGTCTCTGCCCTCGCTCCGTTAACACTAGACGCCTCTGTAGGTGGATTTTAGCTTTGATACTGCTCTTTGATAACCTTGTTTTCAAAGAGTTTGTCAGGTTTTCTACAACTCTCTCTCCAGTTTGGACAGGGCCACATTTTGGCCAAACATGAGCAGAAAAAGCACCAGGAGTTCAGCAGAAGTCACCTGTACTAAGCTGTATTGTTCTATTCACCACCTTTGATCAATCCCTCCCAGTTTTGCAGACTCAGAAGTTTGATACTGCTTTATCTGGAGCAAGCAGAAGTTCAGAAATCTAAACAACATAATTGCTCATTTTCCAGTAACAAAAATTTCAGAGATGATTCACGCCGAATCACGCCGAAATCAGGCAGAACCTTTCAACAATAAACTGCAGCTCTAACTATATCCTAACATCCTCACCCATACAAAGGAGCCTAAAAGATTTTTGATTTGTGCAACTTAGCCGCCAGATCTAACAGGGAAGATAAAAGGGGCTTTCAGTAGTCTAATCGAGACTGTGTTACTATTCCATAACAGCTCAGCTTACTCTCCATTGTTTTAGGCAAGCGCTAAACGAGTGGACAAGTGCCAAACTTGAGCATGCATGCCAAGAAAGAGTAAAAAAAGCTAAATAGGAGACCTCTTCCCTAATACCCTGACTACTCCTTCAGCAATGAATGACCTACTTGGACTTCTGAACGCCTTTCAAAGTTTTCACACCGCTTTCTGTCCTGCCATTTACCTGTACGGCAAAAGAAACAAAAGATCCAACAGCCCGAGTGGCAGCAGAGGGGAAAGAAATTACCGAGCCCTGCCAGATTCCAGCAGCGCAGCAGAACCACCAGCCCACGACCCAGAGCTCCAAGTGCTGTGAACAGCAGAACCAAGGGAGCTCGCTTCTGTGGAGCTTCAAGTTCAGCTTCCACACACACTGCTGATGTCTAACAAGAGCACAATTCACCCGTCTCAGTGCGGACACGATAAAGACCTTCCTATTTTTCACCAAATAAATAAACAAATAAAGAATTGTTTCTAAGCTAAAGGAAACTTCCCAAAACCTTTCAAATAATGTTTTTAAGACCTATATCCCTACCAAATTAGGCTGAAATTGGTTTACCCATTTACTTTTTTTTTTTTTTTTTAAAAAGGAAGAAACACAAACTTCACCATATAATCAGTATTTCTTAGGGAACCACGGAGAAAACAGTGTTCTGCATGAGCTATTCAGGCACCTCACCCACACAAACCTCAATGCTTCAATACTCTTACTACAGGCACTCATACCCCAGATTTTATAGGAGAGTAGCGATATGAGTGACCAAATATCAATGAACTTAAGTTGTATGAATCCAAGATTACAATGTGTTAGAAACAAGCCAATGAAACAGCTGCACAACTGTGAAATAAGACTACACCAAAGCGCAGCTGTACGGGAACTAAAAACTAGAACATCAGTAGGTATCCAAATCCCCACAGTATATGAAAATGAAATGCATCCTGCCATAATCAGAAGCTGCAGAGTATTAAACTTGATGTCCTTGCAACCACATGCAAAAGCATGGACTTGTCACGATGGTACCCTTTAGAACTTGTTTAAACAAAACGCCCCTAATGTGCTTCAAGGGTGGTCACAGTAAAGGCGTAGGACCAGGAGCTGGGACGGCAGGGTTCCACACCCAGATCCACTGCACTCCTCCTGGGAGATGCAGGCAACTTGCAGAGGTCCTGGGTATCACATACACCGACCACTTTTTATAGGTCCTTCCTAGCTTCTACAGATTTATTCAGTACTGACTGTTAAAGGAAAAAAGACAGTACCTCAGTGACTAAGTTCTGCTAGAAGAATTAAGGACATTACGGGATGAATGACAAATCCAGTTAAAGCCACCCTCGTTTTGATTTGAGGTGGGAGGAAAAAAAAACAGCTGTTAGTCTACCTTCCTATCACCTTGTCACCCCGCATTCCTTGGGAGTATAAACACTGTTTTCAAGAGAAATTGGAAGAGAGCCACTGTTGTATCTGAGGGGTAACATGTATACTGAGAAAATCTGGACTTCCTCAAAAATAAAAGCCCCCACACTTTTTTGATTCGCTTTTGATTCACTTTTGATTTCTCCTCTTCTACCCCCAAATTTCACTGGGAAGTAAAACAAACAAAAAAATGCCCTTGGTCAATCAATAACAGTTTTCAAAAGTCTCTTTAAATAGTTTTGATACAATTAAAACACAAGTTCAAGCATGCATTCAGTGGGTATTTTATCATGGCTTCTGTGCTACAGCATTGCCCTATTTGCCAGTCTTATTTGTATCAAGTATTGCAGTTCTAAAAAGAGAGCAGAAGTTACCAGTGAGAAAGGAGTGCCTCAGCAGTCCACCAGATTTACCATACGGACATAGGAATGTAAAGTAAATAAATAAAATACTCCTTTTAACAATACAAAACCTCTATAATAAAGGCCATCAAATTGTGTCAAAACATTAGGACAGAAAAATCACAACCTCATCATGAAAGCAAATCAAACTGTGCATTCCCCTACCAATGGCAAACCACATATTTCATTGTTTTTCCAACATGTCTGTGAAGTTCCTCCTATGAACACTTAAAAGCTTCTTTTTTATGGAAACAGCTCAAAAGCCAAAATGACAAATAATGCCTCATAGCTGTCAGTTCCCTATAGAGACCTGAGTGCAACTGTACGCTGGCAAACTGGCCAAACACAGTCTTCACGCCAGATGTAAATTACATAGCATAGAAGAGAACTTAGAGTTTTTAAAAGCAAAAAACAGGCTTGGGACAAGCAGGACACACCTAATGAACCAGGCACAAGGAGCGCCACACTCCAGTGCAAGACACGTGCTGTAAGCACAGGGTACACACAACGAACAAAAGCATTTAAAGCTTTTTTTTCTTCCTAACTCAGAGTAAATACGGTGGAAATCACAAGTGCTTATAAAGAGTAAACAGACGCTGACTATTCACCGGCTCTTTTAAAGGAAAGAACAAAGGGATGCCAAATTAAATCAGAAGGAGGGAGGCTCAGAACAAATAAGAGGTAGCGTGTCTTCTGCCAGCCCGAGGTGAAGCTAGGAATTCCTCGCTGCGGGACGTTACAGCTACCGAGAGTTTACAGAACTCAGGCGGAGAGCCATTAAGCTCGTGGAAGATCTGCACAGCAGGCCTGACCGAGACAATACCTGTGCCTCCCGAAATCACTCGTCGAAGGCTGCGAGAACGTTTTCGGACAGCGTTTTCCTCCAGCCTTGTGCTCTTCTCGAGACAGGAACGTGGCGGGGATTTTTGGGTAGATCACGTACGACCACTCCTCTGCGCCCCTGTGAAGGAAGAAAACACTTAGTATTGAAGCCGGAGACCTCTGCGAGAAGGGAACTCACCCCGTGCCCACCTATTATCGCCCCCCCGTGCGCGGAGCCCCCAGCCCGGCCGCGAGCTGCCCTGCGGAAGAGGAAAGCCGAGGACCTGCCGGCGGGGCCGCCGCACTTCCTGCACATCTCCCCGCAGGAAACCGGCCCGGGGACGAGCTCAGCCCGAGCCGTCGCCGTGCCCTCCCCGCACCTCCGAATTCCCCTTCGGAGACGCCCCCCGGGCCCTGCCCCAGCACCCCCGGAGGCTGCTCCTCGCTGCCCTGAGGGAAGCCGCCGCTCCCGGTACCCCCCCGGTGCCCCCCCCCCCCGGTGCCCCCCTTCCCCTTCCTGCCCCCCTCCCTGCTCCTCCTTCCCCTCAGCGGCCAGGCAAACCCCGCCGGGGCCCCGCCTCCCTCCCCTCAGGGCCCGGCGCGGGGCAGGGGCCGCGCTCACCTCAGGGCCGCCCGGTGCCCGCTGCTCCCGGGGCGGCGGCGGCGGCGGCAGCGAACCCGGGAGCCGGCCGCACCCCGCCGCGCGCAGGCGCCGGGCGCAGGCGCAGTCATGGCGGCGGCGGCGGCTCCGCAAGGGGGCGCCCCTGTGGGGAGCCGCCATCTTTCGACGGCTCCCCCCCCCCCACCCCTCAGCCTCTGCCCCCCCGGGCCCGCGTTACGCGGGCCCGGGGGGGCAGAGGCTGAGGGGTGGGGGGGGGGGAGCCGTCGGGGTGGTTAAAAGTAATCTGCGTTGCCTGCCTCTGAGCCTGTCTCAGCTTTGTACGCGGAGATATCTCACGTTTTGCATCCTTTGCTCTGCGTTTTTATTGCTTGCCCCTCGTGACCCAAGGGGGGGCGGGGGGGGGTTACATGCTGCTCTGGGTTTGGGCTGCTAATCCAGAGCTGATGTCAAAGCCCCTCGGCAGCGCCGTGCTGTTAGCTGCCTCCATCTCCTCGTCGTCCTCCTCCGACCAGCTCAGGCTGTCGTCAGAGTCCTCCTCCGGCTCCTCCGTGCTGGCAGCCGCCTTCTCCGGCTCCCCCTGGGAGCACGCCCTGCTCTGGGGGTGCTCCAGCCTGGCCCAGGGCCCCGGGCTGGCTTTGCAGAGCGTGATCTCCACCTTGGTAGGGACCATGCTCACAAAGCTCTTCTCCGTTTCGATGACCTGGAGAGAGGGCAGGGCGCGTTAAGATGAGCAGGAGAGGGCTGGCAGCACGTGCTCGTCCTTCCCACGATCTCGGTAGAGCCGTGACGGAGGAGAAAAGGCGAGAGCCCTCCCCTCCTCAGGGCAGAGCAGGATGAGTCCCGGCGTCCAGCTGAGCTTGGTGTTACACCTCAACAGCATGTTGGTGCTGGCGCTGGGCTCCGTTACAGCCCTCTCCACACAGCTACAAGGCACGGTGCCTCCACAGCCAGCAGCACGCTCTGCTGCAGGCGGGCACAGGCAGCACACAAGAGGAATAAAGGCAAGAAGGACGCCTGCAAATTGCTGAGTCTCGCTGCTCCTCTGCAGCTGGCGAGCGGCTGAGGAATTGGAGAGCGAGTCTTGCCCCTTGCACTGCTTCCAAAAGCACGGGGACTGAGCCAGGTTCAGGGAGAGCCAAATCCAGAAGGCCTGCAGAGCCAGCAGCGACACCCAGCTCTGCTCTCAGTCAGGGATCAGCGCAGCCACCACCAAGGCCCTCCTCACAACCCCTGTGGTATTTCCTACATAGCCAGTAGAGATGGCTATAAATGCCAGCATCTGGGTGACCTGGCTCCCAGGCAGTCCCAAAAACAAGCCAGCGCCATGGCAATATTTAAAAGAAAGCAGCCAGGGTGCTTCAGGTAGAACGGAGCAGCCAGGCACAGAGCCCAGGCAGTCCAGACATGGCTCATGCGGGGTGCTACCCATACAGGATCAATAGAGAAAAACATAATTTCCCCATCAGCATTTGCTGCTCTAGAAAACAGGAGCGCTGAAGATAAACCAGTCCCCTCTGCTGTGACAGCCGCGATGGAGCTGTGTTCTCTGCAGGTCCTCAGGAACTGGTAGTGAATAACACCGAGAGAGGGACTGTGAAATGGCTGTTTGTTCCACAGATACGCCAGCCTGTTCTCGGGAAACAGCAGAGTCCCGTGGGCCACACTGTTTTTGCGTGATAATGCAATTAAAGACTCCCTCGTGCTGCATGCACAGGAAGGACTGTGCAGAAACTGTAGCAGCAACCGCTTTGCTGCTTTTTCAAAAGTCTGAGACTATAAAGGGAGTAATTTTCCTTACTGGGAGCCTGTACTTGGGGCTGCAAATGCTTCTCTAACAGCTCGGGCTGCTCTACAGTGTTGCAGCCCATCCCCGTGCAGATTTCTGGAACAGGGAAATCAAAGTGAACAGGATCTTACCCCCCAGAGATCGAGTTCTGCCTGGAAAATCTTATTCCCTTCAAAGATGACGTGAACCTCAAGCTGAAAGACCAACAGAAAATTATCTTAGTGGGGCAGCACAGCACTTTCCAGCGCTGTTCCCTGGACAGCGCAGCTGCCTTCCTGCACTGTACCGCATCCCACGTCCCAGCTGCAGTGTAACTGCCGATCCCTCAGCAGCTGACTCTCACCCCTTCCCCATGCTGCGGCTCCACCTCTGCCACCAGCTGAAGGTCTGGAGGCCAACAAAGCCCCACGCTGAGGCCGAAAGCCACTGAGCCAGCGTGGCTGGGCAGCTGCAGCCGCAAAGCCACCGGGCTCTCAGCTCAGGAAGCGCCAACCCCAAACAGGGGCTGAAGAGCACTGGCAACCCGGCCGGCTTGTGGCTGTCGGCTCGTTGACATGGGGTGCCATGAAAGCCCCAGCCAGCTTGCCAGCCCCACTCACCACGGTGCGGTTGGCCTTCACGCTGCTGAGGGCGGGCAGGGGGTTCTTGGCGTAGATTGTCACCACCACTTGGCTGCTGGTTTGGTGCCAGTCCTGTCGGCACGACACCGCCTTCTTGTCCTGCCGGGGAGAAAAACCCGTCACGGCGTGGCGTCCCCCAAGGCAGCAGAGGGGACGTTTGTGCCAGAGGATGCTCTTTGTGTGTCTCTCCTTCGCAGAGTGCCAGCTAAGGACAGCGTCAGCTGAGTGAGAGCAAACCCTGCATCTTGTTTTTGAGGGGAGGTGGTTTGTGTGAAGGTGGGCAGCCCCTGCCGGACTGCCCCATGCAACACAGGACGTCTGTGCTGTGCTCCAGAAGGACGTGTTAAGAGCAGAGACATCCCCTTGTTCCAGGGCCACTCTGCTGTGCCCAGGCTCACACCAGGAGCAGGCCCAAAGCATTTGCAACACAACATCACAGTTCATTCACTCTGCAGGGACAGCAGAAGATGCCCTCTCAAAGCAGCCTCCCTTACACCCCCTGCATGTTTTCAGCCCGGGACAAAGAACATCCTGAGCTCAGAGAGGGCTGCTCAGGCAGTCTGGCAGTGCTGACTCAGAAGAACATGATGCACTTCCAGAGATATCCTGGGCTGCTTTGTTGCAACTTTCCCAGCTCCAGCCTGCTGCCAGCTAAGAGAAGCTCACACACACACACAATCGTGAATTGGCATCTTCCCCTCGTGGCCCTGCCACAACAGCCAGTGCGGATGAGGTCCCTCCTGAGAAGCAGCTGCAGCGAGAAAGCCTCATGAAAACAACCTCAGTCATTTGCAGACATCCGCCAAAATTTTTGGGGGATTTTTGCAGGGCTTTTCCTGTGCTCAACTGCCTGTTCCTGTGCGGCAGCCTGCAGCACCAGCCACACCGAGCTCCTGGAGCAGAGGGCAGAGGCAGCCCTCCTTCAGCTTCCCATTGCACCCGTGCCACAGGCGTGAGAGCTGCCAGGTTTTGTGAATGCAGAGGCAGGGTTTTAAACAACAGATGGGTGAGGATTCAGCGTTCAAACCCTGATACAATCATCTGTGAGCAATTATGAAAGTTAAGGGAATTAAATATGGAAATCCATGTTAATGCAGAGCAAGGGAAAGCGCATCCTCGGGTGCCAGTAAAGGTTTTCCCGGAGGCACTTTGCTCAGTCACCTCCCCGAGAGCTCCCTTACCGCCTTCCCCGTCCAGCAGTGCCGCCCGGTGCTGCAGCCCGGCTGCTCCAGGAAGGCGCTGAAGTCTGTGGTTCTGACCCCGCAGCAGCTCCAGTACTTCATCCTGCGGGGAGCGGGGCCGCCTGAGCGGGCAGCAGGACCCCAGCAGGGGCAGGACCCCACGGGACCGCTTTCAGCCCACGGCGAGGTCAGTGTGCTCCCCAGTAAAGGGAGGTTTCTTACCCCTCGTGGAAGACAGGAACACCAGGGTGGAAAGTACAAACCTCTGCGTTGCTCTCTGCACCCTGGTAGACCTGTGGGGCAAGAAGCAGAGGGAAGGCTTGGCTGTGCCTCCAGCACGGCATGGCATGGCCAGGCATCAGGGCTCATTCCCACAACAGTCGCAGCATGTTGCCCATCGTCACCCTTTTGCCAGGGTCCAGCATCTGAGAAGACTTTTCGGGGACAGCCCCAGGCCCTGCTCCCTGCTGGCAGCACCCGGCCGTGGCAGGACACCGGTGCATGCCCACAGCACCACCCCGCCGAGCCCCTCTCCCCAGCACAGCACGGGGCTGGGCAGCAATGGCATGGTTTGGGCACTGCAGAAACTTTCTTAGGGATGCTCGGGACCCTCAGCTGCCCTGTCCCTTCCCCTCCTTCCCAGAGTGTGTCAGTCCTGTGTCCGCATCCACCTCCCTCCTGCTTCTTCCCAAGCGTGCTGGCCTCCCTCCGGCGCATGCCTTGCTGCAGTCAGACCGTCCTGCACTAGGCAGCCTTGGGGCGAGGCAGAAAGTGTGCTGCACTGCAGGAGTGAGAAGCAGGCAGGGAATATTCTATTCCATGCCCATTTTGCCCAGGTAAACCGCGGAGCGGCGCAGAGCGTGTGGGGACGCCGGGTACTCACCGCCTTGCAGGCTGCGTTCTTGCAGGTGGTGCCGGCTCTCACCTGCACAGCCACCTCCCCTGCGAGGACAGCACAGCTTTGCTCGGGGACACGCACCGCCTGTCCCCAGCCCTCCCACAGCCCCTGCTCCGGGCTCGCCAGGCCAGACCCCGCTGCCAGCTGCGGACTCGTAACTACCTGTGCAGCCGCCCTCGGGCACCTTGTCGTTGGGGGACAGGCTCAGTTTCTCCAGCGCCTGCTCCAGAGACCTGGATACTTTAATTGGCAGCAGTTGTCGTGGCTCATCAGAGCTGGAAAACAACAGCAACAAAGGCCGAGTGCTGTTTTTTTTTTTTGCAATTTAAGTGTTGCTGCTCCGTCCCAGGAGGCAGGCAGGGCAAGGCACGTGCACAAGCAGCAGCGTGGCCAGGCGATGCCGTCAGCTGAGCCTCTCTCACCTTGGTCTTTCCCGCTGCATCTTCTCAGCTGATTTTGGTCCTTGGATGATGAATTCCGCCACTGGCTTGGCCTTCGGCTTGTCTGAGCTCTCCTCTTGGAGAGGCTCAGGGGGCTTCTCCTTGCTGTGGAACCCCTTTGTGCATCCCTGAGCAGCAGAGACGAGCCCGGTGCCTGCTTTGCGCTTTCTGCCCCAGAGGCTGCTCCCAGCCCCGGTGAGTTCCTGTGACCTGGTGGCTCTGCGTCCTGCAGGGCCGGGCTCCCACCCTACACCAGCGCAGGGACCGTGTCCCCAGGGATTCTCGAGGCCAATCCCACGTGCAGACCCCCCGGGGCCGCGTCGGGAAGGCCTCAGCTCTGTCCCACCCCAGCCTGGCAGCAGAGGGACAGCAAAGAGCCTCCCCACCTCCCCGGCTCTGCTGCCTCCTCCCGCCCCCGGGGCTGCTCGGACACCGCATGGCGCTGGGGGCCCGAGCTGCACGGGGGTCCCAGCCGCTTTGGCACCCTCCTGCGAGAGGCAGCGGCCAAGAACCCCCTGGCTGGGGGCCAGCCGGTGCGAGTCGCTCACCTTAATGGAGAGGAACTCGGAGAAGTCCGTCGTGCGCTTCTTGCAGCAGGACCAGCCCTAGGCACCAGGAGAGGACAAGAGGGTCGGGGCGGATGTCCCCGCTGGGCGCAAGGTCCCACCCCGCGGCCACGGCCCCTCTTACCTTCAGGGCATCGTGGAAGATGGGGACGCCCGGGTGGTACTGGCAGGAATCTGAAGAGGGAAAAGCATTCAGAGCCTTTCAGGAAGGGCGATCCTGCCCGTGCCTCCCAGCTGCTCCCGAGCTGCCTGCTGGCAGGCGCGGGGCCGACACGCTGCGGCGGCCGAGGCCGCAGACCAGGAGAGCATCGGGGGGCAGGAGCCCACTTACCCTCGGCGTTGTGCTCGGGATCAAACCTCTGCCCGCAGCCCTTGTTGTAGCACAGCAACGCCATGGCTCAGGCGGACACGCGGCGTCCTTCACTCCTTCAACAGAAATCCCATCAATCTCATCCCTGCCCGCGATTCTCCCTCTGTTTCCCCGTGGTTTCCAGCACAGGCGCCGCGAGGTGACTTTGCCTGTCTTTGGAGGCAGCTGGAGGAGGCGGCTGGTAACCGGAGAGCCGGCCAAAGATAGACATGGCAGCTGGCGGGACCCGCGTTATCTCCACAGGCATATTTCTGTCCTGCCCCATGCTCCGGCACACGCAGGCGCCCGGCGGAGCGGACGCGCGCTGCGGGGTGCCCTGGGGTGGGCGGAGGGCTGCCAGCGCCTGCATCCCGCCCGCATCGGCACGGGGCATCTGCATCACCACGGTGCTTGCGCTCGGATCCGTGGAGCCACGACAACTCCTGACCAGCTGCTGGGAGAGCTCCCCATTTATTTATCATCCAGAGAAGTGGCTGAAAGTTTACTGCAAAGGGAAGGAAGAGACTTTGCAGGGTCCCAGGGCAAAACCCGTGCTGGTCTCCGCAAGGCCACCTGCTGGATACAGGCACCGGAGGACCAGAGCAGGGAATGTGCCCAGAAATCCCTGATCCCCAGGGCCTTGTGCAGCCCAGGGATGAAACCTGTCCCCGGCAGCTTTCCCTGCTTCCACCATCATCACAGAAGTGTGCAAAGTGATACGGGGGCTTCCAGTGAGCAGGAAGGGCTCACTCAAGCTCCCTGCTCCCATCCTGGCACCCAGGGTTTTTCTTCCTACAAACAGGAAGCCCTCTCGAGATCAAAGATTTTACTTAGTTCCTACAAATATCTAAAACAAAAGTTTGTTTTTATTGTTCCCGTTTGCAGAGACAGATGTTTCCTGGGTGCTTCTCTGACCTGTGGGAGCGCACAGCAGCCAGTGAGCACTTCTGCTGCGGAACTGGGTCTGAGAGAAGCCCTCGGTGCTGCTGCGGGCAGCAGCTGCCCTGGGAGGCAGCCTGGACACCGCTGCCGCTCCTCTCAGAGCAAAGCCTCAACCCAAAGGTAGAGCAGCCCCAAAGCCTGCCCTACCTGCGGTGCAATATCCCCACGAAAGCTTTGCAGGAGTGCAGGCAGCCTGGCTTCAAGCTGATGCCGCCCCCCTAAAGAACAGCGTGCCCCAGGGCACGGTAACAGGCAGCAGTCTGAAGGGTGGGTGGAAAAGCAGGAGGGATCACTTAGGTCCCGGGAAGTCCGTCAGAGCCCTGTGACGGAGCTGCGCGGTGCTCTAGGGTTTCAGGTCTCCTTGTCCTTTCTGCAAGCCGTCAGCAAGGCTGCAGCTGTTGCCATCCTCGTGCCAGGGAGGATTTGGAGCTCGGGTTACTTTGCAGAGGAAACGTCGAGACGATGCGGTGGGTGCTGAGGCTCAGTTTGGAAGGACCAGCAGGTGCTCGGGGCAGAGGACAAAGGGAGCAGGGCTGGCCCCGGTGTGCCTGCAGGAAGCCGAGGGCCCCGCAGCGTGCGCTCGCTCCTCTGCTGCTCGGCTGCACGTCGCTGCAGGGAGCGAGGTGGCCAGGAAGCCACACGTGCGCAGCGACACACAAATCGCCGTGTCCGCAGCTCCCAGCCCGGCCGGTTTGAGGTCAGGGTGGCAGCCCTGGGGACAGGCACGGCACACCCAGGGCGCAACAGGGACGAGCCCCGTGCTAGGGCTGGCACTTTCTGAATGAGGGAAAGGAGGAGATGAGGTACGGGTGGTGGCAAGAGCACGGCGTGGGGCAGCACACCCGTCGCTCGGCGTCTGGTTGGAAGCTGCGGCTGCCAGCAGCCGTGGCCCCACGTCGCTGGGTCCGGCCCTGCCCCAGGGCAGAGCTCCAAGTGAAGCACAAGTCGCCGCGCGGGCTGGCTGTGGGCAGCACCTTTGGAACGGCGTGCAAGGAACGGCCAGCTGGGAGTTACAAATAAAGCCTCTCTGCTTCATGCGCAGTTGAATTGGTATAATAATGAACACAAAGGAGAAAGAAAAAATGGACCAAATCGCTCTCAAAACCCACAATCTTTTCTTGTGGAAGGAAAGCCCCGTTATCACCTTGGACCTTGGAACAAGGAGCACGGGGCGCAGCTGCAGACGAGGCGGCCAGCACAGAGCTGGGGTTCCAGACCCCGAGCACCGAGCACGAAAGCAGACGTCACCTCTCGAGGCAGCGGTGTGCCAAGAAGGACACGCAGGTCTGCAAACGATTAAAGGGAGGAGCGAGAGGGCAGTTTGAGGAAGAAGGTGACTTCACGGGGACACGTATCTGCGCAGGCGGGTGCTGATGGTGCTGAAGGGCTCCTCACACGGAGAGGCAGAGGGGAGGCACAGCGCTCCTCCATGGAGCGAGGGGGCTTTGTGTGTTAACCGGTCACAGCAATCCTGCAAATCCTTTCAGAGAGGAGCCAGTCCAAAAGACGAAAGCGCAGACCTTTCCGAAAACACAGTTTTCTTGTCTTCAGCCGGCACCCTCACGAAAGCCCGCTGCCAGAATTAGCAGTGTGGGGTTTTACAGGTTTTCCTTTCGGGGGCGCCGCAGCCTAGCAGCACAGCCACCCCCAGCGGCAGGGCGAGCAGAGCAGCCAGGCTGCACCGAGGGAAGGAGCGTCCCAGGGGCAGAGCTCTGTGCCTGGCTGAGCTGCTCTGCTTGCTTTCTTTTCAGCCAGCCCTGGCGCTTACCAGGGAGACAAGCAGGTACCTGAGCTGTGAGCAGGAGGCTACGATGGCTCCTTTCAGCAGGGCCACGGGAAATCCCATCTCCCTTCTTGAAGTCACGAAGGGCACGGACAAGCGGAGCCCGCTCTCCACTTGTGGCTTTCTGTGTTAAATGACAGCTCCTAGGGAGCTATAGGATGCCAAAGGGGAAAAAAAAAAAAAAAGAAAAAAGAAACTTTTGTCTATTACTTTGATGTGACAAAATTATTTAGGTACCAGCTGGATTTTGCAGATTTACTCCAATTCTTGCAAATGCAGGTGCTGTTGTTTAAGGGGAGCTGCATAAAGCCTAACCTGTGAAATCCGCAAATGGTGGGGGTTTAAAGCTAACGAGCGAACTGATAAGAGCCAGACTGCTCATCTGTCCTGGTAGGGAACGTCTGCCAGTCACGTTCCAGGTAAAAGCCCCAAGAACAGACACATCCCCTTCACAAGGCAACAGAAGGGCTGATCAGCATTCTAGCCACCTTCCTTGGCATTTTGCAGTGTTCAGTTACCTTAGCAAACTGACAGGTGAAAAACATTGCCAAACTCCTCACACTGTACCTACAGGTGTTGCAATCCCTCTGACAATCACCACTAAATACTGCCAGCTACTCACACAGACACTGCCAAATACTGAAATAAAACAAGCACAGCACAATAAAACAAGAACAGCAGCTGCAGTCTCTCTCCAATACAACTTACCGATCATGCCATTACAAGCTAATTACAAATACTCAATGAACAGGTGTAAACTAGTAAAAGCCTCCAGAATGACTATTTCACCTCTATTTTAACAGGGTACCCACAGGCCAATTCATAATTTTTGAAAGCTATTGCTTTGGTAACATCAGGCATCTGAAAATGTTTTCACCTTCCCTCTTATTTCTCAGGTTTGTAGGGCAGCTCCTTATGCTCCTACGCTGTAACTCTTTCTCCCTCCCTAAGTCTCTTCCTAAGGTCCCCCTTTCTGCTCCCACCTTCCCAGTCTCAATTCAAGCTTCAATACAAGAAGCTAAGTCAGAGCAGACTCCTGTCCTTACAGGTTCTCTCAGGTATTACACAAGATTAAGTGTCAGTGGTGACAATAACAATCCCTCAGCTTCCTGCCCCAGCAGAGTTCAGAGCTCTACAGGAAGGTCTGCATCCTACTCAGAGGCAACTGCAATGCAGAGCAGACAGACAACTTTGTACTGTGCAGATCAGACACACACTGAACTCTGCGCTCCCAGTGACTCACAAACAAGTCTCGCATTTAGCTTCTCTGCACCTGCAATGTAGACATAACCTAGGTGCATCAGGACTTCCCTTATTTTACTCTTGAACGATGAAGTTCTCATTCCAAAACACAAACAAAACTCATTCTGTGACAAGAATTGTTAGAAAATTCCCAGGGGTTAACACCCTCTTTTTACAGAGCTATGCAAGAACAACTTTTACTCCATAATCTGATGCTTGATTTACTTCAATCCGTAGGTACACATTTTAGTAAAAAAAAAAAGAGACAGCACACCAGATAAAAAAGGCTTAAAATCCACTTTAATAATAATGCATTCCTGTAACATTCCTCAGACAAACTCAAACTTGTTAGTGGGACAATTACAGCTTGTGTTCAAACAGTTTACACTAAATGAAAAATCTTGTAGTACTTCTACACAAAAGACAGGCAAGGTTAAGATTATACAAACATTTGTTTCAGTTAAATCTTCAGCATGAGATACAGTATCTTTGTCCAATAGATTGTACTTTACTACCAGTAAAAATAAACAGCGATACAACACATTATCAAAAAATTCATCCGAACAAGAGCCTTCCAGCCATTCAGGCTGCACATGACGGTCAACTACTTTAAAGAAACAGATGGTCCAGATAAAAAGAGTAACTACAAGTTAAGATAAAAAAAAAAGAAAAAAATGAACATAAAATCTCCCCAATTCACTACATGATGGATCATTTGGAGCTATGTAAATTTACAGAATCATGGGAGCTGCAAAATACCCAGATGCTGCCCTAGTTCTCCAGAGAGTTCTTCCCTGTGCTCTTAAACAAGGTACGCTACACTAAAATAAAAAAAATGCCAAGACAATTTTATCTAGTTCAGTCTCAGGACTCCGGCTGCAAATAGGAACCCTGGAACGGTCAAGGCATTGAGGTCCTTGCCAGATTTTACCGTTACTGAACAACCACGGCAGCCTCCCAGAATTCATTTTCACATTGAAATTATAGGAATGCACCACATGAAATTTTCTAAAACCTTTACCAGACTGCACTCCCCTTGTCCTAGAGTGGCTTAACCAAAGCAGGCTCTAACGAACTAATTTGAACATCCACCCCCTGAGAAGAACCCTGTATGGCCTGCCAAGATTTCTTTTCTCTTTGGGGCATGTGCAGGGGGCAGCTTAATCCTGTTAGTATCTGCGACGCTTGTTAGGGCCAAATTCCCCCCCTGGATTTCCTCTGTTGAAGGCAGGTGGGTTCCCACCCATCGCTCCGAGTCCTTCCATCGCGCTGCCCTGGCCGAAGCGATCTGCAGGTGGCGGTGGAGTCTTGTAACGAGGACGAGTGCAGAAGAGGCAGAAGGAAAAACAAAGAACAAACAGCAGTTAAAAGCCATTTGAGTAGATTCGAATCCTGTCAGCATTCCACAATTACAGTTCACCTTGCCATAAGACCCCCACCCTACCAAAACCAACCCCAAAGCCGGACTGATAGGACTCTGGTTACAGTTAAGCACTGTAGGATAAAGTCTCTTTCCCCATATAGTTTGGAGTCAAACACACTGGAAAACAGCTTATATCATCTCCACACTAGTGCCTTGCTGTGGAGCACATGAGAAATGCAGTCCGGAAAAGGAGTTTCGTGTTTCCACCATATTCCCTCACCCAAACTGAATGTAAATGAGGAGCAGCATACTAATAACACAGCAGTATCACAATCCAGATGTACGCAATGCTACAATTCCAAGGTAAGTCTGAAATACTAGTCTTGTGCCTTGGTCGTATCCTGTCATTTCCACTCCTTTGGCTCTCCCATCTCCCAGCTGGAGTAGTGCTATCGCACAGCCTCTTCCTTCCAACACGGAGAAGAGATGAAAGGGTAATTCAGCTTGGAAGGTACCTCAGGAGAACCCTAGTCCAACCTCCTGCTCAAAGCTGAGTCAGCTATGAGGCAGATATATGGCAGACATGTCCTTTCACAAAATACTGTACAGCCACCGCATCTTCCTTCCCCCTCAACATCAGGCTCATGGGTTCCATTCATTCTTCATCCACACATTTACATTAATACATACGATTTACAGCATAATACAGCACTATTACAGCACTCTTTCCATCTTTTTCCCTTCCCAGTAGATGAAGAACTCTAAGCAATTGTGAACTTTCCCTGTAGGGCACGTTCACATTCGGGAAGGTCACTGCAGTCACTAACCAACTGGAGCAAACATGCAAAAGTAAGTGCTACGTACACGAATAAAAAGCTGGAACGCGTTGGACCAGTAACACAAACTAAGCATCTAGCCAGGATAAAGAGTTTCCAAAAAAAAACTATATACGTATTTCTGGCCATTAGAGAAACAGCTTACTGTTTTTTTGGTTTAAGTGGCATTACGTCATCATACTGATCTGAACTCCTTCCCTGTTCCATTCCTCTCTTCACCTTCTCCCCCATAAATTTCCTTGCGTAGTATACGTTCCTTGAACCACAGCTGCTCTACTGTCCCTACCATTCAGGTAAAAAAGCTCACAGCCAAATAAAACTGTTCTTTGTGACGAAAAGACTTCCATGAAGCAGTCCCTATAGATGAAGAAGTAGGAAGGTTTGCAGGAAAATTGTTCATTACACCAAGTACTATGAACTGCTAAAGATGAACTTTCAGGACAAACTTGAATACGACTGCTGCTGTTTCTGAAGCTGATTGGAAGTGCTGATACTGTATGAGATTCCATCCTCTGACAGATAGGACCAACATGCAAAGAAGCCATCATCTGTTGTAAAGCTCTGCAGTAAAGCCGTAACTGTGCATCACCAAAGCTTGAATCCTTTAGAGGCATCCCTCCTCCTGAGTTCAGCTACCAGATCATCCCCACACCCACATCATTTGCTTTACTAGACTTAATTTCACTTGCAAACTAAGGAAACTCCCAAACTGAAAGTTACAAGCTGCAGTCACCAACTTTCACAGCAACATTCATTTTCTATTCCTTCCATTATTTTCATAAAAACTGTAACAAACAAACAGATCGCTGCAAGCAATTCAGTTCTTTCATGTTGACAGGTTACCTCTCACCACAGTAACTATGTGCAGACCCTGAGCTCGCTGGTTTCCACATTAAACATGACACCTTCAACAACTCCTCCAGCAGTATGAAGTAACACTCCATTTCACATTTATAACAAGCTAAAACATGCAGTTACCATTCACCAACTAAATCACTAACGCAGCAACCATAATTCCTGTCTAAACACCCTCGTTTTTCAATTTATCCCACTCGTAGCTCAATAACCTTTAAGTCAGATAGTATTCTTAAAAGCATTTTTTCCCTCCAATCCCATGGAAATTTAATAAGTGTGCTTTTTGCAAGCTGGTCACAGCATGCTGAATGAAGTCTGTACATCTACTAAATGTTTTACAGCAACCTATTTCAGTTCACTATCAGTACTGGAATTAAAAATATGAAGAAATTAATTTCTCTTCTCACTATTATGGAAACAGAGACAAGTTCTGGGTTTTCTAAGCAAAAAAACAAGCCAACTTTTAAAATCTTTTAAGAAAGATTTCTAATAAACAGAACTTTTAGATTTCCATTACTTGTATTTAAAAATTAAATTTGTATTTAGAATTTTCCTTAGGGCTTTCTCTTTATAGTTCTTTGGTGACATATACTCAACGATGAGGATGCCTAAGAAGGTTTTAAGTTGTCTAAGGTCCATCAGGGTGGGGATGACTATGGATGGATGGGGTGCAAAGCTGAGGAACTGTCTGGTCATACAGCTTTGTAGATGGAATGTCAGCCTTGAGTTTTGTCAATCAAGCATTTAAACTTCAAGAAGAGTCACAGAAACCCTTTGCAAATACAAGCTATTGTTTTAAATTCAAATAAACGTAAAAATTAAAAGAGGCAAATAAGCAAGCATAAACTTCACTGATTCTTTGTTATTTATTTCCTAAGCAAATCAGCTGAACTCATTTTTGCATACTTATTACCATATTCCTTTTAGCATAGGAGAGTATTGTTTCAAAAAAACTAGTGACGGACAGAACATTCCTGAAAGCTTGACTTTATGCCAGCAAGAACATCTCCAAATACTCTCGCTCGACAAAGTGCTTCCCAATATGCCATTTAAAAAATAACCATGTAGTATTGTTTGATTGCTAAGATCCTTCTAACAAAGGTTTTAGCACCTTCAGAGTAAAGAAAGAAGTATTTGACTTGGTTCAATCTCAAAAATACCAACTATCATCGAGGCAAGATTAACTTCACATCAGGTCTAGGGAGACAAACAATACTCAACTTTAGCAGTGTCCTGCTTAACAATGAAAACAACACAGCCTACATTTAAAAGGTGTGCACGAAAAGCAAATGGAGATACATTACCATTCCCATGGCTCCGTCAGGTATCATAGCTCCAGGACCAGCTGCAGGAGGCGCAGCAGCTGGGACGTTGGTACCACCCATAGCTCCTCTATTGTTCATGCCAATGGTACCTGGAAAAGAACCAGAAAAACCATGAACCAGAACCACAAAACACCACGTAAGCTCCCTGCAGGATTATATCCCGGGACAGAGTTCTAATCTATTAACCACCATTGCACTATCAGGTCAAGACAAACTGATCTCGCATTCCACTATTATCTGAAACCTCAGCAGGTTCTAACGCTCCCTATCTTCATTAACCACTAAGCCTGATGGTCTTTTCACTCACTTTTGTGCATGTGGCCTCAAACTGTAGGTCACGTAGTCAAAATATGGAAATCTCGTAACTGAGATTTCTTCCTGGATTCAAGGTCTAGTACCACTTGTTGTACCAGCTTCTGTATCACTACAAACTTCTTAATCACATTATGGCTCTAATAGCAATTTCAACCATCTTCTGCTTACTGAACTTCCACGTATGTACGGCACTGCCTCATACCCATACGTTTCCTGTCATATGACAGCTTCCTGTCGCTGAAATGGGAGAGAGTTACTACGACAGTTTCTAAATAAGGACCTAATAAAATACAACTGCTCAAAAAACACATGGATTTTGTAGAGAAGGACACGAATGTGCATAGAAATTAAGAGGACTACAAAAAAAACTCTTACCTCCCATGCCCATCTGCCCCATTCGCATGTCTGGTGGCTCCCTCTGGAAAAAGAGATGCCCATTTCAAATGATAAAGATCCAAGTATTTTGTAATGTAATTACACAAGTTCATTGAGTTCTGGGGTTTTATTACCGGGTAGAATTACTGGGTAAATTTCAAAAGCAGATCTGAGCTACTGCTACCACTATTAACTGCTGAACAAACAGCTCTTATTTAAAGCATCTCATTTTGCAAGACAATATCCAACAGCAAAGCAATCCTGGTACAGCATCAAGCCGCAAAGCTGTGTGTGCAGATTTTACTGAACAGCAGCATAAAGAGTTATCCGATACCTGGATGGAAAGATCTGCTGAGCAGCAGTAACACATTGGAAAGAATTAGTTTTTATTACTTCCTCAGTGTAGCTAAGAAGCTTTTCCTGTTGAGAGGAATGCAAGCTTACACAACAAACATGCAGCACTGGGTTATTTCCACCAGACTACCAGCTAGTGGACATCGGGCACACAACACAGATCTCCCTCGCTGCAAAGCTAGGAGCACCTCCTCACTTCAGTGAGGATACTACTTTTCCAGGATGGGAGCTGAACAACAGATGTCACTTGACTTCACCTGTAGTCTCAGTGCCACTATTTATCAGATATTATGTATTATTTAGAGAACTCAGGGGTTCTGCTAGGTAATATTCGCATTTAAGTCAGTCACAGTTTTTATCTTTTGTCTTTACAGTTAGCTATTTTGCTTAGGGGCCAATTTTTTTTTTTTTTTTGCTAAAATACATAATTGTCACCCAGTTGCACTGACGTTATTATAGCGTCTCCATAGCATGAGAGCTGCTTCCACAATAAAAAATTGCTGGGACTGAAAATGAACTGTTAACAGCTCATTACAGAACTAGCATTACTGTTATTAAAAAGCAGGCTATCACACATTTTACATTCCAAAGAAATACTTGACCAACACCGACTTTCAAGTACAAGCAAATTATTGTGCCTGCAGCAGTGCCTTGAGTTAGGATGATTCCATCTGAGGAAGACTAAGAACAACTGCAGGCTAGGGATATAGCTGGGTATATGATCACAACAGGGCTCTGCAACAGTACTTCAGAAGAGTACATCTTTGTTACTATTCTTAGAATATAATTAGTTAGCATATATTCTTCTAAACAGCAAGACAGCCACTGAGGATCCTACAGGAACAGCTGTTGGACAGTAACTGTGTTATTTACATTTTCCAGACAAAATGTTACTGAGACAGACAGGAGTCAATAACCGGCTGTAGAATGCATTGAATGTGTATGTGGAGTCCCTCAGCCAACACGTTGAGCATCCACTGGAAGTCCCATGCTGGGGAAGAGAAAAAAATCTAATATCAGTGTCCAGATGCAATGGAAAAATAGGAATATTCATACCGCATCAGCGAAGTTCCCCTTGAAGCCTTCCTGCTGGCGTCTCATCATCTCTTCTTGTTGCCTTCTCATTTCCTCCTCACGGCGCCTGCGTTCTTCCTCTTGCCTGCAAAAAAGTGGCAAGGATGCTCAGCACAACACAAACTGATCCCTTGCATCAGAGTTGCAGTGCTGCCTAGCGGGCTCTCGTTTTGGAAACCTACAACTTTGAAAACATTATTCTGCTGAGATTGTGAAATATCAGGCACCTCATGATGAAAGCAAACATCTACGAGCAGGGCATTTTCAACACTCTGAATTTTAAGGAGTTCGTTATAAAACTCAGCCTGAACACACCCACATACACAGCCACTCTCAAGTACATGCTGACTACGTTATATTGCATATAATACATAAAAGCCAGACAGTTCTCAAGCCCCTTGTATTACAGAAGTAATCGGGAGATCTTCCTGGAGCTTCTCACAATGACCCTGAGACAAGGAAGAGCTGGAATGGAGAGAGAAATCTCTCAGACTAAGTTACCTCTCAAAGGAGAGGATAGACGCTAGAATGGGGTTTCCCAACCTGCAGCACTAAAGCCACTGCACAGATTCTGACTTTTGTATCTGCCTCGGTCAAGGAGCTAAACTGAGACACAGAACTGTAAAAAAAACAAATACTAGTCAGTGTCCTTTAATGCCAGCAGAAGAAACTCCTAACTCCTCCATCTTAAACCAAGTGTACAGTCTCCCTACGAACAAAAAGGCCTGAAACAACAGCTACTCTTAAGGTAGCAATTAAATTGTCACCATGAACAATAAGTGAACTGAAGAAGTGCTTCGTTCCATAACATTATGGATTCACAATTCCAGAACCTGCCACCTTACCTGATTTCCAACTGTTTACGTTTTTGTACTTCTTGGTTATGCAATTCTTCCATTCTCCTCAGTTCTTCCTGGCGTCTCATTAAATCTGTAAAAGATAACAGTTAAAAAAAATAAAATCAAACTTGTCTCCTCTACCACCTCTCGTCAGTTCCTGAATTAGAACCACACCACAAAGGAGAGTAACATAACAGAGCCTCCTGTAACACAGCAACATCTGTTTGCTTGTTGCTGCCACAGCTGGTTAAAAGTCAAGCAGCTGTGCCACAGCTCAGCTTCAGCGGGCTCTGGCTGGTCTGCTGAGCCACCCACCCCGGGAGCTGAAGGGCCCTGTTCCGATTATCTTTGGTTGGTACCTTGCCGCATGAGCATAACTTGGTGCTCGTGGCGAGCTGCTTCCATTTCCATTTCCAGCTTCTCTCGAGCTTCCTTGATGTTGCGGTCTACCTGTTCTTGCTGCTGCTTCTCCATTTCTATTAGAGCCTTCCAACGCATGGCATATTCATACTCAAAGCTGCCAGGCTGTGCGAATCGAGGAGGCTGCTCACGCTCCCTGTCAAGCAAGGAAGAGCTAGTGAATGCTTCAACAGAGCAAAGAGGATCTAAGAAAAATACAACGTGTGTGTAAACGCAATGGTGGATCCTTCTGACAGTTAGAAGCACATCTCACTGCAATACATAAATCACCCTGTACACTTTTTTGCACAAATAGCTGTGCCTGAGATACCACTTTGTCTGTTGCTCGGGATGCATTCTACTCAAAGGAGAAACTTAGAAGACTATGTCCTGTCCTCCCTCACACCCAGCAACATCACTGGGTTCCTAACACGTCAAGATACTGGGCAAAAGACATGTAGAAATACTCTTGACAGAAACAGCTCCCGCTGCACATCTCGTTAACAGGTTCACTCCAGAAACACACCCAGCCCAAACACACACGTTCACCCCGCTAATCCCTGCAGCTCCTGCACCTGGAGCATGTGAATACTCCTAACACAGCCTCTGGGCTCCTGAAGCTCTCATCCTCCTTACTTCATCCAAAATTCATGACCTCACATGGTTTACTAATGCCCACTGCTCTAATCACGACACCTGTTTACATGGGAAGCCCTCAAATACCCTGGCCTTATACCTGGATAGCTCTACCACGCCTTACTGCTGTTCACATCATGCGTACCATTTGCACTGTGAGTTCAGGTCTGCTTCCTCCACAGACTGTCCATAACGCTTCGAGCACATGATTTACATCTTTTGTTTCAGCTTCTCATCCCAGCAAGGGGAAAGCACACGTTATCTCAAACTGACACCAATTTTTATCCCAACAATGGAAGCAGACGAACACTTACAACAAAATATGTGGAGCCTGCCAGCCTTACCCAGCAGAGTGGATCCAAAACCACTGCGCTTGCTTTCAGCTAACCAATTTCAAGGGAACAGCGTAAGCAATTCTTTTTCTGGAGTCAGGTCACGTTTTCAGAAAAAAGGAGGACCTCTAGAAGCACTGATGAGCCACCCTCCTAAGATTCAGGCACTAGCCAAGACCCCAGAGCCCCCAGGCAGTCTCGTCTCATGTCTTACGGCAGGCACATACTTGTGATATTGCTGGTTTTTGATGACCAGTTTCTCCGGTAGTCCCTCCTCATCATCATACTGATCCATGGGCTCCACAGTGACAGGCCGAGGGAATCTGTAAAGAAAAAATGAGGTGCTTTGAGGATAACTCAGGAATGAACTTGCAGTGTAGGAAAGCCTGTGTGCTGTGTCTGAACCTATGAAATACTGCTTTTAGCACTGCTCAAAGAAATTGAGTGCAGCCAGGGTTCTGAAGCAAAGTGAAAACAGTCATTACTTTTAATGGTGTTTTTTTTTTCTCCCCCTTTGGATTAGGAGCTGAGCTGTTAATTGAAATCCTTGTTAAATCCAAACCAAAACTACTGAAAGAAGAATGCTTTCAGTTACTTGTTTAAATTAACAGCTTCACTGGAAACCTGACTTCCTGGAGTAGGATCTGCACAGCACAGTAACACCAGAGTCTGTTTTTAGATCCCTTTCCTCCCTTGCTTCATGACCAACCACAGGCTGCACAACCCCTTTATACAATAGTCTACAGCGAGGAGTAACGCTGCTTTTCACTGGCTGTATCACTCATACTCTCTCGGTGAGACCACTGCTTCCTCTTACTGCCAACCAGCAGCGCTCTGCAAGTTCCTGTTGGGCCCTGCCTCAATTTCCCAAATAATCCTCTGGAACACTTTGCGACACAGACACTGAGCACGTGTGCTTCTGTGTGCAAAAGAGAACTATTTAGCAGAGATGTCCCCATCTCCGCATCAGTTCCCCAGCACAGCACTGACACTGCTCACATCCTCAGCGCAAAGCAGCGTCACAATTCAGCTTTAGCTCCTTAATCCATTTGCCAGAGCTGGGGAAGTGACAGAAACAATCATGCCATGCCGAGGAGCAAGCAATGCCCAAACTCCAACAGGAAGGCAGGACATGAGAGGCTGAGGGTCCACAACCCAGCTTTTCACTTTGATGTGTTACTGTCTCATTTGCCAATGTGAGCCAGTCTATTCCAAGCAGTTTATCTATCTGCTACCGTCACAAACTAGGACAAAGCAGAGCAACTTCAATGAAAACCAAACCTCAAGTAGAAATAAGCAACACACCGTTTTGCTGCCCCAGAAGTCAAAAGCTGATGCGCAGACAGCCAGAGAAAGAGGGAATGTTGCCCCCAGGGGCTCTCGGTTATACACTGGCAGCGCTTAGCTTTGCATGCTCACTTTTCAAATGTTGTTTTCATGATTCTTTCAGGCTGTATAGTTCTGAGTCAGCAAAAGGGCACGGAGTAAATAATCCCAAGAAACTAAGGTAGCCCAAAAGCTCCCTAGCAGCAACCCTGCTGCAGAGCACTACACACTCTGCTGGCTACTCCCAAAGACTCTCAGGCAGGAAAATAGCAATGTAAAAAAAAAAAAAAGCTGCTTTTTGAACCTGAATGTGCTGTGTACTGCCGTGCCATATGCAGCCCCTCCCCAGAAAAGGAGCGGGGCGAGAAGCACAAAGCTTAAAAAAATTACTTTAGAAATTAGCAATATAGCCCCAATTTCAGGAAGTGTTTTATTATTAAATTCTAAGAGCATGCGTACAAAATATACTTTAGTATTTTTCGGTCCCAACAGACCATAAATGGTTTCCCTCGTTGTTAAAGCAACGAGCCATGCTCTGTGGAACATATTTAGAATTAATCATTTGCTTAAGCGTGTTCACATCATTATCCAAGAACACACTTTGTCGCCTTACGATATTGAAGCAAAGGGAAAACAAGCTTCTGACGGAGAAAACCCCAAACGACCCAGTACATCTGATCAGCTTCCCAAACACCTCGTGCCCGAGTGGTGGATCAGCACTCTGCCCAGCCGCGCACCCTGCCGAGTGCGGTCCCACCCCTAGACTCGGCGTGCACAATTAACACACTCGAGCTTTGTTTCCAGCCATGGAAATGGGTCTCCAAAATGGATGGGTCTCCAAAACAGCTCCTGTTTCTTAAAAGCTGCTTTAATTGCCCTAAGGCAGCTTTAGGGAGGAAGAGCTTACTGGACAGCCTTACGCTCTGACCCCACCAGCAGCTTCCCAGAAGGAAGCTTTGAGAGCCGAGTTTCGGCACAGACTCGCTCTTGGACTCGCTCCTGTTGGAAAGGAAGCTAAGTTCTCCCTGGGCAAAGCACCTCCTGCCCTGCTATACCACGAAACATCGCTCACGAGCCAACGCCACCCACCAGCCTGCACACAACAGCACAGCAATTCTTGCCCTCCGCACTTACGTAGTCAGCAGGAAAGACCCATCACTACATCTATCCAGGGCTTTCCTAGCAGCGGGCTTCCCTGAGAACTCCACAATGCCTTTTCCAGAGGATCGTCCTCTGTCATCCACAATAACCACAGCCCTTTCCACCTGGCCAAACACTGAGAAGGCTTCCTCCAGGAGCTCATTGGACACAAACTGAGGCAGGTTCCTGACTGTCAGCGATGCGCTGTGGCACGCAAAACGCACTCTTAGCTGCTTCCCACGGAGAGGCATGTTGTCTAATTCCACCTTTGCAATCTCTGCCAGAGTGCGAGTTTCCTGAAGATAAAAAAAGTCATCATTAAAACTCTCAATGCAGCATGGAATCAGCTACGTACACAACCGAGTCACAAGCGTATTTCTCCTGAACAAGTGTTTCACAGAGAGGAACAAATAAACCTCCCACAGCGTGTTAAAAAAAATGCCCTAACCGACCACAGCTGTTCTCCATTATCAATGACTTTACCTGAATACACACGTAGAAAGTTTGGAGGTGGAAAAAGAAACGTATCGGACATAAGCCTAATCCCACAGCCGGTGAAAACTAAGCGAATAATGATCGTTATCGATCAGATATATCGGTATATTAAGGCTACAGAATGAGTTGCTCTTTTTTCTTAAAAAAAATAATAAATACATTGGAAACCTCATGCTCCAGCCGCTCATATTGGGGCTTTCAGAAATGTAGCACCTGAGCCACTAACGTCTGAGAACCACAACACCATGTCGGTAACCACCTCCCTCATAGCCACGCTTCAGTGTGATCACCTGGAGATTCTCCCCTGCCACAAGAGCACCCATCACCCCAGCAATACCGTGCGATTATCTACGTTCACAGAAACATCTCGTTCACGCCCTTCCAGGAGATGTCTACCCGGTCTGTAACAGCATCAGGTTTGTGTTTTCCCTCTCTCTTCTCTCACCTGATTCCAGAATACCTTCACCAGGTATCTCATAAATCCTGCCACAAGCCGCCCCAATTCACGTTCCTTCCCATAACAGGCTCTAGACTAATCAATCACTTGTAGAAGCTGACCCGTGATTGTAATCCAGGTCACTTAAAATCAACAGTGGGCTTAATTATCAGAATTATCTGAAGATACCTGAACATTTACTACTTCCAGTTAGCAACACTCCTCTAGCGTAGGTCACTGCCACAAAAACATGCCTAAGGTAGCAAGTCACTCACCAGCCTGATAAAGCCAAAGCCTTTGTCCTTGTGTATGAAGACTTCCCCTGCCTTGCCATACTTCTCAAATAACTTTCTCATCTCTTCCTCTGTAATATCTGGGGGCAGATTCCCCACAAACAGGCGGCTTCTCTGAGTGAAGGTCTTTTCACCAGGTTTCCGGAAATTCTTCAGGTCAATAGTCAGGCCTTCATCTGAGGGGAATAAGGTACACAGCTGCTCTACAGTTGGGGGGATAAATTCTATTAGGTTTCATCACAGTGAACGCAGAGACATAGGACAATACAGGTAATACCACCCATTCGCTTAGACCTCAAACCTCCCCAGCCATCTCTACAGCAACGAGGGGATTTTGCTTCAGAACGGTCACTCGGGCTTCAGCTTTTGGGTAACTGCTCAAGATAACGGACCCACAATAAAGTCTGTAGTCACAATACGAAGTTTTGCTATTACAACCTGAACGAGTACAGGAAAGCTGCAGCTTGGCCAGCAATCCGATTTTTGCTGAGGGGGAAAAAAAAGTTCTAAAAATAACATGCAAAAGAGTTAATTTTGCCCAGACAGGTAACGTTTTAGTTAGCTGGTATTCTATGAGATGGGATTTGGGTTCTAGAGTCTTGGGTTCCAATCTGAAAAGAAGACTGGAATGGCAAAAATAGAAAAAAAAAACCACTAAGAATAGCCACGTAGGTAAGACCTCAAAAATTTTTTAAAAATCTACATTCATTAAGTAATGCTACACGTAACACTAACAAATGGGACTCGTTACAGAACGCCCCCAAACCCCCACATGCACATTTCACTTTAGCCCCCAATTTAGCTGAAGCCCAGCACGACCCCGGAAGCCCTGCTACAGACGGGACACAGGGACGGCTTTATGACCTCTCTACCTCCCTCTGTCCCCTTTTCTTAAAGGGGCACAAAACCTCCCTGCACAGGACAGCAAGCTGCAGAAAGCAATTCCACTTTTTTTGTTTTGCTCCTGTCTTTTGTTTCTTTTGCAGTTTTTCCTCTCTTCTATTTGACACGAGCAGCTTACGGACCGATTCCTATCCAAATTGCTTTGCACAGGATCCACCTCATGGCCACGCGTCTGAAGTAAACTCAAGCGGATCGATTCAGACTACGAAGCGGGGTACTAATCAGGAAAAGCTATTCATGCAAAGGCAAGTGTTAAGGACAAGCCCTTTATGAGTACAAGCACACCTCCACAGCTAACCCTAAAAAAACGGGCTGGTAACGTATAGGAAAGTAGCAAAAGGACAGTAAGTGATTTATTTCACACAGCTCAGTCAGTTCAGTGAAGCGTTTGTCTTGCAAACGACTCCAGGCTGTTATCAGAAGTGTTTGGGGGTCAATTGCAAGGCCTGCAAATACCCTAAGCGGGACTTAGGGCAGCATTAACCAGCATCGCTGGTCCACCTTAAGCAGATCCACTCAAAGGAATCCGAGATGCAGACCGTCACTCCGAGCTGATCCCTCCGAGAATACAACAATGCTGTTCTTGTGCTGCATTGTTCCCAACCTGACTGGAAACAAACTAGTCGGCCACCCTTTTCTATGATCTCCCACGAACCTGTTTAACAGGATCGCTTAATAAAAACACCCATGAATTTTATACCAGCCAAACATCTGCATGTGGGTTCACTTAAACATGCAGCTAAGAGAGAAAACCACAGAGGAATCATGCACAAGGAACACAGCCAAAAGCGCATTTAGCTCAGGAAAGCCTCTGAGAAAGCCAGCAAAGCGCACATGCGACTTTTACCCTCTTTTGTTTTGAAAAGCCAGTGTTGAGACTTCAAAAACAAAACAAAAGGAAATAAAAAGTAGAAAACAAAAGAGATGTTTAGTATAACCAGAGCACTTTCCCCCGCTCTGAAGGTGTGATGGCAGAGCCCCGACGCCCTAGCTGTAAACTATCCAGTTAGCTCAGTTAGCGCCCCAGAAGTCATTAACGCAGAGCGTCTCAGGGGGAGCGATCGCGATCTGACTGCCAAGCAGCAGAGCTGCAGCCCGCGGTGGTTAAGAACAAACTCAGGAGCGCCCTGAGTTACAGCAGGAGCCGGCACCGGTGACAGCTGGCAGGCTGGCTTTTGAACGGCGAAGTAAATAAATAAAAGGAAGCATCGGGCAGCGCCTTCCGTGCGAGAGCCCAGCCTCAGCGCCGGGCTGCCGGCTCTGCGAGAGCGCTGCGGGCACAGCCGCGTCTCTAGGGCCCGCAGCTCCGTGCGCCCGGTACTCGAGGCAGGCCGCGTCCACAAACCCTTTTATGGCCGGGAGAAGGGAAAGGGGAAAAAAATAAATAAATAAAAAAAAAAGGGAAGCGGAGCAGGGCGCAGCGGGCCGCAAAGTTTACGGGAAGGCCGCCGAGGGGCGGGCGGGCTGCACGCCGCGTACAGGAGATCGGGGAGTTCCGGGAGGCCCCCGCGGCCCGCACTCACTCTGGCTGTTGGCCTGCTGCCCGTTGGCGGGCCCGGCGGGCGGCGGGTGCGGCGGGTGCTGGTGCTGCTTCCGCGGCGCGTGGTTCTGCTTCTCCATGCCGAAGCCCTTGTTGCCCTGCATCTTCCCCACCTGCGGGCACACGCGCACGGCTCGCACACGGGGCACGGGCACGGGCACGGGCACGGCCCGGCCCCCCCCGGTCTCTCCGGGACACCCCCCCCCCGCCCGCCCGCCCGCCTCGGCGGCCGCGTGTGGCTGCGGGGCGGGGCGCGGGCCTCGGCGGGGCTCCCGGCGGAGCGGCTGGGCCCGCGGCAGCGCGGAGCGGCCCCGGCGGCGGCCCCGTGCCGGACGCGGCCTCACCTGGCGGCGGCGGGCGGCGGCGGGGCGGATCGCGGCCTGCTCGGCCCGCTGCAGCCCGGAGAGGAGCGCGCGCGCGGCCGGAACTCGCGCAACCTACCCCCCTGCTCCCGCCGCCCGCCCTTCCCATTGGCCGCCCCGCCGCCCACCCCGCGCCGCCATTGGCCGCGCTCCCCGTCACTCACGGGCCGGCCGCGGCGGGGCGGGCCGAGGCGGGCGTGCGGCCCTCTGCGCGGCGCCGATTGGCCGCGAGGCGGCGGCGGCCCGCAGCGCGCGCCGCCAATCAGCGCGGCGGGCATCACGCTCGGTTGAGAGGCGAGCGAGGGGACAAAGGAGCCGAGCGAGCCGCCGGCGGCCGCCGCGCAGGCGCAGTGAGGCCGGGCGCCGCGCATGCGCGCTGCGATCGGCGGGGGGGGAGCGCTGCCTTTTAAAGGGGCCGCGGCGGGCTCCGAGCGCGTGCCGCGCCGTGCGCGCCCCCGCCCGGCGGTGCCCGCGCGCGTGCACGGGGCCGGCGGCGGGAAGGGCGTGAGGGGAGCGGGGCGGGGCGGGGCGGGGCGGCAATAAAGCCTCGAGAGGGAGCCTGAGGGGGGCGTGAGGGGCGCGGGGGGGGGGGGCGTGTGAGGGCGTGCCGGGGGAGGCGCGGTCCCGGCGGGGGTGTGGGGGGACCGGGTGGGGGTGGCGCGGGGGAGGGGCGCGGGCCGGGGGCCGGGGCAGCCCCTCCCGGGGGCGGTGCCGCGTCCCGGGCCCCCGCGAAGCCCCGCCCGGCCGCGCTGTCACTCACCGCCCCGGGGAGACGGCTCCAGCTCCGGGGAGGCGGCGGCGGTGGCGACGGCGGCCGGGCCGGGCCGCTCCCCCCCCCCCCCAGTCGGTGCGCAGGTAGAGGCCGGGGCGGCGCGGCCGGGCCGGGCCCCCGGGGACGGCGGCGAGAGGGTTAACGGGGGGGGGGCAGCGGGGCGCCCGGCCCGCTCCGCGAGGTCCACTCCGCACTTTGCGGGCGGCCCCGCGGGCACCGAGGGGCTCGGGGCGCCCCGCTCCGACCCCCCCCCCCCCCCGCCCCAGCCCCCGGGGCTCGGCTCCGCGCTGCCGGTTCGCGCGGTCCCGCTCCGCCGCGCGGATCCGCTCCGGGTTTTCCGTCCGCCCGGCGGAGTCCGGGCTGCGCGCTCCGCTCCCGGGCTGCCGCTCCCGCTCCGCGTTTTGGAGGCCGCCGCCTGCGAGCGAGTCTCGCGAGCCCCAGCCCCGCCGCGGCCAATGGGGACGCGTCCCTCGCTCGGCGCGGCCAATGGGGAGCTGCCCCCGCCCCCCCCCGGGCCGCAGCGCGCTGAGGGCTCCGAGCGGCGCCTCCATTTAAAGGGGCCGCGACCCGAAGCCGGGCTGTGGGCAGAGCGGGCGGCGCGGCGCCGGGCAGCCAGGTGCGGGCGGCGCCGCCCGAGGGCGCCTCCCTGCGGGCAGCGCGGGGCGGGGGCGGGCAGCGGGGGGGGGGCTCGGGGCGCGCGGCGGCGGTGGTGGGCCCGGGGAGGGGGGGGGGCGGGGCAGGCGCGTGCGGCGCGGGGCCCCCGCAGGATGGGGGGCGGGGCTAGCGCTCGGCGAGAGGGGCGTGGTCTGCAGAAGGGGGCGTGGCCTAGCGAAAGGGGTGTGGCGTGGTGAAAGGGGGGCGTGGTCTGTAGGAAAAGGGGGCGGGGCCGTGCGAGGGGCGGGGCCGGGGCGGCCCCTCCGGTGGCGCCGCTGGGGGGCGCCCTGGGGCGGTGGGGCTGGGGCTGGGGCTGGGGCTGCGGGGGGGGAGCCCCGGTGTCGGGGCCGTGCTCAGGGGCAGGGGCAGCGGGTCCCTGGGTAGGGCCAGGGCTGGGGCTCAGCCCCCCCCCGGGGTGTGAATTCCCCTGCGTTAGTTCTCGTACGGGCACTTGGTGCTCAGCGCCGCTGGGGCGCGGCACCCCCGTGGACGCGGGTGTGCTGGCGGCGGCGATGGCAGTATGGGGGACGCAGGGGATCGCCTACGTGACGGTTCCTTCTGGTATCTTAATAAAGGCCGTGCTGGGCCATTTCGCTGTTTCGGTCTCGGTAGGGTGCTCAACGTGCAAGCTTCTCTCCCTGCTGCCACCTCAAGCACCCTGCCGGTGCCTGAGCCCGTCGTTACCAGCCCCGTTGGCCATGGGCTCCACTGGCAGCCTCCACAAGGAGTCTCTGGGCGGGAGCAGTGCCCTGCACAGCGCGGCGTTGCTGGGGGGCAGCTGCTATTGCCGCGCGAGGGTGGAGCAGCCCGGCGCTGAAATCCCGTCCTGGGACCCAACGGCAGGGAGCTCGCTGGGGAATGTGGGACTGCCCGGCAGGCTGGCTGGATAGCTCGCCGTCACGTCCCCTGTTTCGGACCTGGAGGGCTGCTTAAGGGAAATCACATGTTTTGCCCTCAGAGGGGCACCCTCCCTGAGACTGTGCCCTGTGGTCTTCTCCCGCTTTCCCTGGTAGTAAGGCTCGGTCAAAGAACCGTAGGAAGAAAGATCCAGGTTGGGAGGGACCTCGGGAGGTCTTAGGAAGAGATGTGAGAGTATGCGAGCAGCTGCCAGCTGCTGCCAGGACGGCGTCCCTGATGGATGAGCACGCTCCTGTTTGTTTTAGAGTGTACTGCTAGTGCAGAAGTGCTGGATTACCAGCAAGTAATGCTGAGACCCGAGGAGCACAGCCAAGTCTCTTTGAAGTGTTGCAAGGAGTCTTCTGGTCAAGCCAATTCCAGACAATTCTGCAAGAATCCAGAAACCTGTCCTTCCTTTTGCATGGAGCTGAGATGAAGTTTCTGGAAGGCACGCTCAAAATCTGGCTCGGTTGGCCCTGCCGTTGGGGAATTTCGGGGACCCCGCGGGGTTGTGCGGCGCCGTGCGCTCTGTGTCGGAGGGTTTGACGTGGTCGCTGCTGCTGTTTGCTCTGGGTGAACCGAGAGAACCGGTAACACGCTGGGAGAGCGCAGTGGACAGCTGTCCCCCGAGCCCTGCCTGCAAAGGGCAGGCTGAGGAGCTTGTCCAGTGACACCGGCAGTAGCTGCAGCTGACTTGAGGAGAACTGCTGAACGCTGCTGTAAACCCTCTGACTTGCAATTTTACATACCGCTGGGTCAGTTGTTGAAGTAGGCAATTGTCTGTGGTGGTGATCATGTAATAGCTATTTCTGGGTTTGTTGAACCTTGACTTCCAGCCTTTGGAGCATTCCTGTGCGTTTGCCTGCTCCTCCAAAGAGTCCTTTGCTATACATCTTTGTGGGTTTTTTTTGAGATGGGTCATGTTGCATCTCCCCGTTTCTTTCTATAATGAAATAGGTTTATCAATGGAACGTGCTTTCTAAACGATGACTGATTCTTGAAGCGGTGGGGTTCTCCTAGTACTGGGTCGGATGTGTTTTGGTTTTGTTTTTCAAGCACCTCAGCTCTTCCAGTATGTGTCTGCATGTGTAGGCACACTACCAAGAAGGCGATTGCCATGGTCCATCGCGGTGCTGTGTGGCAGCAGTGACGGACTGCATGGCGCCGGAGGCACTGTGCTCTCTGAATGCGTTTTGGGCTGCCAGGTGGGAGCGCAGGGCTGCCCCTCCAAAACCACCAGTGAATAATGAAATTGTTTCTGCTCCTTTCCAGAGAATTTTGACTGGGCTGAAACCTGGTCCGCGGTAGTATGCTTGGTTCCCCGGTGATTCTTCATAAATTAATTTGCTTTAAAATGAGTTAGGCAATCTGTAATAAATGTTTGCAGTGCTTAAATCTGGAAAGCCATAAGCTGCCCAGGTAAACTCAGATAGATTGCAACAATGAAGTTAGCCTTTACCGTATTTGTCATTTGAGGCTCTATACTTAATGAAGATCTGTTGCCTAAAACCATGCTGGTAGGACGTTATATTATTTCCTTAATTTTTTATTGATGGAGCCATGTATTGACCGCCGTTGTTTTTGTCAGGAAATACTAGTTTGGGTGTTACAATTTATTCTAAAATTTGGTGCCAAAATGAGAATTTCCTTCAGAGCTCTCAGCTCAGGTCTTACAGAACTCGTAGGTGAGAGCTAGCTGGAATGTTCATTTAAGTGTCTTAATGATAGTAGTTATTATTTAATGCTTTCTGTATACCAAATGATCTCTAGCGAAAAAAGTAAATACTTCAGCCTTCAAAATCTTTAAAACCTGAATCCGTATCCAGTGACAAGCCTGGGAGAGGCACCCAAGCAGGCGCTGTCGGCTTGCTGGGGGAAGGCAGTCGCCGGTAGCTGTGCTCTTCTGTGGGCACCGGAGACCTCCGAGGCATTCACCTCATGGTGCGGGAGCATCGGCAGTATTTTTTTTCTCGCTGTCTGATTTTAATTAAATCTTTGATGGTAGCTCCTCGTTTTTGCAGGTAGGCCATGTATTCCCCTGCTAATAGTCAGCTGGGTAAGGACACTCAGATGTGGAAGATGTGTGCAGGTACAGCACCAGTGGTGCCTTTAGCAAGGTACATAAAGCCCCAGCTAGTCGCTTGGAGACTTGAGTGTCCCGACAGAGGTGGATGTGACGGTCAGAGCTGCGCCCTGCATGCTCGTGGAGGACCCTCAGCAGTCCTGTCGCCTCTCCAGAAACTCTCGTACCTGAGAAGCGCTGTGCTTCGGGCTGTCGTGCAGGGGGCTTTGCTCTGAACCTGATCTTCCCAGGGATATCCCTTGCTGAATATTCTGGAGAGGATGGTGCTGAGTCCCAAGTGAGGGGTTTCCAAACGTCCGATAGGGCAGTCTGTGTAAACGTGCAGGATTTCGGCACGCTGTCTCCTGTTTTTTTTATGGAGTCATCTTCCAGTGTACTCCCCTCCTTGCCAGGTATGTGGCTGGAAAAGAGGGAGATTTCAGGCAGACCGATGACGGGAGCCCAGTGAGTGATCTGTGCATTAGATAGTCCTGGAATAAAAAGGAGATGAAATGTGGTGGATCAGTTCAGCATCTGCCAGAAACAATAAGCTATTATTCATCCGTCAGAGGTAGTGAGAAGAGACCTTACCAGGAGGTAAAGCTCACATTCAGCTGGCAGCATAACTCACTGTGAAGCTCAGCAGAAAGTCCAGATGAATCTGAAAGCCTGGGGCAAGCGAAAGAAGCAGTGTTTCTTACCTTGCTGCCTGCAGCTGGGCAGCTCTAATTTTCTCGGGTTGAGTTCAGCTTCAGAGCAACCCACGGAGCTGTAAAGCATCCTTCTCTCCTGTTCTACGGGCTGCCTTCTCGATCCTGATCAGCCGGCAGTTGAAAGTCGCTGTAAAGACTTTGCTGTCAGGGAAACAGAATTTCAGTGATGGGCAGAAGCATTCCTTGCTTTCCCACCCAAACTGCTTGCGGCATCATCACTTCCTGGGGTCCATCTCAACACTAACTCTATCAGCTTTTCCAGATTTTTATAAGTACATCAGAAGTCAGCACCCATCTGTTTCTGCATCTACTTGTCACGGAGCTCTGCTGCAGCAGAAAAAATATTTTTTAAAACAAAATGTTAGGCTGCAGAAGATGTTACAATGGGAACTTTGGAGGCCCAAAGCATAAATTGGTCCAAAGGGGGATTAGTCAAATTCATTGAGGATTTGTCCAGTACAGCCTCTTAGCAGTGCAGCTCGAGCCAAGCAGTTCTTCAGCAGCCGATCGCCACTTGATCGGAGGATGCCCTGAAGAGGAATTGTCCAGTTAGTTACGTTTCTCATACTCTCTCCCCAGGTACCCACTCTTGGTGTGAATAGAAATGGGATGCTCGAATAGATGGACATTTTGCTTGACTGACTGCGGCAGTCCTTAGCTTTGCACACCCTGCGAAGATGTTTCGGGCTGTTCACCAGAATGTGAGCTGTTCTGCTGGGGGATTCGGACAGAGCTGATGAAAGAGGACAGGAGCTTGGGCACACAGGGCGAGCACTGTGCTTCCAACCAGAACTTGCAAGTGAGTGGTCCTGTTGTGGACTCTTAGGTCTTTCTTGTCCGCATAGCTTTCCCACCACATACCAGTATTTTGGAGTTGACTTAACCTGCAGAATAGTTGTTCCCTTTAAGACCATTGTGCTGGTCGGTGTCGTCACCATTAAGTTTGTCAGAGTCTTGTCTTGCATCATAACGCCCTAGTGCACAAAGCCTGAAAGCCAGCGTTAAGGTATGCTCTATTGAAACCAGGTGCCTTCATTTTTTTGGTAGAGTACGCAAGTAGCATGGCGAGTTCATAGATTTTCATAGATTGTTGCTTGCATTATCCTTTAGGAAGGAATGCCAAAATGGATTTCTTACGCTCCAAAATTGTTCCCAGGGTCTCTTTCTACTAGGCAAAGACTAGGCCAGCTGCAGGTAGCAAATACTTTAGGAGTATCACCTCTCTGGTTCGTTGCAGACTTGCACAAAAGTGTATAAATGAGCTTGCCTTACTCATCTGAGTGGCTCAACCTTGCTGCTGCTTATTGTTCTAAGGTCTGTTGTCCCGCACCCAGATTTCCAGACAGACATCTTTGAGAAGGAGGCGTTGTTTGTATTCAGAGCAGCAGGAAACATGTTTGTCTTGAGAGGATTCTCACCTGCTTCAGCTTCTTATGACCTTTCTTTCAAATGTCTTTACTTGTGTTTCACTCTGTTCTTCTCCCTGTCACCCACCCTAAAACGCACTTTAGACTTTGCATTGCTCTAGAAATAGCTCATTCTGGAAACTTTTTCTCTTTGTAACTAAAGAAAATTAATGGAATAATCAGTCTTTATTGGTGAAACTTGCTGAGACTCTGAAGAAGACAACTTCTGTAGTTTCTGTTTGTGACTGGGGGAACAGTGCTTATCTGTCACTGGAACAGAAAATGCTGCTGTGTTTTTAGATAAAATAAGGAGATAATGACTTCGAACTCCAGCTGTAAGGTATCATTTCTTCAACTCCTGCTTAAATGAGGTTCAGAAGTTGGGTACGTTTCTGTCCAAATATTTCTTGTTTAGTTCTGAGTAAACCATTAGTAAGACTCGGTTGTCCTTTCAGGGGGAAGGATATAACAGAAGAACTGATCAGCTATCACAGTGAAATTACCTCAGGCCTCCTCCTTCATAGCTATAGGTGTATTATGCTCACTATTGGGTGAGCCCAAATAGGCAGGAATACTGAACGTTCGGGGTTCAGAACAGTGCCAAATTTAGGATTAGGATGATTCTAATAGGGGAATAGGTTGGTGCCACATCTTTTGATTACAGCACCTTCCTTCCCTGTAGTGTCTAGGTACAGCCTGTTTTGGGGACGTGATGCTACATCAAGCCTTACCGTGCATCACCACAGGCAGGCTCCAGCTCCCTTTCCCTCTTCAGGCGTTTCACCTTCTGTCCCTTTGCAGGGATGTGGTTCGTTGTTAGCCAAAGGAATATAAACGCCTTCTTGCCTCACCTCATGGTCTTGCCCTTCCTGCCTTGTGGTGATGTTGACTGGAGGAGCTGGGCTGCAGCTTTGTCCATCTGGTGGCGGTAAATGGCAGCACACCTCCCTGCGCGAGTGCTCTGTGCCCTGCCAAGCCACACTGGTCTTTCTTCCCAACTGCGCGTTGTGTGCTTGTCTGCTTTGCTACTTGTTCTTCCTTTCCTACCCTTCTTCACGCCACTCTTCAGGATCCCCCCCCCAGCATTAACTTCATTTTTTTCCAGTGGTTCTCTGAGTGTTGGCCCCCATAGTTATGGCCCCAGGCTGTCGTTAAGGGGTAACGTGGTTTGTATCTGTCCCCTGACAAAACTCCTGCGTTTTGTCATGTGGCATCTTGTTCAAGGCCCAGACTATAGAGCCGTAAAGAAATTCTTCCTGCCTCTGTGTTTAAGAGAAAATATATTTTAAAAATAAAAGATGGGTTAGCTGTGTGCTAACAGACCAGGAGAAAGGACAGGCCGGATTATTCGGGTCTGGTGAGATGTAGAGGAAGGCAGAGCAGGGCTTATTACGCACTGCAGAACAGCTGCGTGAAGCCTCCTGAACTGGTGCTCAAATCCTTTCTGGTATCCCACTGTGTCCTTTAGCATAAGCAAGTCTGTTTGCCACGCTGCGGTGAGGGGTGTGGATGCTATAGAGAATTCTGAAAGGTTTACTTTGCCGAATGGCTGCATCTCGCTGCTGCTGTTCGGCTTCGGAGCTTTGTAACCCCACAGGCAGATGTGATTGACTTGCTGGGATGCTGGGTATTGCTAGCAATCTTACCGGGCCTCCAGTTACTCCAGCAATGTTCAGAGGAGTGGGCAATTCATGCACCATTAGTCTCTTTTCCATTAACTTGCAAGTCTCTCTCTCGTTTCCAGTTGTCATCTTCTAAATGGATTCCAGTGAGTTTTCGGGATCTTTGGACCCCCTGTCTCTGCCTGACAAACCACTTATTGGCGATCTTCCTGCTGACATGGAGTTTGGGGAAGATCTCCTGGGCTCCCAAACAGCTTCTACCCAGGAGGCTTCAGTTCTTCAGCCCCCTGACTGGGATCAATCCAAGCAGATGACCGCAGACGGGGACTTGGACCTTCTAGTGAAGGGGGACAGCCTGTCTGAACTAAACAAATCAAGTGACCTCAATCTAGATAAACCTAGTGTCTTGGACATGCTGGAGAAACCCGGTGTCTTAGATGACCTGGATAAAACTGCTGGCTTGATGGAGCTAGATAAATCAGAGGGTCTGGACGGGCTGTATAAGGCACAGCCTTCCCAGGATGCGGAGGATGGGCCGGGGGACTCCTCTGCCCTCTCTAGAGAAGCCCTTGTTCCGGAAACTTGGAAAGAAGGGGAAGATGCACCAAAAAATGATTCTGGGGACCTAAAGGAAGATGGTGCTGCTGCTATTCCTGCGCCATCTGATGACAATGCCCCTGAATCGCCCCCACAGCCCGTTCCTGACTCTGGAGACCTCAGCCGTGCCCCAGCCACAGAAGAAACCACAGCACAATCCTCAAGTCCGCCAGCGGCCCCTGCACAACTCAGTCTTAAACAGTCAAAAAAGACGAGGTTGAAGGCGCCGAGGAAAAGCTCACCTGTGCAGAGGGAAGGGCTTGCAGGGGAAGCAGAGGTGGAGCTGAGCCCGGACAATAGTACAGCAGCTCTGCCCCATGAGCCCACGGAGGAAAACCAGGCGGAGGAAGGAGATGATAACGGGAACAACTCCCTTAAAGACAGTAGTGTACCAAAGGCACAGGAGGCTGTGCCACCAGCAGGTAGGTTGTTGGCTCTGCAGAACTTGGCTTCCTGTAGCTCAGAAGGCTGCAGTCTGAAGTTGGAGGCTGTTCTCAACTCCAGCTTTCCCCATCTTCCCCTGCCATGGAAATCGTTGATGCTGCTGATGGGCTAGGTGTGGAAAAAGTGTCTCGCCTATTAGGAATAATGTTCTGGAAGCTTTTCCTTTGGCGCACACAAGCTCTTACTCTGGTTTTCGTAGCTTTAACTTTGATTTTTAATGTTTGTGTCAGCTAGGAGCTCCCCTGATACAGCTGCTGCTGTACATCATCTTAAGTTATACTCCTCATCACTGGAGTCCTTCCTGGAGGTGAGGGTTACCAGGAGAAGATTTTCCCATAGGCAAAGTCCCACTGCCCGGGCTGGCCATCCTCAGGAGATGCTCAGTCTGCACAGCCAGACGCAGCTGGAGGCGGCTGCCCAGCCTGCCTCCCCACGTGCAGGGAGGTCTCTCTTCTGTTGGAGAAAAGCAAGATGTGAGATTCAAGTTTCTTCTGTGCTTCTGTTGCAGGACAAGGCCTGTCTGGGAAGGGAAGCGAGACGCCAGCTGAGAAGGTGAGGAGAATGCAGTCAAGTACGTATGCTGCCGGAGAACTGAGGGTGTCTGGCTGTTGCCAAACTCACTGAGAGACGCTGGCTGTCTGGTCACCCCTCTGAGAAGGAGTTTGCACGTCTCCAGTGATGGAGTGGTCCCTGCGTGTGCTGCCACTGTGCTGTACATGTGGCTTCAGCATCTCTCTCCCTGCCACCCCCAGATGGAATGTCATTACCATAGGCCTGTTTCCCCCTCACCCTCCCCTCTTGCCATCTCTGGTCAGGTATCCATGGAGTTTTTTTCCTTTTTCAGCCTAGTCATTGGGAATTCAAAACCCAGAAGTTGAAACTGCGCTGTGATCTGAGATATTTATCCATGGTTGTCCTAGCAGATGGTTAGTCTAAGTATTTTCTGAATGTCTTCTAGGAACAGAAAAGAAGTGAACGAGCCAGAAGATCAGAAACTGCCAGGCCTGAAACTGTGAACTCCTCTGAGAGCAGTGAGTAATTGGGGCTGGCTGGTGCCTGCCTTCAGCCAGAGCATAAGGCCTAGGCCCAGCACAGGCAGGCAGTTTGTGTTGTGAATAGGATGGGGGTAGGGACTCTGGAGCTTTCATACAGACTTTCCTGTTACACAGGACAGGTCCCTTTGCCCATGAGTTTTCATTTCAGGGTTCTTGCCTTGATTTCTCAGCACCTTTAAGTTGAGGAGAGGGTTGTAGGATTTTTACAGTGGTTTGTGGACAAGCAACAAGTAATAATAGGATGAGGCTCTGGGGGTGTTCCCAGGAAATCCGTCTTCCATCTCCTTAGCCAGGACCTTTCTTCCTTTGCCTCTATGCCATGAGGCTGTCTGAAGGAAGGTTGTGTTTGGGGGACTTCCCTGTGAAAGTACTTGAAATCTCTGTTCTTTGAGATGCTGAATGTTGCACTGACATTCCCTAGCATTTTTCTGTTGGTCCTTCCTTGTCTGCCTGTACTGGAGAAGTGTCTGGTGATCCAGCTTGTTCCTTTTAAGGTTTACTGGTTCTTGGAGGGCTTGCTGCTGTAACTGTTCACACTTGGGGCATCTGCTCTACCTTGGAGAATCATGACTTTTCCTCCAGAGGAATTGTACTTAAGCCCAGTTTGCTTAAAGACCTTCTGCCTCATCTGGGATTCCAACAGAATATCTTTTCAGGGTCCCTTTATCATTCTAACCAGGAAGGTAGAATGCATGTAGAGGGACTGCAGCAAGATGACCCCAGAAAGCCCCAGCATGCTTCTCATGGAAGAACTTTCTGTCTCAGTTCCTAATGGGGAATTTCTGTGCATCTTCTGTCTGCTGCTTTGCAGTTCCAGTCTCTGATGAAGATTCTGATGCAATGGTGGACGATCCCAATGACGAGGATTTTGTTCCTTTTCGTACCCGACGCTCGACGCGCATGTCCTTACGCACGCAGATGGCTCAGCGAGCTGCCCGCTCTACTGTCACCAAGATGACGTGTGCCAACTGCCGGACCCCTCTGCAGAAGGGCCAAACTGCCTACCAGCGTAAAGGGCTCCCTCAGCTCTTCTGCTCCAGCTCCTGTCTCACCACCTTCTCAAAAAGACCACCTGGCAAGAAGATATGCACCTTCTGTAAAAAGTGAGTGATCGTTCCCCTTTCCTCAGCGATCCTGTGCTTGTGACCCCACTCACTTGCCCCACAGTCCTCCCTGCCAGTACCCATCCCTGTGACCCTCATGCTTCCTTTGTCGCCCACATCACTCTTGTCCACTGCCAGGTGTTGCCCCATGTCTTCTTTCACGCACTGTGTATCCCATCCTCCCTCCACCCCCTTCACATTATTTATTGTTTCTCCCTGCCAGGCTTAGTGGCCCATATCCCTGCCTCCCCTCAAAACAACCTCCTGCATGCTTCATCTTCAGGCACCGCCGCTCTGGGCTGGAGCAGAGGCTGCTGTGGGCCAGTTCTTGCCACCTCCTTGGGATCACAAAGTCCCTGCAACCGCAGCATGCCACCCCACCCTTTTGTGGCAGGACTGGTGTGTCCCTGCACTAACATATGTCTTTTGATTCCCAGGGAGATCTGGAACACCAAGGACTCTGTGGTTGCCCAGATTGGTTCAGGAGGCTCTTTCCATGAGTTCTGCACCTCCGTCTGCCTCTCCCTCTATGAGGCCCAGCAGCAGAGACCAGCACCTCAGTCTGCTGACCCCTCAGACACCATCCGTTGCAGTGTCTGCCATAAACCTGGTGAGGTAAGCAAATGCCTTCTCTTTCGCTTGTCCCGGATCAGGCGCTTGTCACCTGCAGACCTTGGCCCTGCCTCAGACCATGGCTGGGCATTTGCTGGGTTCTCCTGATGTGTGAGGCCTCAGTCCCTGAGCTGCCTCGGGCTCACTCCCAGGTTCTGCCTTGTTGCTGTGAACTAGCCCTTATTCCAAGAAATACGGCTTCTGCTTCTCCCCACCCTGCAGAGTGTTACTTTCTGCCCCTCCACCCTCCCAGTTTCTTTGCTGGCTCTTGGTGAGAAGCCAGCTTGAGTTGACAGCAGCTTCCAATAGGGAACTCGCCTGGGTTTTAATGTACAGCCCATTCTCCCAAGGGCTGTGGTAGTGGCGTACACGTGTGGGAGGGAGCCTCATGGTGTTCTGAGGGAGTGACAGCAACGATGTCTCTGCAGATCCAGCACGAGGTCAGCAATGGGAACGTGGTTCACCGCATTTGCAGCGATGCCTGCTTCACCAAGTTCCGAGCCACCAAGGGGCTGAAAACCAACTGTTGTGATAACTGTGGACTTTATATCTACAACAAGGGCTTGCCCCTGGAGTACCTCTTCCACGAAGGCCAGCAAAAGCGCTTCTGCAACTCTGCTGTCTCAACAGTTTACAAGAAGGTGTGTGGAGTCAGCTGCCGGGGGAGAGGGGAGAGGGGGCTCCTCGGTGGGTACACATCTCCCTTGTTCAGTTTGGCACAGGACGCTTTATGCAAGAGCAGGCAGCTTGAACCCCCTTGGCCTTTTATTGCTGACAAAACATCTTTAAGAGACTGCTGTGGAGAAACTCTGAAGCAGGCAAATAGAAGTTAGTTACACTGCTTGGGGCCCATCTTGGACCACAGGTCAAACACTCAGATCCAGCTGGACTGTGCAGTTACACTGGGAAATGCGGTTAGCATGAGGGTGGCTTCTTTTGGATGCTTCCCCAAAGCTTGGCAGTATCTGTTCCTCTGTGGTCTGAGCAGGCTTCACTTAACTGTCCTGATAGGGCTGCCAACTTCTGCGTTCCTGCCAGGGTACCCCTGAAATGAGAAGCAGAGGTGCCAAAGGTGGCTTTTTTCTACCACCTGAACCTGCAGACTGTGAGCCTGGCTCTCACATCAAGGGTTCCCTGCAGGAGAGCTGCCCTGTGTGGGATGCTGTAGTGGGGTGGAGTATGAGGATGGGACCCTCGCCGGCTGTGATGGGCTCCCTGGCAGCTCTGTTCTGCTCTGTGTTTGCAGAAGAACACCCGAGTCTACCCATGCATGTGGTGCAAGACGCTGTGCAAAAACTTCGACATGCTGCCCAACGTGGATCGCAGTGGCAAGATGGGACTGTTCTGCTCCATTTGCTGCACTACCTCCCACAAAGTGAAGCAGTCAGGCTTGGTTGGTAAGGGCGCTCACAGGGATTCAGTCACCTCTCCACTCTTAACTACTCCTTCCTTTGTGCTATTTATTGCTTGTGGATGAGACTGGAAAGAAGGCATGTTGCTCACCTGGGAAGGTGTCTGGGGAGGAGTCCCAGGGAGACAAGTGGAAGAGGAGACGTGGCGAGGGAGTGACCCTGCAGTACATAGCCGTTTGTAACGCTGAGGGGATAGTGTCCATCGCTGTTCTTGAGAACGCAGGAAGCAGTTGTAGTACTGTGTTGTGCTGGAATTGCCTTTTCCATTGCACAGAGTACCAGGGTGTCCGGGACTGCATATGGTCTCTGTTGACTGGTACAAGTATTGCGGTCTGTTTTGTCCAAATTTCTGTAGAGCCAGGATCACTTCCTTGAACCAGTCTGCTTTCCATCCATGTTTAATATTTCTGTCCTAGCAGAAGATGGGCTCTTAGTTTCCTGGTGTTCATGTCCCTTCCCTTCTGGTAATAGCTTTACAGACTGAGGATGAGTGAGTAGCTTGCATGCCATCCTCAGAATCCAGTCCCACGTCCTTTGCTGCTGGCCTCACCAATTCCTGTCTGTTTCATCAGGTCCCCCTAGACCCTGCAGCTTCTGCAGAAAGAGTTTATCTGAACCCTGCTATTACAACAAGACAGACCGGGTTGTCTACCAGTTCTGCAGCCCCAGCTGCTGGACCAAATTCCAGGTACTGAAAAATCCTTCATGCTGGGCTGGGCCCGAGAGCTCCTGCCTCTTTTCACACTTAGCAGAGGCTGCAGCTTCTTCAGGCTCCTCAGGGAGGGTCCATAAGAAGTCTCTGCTGGAGCACAGGAGTTCCAGTGACTGTAGTTGTCGATTTCTTATTCTTGGCCCTACCTCCCCTCTCTTCAGCTGAGATAAGGCTGGCTGTAATTATGTCCTGTCTAGCAGCTTACGCCCAGTGGGAGTGCAGCACAGAGCCGCGCTGCATGAGTGGTTTGGGACATAGTGGCCTTACAAGGGTACAAGCAAAAGCACAAATAAGCTAGCAAAGCACCATCAGCACCTGCTAGCATGGAAAGAGGCGGAGCTGCACTCTGAGCCAGGTATCACCAAGGAACATAAGTCACCTAGGTCATGTTGTCTAAAAATTTACAGCCAGCAGGCTGGGAGACCTCATGTTCTTAATAGTCCTCAAGGGCTTGACTGATACTTTTCAGTCTTCTGGTGTTGAGTTTTAGCATTCGTGAACTGTTCACGGTATTCAAAGGCAACTGGAAGAATATTAGTTTTGTACAGTTATCAAAGAACAAAGCAACAGCCAGGAAGACCTGGGAAACTTAGGCCAAGACATGCCTTGGGCAACCGAGAAAACTTAGAGAATCTAGAGGTAGAGAGTTAGTTACTGACAGTGGCAGTGTTTTCTTTTGTGTTTTTGTTTGTTTTTCTTTTTTTTTCTATTTCTTCTTCTTTTTCTTTTTTTTTTTTTTTTGATAATCCTTGATATAATCCTTTGAGATCACAACTGTGGGTAAGGGACAAGGGTAGCTGAAGAGTCTTTATAGGTGTAGACTTCATAAAACACTTGAATCTTGCCATGTGAAATCAGCATTGTAATATGTGAGTAAAGCCATGCATAACCTGGATTAGGTGACGTCTTACTGGCAGATCTCAGAACCACACTTGCCAAAAAACCACACCGAAAGGAGTGTTTCATGATGTCTTCTTGGGATGGGTATTGATATCAATAATACCAACGCCTTCATTAGTCATCTGGAAATAATGTCAAAGTAAGCAAGATAAAATTTTGCAGATGAAACAAAAACCGGTGAAGTGTTAACTCATGCTGAGGTCAGGGCAAAGCAAAGCAATTGGATTGTTTGACAAGATGGGTTCCTCCTAACGTGTACCTAAATGCAGTTCAGTGCAAGATCCTGTATCAGCCTTACTCAGGTAATGTGAGGTTGTAAGTCCTGGAAAGTAAGGACTTGAAAAGGCTCTGTGATTGCAGCAGATAAGCTATTAAGTTTGAGTGCCTCAGTCTACAGTTAAAAGTTCGGGGCCTATATGGAGCAAAGGATCTACCTACAATGAAGCACAGATAGGAAGGATATTCATCCAATGTCCACATTTTAATGTTGAAGAAAAATAGGGAGAGTACTGAAGAAGCTGCAAAACTACAGTGAGCCTTGAAAAATTGTATGTACAGAGGCACTTGCAGAGCACATTATCTTATCAGCAACAAAACCAGATTATTTTATTAATAAATGTATCTGGACAGGACCTCAAGTTCTAAATGGCTCTTTAATCTAGCAGAGGAAGTGGCACGAGAATGCCTACTTGAATTCTGAAATTACGTTACCCTGAAAATAGGAACTAGGCACATGCGCTTCGAGATCTTGTAGAGAAAGTCTCAGAAGAGGTAGCAGAGCCCCTGTCTCTTAACGTTTTCAAATGCAGAGGGGTTGCAGCCTGAAAGCTTGCCTACCTGAGCTGGACCCAGTACAATGGAAGCAAAGTGAAATTACTCAAGAGTCTGCTCTCCAGGAGCTTGAGACATCCTCTGAGGGACTGACTATGAGTCACTGACAGTGGCAGCCAGCACAGATCTGATTGGGGCGGGTGAACTACTGTGATCAGTGGAGCAGACAGGATGACTGGAGGTAGTGCAGGTCGGATGCTTGCTGCCCTCTGTGCCTCTCCCTCCGTCAGCTGTCTTTGTTTTCTGCAGCGCACCAGCCCGGAAGGTGGGATCCACCTGAACTGCCATTACTGCCACAATCTTTTCAGTGGGAAGCCGGAGATCCTTGACTGGCAGGTGAGGATTTTCCCCGGGGAGCACGTTGAGGCGAGGCCAACCCCAGCGAGGACCACAGAGCTCTTCCTCTCCTTGCTCAAAGGAGAGCCCCTTCTGAGCCAGTGCTACGAATGCCTCGGCTGCAGAGACCCACAGTCTTGCTCTCGCTTCCCCGGGAAGCGTGGGGACCTCCTGCCAGCCTGGCTGACCTGGTGGCGGTCTCTTTGGCAGGACAAGGTGTATCAGTTCTGCTGCAAGGACTGCTGCGAGGATTTCAAGCGGCTGCGTGGGGTAGTGTCTCAATGTGAGCACTGCAAGCAGGAGAAGCTGCTGCATGAGAAGATCCGCTTCTCTGGGGTGGAGAAGAACTTCTGCAGCGAAGGTACTTGGGGAAGGCACGGGAGAGGCAGAGCCCCCATGCCAGCCCTTGCTGGGGGAGGAGAAGAGAGCATGGAGTGGAGCAGAGGGGAGACTGTCTAGCCAGGCCCTGGGGCGAGAGCCTCGCCATGCAGTGAAAAGGGAGGACTGTCAGTGGGGATGGCTTGCTGTCCAGCCAGGCCCGAGGGCAAGATCTTTACCATTCATTGTGTCCTTGGGGAGGGCTTTCTCACAGCTTTTCTCTCTCTGGGGGCTGGGGAGACAGCAGGTGGCAGCTCCGCTCCTCCTGTCATCATGCACTTCTACGCTCTTGCGTCTGGGCTGGCCTGACCTGGCCTTGCCCTGCCTGCTGGGTTCCTGCACACAGGAGGTTGGAGTCAGACTCTTCCTAGAAGCATAGAGGTGAGAGATGGCAAGTCCCCATGAGGTCCCATCTTATCCCAGCCCCAGGGGCCAGTGCTGGATTGTTCCCTACAGTGTGTTGCGTGTGCTCTGTTGTCTCCGCAGACCTGGATTGTGGTCACGTTTGGGTCAGGGAGGCCCCAGTTCATCCTGGGAAGGTTTCACTCCTATTGTTTCTCCGCAGGGTGTGTGCTTCTTTACAAACAGGATTTCACAAGAACCTGGACCTGGTGCTGCATCACCTGCACCTACTGTTCTCAGACCTGCCAGCGGGCGGTCACCGAGCAGCTGGAGGGCAGCACCTGGGACTTCTGTAGTGAAGACTGCAAAAGCAAATACTTGCTCTGGTACTTCAAGGTCAGTATTGGCACTGGCAGCTTGTGCTAAGTGCTGTGGTGGGCACGGCACCCAGATAAGTGGGCATTGCACTGAGGAAGCTCGCACTGCTGGAGTCTGGCTGGCACTGCTGCGGAGAACCTGGCACTGCTGGAGTCCTGCCTGGCAATGACGGGACACTGCTACGGGGAAGCTCACGTAGCTGGAGTCCCCAGCTGATCCTGCCAGAGCACTGCACTGAGGAAGCTCACAGTGCTGGATCCGCGGCTAGTGCTGCTGTGAGAAGTTCGCACCGCTGGAGACCCCGGCTGGCACTGGCAGGGCACTGCTGTGGGGAAGCTCACAGCACCTTGCCATGTGCATCTTTCACTGGAGAGTTGTGTTGCACTCGGAGGGGGTGTGGTTAGTTACTCGTTGTTTCTCTCCTGCTGATGCGGGCTTTAGGCAGCTCGGTGCCATGCCTGCAAGCGTCAGGGGAAGCTGCTGGAAACCATCCACTGGCGAGGGCAAATCAAACACTTCTGCAACCAGCAGTGTCTGCTGCGATTTTACAACCAACAGAACCAGCCCAACCTGGACACGCAGAAGGGGCCCGAGAGCCTGCTGAACAGTGAGTAGGAGGGAGGGAGGGGACCTGCATAGCTCAGTCTGAGAGACACAGGGAAGACTGAACAGCGAGGGGTGGAAGCTTCCTGCCTGGGACTGGATGAGACGCTAGGGAACAATCCTGCACTGGCCCTTGGGGGGGGAAAGGACGGAGTGGGACCTAATGGGGCTTCTCCATCTCTAACGTCTATGGTTCTATGACACACAGGGCCCAGACGGGAGGAGCCGGTGCCAGCGTGCTGCCTGTAGCTCACACTTAGCGAGGATACTCAGGGATTTAATGGGCGACTCCATCCTCATGTTGCCAGCGGAGAGCTCGATTTACAGGGTTAGGGGACAGCGTGGCTTGGCATGATAATCCACCTGCAGCCCCACACCACCTCCGAGCTGTGACCTTCTCAGATCTCATAAACTAATCAGGATTGGGCCAGGTCAGTGCTTGGATGGGAAGCATTCAAGGAAAACGCAGGGTGCTGCAGGAAGTGGTGCTGGTGATGCTGTAGGTGGGCTCTCCTCAGCCAGAGCTGAACCTAGACCGATCTTGAGGGAGCGCAGAGCCGCTGGAGGCACTCTGTCTTGCGATGTTAGATTGGAGTCCTACCACTTACCCAAAGATCGCTGCAGCTCTGGGGAGTTGCCAACCCCGTGTCCCGGATAACCCCATTCTGCATCTGTGGAGTTCCAGCTGGAGAGGAGATTTTCACTGCCTGTTGCCCCATTTCCTATCATTAACTTGAGCCAGTTGCTTATGGAAGATTGCAAAGTGCTTTGGGGTCCCTCAGGACGGAAGGTGCTCGTAGTGAGAGTGACAAGACATCGCATGGCCCTTGGACACTCGCATAGTCTCACTTTGCTCGGTCTTCCGTAGGCCATGATCTTCTAGGTAATCTGATGTAGCTAACAAAATGCCGGCAGCTTGTGGTATGACTTCCTTCAGCACATCAAGCTTCGACAGATACCGCTATCGCAGGCTAAGTGCTTCGCTGCCCCCTGGAATTTCGTGAGGTGTAAAACCCTGACTAGGGTGTGCTGAGGAGGGGAAACCAAGAGGAAGACCTTCCCATGAGAGACCTCATCCTCCGTCCCCAGGCTCTTCCTGGTGCCTCTCTCCTGACAGCAGTGAGCTAATCACAAGATGGGGAAACCCTGGATGTCATCACTGCTTGGAGAGCACAGCAGAGCTGCTCTGCCAGAAGCAGCAGGTTCCCCCAGCCGGGGAGTCCTGACCTGCCCTCCAAGAGCCATGCTCTGTAAAATGCCGTGTGAGGTGACAGCTCGAGTGACAGCACATTGGCGTGACCTGGATGAAAAACTGTTGGTTTCAGCTGGCATTGGGGTGTCCAGAGAGAGACTGCTTGATGGGACACAGAGTGTCCTGCTGCCCCAGTGGAGGAAGAGGCATTAAGCTTGCCAGCTCCTGTAGCTCACTGAGTGATTCTACAGCCCTAGCTGTGCTGCTTGATTTGTCCTCTGCTTTCAAGGCATCTTACTTGTGAGGCACCAGTAACGCTGCTTTGGGGACACAGGCACAGCAAACAAGCCACTGCCTGACAAGGGAAGCATCTATTTCACACCATTAGGCCCTTGCCTCTTGGAGACTTGGACCACAAGACTCTCTTGAGTACCCTCTCCAACACCACTGACCGCAAGAAACAGCATCCCCCTCCACCGTGTCTCTGGAGGCCCGCAGGAACTTTGCTGTTAAGCATGCGGCGTGTTGCCCTTCACTGTGTCACAGCTGCCTTTCTGTGCACCCTGTGAGGCCGAGGACTCTGAGGGCAGCCAAGGAAATGCCCCTCAGCAGGGGTGAGCGCTCGGCTGAGCACAATCTGCAGGCCTGGTAAAGGCCCAGTGCAAGTGCCGCTGGTGGCGCGGGGCCCTCTCTGTGCTCTGGCACAGCCATCACCTGCCAGCTGTGGGACAGCTGTAGACAACCTTGCCCAGGACTGTGCCATTCTGGTCAGCTTGCAGCAGAAGGATGCTGGAGCCAGAGCTGCTGTGCGCTTACACAGAGCTTTGCTGCCCCGTGTGCTGTGCAGGGCGTTGCGGGAGGAGCAGCTTGCCACCACTGGTGAGGAACTGCTTCTGCCTGCTCGTCAGGGTCTCCTGTGGATCTGGCAGTGGTGTTGTAAGCTGGTGAGGGGCTACCTGCATTTTAGGTCCAACTTGGGCAGGGCTGCTGACTACTTGCTTGTTTTCTAGCCAGTGGCTGCCTAAATCCATTCATTCCTGCGATCAGGAATTCCTGCAGTGGCTGCTGCCTGCCTGGTGATCCTGAGGTTGCTTGCTGACTATAAAAGTGACTGTTGCTTTGCTGGGAACACAGTCTCTGTAAGAAGTGATTTAGGAGCTCCTGCCACAGAACATTGCCCAAAGAATTCAAAGGGATCAGGCTCTGTATAGGGCTATCCATCTGGAGAGGAGAGAGGGCCAGTCGTCTTGGTTGGTGCAGTTGATACCTTGACAGTTCCTTGCTGGTGTTAGCATGAGAGTAAAGAACAAGCCGCAGCTTTCTTGAGAGCCTGGACATGTAGCGTGTAGAGCTCTGTGGTGTGAGGATCTTCTTGCTTCTTGCTGTCCTAAATCCTTGGCCTGCGAGACAATGACCTTTGCTTTTATTCTGCTTTAGCAGACTCCGCTTGTACTCTTCTCCATAGCTTGTCTTTCCCTTCTGTGTCTCCTGCTGCCCATCCACTTTGGACTGGTCACAGGGAGCTCTTGGACCCACTGAGATATGGCAGATGTGTGGCTGAATGTTCAGCTGGAGGCTAGGGAGTTTCCTTGAGCTGGAACTTGCCTGTCCCCTCTGTGGCAGTCACCAAATGGCTTTTGCTGTGCCTCCGTTTGCCGAAGAGCAAAGTTCTTGGGATTTCCTTGCGACGCAGGAAATTGCACAGTATAAATGCCAATGTGCTGATCCTTTGGGAGTCTGGGTTTTTCCCGGAGAGCCTATCTGTAGGAGGAGCAAATGGACCTGCCACTCCACTTGGGTGCCGACGCCTGCTGCTTTCCTTGCAGGTGTCTCCTTCGTGCATGGCCCACAGTTAGTCAGTGCTGCAGAAGGAATTCTTTTTCCCAGCCACATGGGTAACCAGGGTTCACGGGAGACTTGGATGAAGGTGCTTTTAGTTCATCAGCCTCCGAGATGGGTGCAGGTGCTCTGCAAAGCGAGACAGAATTATCATCCGAGCCAGGATGATATGGTTACCATCTGAGGCTAGTGTCTGCCACATGTGCCTCTTACCTGCTGGTGATCCGCTCTCTCCTGCATCCCTAATGCTGGGCAAAGCTGTCTCTGTATTTTCTGGGATACCTTATAGCAAACTATTACCTCTGTCACCTTCTTCCTAGGGATCTCGAAGCACTTTGCCAAGATATTTGTAGCAGGGAGATGGAGGCACAGAGAAGGGCCATGGCTCGGTACAGCAAGCCAGTAGGCAGAGGCTGGGAATAGAGCCCTGGATTCCTCTCTCCACAAGGGGCTGGGATTTCTCCTGACCTGCTGTGATGGGAATGGGGTGGACTGCAAGGGAACTCAAAATGACATGGCAATGACTTGATTTTGGAGTTGTAGTGTCTTCGGAGGTGCTAGGGCTAGAGATTTTTGGAATGACTGTTCCTGGAGCGGCCAGGAGCAGTTCTGGGGAGCCCGTCACTGCCCTCTGGCCTGTGGCTGTTGCCACCTCCAGTCCCAGCAGTGGGACCTGTTTAGCTGAGGAGCTCTTAAATTAAGAGTCATTGCTTTTTCTTGCAGGTCGTCTTCAGAACCAAAACCACCTGCCTCTTCCCGCAGAAGGCGAGAGACTAACACGGTAAGGGCCCGCTGGAGTTAGGAATTTGCAAGGTAGCATAAAGTGTTTGTCCCCAAAGAGACAGATTCTGCCATTGCTTGCGGAGATTTCATTTACAACCAGTGCATTTTAAGATGGTGGTGGCCTGGGCAGTGGAGCTGATGCAGAGCTGCTGGGGAGGGCAACTTCAGCACATCTCCTGCACGGGGGATAAATAACTGTTCCCCGACAATGAATACAGACACCAGAGCAGACTGCCCACTGTGGTGCTGGCTCCTCTTTGCATGGTGCTCCCTTGTGCCTGGGCATAATCCCTGTCCCACTGAGTTCCCTGCTGCTGACTGGTGCCAGACTCCCTGCTGGCTGTTGCAGGGATCTCACACAGGTTTTGCTGCCTGCCATCATCAGCTTGGCAGCCCTTTGGCCAAAAGTAGCCGTGGGAGCATGTGTATGTGTGCTGCGGGCTGCCAGGCTGCAGGAGGCTGTACCTGTGGTTGAGGAGAGGTGATGCTGCTTTTGGTGGACACCACCTCTCTGCTTTCTCTGCGTTTCCTAGTTGTCAGCAAAGACCTCCTCAGCACAGATTCTCCAGCCGCGCCGCCTCCCCCGCCCCCTCCAGTTCCAGCCACCCCTCGGAAGAACAAAGCTGCATGTGTAAACCACTGATGCAGAACCGGGGTGTTTCCTGCAAGATAGAAATGAAGTCCAAAGGATGTCAGACAGGTAGGAAAGTAAGACACGACTGCAGGACTGAAGGGGCATTTTGGAAAGGCAGGTAGCATGTCCCTGCTCCAGGTGGAATGTGAATCCAGCTTGAAATGCTCTACAGAGCTGCTGGGTGTTCAGCATTATGCTGAGGAGAGTTAGGGACGTGTGGGGGAACGCACGGAAAGGCTGGAGGTAGGGCACCCGTTTCCAACAGCAGCAGGAGGAAAGCTGCAGAGAGCGCTGCAGCATGATCCCACCTCTCTTACGATATTTGGGACAAGTTGTTTTCCTCTAGAGATCATCAGCTTGCTTGAGGGGCTGTCTGCTGAACAGGTTCCACTGTGAAGCTGCCATTGGGCACGTGTGTGTGTGTGATCTCTAGCATATACAAGGCAACTAGACCTCTTGGCAGGACCACATAAGAGCAGGGCTTGCACCTTTGCTAAGGCAAGCCTCTCTGGTTGCAGGGCTGCCTGGCTTGCTGCTGCTCCAGCTCTGCCCATAAGTCACAGACGCTGGTGGCTGGAAAGGCTGTGGTGCTGGATGGCTGCGTGGGCATGGCAGTGCACAGCTCGGCTGGGTGGAGGAGCTGCCGGGAGCAAGCTCACTGACATACTTTTGCTCTTGTCAGAGGCTGACTGGAAGCCCCAGGTGATTGTGTTGCCAATCCCAGTCCCGATCTTCGTGCCTGTGCCTATGCATATGTACTGCCAGAAAGTACCTGTGCCTTTCTCCATGCCTGTCCCGGTAAGCGACACACTTCACCTGCTTGTGTTCTCTTACTGTCTCAGGTCCTGCCTCGCTGCAGCCTTCCTGCTTCTCTGTTTGTCCTCTACTCCTGCCTCTGCTTTCACAGCAGTCGGCCGAGCCAGAGCTCCCTGCGGGTGCAGCATGTGTCTGATCTTTGCCTGCTGTGCCACTGTCAACAGGTGCCTGTGCCAATGTTCCTGCCCACTACGCTGGAGAGCACAGATAAGATTGTGGAGACCATTGAGGAGCTGAAGGTGAAGATCCCCTCCAATCCTCTGGAGGCTGACATCCTGGCCATGGCAGAGATGATTGCGGAGGCTGAGGAACTGGACAAGGCCTCCTCAGACCTGTGCGGTAGGTTCGGCCGTGGCTTGGGCTGGCCCAACAGCTGCTGTCGCGTGGGGTTTGCCTGCTCTGGGAGCCAGAGCATCTGTCCAGATTGCAGCTCTCCCAAAGCCTTTGAAAAGGAGAAGAGAAGAGCAAGCCCTCGACTACTGCTGAGGAAATACTAGGAGCAGGGAGCAGTGTTAGCCACTGACCCTTGTGGGGGTGCCAGGCTCATGGCACACATGCGTTAGTTTTTCACAAGGCTGTTCAGGCTCTTACCTAAAGCAGCTGCCCAGCCAGACCAGCAGTCCTGACCTCACAGATCTTTTAGCTGGGGACTGCATTCCTTAAGCCCAACGACTAGAGCCATGGCTGGGGAGAGGACAGAGGTGCAGATTCTTGTTGTCCAGGGAAAGCTGGACAGTGCAGCCAATTGTGGGGCTGCTCTGAGCCCAGGACTGTGCCCCAGGGAGCCTGACTTCATTTTCCAGCTGTCACAGGGAAAACAGACAAAAGACTTTTATGAAATTGTATTTCTGATCTGCTTTTGCATTGCAGACCTGGTGAGTACCAGAGTGCAGAGGGTCCTCCTGGAGGACTGCGATCTGTTTGGACCAGCACGGGACGATGTGTTGGCTATGGCTGTCAAGATGGCAAACGTCCTCGATGAGCCAGGCCAGGACCTGGAGGCTGACTTCCCTAAGAGTAAGAGCTAGGTGAAGGAGGCATGCGGGGCTGCTCACGCTGCAGCAGGGTCCTCCTGCTGCCCTCAGCCCACCTTTGCCAACAGCGTTAAGACCTGTGTGAACTTACCTCCCCATGCCCTCTGACTGACCCCACTTGAGGCCAGGAACTGAGGGTCTTGCAGATGACTGCTCACAGCGGGGGTGAGACCACCACTTTTGAACAAGTCTGTGTTTTTTGACTAACCGACCTGCTGCAGACATAGGTCTGTAGAGAGGGGGGAACGAGAAGCTGATTTTAACAGCACAAAGAGCAGGGCAAAGGTGCTGGCGTGTTTACAGATAATGATTCCAGAGGATCCAGAAAGGCCTGAAAGACCTAGACAGGGCATGACGTCTTGGGAGATGGCAGAGTTGCTGAGTGTGTCTGTTGGAGGGCAGGAGGTGGGAAGGAGGGGGCAGGGGACACGCACGGCAGTTCTGAGGCAGTATACTAGCAGCAGAGGACAGAGAATTGGGGGTGCCTGTGCCAGGCTGTCACCAGTGCTGGCCTGGTGTGAGGGGATGATGAATGTTCCTGAAGTGTAAAAAAAACCAAAACTGTCAGAAGGGAGAATTTTGGGTTCTGGTTAATCTGAGAAAGCTGAGACTCTGGCAGGTAAAGCTGTTTCCTTTGTTGGGCTGTGGCTAAATGTTCATGCCAAGCAGGGTGGAGGGTGCGAATTGTTGGGCTACGTGTTCCCTCTACCTCTGGCTAAGAACCAGGCCAGAACAGTAATCTGGCTTAGACGTCTGCCTGCCTCTTACCTCTGCTGGGGACAGGATGAGGTGTCTGAGCTGAGCTCTTCTGCCTCTGTTTCCTTTCAGACCCTCTGGACATCAACCCCAGTGTGGATTCCTCTTGACTGTGGGCTGGTGGGGCCAGATGATGTGTCCACAGAGCAAGAGCTGCCTCGTGCTGTCCGAAAGGTGAGCTCTTAGTGGGTGCTGCCTGCTCAAGCCGTGTGGATTTGGAGTGGGAGCTGCCAGCTGGACATACTCGGAGGTGAGGTGTGCTGGGGAGGTGGTACCCTCTCCTTTCAGGGCCCGCCTGGCCTATGGGCCTCTCTTCAAATGCAAGTACTTGCCTGTCACTTTGGAGGGGCCCTGGATGCCACATGCCGTGTGAGAGCTGGCCTCTTTCCTGCCTGTGATCCTCATAACTAATGGGTCTTGTTGCCTTGGCTGTCAGCAGGAGGATGCCTGCTGGCAGGGGTATAGGCACCGTGGGAGGGAGCTGGCTGTCAGCAGGCCTGAGGAGTGGCTGGGAACCTCGCATCTGTCCCAGGTACGTGTCTCATCTCACAGTGCTCTTTCTGCAGGGCAGAAGCGTCTGGTGCTCTCTGAAAGCTGTTCCCGGGACTCGATGAGCAGTCAGCCCAGCTGCACAGCACTCACTACTCGTACGGTGTGAATGCCTGGAAGTCCTGGGTGCAAGCCAAGTATGCAGGGGGAGAGACCAGCAAGGGAGAGGAGCTGCGCTTCGGCCGTAAGTGCCCTGGCTGTATGGGGTGGAGTGGCAGAAACCTCCCAGCAGCTGGGCCCCAGGTGTTGAGGTGCTCCTGACCCTGCAGGCTATTGTCTGAGGCTGTGGGTGCTTGTTTCCACAGCCAAGCCCATGAGGATCAAGGAGGACATCCTGGCCTGCACAGCAGCTGAGCTCAACTACGGCCTGGCTCAGTTTGTCAAGGAAATAACACGGCCCAATGGGGAGCGCTATGAACCAGACAGCATCTATTACCTCTGCCTAGGCATCCAGCAGGTGAGGGAGGGCTTTTTGTCCTCAAGTCCTTCACAGTCAGACCTGGGGGGCAGATCTGGTGAGGGGAGCTCATTCCCTTTGTTCTGCCTTCTGGTGACCTAGGACAGCAACCCACCTGGTTCAGGTCTTTGTTCCTGAGTGCAGTGGGTAGGGTGACGGCTATGGCTTTGCACCCTTCCTGCACATCCCTTGGGGAAGGCTGGGAGCTCTCCCCAAACCCTGTCCCTTCTTCAGCACCACGTCTGCTTTGTCGTGTCCTGGGTTTCCCTCACAATTTTCAGGAGTGGGTGGTCTTGGGATTCTGCTCTGTAGCTCTGGCTGTACAAGGAGGGGCTGTGTGTGTGCACCCTGGGCTCTCTGGGGAGGGTTTGCACTCCAGGTGCTACCGTGTCTCTCCTGACTGTGTGTTCGTCCTTTCTAGTACCTGCTCGAGAACAATCGTATGGTGAATATATTTACAGACCTTACTACCTGACCTTCGTGCAAGAGCTCAACAAGTCCCTGAGTGGCTGGCAACCCACAATCTTACCAAACAGTATGTGTCTCCAGATTACCTTGAATCACCACGCACATACCCTGTTTATGCTTCTAGCGTTGGATCCTGCAGTCAGATTGTGCTCCTCCAGCCTCGGTTTTCTTTCTTGGCATAGGCAGTGCTGTCCTGCTGTGTTTTGGGGTCTTACTGTCCCACGCCGACAGCAGAGCCAGCCCGGGTTATGCCTCAGCAACTTCTGTTGCCCAGAGTGAGGTTGGCTGGGAGCAGAGTATGACTGCTGTGTTTCCTGGGACAGTTTGAATTTTTACAGTAGTTCACTTCACAGTGATGTCTAAACCTTGGCAAAGAGGATACCAACCCAACAGGTGCAGTGGCCCATGCCTTTCCTTCCCAGTGCGTGGGCAAACCCTGCACACTGCTGAGCGTTGGCCATGGCTGCCGCGCTGCTACCTTGTGAGCAGACTGCCGTAAAGCTCTGCAGGAGGCTTTTCATGATGCTGTGATCTGGGCTCCCTTCCCTGCAGTGTTTTTGTCAAGTGCTGGTTCACAGATGCAGCCTCTCTCTCTGCGTGTCAGCTGTTGAGCAGAGGCCTTTGGCTCCAGACCCGTGTGTCTAGACAGGAACTGGCTTTTCTTTCACCTCACACAGTGTGGTGGAGCACTGACCTCAGTCTGCTTTGTGGCCATCTATAGAGACGAGCTGTTAGGACTGATTCGGTTCTAGCTTGTGTTTTGCCTGTGCTATGGACAGCTCGTGGCTGGGCAGAGCCAGCATCTAGATCCACTAACGGCTCTGGAGGAATAACCTCGGGGGCAGTGGGTGTTGTGAAGCGTCAGCACCGAGCTGAGCTTGCCTGTGCAGGGTGAAGGGATTGCTCCAGGCCCACGTTCTCCAGATGCGTGGGGCTGGCTCCCAGCCATCGCTGGCAGGCACATAGTTCTAGTTCCTCCTGAAAGAACACGAGGCCACTGTGGGTGGTTGACCTGGTTCTTCCTCTGTGTTGCAGACACGGTTTTTCTCACGGTTGAGGAGGAGCACCTCTGGGAGTGTAAGCAGCTGGGCGTTTACCTCACCCTTTGTGCTCCTCAACACCCTCATGTTCTTCACACCAAGTTCTTCGGGCTGCAGACAGCGGAGGAGCACATGCAGCTCTCCTTCACCAACGTAGTGCGCCAGTCCCGCAAGTGTACCACAGCCCGGGGCATGACAAAGGTAGTGAGCATCCGCTACTATGCCCCTGCCAAGCAGAAGAAGGGCCGAGGTAGGGTCTGACGAAACATCTCTCTGTCCGTCTCCCTGCTCTCCCACCCCCCATCATGTTCCAGCCATGATCCTATTCTCTACCCCTTTGCAGATGGTGGCACTGGAAGCGGAAGCGTGAGGAGGAGATACCAATGCTGGAGCAGCGGGAGAACAGGATGAACCCACTCCGATGCCCAGTCAAATTCTATGAATTTTATCTCTCCAAATGGTGAGTCTTCGGAGAAGAGGCACGTGACGTTTGGGGCCACCTCTCAGTTTCAGGGAGACCCTGTGGAGTGGCTGCTGTTCTCTGCACATCTGTCTATGAGTTTGAAGCCTTGACCAGGGTTTGCACTGCTTGTAGGCTGTGGTTGAGAGAACACTTCTCTCTGGCCTCTTTCACTGCTCAGCCCTCTGTAGACGTGGAGGGGTGTGTGGTGTGTTTGCTTTCTGGTTAGGGAGTTCACTCCAGAGTGAGGAGCTACAGGCTCAGTCTGTGGCCTCGTCCTGCCAGAGGATGAGTCTGCCAAGTCTTGAGCCTTTGAGGGCTAACAGAGAGGGCAGGCCAGGCTTTCTGAGCGCCTTCTATTTGTATCCCTTCCTTTCCCTCTGCAGTCCTGAGAGCCTGCGGAACCGCAACGACATCTTCTAACCTGCAGCCTGAGCGGTCCGTGCATCGCCGAGTCCCCACTTTGGTACTCAGTCATCCCCATGGACCGGAGCATGCTGGAGAGCATGCTGAAACCGCATTCTGGCAGTGAGGGAGATCTATGAAGAGCACAGCCGGCTCAGTGGCCTGGAGGACGACATGGACTAAGCACAAGGTGCTGCTGGGCTGGTTCCGCTCCAGCCCTGGACACCCTCATCTCCCTGCCTCCTGCTGTGGGGGCCGTGCAGCGCAGGGTGGGGCCGGGGCTGCAGCAGTGCTGTCCCCTCATCGTTACCGGACTCAGACATCCCATCCTGCTCGTAACAGGCCTGTCCTACCTACGTGGCGCCTGCGCTCAGCCATGTCCCAGAGCTGTGTGGGCCATCTTCCCTGAGGCCAGGCCCTGCAGCACAGAGGTGGCAAAGCCCCCAGGGCAGTGGCCCCAGCTTGGCTCTGTCCTCCTGTTCCCCAGGGCTGCGGCCCCTTCCCCTGACACTAACCCCTTTTCCCCCTGCCCCGGGGCAGGAACCGCACAATACGGCAGAGTGCTGCCTGGGACCAGCAGCCCCTGAGGCTTTTAATTCCCCCTTCCCTTGGCATCAGCTCTTGGAGGCTGCAGGTGGCGTGGCAGGAACAGCTCTGCTGCAGTGGGACAGTGTTTTCAAAGCAGCAGGGAAGGACCACGGGTGGCACGTGAGCTGTTGGGTAGGGGAAGGGCTCTTTTCAAGGGCGGGAGGTGGCCGGGCTGGCTGTGGGGAGCAGATGGAGGCGGTGCTGGAACGCGAGGGCTGAGACCCAGTTGGGCTGCCTCCCTCAATTTTGTCGATGTTTTCTGAGTCAGCAGAAAACTGACTGACACGGGTCTGTGCCAGTGCTGCCCCTCTCCCCACCGTCCCCGTGTGAGGTGCCACCAGCAGTGCAAGCTGGCCGGGGCGCTGGCGGCGGTGGCAGGTCCCTCCGCTCCTGCTCTGGGCTCGGGCGGCTGCTGGCAGAAGCAAGGGGCTCTGCCTGGCCTCTCCCCTCCCTCCCAAAGCTGCAGGGCCCCGGTGCCCTGCCTGGAGCAGGCTTGGCTCCGCTGTGCTCTTCCCTGCTGCCTCCTGCCCCTCCTCGTGTTCTGGTCGGTTTTCCTGAGCTGTACATGGGTCTCAGCACTGTTGAGCCTGTATATATTGTTCTGGGCCTTGGCCCGGGGCCCCCCGTCCTCTGTGTCCATGTGGAGAGTGAGCCACTCACCAGTCTTGTTGTAGTGATAACAGGGCGGTAGGACTAACCCTGTGTCTCTGGAAACCATTCATTTCAAATAAAGATGCAGAAACCTGCGGGCAGCCCCTGCTTTCCCCTGGTGGCAGGGTGGGCCCTCCCATGCAGCCCCTCACGCACCCCCAGCCCCAAGCAGTGCTGTGGGGCTGGGGCCTTCCCTTCTGCGGGCTTGGCCTCTCCCAAAGGTGCTGCAAGGCTCTATGGGGCGCAAGGGCCCTGGATGGAAAAGCCAGGCGAGTGTCCTGCTGCTGTCACCCATCTCCCTCCTCTCCATCCCACCCCTGCTGTGCTGCCTGTGCTTCCTCCTGCCCCCCTCCTCAGCTGCGGGGCCACAGCTCAGCATGGTGGTGGCCCTGTCCCAGGTCTCAGGGCCACTCGGTGCATCTGTGGGACAGACGGTCAGAGAACAATGCCGCGGTGCCTGTGGGCAGAGCACGAGTCAGATGAGTTGTACCGAGTGTTTATTTGCTCCCCAGGGCTGATGGGCGGGGTAGTGGTGTTTGCCCCTGCCCTAGCCTGGTCCTGCTGCTCCTGGACATGCCCAGCTCTTGCACTGGCCGTGGGGCCTGGCAGGTCCTTGAGATGCAACCACAACTGTGGCCACCACAGCATCCTGCGCATCACCCATCCCTGAGCATCCCGACACACCGGCTGCGTTCACACCGCCAGGTCCCCCACTCGCGCCTTCCCGCGGGACCCGCTGGCCACCCCCAGCCACGCGCCAGCCTTCCCCAGGGGTGCCAGGCCATGGTGGGGTCTGCTGGCATCCGTGAGGCTGCCAGCACCAGGCAAGGTGACACGGGCGCTGCGGGGCTCTGTAGGGCCGCCAGGGCCAGGCAGGACTTGGGACCTGGGACGTGGCCCCTGCCGGCACTTGGTGAAGCCCAGGTGGTAGATCTCCACCAGGTTCAGCAGCAGGGACACGCAGGCCACCCCCAGCATGAAGAGGATGAAGATGGTCTTCTCGGTGGGCCGGGAGATGTAGCAGTTGACGGTGTTGGGGCAGGGCCAGCGGCTGCAGGTGTAGAGGGGCTTCAGCTCAAACCCATACAAGGCGTACTGACCCGCGATGAAGCCCGTCTCAAAGAGAGCCTTGAAGACAACGTTGCAGACGTATGTCCTCAGGATGGCCCCCCGCATCTGGACCCGGCCCCGCACGTCCCCTGTGTGGAGCGGGGGCTGCCCGGGGCGCTGCCGCCTGGCCCCGTTGCCAGCCCGTGCCACCGCTCGCTGCTGCGCCTTCTCCTCCAGGTGCACCAGGTGCAGGATGTGTCCCAAGTACACGAGGCTGGGGGTGGAGACGAAGATGATCTGCAGGACCCAGAAGCGGAGGTGGGAGAGGGGGAAGGTGCTGTCGTAGCAGGCGTTCTGGCAGCCGGGCTGCTGCGTGTCGCAGGAGAAGCCAGCCAACTCGTCGCCCCAGACCCGTTCGGCAGCCGCCCCCAGCACCAGGATGCGGAAGACGAAGAGGACGGTGAGCCAGACCTTCCCCACCACCGTGGAGTGCTCCTGGGCGCTCTCCAGCAGCCGCCCCAGCAGGCTCCAGTCCCCCATGGCGCGCGGCGCTGCGCCCTGCAAGACAGCCGCGCTCCAGACACACGGACACCTGCCCAACCGCGACCCTGCCCCCGGGCGGGCGTGCGGGGCCCTGAGCTGGGACTGTCCCCACCTCGCGTCCCATGGGACGCCCTGACCTGGCGTGGGGAGGGTGGCGGGAGCAAAGGCTTCCCTCAGAAAGCAACCCCCAGCAAGGTGGCCGTGGCCACCACAGGGCACAGCACGGGGACCCCTCACCGTTGCGGGTGCGTGGGGCACAGCCCGGTCCTCCCACGCCGTCGGCTCCTGCGCAGGGGTGCAGGGTGCTGCGAGGCCCTTCCCGGTGCGCAGCGGGGTGCAGACAGGTCCGGCCGGCTCCGTCCGTCCGTCTGTCCACCCGACAGCGGGCACAGGGTTATCGGGGCGTGATGCAGCTGCAGGCCCCATTGGCTTTCTTTGTGACTGGCAGATGAAGCAGCCACTGGGGGAAATTTTTCCCCTCTATTTTTGGTCTGGGTACCTTTCTAAATATACTTTGGGGCTGCAGGGGCCAGTGCTCAATGCCACCAGAGGGTCACTGCTCCCGCACGCGTGCTGCCAGGGCTCCATGCAGGGACCACAGCCCCCCAGGCCCCAGTATCCCCCACCCACGTATGGGGCTGGCCGGCCCCGTGCATGGAGAAGCATCCCCAGAGGTGGGTGGCAGGAGCCTGGCTGCACCCAGACCCGCTCCTCTCCTCTCTGCCTGGCCGGGCAGGGGTGGGCACCCCATGCTGGTACCGTGGCCCCCGGCATGTCCCAGCCGGAGCAGAAAGCAGGGAGGCAGCGCCTGAGAACGGAGATTTAATGGCCCGAGCGCGCAGCAGCAGCTGTGCCCTCCTCACTGTCCAGGAGGGCTGGCACCGGGGGGGTGCTGTACTCAGGATGTGGGCGGCGTGAGGCCCCCCCCCGGGGCTGTGGGGAGGCTGTGGGGCAGGGGCAAGGGCTGCAGCCCCTGCGGCGTGGGCCTTAGCAGGCGGAGCAGCGGTCGCCCTTCTCCTGCAGCCCGGGGTTGCGGCGCAGCATGTCCTTGAGGGAGCCGTCCTGCTCCGTCAGCAGCTGGTTGATCTCGTTCTGCTTATACTCGGAGAGCTTGTGCCCGTAGAAAGAGCCCTTCCCCGACGAGGGGTTGGAGTTTTGCCGGCCCCGCCGGGCGCAGGCCCGCACCACCAGGTAGACCAGCTCGGCCATGTTGAGCACGATGCAGATGCTGGAGGTGACCAGCATGAAGACGGTGAAGATGGTCTTCTCGGTGGGCCGGGAGACGAAGCAGTCGACGGTGTTGGGGCAGGGGTAGGCCTCGCACTTGACCAGCCGCACCATCTGGTAGCCCGGGTAGATCATGTAGAAGATGTACATGAACACCGCCTCGAAGAGCAGCCTGAAGACCACACTGAAGACATACGTCCACCACAACGAGCCCGCGATGCGTATCTTGTGCTTCTTCACCTCCTCCAGGTGCTTGGCGTCCCCGTGCCCTGTCATCATCAGCAGCTTCTTCTCCTGGTGCTGCTGGTAGGCCACGTGCATGGCCACCAGCAGGGCTGGCGTGGTGACGAGGATGAGCTGCAGGGCCCACAGGCGGATGTGGGAGATGGGGAAGAAGTGGTCGTAGCAGACGCTGTTGCAGCCTGGCTGCTGCGTGTTGCAGGTGAAGGCAGACTTCTCGTCCCCCCAGACGCTCTCGGCCGCCACCACCAGCACCATTATCCTGAAGATGAAGATGACGGAGAGCCAGATGCGCCCGATGGCAGTGGAGTGGCGGTTCACCCCGCTCAGCACCGCGTAGAGGCCGGCCCAGTTCATCGTTCCTCACGCCTGCGGGAGCGAGAAGCGGCGTTAGGAGGGGGAAGGTCCCCGGGCTGAGAGGGACCTTCCAGGTGGGCAGCAGGACGGACAGACAGCAGGACGGCAGCACAGGGCAGCGTTTTGCCTGCAGCAGGCAGGAGATCAGCCTCATGGCTCTGCCGTCCCCATGCCACCAGCCCTGCTCTGGGGGTGGCAGCAGCCAGAGCCGGGCAGAGCGCGGCTGGGATGAGGAAGCAGGCAGAAGGCGCTGCGTGCTGCTGGGACATTAAATTGCCCCGACTGCCCCGTGTCTGGATGGGGGAGGGCTGCCCCGCCACTCCAGTCATGGCTGGGGGGCAAAGGGCTCCCAGCTGGCGGCCAAGAGCTGCTGCTGGCTCTGGCTGCGGGGCCTCTCTGCCTCCCCCTGCGAGGGCTGGGGACAGAAGAGCCCCTGTCACCTCTGTCACAGGGCAGCCGAGGGGGCCCGGCTCCTGCCCTGCCACCCCACACTGGCACCAGGATCCCCACCTGCAGCTGCCGCAGAGGATGGGGGCAAAGCTCACGGACCCCCCACCCGCACCCAGCGCTGAGCTCTGCCCCGGCAGCTCCCTGCCCTGCGCTGCCACACTCATTGCCCTACAGCCCCGGGCACGGTGTCCCCACGGGCAGCCATGTGTTGCCACCCTCCTCCGGCACCATCCCTGCCTGGGGTGACCCCGCACCCCAAGTGCCGGCACTGAGCAGCTCCGGGGGCTGCTCCCCACCTGGGCACGAGGCCAGAACAAGGCTGGGGGCTGGGACCCGCCAGCTGGCCCCGGTGCAAAGGGCCCCACGGCGCGTACCTGCTGGTGAGGAAGGGTCCTCGTGAGCTGCCCCCAAAGGCCCCTCTAAGGTCTCATGTCTCCAGCAGGAGAGCTCTGCTCCGCCTGCCCTCGTCTCTGTCCACCACTGCCCTGCACTGGAAGTCATATGCTGCTTTATAAACTATTTACATACAATGGGGCCTTTATGGGCCCCTGAACAACACACTTTAGCATTCAGATCCAACGCCCTGACTTCCGCCCACCCCAGCCAGACAAAGTGCCTGTGTGCTGCGTTCCCGCTCCCACCTTGCCCCGCGCCGAGCACGGATGTGGACCCACGGCTGCCGGCCCGGGGGTGGGGGCTGCCCACTGCATGAGCATCGCACGGGATGGCAGCCACCTGCATGGCTGGGTGCCACCGAGGGGACAGCCAGGACCCCGTGCTGGTGGCGACAGTGGTGGGAGAGTCCAAACATGGCCCTGGGGACGGTCACTTCCCTGGATAGCGAGCAGGGAAGAGCCTGCAACACGTGCCAGGACGCAGAGCTGAGCCCAGCCACGTGCCTGTCCGCATGGATGGCACCACAGCCTGGGCCGGGGCTGGGGGCTGGCTGCTCCCCAGCACAGCACTGAGAGTCCGTGGGACCCGTGGGGTTGTGTGTGGCCCCCCGTGGGCAGCCCCAGGTGGGGAGCAGCCACACACAGCAAAAGCTTCCAGCTCAGGGCCCCACGGCACTGCTGGCATGGCCGGGGCGAAGGAGGTGGCAGGCAACAAAGCCATCCTTGATGGCTCCTATCCTGCAGCCCAGGGTGCGAGCACTCAGACCAGGAGCTGACAAATCGTGGTGGGCAAAGGCCCTGCTCTGCTCCTCGCCCCGCTCCCCCCGTCCCACCCCAGCTCTGCTCTCCCTGGACCCCATGGTGAGACCCCAACCTCTCCCCCGGGGTCCCCAGCTGGGGGCCGTGGAGTCCTCCCCGGTGCGGTGCCCGCCCGGCTCTCACCTCCGCGCGGGGCTTGCTCCCAGAAAGGCTCCCAGCGCCGCGTCCCCAGCACGCAGCACAACACCTGGACTTTATACTGACCTGCCGTGCCACCCGCCCCCTCCCAAACAGCTCAGTGCTTTCCAGGACCTGTTCCCTGCTGAGCAAACACCACAGGTGTGTCCAGCTCAGTCCCACGAGGCACCCACCCCACCGCCACCACCGAGCATCCCCTGGGGGTGTTCCAGGGGCCACCGTGGCACCCTGGGGGAGCCGAAACAACCCCCCCCCCCCCGCCGTGGGGTCCCCTTGGCTGCACCTTTTGACCCTGAGCATCCTCCCCGCCATGTGTTTAAGCCAGGCGCACGCACCGTGATGCCGTGGCACCGTGGCCCCCTCCCGCTCTCCCCGCGGGGACGCGGCCCCCACGACGCGCCGCTTTGGGGTTGTCGGCTGTTCCTGGGGAGAAGGGGTGGTGGGGGGGGGTGGGGGGGGGTGGTGGTGAGCGGCCAGATTAGCAGTGTAAAAGTGCAGCCGGGGAAGGCAAACAGCCCGTCAACCATTAACCGGGCTGGCGGCCCACTCCAAGGTCCCGCCGCCGAGCAGGGAGCGAGGCCACGCGGCGCGCTGGGACGCGACGACCCCGCGGGGCTGCGGTGGGGCAGCGGGGCTGGGGAGCGGGCCGTGGGGAGCCGGCGGGGGTGCGGGGTGCGGGGTGCGGGGTGCGGGGGTGCGGGGTGCTGGGTGCGGGGGGACCGCCCCGAGCCGCTGCCGCAATCTCGGCCCCCGATAAGCGGCTGACCCGGCACGGCTGGGCCCCGCGCGGCCAGAGAGGGGACCGGGGAGGCAGGAGGCGGCAGGTGGCGCTGCGGGGCCGGGCCGAGCCGGGCCGGGCCAAACCGGGCCGGGTCCGGGCCAGGGGGAACCGCGGGGTTGGGAGCGCGGCGGGGCCGGCGGCTGCTGGGGGGGGGGGCAACCGGGTGAGGGCTCCGCGGGGCGCTCAGCTGCTGCCGGGGGGCCCGGCAAAGAGATAAAAATATAATTGATTAATTAATTAGCAAAGGATAAATGAGGATAGATACAAATAAATAAAAAGGGGAGGAAATAAAAATGGGGAGGAGGGGCTCGGGGGGTGGGGGGCGTTGCGGGTGTCCTGCCGGTGCTCCGGGGATGTGGAGGAGGCTGGCGAGGAGGCGGTGGGGGCTCTGCGGCTGCTGCCGCTGCCCTTTGTGCCCGGCCTCTGGACCCTGCTGCTGTTTGCGGTGGCAGAAGCCTTGTGCGAAAGCCTGCAGGCAAGGACAGGCTGTACCTGCGGGGACAGGACCAGGCGCAGCCAGCGCTGTCCCCTGCCTCCAGAAAACCGCCCCGTCGGCGACCGCCCAGAGCAAAAACAGGCTCTTAGTTAATGACGTTAATCACAAGGTGAGCGTGGCGGCTGATGTGTGGGGACGTGGGCACGGTGAGCCAACGAGATGGGCTGGGGCGAGCCAACACCCGTGCGGCGGGACGGGGTGACGCAGCGGTGCCGGCAGCCTTGGCACCCTGCTGGGGTCAGAGGTCTCAGAGCCCGGCAGTCCACGTCCAAACGGTGATGCACAAAGCCTCTGACACACATCGGGTGCCGGGAGGAGAAGGGTGCTGCTCTCAGAGCTGCCTTTTCCCGGGCTGATGGCGACACAGGCGTCCCCGGATGCTGCCCCTAAGAGACAAACCCCCCTCGTCTGCGTCAGCCCTGCCGGGAAGGGCCCGGGCAGCGGGCGAGCACAGAAATGCTTTGTGCTGCCGGAGCGGGGTCAGAGGGGAGCGCAGCGCTCTCAGGCAGGTTGTGCACCCTCACAAAGCCACGTCTTGTCCTGTGCCCTGCTGCATCAGGGGTGTGGGAACCAGGACCAGGACCAGGGCACTGTCCTAGTGATGCTGCCGTGCAGAGCCCTGCACTCCTGCTGGCTGTGGCTCCTGGAGCAGGCAGGGACCAGACACAGGTCACTCGTATCACTCGTACCTTCCCCGTGCCAGGATGGCTTTGCGGTTCAGTTCCCTTTTGCTTCTCTTTGCCAGCAGCCCTAAACATGTCCCCCGGAGCTGAGGATGTCCCTCATCGCCACACAGATGTTAACCACAAATACCCTAGGGGACACGGTGTCCCCTGGGCTTTGCCAGGTCTCCAAAGAAACACTGCTGATGGTCAAGGACACCCGGAGCAGATGGCAGGCTTGGGAGTTCTGCAAAGGCAGTAGCTTAATAGCAGTGTGTCCCCTGTCACCAGCTTGCACGGGGGGTCCTGGCTGGGGGGGGCAGGCAGGGACAGCGGGCAGCTGGGGCTGTGTGAGGATGGGGGCGCAGAAGGGCAGGGCCAGCCCCTTATTGCAGGGCAGAAACCATTTCCCCTTCAAGCGGAGGGGACTGCGGGGTGGGCAGCTGGCGGCGGTGCTGGTGTCACCGGGGTGGGCCACCAGCCCCCGGGCAGGGCTGGCCCCGCTGCTCGCACCGCGGCGAGGGCGAGCGGGCTGCAGCTGGAGCTGTGCTGCAGAGCACTGGCATTTCCATGGCAACCCGTCCCCCGTGGACCGATGTGGGTTTCCATCCCGATGTGGGTTTCTATCCCCGTTCCTCTTGCAGCTGGACATCCGGCCAGTGCGAGGGAGTGCCCTGGGTGTGTCTGACCGGAGGGGGCTGCTCCTGGGGCGGGGGCCGGGCTGGATGGGACACTGGGATCAGGGTCTGGGCTGCAGGCTGGGCAGCAAACCCCATCCCTGATCCCGAGCCTGCGGGAACATCTCTGCTTCCAGCGAGCGATAGTCCTGGGGAAGGCACAGCCCCGGGCCCCTCTGGGTGCCCCTTGGCATCACGCAGCGGGGCTTGGCATGCTGCCTGCCTTCCCACCTCCATCCACCCCTTGGCGAGGGGTCTGCCGCCCCCATCCTATGCTCCCTGCCTTGTGCTGGCTTTCGGGACGAGGCCACCCCCAAGCGAGGCACAGCACCCCGCACAGCACCCAGGAAGCACCCGCCTATCCCCGCCCCCCCCCCCGGCCCCAGCCCTCGGCCCTGGCTCCACTGCGTGTGCGCTGCCTGGAGGCGATTCAGGCCCCGTGCCTGGTTTCCATGGCAACCCCAGCTGAAATTACATTAAAAAGAAATGAAACCAGCAGCTTTTCTGGTTGGCAAGCAGGGGGAGGGGAGCGGGGCTGGGCAGGGCGGGGGGCTCGGAGGGAGGGGACCCGCGGTGCCAATGGGGTGGACGAGGTCCTGCCCAGAACCCCAGTGCCATGGGGACACAGCAGGGCTGGGACACGCAGGGCCCCCCACCGTGTCCCCAGACGATGGTAATCCTTGGGGGCAGGGTGCACCGCGCTGCCCGGGGGTGCAGCACCCGACCTGGGGTGAGTGCTGGGACCCTGGGGACCACCCGGCTGGGGTGGCCCCGTGCTGCACCCCACACCCCCTCCCGGGCTGGACCGAGCCTCTGCCCCTTGCACGCTCCAAGGAGAGGCGAGACACACCGCTATTAAAAATATCACTTCTGTTTTATTTGGAATTTGTTACTCTGCGCGGGTGACAGGGTATAAATACATTCTCCAACGAGCATCCTCACCCCTCAGCCGGGGCGGGCTGCGGGGCCACGCGGGGCCAGGTGGCACCGGTGCGTCACGGCCGCCAGCACGGGCAGCGTCTGCCAGCCGGACCGGCTCGCACAGGGCGAGGGATAGTGGCCCCGCAAGGACACAGGAGCTGCCCCCCAGCTGCCGGACCCGTCCCCCCTCCTGCTTCCCCACGCCCAAGGTGCCGAGGACCATGCTGGCGGCTGACACACTCCCTGCCCTCACTGGGATGCCTCAGGTGGGCTCCCGGGCAGCTCCTTCTCCGTGCCCAGCTGCATTGAAGCCCCCACCAGCCCTGCGGGTGCCCCAGCCCCGGGATGGGTGCCCTGTCCCCACGCAGGCTGCATCACCCCCCGTGGCCCCGCTGCGAGCACATCCAGGTGCCGGGAGGCAGAAAGCACCCTCGGTGCAGCCAGCTCACCCTCCGAGCTGCCGGCCCGCTGCAATCCACAGCTGGGGCAGGAATTGCAGCACGGCCCCGTGCAGCAAGGGGGTGGCAGGGTGGGAAGCAGATGGGGAGCAGGGCAGGGTGGCTGTGGGGAGCGCTGGGACGCAGCACCGGCTGCTGCCCTGGGCGGCTGCGCTTCAGCTGCGGGTGTCCCCGGCGGGTGACACCCAGGAGGGGCTGGGGGTGGCACTGGACAGTGCTGGCAGCGGGGTGGGATGGGTCAAGGGGGGGGGCCGTGGGGTGCCCGCGGCCAGGCCCTGGAGTAGGCTATTTGGCTGAGATCCGTGGGCACGGGTGACAGAAGAGGGAGAATATCAAAAATACAAAAGAGCGCGGCCTCGCGGCGCGGGAGGCAGGGCCCTGCCTGGCGCCCGCCGGCCCTGTGCGCGGGCAGTGGGGCCGCGGGGCCGCGTTGGGGCCGGCACCGTGCACACACGCTGGGGTTCTTCTAACTGGCTTTTTATTTTATATCAAGAACACTTGGTTTAAAATCTTTACAAAGGACAAAACGCGGAGACTCCGTTAGTGTGTAAAGAACTAAAGATCTGCTTAAAAAACGTCTCTGCAAAGAGAAACAACTGACACAAAAGAGGTTCTCTGCAGCGCAAAGAGGGGCAGAGGCGCCAAGTCCCCAGCTCGGGGCCAGCTCCCCGGCTCCCAGTGCCCCGGCACCGGCCCCAGCGCCCGCACCCAGCGCGAGGCCGGGCCCCAGGCCCCTGCCCGCTGCCTCTGCCTATAGCACCATGGCCCGGGGCTGCCGCTCGGAGCCTTATCCACAGCGCTCCAGATGCCAAACCTCCCGGGGAGCCCCGGCACCGGCCGAGAGGGATACCCGGCACTACTGCGCACCCATCCCGGGGTGCTTGGCGGGCGCTGGGGATGCCGTGTCCCCGCGGGGAGGCACAGCCCCGGCACAAGGAGCCCTGTGGCTGCTGTCGGCTGGACCAGAGAGGCCCTCCTGCTGGGAGCCGGGAGAGTCGAAGCACTTCTCAAGAGTTAGAAAGGAACGAAAGAAAGCGCCGAGGGGAGCGGGACGGCCAGCGGCGTTGGGTCCCACAGGTCCGGGCTCGGTGCTGCACCGTCCGTGTGCGCTGCCCGTCCATCCGGGGCTCCTGCCGGTCCCTCTGCCAGTGTCTGCTGCGTGCGTGTGCGTGCGTGCGTGCGTGGGTGTGCGCCGGCCGCGGGCAGCTATACCCTGGTGGTGGAGTGTGAGTGCGGGAGCCCCGTGCTGTTGAAGCCGGCAGCGAAGGTGTTGTAGGGGTGCAGGGTCTGCAGCCCCACCAGCGAGTTGGGGATCATGGTGATGGTGTTGGGGGTCATGAGCGGGATGTCGTCCGGGGACCGGCGCAGCGTCAGCGTGTAGTCGGGTAGGGCAGCGAGGCGCAGGGCGTCGTGGGGCGGCACAGCCTCGCACTCGTGGTGCGCCTGGCTCACCTGCAGAGACGGCATCTCCTCGTCGGGCGCATGGGCGATGTCGTTGGCGGCGCCGCGCTGGGGACTGGGCTGCCGGTGCGTGTCCTGCCGCCGCTTGTCCTTGCGGTAGTAGAGGGCGGCGAAGGCCAGCACGTTGAGGAAGAGGAGGGAGGCGCCCACAGCGATGGTGACGCTCAGCTCGGTGGAGTAGTCACGAGGGCTCTCGAGCAGGGTGCCCGCCTCCTGCTCCGGGCTCCACTTCTCCTTCCCGTTCTCGCTGTTGTAGGCGGGTGAGATGGCAGGGCGCTTGGTGGTCCAGATCTTGCCGTTGGGCCGGCGGGTGATGTGGGAGTTCTGCGTGGTGTCGGGCGGTGGCACTTTGGTGGTGGTGGAGGTGTAGTGGAACATGTCATGCAGGTTGTACAGGTGCGGGACCAGGTGCTTCCAGAAAGCCACCTTGGTGGCCCGGTAGTGGTCACGCACCCGCGGCTTCAGCCCGATGTGCAGGTACAGCTGGTCACGGGGGTTGTACTTGGACCAGGCCACTTCCTCAAACCGGTTGGCCTTGGTGTGGATGAACTTGGTGTCCTGGGGGACAGGCTTGTTGGGGTCCCTGCAAGACACAGGCAAAACAGAGCTAGCGCCAGGGAGAGCCAAAGAGGTGGGGAGGGAGAGCTGGCCGCCTCTGGATAAGCAGAGGAGGGCACAGATGGGCACCACCCCAAACCCTGAGTCAAGCCTGACCTGTGATAACCACAGCCAAAGTGGCTCCCACACCCCTGTGCTTGGCTGTGGCCAGAGCCTGTCCTGGGCTGGCCGTGGCTGCAGCCCCTGCCATGCCGCAAGCAGCCTTGCCCAGGGCGGGAGCACATGGTGCCAGGTCCTTGGGGCTGGCCATGCTCTCAGCTTCTTGCTGTGTGGCTGATGACCCCAGCTAGGGCACAGTGCATGGATCTCTGGACACAGGGGGCTCAGCGTCCCACACCAGGCATGCAATCCCACCACCCCGTTGCCCAAGTGCAGAACCCCAGTGAGGCACCGCTCCCCATCCGGCCCTGCTCACCCCGTCTTGGCAAAGTTGGTCCAGTAGGTCATCACCACGGCACTGAGCATGACGTCGTTCTTGGAGAAGTTGCAGGGAAAGAGGTCCGTGGGGCCGATCATGGGGATCCCGAACACGTAAGGCACCTCATCCCCGTGGGCCGCGTCGGACCACGCGGGCTTCATCAGGCTCTGGCAGTGGTGGTAGAAGGCGTAGAAGTAGGTGGGGGAGCCGTAGCGGGCGTGCAGGTCGGCCGTCACCACCGACGGCTCTACCCACTGGTGGTCGGTGAAGAGGGCCACCAAGGTCTTGCGGCGTGTCTCGGGGTTGTCCCGGTCGGCCCAGTCTGTGTACATGAACTTGATGGTCTCCCGCAAGGTGTCCTTGCCCTCGGGGTAGCCGTACAGGTTGTCTACAAAGTTGGAGACCGAGTAGTCAAAGTCGCTGCCCGACACGCCGTCCTCAGGGTCCACCACGCCCTCCACGAACTTCAGCCCCTCGCCCTGGTTGACACCCAGCATGATATCGTAATTGAGGAACTCGCCCTGCTCCATCAGGATCTCTGGGTCGTCTGGGATCACGTCCCCGTCAATGACCGGCCCAAAGGCCACATGGTAGCGTGCCGGCTGGATGTCTTGCTCCACCAGCTCCTTGGCACTCTTCTGCCGCAGGCAGTCCACCATGTCCACCGTGTCCAGCACGTTGCAGCCCACCTTGTCGGCCAGCATGCTGGTGTACTTCACAGGCTGGTAGTTCACTGCCCAGCTGGAGAGCGCGGAGCCGCTCTGGATGATGGCTCTCTGGAAGAGGCCTGCAAGAGAAGCGAGGAGCGGAGGAAGCTTGCAGCGGGGAGAGCCCGGAGCTGCCCCAGTACCCCACGGCTGCAATGCAGGACAGAGTGTGGAGGAGGCACCGGTGCCCTCATGCTCCTGCGAGGACCCCGATCTCCAGCGTATGCACCATACTTAACCCGTGCCGCGCTCTCTGCGGCGCTGGGCTGGCATGGGGCCTCAGCCCAGGGGTGCCGCGCTCCCCCAGGATCCCATGGCAGGCGTTTCACGGGGAAGGCCTGGCAGCAGCGGGAGGGTTAACGCCTGCTCCGGGGACACTTAACCCTGCGTGTCCCACCCGCCGCTTTGTCAGGGCCCCCCTCGCCCCCCTCCCCGCCACTTCCTGCCCAGCTGGGGCTGCTCGGTGCCAATCCGGCCCCGCGGGAGCACGCTGCCAGACGCACAAAGAGGGCCTTTCTGCCACCGGGAACACAGAGGGAGTGGACTTTCGCCCTGGAAAGCGGGGCCACAAAGGCCCTGGCCCAGGCGGAGGAATGCGTGGCTGGGCTCCAGCCCCATGTCAATGGCGCTTGTGCTCGGAATACAAAGGGCTGCGAGGAAGCGGAGCCTCCGGGGCGGTGAAAGCGGCCGGGCTCGGGGTGCACCCTGGGGTCTCTGCTCTCCGGCCGGCCCTCTCCCGCGGCCCCGCATGCTGCTGCGCCTTGCTGGACTCTGGCATTTGATTGCTGCCAGAGACTGTTTCGTGCACGGTGCGGGGACCAGCACAGCAGCATCGCTGCACCAAGAGGCCACGGGGCTGAGCCCACTGACGCACAGAGTGCTGCGAGAGAGATGGCTGCGCACCTGGGCCCGTGCCCCTTCCTGCAGCAGCAGCGTTCGGAGGATCCTGGCTACCAGCCACAGTGCCCGTAGCTCTGTCTGCATGCACTGTCCTTGCTCTGCTAAGTATCTGACGTACAGTCCCATGCGCCGGGACAAAGAGAAGTCACAAGCTCTGTTTGTCACCTCCCGGTGCCCTAGAAAGCAGTGCCCAGCCCACAGGCACAGCGGGCAGAGCACTGCCCGTTCCCCTCCGAGGTGAGCATCCCTAGGAGCCCTGGCAGGGCTCTCTGGGAAGAGAAGCAGCCCCTGGCCCCTTGGCGAGGAACCCACCCGCCTGCGCGCGCCGGGGCTGGCAGGGGAGCCGCGGGTCTCCCCGGCAGCCAGACACAGCATGCGCGGCACCAGCCTCCCGTGTCTGCCTCTCTCCGCGCCTGGCAGAGCAGGCACAAATTAGCAGCTTCATTAATAGCTCTTGATCACTATGAGTTTTATTTTGATCCGATAAAAACAAACCCGCCTGGTCTGCAGGCTGTGTCTCAGCGTGGCTCCCCTGCCGTGCCGCAGAGCTGGCTGCCGGCCCCGACCCCGGGGAGATGGGTGCTTTGGAGCAGGTCTGGGTGAGGGCATCCTGTGTCCGCTTGTTCTGATGCAGCACTGGCTGCAGCATCGAGAGCTCCCCTCCCTCCTCACTGCATTCACAGCCATGGCAGCGAGAGAGCTGGGTGCTCAGCACCTCTGTGATGCAGAATGGGAGCCCTCCAAGAGCAGCCCCCACGCTGCAGGGAGCCCACACCACAGCCTAATGGGGCAGCAAGGGACATGGCACCCAGACACAGGGTTTAGTGGCAGAAAGCCTGTTGTGACCCCAAAAGTGCTGCACTGGCCTCTCCAGCTGTGGATGGAAAGCCAGGGAGCAGCTGCAGCCACTCAGGTGGGGCAAGGGCTGGAGGCCCCAACCCCCCCCAGCCCCTCCTCATGCTGCCGGGTACAGCAGCGCACCCAGTTGTGCTTCCAAAGAGGTGTCACCACCATGGGGACAGCATGGCCACGCACAGGCCCCTGTGCCGCAGAGCATCCCCTCCCTGCACGCAGGTGGAACCCCTCCTGCTGCTCCGGGGTCTGCCGAGATCTACCCTTCATGGCAGAGCTCTGGATTTACCAGTTCACACAAGGGAAGCATCTTCTAGGTTTACCAAAGAAAATGGTTTCTCCTAATAGCCATTTGTGCTTGAACAGGTCACCTGAAGAGGACAAGGCACCATCCCCAGCAGCATCCTGCTCACGAGATGCCAGGGGCAGCAGGAGGACAGACGGCTGCAAAGAGCTGAGGCGCTGACTTTGGGCACTGGGCACTCATGCAGGAGCATGGACTGATCATGAGTGTCCTGAGAGCCCAGAGAGAGCAGCTTACGCGGTGCAAATGTGTCTTCCATACACATTGCTTGGGCTTGACCACTGCAGCTTTACTTTCCTCGTTGTTTCCAAACTTTCTCTACCCTTGGGCTGTAGCAAGCCCTCCTTTGCCCTGCTTTACTCCAAGCTGGCAGGGCGCAGGTGACGGTGACAGCAGAGCAAGCAGGCTTAGGGGCAGACTGGCCCTGAATTCCTCAGATCCTGGACCAGGACTGGCCCAGCAGGACCAGGCAGCACGGTACGCTTTGCCCTGCTCCATGTTCAGCCTCTGCCACCTGATCGGCCGTGCTGTTTCGGAAGGTTTTTCTTCACTCACTATTCCCAGGCTCCCCAGCAGGGCTGCAGCTCTTCACAGTACTGTCATTTGTCATACTTGCCTGGGTTTCTGTGGGGCAGATTCATGGCGGTGCCCACTGCCCCAGCGTGGCCTGTGCCTCTTCTCCCCTGCACCACACACAGGGATGTGGCACTGCCTGAGCTGAGTGCTTGTGCCCCATATAACCCCCTGTGACCACATCCACCGTGCTCCCTGGCAGTCTGGTGCCCTGCAGACCACGCTCAGCTCAGGTTTTCCTCCTGCTGTTTCCTTCAGGAAGTTTAGGCAGAACAACTCCGCTCTGATTGCTGAAGATCTTTTTTTTTCAATTTTCAATGTAAATTTATTCACAGGTGGTTTATATGCATCTGCTCTTATGCCAACACAATCTTGTAGCATAAACAATTCCTTTCTTATCTAGAGTAAACATTCTGCTGTATTTACAATACGATATCAATCACATCACCTCCACAAGCGCCGTGCCAGTCTCCACACTCCCAGACCTCCTCCCTGGTATGACGGGGCCTCGCTCCCTCCCCGGGCTCACGCCCACTTTTGCCCCTACTCCCTCGTGAATTGCTCAGCAGCTCGGGCACGGCCAGCACCTACCTTCCGAGTGGTGGGAGAGGGTGAGCAGGCTGACGCAGGAGGCGCCGATGCCGGAGCCGAAGACGGTGATCCGCAGGGGATCCCCGCCAAAGAAGGCGATGTTCTCGCTGACCCAGCGCAGCGCCTGTATCTGGTCCAGCAGCCCGTAGTTGCCCTTAGCAGCCTGGTCCCCTGTGCTCAGGAACCCTGCGGGTGAAACGGAGCCCGGTTAGGGACGGGGGAAGCAGCCTGCCCTCCCACCCCTCCCTGAGCCTGGGGGTGCTCTCGGGGACCCCGTCCCAGCGGGACCAGCAGAGTCCTGTGGGTGCTGTGGTGACACTGCAGTGCTGCACACGTGGGGACGAGGAGACTGGGAGTGCTGCCTGCAGGCACAGACGGGGCGATGGGCACGGGACACTGCCCTGCCCCGACCACCGCCCGTGCCAACAGCCTCACGCACGCTCGGAGGGAGGCTGGGGAAGCACCAGGGAGCGCAGGCAGGCTGAGCGCACACAGCCAATGCTTCCCATGGAATAGCGTGGTCTGGAGGAGGCTCTATAAATGTAAGGAGGTGGGCTGGGCAGAGGGGAACCGACTGCAGCTTAAAACACAAAGGCTCTCAGTGAGAAAGACGCAAAGAAATGCTTTCAATAGCAAAAGTAACACCCAAGATAAGCTATCGATGTTTTATCTGCCTTGACTCAAAGCAGGAAGCTCAAGCCATGGCATGGAGGCTGAATTAAGGCAGGTAACACGGTGGCAGGGAGTGGCACGGCGCTGCGCCGGCACCGCAGTGCTGCTGGCACTCTGCAGCTCTTCAGTGGAGATGCCGATGGCACCATGTAAGTTTTATTTCAGACTGTATTTTATACCTCTTAAATTAGCGCTATCAATCTTAAAGGCCTGACTTTTAATATTGAAAAGTCTCGAATAGGCTTCTTTTTACAGAAAAGCCTATTTCCTGCCACGTAAATCCAGGCAAGACTGCTGACCTCCAGCTGCCTTTCCAAGAGGATGTGGGGCATGGGGGTGTCAGAGGGACGTGGCGCCCAGGTGTGGGACAAGGAGCCCCCGTCCTGGCTGGGGTGCGAGCAGCAGAGCCTGTGGGGTGGCTTGGATGGGTTCTTCCCCAGCAAACCCCTCACAGGGCTGAGCACATCTCTGTGCACCTTGTGGAAGACCACGGTGCGAGCAAAACCACCCTTATGCCTCTCCTGTTCCCTTCCCCAGGGGATGCATCTGGGGCCGTGCATTTCCCATGCAGGGCAAAGGGAGCTCCTGGGGCCTGCCCTGGCCCCGTCCCAGGGCTGCTGGGGCACGGCACTGCCTGGTCAGCTCGGACAGCACCCACGAAGCAAAGAGGCAGCTCCTGCCGGGGTGGGGGGAGAGCTGTTCTGTCCCCCAGGGCAGCCAGGCAGCACCCGCTGGCAGCTCAGTGCTCTGAGCGCTCTCAGGAGGTGATGCTGGGTAAACACATTTATTATTTATTTAACCACAGACCAATATTTGCTTTCAGCTGAGCCAGGTTGTGTAAATGAGCCTGGGTGGCCGGTGCCAGGAGCCTGACCACGCTGTTGTGGCTGCTGTGGGTGCTGCCACGTGGCACCGTGCTCGGCCGGAGCACAGACCCCGTCCCTCCCCGTCCCCCTGCCCCCCGTCCCGCCGCACAGCGCTGGCACAGCCCATACCGAGCACTCCAACGCGGTAGTTGAGGGTGATGACGATCACGTTCCCGTAGCTGGCCAGGACGCTGCCGTCTATCATGTTCCCCGTGCCCTCCATGTACGAGCCGCCATGGATGTACACCATCACCGGCTTGGCCCCGCTGTCCCGGATGTCTGGAAGGAGAGGAGGTTAACCACAGGACCCCGCCAGCAGCCGCAGCACCCTGCCGAGAGGCAGACCATGGAGGAGGAAGGCAATGCCAGCTGCCAGGACTGGGGAGGGGGCTGCAGCAGCCAAACCCAGAACCCAAAGCCTCGGCGCAGAGATGTGAACCACTCACCACCACCCCAACCCCGCCAGCCCCTCTCCGGGTGGTGGCAGCCCCTGTCCCCGTCCCAGCACTGCTGTCTCCTTGCCGGGAGCTGCCTGGGGTCTCAGCACGTGCGGGAGAGGCACGGGCTGGACCCAGATGCTCTTCCCCAGAGCCGGGCTCTGGCCGTGGGCAGGAGCCGGCACCTCCGTGGTGGCAGCGGCTGCGGGGCACTGACAGCCCGGGGCGCCCGCAGAGTCTGTCCCCGTGTCCCTTCTTCAGCTGGCCCCAAGCCCTCGGCTCCGGGAGTGCTGGCAGCTGGCATTGCGGAGGGGCAGGGACGGGGTGTGCAGGACCTGGAGGGCGGGGGGGCACTGGTGGGCGCTCCCACCTCTGTCTCTCCCGCCCCCCCCCTTCCAATTCCCTGGGAAGGCAGAAACCTGCCGGCTGCCGGGATGCGAGCCCATGGCACCCCAGTGCCCGGACACAGACATGGCGATGAGCAGACAGTGCGTGCGCGTGTGCGTGTCGGGAGGTGAGCGCCGAGGCCGGGCGAGGACAGGTCATGAGGCATGGAGTGAGGATGGGGAATGGGACCCGAGGGACGGGCAGGAAGGGCTGGGGGAGCCTAGAGCAGGGAGCAGCCACGCGCTCCCTCTCTTGCCTGCTCTTATCCTGGGGAAAGTCCCTACTGGTGCTCAGCACCTGGCACATCTCCACCGTGTTGCACAGAGGCAGTTGCACCCATCCTGGTGGTACCAGCTCCCACATGGTGCCCAGCCCTCTCCCGTGCTGGCGAGCCGGTGCCGATGCACTTTGCTCTCCCTTGTGCTTACCCACACTCAGTGCCTTGCATCGGTGGGCATGGCCGGCACCAGGCATGGCCCTCGCCCCCCTCGGCTGCCCCGACCCTTGCCCCATCCCTGCCTCCCTCACCCCCCCGCACCCCATCGCCACCGGCTGCCCTGCCCGGGGCCATCCCGGTGCCAGCCTCGCTCTGGCAGGAAAACTCTTGCTGGGGCCGCCTGCGTGAAATCCCAACAGCTCAAACGCCGAGCCTGCGGCTCTGAACTCTCCTCCCTGCCACGCGCTGTCACCGAAATGCGAAGGGACATCCCTGTATCTGACCAGCAGCAATGGCATAACAGGGAAAAAAAAAAAAATGGTTCTTAATCTTCGCAGCACATCTTAGTGTGCAGGGATTTACTGCAGTCAAATCACTTAGGATGGATGCCAGTTTACACCCTGGTTCAAGAGATCCTGGGGCACAGGTTACTGGGAGACAACAACAGGTTTTGATACTGCCAATGAACAGGCTTTTCATCTGCTTCCCAGAACCCAAATGCCATCTGTCAGGACAGGCTTGAGCTGCCCCAGGACTCCTGCAGACCACGAGGTCTCAGTGCCCTCGCCGTGTTCCAGCTGCGTCCTGGCAGACCTTTCCTCCCGCCTCCTCCTCACATCCCTGCAACAAAACAGGCCGAGTCCAGACCCTGCAGACGAGCAGCCCTGTTTTACCCAAAATTGCCTGTTCTGCAGTTTTCTTAAGCCTAGTGTAGATCCTGAATCGCACCCATTTGAAGTCGCCCTTGCTCTACCTCATCTGGCACAGATGCCGTGGCCACAAGCAAAACGTCGCTCGCATTGGGAAAAGAGTGGGCGCAGCACCCCCAGCACCGGGGCCGGGTACAAACCCTGCTCCGGGTGCAGGGGACAGAGAGCTGGTGGCACTGCTGGCCCGTGGCATGGCACCTAGAGCTGTGTGGGGCCGCTCCTCGCCAGCACCCGCGTTCCTTTCCCGCAGCATGGAGCGAGTCGGGAGTGGGCGAGGGCACGAGGGCACGAGGGGAGGGCGCAGGCTCCCGCTGCGCATTGCCGAGTCCGGAGGGATGAGGCTGGAGGTGGAATATGACCGGGCTCAGGGTGAAATGGGCCCAGGTGCCCGAGGGCTCCTTTGCTCCCAAGCTGCCATGCTTCCTCCCGGCCCTCGCTCGAGCGGAGCGGGGGCAGCCAGCAAACTTCTCCTGAAGCACAACCCCACAAGCTTCCCCCGGAGGAGAGGAAGGGCCTGAGCCCTGCACAGCCGGCCCCCCGGCCCCCCGCCCCGCGCAGCTGCCCAGCGCCGAGACAGACACACACGGGGCTCCCTGGGGATGGCAGCGGATGGCGGGCAAACGGAGTTGCTTTGCGTGTCATGCAGTGGCAGCCTCGAGCACAGAAATACCTTCGTCTTCATCCCCGTCATTATCCGCTAAGTCCTCTCCCTGTTTCTTAGCGCTGGCTCCTATGGACCAAACACGAGTAGACAGAACATAACGCAAAAAAACAAAACAACACAACAACAAAAAAAAAGAAAAAAAAAAAACAAAGAAAAAAAAACAACAAAAGAGAATTCAAAAATAGCATGATAGCAGAGACGGTGGGGCCAGGCCTGCGCCCCACAGCACTGCTGGCTACTCACACTGCACCTCTCCCAGAGCCACGGCAGGGCAGGGGCAAGGCTGCCCCGGCGCCGCTATGCCGCTCCCCAGGGCCCTTCCCAGATCCTCCCCGGGGCGCTGGGGGCGGCGAGCATCCCAGAGCAGTGCCCCTGCCTGCCCCTGCGGCCCCGTCACGCAGCACAGCGATGGGGTGCGCACAGGGGTCCCCGCTGCCGGCTCTGCTGCCGCTGGGGACGGCTGTCCTCTGCCACCAGCACGGCCGAAATGCCACAGTGCCCTGCAGCCCTGCTCGTCGCACCACAAACCACTGGATTGTAACAGGAGCACCCCCATGCCCCCAAAAAACATCAGTTTCTGTAAGGTCCTGCACAGCTCGGAGGTCCCGCTGGGCACCAGCATGGTCCCAGGGCCCCGCTCCTATCAGCCCAGCTCCGTCCCAGCAAGGGGCTGCTCCATCAGCGAGGTGCAGCCTTGTGTCCGGATGAGACGAGGTGAAAGTGGGTACAAGAGTGGCTGGGAAGCCGAAGTCGGGGAGTCAGTCCCACTGCCACCCCTGGACGTGACACGGGTGGCACCTGTCCCACTTGCAGATGACAGAGATGGGGGGGGACAGGATTTGAGCGTGAAAGGAATCAGTGATACGGGCAGCTCCGTGGGGCCAGGTGGAAGCACCCATCATCAGCAGGGCTAACCCGCGGTGCCGGCCGAAGCCCTGGCTGGGGACAGCAGCCCCGTCCCGCTCAGAAGACAAGAGCAGGGTGTGAGGGGGAGCGGCGAGGCGCAGCTGCCGCTGGTGAGCTGCACAGCACCCCGTGCCGTGACCTTCTGCAGGCAGCCCACCGAGCAAGGACCAGGAGTCTGGAAAATCCATCAGGCAAGTGAAGCTTGAGGGAGACAAGGTCATCCAAATGCTGACAGCAGGAAGCCGAAGGGAGCTGTGCTCGCTGCTTCCCCAGGCAGGACGGGCCACAGAGCTGTGGTGACACGGGAAAGTGAGTCCTGCTGCACGGGGCAGCAGCTGCAGAGCCACAGGAGGCAGGGTTAAGCCAGGCAAAAAGAAAACCTTTCTGGCAGATAGGGCAGAAAATCAGTGGAAGTGATGGCCTGGGGAGGGGGTTAAGAAGAGGTGTGACAAATGCTGGGCACTCGCTAGGCAGTGCAGCTCCTGTCCTGGGGCAGGGACATCTCCAGAGCCAGCTGGATGTTCCCGGAGCTCACCTCCCAACACACCGCTCTGTGTCCTGCCTCCTCGCAGCCATCCTGCTACACCGATCCCCCCAGCCTCACCCCAGGAGCCCCTGCCCTCTGCCCTGGCACCCCAGCGTCCCCCCCCGCTGTGTCCCCTTCCCCACCTGGCACACAGCCCCAGCCTGCCTGCGGGCAGGCGCTGTGGGCTTGACCGGGTGCGTCTTCGACAGGGAGAGCTGCGAGCCCAGAAAGCACTCAAATGACAAAGTACCCGTGCAGTGTTTGCTACGCGGAGCTCCTCTCCAGCTTCCCTGGCAGTGCACAGGGAGAGGGATTTTCTCTAATGACTGCTGCAGGCAGCAATCCTTCACCCAGCCCGTGCTTCGGAGCTGGGAGAGCTGGGAGAGGTGGCACCGCGTGGGGAGGGAGCTGGCTGGGGCAGCCGCAGCCGTAGCGAGTCCAGCTATGCTGCTCACCCCCCCAACCACCCACCGATGCCCCGCGTTCCCATAGGAGAAACAACACAGTAGGTGCTCTCACACCTTCCTCGCTGTTTGCTCGGTTGCCTCCCAGCACCTGCTATTGCAGTGCTCAAGGCCCAGTGCATCAGGAGCTGCTCCTCTGCTCCAGCACGGGCTGCAGCCCAGAGCCCAGCGCTGCCCTCCTGGCCCACGAGCTCCCTGGGCTTGTCTGAGCTTCTTGGTTCACAGCCAGCAAAACCAAAGGACTTGTGGCTCCTGCTCTCCTCACCCACCAAAAATTCATCCTGCTCACCCAGTGCGAGTGCCTGTTACGCTGTTTAACTGCGAGCTGACTGCGGAGTGACATTGTTCAGGGTGATAGGAAGGATGCATATGCTGTTATCTGAAGTCCCTAGGAAGATTTAAGCTCAAGTTCAGTAAAAAATAAAATCAGTTTTCCTTAAACAGGAGCATCCGCACCGGACTTGTACTATCTTAAGCAAACTGTTCCAATAGCACTGACGCCAGTGCAAACAGCGATAAAGAGGGCAGGGATCCCAGCTCCTTGCAGCCGTCGTGCTCGGCGTGGTGCAGGTAAGAGAGGAGCAGGAGCAGGACCCAGTCCTTCTGCGGCTCCAGCAGCCGGGCAGAAGCCTTTCCTCCGTGCTGCCCGGCGCCTCCCTGCCCCTGGGCAATGCTGAGGAGCCATCTCCATCCTCCCGGGGCTCCACAAAAGCACCAGACCCCTCACGCCCTGGTGACTGCCAGCACTAACGCCGCCCCTCACCTTTGTACATCATGCCCCGACACAGAAGCAGAGCACAGGGGTGGCCACATGCCCCCAGCCATGCCACAGAGGTTAGGCTGGTCGCTAGTAAAAACCAGGGGGGTCTGACACGAGCATCCATAGGCCCTATGCTGTGTGCACGTACACGTTCCTCCGGTGGGCAGAGCTTTATTTTCACAGCAAAACATGAGCAGCAGCTGAACCTAGATCGTCCAACAGATCCTCCTGCACAGTGCATGGCTAATTAGTCCCAAAGCACTGCTGCCCTGCCCTGTCCCAAGAGAGGGGACCGATGTGCACCCAGGCAGGAAATAGGAGAGGGAGACAGGGACGTTTTTCTGTCTCGTGGAGACGGGGATGAATTCTGATAAAATCTTAGCCCTTTGGCTGCTATGAGATGAAAACAACAGTAAGGTGAGAGCCGAGGCATTTCAAACCACCAAAATATTAGACAGGCTCTCGCTCTGCGAGAGGAGAGCTTATTGACCAGTCATACACAAAATGGTCTTAGAAATAATAATCAGAAGTATTGCTGGACAAGATGATGTTCAAATGACACAGAGTCCGAACAAACAAGCACTGCAGGTGTGTTATCCTCGCCCTAAGCACTACTAACCCAGGACATTCAGAGCTAAGTGCCTCTTCACAAGTTATTCAATTAATTCGAGTCAACAGACACCAGCTCAGCGGCCGGAGCTGAAGGGCAGCGGCAGCAGCTGGGTGCTTTAATCCTCTGCACATCACGCCTGGATGCCGAGATCGCTGGCTCTGCCCATCCGCGAGTCGATTCTGCCAGCACGGGGCAGGAGGCACAGGGCAGGAGGCACATCCCCGCCGCCTCCCTGGGAGCTGCCACCGCGCAGGGACCGCATGGCACAGGCCACCAAAAGCATCCTCAGAGGGACTGCAAAGAAACTGCCGGCGAGCAGAGCTGATGGGGGGCAGAACAAGGAGGCGAAGGCGCCTGAGGTGCTTCATTGCGCCTTGCGTCACCCCTTCTCCTGCCCTACCCCAAGCCCCTCTGCTCTGCCCGGGCTGCTGGGGGCTCCCGCGGGGACCCCAGCCCCAGAGGGCCGGGAGAGGAAGCGCTTTGAAGTGGCTCGGTGTCGCTGGCACAGCCTGCGCCGGAGGCGGCGTGCGGAGACTCCCTAATGCGCCAGCCCTTTCAGGGGCAGCCTTGGCACTCGGAGAGATGGCGTGTGAATAGCCAGGACAGCGACAGGAAAAGCAAAGCAAAGAAACCAAACGACAGAACTCAGGGGGGGGAAAGAAAAACAACAAAAAAAAATAGTCGCTGGAAGGAAAGAGCTCCCCAAACCTCTGAGCCCAGCTGCGCCAGCCCCGTGAAACGCGGGGGCACGAAGAGAAAAGCGGCGGGAGCCGGGGCCCGCTGCGCGGGGTGCCCGGCACGGCGGTGCGGCGGCGGCGGCGGCAGGCGGGGAGGGCAGCTCCAGCCCGGCAGGACACCCCCTCCTGAGCCTTTCAGAAGAGCTGGTCGGCCTGGCCGCGGGCACCTCGGGGCAGCGGGGAGGAGGGGGCGATGCTGGGAGCAGCCTGGGCTCTGCCTGCCTGTGCGGGGATGGGCGGTGGGATGGAGGGAGCATCCTCCGGGGACCGAGGGAGACAGGAGGGGTCCGGTTTGTGCATCTCCGCTCCCCGGCCCGTGGCACTGGGGTTGGGTCGGGATTATTCCGGGTGCCCAAGCTGCAGCGCAGCAGGAGGAGCCCCGCACAGCCCTGGAGACAGAGACGAGACAAAGCGGAGCTGTGTCTGCGCTGGAGATGCTCTGCCGCCTCCGGGGAGGCTGCAGCTTAGGGAGGGTGTGATTTGAGGAGGTGGAGAGTACATCCTGAGCTCACACAGCCGTGTCTGTGAGCGTGTCTGTATGTATGCGGATGTACGAATATAGGGATGCATATAGCCCCGCCAGCACAGCCGAGGGCAGAACAGAGGCTGGGGCAGAACATGGCAGTGTTTACACAGCCAGGCGAGGACTGATGCTTTAACCACAGAGCTCTGGCTGCTAATGACCAGGGATGTAACAGGGGGAAGAGCTCAGGCCCCATCTACAACCAGGTGCTCCCCTGAGCGGGTCAGTACCCAGGGTGGGAGGGAGCCCCTTGCCTGCTCTGGGCAGAGGGCTGAGAGGTGCAGCCCCTCCAGCCCTAAGGGAACAGGCGCATTTAGGCGTTCCCCGTGACCAAAGGGACCGGGAAGCACAGGCTCAGCCTGCCAGCAGCTGTTCTGAAAGGCCTGGGACAACAGGAGCATCCCGCTCTGCCCTGAACCCGTGCTCAGCACCAGCCCCCAGCTGCGGGGCAGGGAGCCGAGGCGGCCGCAGCACCCGCGGGTCCCTGCGGGCGGGGAGCGGGCGGCAGCGGGGCAGGGCTGCTCGGGGCCCGCGGGCGGTCGCGGCACAGAGAGGCGCTGGAGGAGCACGCCGCGGGGCCAGAGAGAACCGACAGGCACCCTCTCACTCTCTCACTCTCTCTCTCTTTCCTCTCTGTGCCTCTGTGCCGGTCGGCTTGCTACATACCTCCTTTCCTACATATTTTCTTGTTGGGCTTTCGGGTGCATTCCTTGGAAATCCGTTTTACTGTAAAATGAATAAAAGACTACAAAATAACAGGAGGCTCCACCGGCTGGAGTGGGCATGCAATCACAACCACGCTGCTGCCCACCCGCCGCCCCGGGACCGCGGGAGGTGGGGAGGGAGCGGCGCCGTGGGAGGAAAACTCTGGGCCAGCCGTGCTGGGCGGGTGGGAAGGTGCAGCCGAGAGCCCACCAGGACGGAGGGGCAGAGCTGGCGAGGCTGCCCTGCGCAGGGCAAACCTGCCCCGTGTCCCATCCAGCCCCCTGCAGCCCTCGGGGCTCCCGCGGTGGTGAGGCTGTGGCAGGCACGCGGGCAAGGTGCTGCCTCCTCCACCCTCTACTTACGGTTCAGGTGGGATGCCCTGCGAAGGAAAAGGTTAGCCAGGAGGCAGCCGGTGCTGCTCGGCCTCACCACCGCGGGACCGTGCCCCCCATGTTTGGCTGCAGCTGCAGAGCGATGCCCCCAACCTCCCGCCTGCATCAGGACCCCCCAAAAGGGCTTTTGCGGCCCCAAAAAGGGCTCTGTGGCCCCTTCCTGGCCCGAGCAGCCCGGCCCCAGGAGAGGCAGAGTGTTCCTCCCAGCGGCGGCCGCAGCCCGTGCCCACGGCTAGCGCATGGACCTGGGGGTGGGAAGGGGGGAGGAAGGACAAACCCAAACCAACTCAAGACAGAACCTGGCACTCGGCGCCTGGGGAGCACAAACCAGCTCGTCGCTCTGTGGATCTGCGGTCAGAGAGTCTGATTCAGATTTAGCAACACAAGAGAGGAACCCGTGACGATGCCATGGAGGTGGAAGGTGGGGGGGGGGGGGACCAAGAGGCGTGGAGGGGCGGGAGCACGCGAGACAGAGATGGCAGCTGAGGGCGAGCTGAGTGGCCAGAGGAAGCTTTCCACGAACAGACAGCATGCTGCAGGGTCCACAACCACATGCTTCAAACACAACACCCAGGTGAGACCAACCGCTGCTGGGCAGGGGCAGGGGCAGGGTGGCCCCCCCTGCCCTCCCAGAGCGCTCGCTCCTGCGGGCGCCCCGGCGGGGACTCACCATCCTCCGTGGGGATGTAGATGTTGAGGTACAGACAGTCCTCGTTGGGGTCCTGGATGTAGGTGGCCACGATATCCAGGTTGGAGGTAAACCAGATGGGCAGCATGATCTCGGGAACGGCGTTGTGGATGTTCTGGGGGCAGACTGGCGAGAAGTGGGTAGCGTTCCTGATGCCTGACCAGGAGGGCGGTGGCTCGGGGGGCATGAACCTCTTCTCCCCGACTGGGGGGGCGGCGTAAGGCACCCCCAGGTACTGGTCCACGGGTCCCAAAATCTCGCTGGGCAGCGGCACGCGCACCCCCCGTAGCTTCCCATAGTGCGTGTTGACGGTGGGAGAGTAGACCTGGCCCTCCATGCGCACGACGGCCGAGGCGAAGCTCAGGACCCACAGAGCGAGACGCAGGTCCCAGCCGGCCACCAGCTCAGGCACTTGGAGAACAGGGGGCAAGAGAGGGCTTCTCCAGAGTATCAGCCACATCGTCCGGGAGGAGCAGCACCAACATCCAGGCCTGAAGCTCCTGGGGCAAGGGTTCAGCGCATCCCCATCACGGCAAGCCTCCGGTTTTCCCAGCAGGAACGGCCAGATCCGTGGGGCGGGAGAGCCCAGCGACTCAGGGACAGCGACCCGGAGCGACGTGCCGCCGCGCCTCAGAGCCTGCGAGCTGCCTGCTGCGGTCCCCCTTCGAACGGCCCGGCCCGGGTGGGATTGCTGATGCTGCGGAGAGACGGAGGGAATTAACAGCAGACTCACCCTGCAAAGAGCCACAGGGCTGCAGCGCCGTGGGTGCCCGCTCCTACCTGGGCGCAAAGCGCTCCCCTGCTCGTGAGCCTCCGCCGTGCTCGAGAAGGGGCCGGCGTTCACCCCCCTGGGGCAAGAGCCCGGGCTGGGATGCTGGGGAACACCCGAGGTGCTCCAGGAGACGGAGCCCCGAGCACGTGCGGACACACAGACAGCGCCTGTCCGCACACGCTGAGCCCATCCATGGCACAGAGGGACCCCGGGCACTGGGTGCTGGGTGGGCAGGGATCCTTGGCAATGTCCCCCCCATGCCAACACTGCAGTGCCTGCAGCCCCCCCCGTGCTGCCCCGCAGAGGGTGGTGGGGGCACGGACACCGGGCAGGTGGCCGAGGACGGGGACCTGAGGCCGCGTGTCAGCGTGCAGGGCTGCGGCGGGGAGCCCTCGCTGGAGGCTGCCTGGATTTTCAGCGCTCTGCCCTTCCCCTCCCCACTCCGCCTGCCGCATTCAGGGCTTATGTAAGGGCCCCCCCGCCTCCCCCCGGCTCCCAGGGACGGGCACACCGCGGCCATGCTCGCTCGTGGGCTCCTGGTGTCGGTGAGAGGCCAGATCCTGGCCTCTGCAGGCTG